>NC_142644.1:11407663-12745326 GCF_053813885.1 Theobroma cacao | reverse complement strand
ATGGAGAAAAAGCCATCCATTGTCAAGAAAAGTTCATATATAGTCACTCAAGCCTAGAAAATCCTTATTACTCGGTTTAAATGCCTTTATAATCTCATTATTGAATTTATTTTGAATTGTTTTTACATTTTTTGATTAAAACAGATTGTAATTGATTGTTTGCCTCGGGAAACGTGGAGCGAAAGCGATCCATTGTCAAGAAAAGTTCATTTACAGTCACTCATGCCTAGAAAAGCCTTATTACTCGGTTTAAATGCATTTATAATCCCATTATTGAATTTATTTTGAATTGTTTTTACATTTTTTGATTAAAACAGATTGTAATTGATTGTTTGCCTCGGGAAACGTGGAGCGAAAGCTATCCATGGTCAAGAAAAGTTCATTTATAGTCACTCATTCCTAGAAAAGCCTTATTACACGGTTTAAATGCATTTATAATCCCATTATTGAATTTATTTTGAATTTTTTTTACATTTTTTGATTGAAACATACTGTAATTGAATGTTTACCTCTAGAAACATGGAGCAAAAGCCATCCATTGTCAAGAAAAGTTCATTTATAGTCAATCAAGCCTAGAAAAGCCTTATTACTCGGTTTAAATGCCTTTATAATCCCATTATTGAATTTTTTTGAATTGGTTTTACATTTTTTGATTAAAACAGATTGTAATTGATTGTTTGCCTCGGGAAACGTGGAGCGAAAGCCATCCATTGTCAAGAAAAGTTCATTTATAGTCACTCATGCCTAGAAAAGCCTTATTACTCGGTTTAAATGCCTTTATAATCCCATTATTGAATTTATTTTGAATTGTTTTTACATTTTTTGATTAAAACATATTGTAATTGATTGTTTGCCTCGGGAAACGTGGAGCGAAAGCCATCCATTGTCAAGAAAAGTTCATTTATAGTCAATCAAGCCTAGAAAAGCCTTATTACTCGGTTTAAATGCCTTTATAATCCCATTATTGAATTTCTTTTGAATTTTTTTTTACATTTTTTGATTAAAACAGATTGTAATTGATTGTTTGCCTCGGGAAACGTGGAGCGAAAGCCATACATTGTCAAGAAAAGTTCATTTATAGTCACTCATGCCTAGAAAAGCCTTATTACTCGGTTTAAATGCCTGTATAATCCCATTATTGAATTTATTTTGAATTTTTTTTACATTTTTTGATTAAAACATATTGTAATAGATTGTTTACCTCTAGAAACATGGAGAAAAAGCCATCCATTGTCAAGAAAAGTTCATTTATAGTCACTCAAGCCTAGAAAAGCCTTATTACTCAGTTTAAATGCCTTTATAATCCCATTATTGAATTTATTTTGAATTTTTTTTACATTTTTTGATTAAAACAGATTGTAATTGATTGTTTGCCTCGGGAAACATGGAGCGAAAGCCATCCATTGTCAAGAAAAGTTCATTTATAGTCACTCATGCCTAGAAAAGCCTTATTACTCGGTTTAAATGCCTTTATAATCCCATTATTGAATTTATTTTGAATTGTTTTTACATTTTTTGATTAAAACAGATTGTAATTGATTGTTTACCTCGGGAAACGTGGAGCGAAAGCCATCCATTGTCAAGAAAAGTTCATTTATAGTCACTCATGCCTAGAAAAGCCTTATTACTCGGTTTAAATGCCTTTATAATCCCATTAATGAATTTATTTTGAATTTTTTTTTTACATTTTTTGATTAAAACATATTGTAATTGAATGTTTACCTCTAGAAACATGGAGCAAAAGCCATCCATTGTCAAGAAAAGTTCATTTATAGTCAATCAAGCCTAGAAAAGCCTTATTACTCGGTTTAAATGCCTTTATAATCCCATTATTGAATTTTTTTTGAATTGTTTTTACATTTTTTGATTAAAACAGATTGTTATTGATTGTTTGCCTCGGGAAACGTGGAGCGAAAGCCATCCATTGTCAAGAAAAGATCATTTATAGTCACTCATGCCTAGAAAAGCCTTATTACTCGGTTTAAATGCCTTTATAATCCCATTATTGAATTTATTTTGAATTGTTTTTACATTTTTTCATTAAAACAGATTGTAATTGATTGTTTGCCTCGGGAAACGTGGAGCAAAAGCCATCCATTGTCAAGAAAAGTTCATTTATAGTCACTCAAGCCTAGAAAAGCCTTATTACTCAGTTTAAATGCCTTTATAATCCCATTATTGAATTTATTTTGAATTTTTTTTACATTTTTTGATTAAAACAGATTGTAATTGATTGTTTGCCTCGGGAAACGTGGAGCGAAAGCCATCCATTGTCAAGAAAAGATCATTTATAGTCACTCATGCCTAGAAAAGCCTTATTACTCGGTTTAAATGCCTTTATAACCCCATAATTGAATTTATTTTGAATTTTTTTTGCATTTTTTTATTAAAACAGATTGTAATTGATTGTTTGCCTCGGGAAACGTGGATCGAAAGCCATCCATTGTCAAGAAAAGAACATTTATAGTCACTCATGCCTAGAAAAGCCTTATTACTCGGTTTAAATGCCTTTATAATCCCATTATTGAATTTATTTTGAATTTTTTTTACATTTTTTGATTAAAACAGATTGTAATTGATTGTTTGCCTCGGGAAACGTGGAGCGAAAGCCATCCATTGTCAAGAAAAGATCATTTATAGTCACTCATGCCTAGAAAAGGCTTATTACTCGGTTTAAATGCCTTTGTAACCCCATAATTGAATTTATTTTGAATTTTTTTTGCATTTTTTTATTAAAACATATTGTAATTGATTGTTTACCTCGGGAAACTTGGAGCAAAAGCCATCCATTGTCAAGAAAAGTTCATTTATAGTCACTCAAGCCTAGAAAAGCCTTATTACTCGGTTTAAATGCCTTTATAACCCCATAATTGAATTTATTTTGATTTTTTTTTACATTTTTTGATTAAAACATATTATAATTGATTGTTTGCCTCGGGAAACGTGGAGCGAAAGCCATCCATTGTCATGAAAAGATCATTTATAGTCACTCATGCCTAGAAAAGCCTTATTACTCGGTTTAAATGCCTTTATAACCCCATAATTGAATTTATTTTCAATTTTTTTTACATTTTTTTATTAAAACAGATGTAATTGATTGTTTACCTCGGGAAACTTGGAGCGAAAGCCATCCATTGTCAAGAAAAGTTCATATATAGTCACTCAAGCCTAGAAAATCCTTATTACTCGGTTTAAATGCCTTTATAATCTCATTATTGAATTTATTTTGAATTGTTTTTACATTTTTTGATTAAAACAGATTGTAATTGATTGTTTACCTCGGGAAACGTGGAGCGAAAGCGATCCATTGTCAAGAAAAGTTCATTTACAGTCACTCATGCCTAGAAAAACCTTATTACTCGGTTTAAATGCCTTTATAATCCCATTATTGAATTTATTTTGAATTGTTTTTACATTTTTTGGTTAAAACAGATTGTAATTGATTGTTTGCCTCGGGAAACGTGGAGCGAAAGCTATCCATGGTCAAGAAAAGTTCATTTATAGTCACTCATTCCTAGAAAAGCCTTATTACACGGTTTAAATGCATTTATAATCCCATTATTGAATTTATTTTGAATTTTTTTTACATTTTTTGATTAAAACATACTGTAATTGAATGTTTACCTCTAGAAACATGGAGCAAAAGCCATCCATTGTCAAGAAAAGTTCATTTATAGTCAATCAAGCCTAGAAAAGCCTTATTACTCGGTTTAAATGCCTTTATAATCCCATTATTGAATTTTTTTGAATTGGTTTTACATTTTTTGATTAAAACAGATTGTAATTGATTGTTTGCCTCGGGAAACGTGGAGCGAAAGCCATCCATTGTCAAGAAAAGATCATTTATAGTCACTCATGCCTAGAAAAGCCTTATTACTCGATTTAAATGCCTTTATAATCCCATTATTGAATTTATTTTGAATTTTTTTAAAATTTTTTGATTAAAACAGATTGTAATTGATTGTTTGCCTCGGGAAACGTGGAGCGAAAGCCATCCATTGTCAAGAAAAGTTCATTTATAGTCACTCATGCCTAGAAAAGCCTTATTACTCGGTTTAAATGCCTTTATAATCCCATTATTGAATTTATTTTGAATTGTTTTTACATTTTTTGATTAAAACAGATTGTAATTGATTGTTTGCCTCGGGAAACGTGGAGCGAAAGCCATCCATTGTCAAGAAAAGTTCATTTATAGTCACTCATGCCTAGAAAAGCCTTATTACTCGGTTTAAATGCCTTTATAATCCCATTATTGAATTTATTTTGAATTGTTTTTGCATTTTTTGATTAAAACAGATTGTAATTGATTGTTTGCCTCGGGAAACGTGGAGCGAAAGCCATCCATTGTCAAGAAAAGTTCATTTATAGTCACTCATGCCTAGAAAAGCCTTATTAGTCGGTTTAAATGCATTTATAATCCCATTATTGAGTTTATTTTGAATTTTTTTTACATTTTTTGATTAAAACATATTGTAATTGAATGTTTACCTCTAGAAACATGGAGCAAAAGCCATCCATTGTCAAGAAAAGTTCATTTATAGTCACTCAAGCCTAGAAAAGCCTTATTACTCAGTTTAAATGTCTTTATAATCCCATTATTGAATTTATTTTGAATTTTTTTTACATTTTTTGATTAAAACAGATTGTAATTGATTGTTTGCCTCGGGAAACGTGGAGCGAAAGCCATCCATTGTCAAGAAAAGTTCATTTATAGTCACTCATGCCTAGAAAAGCCTTATTACTCGGTTTAAATGCCTTTATAATCCCATTATTGAATTTATTTTGAATTGTTTTTACATTTTTTGATTAAAACAGATTGTAATTGATTGTTTACCTCGGGAAACGTGGAGCGAAAGCCATCCATTGTCAAGAAAAGTTCATTTATAGTCACTCATGCCTATAAAAGCCTTATTACTCGGTTTAAATGCCTTTATAATCCCATTAATGAATTTATTTTGAATTTTTTTTTTACATTTTTTGATTAAAACATATTGTAATTGAATGTTTACCTCTAGAAACATGGAGCAAAAGCCATCCATTGTCAAGAAAAGTTCATTTATAGTCAATCAAGCCTAGAAAAGCCTTATTACTCGGTTTAAATGCCTTTATAATCCCATTATTGAATTTTTTTTGAATTGTTTTTACATTTTTTGATTAAAACAGATTGTTATTGATTGTTTGCCTCGGGAAACGTGGAGCGAAAGCCATCCATTGTCAAGAAAAGATCATTTATAGTCACTCATGCCTAGAAAAGCCTTATTACTCGGTTTAAGTGCCTTTATAATCCCATTATTGAATTTATTTTGAATTGTTTTTACATTTTTTCATTAAAACAGATTGTAATTGATTGTTTGCCTCGGGAAACGTGGAGCAAAAGCCATCCATTGTCAAGAAAAGTTCATTTATAGTCACTCAAGCCTAGAAAAGCCTTATTACTCAGTTTAAATGCCTTTATAATCCCATTATTGAATTTATTTTGAATTTTTTTTACATTTTTTGATTAAAACAGATTGTAATTGATTGTTTGCCTCGGGAAACGTGGAGCGAAAGCCATCCATTGTCAAGAAAAGATCATTTATAGTCACTCATGCCTAGAAAAGCCTTATTACTCGGTTTAAATGCCTTTATAACCCCATAATTGAATTTATTTTGAATTTTTTTTGCATTTTTTTATTAAAACAGATTGTAATTGATTGTTTGCCTCGGGAAACGTGGATCGAAAGCCATCCATTGTCAAGAAAAGAACATTTATAGTCACTCATGCCTAGAAAAGCCTTATTACTCGGTTTAAATGCCTTTATAATCCCATTATTGAATTTATTTTGAATTTTTTTTACATTTTTTGATTAAAACAGATTGTAATTGATTGTTTGCCTCGGGAAACGTGGAGCGAAAGCCATCCATTGTCAAGAAAAGATCATTTATAGTCACTCATGCCTAGAAAAGGCTTATTACTCGGTTTAAATGCCTTTGTAACCCCATAATTGAATTTATTTTGAATTTTTTTTGCATTTTTTTATTAAAACATATTGTAATTGATTGTTTACCTCGGGAAACTTGGAGCAAAAGCCATCCATTGTCAAGAAAAGTTCATTTATAGTCACTCAAGCCTAGAAAAGCCTTATTACTCGGTTTAAATGCCTTTATAACCCCATAATTGAATTTATTTTGATTTTTTTTTACATTTTTTGATTAAAACATATTATAATTGATTGTTTGCCTCGGGAAACGTGGAGCGAAAGCCATCCATTGTCATGAAAAGATCATTTATAGTCACTCATGCCTAGAAAAGCCTTATTACTCGGTTTAAATGCCTTTATAACCCCATAATTGAATTTATTTTCAATTTGTTTTACATTTTTTTATTAAAACAGATGTAATTGATTGTTTACCTCGGGAAACTTGGAGCGAAAGCCATCCATTGTCAAGAAAAGTTCATATATAGTCACTCAAGCCTAGAAAATCCTTATTACTCGGTTTAAATGCCTTTATAATCTCATTATTGAATTTATTTTGAATTGTTTTTACATTTTTTGATTAAAACAGATTGTAATTGATTGTTTACCTCGGGAAACGTGGAGCGAAAGCGATCCATTGTCAAGAAAAGTTCATTTACAGTCACTCATGCCTAGAAAAGCCTTATTACTCGGTTTAAATGCCTTTATAATCCCATTATTGAATTTATTTTGAATTGTTTTTACATTTTTTGATTAAAACAGATTGTAATTGATTGTTTGCCTCGGGAAACGTGGAGCGAAAGCTATCCATGGTCAAGAAAAGTTCATTTATAGTCACTCATTCCTAGAAAAGCCTTATTACACGGTTTAAATGCATTTATAATCCCATTATTGAATTTATTTTGAATTTTTTTTACATTTTTTGATTAAAACATACTGTAATTGAATGTTTACCTCTAGAAACATGGAGCAAAAGCCATCCATTGTCAAGAAAAGTTCATTTATAGTCAATCAAGCCTAGAAAAGCCTTATTACTCGGTTTAAATGCCTTTATAATCCCATTATTGAATTTTTTTGAATTGGTTTTACATTTTTTGATTAAAACAGATTGTAATTGATTGTTTGCCTCGGGAAACGTGGAGCGAAAGCCATCCATTGTCAAGAAAAGATCATTTATAGTCACTCATGCCTAGAAAAGCCTTATTACTCGGTTTAAATGCCTTTATAATCCCATTATTGAATTTATTTTGAATTTTTTTAAAATTTTTTGATTAAAACAGATTGTACTTGATTGTTTGCCTCGGGAAACGTGGAGCGAAAGCCATCCATTGTCAAGAAAAGTTCATTTATAGTCACTCATGCCTAGAAAAGCCTTATTACTCGGTTTAAATGCCTTTATAATCCCATTATTGAATTTATTTTGAATTGTTTTTACATTTTTTGATTAAAACAGATTGTAATTGATTGTTTGCCTCGGGAAACGTGGAGCGAAAGCCATCCATTGTCAAGAAAAGTTCATTTATAGTCACTCATGCCTAGAAAAGCCTTATTACTCGGTTTAAATGCCTTTATAATCCCATTATTGAATTTATTTTGAATTTTTTTTTTACATTTTTTGATTAAAACATATTGTAATTGAATGTTTACCTCTAGAAACATGGAGCAAAAGCCATCCATTGTCAAGAAAAGTTCATTTATAGTCACTCAAGCCTAGAAAAGCCTTATTACTCAGTTTAAATGCGTTTATAATCCCATTATTGAATTTATTTTGAATTTTTTTACATTTTTTTATTAAAACAGATTGTAATTGATTGTTTGCCTCGGGAAACGTTGAGCGAAAGCCATCCATTGTAAAGAAAAGATCATTTATAGTCACTCATGCCTAGAAAAGCCTTATTACTCGGTTTAAATGCCTTTATAACCCCATAATTGAATTTGTTTTGAATTTTTTTTACATTTTTTTATTAAAACAGATTGTAATTGATTGTTTACCTCGGGAAACATGGAGCAAAAGCCATCCATTGCCAAGAAAAGTTCATTTATAGTCACTCAAGCCTAGAAAAGCCTTATTACTCGGTTTAAATGCCTTTATAATCCCATTATTGAATTTATTTTGAATTGTTTTTACATTTTTTGATTAAAACAGATTGTAACTGATTGTTTGCCTCGGGAAACGTGGAGCGAAAGCCATCCATTGTCATGAAAAGTTCATTTATAGTCACTCATGCCTAGAAAAGCCTTATTACTCGGTTTAAATGCCTTTATAATCCCATTATTGAATTTATTTTGAATGTTTTTTACATTTTTTGATTAAAACAGATTGCTATTGATTGTTTACCTCGGGAAACTTGGAGCGAAAGCCATCCATTGTCAAGAAAAGTTCATTTATAGTCACTCAAGCCTAGAAAAGCCGTATTACTCGGTTTAAATGCCTTTATAATCCCATTATTGAGTTTATTTTGAATTTTTTTTACATTTTTTGATTAAAACAGATTGTACTTGATTGTTTACCTCGGGAAACATGGAGCGAAAGCCATCCATTGTCAAGAAAAGTTCATTTATAGTCACTCATGCCTAGAAAAGCCTTATTACTCGGTTTAAATGCCTTTATAATCCCATTATTGAATTTATTTTGAATTGTTTTTGCATTTTTTGATTAAAACAGATTGTAATTGATTGTTTGCCTCGGGAAACGTGGAGCGAAAGCCATCCATTGTCAAGAAAAGTTCATTTATAGTCACTCATGCCTAGAAAAGCCTTATTAGTCGGTTTAAATGCATTTATAATCCCATTATTGAGTTTATTTTGAATTTTTTTTACATTTTTTGATTAAAACATATTGTAATTGAATGTTTACCTCTAGAAACATGGAGCAAAAGCCATCCATTGTCAAGAAAAGTTCATTTATAGTCACTCAAGCCTAGAAAAGCCTTATTACTCAGTTTAAATGTCTTTATAATCCCATTATTGAATTTATTTTGAATTTTTTTTACATTTTTTGATTAAAACAGATTGTAATTGATTGTTTGCCTCGGGAAACGTGGAGCGAAAGCCATCCATTGTCAAGAAAAGTTCATTTATAGTCACTCATGCCTAGAAAAGCCTTATTACTCGGTTTAAATGCCTTTATAATCCCATTATTGAATTTATTTTGAATTGTTTTTACATTTTTTGATTAAAACAGATTGTAATTGATTGTTTGCCTCGGGAAACGTGGAGCGAAAGCCATCCATTGTCAAGAAAAGTTCATTTATAGTCAATCAAGCCTAGAAAAGCCTTATTACTCGGTTTAAATGCCTTTATAATCCCATTATTGAATTTATTTTGAATTGTTTTTACATTTTTTCATTAAAACATATTGTAATTGATTGTTTGCCTCGGGAAACGTGGAGCGAAAGCCATCCATTGTCAAGAAAAGATCATTTATAGTCACTCATGCCTAGAAAAGCCTTATTACTCGGTTTAAATGCCTTTATAACCCCATAATTGAATTTATTTTGAATTTTTTTTGCATTTTTTTATTAAAACAGATTGTAATTGATTGTTTGCCTCGGGAAACGTGGATCGAAAGCCATCCATTGTCAAGAAAAGATCATTTATAGTCACTCATGCCTAGAAAAGCCTTATTACTCTGTTTAAATGCCTTTATAATCCCATTATTGAATTTATTTTGAATTTTTTTTACATTTTTTGATTAAAACAGATTGTAATTGATTGTTTGCCTCGGGAAACGTGGAGCGAAAGCCATCCATTGTCAAGAAAAGATCATTTATAGTCACTCATGCCTAGAAAAGGCTTATTACTCGGTTTAAATGCCTTTCTAACCCCATAATTGAATTTATTTTGAATTTTTTTTGCATTTTTTTATTAAAACATATTGTAATTGATTGTTTACCTCGGGAAACTTGGAGCAAAAGCCATCCATTGTCAAGAAAAGTTCATTTATAGTCACTCAAGCCTAGAAAAGCCTTATTACTCGGTTTAAATGCCTTTATAACCCCATAATTGAATTTATTTTGATTTTTTTTTACATTTTTTGATTAAAACATATTATAATTGATTGTTTGCCTCGGGAAACGTGGAGCGAAAGCCATCCATTGTCATGAAAAGATCATTTATAGTCACTCATGCCTAGAAAAGCCTTATTACTCGGTTTAAATGCCTTTATAACCCCATAATTGAATTTATTTTCAATTTTTTTTACATTTTTTTATTAAAACAGATTGTAATTGATTGTTTACCTCGGGAAACTTGGAGCGAAAGCCATCCATTGTCAAGAAAAGTTCATATATAGTCACTCAAGCCTAGAAAATCCTTATTACTCGGTTTAAATGCCTTTATAATCTCATTATTGAATTTATTTTGAATTGTTTTTACATTTTTTGATTAAAACAGATTGTAATTGATTGTTTACCTCGGGAAACTTAGAGCGAAAGCCATCCATTGTCAAGAAAAGTTCATTTATAGTCACTCATGCCTAGAAAAGCCTTATTACTCGGTTTAAATGCCTTTATAATCCCATTATTGAGTTTATTTTGAATTTTTTTTACATTTTTTGATTAAAACAGATTGTAATTGATTGTTTACCTCGGGAAACTTGGAGCGAAAGCCATCCATTGTCAAGAAAAGTTCATTTATAGTCACTCAAGCCTAGAAAAGCCGTATTACTCGGTTTAAATGCCTTTATAATCCCATTATTGAGTTTATTTTGAATTTTTTTTTACATTTTTTGATTAAAACAGATTGTAATTGATTGTTTACCTAGGGAAACTTAGAGCGAAAGCCATCCATTGTCAAGAAAGGTTCATATATAGTCACTCAAGCCTAGAAAAGCCTTATTACTCGGTTTAAATGCCTTTATAATCTCATTATTGAAATTATTTTGAATTGTTTTTACATTTTTTGATTAAAACAGATTGTAATTGATTGTTTGCCTCGGGAAACGTGGAGCGAAAGCCATCCATTGTCAAGAAAAGTTCATTTATAGTCACTCAAGCCTAGAAAAGCCGTATTACTCGATTTAAATGCCTTTATAATCCCATTATTGAGTTTATTTTGAATTTTTTTTACATTTTTTGATTAAAACAGATTGTACTTGATTGTTTACCTCGGGAAACTTGGAGCGAAAGCCATCCATTGTCAAGAAAAGTTCATATATAGTCACTCAAGCCTAGAAAAGCCTTATTACTTGGTTTAAATGCCTTTATAATCTCACTATTGAATTTAGTTTAAATTGTTTTTACATTTTTTGATTAAAACAGATTGTAATTGATTGTTTGCCTCGGGAAACGTGGAGCGAAAGCCATCCATTGTCAAGAAAAGTTCATTTATAGTCACTCATGCCTAGAAAAGCCTTATTACTCGGTTTAAATGCCTTTATAATCCCATTATTGAATTTATTTTGAATTTTTTTTTTACATTTTTTGATTAAAACATATTGTAATTGAATGTTTACCTCTAGAAACATGGAGCAAAAGCCATCCATTGTCAAGAAAAGTTCATTTATAGTCACTCAAGCCTAGAAAAGCCTTATTACTCAGTTTAAATGCGTTTATAATCCCATTATTGAATTTTTTTTACATTTTTTTTACATTTTTTTATTAAAACAGATTGTAATTGATTGTTTGCCTCGGGAAACGTGGAGCGAAAGCCATCCATTGTAAAGAAAAGATCATTTATAGTCACTCATGCCTAGAAAAGCCTTATTACTCGGTTTAAATGCCTTTATAACCCCATAATTGAATTTGTTTTCAATTTTTTTTACATTTTTTTATTAAAACAGATTGTAATTGATTGTTTACCTCGGGAAACATGGAGCAAAAGCCATCCATTGCCAAGAAAAGTTCATTTATAGTCACTCAAGCCTAGAAAAGCCTTATTACTCGGTTTAAATGCCTTTATAATCCCATTATTGAATTTATTTTGAATTGTTTTTACATTTTTTGATTAAAACAGATTGTAACTGATTGTTTGCCTCGGGAAACGTGGAGCGAAAGCCATCCATTGTCATGAAAAGTTCATTTATAGTCACTCATGCCTAGAAAAGCCTTATTACTCGGTTTAAATGCCTTTATAATCCCATTATTGAATTTATTTTGAATGTTTTTTACATTTTTTGATTAAAACAGATTGCTATTGATTGTTTGCCTCGAGAAACGTGGAGCGAAAGCCATCCATTATCAACAAAAGTTCATTTATAGTCACTCATGCCTAGAAAAGCTTTGTTACTCGGTTTAAATGCCTTTATAATCCCATTATTGAGTTTATTTTGAATTTTTTTTACATTTTTTGATTAAAACAGATTGTAATTGATTGTTTACCTCGGGAAACTTGGAGCGAAAGCCATCCATTGTCAAGAAAAGTTCATTTATAGTCACTCAAGCCTAGAAAAGCCGTATTACTCGGTTTAAATGCCTTTATAATCCCATTATTGAGTTTATTTTGAATTTTTTTTACATTTTTTGATTAAAACAGATTGTATTTGATTGTTTACCTCGGGAAACTTGGAGCGAAAGCCATCCATTGTCAAGAAAAGTTCATATATAGTCACTCAAGCCTAGAAAAGCCTTATTACTTGGTTTAAATGCCTTTATAATCTCACTATTGAATTTATTTTAAATTGTTTTTACATTTTTTGATTAAAACAGATTGTAATTGATTGTTTGCCTCGGGAAACGTGGAGCGAAAGCCATCCATTGTCAAGAAAAGTTCATTTATAGTCACTCATGCCTAGAAAAGCCTTATTACTCGGTTTAAATGCCTTTATAATCCCATTATTGAATTTATTTTGAATTGTTTTTGCATTTTTTGATTAAAACAGATTGTAATTGATTGTTTGCCTCGGGAAACGTGGAGCGAAAGCCATCCATTGTCAAGAAAAGTTCATTTATAGTCACTCATGCCTAGAAAAGCCTTATTAGTCGGTTTAAATGCATTTATAATCCCATTATTGAGTTTATTTTGAATTTTTTTTACATTTTTTGATTAAAACATATTGTAATTGAATGTTTACCTCTAGAAACATGGAGCAAAAGCCATCCATTGTCAAGAAAAGTTCATTTATAGTCACTCAAGCCTAGAAAAGCCTTATTACTCAGTTTAAATGTCTTTATAATCCCATTATTGAATTTATTTTGAATTTTTTTTACATTTTTTGATTAAAACAGATTGTAATTGATTGTTTGCCTCGGGAAACGTGGAGCGAAAGCCATCCATTGTCAAGAAAAGTTCATTTATAGTCACTCATGCCTAGAAAAGCCTTATTACTCGGTTTAAATGCCTTTATAATCCCATTATTGAATTTATTTTGAATTGTTTTTACATTTTTTCATTAAAACAGATTGTAATTGATTGTTTGCCTCGGGAAACGTGGAGCGAAAGCCATCCATTGTCAAGAAAAGTTCATTTATAGTCAATCAAGCCTAGAAAAGCCTTATTACTCGGTTTAAATGCCTTTATAATCCCATTATTGAATTTATTTTGAATTGTTTTTACATTTTTTCATTAAAACATATTGTAATTGATTGTTTGCCTCGGGAAACGTGGAGCGAAAGCCATCCATTGTCAAGAAAAGATCATTTATAGTCACTCATGCCTAGAAAAGCCTTATTACTCGGTTTAAATGCCTTTATAACCCCATAATTGAATTTATTTTGAATTTTTTTTGCATTTTTTTATTAAAACAGATTGTAATTGATTGTTTGCCTCGGGAAACGTGGATCGAAAGCCATCCATTGTCAAGAAAAGATCATTTATAGTCACTCATGCCTAGAAAAGCCTTATTACTCGGTTTAAATGCCTTTATAATCCCATTATTGAATTTATTTTGAATTTTTTTTACATTTTTTGATTAAAACAGATTGTAATTGATTGTTTGCCTCGGGAAACGTGGAGCGAAAGCCATCCATTGTCAAGAAAAGATCATTTATAGTCACTCATGCCTAGAAAAGGCTTATTACTCGGTTTAAATGCCTTTCTAACCCCATAATTGAATTTATTTTGAATTTTTTTTGCATTTTTTTATTAAAACATATTGTAATTGATTGTTTACCTCGGGAAACTTGGAGCAAAAGCCATCCATTGTCAAGAAAAGTTCATTTATAGTCACTCAAGCCTAGAAAAGCCTTATTACTCGGTTTAAATGCCTTTATAACCCCATAATTGAATTTATTTTGATTTTTTTTTACATTTTTTGATTAAAACATATTATAATTGATTGTTTGCCTCGGGAAACGTGGAGCGAAAGCCATCCATTGTCATGAAAAGATCATTTATAGTCACTCATGCCTAGAAAAGCCTTATTACTCGGTTTAAATGCCTTTATAACCCCATAATTGAATTTATTTTCAATTTTTTTTACATTTTTTTATTAAAATAGATTGTAATTGATTGTTTACCTCGGGAAACTTGGAGCGAAAGCCATCCATTGTCAAGAAAAGTTCATATATAGTCACTCAAGCCTAGAAAATCCTTATTACTCGGTTTAAATGCCTTTATAATCTCATTATTGAATTTATTTTGAATTGTTTTTACATTTTTTGATTAAAACAGATTGTAATTGATTGTTTGCCTCGGGAAACGTGGAGCGAAAGCCATCCATTGTCAAGAAAAGTTCATTTATAGTCACTCATGCCTAGAAAAGCCTTATTACTCGGTTTAAATGCCTTTATAATCCCATTATTGAATTTATTTTGAATTGTTTTTACATTTTTTGATTAAAACATATTGTAATTGATTGTTTGCCTCGGGAAACGTGGAGCGAAAGCTATCCATGGTCAAGAAAAGTTCATTTATAGTCACTCATTCCTAGAAAAGCCTTATTACACGGTTTAAATGCATTTATAATCCCATTATTGAATTTATTTTGAATTTTTTTTACATTTTTTGATTAAAACATACTGTAATTGAATGTTTACCTCTAGAAACATGGAGCAAAAGCCATCCATTGTCAAGAAAAGTTCATTTATAGTCAATCAAGCCTAGAAAAGCCTTATTACTCGGTTTAAATGCCTTTATAATCCCATTATTGAATTTTTTTGAATTGGTTTTACATTTTTTTATTAAAACAGATTGTAATTGATTGTTTGCCTCGGGAAACGTGGAGCGAAAGCCATCCATTGTCAAGAAAAGTTCATTTATAGTCACTCATGCCTAGAAAAGCCTTATTACTCGGTTTAAATGCCTTTATAATCCCATTATTGAATTTATTTTGAATTGTTTTTACATTTTTTCATTAAAACAGATTGTAATTGATTGTTTGCCTCGGGAAACGTGGAGCGAAAGCCATCCATTGTCAAGAAAAGTTCATTTATAGTCAATCAAGCCTAGAAAAGCCTTATTACTCGGTTTAAATGCCTTTATAATCCCATTATTGAATTTTTTTGAATTGGTTTTACATTTTTTTATTAAAACAGATTGTAATTGATTGTTTGCCTCGGGAAACGTGGAGCGAAAGCCATCCATTGTCAAGAAAAGTTCATTTATAGTCACTCATGCCTAGAAAAGCCTTATTACTCGGTTTACATGCCTTTATAATCCCATTATTGAATTTATTTTGAATTGTTTTTACATTTTTTGATTAAAACAGATTGTAATTGATTGTTTGCCTCGGGAAACGTGGAGCGAAAGCCATCCATTGTCAAGAAAAGTTCATTTATAGTCACTCATGCCTAGAAAAGCCTTATTACTCGGTTTAAATGCCTTTATAATCCCATTATTGAATTTATTTTGAATTTTTTTTTTACATTTTTTGATTAAAACATATTGTAATTGAATGTTTACCTCTAGAAACATGGAGCAAAAGCCATCCATTGTCAAGAAAAGTTCATTTATAGGCACTCAAGCCTAGAAAAGCCTTATTACTCAGTTTAAATGCGTTTATAATCCCATTATTGAATTTATTTTGAATTTTTTTACATTTTTTTATTAAAACAGATTGTAATTGATTGTTTGCCTCGGGAAACGTGGAGCGAAAGCCATCCATTGTCAAGAAAAGATCATTTATAGTCACTCATGCCTAGAAAAGCCTTATTACTCGGTTTAAATGCCTTTATAACCCCATAATTGAATTTGTTTTCAATTTTTTTTACATTTTTTTATTAAAACAGATTGTAATTGATTGTTTACCTCGGGAAACATGGAGCAAAAGCCATCCATTGCCAAGAAAAGTTCATTTATAGTCACTCAAGCCTAGAAAAGCCTTATTACTCGGTTTAAATGCCTTTATAATCCCATTATTGAATTTATTTTGAATTGTTTCTACATTTTTTGATTAAAACAGATTGTAACTGATTGTTTGCCTCGGGAAACGTGGAGCGAAAGCCATCCATTGTCAAGAAAAGTTCATTTATAGTCACTCATGCCTAGAAAAGCCTTATTACTCGGTTTAAATGCCTTTATAATCCCATTATTGAATTTATTTTGAATTGTTTTTACATTTTTTGATTAAAACAGATTGTAATTGATTGTTTGCCTCGGGAAACGTGGAGCGAAAGCCATCCATTGTCAAAAAAAGTTCATTTATAGTCACTCATGCCTAGAAAAGCCTTATTACTCGGTTTAAATGCCTTTATAATCCCATTATTGAATTTATTTTGAATTGTTTTTACATTTTTTGATTAAAACAGATTGTAATTGATTGTTTGCCTCGGGAAACGTGGAGTGAAAACCATCCATTGTCAAGAAAAGATCATTTATAGTCACTCATGCCTAGAAAAGCCTTATTACTCGGTTTAAATGCCTTTATAACCCCATAATTGAATTTGTTTTCAATTTTTTTTACATTTTTTTATTAAAACAGATTGTAATTGATTGTTTACCTCGGGAAACATGGAGCAAAAGCCATCCATTGCCAAGAAAAGTTCATTTATAGTCACTCAAGCCTAGAAAAGCCTTATTACTCGGTTTAAATGCCTTTATAATCCCATTATTGAATTTATTTTGAATTGTTTTTACATTTTTTGATTAAAACAGATTGTAACTGATTGTTTGCCTCGGGAAACGTGAAGCGAAAGCCATCCATTGTCATGAAAAGTTCATTTATAGTCACTCATGCCTAGAAAAGCCTTATTACTCGGTTTAAATGCCTTTATAATCCCATTATTGAATTTATTTTGAATGTTTTTTACATTTTTTGATTAAAACAGATTGTAATTGATTGTTTACCTCGGGAAACTTGGAGCGAAAGCCATCCATTGTCAAGAAAAGTTCATTTATAGTCACTCAAGCCTAGAAAAGCCGTATTACTCGGTTTAAATGCCTTTATAATCCCATTATTGAGTTTATTTTGAATTTTTTTTACATTTTTTGATTAAAACAGATTGTACTTGATTGTTTACCTCGGGAAACTTGGAGCGAAAGCCATCCATTGTCAAGAAAAGTTCATATATAGTCACTCAAGCCTAGAAAAGCCTTATTACTTGGTTTAAATGCCTTTATAATCTCACTATTGAATTTATTTTAAATTGTTTTTACATTTTGTGATTAAAACAGATTGTAATTGATTGTTTGCCTCGGGAAACGTGGAGCGAAAGCCATCCATTGTCAAGAAAAGTTCATTTATAGTCACTCATGCCTAGAAAAGCCTTATTACTCGGTTTAAATGCCTTTATAATCCCATTATTGAGTTTATTTTGATTTTTTTTTACATTTTTTGATTAAAACAGATTGTAATTGATTGTTTACCTCGGGAAACTTGGAGCGAAAGCCATCCATTGTCAAGAAAAGTTCATTTATAGTCACTCAAGCCTAGAAAAGCCGTATTACTCGGTTTAAATGCCTTTATAATCCCATTATTGAGTTTATTTTGAATTTTTTTTTACATTTTTTGATTAAAACAGATTGTAATTGATTGTTTACCTCGGGAAACTTAGAGCGAAAGCCATCCATTGTCAAGAAAGGTTCATATATAGTCACTCAAGCCTAGAAAAGCCTTATTACTCGGTTTAAATGCCTTTATAATCCCATTATTGAATTTTTTTGAATTGGTTTTACATTTTTTGATTAAAACAGATTGTAATTGATTGTTTACCTCGGGAAACGTGGAGCGAAAGCCATCCATTGTCAAGAAAAGTTCATTTATAGTCACTCATGCCTAGAAAAGCCTTATTACTCGGTTTAAATGCCTTTATAATCCCATTATTGAATTTATTTTGAATTGTTTTTACATTTTTTGATTAAAACATATTGTAATTGATTGTTTGCCTCGGGAAACGTGGAGCGAAAGCCATCCATTGTCAAGAAAAGTTCATTTATAGTCAATCAAGCCTAGAAAAGCCTTATTACTCGGTTTAAATGCCTTTATAATCCCATTATTGAATTTATTTTGAATTGTTTTTACATTTTTTGATTAAAACAGATTGTAATTGATTGTTTGCCTCGGGAAACGTGGAGCGAAAGCCATCCATTGTCAAGAAAAGATCATTTATAGTCACTCATGCCTAGAAAAGCCTTATTACTCGGTTTAAATGCCTTTATAATCCCATTATTGAATTTATTTTGAATTTTTTTAAATTTTTTTGATTAAAACAGATTGTAATTGATTGTTTGCCTCGGGAAACGTGGAGCGAAAGCCATCCATTGTCAAGAAAAGTTCATTTATAGTCACTCATGCCTAGAAAAGCCTTATTACTCGGTTTAAATGCCTTTATAATCCCATTATTGAATTTATTTTGAATTGTTTTTACATTTTTTGATTAAAACAGATTGTAATTGATTGTTTGCCTCGGGAAACGTGGAGCGAAAGCCATCCATTGTCAAGAAAAGTTCATTTATAGTCACTCATGCGTAGAAAAGCCTTATTACTCGGTTTAAATGCCTTTATAATCCCATTATTGAATTTATTTTGAATTTTTTTTTTACATTTTTTGATTAAAACATATTGTAATTGAATGTTTACCTCTAGAAACATGGAGCAAAAGCCATCCATTGTCAAGAAAAGTTCATTTATAGTCACTCAAGCCTAGAAAAGCCTTATTACTCAGTTTAAATGCGTTTATAATCCCATTATTGAATTTATTTTGAATTTTTTTACATTTTTTTATTAAAACAGATTGTAATTGATTGTTTGCCTCGGGAAACGTGGAGCGAAAGCCATCCATTGTAAAGAAAAGATTATTTATAGTCACTCATGCCTAGAAAAGCCTTATTACTCGGTTTAAATGCCTTTATAACCCCATAATTGAATTTGTTTTGAATTTTTTTTACATTTTTTTATTAAAACAGATTGTAATTGATTGTTTACCTCGGGAAACATGGAGCAAAAGCCATCCATTGCCAAGAAAAGTTCATTTATAGTCACTCAAGCCTAGAAAAGCCTTATTACTCGGTTTAAATGCCTTTATAATCCCATTATTGAATTTATTTTGAATTGTTTTTACATTTTTTGATTAAAACAGATTGTAACTGATTGTTTGCCTCGGGAAACGTGGAGCGAAAGCCATCCATTGTCATGAAAAGTTCATTTATAGTCACTCATGCCTAGAAAAGCCTTATTACTCGGTTTAAATGCCTTTATAATCCCATTATTGAATTTATTTTGAATGTTTTTTACATTTTTTGATTAAAACAGATTGCTATTGATTGTTTGCCTCGAGAAACGTGGAGCGAAAGCCATCCATTATCAACAAAAGTTCATTTATAGTCACTCATGCCTAGAAAAGCTTTGTTACTCGGTTTAAATGCCTTTATAATCCCATTATTGAGTTTATTTTGAATTTTTTTTACATTTTTTGATTAAAACAGATTGTAATTGATTGTTTACCTCGGGAAACTTGGAGCGAAAGCCATCCATTGTCAAGAAAAGTTCATTTATAGTCACTCAAGCCTAGAAAAGCCGTATTACTCGGTTTAAATGCCTTTATAATCCCATTATTGAGTTTATTTTGAATTTTTTTTACATTTTTTGATTAAAACAGATTGTACTTGATTGTTTACCTCGGGAAACTTGGAGCGAAAGCCATCCATTGTCAAGAAAAGTTCATATATAGTCACTCAAGCCTAGAAAAGCCTTATTACTTGGTTTAAATGCCTTTATAATCTCACTATTGAATTTATTTTAAATTGTTTTTACATTTTTTGATTAAAACAGATTGTAATTGATTGTTTGCCTCGGGAAACGTGGAGCGAAAGCCATCCATTGTCAAGAAAAGTTCATTTATAGTCACTCATGCCTAGAAAAGCCTTATTACTCGGTTTAAATGCCTTTATAATCCCATTATTGAATTTATTTTGAATTGTTTTTACATTTTTTGATTAAAACAGATTGTAATTGATTGTTTGCCTCGGGAAACGTGGAGCGAAAGCCATCCATTGTCAAGAAAAGATCATTTATAGTCACTCATGCCTAGAAAAGCCTTATTACTCGGTTTAAATGCCTTTATAATCCCATTATTGAATTTATTTTGAATTTTTTTAAAATTTTTTGATTAAAACAGATTGTAATTGATTGTTTGCCTCGGGAAACGTGGAGCGAAAGCCATCCATTGTCAAGAAAAGTTCATTTATAGTCACTCATGCCTAGAAAAGCCTTATTACTCGGTTTAAATGCCTTTATAATCCCATTATTGAATTTATTTTGAATTGTTTTTACATTTTTTGATTAAAACAGATTGTAATTGATTGTTTGCCTCGGGAAACGTGGAGCGAAAGCCATCCATTGTCAAGAAAAGATCATTTATAGTCACTCATGCCTAGAAAAGCCTTATTACTCGGTTTAAATGCCTTTATAATCCCATTATTGAATTTATTTTGAATTTTTTTAAAATTTTTTGATTAAAACAGATTGTAATTGATTGTTTGCCTCGGGAAACGTGGAGCGAAAGCCATCCATTGTCAAGAAAAGTTCATTTATAGTCACTCATGCCTAGAAAAGCCTTATTCCTCGGTTTAAATGCCTTTATAATCCCATTATTGAATTTATTTTGAATTGTTTTTACATTTTTTGATTAAAACAGATTGTAATTGATTGTTTGCCTCGGGAAACGTGGAGCGAAAGCCATCCATTGTCAAGAAAAGTTCATTTATAGTCACTCATGCGTAGAAAAGCCTTATTACTCGGTTTAAATGCCTTTATAATCCCATTATTGAATTTATTTTGAATTTTTTTTTTACATTTTTTGATTAAAACATATTGTAATTGAATGTTTACCTCTAGAAACATGGAGCAAAAGCCATCCATTGTCAAGAAAAGTTCATTTATAGTCACTCAAGCCTAGAAAAGCCTTACTACTCAGTTTAAATGCGTTTATAATCCCATTATTGAATTTATTTTGAATTTTTTTACATTTTTTTATTAAAACAGATTGTAATTGATTGTTTGCCTCGGGAAACGTGGAGCGAAAGCCATCCATTGTAAAGAAAAGATCATTTATAGTCACTCATGCCTAGAAAAGCCTTATTACTCGGTTTAAATGCCTTTATAACCCCATAATTGAATTTGTTTTGAATTTTTTTTACATTTTTTTATTAAAACAGATTGTAATTGATTGTTTACCTCGGGAAACATGGAGCAAAAGCCATCCATTGCCAAGAAAAGTTCATTTATAGTCACTCAAGCCTAGAAAATCCTTATTACTCGGTTTAAATGCCTTTATAATCCCATTATTGAATTTATTTTGAATTGTTTTTACATTTTTTGATTAAAACAGATTGTAACTGATTGTTTGCCTCGGGAAACGTGGAGCGAAAGCCATCCATTGTCATGAAAAGTTCATTTATAGTCACTCATGCCTAGAAAAGCCTTATTACTCGGTTTAAATGCCTTTATAATCCCATTATTGAATTTATTTTGAATGTTTTTTACATTTTTTGATTAAAACAGATTGCTATTGATTGTTTGCCTCGAGAAACGTGGAGCGAAAGCCATCCATTATCAACAAAAGTTCATTTATAGTCACTCATGCCTAGAAAAGCTTTGTTACTCGGTTTAAATGCCTTTATAATCCCATTATTGAGTTTATTTTGAATTTTTTTTACATTTTTTGATTAAAACAGATTGTAATTGATTGTTTACCTCGGGAAACTTGGAGCGAAAGCCATCCATTGTCAAGAAAAGTTCATTTATAGTCACTCAAGCCTAGAAAAGCCGTATTACTCGGTTTAAATGCCTTTATAATCCCATTATTGAGTTTATTTTGAATTTTTTTTACATTTTTTGATTAAAACAGATTGTACTTGATTGTTTACCTCGGGAAACTTGGAGCGAAAGCCATCCATTGTCAAGAAAAGTTCATATATAGTCACTCAAGCCTAGAAAAGCCTTATTACTTGGTTTAAATGCCTTTATAATCTCACTATTGAATTTATTTTAAATTGTTTTTACATTTTTTGATTAAAACAGATTGTAATTGATTGTTTGCCTCGGGAAACGTGGAGCGAAAGCCATCCATTGTCAAGAAAAGTTCATTTATAGTCACTCATGCCTAGAAAAGCCTTATTACTCGGTTTAAATGCCTTTATAATCCCATTATTGAGTTTATTTTGAATTTTTTTTACATTTTTTGATTAAAACAGATTGTAATTGATTGTTTACCTCGGGAAACTTGGAGCGAAAGCCATCCATTGTCAAGAAAAGTTCATTTATAGTCACTCAAGCCTAGAAAAGCCGTATTACTCGGTTTAAATGCCTTTATAATCCCATTATTGAGTTTATTTTGAATTTTTTTTTACATTTTTTGATTAAAACAGATTGTAATTGATTGTTTACCTCGGGAAACTTAGAGCGAAAGCCATCCATTGTCAAGAAAGGTTCATATATAGTCACTCAAGCCTAGAAAAGCGTTATTACTCGGTTTAAATGCCTTTATAATCTCATTATTGAATTTATTTTGAATTGTTTTTACATTTTTTGATTAAAACAGATTGTAATTGATTGTTTGCCTCGGGAAACGTGGAGCGAAAGCCATCCATTGTCAAGAAAAGTTCATTTATAGTCACTCAAGCCTAGAAAAGCCGTATTACTCGGTTTAAATGCCTTTATAATCCCATTATTGAGTTTATTTTGAATTTTTTTTACATTTTTTGATTAAAACAGATTGTACTTGATTGTTTACCTCGGGAAACTTGGAGCGAAAGCCATCCATTGTCAAGAAAAGTTCATATATAGTCACTCAAGCCTAGAAAAGCCTTATTACTTGGTTTAAATGCCTTTATAATCTCACTATTGAATTTAGTTTAAATTGTTTTTACATTTTTTGATTAAAACAGATTGTAATTGATTGTTTGCCTCGGGAAACGTGGAGCGAAAGCCATCCATTGTCAAGAAAAGTTCATTTATAGTCACTCATGCCTAGAAAAGCCTTATTACTCGGTTTAAATGCCTTTATAATCCCATTATTGAATTTATTTTGAATTGTTTTTACATTTTTTGATTAAAACAGATTGTAATTGATTGTTTGCCTCGGGAAACGTGGAGCGAAAGCCATCCATTGTCAAGAAAAGTTCATTTATAGTCACTCATGCCTAGAAAAGCCTTATTAGTCGGTTTAAATGCATTTATAATCCCATTATTGAGTTTATTTTGAATTTTTTTTACATTTTTTGATTAAAACATATTGTAATTGAATGTTTACCTCTAGAAACATGGAGCAAAAGCCATCCATTGTCAAGAAAAGTTCATTTATAGTCACTCAAGCCTAGAAAAGCCTTATTACTCAGTTTAAATGTCTTTATAATCCCATTATTGAATTTATTTTGAATTTTTTTTACATTTTTTGATTAAAACAGATTGTAATTGATTGTTTGCCTCGGGAAACGTGGAGCGAAAGCCATCCATTGTCAAGAAAAGTTCATTTATAGTCACTCATGCCTAGAAAAGCCTTATTACTCGGTTTAAATGCCTTTATAATCCCATTATTGAATTTATTTTGAATTGTTTTTACATTTTTTGATTAAAACAGATTGTAATTGATTGTTTGCCTCGGGAAACGTGGAGCGAAAGCCATCCATTGTCAAGAAAAGTTCATTTATAGTCAATCAAGCCTAGAAAAGCCTTATTACTCGGTTTAAATGCCTTTATAATCCCATTATTGAATTTATTTTGAATTGTTTTTACATTTTGTCATTAAAACATATTGTAATTGATTGTTTGCCTCAGGAAACGTGGAGCGAAAGCCATCCATTGTCAAGAAAAGATCATTTATAGTCACTCATGCCTGGAAAAGCCTTATTACTCGGTTTAAATGCCTTTATAATCCCATTATTGAATTTATTTTGAATTTTTTTTAAATTTTTTGATTAAAACAGATTGTAATTGATTGTTTGCCTCGGTAAACGTGGAGCGAAAGCCATCCATTGTCAAGAAAAGTTCATTTATAGTCACTCATGCCTAGAAAAGCCTTATTACTCGGTTTAAATGCCTTTATAATCCCATTATTGAATTTATTTTGAATTGTTTTTACATTTTTTGATTAAAACAGATTGTAATTGATTGGTTGCCTCAGGAAACGTGGAGCGAAAGCCATCCATTGTCAAGAAAAGTTCAGTTATAGTCACTCATGCCTAGAAAAGCCTTATTACTCGGTTTAAATGCCTTTATAATCCCATTATTGAATTTATTTTGAATTTTTTTTTTACATTTTTTGATTAAAACATATTGTAATTGAATGTTTACCTCTAGAAACATGGAGCAAAAGCCATCCATTGTCAAGAAAAGTTCATTTATAGCCACTGAAGCCTAGAAAAGCCTTATTACTCAGTTTAAATGCCTTTATAATCCCATTATTGAATTTATTTTGAATTTTTTTTACATTTTTTGATTAAATCAGATTGTAATTGATTGTTTGCCTCGAGAAACGTGGAGCGAAAGCCATCCATTGTCAAGAAAAGATCATTTATAGTCACTCATGCCTAGAAAAGCCTTATTACTCGGTTTAAATGCCTTTATAACCCCATAATTGAATTTGTTTTGAATTTTTTTTACATTTTTTTATTAAAACAGATTGTAATTGATTGTTTACCTCGGGAAACATGGAGCAAAAGCCATCCATTGCCAAGAAAAGTTCATTTATAGTCACTCAAGCCTAGAAAAGCCTTATTACTCGGTTTAAATGCCTTTATAATCCCATTATTGAATTTATTTTGAATTGTTTTTACATTTTTTGATTAAAACAGATTGTAACTGATTGTTTGCCTCGGGAAACGTGGAGCGAAAGCCATCCATTGTCATGAAAAGTTCATTTATAGTGACTCATGCCTAGAAAAGCCTTATTACTCGGTTTAAATGCCTTTATAATCCCATTATTGAATTTATTTTGAATGTTTTTTACATTTTTTGATTAAAACAGATTGCTATTGATTGTTTGCCTCGAGAAACGTGGAGCGAAAGCCATCCATTGTCAAGAGAAGTTCATTTATAGTCACTCATGCCTAGAAAAGCTTTGTTACTCGGTTTAAATGCCTTTATAATCCCATTATTGAGTTTATTTTGAATTTTTTTTACATTTTTTGATTAAAACAGATTGTAATTGATTGTTTACCTCGGGAAACTTGGAGCGAAAGCCATCCATTGTCAAGAAAAGTTCATTTATAGTCACTCAAGCCTAGAAAAGTCGTATTACTCGGTTTAAATGCCTTTATAATCCCATTATTGAGTTTATTTTGAATTTTTTTTTACATTTTTTGATTAAAACAGATTGTAATTGATTGTTTACCTCGGGAAACTTAGAGCGAAAGCCATCCATTGTCAAGAAAGGTTCATATATAGTCACTCAAGCCTAGAAAAGCCTTATTACTCGGTTTAAATGCCTTTATAATCTCATTATTGAATTTATTTTGAATTGTTTTTACATTTTTTGATTAAAACAGATTGTAATTGATTGTTTGCCTCGGGAAACGTGGAGCGAAAGCCATCCATTGTCAAGAAAAGTTCATTTATAGTCACTCATGCCTAGAAAAGCCTTATTACTCGGTTTCAATGCCTTTATAATCCCATTATTAAATTTATTTTGAATTTTTTTTTATTTTTTGATTAAAACAGATTGTAATTGATTGTTTGCCTCAGGAAACGTCGAGCGAAAGCCATCCATTGTCAAGAAAAGTTCATTTATAGTCACTCATGCCTAGAAAAGCCTTATTACTCGGTTTAAATGCCTTTATAATCCCATTATTGAATTTATTTTGAATTTTTTTTACATTTTTTGTTTAAAACAGATTGTAATTGATTGTTTGCCTCGGGAAACGTGGAGCGAAAGCCATCCATTGTCAAGAAAAGTTCATTTATAGTCACTCATGCCTAGAAAAGCCTTATTACTCGGTTTAAATGCCTTTATAATCCCATTATTGAATTTATTTTGAATTTTTTTTGCATTTTTTGATTAAAACATATTGTAATAGATTGTTTACCTCTAGAAATATGGAGCAAAAGCCATCCATTGTCAAGAAAAGTTCATTTATAGTCACTCATGCCTAGAAAAGCCTTATTACTCGGTTTAAATGCCTTTATAATCCCATTATTGAATTTATTTTGAATTGTTTTTAAATTTTTTGATTAAAACAGATTGTAATTGATTGTTTGCCTCGGGAAACGTGGAGCGAAGGCCATCCATTGTCAAGAAAAGATCATTTATAGTCACTCATGCCTAGAAAAGCCTTATTACTCGGTTTAAATGCCTTTATAACCCCATAATTGAATTTGTTTTGAATTTTTTTTACATTTTTTTATTAAAACAGATTGTAATTGATTGTTTACCTCGGGAAACATGGAGCAAAAGCCATCCATTGCCAAGAAAAGTTCATTTATAGTCACTCAAGCCTAGAAAAGCCTTATTACTCGGTTTAAATGCCTTTATAATCCCATTATTGAATTTATTTTGAATTGTTTTTACATTTTTTGATTAAAACAGATTGTAACTGATTGTTTGCCTCGGGAAACGTGGAGCGAAAGCCATCCATTGTCATGAAAAGTTCATTTATAGTGACTCATGCCTAGAAAAGCCTTATTACTCGGTTTAAATGCCTTTATAATCCCATTATTGAATTTATTTTGAATGTTTTTTACATTTTTTGATTAAAACAGATTGCTATTGATTGTTTGCCTCGAGAAACGTGGAGCGAAAGCCATCCATTGTCAAGAAAAGTTCATTTATAGTCACTCATGCCTAGAAAAGCTTTGTTACTCGGTTTAAATGCCTTTATAATCCCATTATTGAGTTTATTTTGAATTTTTTTTACATTTTTTGATTAAAACAGATTGTAATTGATTGTTTACCTCGGGAAACTTGGAGCGAAAGCCATCGATTGTCAAGAAAAGTTCATTTATAGTCACTCAAGCCTAGAAAAGCCGTATTACTCGGTTTAAATGCCTTTATAATACCATTATTGAGTTTATTTTGAATTTTTTTTACATTTTTTGATTAAAACAGATTTTAATTGATTGTTTACCTCAGGAAACTTAGAGCGAAAGCCATCCATTGTCAAGAAAAGTTCATATATAGTCACTCAAGCCTAGAAAAGCCTTATTACTCGGTTTAAATGCCTTTATAATCTCATTATTGAATTTATTTTGAATTGTTTTTACATTTTTTGATTAAAACAGATTGTAATTGATTGTTTGCCTTGGGAAACGTGGAGCGAAAGCCATCCATTGTCAAGAAAAGTTCATTTATAGTCACTCATGCCTAGAAAAGCCTTATTACTCGGTTTAAATGCCTTTATAATCCCATTATTCAATTTATTTTGAATTTTTTTTACATTTTTTGATTAAAACAGATTGTAATTGATTGTTTGCCTCAGTAAACGTGCAGCGAAAGCCATCCATTGTCAAGAAAAGTTCATTTATAGTCACTCATGCCTAGAAAAGCCTTATTACTCGGTTTAAATGCCTTTATAATCCCATTATTGAATTTATTTTGAATGTTTTTTACATTTTTTGATTAAAACAGATTGCTATTGATTGTTTTCCTCGAGAAACGTGGAGCGAAAGCCATCCATTGCCAACAAAAGTTCATTTATAGTCACTCATGCCTAGAAAAGCTTTGTTACTCGGTTTAAATGCCTTTATAATCCCATTATTGAGTTTATTTTGAATTTTTTTTACATTTTTTGATTAAAACAGATTGTAATTGATTGTTTACCTCGGGAAACTTGGAGCGAAAGCCATCCATTGTCAAGAAAAGTTCATTTATAGTCACTCAAGCCTAGAAAAGCCTTATTACTCGGTTTAAAAGCCTTTATAATCCCATTATTGAATTTATTTTGAATTTTTTTTACATTTTTTGATTAAAACAGATTGTAACTGATTGTTTGCCTCGGGAAACGTGGAGCGAAAGCCATCCATTGTCAAGAAAAGATCATTTATAGTCACTCATGCCTAGAAAAGCCTTATTACTCGGTTTAAATGCCTTTATAATCCCATTATTGAATTTATTTTGAATTTATTTTATATTTTTTGATTAAAACAGATTGTAATTGATTGTTTGCCTTGGGAAACGTGGAGCGAAAGCCATCCATTGTCATGAAAAGTTCATTTATAGTCACTCATGGCTAGAAAAGCCTTATTACTCGGTTTAAATGCCTTTATAATCCCATTATTGAATTTATTTTGAATGTTTTTTACATTTTTTGATTAAAACAGATTGCTATTGATTGTTTGCCTCGAGAAACGTGGAGCGAAAGCCATCCATTGTCAACAAAAGTTCATTTATAGTCACTCATGCCTAGAAAAGCTTTGTTACTAGGTTTAAATGCCTTTATAATCCCATTATTGAGTTTATTTTGAATTTTTTTTACATTTTTTGATTAAAACAGATTGTAATTGATTGTTTACCTCGGGAAACTTGGAGCGAAAGCCATCCATTGTCAAGAAAAGTTCATTTATAATCACTCATGCCTAGAAAAGCCTTATTACTCGGTTTAAATCCCTTTATAATCCCATTATTGAGTTTATTTTGAATTTTTTTTGCATTTTTTGATTAAAACATATTGTAATTGATTGTTTACCTCGGGAAACTTGGAGCGAAAGCCATCCATTGTCAAGAAAAGTTCATATATAGTCACTTAATCCTTGAAAAGCCTTATTACTCGGTTTAAATGCCTTTATAATCTCATTATTGAATTTATTTTGAATTGTTTTTACATTTTTTGATTAAAACAGATTGTAATTGATTGTTTGCCTTGGGAAACGTGGAGCGAAAGCCATCCATTGTTAAGAAAAGTTCATTTATAGTCACTCATGCTTAGAAAAGCCTTATTACTCGGTTTAAATGCCTTTATAATCCCATTATTGAATTTATTTTGAATTGTTTTTACATTTTTTGATTAAAACATATTGTAATTGATTGTTTGCCTCGGGAAACGTGGAGCGAAAGCCATCCATTGTCAAGAAAAGTTCATTTATAGTCACTCATGCCTAGAAAAGCCTTATTACTCGGTTTAAATGCCTTTATAATCCCATTATTGAATTTATTTTGAATTTTTTTTACATTTTTTGATTAAAACAGATTGTAATTGATTGTTTGCCTCGGGAAACGTGGAGCGAAAGCCATCCATTGTCAAGAAAAGTTCATTTATAGTCACTCATGCCTAGAAAAGCCTTATTACTCGGTTTAAATGCCTTTATAATCCCATTATTGAATTTATTTTGAATTTTTTTTACATTTTTTGATTAAAACATATTGTAATAGATTGTTTACCTCTAGAAACATGGAGCAAAAGCCATCCATTGTCAAGAAAAGTTCATTTATAGTCACTCATGCCTAGAAAAGCCTTATTACTCGGTTTAAATGCCTTTATAATCCCATTATTGAATTTATTTTGAATTGTTTTTAAATTTTTTGATTAAAACAGATTGTAATTGATTGTTTGCCTCGGGAAACGTGGAGCGAAAGCCATCCATTGTCAAGAAAAGTTCATTTATAGTCACTCATGCCTAGAAAAGCCTTATTACTCGGTTTAAATGCCTTTATAACCCCATAATTGAATTTGTTTTGAATTTTTTTTACATTTTTTTATTAAAACAGATTGTAATTGATTGTTTACCTCGGGAAACATGGAGCAAAAGCCATCCATTGCCAAGAAAAGTTCATTTATAGTCACTCAAGCCTAGAAAAGCCTTATTACTCGGTTTAAATGCCTTTATAATCCCATTATTGAATTTATTTTGAATTGTTTTTACATTTTTTGATTAAAACAGATTGTAACTGATTGTTTGCCTCGGGAAACGTGGAGCGAAAGCCATCCATTGTCATGAAAAGTTCATTTATAGTCACTCATGCCTAGAAAAGCCTTATTACTCGGTTTAAATGCCTTTATAATCCCATTATTGAATTTATTTTGAATGTTTTTTACATTTTTTGATTAAAACATATTGTAATAGATTGTTTACCTCTAGAAACATGGAGCAAAAGCCATCCATTGTCAAGAAAAGTTCATTTATAGTCACTCATGCCTAGAAAAGCCTTATTACTCGGTTTAAATGCCTTTATAATCCCATTATTGAATTTATTTTGAATTGTTTTTAAATTTTTTGATTAAAACAGATTGTAATTGATTGTTTGCCTCGGGAAACGTGGAGCGAAAGCCATCCATTGTCAAGAAAAGTTCATTTATAGTCACTCATGCCTAGAAAAGCCTTATTACTCGGTTTAAATGCCTTTATAACCCCATAATTGAATTTGTTTTGATTTTTTTTACATTTTTTTATTAAAACAGATTGTAATTGATTGTTTACCTCGGGAAACATGGAGCAAAAGCCATCCATTGCCAAGAAAAGTTCATTTATAGTCACTCAAGCCTAGAAAAGCCTTATTACTCGGTTTAAATGCCTTTATAATCCCATTATTGAATTTATTTTGAATTGTTTTTACATTTTTTGATTAAAACAGATTGTAACTGATTGTTTGCCTCGGGAAACGTGGAGCGAAAGCCATCCATTGTCATGAAAAGTTCATTTATAGTGACTCATGCCTAGAAAAGCCTTATTACTCGGTTTAAATGCCTTTATAATCCCATTATTGAATTTATTTTGAATGTTTTTTACATTTTTTGATTAAAACAGATTGCTATTGATTGTTTGCCTCGAGAAACGTGGAGCGAAAGCCATCCATTGTCAACAAAAGTTCATTTATAGTCACTCATGCCTAGAAAAGCTTTGTTACTCGGTTTAAATGCCTTTATAATCCCATTATTGAGTTTATTTTGAATTTTTTTTACATTTTTTGATTAAAACAGATTGTAATTGATTGTTTACCTCGGGAAACTTGGAGCGAAAGCCATCCATTGTCAAGAAAAGTTCATTTATAGTCACTCAAGCCTAGAAAAGCCTTATTACTCGGTTTAAAAGCCTTTATAATCCCATTATTGAATTTATTTTGAATTTTTTTTACGTTTTTTGATTAAAACAGATTGTAACTGATTGTTTGCCTCGGGAAACGTGGAGCGAAAGCCATCCATTGTCAAGAAAAGATCATTTATAGTCACTCATGCCTAGAAAAGCCTTATTACTCGGTTTAAATGCCTTTATAATCCCATTATTGAATTTATTTTGAATTTTTTTTATATTTTTTGATTAAAACAGATTGTAATTGATTGTTTGCCTTGGGAAACGTGGAGCGAAAGCCATCCATTGTCATGAAAAGTTCATTTATAGTTACTCATGGCTAGAAAAGCCTTATTACTCGGTTTAAATGCCTTTATAATCCCATTATTGAATTTATTTTGAATGTTTTTTACATTTTTTGATTAAAACAGATTGCTATTGATTGTTTGCCTCGAGAAACGTGGAGCGAAAGCCATCCATTGTCAAGAAAAGTTCATTTATAGTCACTCATGCCTAGAAAAGCTTTGTTACTAGGTTTAAATGCCTTTATAATCCCATTATTGAGTTTATTTTGATTTTTTTTTACATTTTTTGATTAAAACAGATTGTAATTGATTGTTTACCTCGGGAAACTTGGAGCGAAAGCCATCCATTGTCAAGAAAAGTTCATTTATAATCACTCATGCCTAGAAAAGCCTTATTACTCGGTTTAAATGCCTTTATAATCCCATTATTGAGTTTATTTTGAATTTTTTTTGCATTTTTTGATTAAAACAGATTGTAATTGATTGTTTACCTCGGGAAACTTGGAGCGAAAGCCATCCATTGTCAAGAAAAGTTCATATATAGTCACTTAAGCCTAGAAAAGCCTTATTACTCGGTTTAAATGCCTTTATAATCTCATTATTGAATTTATTTTGAATTGTTTTTACATTTTTTGATTAAAACAGATTGTAATTGATTGTTTGCCTCGGGAAACGTGGAGCGAAAGCCATCCATTGTTAAGAAAAGTTCATTTATAGTCACTTATGCTTAGAAAAGCCTTATTACTCGGTTTAAATGGCTTTATAATCCCATTATTGAATTTATTTTGAATTGTTTTTACATTTTTTGATTAAAACATATTGTAATTGATTGTTTGCCTCGGGAAACGTGGAGCGAAAGCCATCCATTGTCAAGAAAAGTTCATTTATAGTCACTCATGCCTAGAAAAGCCTTATTGCTCGGTTTAAATGCCTTTATAATCCCATTATTGAATTTATTTTGAATTTTTTTTACATTTTTTGATTAAAACAGATTGTAACTGATTGTTTGCCTCGGGAATCGTGGAGCGAAAGCCATCCATTGTCAAGAAAAGTTCATTTATAGTCACTCATGCCTAGAAAAGCCTTATTACTCGGTTTAAATGCCTTTATAACCCCATAATTCAATTTATTTTGAATTTTTTTTGCATTTTTTTATTAAAACAGATTGTAATTGATTGTTTACCTCGGGAAACATGGAGCAAAAGCCATCCATTGTCAAGAAAAGTTCATTTATAGTCACTCATGCCTAGAAAAGCCTTATTACTCGGTTTCAATGCCTTTATAATCCCATTATTGAATTTATTTTGAATTTTTTTTACATTTTTTGATTAAAACAGATTGTAATTGATTGTTTGCCTCGGGAAACGTGGAGCGAAAGCCATCCATTGTCAAGAAAAGTTCATTTATAGTCACTCATGCCTAGAAAAGCCTTATTACTCGGTTTAAATGCCTTTATAATCCCATTATTGAATTTATTTTGAATTTTTTTTACATTTTTTGATTAAAACAGATTGTAATTGATTGTTTGCCTCGGGAAACGTGGAGCGAAAGCCATCCATTGTCAAGAAAGGTTCATTTATAGTCACTCATGCCTATAAAAGCCTTATTACTCGGTTTAAATGCCTTTATAATCCCATTATTGAATTTATTTTGAATTTTTTTTACATTTTTTTATTAAAACATATTGTAATAGATTGTTTACCTCTAGAAACATGGAGCGAAAGCCATCCATTGTCAAGAAAAGTTCATTTATAGTCAATCAAGCCTAGAAAATCCTTATTACTCGGTTTAAATGCCTTTATAATCCCATTATTGAATTTATTTTGAATTGTTTTTACATTTTTTGATTAAAACAGATTGTAATTGATTGTTTGCCTCGGGAAACGTGGAGCGAAAGCCATCCATTGTCAAGAAAAGTTCATTTATAGTCACTCATGCCTAGAAAAGCCTTATTACTCGGTTTAAATGCCTTTATAATCCCATTATTGAATTTATTTTGAATTGTTTTTACATTTTCTGATTAAAACAGATTGTAATTGATTGTTTGCCTCGGGAAACGTGGAGCGAAAGCCATCCATTGTCAAGAAAAGTTCATTTATAGTCACTCATGCCTAGAAAAGCCTTATTACTCGGTTTAAATGCCTTTATAATCCCATTATTGAATTTATTTTGAATTTTTTTTGCATTTTTTGATTAAAACATATTGTAATAGATTGTTTACCTCTAGAAATATGGAGCAAAAGCCATCCATTGTCAAGAAAAGTTCATTTATAGTCACTCATGCCTAGAAAAGCCTTATTACTCGGTTTAAATGCCTTTATAATCCCATTATTGAATTTATTTTGAATTGTTTTTAAATTTTTTGATTAAAACAGATTGTAATTGATTGTTTGCCTCGGGAAACGTGGAGCGAAAGCCATCCATTGTCAAGAAAAGATTATTTATAGTCACTCATGCCTAGAAAACCCTTATTACTCGGTTTAAATGCCTTTATAACCCCATAATTGAATTTGTTTTGAATTTTTTTTACATTTTTTTATTAAAACAGATTGTAATTGATTGTTTACCTCGGGAAACATGGAGCAAAAGCCATCCATTGCCAAGAAAAGTTCATTTATAGTCACTCAAGCCTAGAAAAGCCTTATTACTCGGTTTAAATGCCTTTATAATCCCATTATTGAATTTATTTTGAATTGTTTTTACATTTTTTGATTAAAACAGATTGTAACTGATTGTTTGCCTCTGGAAACGTGGAGCGAAAGCCATCCATTGTCATGAAAAGTTCATTTATAGTGACTCATGCCTAGAAAAGCCTTATTACTCGGTTTAAATGCCTTTATAATCCCATTATTGAATTTATTTTGAATGTTTTTTACATTTTTTGATTAAAACAGATTGCTATTGATTGTTTGCCTCGAGAAACGTGGAGCGAAAGCCATCCATTGTCAACAAAAGTTCATTTATAGTCACTCATGCCTAGAAAAGCTTTGTTACTCGGTTTAAATGCCTTTATAATCCCATTATTGAGTTTATTTTGATTTTTTTTTACATTTTTTGATTAAAACAGATTGTAATTGATTGTTTACCTCGGGAAACTTGGAGCGAAAGCCATCCATTGTCAAGAAAAGTTCATTTATAGTCACTCAAGCCTAGAAAAGCCGTATTACTCGGTTTAAATGCCTTTATAATACCATTATTGAGTTTATTTTGAATTTTTTTTACATTTTTTGATTAAAACAGATTGTAATTGATTGTTTACCTCAGGAAACTTAGAGCGAAAGCCATCCATTGTCAAGAAAAGTTCATATATAGTCACTCAAGCCTAGAAAAGCCTTATTACTCGGTTTAAATGCCTTTATAATCTCATTATTGAATTTATTTTGAATTGTTTTTACATTTTTTGATTAAAACAGATTGTAATTGATTGTTTGCCTTGGGAAACGTGGAGCGAAAGCCATCCATTGTCAAGAAAAGTTCATTTATAGTCACTCATGCCTAGAAAAGCCTTATTACTCGGTTTAAATGCCTTTATAATCCCATTATTGAGTTTATTTTGAATTTTTTTTACATTTTTTGATTAAAACATATTGTAATTGAATGTTTACCTCTAGAAACATGGAGCAAAAGCCATCCATTGTCAAGAAAAGTTCATTTATAGTCACTCAAGCCTAGAAAAGCCTTATTACTCAGTTTAAATGTCTTTATAATCCCATTATTGAATTTATTTTGAATTTTTTTTACATTTTTTGATTAAAACAGATTGTAATTGATTGTTTGCCTCGGGAAACGTGGAGCGAAAGCCATCCATTGTCAAGAAAAGTTCATTTATAGTCACTCATGCCTAGAAAAGCCTTATTACTCGGTTTAAATGCCTTTATAATCCCATTATTGAATTTATTTTGAATTGTTTTTACATTTTTTGATTAAAACAGATTGTAATTGATTGTTTACCTCAGGAAACTTAGAGCGAAAGCCATCCATTGTCAAGAAAAGTTCATATATAGTCACTCAAGCCTAGAAAAGCCTTATTACTCGGTTTAAATGCCTTTATAATCTCATTATTGAATTTATTTTGAATTGTTTTTACATTTTTTGATTAAAACAGATTGTAATTGATTGTTTGCCTTGGGAAACGTGGAGCGAAAGCCATCCATTGTCAAGAAAAGATCATTTATAGTCACTCATGCCTAGAAAAGCCTTATTAGTCGGTTTAAATGCATTTATAATCCCATTATTGAGTTTATTTTGAATTTTTTTTACATTTTTTGATTAAAACATATTGTAATTGAATGTTTACCTCTAGAAACATGGAGCAAAAGCCATCCATTGTCAAGAAAAGTTCATTTATAGTCACTCAAGCCTAGAAAAGCCTTATTACTCAGTTTAAATGTCTTTATAATCCCATTATTGAATTTATTTCTAATTTTTTTTACATTTTTTGATTAAAACAGATTGTAATTGATTGTTTGCCTCGGGAAACGTGGAGCGAAAGCCATCCATTGTCAAGAAAAGTTCATTTATAGTCACTCATGCCTAGAAAAGCCTTATTACTCGGTTTAAATGCCTTTATAATCCCATTATTGAATTTATTTTGAATTGTTTTTACATTTTTTGATTAAAACAGATTGTAATTGATTGTTTGCCTCGGGAAACGTGGAGCGAAAGCCATCCATTGTCAAGAAAAGTTCATTTATAGTCACTCATGCCTAGAAAAGCCTTATTACTCGGTTTAAATGCCTTTATAATCCCATTATTGAATTTATTTTGAATTTTTTTTGCATTTTTTGATTAAAACATATTGTAATAGATTGTTTACCTCTAGAAATATGGAGCAAAAGCCATCCATTGTCAAGAAAAGTTCATTTATAGTCACTCATGCCTAGAAAAGCCTTATTACTCGGTTTAAATGCCTTTATAATCCCATTATTGAATTTATTTTGAATTGTTTTTAAATTTTTTGATTAAAACAGATTGTAATTGATTGTTTGCCTCGGGAAACGTGGAGCGAAAGCCATCCATTGTCAAGAAAAGATCATTTATAGTCACTCATGCCTAGAAAACCCTTATTACTCGGTTTAAATGCTTTTATAACCCCATAATTGAATTTGTTTTGAATTTTTTTTACATTTTTTTATTAAAACAGATTGTAATTGATTGTTTACCTCAGGAAACATGGAGCAAAAGCCATCCATTGCCAAGAAAAGTTCATTTATAGTCACTCAAGCCTAGAAAAGCCTTATTACTCGGTTTAAATGCCTTTATAATCCCATTATTGAATTTATTTTGAATTGTTTTTACATTTTTTGATTAAAACAGATTGTAACTGATTGTTTGCCTCGGGAAACGTGGAGCGAAAGCCATCCATTGTCATGAAAAGTTCATTTATAGTGACTCATGCCTAGAAAAGCCTTATTACTCGGTTTAAATGCCTTTATAATCCCATTATTGAATTTATTTTGAATGTTTTTTACATTTTTTGATTAAAACAGATTGCTTTTGATTGTTTGCCTCGAGAAACGTGGAGCGAAAGCCATCCATTGTCAACAAAAGTTCATTTATAGTCACTCATGCCTAGAAAAGCTTTGTTACTAGGTTTAAATGCCTTTATAATCCCATTATTGAGTTTATTTTGAATTTTTTTTACATTTTTTGATTAAAACAGATTGTAATTGATTGTTTACCTCGGGAAACTTGGAGCGAAAGCCATCCATTGTCAAGAAAAGTTCATTTATAATCACTCATGCCTAGAAAAGCCGTATTACTCGGTTTAAATGCCTTGATAATCCCATTATTGAGTTTATTTTGAATTTTTTTTACATTTTTTGATTAAATCATATTGTAATTGATTGTTTGCCTCGGGAAACTTGGAGCGAAAGCCATCCATTGTCAAGAAAAGTTCATTTATAGTCACTCAAGCCTAGAAAAGCCTTATTACTCGGTTTAAAAGCCTTTATAATCCCATTATTGAATTTATTTTGAATTTTTTTTACATTTTTTGATTAAAACAGATTGTAACTGATTGTTTGCCTCGGGAAACTTAGAGCGAAAGCCATCCATTGTCAAGAAAAGATCATTTATAGTCACTCATGCCTAGAAAAGCCTTATTACTCGGTTTAAATGCCTTTATAATCCCATTATTGAATTTATTTTGAATTTTTTTTGTATTTTTTGATTAAAACAGATTGTAATTGATTGTTTGCCTTGGGAAACGTGGAGCGAAAGCCATCCATTGTCATGAAAAGTTCATTTATAGTCACTCATGGCTAGAAAAGCCTTATTACTCGGTTTAAATGCCTTTATAATCCCATTATTGAATTTATTTTGAATGTTTTTTACATTTTTTGATTAAAACAGATTGCTATTGATTGTTTGCCTCGAGAAACGTGGAGCGAAAGCCATCCATTGTCAACAAAAGTTCATTTATAGTCACTCATGCCTAGAAAAGCTTTGTTACTAGGTTTAAATGCCTTTATAATCCCATTATTGAGTTTATTTTGAATTTTTTTTACATTTTTTGATTAAAATAGATTGTAATTGATTGTTTACCTCGGGAAACTTGGAGCGAAAGCCATCCATTGTCAAGAAAAGTTCATTTATAATCACTCATGCCTAGAAAAGCCTTATTACTCGGTTTAAATGCCTTTATAATCCCATTATTGAGTTTATTTTGAATTTTTTTTGCATTTTTTGATTAAATAGATTGTAATTGATTGTTTACCTCGGGAAACTTGGAGCGAAAGCCATCCATTGTCAAGAAAAGTTCATATATAGTCACTTAAGCCTAGAAAAGCCTTATTACTCGGTTTAAATGCCTTTATAATCTCATTATTGAATTTATTTTGAATTGTTTTTACATTTTTTGATTAAAACAGATTGTAATTGATTGTTTGCCTCGGGAAACGTGGAGCGAAAGCCATCCATTGTTAAGAAAAGTTCATTTATAGTCACTCATGCTTAGAAAAGCCTTATTACTCGGTTTAAATGCCCTTATAATCCCATTATTGAATTTATTTTGAATTGTTTTTACATTTTTTGATTAAAACATATTGTAATTGATTGTTTGCCTCGGGAAACGTGGAGCGAAAGCCATCCATTGTCAAGAAAAGTTCATTTATAGTCACTCATGCCTAGAAAAGCCTTATTACTCGGTTTAAATGCATTTATAATCCCATTATTGAATTTATTTTGAATTTTTTTTTACATTTTTTGATTAAAACAGATTGTAACTGATTGTTTGCCTCGGGAATCGTGGAGCGAAAGCCATCCATTGTCAAGAAAAGTTCATTTATAGTCACTCATGCCTAGAAAAGCCTTATTACTCGGTTTAAATGCCTTTATAACCCCATAATTCAATTTATTTTGAATTTTTTTTGCATTTTTTTATTAAAACAGATTGTAATTGATTGTTTACCTCGGGAAACATGGAGCAAAAGCCATCCATTGTCAAGAAAAGTTCATTTATAGTCACTCATGCCTAGAAAAGCCTTATTACTCGGTTTCAATGCCTTTATAATCCCATTATTGAATTTATTTTGAATTTTTTTTACATTTTTTGATTAAAACAGATTGTAATTGATTGTTTGCCTCGGGAAACGTGGAGCGAAAGCCATCCATTGTCAAGAAAAGTTCATTTATAGTCACTCATGCCTAGAAAAGCCTTATTACTCGGTTTAAATGCCTTTATAATCCCATTATTGAATTTATTTTGAATTTTTTTTACATTTTTTGATTAAAACAGATTGTAATTGATTGTTTGCCTCGGGAAACGTGGAGCGAAAGCCATCCATTGTCAAGAAAGGTTCATTTATAGTCACTCATGCCTATAAAAGCCTTATTACTCGGTTTAAATGCCTTTATAATCCCATTATTGAATTTATTTTGAATTTTTTTTACATTTTTTTATTAAAACATATTGTAATAGATTGTTTACCTCTAGAAACATGGAGCGAAAGCCATCCATTGTCAAGAAAAGTTCATTTATAGTCAATCAAGCCTAGAAAATCCTTATTACTCGGTTTAAATGCCTTTATAATCCCATTATTGAATTTATTTTGAATTGTTTTTACATTTTTTGATTAAAACAGATTGTAACTGATTGTTTGCCTCGGGAAACGTGGAGCGAAAGCCATCTATTGTCAAGAAAAGTTCATTTGTAGTCACTCATGCCTAGAAAAGCCTTATTACTCGGTTTAAATGCCTCTATAATCCCATTATTGAATTTATTTTGAATTTTTTTTACATTTTTTGATTAAAACAGATTGTAATTGATTGTTTGCCTCGGGAAACGTGGAGCGAAAGCCATCCATTGTCATGAAAAGTTCATTTATAGTCACTCATGCCTAGAAAAGCCTTATTACTCGGTTTAAATGCCTTTATAATCCCATTATTGAGTTTATTTTGAATTTTTTTTACATTTTTTGATTAAAACAGATTGTAATTGATTGTTTACCTCGGGAAACTTGGAGCGAAAGCCATCCATTGTCAAGAAAAGTTCATTTATAGTCACTCAAGCCTAGAAAAGCCGTATTACTCGGTTTAAATGCCTTTATAATCCCATTATTGAGTTTATTTTGAATTTTTTTTTACATTTTTTGATTAAAACAGATTGTAATTGATTGTTTACCTCGGGAAACTTAGAGCGAAAGCCATCCATTGTCAAGAAAAGTTCATATATAGTCACTCAAGCCTAGAAAAGCCTTATTACTCGGTTTAAATGCCTTTATAATCTCATTATTGAATTTATTTTGAATTGTTTTTACATTTTTTGATTAAAACAGATTGTAATTGATTGTTTGCCTCGGGAAACGTGGAGCGAAAGCCATCCATTGTCAAGAAAAGTTCATTTATAGTCACTCATGCCTAGAAAAGCCTTATTACTCGGTTTAAATGCCTTTATAATCCCATTATTGAATTTATTTTGAATTGTTTTTACATTTTTTGATTAAAACAGATTGTAATTGATTGTTTGCCTCGGGAAACGTGGAGCGAAAGCCATCCATTGTCAAGAAAAGTTCATTTATAGTCACTCATGCCTAGAAAAGCCTTATTACTCGGTTTAAATGCCTTTATAATCCCATTATTGAATTTATTTTGAATTTTTTTTGCATTTTTTGATTAAAACATATTGTAATAGATTGTTTACCTCTAGAAATATGGAGCAAAAGCCATCCATTGTCAAGAAAAGTTCATTTATAGTCACTCATGCCTAGAAAAGCCTTATTACTCGGTTTAAATGCCTTTATAATCCCATTATTGAATTTATTTTGAATTGTTTTTAAATTTTTTGATTAAAACAGATTGTAATTGATTGTTTGCCTCGGGAAACGTGGAGCGAAAGCCATCCATTGTCAAGAAAAGATCATTTATAGTCACTCATGCCTAGAAAACCCTTATTACTCGGTTTAAATGCCTTTATAACACCATAATTGAATTTGTTTTGAATTTTTTTTACATTTTTTTATTAAAACAGATTGTAATTGATTGTTTACCTCGGGAAACATGGAGCAAAAGCCATCCATTGCCAAGAAAAGTTCATTTATAGTCACTCAAGCCTAGAAAAGCCTTATTACTCGGTTTAAATGCCTTTATAATCCCATTATTGAATTTATTTTGAATTGTTTTTACATTTTTTGATTAAAACAGATTGTAACTGATTGTTTGCCTCGGGAAACGTGGAGCGAAAGCCATCCATTGTCATGAAAAGTTCATTTATAGTGACTCATGCCTAGAAAAGCCTTATTACTCGGTTTAAATGCCTTTATAATCCCATTATTGAATTTATTTTGAATGTTTTTTACATTTTTTGATTAACACAGATTGCTATTGATTGTTTGCCTCGAGAAACGTGGAGCGAAAGCCATCCATTGTCAACAAAAGTTCATTTATAGTCACTCATGCCTAGAAAAGCTTTGTTACTCGGTTTAAATGCCTTTATAATCCCATTATTGAGTTTATTTTGAATTTTTTTTACATTTTTTGATTAAAACAGATTGTAATTGATTGTTTACCTCGGGAAACTTGGAGCGAAAGCCATCCATTGTCAAGAAAAGTTCATTTATAGTCACTCAAGCCTAGAAAAGCCGTATTACTCGGTTTAAATGCCTTTATAATACCATTATTGAGTTTATTTTGAATTTTTTTTACATTTTTTGATTAAAACAGATTGTAATTGATTGTTTACCTCAGGAAACTTAGAGCGAAAGCCATCCATTGTCAAGAAAAGTTCATATATAGTCACTCAAGCCTAGAAAAGCCTTATTACTCGGTTTAAATGCCTTTATAATCTCATTATTGAATTTATTTTGAATTGTTTTTACATTTTTTGATTAAAACAGATTGTAATTGATTGTTTGCCTTGGGAAACGTGGAGCGAAAGCCATCCATTGTCAAGAAAAGTTCATTTATAGTCACTCATGCCTAGAAAAGCCTTATTACTCGGTTTAAATGCCTTTATAATCCCATTATTGAGTTTATTTTGAATTTTTTTTACATTTTTTGATTAAAACATATTGTAATTGAATGTTTACCTCTAGAAACATGGAGCAAAAGCCATCCATTGTCAAGAAAAGTTCATTTATAGTCACTCAAGCCTAGAAAAGCCTTATTACTCAGTTTAAATGTCTTTATAATCCCATTATTGAATTTATTTTGAATTTTTTTTACATTTTTTAATTAAAACAGATTGTAATTGATTGTTTGCCTCGGGAAACGTGGAGCGAAAGCCATCCGTTGTCAAGAAAAGTTCATTTATAGTCACTCATGCCTAGAAAAGCCTTATTAGTCGGTCTAAATGCATTTATAATCCCATTATTGAGTTTATTTTGAATTTTTTTTACATTTTTTGATTAAAACATATTGCAATTGAATGTTTACCTCTAGAAACATGGAGCAAAAGCCATCCATTGTCAAGAAAAGTTCATTTATAGTCACTCAAGCCTAGAAAAGCCTTATTACTCAGTTTAAATGTCTTTATAATCCCATTATTGAATTTATTTTGAATTTTTTTTACATTTTTTGATTAAAACAGATTGTAATTGATTGTTTGCCTCGGGAAACGTGGAGCGAAAGCCATCCATTGTCAAGAAAATTTCATTTATAGTCACTCATGCCTAGAAAAGCCTTATTACTCGGTTTAAATGCCTTTATAATCCCATTATTGAATTTATTTTGAATTGTTTTTACATTTTTTGATTAAAACAGATTGTAATTGATTGTTTGCCTCGGGAAACGTGGAGCGAAAGCCATCCATTGTCAAGAAAAGTTCATTTATAGTCACTCATGCCTAGAAAAGCCTTATTACTCGGTTTAAATGCCTTTATAATCCCATTATTGAATTTTTTTTGAATTTTTTTTGCATTTTTTGATTAAAACATATTGTAATAGATTGTTTACCTCTAGAAATATGGAGCAAAAGCCATCCATTGTCAAGAAAAGTTCATTTATAGTCACTCATGCCTAGAAAAGCCTTATTACTCGGTTTAAATACCTTTATAATCCCATTATTGAATTTATTTTGAATTGTTTTTAAATTTTTTGATTAAAACAGATTGTAATTGATTGTTTGTCTCGGGAAACGTGGAGCGAAAGCCATCCATTATCAAGAAAAGATCATTTATAGTCACTCATGCCTAGAAAACCCTTATTACTCGGTTTAAATGCCTTTATAACCCCATAATTGAATTTGTTTTGAATTTTTTTTACATTTTTTTATTAAAACAGATTGTAATTGATTGTTTACCTCGGGAAACATGGAGCAAAAGCCATCCATTGCCAAGAAAAGTTCATTTATAGTCACTCAAGCCTAGAAAAGCCTTATTACTCGGTTTAAATGCCTTTATAATCCCATTATTGAATTTATTTTGAATTGTTTTTACATTTTTTGATTAAAACAGATTGTAACTGATTGTTTGCCTCGGGAAACGTGGAGCGAAAGCCATCCATTGTCATGAAAAGTTCATTTATAGTGACTCATGCCTAGAAAAGCCTTATTACTCGGTTTAAATGCCTTTATAATCCCATTATTGAATTTATTTTGAATGTTTTTTACATTTTTTGATTAAAACAGATTGCTATTGATTGTTTGCCTCGAGAAACGTGGAGCGGAAGCCATCCATTGTCAACAAAAGTTCAGTTATAGTCACTCATGCCTAGAAAAGCTTTGTTACTCGGTTTAAATGCCTTTATAATCCCATTATTGAGTTTATTTTGAATTTTTTTTACATTTTTTGATTAAAACAGATTGTAATTGATTGTTTACCTCGGGAAACTTGGAGCGAAAGCCATCGATTGTCAAGAAAAGTTCATTTATAGTCACTCAAGCCTAGAAAAGCCGTATTACTCGGTTTAAATGCCTTTATAATACCATTATTGAGTTTATTTTGAATTTTTTTTACATTTTTTGATTAAAACAGATTGTAATTGATTGTTTACCTCAGGAAACTTAGAGCGAAAGCCATCCATTGTCAAGAAAAGTTCATATATAGTCACTCAAGCCTAGAAAAGCCTTATTACTCGGTTTAAATGCCTTTATAATCTCATTATTGAATTTATTTTGAATTGTTTTTACATTTTTTGATTAAAACAGAGTGTAATTGATTGTTTGCCTTGGGAAACGTGGAGCGAAAGCCATCCATTGTCAAGAAAAGTTCATTTATAGTCACTCATGCCTAGAAAAGCCTTATTACTCGGTTTAAATGACTTTATAATCCCATTATTGAGTTTATTTTGAATTTTTTTTACATTTTTTGATTAAAACAGATTGTAATTGATTGTTTACCTCGGGAAACTTGGAGCGAAAGCCATCCATTGTCAAGAAAAGTTCATTTATAGTCACTCAAGCCTAGAAAAGCCTTATTACTCGGTTTAAAAGCCTTTATAATCCCATTATTGAATTTATTTTGAATTTTTTTTACATTTTTTGGTTAAAACAGATTGTAATTGATTGTTTGCCTCGGGAAACGTGGAGCAAAAGCCATCCATTGTCAAGAAAAGATCATTTATAGTCACTCATGCCTAGAAAAGCCTTATTACTCGGTTTAAATGCCTTTATAATCCCATTATTGAATTTATTTTGAATTTTTTTTATATTTTTTGATTAAAACAGATTGTAATTGATTGTTTGCCTTGGGAAACGTGGAGCGAAAGCCATCCATTGTCATGAAAAGTTCATTTATAGTCACTCATGGCTAGAAAAGCCTTATTACTCGGTTTAAATGCCTTTATAATCCCATTATTGAATTTATTTTGAATGTTTTTTACATTTTTTGATTAAAACAGATTGCTATTGATTGTTTGCCTCGAGAAACGTGGAGCGAAAGCCATCCATTGTCAACAAAAGTTCATTTATAGTCACTCATGCCTAGAAAAGCTTTGTTACTAGGTTTAAATGCCTTTATAATCCCATTATTGAGTTTATTTTGAATTTTTTTTACATTTTTTGATTAAAACAGATTGTAATTGATTGTTTACCTCGGGAAACTTGGAGCGAAAGCCATCCATTGTCAAGAAAAGTTCATTTATAATCACTCATGCCTAGAAAAGCCTTATTACTCGGTTTAAATGCCTTTATAATCCCATTATTGAGTTTATTTTGAATTTTTTTTGCATTTTTTGATTAAAACAGATTGTAATTGATTGTTTACCTCGGGAAACTTGGAGCGAAAGCCATCCATTGTCAAGAAAAGTTCATATATAGTCACTTAAGCCTAGAAAAGCCTTATTACTCGGTTTAAATGCCTTTATAATCTCATTATTGAATTTATTTTGAATTGTTTTTACATTTTTGATTAAAACAGATTGTAATTGATTGTTTGCCTCGGGAAACGTGGTGCGAAAGCCATCCATTGTTAAGAAAAGTTCATTTATAGTCACTCATGCTTAGAAAAGCCTTATTACTCGGTTTAAATGCCTTTATAATCCCATTATTGAATTTATTTTGAATTGTTTTTACATTTTTTGATTAAAACATATTGTAATTGATTGTTTGCCTCGGGAAACGTGGAGCGAAAGCCATCCATTGTCAAGAAAAGTTCATTTATAGTCACTCATGCCTAGAAAAGCCTTATTACTCGGTTTAAATGCATTTATAATCCCATTATTGAATTTATTTTGAATTTTTTTTACATTTTTTGATTAAAACAGATTGTAACTGATTGTTTGCCTCGGGAATCGTGGAGCGAAAGCCATCCATTGTCAAGAAAAGTTCATTTATAGTCACTCATGCCTAGAAAAGCCTTATTACTCGGTTTAAATGCCTTTATAACCCCATAATTCAATTTATTTTGAATTTTTTTTGCATTTTTTTATTAAAACAGATTGTAATTGATTGTTTACCTCGGGAAACATGGAGCAAAAGCCATCCATTGTCAAGAAAAGTTCATTTATAGTCACTCATGCCTAGAAAAGCCTTATTACTCGGTTTAAATGCCTTTATAATCCCATTATTGAATTTATTTTGAATTTTTTTTACATTTTTTGATTAAAACAGATTGTAATTGATTGTTTTCCTCGGGAAACGTGGAGCGAAAGCCATCCATTGTCATGAAAAGTTCATTTATAGTCACTCATGCCTAGAAAAGCCTTATTACTCGGTTTAAATGCCTTTATAATCCCATTATTGAATTTATTTTGAATTGTTTTTACATTTTTTGATTAAAACAGATTGTAATTGATTGTTTGCCTCGGGAAACGTGGAGCGAAAGCCATCCATTGTCAAGAAAAGTTCATTTATAGTCACTCATGCCTAGAAAAGCCTTATTACTCGGTTTAAATGCATTTATAATCCCATTATTGAATTTATTTTGAATTTTTTTTACATTTTTTTTAATTAAAACATATTGTAATTGAATGTTTACCTCTAGAAACATGGAGCAAAAGCCATCCATTGTCAAGAAAAGTTCATTTATAGTCACTCAAGCCTAGAAAAGCCTTATTACTCAGTTTAAATGCCTTTATAATCCCATTATTGAATTTATTTTGAATTTTTTTTACATTTTTTGATTAAATCAGATTGTAATTGATTGTTTGCCTCGAGAAACATGGAGCGAAAGCCATCCATTGTCAAGAAAAGATCATTTATAGTCACTCATGCCTAGAAAAGCCTTATTACTCGGTTTAAATGCCTTTATAACCCCATAATTGAATTTGTTTTGAATTTTTTTTACATTTTTTTATTAAAACATATTGTAATTGATTGTTTACCTCGGGAAACATGGAGCAAAAGCCATCCATTGCCAAGAAAAGTTCATTTATAGTCACTCAAGCCTAGAAAAGCCTTATTACTCGGTTTAAATGCCTTTATAATCCCATTATTGAATTTATTTTGAATTGTTTTTACATTTTCTGATTAAAACAGATTGTAACTGATTGTTTGCCTCGGGAAACGCGGAGCGAAAGCCATCCATTGTCATGAAAAGTTCATTTATAGTGACTCATGCCTAGAAAAGCCTTATTACTCGGTTTAAATGCCTTTATAATCCCATTATTGAATTTATTTTGAATGTTTTTTACATTTTTTGATTAAAACATATTGTAATTGATTGTTTGCCTCGGGAAACGTGGAGCGAAAGCCATCCATTGTCAAGAAAAGTTCATTTATAGTCACTCATGCCTAGAAAAGCCTTATTACTCGGTTTAAATGCATTTATAATCCCATTATTGAATTTATTTTGAATTTTTTTTACATTTTTTGATTAAAACAGATTGTAACTGATTGTTTGCCTCGGGAATCGTGGAGCGAAAGCCATCCATTGTCAAGAAAAGTTCATTTATAGTCACTCATGCCTAGAAAAGCCTTATTACTCGGTTTAAATGCCTTTATAACCCCATAATTCAATTTATTTTGAATTTTTTTTGCATTTTTTTATTAAAACAGATTGTAATTGATTGTTTACCTCGGGAAACATGGAGCAAAAGCCATCCATTGTCAAGAAAAGTTCATTTATAGTCACTCATGCCTAGAAAAGCCTTATTACTCGGTTTAAATGCCTTTATAATCCCATTATTGAATTTATTTTGAATTTTTTTTACATTTTTTGATTAAAACAGATTGTAATTGATTGTTTGCCTCGGGAAACGTGGAGCGAAAGCCATCCATTGTCATGAAAAGTTCATTTATAGTCACTCATGCCTAGAAAAGCCTTATTACTCGGTTTAAATGCCTTTATAATCCCATTATTGAATTTATTTTGAATTGTTTTTACATTTTTTGATTAAAACAGATTGTAATTGATTGTTTGCCTCGGGAAACGTGGAGCGAAAGCCATCCATTGTCAAGAAAAGTTCATTTATAGTCACTCATGCCTAGAAAAGCCTTATTACTCGGTTTAAATGCATTTATAATCCCATTATTGAATTTATTTTGAATTTTTTTTACATTTTTTTAATTAAAACATATTGTAATTGAATGTTTACCTCTAGAAACATGGAGCAAAAGCCATCCATTGTCAAGAAAAGTTCATTTATAGTCACTCAAGCCTAGAAAAGCCTTATTACTCAGTTTAAATGCCTTTATAATCCCATTATTGAATTTATTTTGAATTTTTTTTACATTTTTTGATTAAATCAGATTGTAATTGATTGTTTGCCTCGAGAAACATGGAGCGAAAGCCATCCATTGTCAAGAAAAGATCATTTATAGTCACTCATGCCTAGAAAAGCCTTATTACTCGGTTTAAATGCCTTTATAACCCCATAATTGAATTTGTTTTGAATTTTTTTTACATTTTTTTATTAAAACAGATTGTAATTGATTGTTTACCTCGGGAAACATGGAGCAAAAGCCATCCATTGCCAAGAAAAGTTCATTTATAGTCACTCAAGCCTAGAAAAGCCTTATTACTCGGTTTAAATGCCTTTATAATCCCATTATTGAATTTATTTTGAATTGTTTTTACATTTTTTGATTAAAACAGATTGTAACTGATTGTTTGCCTCGGGAAACGCGGAGCGAAAGCCATCCATTGTCATGAAAAGTTCATTTATAGTGACTCATGCCTAGAAAAGCCTTATTACTCGGTTTAAATGCCTTTATAATCCCATTATTGAATTTATTTTGAATGTTTTTTACATTTTTTGATTAAAACAGATTGCTATTGATTGTTTGCCTCGAGAAACGTGGAGCGAAAGCCATCCATTGTCAAGAAAAGTTCATTTATAGTCACTCATGCCTAGAAAAGCTTTGTTACTCGGTTTAAATGCCTTTATAATCCCATTATTGAGTTTATTTTGAATTTTTTTTACATTTTTTGATTAAAACAGATTGTAATTGATTGTTTACCTCGGGAAACTTGGAGCGAAAGCCATCCATTGTCAAGAAAAGTTCATTTATAGTCACTCAAGCCTAGAAAAGCCGTATTACTCGGTTTAAATGCCTTTATAATCCCATTATTGAGTTTATTTTGAATTTTTTTTTACATTTTTTGATTAAAACAGATTGTAATTGATTGTTTACCTCGGGAAACTTAGAGCGAAAGCCATCCATTGTCAAGAAAAGTTCATATATAGTCACTCAAGCCTAGAAAAGCCTTATTACTCGGTTTAAATGCCTTTATAATCTCATTATTGAATTTATTTTGAATTGTTTTTACATTTTTTGATTAAAACAGATTGTAATTGATTGTTTGCCTCGGGAAACGTGGAGCAAAAGCCATCCATTGTCAAGAAAAGTTCATTTATAGTCACTCATGCCTAGAAAAGCCTTATTACTCGGTTTAAATGCCTTTATAATCCCATTATTGAATTTATTTTGAATTTATTTTATATTTTTTGATTAAAACAGATTGTAATTGATTGTTTGCCTCAGGAAACGTCGAGCGAAAGCCATCCATTGTCAAGAATAGTTCATTTATAGTCACTCATGCCTAGAAAAGCCTTATTACTCGGTTTAAATGCCTTTATAATCCCATTATTGAATTTATTTTGAATTTTTTTTACATTTTTTGTTTAAAACAGATTGTAATTGATTGTTTGCCTCGGGAAACGTGGAGCGAAAGCCATCCATTGTCAAGAAAAGTTCATTTATAGTCACTCATGCCTAGAAAAGCCTTATTACTCGGTTTAAATGCCTTTATAATCCCATTATTGAATTTATTTTGAATTTTTTTTGCATTTTTTGATTAAAACATATTGTAATAGATTGTTTACCTCTAGAAACATGGAGCAAAAGCCATCCATTGTCAAGAAAAGTTCATTTACAGTCACTCATGCCTAGAAAAGCCTTATTACTCGGTTTAAATGCCTTTATAATCCCATTATTGAATTTATTTTGAATTGTTTTTAAATTTTTTGATTAAAACAGATTGTAATTGATTGTTTGCCTCGGGAAACGTGGAGCGAAAGCCATCCATTGTCAAGAAAAGTTCATTTATAGTCACTCATGCCTAGAAAAGCCTTATTACTCGGTTTAAATGCCTTTATAATCCCATTATTGAATTTATTTTGAATTGTTTTTACATTTTTTGATTAAAACAGATTGTAATTGATTGTTTGCCTCGGGAAACGTGGAGCGAAAGCCATCCATTGTCAAGAAAAGTTCATTTATAGTCACCCATGCCTAGAAAAGCCTTATTAGTCGGTTTAAATGCATTTATAATCCCATTATTGAGTTTATTTTGAATTTTTTTTACATTTTTTGATTAAAACATATTGTAATTGAATGTTTACCTCTAGAAACATGGAGCAAAAGCCATCCATTGTCAAGAAAAGTTCATTTATAGTCACTCAAGCCTAGAAAAGCCTTATTACTCAGTTTAAATGTCTTTATAATCCCATTATTGAATTTATTTTGAATTTTTTTTACATTTTTTGATTAAAACAGATTGTAATTGATTGTTTGCCTCGGGAAACGTAGAGCGAAAGCCATCCATTGTCAAGAAAATTTCATTTATAGTCACTCATGCCTAGAAAAGCCTTATTACTCGGTTTAAATGCCTTTATAATCCCATTATTGAATTTATTTTGAATTGTTTTTACATTTTTTGATTAAAACAGATTGTAATTGATTGTTTGCCTCGGGAAACATGGAGCGAAAGCCATCCATTGTCAAGAAAAGTTCATTTATAGTCAATCAAGCCTAGAAAAGCCTTATTACTCGGTTTAAATGCCTTTATAATCCCATTATTGAATTTATTTTGAATTGTTTTTACATTTTTTGATTAAAACATATTGTAATTGATTGTTTGCCTCGGGAAACGTGGAGCGAAAGCCATCCATTGTCCAGAAAAGATCATTTATAGTCACTCATGCCTAGAAAAGCCTTATTACTCGGTTTAAATGCCTTTATAATCCCATTATTGAATTTATTTTGAATTTTTTTTAAATTTTTTGATTAAAACAGATTGTAATTGATTGTTTGCCTCGGGAAACGTGGAGCGAAAGCCATCCATTGTCAAGAAAAGTTCATTTATAGTCACTCATGCCTAGAAAAGCCTTATTACTCGGTTTAAATGCCTTTATAATCCCATTATTGAATTTATTTTGAATTGTTTTTACATTTTTTGATTAAAACAGATTGTAATTGATTGGTTGCCTCGGGAAACGTGGAGCGAAAGCCATCCATTGTCAAGAAAAGTTCATTTATAGTCACTCATGCCTAGAAAAGCCTTATTACTCGGTTTAAATGCCTTTATAATCCCATTATTGAATTTATTTTGAATTTTTTTTTTACATTTTTTGATTAAAACATATTGTAATTGAATGTTTACCTCTAGAAACATGGAGCAAAAGCCATCCATTGTCAAGAAAAGTTCATTTATAGTCACTCAAGCCTAGAAAAGCCTTATTACTCAGTTTAAATGCCTTTATAATCCCATTATTGAATTTATTTTGAATTTTTTTTACATTTTTTGATTAAATCAGATTGTAATTGATTGTTTGCCTCGAGAAACGTGGAGCGAAAGCCATCCATTGTCAAGAAAAGATCATTTATAGTCACTCATGCCTAGAAAAGCCTTATTACTCGGTTTAAATGCCTTTATAACCCCATAATTGAATTTGTTTTGAATTTTTTTTACATTTTTTTATTAAAACAGATTGTAATTGATTGTTTACCTCGGGAAACATGGAGCAAAAGCCATCCATTGCCAAGAAAAGTTCATTTATAGTCACTCAAGCCTAGAAAAGCCTTATTACTCGGTTTAAATGCCTTTATAATCCCATTATTGAATTTATTTTGAATTGTTTTTACATTTTTTGATTAAAACAGATTGTAACTGATTGTTTGCCTCGGGAAACGTGGAGCGAAAGCCATCCATTGTCATGAAAAGTTCATTTATAGTGACTCATGCCTAGAAAAGCCTTATTACTCGGTTTAAATGCCTTTATAATCCCATTATTGAATTTATTTTGAATGTTTTTTACATTTTTTGATTAAAACAGATTGCTATTGATTGTTTGCCTCGAGAAACGTGGAGCGAAAGCCATCCATTGTCAAGAAAAGTTCATTTATAGTCACTCATGCCTAGAAAAGCTTTGTTACTCGGTTTAAATGCCTTTATAATCCCATTATTGAGTTTATTTTGAATTTTTTTTACATTTTTTGATTAAAACAGATTGTAATTGATTGTTTACCTCGGGAAACTTGGAGCGAAAGCCATCCATTGTCAAGAAAAGTTCATTTATAGTCACTCAAGCCTAGAAAAGCCGTATTACTCGGTTTAAATGCCTTTATAATCCCATTATTGAGTTTATTTTGAATTTTTTTTACATTTTTTGATTAAATCAGATTGTAATTGATTGTTTGCCTCGGGAAACTTGGAGCGAAAGCCATCCATTGTCAAGAAAAGTTCATTTATAGTCACTCAAGCCTAGAAAAGCCTTATTACTCGGTTTAAAAGCCTTTATAATCCCATTATTGAATTTATTTTGAATTTTTTTTACATTTTTTGATTAAAACAGATTGTAACTGATTGTTTGCCTCGGGAAACTTAGAGCGAAAGCCATCCATTGTCAAGAAAAGATCATTTATAGTCACTCATGCCTAGAAAAGCCTTATTACTCGGTTTAAATGCCTTTATAATCCCATTATTGAATTTATTTTGAATTTATTTTGTATTTTTTGATTAAAACAGATTGTAATTGATTGTTTGCCTTGGGAAACGTGGAGCGAAAGCCATCCATTGTCATGAAAAGTTCATTTATAGTCACTCATGGCTAGAAAAGCCTTATTACTCGGTTTAAATGCCTTTATAATCCCATTATTGAATTTATTTTGAATGTTTTTTACATTTTTTGATTAAAACAGATTGCTATTGATTGTTTGCCTCGAGAAACGTGGAGCGAAAGCCATCCATTGTCAACAAAAGTTCATTTATAGTCACTCATGCCTAGAAAAGCTTTGTTACTAGGTTTAAATGCCTTTATAATCCCATTATTGAGTTTATTTTGAATTTTTTTTACATTTTTTGATTAAAACAGATTGTAATTGATTGTTTACCTCGGGAAACTTGGAGCGAAAGCCATCCATTGTCAAGAAAAGTTCATTTATAATCACTCATGCCTAGAAAAGCCTTATTACTCGGTTTAAATGCCTTTATAATCCCATTATTGAGTTTATTTTGAATTTTTTTTGCATTTTTTGATTAAATAGATTGTAATTGATTGTTTACCTCGGGAAACTTGGAGCGAAAGCCATCCATTGTCAAGAAAAGTTCATATATAGTCACTTAAGCCTAGAAAAGCCTTATTACTCGGTTTAAATGCCTTTATAATCTCATTATTGAATTTATTTTGAATTGTTTTTACATTTTTTGATTAAAACAGATTGTAATTGATTGTTTGCCTCGGGAAACGTGGAGCGAAAGCCATCCATTGTTAAGAAAAGTTCATTTATAGTCACTCATGCTTAGAAAAGCCTTATTACTCGGTTTAAATGCCTTTATAATCCCATTATTGAATTTATTTTGAATTGTTTTTACATTTTTTGATTAAAACATATTGTAATTGATTGTTTGCCTCGGGAAACGTGGAGCGAAAGCCATCCATTGTCAAGAAAAGTTCATTTATAGTCACTCATGCCTAGAAAAGCCTTATTACTCGGTTTAAATGCCTTTATAATCCCATTATTGAATTTATTTTGAATTGTTTTTACATTTTTTGATTAAAACAGATTGTAATTGATTGGTTGCCTCGGGAAACGTGGAGCGAAAGCCATCCATTGTCAAGAAAAGTTCATTTATAGTCACTCATGCCTAGAAAAGCCTTATTACTCGGTTTAAAAGCCTTTATAATCCCATTATTGAATTTATTTTGAATTTTTTTTACATTTTTTGATTAAAACAGATTGTAACTGATTGTTTGCCTCGGGAAACTTAGAGCGAAAGCCATCCATTGTCAAGAAAAGATCATTTATAGTCACTCATGCCTAGAAAAGCCTTATTACTCGGTTTAAATGCCTTTATAATCCCATTATTGAATTTATTTTGAATTTATTTTGTATTTTTTGATTAAAACAGATTGTAATTGATTGTTTGCCTTGGGAAACGTGGAGCGAAAGCCATCCATTGTCATGAAAAGTTCATTTATAGTCACTCATGGCTAGAAAAGCCTTATTACTCGGTTTAAATGCCTTTATAATCCCATTATTGAATTTATTTTGAATGTTTTTTACATTTTTTGATTAAAACAGATTGCTATTGATTGTTTGCCTCGAGAAACGTGGAGCGAAAGCCATCCATTGTCAACAAAAGTTCATTTATAGTCACTCATGCCTAGAAAAGCTTTGTTACTAGGTTTAAATGCCTTTATAATCCCATTATTGAGTTTATTTTGAATTTTTTTTACATTTTTTGATTAAAACAGATTGTAATTGATTGTTTACCTCGGGAAACTTGGAGCGAAAGCCATCCATTGTCAAGAAAAGTTCATTTATAATCACTCATGCCTAGAAAAGCCTTATTACTCGGTTTAAATGCCTTTATAATCCCATTATTGAGTTTATTTTGAATTTTTTTTGCATTTTTTGATTAAATAGATTGTAATTGATTGTTTACCTCGGGAAACTTGGAGCGAAAGCCATCCATTGTCAAGAAAAGTTCATATATAGTCACTTAAGCCTAGAAAAGCCTTATTACTCGGTTTAAATGCCTTTATAATCTCATTATTGAATTTATTTTGAATTGTTTTTACATTTTTTGATTAAAACAGATTGTAATTGATTGTTTGCCTCGGGAAACGTGGAGCGAAAGCCATCCATTGTTAAGAAAAGTTCAGTTATAGTCACTCATGCTTAGAAAAGCCTTATTACTCGGTTTAAATGCCTTTATAATCCCATTATTGAATTTATTTTGAATTGTTTTTACATTTTTTGATTAAAACATATTGTAATTGATTGTTTGCCTCGGGAAACGTGGAGCGAAAGCCATCCATTGTCAAGAAAAGTTCATTTATAGTCACTCATGCCTAGAAAAGCCTTATTACTCGGTTTAAATGCCTTTATAATCCCATTATTGAATTTATTTTGAATTGTTTTTACATTTTTTGATTAAAACAGATTGTAATTGATTGGTTGCCTCGGGAAACGTGGAGCGAAAGCCATCCATTGTCAAGAAAAGTTCATTTATAGTCACTCATGCCTAGAAAAGCCTTATTACTCGGTTTAAATGCCTTTATAATCCCATTATTGAATTTATTTTGAATTTTTTTTTTACATTTTTTGATTAAAACATATTGTAATTGAATGTTTACCTCTAGAAACATGGAGCAAAAGCCATCCATTGTCAAGAAAAGTTCATTTATAGTCACTCAAGCCTAGAAAAGCCTTATTACTCAGTTTAAATGCCTTTATAATCCCATTATTGAATTTATTTTGAATTTTTTTTACATTTTTTAATTAAATCAGATTGTAATTGATTGTTTGCCTCGAGAAACGTGGAGCGAAAGCCATCCATTGTCAAGAAAAGATCATTTATAGTCACTCATGCCTAGAAAAGCCTTATTACTCGGTTTAAATGCCTTTATAACCCCATAATTGAATTTGTTTTGAATTTTTTTTACATTTTTTTATTAAAACAGATTGTAATTGATTGTTTGCCTCGGGAAACATGGAGCAAAAGCCATCCATTGCCAAGAAAAGTTCATTTATAGTCACTCAAGCCTAGAAAAGCCTTATTACTCGGTTTAAATGCCTTTATAATCCCATTATTGAATTTATTTTGAATTGTTTTTACATTTTTTGATTAACACAGATTGTAACTGATTGTTTGCCTCGGGAAACGTGGAGCGAAAGCCATCCATTGTCATGAAAAGTTCATTTATAGTGACTCATGCCTAGAAAAGCCTTATTACTCGGTTTAAATGCCTTTATAATCCCATTATTGAATTTATTTTGAATGTTTTTTACATTTTTTGATTAAAACAGATTGCTATTGATTGTTTGCCTCGAGAAACGTGGAGCGAAAGCCATCCATTGTCAAGAAAAGTTCATTTATAGTCACTCATGCCTAGAAAAGCTTTGTTACTCGGTTTAAATGCCTTTATAATCCCATTATTGAGTTTATTTTGAATTTTTTTTACATTTTTTGATTAACACAGATTGTAACTGATTGTTTGCCTCGGGAATCGTGGAGCGAAAGCCATCCATTGTCAAGAAAAGTTCATTTATAGTCACTCATGCCTAGAAAAGCCTTATTACTCGGTTTAAATGCCTTTATAATCCCATTATTGAATTTATTTTGAATTGTTTTTACATTTTTTGATTAAAACAGATTGTAATTGATTGGTTGCCTCGGGAAACGTGGAGCGAAAGCCATCCATTGTCAAGAAAAGTTCATTTATAGTCACTCATGCCTAGAAAAGCCTTATTACTCGGTTTAAATGCCTTTATAATCCCATTATTGAATTTATTTTGAATTGTTTTTACATTTTTTGATTAAAACAGATTGTAATTGATTGGTTGCCTCGGGAAACGTGGAGCGAAAGCCATCCATTGTCAAGAAAAGTTCATTTATAGTCACTCATGCCTAGAAAAGCCTTATTACTCGGTTTAAATGCCTTTATAATCCCATTATTGAATTTATTTTGAATTTTTTTTTTACATTTTTTGATTAAAACATATTGTAATTGAATGTTTACCTCTAGAAACATGGAGCAAAAGCCATCCATTGTCAAGAAAAGTTCATTTATAGTCACTCAAGCCTAGAAAAGCCTTATTACTCAGTTTAAATGCCTTTATAATCCCATTATTGAATTTATTTTGAATTTTTTTTACATTTTTTAATTAAATCAGATTGTAATTGATTGTTTGCCTCGAGAAACGTGGAGCGAAAGCCATCCATTGTCAAGAAAAGATCATTTATAGTCACTCATGCCTAGAAAAGCCTTATTACTCGGTTTAAATGCCTTTATAACCCCATAATTGAATTTGTTTTGAATTTTTTTTACATTTTTTTATTAAAACAGATTGTAATTGATTGTTTGCCTCGGGAAACATGGAGCAAAAGCCATCCATTGCCAAGAAAAGTTCATTTATAGTCACTCAAGCCTAGAAAAGCCTTATTACTCGGTTTAAATGCCTTTATAATCCCATTATTGAATTTATTTTGAATTGTTTTTACATTTTTTGATTAACACAGATTGTAACTGATTGTTTGCCTCGGGAAACGTGGAGCGAAAGCCATCCATTGTCATGAGAAGTTCATTTATAGTGACTCATGCCTAGAAAAGCCTTATTACTCGGTTTAAATGCCTTTATAATCCCATTATTGAATTTATTTTGAATGTTTTTTACATTTTTTGATTAAAACAGATTGCTATTGATTGTTTGCCTCGAGAAACGTGGAGCGAAAGCCATCCATTGTCAAGAAAAGTTCATTTATAGTCACTCATGCCTAGAAAAGCTTTGTTACTCGGTTTAAATGCCTTTATAATCCCATTATTGAGTTTATTTTGAATTTTTTTTACATTTTTTGATTAACACAGATTGTAACTGATTGTTTGCCTCGGGAATCGTGGAGCGAAAGCCATCCATTGTCAAGAAAAGTTCATTTATAGTCACTCATGCCTAGAAAAGCCTTATTACTCGGTTTAAATGCCTTTATAACCCCATAATTCAATTTATTTTGAATTTTTTTTGCATTTTTTTATTAAAACAGATTGTAATTGATTGTTTACCTCGGGAAACATGGAGCAAAAGCCATCCATTGTCAAGAAAAGTTCATTTATAGTCACTCAAGCCTAGAAAAGCCTTATTACTCGGTTTAAATGCCTTTATAATCCCATTATTGAATTTATTTTGAATTTTTTTTACATTTTTTGATTAAAACAGATTGTAATTGATTGTTTGCCTCGGGAAACGTGGAGCGAAAGCCATCCATTGTCAAGAAAAGTTCATTTATAGTCACTCATGCCTAGAAAAGCCTTATTACTCGGTTTAAATGCCTTTATAATCCCATTATTGAATTTATTTTGAATTTTTTTTACATTTTTTGATTAAAACAGATTGTAATTGATTGTTTGCCTCGGGAAACGTGGAGCGAAAGCCATCCATTGTCAAGAAAGGTTCATTTATAGTCACTCATGCCTATAAAAGCCTTATTACTCGGTTTAAATGCCATTATAATCCCATTATTGAATTTATTTTGATTTTTTTTTACATTTTTTTATTAAAACATATTGTAATAGATTGTTTACCTCTAGAAACATGGAGCAAAAGCCATCCATTGTCAAGAAAAGTTCATTTATAGTCAATCAAGCCTAGAAAAGCCTTATTACTCGGTTTAAATGCCTTTATAATCCCATTATTGAATTTATTTTGAATTGTTTTTACATTTTTTGATTAAAACAGATTGTAACTGATTGTTTGCCTCGGGAAACGTGGAGCGAAAGCCATCTATTGTCAAGAAAAGTTCATTTATAGTCACTCATGCCTAGAAAAGCCTTATTACTCGGTTTAAATGCCTTTATAATCCCATTATTGAATTTATTTTGAATTTTTTTTACATTTTTTGATTAAAACAGATTGTAATTGATTGTTTGCCTCGGGAAACATGGAGCGAAAGCCATCCATTGTCAAGAAAAGTTCATTTATAGTCACTCATGCCTAGAAAAGCCTTATTACTCGGTTTAAATGCCTTTATAATCCCATTATTGAATTTATTTTGAATTGTTTTTACATTTTTTGATTAAAACATATTGTAATTGATTGTTTGCCTCGGGAAACGTGGAGCGAAAGCCATCCATTGTCAAGAAAAGTTCATTTATAGTCACTCATGCCTAGAAAAGCCTTATTACTCGGTTTAAATGCATTTATAATCCCATTATTGAATTTATTTTGAATTTTTTTTACATTTTTTTAATTAAAACATATTGTAATTGCATGTTTACCTCTAGAAACATGGAGCAAAAGCCATCCATTGTCAAGAAAAGTTCATTTATAGTCACTCAAGCCTAGAAAAGCCTTATTACTCAGTTTAAATGCCTTTATAATCCCATTATTGAATTTATTTTGAATTTTTTTTACATTTTTTGATTAAATCAGATTGTAATTGATTGTTTGCCTCGAGAAACATGGAGCGAAAGCCATCCATTGTCAAGAAAAGATCATTTATAGTCACTCATGCCTAAAAAAGCCTTATTACTCGGTTTAAATGCCTTTATAACCCCATAATTGAATTTGTTTTGAATTTTTTTTACTTTTTTTTATTAAAACAGATTGTAATTGATTGTTTACCTCGGGAAACATGGAGCAAAAGCCATCCATTGCCAAGAAAAGTTCATTTATAGTCACTCAAGCCTAGAAAAGCCTTATTACTCGGTTTAAATGCCTTTATAATCCCATTACTGAATTTATTTTGAATTGTTTTTACAGTTTTTGATTAAAACAGATTGTAACTGATTGTTTGCCTCGGGAAACGTGGAGCGAAAGCCATCCATTGTCATGAAAAGTTCATTTATAGTGACTCATGCCTAGAAAAGCCTTATTACTCGGTTTAAATGCCTTTATAATCCCATTATTGAATTTATTTTGAATGTTTTTTACATTTTTTGATTAAAACAGATTGCTATTGATTGTTTGCCTCGAGAAACGTGGAGCGAAAGCCATCCATTGTCAAGAAAAGTTCATTTATAGTCACCCATGCCTAGAAAAGCTTTGTTACTAGGTTTAAATGCCTTTATAATCCCATTATTGAGTTTATTTTGAATTTTTTTTACATTTTTTGATTAAAACAGATTGTAATTGATTGTTTACCTCGGGAAACTTGGAGCGAAAGCCATCCATTGTCAAGAAAAGTTCATTTATAATCACTCATGCCTAGAAAAGCCGTATTACTCGGTTTAAATGCCTTTATAATCCCATTATTGAGTTTATTTTGAATTTTTTTTACATTTTTTGATTAAATCATATTGTAATTGATTGTTTGCCTCGGGAAACTTGGAGCGAAAGCCATCCATTGTCAAGAAAAGTTCATTTATAGTCACTCAAGCCTAGAAAAGCCTTATTACTCGGTTTAAAAGCCTTTATAATCCCATTATTGAATTTATTTTGAATTTTTTTTACATTTTTTGATTAAAACAGATTGTAACTGATTGTTTGCCTCGGGAAACTTAGAGCGAAAGCCATCCATTGTCAAGAAAAGATCATTTATAGTCACTCATGCCTAGAAAAGCCTTATTACTCGGTTTAAATGCCTTTATAATCCCATTATTGAATTTATTTTGAATTTATTTTGTATTTTTTGATTAAAACAGATTGTAATTGATTGTTTGCCTTGGGAAACGTGGAGCGAAAGCCATCCATTGTCATGAAAAGTTCATTTATAGTCACTCATGGCTAGAAAAGCCTTATTACTCGGTTTAAATGCCTTTATAATCCCATTATTGAATTTATTTTGAATGTTTTTTACATTTTTTGATTAAAACAGATTGCTATTGATTGTTTGCCTCGAGAAACGTGGAGCGAAAGCGATCCATTGTCAACAAAAGTTCATTTATAGTCACTCATGCCTAGAAAAGCTTTGTTACTAGGTTTAAATGCCTTTATAATCCCATTATTGAGTTTATTTTGAATTTTTTTTACATTTTTTGATTAAAACAGATTGTAATTGATTGTTTACCTCGGGAAACTTGGAGCGAAAGCCATCCATTGTCAAGAAAAGTTCATTTATAATCACTCATGCCTAGAAAAGCCTTATTACTCGGTTTAAATGCCTTTATAATCCCATTATTGAGTTTATTTTGAATTTTTTTTGCATTTTTTGATTAAATAGATTGTAATTGATTGTTTACCTCGGGAAACTTGGAGCGAAAGCCATCCATTGTCAAGAAAAGTTCATATATAGTCACTTAAGCCTAGAAAAGCCTTATTACTCGGTTTAAATGCCTTTATAATCTCATTATTGAATTTATTTTGAATTGTTTTTACATTTTTTGATTAAAACAGATTGTAATTGATTGTTTGCCTCGGGAAACGTGGAGCGAAAGCCATCCATTGTTAAGAAAAGTTCATTTATAGTCACTCATGCTTAGAAAAGCCTTATTACTCGGTTTAAATGCCTTTATAATCCCATTATTGAATTTATTTTGAATTGTTTTTACATTTTTTGATTAAAACATATTGTAATTGATTGTTTGCCTCGGGAAACGTGGAGCGAAAGCCATCCATTGTCAAGAAAAGTTCATTTATAGTCACTCATGCCTAGAAAAGCCTTATTACTCGGTTTAAATGCATTTATAATCCCATTATTGAATTTATTTTGAATTTTTTTTACATTTTTTGATTAAAACAGATTGTAACTGATTGTTTGCCTCGGGAATCGTGGAGCGAAAGCCATCCATTGTCAAGAAAAGTTCATTTATAGTCACTCATGCCTAGAAAAGCCTTATTACTCGGTTTAAATGCCTTTATAACCCCATAATTCAATTTATTTTGAACTTTTTTTGCATTTTTTTATTAAAACAGATTGTAATTGATTGTTTACCTCGGGAAACATGGAGCAAAAGCCATCCATTGTCAAGAAAAGTTCATTTATAGTCACTCATGCCTAGAAAAGCCTTATTACTCGGTTTAAATGCCTTTATAATCCCATTATTGAATTTATTTTGAATTTTTTTTACATTTTTTGATTAAAACAGATTGTAATTGATTGTTTGCCTCGGGAAACGTGGAGCGAAAGCCATCCATTGTCAAGAAAAGTTCATTTATAGTCACTCATGCCTAGAAAAGCCTTATTACTCGGTTTAAATGCCTTTATAATCCCATTATTGAATTTATTTTGAATTTTTTTTACATTTTTTGGTTAAAACAGATTGTAATTGATTGTTTGCCTCGGGAAACATGGAGCGAAAGCCATCCATTGTCAAGAAAGGGTCATTTATAGTCACTCATGCCTATAAAAGCCTTATTACTCGGTTTAAATGCCTTTATAATCCCATTATTGAATTTATTTTGAATTTTTTTTACATTTTTTTATTAAAACATATTGTAATAGATTGTTTACCTCTAGAAACATGGAGCAAAAGCCATCCATTGTCAAGAAAAGTTCATTTATAGTCAATCAAGCCTAGAAAAGCCTTATTACTCGGTTTAAATGCCTTTATAATCCCATTATTGAATTTATTTTGAATTGTTTTTACATTTTTTGATTAAAACAGATTGTAACTGATTGTTTGCCTCGGGAAACGTGGAGCGAAAGCCATCTATTGTCAAGAAAAGTTCATTTATAGTCACTCATGCCTAGAAAAGCCTTATTACTCGGTTTAAATGCCTTTATAATCCCATTATTGAATTTATTTTGAATTTTTTTTACATTTTTTGATTAAAACAGATTGTAATTGATTGTTTGCCTCGGGAAACGTGGAGCGAAAGCCATCCATTGTCAAGAAAAGTTCATTTATAGTCACTCATGCCTAGAAAAGCCTTATTACTCGGTTTAAATGCCTTTATAATCCCATTATTGAATTTATTTTGAATTGTTTTTACATTTTTTGATTAAAACAGATTGTAATTGATTGTTTGCCTCGGGAAACGTGGAGCGAAAGCCATCCATTGTCAAGAAAAGTTCATTTACAGTCACTCATGCCTAGAAAAGCCTTATTACTCGGTTTAAATGCATTTATAATCCCATTATTGAATTTATTTTGAATTTTTTTTACATTTTTTTAATTAAAACATATTGTAATTGAATGTTTACCTCTAGAAACCTGGAGCAAAAGCCATCCATTGTCAAGAAAAGTTCATTTATAGTCACTCAAGCCTAGAAAAGCCTTATTACTCAGTTTAAATGCCTTTATAATCCCATTATTGAATTTATTTTGAATTTTTTTTACATTTTTTGATTAAATCAGATTGTAATTGATTGTTTGCCTCGAGAAACATGGAGCGAAAGCCATCCATTGTCAAGAAAAGATCATTTATAGTCACTCATGCCTAGAAAAGCCTTATTACTCGGTTTAAATGCCTTTATAACCCCATAATTGAATTTGTTTTGAATTTTTTTTACATTTTTTTATTAAAACAGATTGTAATTGATTGTTTACCTCGGGAAACATGGAGCAAAAGCCATCCATTGCCAAGAAAAGCTCATTTATAGTCACTCAAGCCTAGAAAAGCCTTATTACTCGGTTTAAATGATAATCCCATTACTGAATTTATTTTGAATTGTTTTTACATTTTTTGATTAAAACAGATTGTAACTGATTGTTTGCCTCGGGAAACGTGGAGCGAAAGCCATCCATTGTCATGAAAAGTTCATTTATAGTGACTCATGCCTAGAAAAGCCTTATTACTCGGTTTAAATGCCTTTATAATCCCATTATTGAATTTATTTTGAATGTTTTTTACATTTTTTGATTAAAACAGATTGCTATTGATTGTTTGCCTCGAGAAACGTGGAGCGAAAGCCATCCATTGTCAAGAAAAGTTCATTTATAGTCACTCATGCCTAGAAAAGCTTTGTTACTCGGTTTAAATGCCTTTATAATCCCATTATTGAGTTTATTTTGAATTTTTTTTACATTTTTTGATTAAAACAGATTGTAATTGATTGTTTACCTCGGGAAACTTGGAGCGAAAGCCATCCATTGTGAAGAAAAGTTCATTTATAGTCACTCAAGCCTAGAAAAGCCGTATTACTCGGTTTAAATGCCTTTATAATCCCATTATTGAGTTTATTTTGAATTTTTTTTTACATTTTTTGATTAAAACATATTGTAATTGATTGTTTACCTCAGGAAACTTAGAGCGAAAGCCATCCATTGTCAAGAAAAGTTCATATATAGTCACTCAAGCCTAGAAAAGCCTTATTACTCGGTTTAAATGCCTTTATAATCTCATTATTGAATTTATTTTGAATTGTTTTTACATTTTTTGATTAAAACAGATTGTAATTGATTGTTTGCCTCGGGAAACGTGGAGCGAAAGCCATCCATTGTCAAGAAAAGTTCATTTATAGTCACTCATGCCTAGAAAAGCCTTATTACTCGGTTTAAATGCCTTTATAATCCCATTATTGAATTTATTTTGAATTTTTTTTATATTTTTTGATTAAAACAGATTGTAATTGATTGTTTGCCTCAGGAAACGTCGAGCGAAAGCCATCCATTGTCAAGAATAGTTCATTTATAGTCACTCATGCCTAGAAAAGCCTTATTACTCGGTTTAAATGCCTTTATAATCCCATTATTGAATTTATTTTGAATTTTTTTTACATTTTTTGTTTAAAACAGATTGTAATTGATTGTTTGCCTCGGGAAACGTGGAGCGAAAGCCATCCATTGTCAAGAAAAGTTCATTTATAGTCACTCATGCCTAGAAAAGCCTTATTACTCGGTTTAAATGCCTTTATAATCCCATTATTGAATTTATTTTGAATTTTTTTTGCATTTTTTGATTAAAACATATTGTAATAGATTGTTTACCTCTAGAAACATGGAGCAAAAGCCATCCATTGTCAAGAAAAGTTCATTTATAGTCACTCATGCCTAGAAAAGCCTTATTACTCGGTTTAAATGCCTTTATAATCCCATTATTGAATTTATTTTGAATTGTTTTTAAATTTTTTGATTAAAACAGATTGTAATTGATTGTTTGCCTCGGGAAACGTGGAGCGAAAGCCATCCATTGTCAAGAAAAGATCATTTATAGTCACTCATGCCTAGAAAAGCCTTATTACTCGGTTTAAATGCCTTTATAACCCCATAATTGAATTTGTTTTGAATTTTTTTTACATTTTTTTATTAAAACAGATTGTAATTGATTGTTTACCTCGGGAAACATGGAGCAAAAGCCATCCATTGCCAAGAAAAGTTCATTTATAGTCACTCAAGCCTAGAAAAGCCTTATTACTCGGTTTAAATGCCTTTATAATCCCATTATTGAATTTATTTTGAATTGTTTTTACATTTTTTGATTAAAACAGATTGTAACTGATTGTTTGCCTCGGGAAACGTGGAGCGAAAGCCATCCATTGTCATGAAAAGTTCATTTATAGTGACTCATGCCTAGAAAAGCCTTATTACTCGGTTTAAATGCCTTTATAATCCCATTATTGAATTTATTTTGAATGTTTTTTACATTTTTTGATTAAAACAGATTGCTATTGATTGTTTGCCTCGAGAAACGTGGAGCGAAAGCCATCCATTGTCAACAAAAGTTCATTTATAGTCACTCATGCCTAGAAAAGCTTTGTTACTCGGTTTAAATGCCTTTATAATCCCATTATTGAGTTTATTTTGAATTTTTTTTATATTTTTTGATTAAAACAGATTGTAATTGATTGTTTACCTCGGGAAACTTGGAGTGAAAGCCATCCATTGTCAAGAAAAGTTCATTTATAGTCACTCAAGCCTAGAAAAGCCTTATTACTCGGTTTAAATGCCTTTATAATCCCATTATTGAGTTTATTTTGAATTTTTTTTACATTTTTTGATTAAAACAGATTGTAATTGATTGTTTGCCTCGGGAAACGTGGAGCGAAAGCCATCCATTGTCAAGAAAAGTTCATTTATAGTCACTCATGCCTAGAAAAGCCTTATTACTCGGTTTAAATGCCTTTATAATCCCATTATTGAATTTATTTTGAATTGTTTTTACATTTTTTGATTAAAACAGATTGTAATTGATTGTTTGCCTCGGGAAACGTGGAGCGAAAGCCATCCATTGTCAAGAAAAGTTCATTTACAGTCACTCATGCCTAGAAAAGCCTTATTACTCGGTTTAAATGCATTTATAATCCCATTATTGAATTTATTTTGAATTTTTTTTACATTTTTTTAATTAAAACATATTGTAATTGAATGTTTACCTCTAGAAACCTGGAGCAAAAGCCATCCATTGTCAAGAAAAGTTCATTTATAGTCACTCAAGCCTAGAAAAGCCTTATTACTCAGTTTAAATGCCTTTATAATCCCATTATTGAATTTATTTTGAATTTTTTTTACATTTTTTGATTAAATCAGATTGTAATTGATTGTTTGCCTCGAGAAACATGGAGCGAAAGCCATCCATTGTCAAGAAAAGATCATTTATAGTCACTCATGCCTAGAAAAGCCTTATTACTCGGTTTAAATGCCTTTATAACCCCATAATTGAATTTGTTTTGAATTTTTTTTACATTTTTTTATTAAAACAGATTGTAATTGATTGTTTACCTCGGGAAACATGGAGCAAAAGCCATCCATTGCCAAGAAAAGTTCATTTATAGTCACTCAAGCCTAGAAAAGCCTTATTACTCGGTTTAAATGATAATCCCATTACTGAATTTATTTTGAATTGTTTTTACATTTTTTGATTAAAACAGATTGTAACTGATTGTTTGCCTCGGGAAACGTGGAGCGAAAGCCATCCATTGTCATGAAAAGTTCATTTATAGTGACTCATGCCTAGAAAAGCCTTATTACTCGGTTTAAATGCCTTTATAATCCCATTATTGAATTTATTTTGAATGTTTTTTACATTTTTTGATTAAAACAGATTGCTATTGATTGTTTACCTCGAGAAACGTGGAGCGAAAGCCATCCATTGTCAAGAAAAGTTCATTTATAGTCACTCATGCCTAGAAAAGCTTTGTTACTCGGTTTAAATGCCTTTATAATCCCATTATTGAGTTTATTTTGAATTTTTTTTACATTTTTTGATTAAAACAGATTGTAATTGATTGTTTACCTCGGGAAACTTGGAGCGAAAGCCATCCATTGTGAAGAAAAGTTCATTTATAGTCACTCAAGCCTAGAAAAGCCGTATTACTCGGTTTAAATGCCTTTATAATCCCATTATTGAGTTTATTTTGAATTTTTTTTTACATTTTTTGATTAAAACATATTGTAATTGATTGTTTACCTCAGGAAACTTAGAGCGAAAGCCATCCATTGTCAAGAAAAGTTCATATATAGTCACTCAAGCCTAGAAAAGCCTTATTACTCGGTTTAAATGCCTTTATAATCTCATTATTGAATTTATTTTGAATTGTTTTTACATTTTTTGATTAAAACAGATTGTAATTGATTGTTTGCCTCGGGAAACGTGGAGCGAAAGCCATCCATTGTCAAGAAAAGTTCATTTATAGTCACTCATGCCTAGAAAAGCCTTATTACTCGGTTTAAATGCCTTTATAATCCCATTATTGAATTTATTTTGAATTTTTTTTATATTTTTTGATTAAAACAGATTGTAATTGATTGTTTGCCTCAGGAAACGTCGAGCGAAAGCCATCCATTGTCAAGAATAGTTCATTTATAGTCACTCATGCCTAGAAAAGCCTTATTACTCGGTTTAAATGCCTTTATAATCCCATTATTGAATTTATTTTGAATTTTTTTTACATTTTTTGTTTAAAACAGATTGTAATTGATTGTTTGCCTCGGGAAACGTGGAGCGAAAGCCATCCATTGTCAAGAAAAGTTCATTTATAGTCACTCATGCCTAGAAAAGCCTTATTACTCGGTTTAAATGCCTTTATAATCCCATTATTGAATTTATTTTGAATTTTTTTGCATTTTTTGATTAAAACATATTGTAATAGATTGTTTACCTCTAGAAACATGGAGCAAAAGCCATCCATTGTCAAGAAAAGTTCATTTATAGTCACTCATGCCTAGAAAAGCCTTATTACTCGGTTTAAATGCCTTTATAATCCCATTATTGAATTTATTTTGAATTGTTTTTAAATTTTTTGATTAAAACAGATTGTAATTGATTGTTTGCCTCGGGAAACGTGGAGCGAAAGCCATCCATTGTCAAGAAAAGATCATTTATAGTCACTCATGCCTAGAAAAGCCTTATTACTCGGTTTAAATGCCTTTATAACCCCATAATTGAATTTGTTTTGAATTTTTTTTACATTTTTTTATTAAAACAGATTGTAATTGATTGTTTACCTCGGGAAACATGGAGCAAAAGCCATCCATTGCCAAGAAAAGTTCATTTATAGTCACTCAAGCCTAGAAAAGCCTTATTACTCGGTTTAAATGCCTTTATAATCCCATTATTGAATTTATTTTGAATTGTTTTTACATTTTTTGATTAAAACAGATTGTAACTGATTGTTTGCCTCGGGAAACGTGGAGCGAAAGCCATCCATTGTCATGAAAAGTTCATTTATAGTGACTCATGCCTAGAAAAGCCTTATTACTCGGTTTAAATGCCTTTATAATCCCATTATTGAATTTATTTTGAATGTTTTTTACATTTTTTGATTAAAACAGATTGCTATTGATTGTTTGCCTCGAGAAACGTGGAGCGAAAGCCATCCATTGTCAACAAAAGTTCATTTATAGTCACTCATGCCTAGAAAAGCTTTGTTACTCGGTTTAAATGCCTTTATAATCCCATTATTGAGTTTATTTTGAATTTTTTTTATATTTTTTGATTAAAACAGATTGTAATTGATTGTTTACCTCGGGAAACTTGGAGTGAAAGCCATCCATTGTCAAGAAAAGTTCATTTATAGTCACTCAAGCCTAGAAAAGCCTTATTACTCGGTTTAAATGCCTTTATAATCCCATTATTGAGTTTATTTTGAATTTTTTTTACATTTTTTGATTAAAACAGATTGTAATTGATTGTTTGCCTCGGGAAACGTGGAGCGAAAGCCATCCATTGTCAAGAAAAGTTCATTTATAGTCACTCATGCCTAGAAAAGCCTTATTACTCGGTTTAAATGCCTTTATAATCCCATTATTGAATTTATTTTGAATTGTTTTTACATTTTTTGATTAAAACAGATTGTAATTGATTGTTTGCCTCGGGAAACGTGGAGCGAAAGCCATCCATTGTCAAGAAAAGTTCATTTACAGTCACTCATGCCTAGAAAAGCCTTATTACTCGGTTTAAATGCATTTATAATCCCATTATTGAATTTATTTTGAATTTTTTTTACATTTTTTTAATTAAAACATATTGTAATTGAATGTTTACCTCTAGAAACCTGGAGCAAAAGCCATCCATTGTCAAGAAAAGTTCATTTATAGTCACTCAAGCCTAGAAAAGCCTTATTACTCAGTTTAAATGCCTTTATAATCCCATTATTGAATTTATTTTGAATTTTTTTTACATTTTTTGATTAAATCAGATTGTAATTGATTGTTTGCCTCGAGAAACATGGAGCGAAAGCCATCCATTGTCAAGAAAAGATCATTTATAGTCACTCATGCCTAGAAAAGCCTTATTACTCGGTTTAAATGCCTTTATAACCCCATAATTGAATTTGTTTTGAATTTTTTTTACATTTTTTTATTAAAACAGATTGTAATTGATTGTTTACCTCGGGAAACATGGAGCAAAAGCCATCCATTGCCAAGAAAAGTTCATTTATAGTCACTCAAGCCTAGAAAAGCCTTATTACTCGGTTTAAATGATAATCCCATTACTGAATTTATTTTGAATTGTTTTTACATTTTTTGATTAAAACAGATTGTAACTGATTGTTTGCCTCGGGAAACGTGGAGCGAAAGCCATCCATTGTCATGAAAAGTTCATTTATAGTGACTCATGCCTAGAAAAGCCTTATTACTCGGTTTAAATGCCTTTATAATCCCATTATTGAATTTATTTTGAATGTTTTTTACATTTTTTGATTAAAACAGATTGCTATTGATTGTTTACCTCGAGAAACGTGGAGCGAAAGCCATCCATTGTCAAGAAAAGTTCATTTATAGTCACTCATGCCTAGAAAAGCTTTGTTACTCGGTTTAAATGCCTTTATAATCCCATTATTGAGTTTATTTTGAATTTTTTTTACATTTTTTGATTAAAACAGATTGTAATTGATTGTTTACCTCGGGAAACTTGGAGCGAAAGCCATCCATTGTGAAGAAAAGTTCATTTATAGTCACTCAAGCCTAGAAAAGCCGTATTACTCGGTTTAAATGCCTTTATAATCCCATTATTGAGTTTATTTTGAATTTTTTTTTACATTTTTTGATTAAAACATATTGTAATTGATTGTTTACCTCAGGAAACTTAGAGCGAAAGCCATCCATTGTCAAGAAAAGTTCATATATAGTCACTCAAGCCTAGAAAAGCCTTATTACTCGGTTTAAATGCCTTTATAATCTCATTATTGAATTTATTTTGAATTGTTTTTACATTTTTTGATTAAAACAGATTGTAATTGATTGTTTGCCTCGGGAAACGTGGAGCGAAAGCCATCCATTGTCAAGAAAAGTTCATTTATAGTCACTCATGCCTAGAAAAGCCTTATTACTCGGTTTAAATGCCTTTATAATCCCATTATTGAATTTATTTTGAATTTTTTTTATATTTTTTGATTAAAACAGATTGTAATTGATTGTTTGCCTCAGGAAACGTCGAGCGAAAGCCATCCATTGTCAAGAATAGTTCATTTATAGTCACTCATGCCTAGAAAAGCCTTATTACTCGGTTTAAATGCCTTTATAATCCCATTATTGAATTTATTTTGAATTTTTTTTACATTTTTTGTTTAAAACAGATTGTAATTGATTGTTTGCCTCGGGAAACGTGGAGCGAAAGCCATCCATTGTCAAGAAAAGTTCATTTATAGTCACTCATGCCTAGAAAAGCCTTATTACTCGGTTTAAATGCCTTTATAATCCCATTATTGAATTTATTTTGAATTTTTTTGCATTTTTTGATTAAAACATATTGTAATAGATTGTTTACCTCTAGAAACATGGAGCAAAAGCCATCCATTGTCAAGAAAAGTTCATTTATAGTCACTCATGCCTAGAAAAGCCTTATTACTCGGTTTAAATGCCTTTATAATCCCATTATTGAATTTATTTTGAATTGTTTTTAAATTTTTTGATTAAAACAGATTGTAATTGATTGTTTGCCTCGGGAAACGTGGAGCGAAAGCCATCCATTGTCAAGAAAAGATCATTTATAGTCACTCATGCCTAGAAAAGCCTTATTACTCGGTTTAAATGCCTTTATAACCCCATAATTGAATTTGTTTTGAATTTTTTTTACATTTTTTTATTAAAACAGATTGTAATTGATTGTTTACCTCGGGAAACATGGAGCAAAAGCCATCCATTGCCAAGAAAAGTTCATTTATAGTCACTCAAGCCTAGAAAAGCCTTATTACTCGGTTTAAATGCCTTTATAATCCCATTATTGAATTTATTTTGAATTGTTTTTACATTTTTTGATTAAAACAGATTGTAACTGATTGTTTGCCTCGGGAAACGTGGAGCGAAAGCCATCCATTGTCATGAAAAGTTCATTTATAGTGACTCATGCCTAGAAAAGCCTTATTACTCGGTTTAAATGCCTTTATAATCCCATTATTGAATTTATTTTGAATGTTTTTTACATTTTTTGATTAAAACAGATTGCTATTGATTGTTTGCCTCGAGAAACGTGGAGCGAAAGCCATCCATTGTCAACAAAAGTTCATTTATAGTCACTCATGCCTAGAAAAGCTTTGTTACTCGGTTTAAATGCCTTTATAATCCCATTATTGAGTTTATTTTGAATTTTTTTTATATTTTTTGATTAAAACAGATTGTAATTGATTGTTTACCTCGGGAAACTTGGAGTGAAAGCCATCCATTGTCAAGAAAAGTTCATTAATAGTCACTCAAGCCTAGAAAAGCCTTATTACTCGGTTTAAAAGCCTTTATAATCCCATTATTGAATTTATTTTGAATTTTTTTTACATTTTTTGATTAAAACAGATTGTAACTGATTGTTTGCCTCGGGAAACTTAGAGCGAAAGCCATCCATTGTCAAGAAAAGATCATTTATAGTCACTCATGCCTAGAAAAGCCTTATTACTCGGTTTAAATGCCTTTATAATCCCATTATTGAATTTATTTTGAATTTTTTTTATATTTTTTGATTAAAACAGATTGTAATTGATTGTTTGCCTTGGGAAACGTGGAGCGAAAGCCATCCATTGTCATGAAAAGTTCATTTATAGTCACTCATGGCTAGAAAAGCCTTATTACTCGGTTTAAATGCCTTTATAATCCCATTATTGAATTTATTTTGAATGTTTTTTACATTTTTTGATTAAAACAGATTGCTATTGATTGTTTGCCTCGAGAAACGTGGAGCGAAAGCCATCCATTGTCAACAAAAGTTCATTTATAGTCACTCATGCCTAGAAAAGCTTTGTTACTAAGTTTAAATGCCTTTATAATCCCATTATTGAGTTTATTTTGAATTTTTTTTACATTTTTTGATTAAAACAGATTGTAATTGATTGTTTACCTCGGGAAACTTGGAGCGAAAGCCATCCATTGTCAAGAAAAGTTCATTTATAATCACTCATGCCTAGAAAAGCCTTATTACTCGGTTTAAATGCCTTTATAATCCCATTATTGAGTTTATTTTGAATTTTTTTTGCATTTTTTGATTAAAACAGATTGTAATTGATTGTTTACCTCGGGAAACTTGGAGCGAAAGCCATCCATTGTCAAGAAAAGTTCATATATAGTCACTTAAGCCTAGAAAAGCCTTATTACTCGGTTTAAATGCCTTTATAATCTCATTATTGAATTTATTTTGAATTGTTTTTACATTTTTTGATTAAAACAGATTGTAATTGATTGTTTGCCTCGGGAAACGTGGAGCGAAAGCTATCCATTGTTAAGAAAAGTTCATTTATAGTCACTCATGCTTAGAAAAGCCTTATTACTCGGTTTAAATGCCTTTATAATCCCATTATTGAATTTATTTTGAATTGTTTTTACATTTTTTGATTAAAACATATTGTAATTGATTGTTTGCCTCGGGAAACGTGGAGCGAAAGCCATCCATTGTCAAGAAAAGTTCATTTATAGTCACTCATGCCTAGAAAAGCCTTATTACTCGGTTTAAATGCATTTATAATCCCATTATTGAATTTATTTTGAATTTTTTTTACATTTTTTCATTAAAACAGATTGTAACTGATTGTTTGCCTCGGGAATCGTGGAGCGAAAGCCATCCATTGTCAAGAAAAGTTCATTTATAGTCACTCATGCCTAGAAAAGCCTTATTACTCGGTTTAAATGCCTTTATAACCCCATAATTCAATTTATTTTGAACTTTTTTTGCATTTTTTTATTAAAACAGATTGTAATTGATTGTTTACCTCGGGAAACATGGAGCAAAAGCCATCCATTGTCAAGAAAAGTTCATTTATAGTCACTCATGCCTAGAAAAGCCTTATTACTCGGTTTAAATGCCTTTATAATCCCATTATTGAATTTATTTTGAATTTTTTTTACATTTTTTGATTAAAACAGATTGTAATTGATTGTTTGCCTCGGGAAACGTGGAGCGAAAGCCATCCATTGTCAAGAAAAGTTCATTTATAGTCACTCATGCCTAGAAAAGCCTTATTACTCGGTTTAAATGCCTTTATAATCCCATTATTGAATTTATTTTGAATTTTTTTTACATTTTTTGATTAAAACAGATTGTAATTGATTGTTTGCCTCGGGAAACGTGGAGCGAAAGCCATCCATTGTCAAGAAAGGTTCATTTATAGTCACTCATGCCTATAAAAGCCTTATTACTCGGTTTAAATGCCTTTATAATCCCATTATTGAATTTATTTTGAATTTTTTTTACATTTTTTTATTAAAACATATTGTAATAGATATTTTACCTCTAGAAACATGGAGCAAAAGCCATCCATTGTCAAGAAAAGTTCATTTATAGTCAATCAAGCCTAGAAAAGCCTTATTACTCGGTTTAAATGCCTTTATAATCCCATTATTGAATTTATTTTGAATTGTTTTTACATTTTTTGATTAAAACAGATTGTAACTGATTGTTTGCCTCGGGAAACGTGGAGCGAAAGCCATCTATTGTCAAGAAAAGTTCATTTATAGTCACTCATGCCTAGAAAAGCCTTATTACTCGGTTTAAATGCCTTTATAATCCCATTATTGAATTTATTTTGAATTTTTTTTACATTTTTTGATTAAAACAGATTGTAATTGATTGTTTGCCTCGGGAAACGTGGAGCGAAAGCCATCCATTGTCATGAAAAGTTCATTTATAGTCACTCATGCCTAGAAAAGCCTTATTACTCGGTTTAAATGCCTTTATAATCCCATTATTGAATTTATTTTGAATGTTTTTTACATTTTTTGATTAAAACAGATTGCTATTGATTGTTTTCCTCGAGAAACGTGGAGCGAAAGCCATCCATTGTCAACAAAAGTTCATTTATAGTCACTCATGCCTAGAAAAGCTTTGTTACTCGGTTTAAATGCCTTTATAATCCCATTATTGAGTTTATTTTGAATTTTTTTTACATTTTTTGATTAAAACAGATTGTAATTGATTGTTTACCTCGGGAAACTTGGAGTGAAAGCCATCCATTGTCAAGAAAAGTTCATTAATAGTCACTCAAGCCTAGAAAAGCCTTATTACTCGGTTTAAAAGCCTTTATAATCCCATTATTGAATTTATTTTGAATTTTTTTTACATTTTTTGATTAAAACAGATTGTAACTGATTGTTTGCCTCGGGAAACTTAGAGCGAAAGCCATCCATTGTCAAGAAAAGATCATTTATAGTCACTCATGCCTAGAAAAGCCTTATTACTCGGTTTAAATGCCTTTATAATCCCATTATTGAATTTATTTTGAATTTTTTTTATATTTTTTGATTAAAACAGATTGTAATTGATTGTTTGCCTTGGGAAACGTGGAGCGAAAGCCATCCATTGTCATGAAAAGTTCATTTATAGTCACTCATGGCTAGAAAAGCCTTATTACTCGGTTTAAATGCCTTTATAATCCCATTATTGAATTTATTTTGAATGTTTTTTACATTTTTTGATTAAAACAGATTGCTATTGATTGTTTGCCTCGAGAAACGTGGAGCGAAAGCCATCCATTGTCAACAAAAGTTCATTTATAGTCACTCATGCCTAGAAAAGCTTTGTTACTAAGTTTAAATGCCTTTATAATCCCATTATTGAGTTTATTTTGAATTTTTTTTACATTTTTTGATTAAAACAGATTGTAATTGATTGTTTACCTCGGGAAACTTGGAGCGAAAGCCATCCATTGTCAAGAAAAGTTCATTTATAATCACTCATGCCTAGAAAAGCCTTATTACTCGGTTTAAATGCCTTTATAATCCCATTATTGAGTTTATTTTGAATTTTTTTTGCATTTTTTGATTAAAATAGATTGTAATTGATTGTTTACCTCGGGAAACTTGGAGCGAAAGCCATCCATTGTCAAGAAAAGTTCATATATAGTCACTTAAGCCTAGAAAAGCCTTATTACTCGGTTTAAATGCCTTTATAATCTCATTATTGAATTTATTTTGAATTGTTTTTACATTTTTTGATTAAAACAGATTGTAATTGATTGTTTGCCTCGGGAAACGTGGAGCGAAAGCCATCCATTGTTAAGAAAAGTTCATTTATAGTCACTAAAGCTTAGAAAAGCCTTATTACTCGGTTTAAATGCCTTTATAATCCCATTATTGAATTTATTTTGAATTGTTTTTACATTTTTTGATTAAAACATATTGTAATTGATTGTTTGCCTCGGGAAACGTGGAGCGAAAGCCATCCATTGTCAAGAAAAGTTCATTTATAGTCACTCATGCCTAGAAAAGCCTTATTACTCGGTTTAAATGCATTTATAATCCCATTATTGAATTTATTTTGAATTTTTTTTACATTTTTTCATTAAAACAGATTGTAACTGATTGTTTGCCTCGGGAATCGTGGAGCGAAAGCCATCCATTGTCAAGAAAAGTTCATTTATAGTCACTCATGCCTAGAAAAGCCTTATTACTCGGTTTAAATGCCTTTATAACCCCATAATTGAATTTGTTTTGAATTTTTTTTACATTTTTTTATTAAAACAGATTGTAATTGATTGTTTACCTCGGGAAACATGGAGCAAAAGCCATCCATTGCCAAGAAAAGTTCATTTATAGTCACTCAAGCCTAGAAAAGCCTTATTACTCGGTTTAAATGATAATCCCATTACTGAATTTATTTTGAATTGTTTTTACATTTTTTGATTAAAACAGATTTTAACTGATTGTTTGCCTCGGGAAACGTGGAGTGAAAGCCATCCATTGTCATGAAAAGTTCATTTATAGTGACTCATGCCTAGAAAAGCCTTATTACTCGGTTTAAATGCCTTTATAATCCCATTATTGAATTTATTTTGAATGTTTTTTACATTTTTTGATTAAAACAGATTGCTATTGATTGTTTGCCTCGAGAAACGTGGAGCGAAAGCCATCCATTGTCAAGAAAAGTTCATTTATAGTCACTCATGCCTAGAAAAGCTTTGTTACTCGGTTTAAATGCCTTTATAATCCCATTATTGAGTTTATTTTGAATTTTTTTTACATTTTTTGATTAAAACAGATTGTAATTGATTGTTTACCTCGGGAAACTTGGAGCGAAAGCCATCCATTGTGAAGAAAAGTTCATTTATAGTCACTCAAGCCTAGAAAAGCCGTATTACTCGGTTTAAATGCCTTTATAATCCCATTATTGAGTTTATTTTGAATTTTTTTTTACATTTTTTGATTAAAACAGATTGTAATTGATTGTTTACCTCGGGAAACTTAGAGCGAAAGCCATCCAATGTCAAGAAAAGTTCATATATAGTCACTCAAGCCTAGAAAAGCCTTATTACTCGGTTTAAATGCCTTTATAATCTCATTATTGAATTTATTTTGAATTGTTTTTACATTTTTTGATTAAAACAGATTGTAATTGATTGTTTGCCTCGGGAAACGTGGAGCGAAAGCCATCCATTGTCAAGAAAAGTTCATTTATAGTCACTCATGCCTAGAAAAGCCTTATTACTCGGTTTAAATGCCTTTATAATCCCATTATTGAATTTATTTTGAATTTTTTTTATATTTTTTGATTAAAACAGATTGTAATTGATTGTTTGCCTCAAGAAACGTTGAGCGAAAGCCATCCATTGTCAAGAATAGTTCATTTATAGTCACTCATGCCTAGAAAAGCCTTATTACTCGGTTTAAATGCCTTTATAATCCCATTATTGAATTTATTTTGAATTTTTTTTACATTTTTTGTTTAAAACAGATTGTAATTGATTGTTTGCGTCGGGAAACGTGGAGCGAAAGCCATCCATTGTCAAGAAAAGTTCATTTATAGTCACTCATGCCTAGAAAAGCCTTATTACTCGGTTTAAATGCCTTTATAATCCCATTATTGAATTTATTTTGAATTTTTTTTGCATTTTTTGATTAAAACATATTGTAATAGATTGTTTACCTCTAGAAACATGGAGCAAAAGCCATCCATTGTCAAGAAAAGTTCATTTATAGTCACTCATGCCTAGAAAAGCCTTATTACTCGGTTTAAATGCCTTTATAATCCCATTATTGAATTTATTTTGAATTGTTTTTAAATTTTTTGATTAAAACAGATTGTAATTGATTGTTTGCCTCGGGAAACGTGGAGCGAAAGCCATCCATTGTCAAGAAAAGATCATTTATAGTCACTCATGCCTAGAAAAGCCTTATTACTCGGTTTAAATGCCTTTATAACCCCATAATTGAATTTGTTTTGAATTTTTTTTACATTTTTTGATTAAAACAGATTGTAATTGATTGTTTACCTCGGGAAACTTGGAGCGAAAGCCATCCATTGTCAAGAAAAGTTCATTTATAATCACTCATGCCTAGAAAAGCCTTATTACTCGGTTTAAATGCCTTTATAATCCCATTATTGAGTTTATTTTGAATTTTTTTTGCATTTTTTGTTTAAATAGATTGTAATTGATTGTTTACCTCGGGAAACTTGGAGCGAAAGCCATCCATTGTCAAGAAAAGTTCATATATAGTCATTTAAGCCTAGAAAAGCCTTATTACTCGGTTTAAATGCCTTTATAATCTCATTATTGAATTTATTTTGAATTGTTTTTACATTTTTTGATTAAAACAGATTGTAATTGATTGTTTGCCTCGGGAAACGTGGAGCGAAAGCCATCCATTGTTAAGAAAAGTTCATTTATAGTCACTCATGCTTAGAAAAGCCTTATTACTCGGTTTAAATGCCTTTATAATCCCATTATTGAATTTATTTTGAATTGTTTTTACATTTTTTGATTAAAACATATTGTAATTGATTGTTTGCCTCGGGAAACGTGGAGCGAAAGCCATCCATTGTCAAGAAAAGTTCATTTATAGTCACTCATGCCTAGAAAAGCCTTATTACTCGGTTTAAATGCATTTATAATCCCATTATTGAATTTATTTTGAATTTTTTTTACATTTTTTGATTAAAACAGATTGTAACTGATTGTTTGCCTCGGGAATCGTGGAGCGAAAGCCATCCATTGTCAAGAAAAGTTCATTTATAGTCACTCATGCCTAGAAAAGCCTTATTACTCGGTTTAAATGCCTTTATAACCCCATAATTCAATTTATTTTGAATTTTTTTTGCATTTTTTTATTAAAACAGATTGTAATTGATTGTTTACCTCGGGAAACATGGAGCAAAAGCCATCCATTGTCAAGAAAAGTTCATTTATAGTCACTCATGCCTAGAAAAGCCCTATTACTCGGTTTAAATGCCTTTATAATCCCATTATTGAATTTATTTTGAATTTTTTTTACATTTTTTGATTAAAACAGATTGTAATTGATTGTTTGCCTCGGGAAACGTGGAGCGAAAGCCATCCATTGTCAAGAAAAGTTCATTTATAGTCACTCATGCCTAGAAAAGCCTTATTACTCGGTTTAAATGCCTTTATAATCCCATTATTGAATTTATTTTGAATTTTTTTTACATTTTTTGGTTAAAACAGATTGTAATTGATTGTTTGCCTCGGGAAACGTGGAGCGAAAGCCATCCATTGTCAAGAAAGGTTCATTTATAGTCACTCATGCCTATAAAAGCCTTATTACTCGGTTTAAATACCTTTATAATCCCATTATTGAATTTATTTTGAATTTTTTTTACATTTTTTTATTAAAACATATTGTAATAGATTGTTTACCTCTAGAAACATGTAGCAAAAGCCATCCATTGTCAAGAAAAGTTCATTTATAGTCAATCAAGCCTAGAAAAGCCTTATTACTCGGTTTAAATGCCTTTATAATCCCATTATTGAATTTATTTTGAATTGTTTTTACATTTTTTGATTAAAACAGATTGTAACTGATTGTTTGCCTCGGGAAACGTGGAGCGAAAGCCATCTATTGTCAAGAAAAGTTCATTTATAGTCACGCATGCCTAGAAAAGCCTTATTACTCGGTTTAAATGCCTTTATAATCCCATTATTGAATTTATTTTGAATTTTTTTTACATTTTTTGATTAAAACAGATTGTAATTGATTGTTTGCCTCGGGAAACGTGGAGCGAAAGCCATCCATTGTCAAGAAAAGATCATTTATAGTCACTCATGCCTAGAAAAGCCTTATTACTCGGTTTAAATGCCTTTATAATCCCATTATTGAATTTATTTTGAATTTTTTTTACATTTTTTTAATTAAAACATATTGTAATTGAATGTTTACCTCTAGAAACTTGGAGCAAAAGCCATCCATTGTCAAGAAAAGTTCATTTATAGTCACTCAAGCCTAGAAAAGCCTTATTACTCAGTTTAAATGCCTTTATAATCCAATTATTGAATTTATTTTGAATTTTTTTTACATTTTTTGATTAAATCAGATTGTAATTGATTGTTTGCCTCGAGAAACATGGAGCGAAAGCCATCCATTGTCAAGAAAAGATCATTTATAGTCACTCATGCCTAGAAAAGCCTTATTACTCGGTTTAAATGCCTTTATAACCCCATAATTGAATTTGTTTTGAATTTTTTTTACATTTTTTTATTAAAACAGATTGTAATTGATTGTTTACCTCGGGAAACATGGAGCAAAAGCCATCCATTGTCAAGAAAAGTTCATTTATAGTCACTCATGCCTAGAAAAGCCTTATTACTCGGTTTAAATGCCTTTATAATCCCATTATTGAATTTATTTTGAATTGTTTTTACATTTTTTGATTAAAACAGATTGTAATTGATTGTTTGCCTCGGGAAACGTGGAGCGAAAGCCATCCATTGTCAAGAAAAGTTCATTTACAGTCACTCATGCCTAGAAAAGCCTTATTACTCGGTTTAAATGCATTTATAATCCCATTATTGAATTTATTTTGAATTTTTTTTACATTTTTTTAATTAAAACATATTGTAATTGAATGTTTACCTCTAGAAACCTGGAGCAAAAGCCATCCATTGTCAAGAAAAGTTCATTTATAGTCACTCAAGCCTAGAAAAGCCTTATTACTCAGTTTAAATGCCTTTATATTCCCATTATTGAATTTATTTTGAATTTTTTTTACATTTTTTGATTAAATCAGATTGTAATTGATTGTTTGCCTCGAGAAACATGGAGCGAAAGCCATCCATTGTCAAGAAAAGATCATTTATAGTCACTCATGCCTAGAAAAGCCTTATTACTCGGTTTAAATGCCTTTATAACCCCATAATTGAATTTGTTTTGAATTTTTTTTACATTTTTTTATTAAAACAGATTGTAATTGATTGTTTACCTCGGGAAACATGGAGCAAAAGCCATCCATTGCCAAGAAAAGTTCATTTATAGTCACTCAAGCCTAGAAAAGCCTTATTACTCGGTTTAAATGATAATCCCATTACTGAATTTATTTTGAATTGTTTTTACATTTTTTGATTAAAACAGATTGTAACTGATTGTTTGCCTCGGGAAACGTGGAGCGAAAGCCATCCATTGTCATGAAAAGTTTATTTATAGTGACTCATGCCTAGAAAAGCCTTATTACTCGGTTTAAATGCCTTTATAATCCCATTATTGAATTTATTTTGAATGTTTTTTACATTTTTTGATTAAAACAGATTGCTATTGATTGTTTGCCTCGAGAAACGTGGAGCGAAAGCCATCCATTGTCAAGAAAAGTTCATTTATAGTCACTCATGCCTAGAAAAGCTTTGTTACTCGGTTTAAATGCCTTTATAATCCCATTAGTGAGTTTATTTTGAATTTTTTTTACATTTTTTGATTAAAACAGATTGTAATTGATTGTTTACCTCGGGAAACTTGGAGCGAAAGCCATCCATTGTGAAGAAAAGTTCATTTATAGTCACTCAAGCCTAGAAAAGCCGTATTACTCGGTTTAAATGCCTTTATAATCCCATTATTGAGTTTATTTTGAATTTTTTTTTACATTTTTTGATTAAAACAGATTGTAATTGATTGTTTACCTCGGGAAACTTAGAGCGAAAGCCATCCATTGTCAAGAAAAGTTCATATATAGTCACTCAAGCCTAGAAAAGCCTTATTACTCGGTTTAAATGCCTTTATAATCTCATTATTGAATTTATTTTGAATTGTTTTTACATTTTTTGATTAAAACAGATTGTAATTGATTGTTTGCCTCGGGAAACGTGGAGCGAAAGCCATCCATTGTCAAGAAAAGTTCATTTATAGTCACTCATGCGTAGAAAAGCCTTATTACTCGGTTTAAATGCCTTTATAATCCCATTATTGAATTTATTTTGAATTTTTTTTATATTTTTTGATTAAAACAGATTGTAATTGATTGTTTGCCTCAGGAAACGTCGAGCGAAAGCCATCCATTGTCAAGAATAGTTCATTTATAGTCACTCATGCCTAGAAAAGCCTTATTACTCGGTTTAAATGCCTTTATAATCCCATTATTGAATTTATTTTGAATTTTTTTTACATTTTTTGTTTAAAACAGATTGTAATTGATTGTTTGCCTCGGGAAACGTGGAGCGAAAGCCATCCATTGTCAAGAAAAGTTCATTTATAGTCACTCATGCCTAGAAAAGCCTTATTACTCGGTTTAAATGCCTTTATAATCCCATTATTGAATTTATTTTGAATTTTTTTTGCATTTTTTGATTAAAACATATTGTAATAGATTGTTTACCTCTAGAAACATGGAGCAAAAGCCATCCATTGTCAAGAAAAGTTCATTTATAGTCACTCATGCCTAGAAAAGCCTTATTACTCGGTTTAAATGCCTTTATAATCCCATTATTGAATTTATTTTGAATTGTTTTTAAATTTTTTGATTAAAACAGATTGTAATTGATTGTTTGCCTCGGGAAACGTGGAGCGAAAGCCATCCATTGTCAAGAAAAGATCATTTATAGTCACTCATGCCTAGAAAAGCCTTATTACTCGGTTTAAATGCCTTTATAACCCCATAATTGAATTTGTTTTGATTTTTTTTTACATTTTTTTATTAAAACAGATTGTAATTGATTGTTTACCTCGGGAAACATGGAGCAAAAGCCATCCATTGCCAAGAAAAGTTCATTTATAGTCACTCAAGCCTAGAAAAGCCTTATTACTCAGTTTAAATGCCTTTATAATCCCATTATTGAATTTATTTTGAATTGTTTTTACATTTTTTGATTAAAACAGATTGTAACTGATTGTTTGCCTCGGGAAACGTGGAGCGAAAGCCATCCATTGTCATGAAAAGTTCATTTATAGTGACTCATGCCTAGAAAAGCCTTATTACTCGGTTTAAATGCCTTTATAATCCCATTATTGAATTTATTTTGAATGTTTTTTACATTTTTTGATTAAAACAGATTGCTATTGATTGTTTGCCTCGAGAAACGTGGAGCGAAAGCCATCCATTGTCAACAAAAGTTCATTTATAGTCACTCATGCCTAGAAAAGCTTTGTTACTAAGTTTAAATGCCTTTATAATCCCATTATTGAGTTTATTTTGAATTTTTTTTACATTTTTTGATTAAAACAGATTGTAATTGATTGTTTACCTCGGGAAACTTGGAGCGAAAGCCATCCATTGTCAAGAAAAGTTCATTTATAATCACTCATGCCTAGAAAAGCCTTATTACTCGGTTTAAATGCCTTTATAATCCCATTATTGAGTTTATTTTGAATTTTTTTTGCATTTTTTGATTAAAATAGATTGTAATTGATTGTTTACCTCGGGAAACTTGGAGCGAAAGCCATCCATTGTCAAGAAAAGTTCATATATAGTCACTTAAGCCTAGAAAAGCCTTATTACTCGGTTTAAATGCCTTTATAATCTCATTATTGAATTTATTTTGAATTGTTTTTACATTTTTTGATTAAAACAGATTGTAATTGATTGTTTGCCTCGGGAAACGTGGAGCGAAAGCCATCCATTGTTAAGAAAAGTTCATTTATAGTCACTAAAGCTTAGAAAAGCCTTATTACTCGGTTTAAATGCCTTTATAATCCCATTATTGAATTTATTTTGAATTGTTTTTACATTTTTTGATTAAAACATATTGTAATTGATTGTTTGCCTCGGGAAACGTGGAGCGAAAGCCATCCATTGTCAAGAAAAGTTCATTTATAGTCACTCATGCCTAGAAAAGCCTTATTACTCGGTTTAAATGCATTTATAATCCCATTATTGAATTTATTTTGAATTTTTTTTACATTTTTTCATTAAAACAGATTGTAACTGATTGTTTGCCTCGGGAATCGTGGAGCGAAAGCCATCCATTGTCAAGAAAAGTTCATTTATAGTCACTCATGCCTAGAAAAGCCTTATTACTCGGTTTAAATGCCTTTATAACCCCATAATTGAATTTGTTTTGAATTTTTTTTACATTTTTTTATTAAAACAGATTGTAATTGATTGTTTACCTCGGGAAACATGGAGCAAAAGCCATCCATTGCCAAGAAAAGTTCATTTATAGTCACTCAAGCCTAGAAAAGCCTTATTACTCGGTTTAAATGATAATCCCATTACTGAATTTATTTTGAATTGTTTTTACATTTTTTGATTAAAACAGATTTTAACTGATTGTTTGCCTCGGGAAACGTGGAGTGAAAGCCATCCATTGTCATGAAAAGTTCATTTATAGTGACTCATGCCTAGAAAAGCCTTATTACTCGGTTTAAATGCCTTTATAATCCCATTATTGAATTTATTTTGAATGTTTTTTACATTTTTTGATTAAAACAGATTGCTATTGATTGTTTGCCTCGAGAAACGTGGAGCGAAAGCCATCCATTGTCAAGAAAAGTTCATTTATAGTCACTCATGCCTAGAAAAGCTTTGTTACTCGGTTTAAATGCCTTTATAATCCCATTATTGAGTTTATTTTGAATTTTTTTTACATTTTTTGATTAAAACAGATTGTAATTGATTGTTTACCTCGGGAAACTTGGAGCGAAAGCCATCCATTGTGAAGAAAAGTTCATTTATAGTCACTCAAGCCTAGAAAAGCCGTATTACTCGGTTTAAATGCCTTTATAATCCCATTATTGAGTTTATTTTGAATTTTTTTTTACATTTTTTGATTAAAACAGATTGTAATTGATTGTTTACCTCGGGAAACTTAGAGCGAAAGCCATCCAATGTCAAGAAAAGTTCATATATAGTCACTCAAGCCTAGAAAAGCCTTATTACTCGGTTTAAATGCCTTTATAATCTCATTATTGAATTTATTTTGAATTGTTTTTACATTTTTTGATTAAAACAGATTGTAATTGATTGTTTGCCTCGGGAAACGTGGAGCGAAAGCCATCCATTGTCAAGAAAAGTTCATTTATAGTCACTCATGCCTAGAAAAGCCTTATTACTCGGTTTAAATGCCTTTATAATCCCATTATTGAATTTATTTTGAATTTTTTTTATATTTTTTGATTAAAACAGATTGTAATTGATTGTTTGCCTCAAGAAACGTTGAGCGAAAGCCATCCATTGTCAAGAATAGTTCATTTATAGTCACTCATGCCTAGAAAAGCCTTATTACTCGGTTTAAATGCCTTTATAATCCCATTATTGAATTTATTTTGAATTTTTTTTACATTTTTTGTTTAAAACAGATTGTAATTGATTGTTTGCGTCGGGAAACGTGGAGCGAAAGCCATCCATTGTCAAGAAAAGTTCATTTATAGTCACTCATGCCTAGAAAAGCCTTATTACTCGGTTTAAATGCCTTTATAATCCCATTATTGAATTTATTTTGAATTTTTTTTGCATTTTTTGATTAAAACATATTGTAATAGATTGTTTACCTCTAGAAACATGGAGCAAAAGCCATCCATTGTCAAGAAAAGTTCATTTATAGTCACTCATGCCTAGAAAAGCCTTATTACTCGGTTTAAATGCCTTTATAATCCCATTATTGAATTTATTTTGAATTGTTTTTAAATTTTTTGATTAAAACAGATTGTAATTGATTGTTTGCCTCGGGAAACGTGGAGCGAAAGCCATCCATTGTCAAGAAAAGATCATTTATAGTCACTCATGCCTAGAAAAGCCTTATTACTCGGTTTAAATGCCTTTATAACCCCATAATTGAATTTGTTTTGAATTTTTTTTACATTTTTTGATTAAAACAGATTGTAATTGATTGTTTACCTCGGGAAACTTGGAGCGAAAGCCATCCATTGTCAAGAAAAGTTCATTTATAATCACTCATGCCTAGAAAAGCCTTATTACTCGGTTTAAATGCCTTTATAATCCCATTATTGAGTTTATTTTGAATTTTTTTTGCATTTTTTGTTTAAATAGATTGTAATTGATTGTTTACCTCGGGAAACTTGGAGCGAAAGCCATCCATTGTCAAGAAAAGTTCATATATAGTCATTTAAGCCTAGAAAAGCCTTATTACTCGGTTTAAATGCCTTTATAATCTCATTATTGAATTTATTTTGAATTGTTTTTACATTTTTTGATTAAAACAGATTGTAATTGATTGTTTGCCTCGGGAAACGTGGAGCGAAAGCCATCCATTGTTAAGAAAAGTTCATTTATAGTCACTCATGCTTAGAAAAGCCTTATTACTCGGTTTAAATGCCTTTATAATCCCATTATTGAATTTATTTTGAATTGTTTTTACATTTTTTGATTAAAACATATTGTAATTGATTGTTTGCCTCGGGAAACGTGGAGCGAAAGCCATCCATTGTCAAGAAAAGTTCATTTATAGTCACTCATGCCTAGAAAAGCCTTATTACTCGGTTTAAATGCATTTATAATCCCATTATTGAATTTATTTTGAATTTTTTTTACATTTTTTGATTAAAACAGATTGTAACTGATTGTTTGCCTCGGGAATCGTGGAGCGAAAGCCATCCATTGTCAAGAAAAGTTCATTTATAGTCACTCATGCCTAGAAAAGCCTTATTACTCGGTTTAAATGCCTTTATAACCCCATAATTCAATTTATTTTGAATTTTTTTTGCATTTTTTTATTAAAACAGATTGTAATTGATTGTTTACCTCGGGAAACATGGAGCAAAAGCCATCCATTGTCAAGAAAAGTTCATTTATAGTCACTCATGCCTAGAAAAGCCCTATTACTCGGTTTAAATGCCTTTATAATCCCATTATTGAATTTATTTTGAATTTTTTTTACATTTTTTGATTAAAACAGATTGTAATTGATTGTTTGCCTCGGGAAACGTGGAGCGAAAGCCATCCATTGTCAAGAAAAGTTCATTTATAGTCACTCATGCCTAGAAAAGCCTTATTACTCGGTTTAAATGCCTTTATAATCCCATTATTGAATTTATTTTGAATTTTTTTTACATTTTTTGGTTAAAACAGATTGTAATTGATTGTTTGCCTCGGGAAACGTGGAGCGAAAGCCATCCATTGTCAAGAAAGGTTCATTTATAGTCACTCATGCCTATAAAAGCCTTATTACTCGGTTTAAATACCTTTATAATCCCATTATTGAATTTATTTTGAATTTTTTTTACATTTTTTTATTAAAACATATTGTAATAGATTGTTTACCTCTAGAAACATGTAGCAAAAGCCATCCATTGTCAAGAAAAGTTCATTTATAGTCAATCAAGCCTAGAAAAGCCTTATTACTCGGTTTAAATGCCTTTATAATCCCATTATTGAATTTATTTTGAATTGTTTTTACATTTTTTGATTAAAACAGATTGTAACTGATTGTTTGCCTCGGGAAACGTGGAGCGAAAGCCATCTATTGTCAAGAAAAGTTCATTTATAGTCACGCATGCCTAGAAAAGCCTTATTACTCGGTTTAAATGCCTTTATAATCCCATTATTGAATTTATTTTGAATTTTTTTTACATTTTTTGATTAAAACAGATTGTAATTGATTGTTTGCCTCGGGAAACGTGGAGCGAAAGCCATCCATTGTCAAGAAAAGATCATTTATAGTCACTCATGCCTAGAAAAGCCTTATTACTCGGTTTAAATGCCTTTATAATCCCATTATTGAATTTATTTTGAATTTTTTTTACATTTTTTTAATTAAAACATATTGTAATTGAATGTTTACCTCTAGAAACTTGGAGCAAAAGCCATCCATTGTCAAGAAAAGTTCATTTATAGTCACTCAAGCCTAGAAAAGCCTTATTACTCAGTTTAAATGCCTTTATAATCCAATTATTGAATTTATTTTGAATTTTTTTTACATTTTTTGATTAAATCAGATTGTAATTGATTGTTTGCCTCGAGAAACATGGAGCGAAAGCCATCCATTGTCAAGAAAAGATCATTTATAGTCACTCATGCCTAGAAAAGCCTTATTACTCGGTTTAAATGCCTTTATAACCCCATAATTGAATTTGTTTTGAATTTTTTTTACATTTTTTTATTAAAACAGATTGTAATTGATTGTTTACCTCGGGAAACATGGAGCAAAAGCCATCCATTGTCAAGAAAAGTTCATTTATAGTCACTCATGCCTAGAAAAGCCTTATTACTCGGTTTAAATGCCTTTATAATCCCATTATTGAATTTATTTTGAATTGTTTTTACATTTTTTGATTAAAACAGATTGTAATTGATTGTTTGCCTCGGGAAACGTGGAGCGAAAGCCATCCATTGTCAAGAAAAGTTCATTTACAGTCACTCATGCCTAGAAAAGCCTTATTACTCGGTTTAAATGCATTTATAATCCCATTATTGAATTTATTTTGAATTTTTTTTACATTTTTTTAATTAAAACATATTGTAATTGAATGTTTACCTCTAGAAACCTGGAGCAAAAGCCATCCATTGTCAAGAAAAGTTCATTTATAGTCACTCAAGCCTAGAAAAGCCTTATTACTCAGTTTAAATGCCTTTATATTCCCATTATTGAATTTATTTTGAATTTTTTTTACATTTTTTGATTAAATCAGATTGTAATTGATTGTTTGCCTCGAGAAACATGGAGCGAAAGCCATCCATTGTCAAGAAAAGATCATTTATAGTCACTCATGCCTAGAAAAGCCTTATTACTCGGTTTAAATGCCTTTATAACCCCATAATTGAATTTGTTTTGAATTTTTTTTACATTTTTTTATTAAAACAGATTGTAATTGATTGTTTACCTCGGGAAACATGGAGCAAAAGCCATCCATTGCCAAGAAAAGTTCATTTATAGTCACTCAAGCCTAGAAAAGCCTTATTACTCGGTTTAAATGATAATCCCATTACTGAATTTATTTTGAATTGTTTTTACATTTTTTGATTAAAACAGATTGTAACTGATTGTTTGCCTCGGGAAACGTGGAGCGAAAGCCATCCATTGTCATGAAAAGTTTATTTATAGTGACTCATGCCTAGAAAAGCCTTATTACTCGGTTTAAATGCCTTTATAATCCCATTATTGAATTTATTTTGAATGTTTTTTACATTTTTTGATTAAAACAGATTGCTATTGATTGTTTGCCTCGAGAAACGTGGAGCGAAAGCCATCCATTGTCAAGAAAAGTTCATTTATAGTCACTCATGCCTAGAAAAGCTTTGTTACTCGGTTTAAATGCCTTTATAATCCCATTAGTGAGTTTATTTTGAATTTTTTTTACATTTTTTGATTAAAACAGATTGTAATTGATTGTTTACCTCGGGAAACTTGGAGCGAAAGCCATCCATTGTGAAGAAAAGTTCATTTATAGTCACTCAAGCCTAGAAAAGCCGTATTACTCGGTTTAAATGCCTTTATAATCCCATTATTGAGTTTATTTTGAATTTTTTTTTACATTTTTTGATTAAAACAGATTGTAATTGATTGTTTACCTCGGGAAACTTAGAGCGAAAGCCATCCATTGTCAAGAAAAGTTCATATATAGTCACTCAAGCCTAGAAAAGCCTTATTACTCGGTTTAAATGCCTTTATAATCTCATTATTGAATTTATTTTGAATTGTTTTTACATTTTTTGATTAAAACAGATTGTAATTGATTGTTTGCCTCGGGAAACGTGGAGCGAAAGCCATCCATTGTCAAGAAAAGTTCATTTATAGTCACTCATGCGTAGAAAAGCCTTATTACTCGGTTTAAATGCCTTTATAATCCCATTATTGAATTTATTTTGAATTTTTTTTATATTTTTTGATTAAAACAGATTGTAATTGATTGTTTGCCTCAGGAAACGTCGAGCGAAAGCCATCCATTGTCAAGAATAGTTCATTTATAGTCACTCATGCCTAGAAAAGCCTTATTACTCGGTTTAAATGCCTTTATAATCCCATTATTGAATTTATTTTGAATTTTTTTTACATTTTTTGTTTAAAACAGATTGTAATTGATTGTTTGCCTCGGGAAACGTGGAGCGAAAGCCATCCATTGTCAAGAAAAGTTCATTTATAGTCACTCATGCCTAGAAAAGCCTTATTACTCGGTTTAAATGCCTTTATAATCCCATTATTGAATTTATTTTGAATTTTTTTTGCATTTTTTGATTAAAACATATTGTAATAGATTGTTTACCTCTAGAAACATGGAGCAAAAGCCATCCATTGTCAAGAAAAGTTCATTTATAGTCACTCATGCCTAGAAAAGCCTTATTACTCGGTTTAAATGCCTTTATAATCCCATTATTGAATTTATTTTGAATTGTTTTTAAATTTTTTGATTAAAACAGATTGTAATTGATTGTTTGCCTCGGGAAACGTGGAGCGAAAGCCATCCATTGTCAAGAAAAGATCATTTATAGTCACTCATGCCTAGAAAAGCCTTATTACTCGGTTTAAATGCCTTTATAACCCCATAATTGAATTTGTTTTGATTTTTTTTTACATTTTTTTATTAAAACAGATTGTAATTGATTGTTTACCTCGGGAAACATGGAGCAAAAGCCATCCATTGCCAAGAAAAGTTCATTTATAGTCACTCAAGCCTAGAAAAGCCTTATTACTCAGTTTAAATGCCTTTATAATCCCATTATTGAATTTATTTTGAATTGTTTTTACATTTTTTGATTAAAACAGATTGTAACTGATTGTTTGCCTCGGGAAACGTGGAGCGAAAGCCATCCATTGTCATGAAAAGTTCATTTATAGTGACTCATGCCTAGAAAAGCCTTATTACTCGGTTTAAATGCCTTTATAATCCCATTATTGAATTTATTTTGAATGTTTTTTACATTTTTTGATTAAAACAGATTGCTATTGATTGTTTGCCTCGAGAAACGTGGAGCGAAAGCCATCCATTGTCAACAAAAGTTCATTTATAGTCACTCATGCCTAGAAAAGCTTTGTTACTCGGTTTAAATGCCTTTATAATCCCATTATTGAGTTTATTTTGAATTTTTTTTACATTTTTTGATTAAAACAGATTGTAATTGATTGTTTACCTCGGGAAACTTGGAGTGAAAGCCATCCATTGTCAAGAAAAGTTCATTTATAGTCACTCAAGCCTAGAAAAGCCTTATTACTCGGTTTAAAAGCCTTTATAATCCCATTATTGAATTTATTTTGAATTTTTTTTACATTTTTTGATTAAAACAGATTGTAACTGATTGTTTGCCTCGGGAAACTTAGAGCGAAAGCCATCCATTGTCAAGAAAAGATCATTTATAGTCACTCATGCCTAGAAAAGCCTTATTACTCGGTTTAAATGCCTTTATAATCCCATTATTGAATTTATTTTGAATTTTTTTTATATTTTTTGATTAAAACAGATTGTAATTGATTGTTTGCCTTGGGAAACGTGGAGCGAAAGCCATCCATTGTCATGAAAAGTTCATTTATAGTCACTCATGGCTAGAAAAGCCTTATTACTCGGTTTAAATGCCTTTATAATCCCATTATTGAATTTATTTTGAATGTTTTTTACATTTTTTGATTAAAACAGATTGCTATTGATTGTTTGCCTCGAGAAACGTGGAGCGAAAGCCATCCATTGTCAACAAAAGTTCATTTATAGTCACTCATGCCTAGAAAAGCTTTGTTACTAGGTTTAAATGCCTTTATAATCCCATTATTGAGTTTATTTTGAATTTTTTTTACATTTTTTGATTAAAACAGATTGTAATTGATTGTTTACCTCGGGAAACTTGGAGCGAAAGCCATCCATTGTCAAGAAAAGTTCATTTATAATCACTCATGCCTAGAAAAGCCTTATTACTCGGTTTAAATGCCTTTATAATCCCATTATTGAGTTTATTTTGAATTTTTTTTGCATTTTTTGATTAAAACAGATTGTAATTGATTGTTTACCTCGGGAAACTTGGAGCGAAAGCCATCCATTGTCAAGAAAAGTTCATATATAGTCACTTAAGCCTAGAAAAGCCTTATTACTCGGTTTAAATGCCTTTATAATCTCATTATTGAATTTATTTTGAATTGTTTTTACATTTTTTGATTAAAACAGATTGTAATTGATTGTTTGCCTCGGGAAACGTGGAGCGAAAGCCATCCATTGTTAAGAAAAGTTCATTTATAGTCACTCATGCTTAGAAAAGCCTTATTACTCGGTTTAAATGCCTTTATAATCCCATTATTGAATTTATTTTGAATTGTTTTTACATTTTTTGATTAAAACATATTGTAATTGATTGTTTGCCTCGGGAAACGTGGAGCGAAAGCCATCCATTGTCAAGAAAAGTTCATTTATAGTCACTCATGCCTAGAAAAGCCTTATTACTCGGTTTAAATGCATTTATAATCCCATTATTGAATTTATTTTGAATTTTTTTTACATTTTTTGATTAAAACAGATTGTAACTGATTGTTTGCCTCGGGAATCGTGGAGCGAAAGCCATCCATTGTCAAGAAAAGTTCATTTATAGTCACTCATACCTAGAAAAGCCTTATTACTCGGTTTAAATGCCTTTATAACCCCATAATTCAATTTATTTTGAACTTTTTTTGCATTTTTTTATTAAAACATATTGTAATTGATTGTTTACCTCGGGAAACATGGAGCAAAAGCCATCCATTGTCAAGAAAAGTTCATTTATAGTCACTCATGCCTAGAAAAGCCTTATTACTCGGTTTAAATGCCTTTATAATCCCATTATTGAATTTATTTTGAATTTTTTTTACATTTTTTGATTAAAACAGATTGTAATTGATTGTTTGCCTCGGGAAACGTGGAGCGAAAGCCATCCATTGTCAAGAAAAGTTCATTTATAGTCACTCATGCCTAGAAAAGCCTTATTACTCGGTTTAAATGCCTTTATAATCCCATTATTGAATTTATTTTGAATTTTTTTTACATTTTTTGATTAAAACAGATTGTAATTGATTGTTTGCCTCGGGAAACGTGGAGCGAAAGCCATCCATTGTCAAGAAAGGTTCATTTATAGTCACTCATGCCTATAAAAGCCTTATTACTCGGTTTAAATGCCTTTATAATCCCATTATTGAATTTATTTTGAATTTTTTTTATATTTTTTTATTAAAACATATTGTAATAGATTGTTTACCTCTAGAAACATGGAGCAAAAGCCATCCATTGTCAAGAAAAGTTCATTTATAGTCAATCAAGCCTAGAAAAGCCTTATTACTCGGTTTAAATGCCTTTATAATCCCATTATTGAATTTATTTTGAATTGTTTTTACATTTTTTGATTAAAACAGATTGTAACTGATTGTTTGCCTCGGGAAACGTGGAGCGAAAGCCATCTATTGTCAAGAAAAGTTCATTTATAGTCACTCATGCCTAGAAAAGCCTTATTACTCGGTTTAAATGCCTTTATAATCCCATTATTGAATTTATTTTGAATTTTTTTTACATTTTTTGATTAAAACAGATTGTAATTGATTGTTTGCCTCGGGAAACGTGGAGCGAAAGCCATCCATTGTCAAGAAAAGTTCATTTATAGTCACTCATGCCTAGAAAAGCCTTATTACTCGGTTTAAATGCCTTTATAATCCCATTATTGAATTTATTTTGAATTGTTTTTACATTTTTTGATTAAAACAGATTGTAATTGATTGTTTGCCTCGGGAAACGTGGAGCGAAAGCCATCCATTGTCAAGAAAAGTTCATTTACAGTCACTCATGCCTAGAAAAGCCTTATTACTCGGTTTAAATGCATTTATAATCCCATTATTGAATTTATTTTGAATTTTTTTTACATTTTTTTAATTAAAACATATTGTAATTGAATGTTTACCTCTAGAAACCTGGAGCAAAAGCCATCCATTGCCAAGAAAAGTTCATTTATAGTCACTCAAGCCTAGAAAAGCCTTATTACTCAGTTTAAATGCCTTTATAATCCAATTATTGAATTTATTTTGAATTTTTTTTACATTTTTTGATTAAATCAGATTGTAATTGATTGTTTGCCTCGAGAAACATGGAGCGAAAGCCATCCATTGTCAAGAAAAGATCATTTATAGTCACTCATGCCTAGAAAAGCCTTATTACTCGGTTTAAATGCCTTTATAACCCCATAATTGAATTTGTTTTGAATTTTTTTTACATTTTTTTATTAAAACAGATTGTAATTGATTGTTTACCTCGGGAAACATGGAGCAAAAGCCATCCATTGTCAAGAAAAGTTCATTTATAGTCACTCATGCCTAGAAAAGCCTTATTACTCGGTTTAAATGCCTTTATAATCCCATTATTGAATTTATTTTGAATTTTTTTTACATTTTTTGATTAAAACAGATTGTAATTGATTGTTTGCCTCGGGAAACTTGGAGCGAAAGCCATCCATTCTCAAGAAAAGTTCATTTATAGTCACTCATGCCTAGAAAAGCCTTATTACTCGGTTTAAATGCCTTTATAATCCCATTATTGAATTTATTTTGAATTTTTTTTATATTTTTTGATTAAAACAGATTGTAATTGATTGTTTGCCTCAGGAAACGTCGAGCGAAAGCCATCCATTGTCAAGAATAGTTCATTTATAGTCACTCATGCCTAGAAAAGCCTTATTACTCGGTTTAAATGCCTTTATAATCCCATTATTGAATTTATTTTGAATTTTTTTTACATTTTTTGTTTAAAACAGATTGTAATTGATTGTTTGCCTCGGGAAACGTGGAGCGAAAGCCATCCATTGTCATGAAAAGTTCATTTATAGTGACTCATGCCTAGAAAAGCCTTATTACTCGGTTTAAATGCCTTTATAATCCCATTATTGAATTTATTTTGAATGTTTTTTACATTTTTTGATTAAAACAGATTGCTATTGATTGTTTGCCTCGAGAAACGTGGAGCGAAAGCCATCCATTGTCAACAAAAGTTCATTTATAGTCACTCATGCCTAGAAAAGCTTTGTTACTCGGTTTAAATGCCTTTATAATCCCATTATTGAGTTTATTTTGAATTTTTTTTACATTTTTTGATTAAAACAGATTGTAATTGATTGTTTACCTCGGGAAACTTGGAGTGAAAGCCATCCATTGTCAAGAAAAGTTCATTTATAGTCACTCAAGCCTAGAAAAGCCTTATTACTCGGTTTAAAAGCCTTTATAATCCCATTATTGAATTTATTTTGAATTTTTTTTACATTTTTTGATTAAAACAGATTGTAACTGATTGTTTGCCTCGGGAAACTTAGAGCGAAAGCCATCCATTGTCAAGAAAAGATCATTTATAGTCACTCATGCCTAGAAAAGCCTTATTACTCGGTTTAAATGCCTTTATAATCCCATTATTGAATTTATTTTGAATTTTTTTTATATTTTTTGATTAAAACAGATTGTAATTGATTGTTTGCCTTGGGAAACGTGGAGCGAAAGCCATCCATTGTCATGAAAAGTTCATTTATAGTCACTCATGGCTAGAAAAGCCTTATTACTCGGTTTAAATGCCTTTATAATCCCATTATTGAATTTATTTTGAATGTTTTTTACATTTTTTGATTAAAACAGGTTGCTATTGATTGTTTGCCTCGAGAAACGTGGAGCGAAAGCCATCCATTGTCAACAAAAGTTCATTTATAGTCACTCATGCCTAGAAAAGCTTTGTTACTAGGTTTAAATGCCTTTATAATCCCATTATTGAGTTTATTTTGAATTTTTTTTACATTTTTTGATTAAAACAGATTGTAATTGATTGTTTACCTCGGGAAACTTGGAGCGAAAGCCATCCATTGTCAAGAAAAGTTCATTTATAATCACTCATGCCTAGAAAAGCCTTATTACTCGGTTTAAATGCCTTTATAATCCCATTATTGAGTTTATTTTGAATTTTTTTTGCATTTTTTGATTAAAACAGATTGTAATTGATTGTTTACCTCGGGAAACTTGGAGCGAAAGCCATCCATTGTCAAGAAAAGTTCATATATAGTCACTTAAGCCTAGAAAAGCCTTATTACTCGGTTTAAATGCCTTTATAATCTCATTATTGAATTTATTTTGAATTGTTTTTACATTTTTTGATTAAAACAGATTGTAATTGATTGTTTGCCTCGGGAAACGTGGAGCGAAAGCCATCCATTGTTAAGAAAAGTTCATTTATAGTCACTCATGCTTAGAAAAGCCTTATTACTCGGTTTAAATGCCTTTATAATCCCATTATTGAATTTATTTTGAATTGTTTTTACATTTTTTGATTAAAACATATTGTAATTGATTGTTTGCCTCGGGAAACGTGGAGCGAAAGCCATCCATTGTCAAGAAAAGTTCATTTATAGTCACTCATGCCTAGAAAAGCCTTATTACTCGGTTTAAATGCATTTATAATCCCATTATTGAATTTATTTTGAATTTTTTTTACATTTTTTGATTAAAACAGATTGTAACTGATTGTTTGCCTCGGGAATCGTGGAGCGAAAGCCATCCATTGTCAAGAAAAGTTCATTTATAGTCACTCATGCCTAGAAAAGCCTTATTACTCGGTTTAAATGCCTTTATAACCCCATAATTCAATTTATTTTGAATTTTTTTTGCATTTTTTTATTAAAACAGATTGTAATTGATTGTTTACCTCGGGAAACATGGAGCAAAAGCCATCCATTGTCAAGAAAAGTTCATTTATAGTCACTCATGCCTAGAAAAGCCTTATCACTCGGTTTAAATGCCTTTATAATCCCATTATTGAATTTATTTTGAATTTTTTTTACATTTTTTGATTAAAACAGATTGTAATTGATTGTTTGCCTCGGGAAACGTGGAGCGAAAGCCATCCATTGTCAAGAAAAGTTCATTTATAGTCACTCATGCCTAGAAAAGCCTTATTACTCGGTTTAAATGCCTTTATAATCCCATTATTGAATTTATTTTGAATTTTTTTTACATTTTTTGATTAAAACAGATTGTAATTGATTGTTTGCCTCGGGAAACGTGGAGTGAAAGCCATCCATTTTCAAGAAAGGTTCATTTATAGTCACTCATGCCTATAAAAGCCTTATTACTCGGTTTAAATGCCTTTATAATCCCATTATTGAATTTATTTTGAATTTTTTTTACATTTTTTTATTAAAACATATTGTAATAGATTGTTTACCTCTAGAAACATGGAGCAAAAGCCATCCATTGTCAAGAAAAGTTCATTTATAGTCAATCAAGCCTAGAAAAGCCTTATTACTCGGTTTAAATGCCTTTATAATCCCATTATTGAATTTATTTTGAATTGTTTTTACATTTTTTGATTAAAACAGATTGTAACTGATTGTTTGCCTCGGGAAACGTGGAGCGAAAGCCATCTATTGTCAAGAAAAGTTCATTTATAGTCACTCATGCCTAGAAAAGCCTTATTACTCGGTTTAAATGCCTTTATAATCCCATTATTGAATTTATTTTGAATTTTTTTTACATTTTTTGATTAAAACAGATTGTAATTGATTGTTTGCCTCGGGAAACGTGGAGCGAAAGCCATCCATTGTCAAGAAAAGTTCATTTATAGTCACTCATGCCTAGAAAAGCCTTATTACTCGGTTTAAATGCCTTTATAATCCCATTATTGAATTTATTTTGAATTGTTTTTACATTTTTTGATTAAAACAGATTGTAATTGATTGTTTGCCTCGGGAAACGTGGAGCGAAAGCCATCCATTGTCAAGAAAAGTTCATTTACAGTCACTCATGCCTAGAAAAGCCTTATTACTCGGTTTAAATGCATTTATAATCCCATTATTGAATTTATTTTGAATTTTTTTTACATTTTTTTAATTAAAACATATTGTAATTGAATGTTTACCTCTAGAAACCTGGAGCAAAAGCCATCCATTGTCAAGAAAAGTTCATTTATAGTCACTCAAGCCTAGAAAAGCCTTATTACTCAGTTTAAATGCCTTTATAATCCAATTATTGAATTTATTTTGAATTTTTTTTACATTTTTTGATTAAATCAGATTGTAATTGATTGTTTGCCTCGAGAAACATGGAGCGAAAGCCATCCATTGTCAAGAAAAGATCATTTATAGTCACTCAAGCCTAGAAAAGCCGTATTACTCGGTTTAAATGCCTTTATAATCCCATTATTGAGTTTATTTTGAATTTTTTTTTACATTTTTTGATTAAAACAGATTGTAATTGATTGTTTACCTCGGGAAACTTAGAGCGAAAGCCATCCATTGTCAAGAAAAGTTCATATATAGTCACTCAAGCCTAGAAAAGCCTTATTACTCGGTTTAAATGACTTTATAATCTCATTATTGAATTTATTTTGAATTGTTTTTACATTTTTTGATTAAAACAGATTGTAATTGATTGTTTGCCTCGGGAAACGTGGAGTGAAAGCCATCCATTGTCAAGAAAAGTTCATTTATAGTCACTCATGCCTAGAAAAGCCTTATTACTCGGTTTAAATGCCTTTATAATCCCATTATTGAATTTATTTTGAATTTTTTTTATATTTTTTGATTAAAACAGATTGTAATTGATTGTTTGCCTCAGGAAACGTCGAGCGAAAGCCATCCATTGTCAAGAATAGTTCATTTATAGTCACTCATGCCTAGAAAAGCCTTATTACTCGGTTTAAATGCCTTTATAATCCCATTATTGAATTTATTTTGAATTTTTTTTACATTTTTTTATTAAAACATATTGTAATTGATTGTTTGCCTCGGGAAACGTGGAGCGAAAGCCATCCATTGTCAAGAAAAGTTCATTTATAGTCACTCATGCCTAGAAAAGCCTTATTACTCGGTTTAAATGCCTTTATAATCCCATTATTGAATTTTTTTTGAATTGTTTTTACATTTTTTGATTAAAACAGATTGTAATTGATTGTTTGCCTCGGGAAACGTGGAGCGAAAGCCATCCATTGTCAAGAAAAGTTCATTTACAGTCACTCATGCCTAGAAAAGCCTTATTACTCGGTTTAAATGCATTTATAATCCCATTATTGAATTTATTTTGAATTTTTTTTAGATTTTTTTAATTAAAACATATTGTAATTGAATGTTTACCTCTAGAAACCTGGAGCAAAAGCCATCCATTGTCAAGAAAAGTTCATTTATAGTCACTCAAGCCTAGAAAAGCCTTATTACTCAGTTTAAATGCCTTTATAATCCCATTATTGAATTTATTTTGAATTTTTTTTACATTTTTTGATTAAATCAGATTGTAATTGATTGTTTGCCTCGAGAAACATGGAGCGAAAGCCATCCATTGTCAAGAAAAGATCATTTATAGTCACTCATGCCTAGAAAAGCCTTATTACTCGGTTTAAATGCCTTTATAACCCCATAATTGAATTTGTTTTGAATTTTTTTTACATTTTTTTATTAAAACAGATTGTAATTGATTGTTTACCTTGGGAAACATGGAGCAAAAGCCATCCATTGTCAAGAAAAGTTCATTTATAGTCACTCATGCCTAGAAAAGCCTTATTACTCGGTTTAAATGCCTTTATAATCCCATTATTGAATTTATTTTGAATTTTTTTTACATTTTTTGATTAAAACAGATTGTAATTGATTGTTTGCCTCGGGAAACGTGGAGCGAAAGCCATCCATTGTCAAGAAAAGTTCATTTATAGTCACTCATGCCTAGAAAAGCCTTATTACTCGGTTTAAATGCCTTTATAATCCCATTATTGAATTTATTTTGAATTGTTTTTACATTTTTTGATTAAAACAGATTGTAATTGATTGTTTGCCTCGGGAAACGTGGAGCGAAAGCCATCCATTGTCAAGAAAAGTTCATTTACAGTCACTCATGCCTAGAAAAGCCTTATTACTCGGTTTAAATGCATTTATAATCCCATTATTGAATTTATTTTGAATTTTTTTTAGATTTTTTTAATTAAAACATATTGTAATTGAATGTTTACCTCTAGAAACCTGGAGCAAAAGCCATCCATTGTCAAGAAAAGTTCATTTATAGTCACTCAAGCCTAGAAAAGCCTTATTACTCGGTTTAAATGCCTTTATAATCTCATTATTGAATTTATTTTGAATTGTTTTTACATTTTTTGATTAAAACAGATTGTAATTGATTGTTTGCCTCGGGAAACGTGGAGCGAAAGCCATCCATTGTCAAGAAAAGTTCATTTATAGTCACTCATGCCTAGAAAAGCCTTATTACTCGGTTTAAATGCCTTTATAATCCCATTATTGAATTTATTTTGAATTTTTTTTATATTTTTTGATTAAAACAGATTGTAATTGATTGTTTGCCTCAGGAAACGTCAAGCGAAAGCCATCCATTGTCAAGAATAGTTCATTTATAGTCACTCATGCCTAGAAAAGCCTTATTACTCGGTTTAAATGCCTTTATAATCCCATTATTGAATTTATTTTGAATTTTTTTTACATTTTTTTATTAAAACATATTGTAATTGATTGTTTGCCTCGGGAAACGTGGAGCGAAAGCCATCCATTGTCAAGAAAAGTTCATTTATAGTCACTCATGCCTAGAAAAGCCTTATTACTCGGTTTAAATGCCTTTATAATCCCATTATTGAATTTTTTTTGAATTGTTTTTACATTTTTTGATTAAAACAGATTGTAATTGATTGTTTGCCTCGGGAAACGTGGAGCGAAAGCCATCCATTGTCAAGAAAAGTTCATTTACAGTCACTCATGCCTAGAAAAGCCTTATTACTCGGTTTTAATGCATTTATAATCCCATTATTGAATTTATTTTGAATTTTTTTTACATTTTTTTAATTAAAACATATTGTAATTGAATGTTTACCTCTAGAAACCTGGAGCAAAAGCCATCCATTGTCAAGAAAAGTTCATTTATAGTCACTCAAGCCTAGAAAAGCCTTATTACTCAGTTTAAATGCCTTTATAATCCCATTATTGAATTTATTTTGAATTTTTTTTACATTTTTTGATTAAATCAGATTGTAATTGATTGTTTGCCTCGAGAAACATGGAGCGAAAGCCATCCATTGTCAAGAAAAGATCATTTATAGTCACTCATGCCTAGAAAAGCCTTATTACTCGGTTTAAATGCCTTTATAACCCCATAATTGAATTTGTTTTGAATTTTTTTTACATTTTTTTATTAAAACAGATTGTAATTGATTGTTTACCTTGGGAAACATGGAGCAAAAGCCATCCATTGTCAAGAAAAGTTCATTTATAGTCACTCATGCCTAGAAAAGCCTTATTACTCGGTTTAAATGCCTTTATAATCCCATTATTGAATTTATTTTGAATTTTTTTTACATTTTTTGATTAAAACAGATTGTAATTGATTGTTTGCCTCGGGAAACGTGGAGCGAAAGCCATCCATTGTCAAGAAAAGTTCATTTATAGTCACTCATGCCTAGAAAAGCCTTATTACTCGGTTTAAATGCCTTTATAATCCCATTATTGAATTTATTTTGAATTGTTTTTACATTTTTTGATTAAAACAGATTGTAATTGATTGTTTGCCTCGGGAAACGTGGAGCGAAAGCCATCCATTGTCAAGAAAAGTTCATTTACAGTCACTCATGCCTAGAAAAGCCTTATTACTCGGTTTAAATGCATTTATAATCCCATTATTGAATTTATTTTGAATTTTTTTTACATTTTTTTAATTAAAACATATTGTAATTGAATGTTTACCTCTAGAAACCTGGAGCAAAAGCCATCCATTGTCAAGAAAAGTTCATTTATAGTCACTCAAGCCTAGAAAAGCCTTATTACTCAGTTTAAATGCCTTTATAATCCCATTATTGAATTTATTTTGAATTTTTTTTACATTTTTTGATTAAATCAGATTGTAATTGATTGTTTGCCTCGAGAAACATGGAGCGAAAGCCATCCATTGTCAAGAAAAGATCATTTATAGTCACTCATGCCTAGAAAAGCCTTATTACTCGGTTTAAATGCCTTTATAACCCCATAATTGAATTTGTTTTGAATTTTTTTTACATTTTTTTATTAAAACAGATTGTAATTGATTGTTTACCTCGGGAAACATGGAGCAAAAGCCAGCCATTGCCAAGAAAAGTTCATTTATAGTCACTCAAGCCTAGAAAAGCCTTATTACTCGGTTTAAATGATAATCCCATTACTGAATTTATTTTGAATTGTTTTTACATTTTTTGATTAAAACAGATTGTAACTGATTGTTTGCCTCGGGAAACGTGGAGCGAAAGCCATCCATTGTCATGAAAAGTTCATTTATAGTGACTCATGCCTAGAAAAGCCTTATTACTCGGTTTAAATGCCTTTATAATCCCATTATTGAATTTATTTTGAATGTTTTTTACATTTTTTGATTAAAACAGATTGCTATTGATTGTTTGCCTCGAGAAACGTGGAGCGAAAGCCATCCATTGTCAACAAAAGTTCATTTATAGTCACTCATGCCTAGAAAAGCTTTGTTACTCGGTTTAAATGCCTTTATAATCCCATTAGTGAGTTTATTTTGAATTTTTTTTACATTTTTTGATTAAAACAGATTGTAATTGATTGTTTACCTCGGGAAACTTGGAGCGAAAGCCATCCATTGTGAAGAAAAGTTCATTTATAGTCACTCAAGCCTAGAAAAGCCGTATTACTCGGTTTAAATGCCTTTATAATCCCATTATTGAGTTTATTTTGAATTTTTTTTTACATTTTTTGATTAAAACAGATTGTAATTGATTGTTTACCTCGGGAAACTTAGAGCGAAAGCCATCCATTGTCAAGAAAAGTTCATATATAGTCACTCAAGCCTAGAAAAGCCTTATTACTCGGTTTAAATGCCTTTATAATCTCATTATTGAATTTATTTTCAATTGTTTTTACATTTTTTGATTAAAACAGATTGTAATTGATTGTTTGCCTCGGGAAACGTGGAGCGAAAGCCATCCATTGTCAAGAAAAGTTCATTTATAGTCACTCATGCCTAGAAAAGCCTTATTACTCGGTTTAAATGCCTTTATAATCCCATTATTGAATTTATTTTGAATTTTTTTTATATTTTTTGATTAAAACAGATTGTAATTGATTGTTTGCCTCAGGAAACGTCGAGCGAAAGCCATCCATTGTCAAGAATAGTTCATTTATAGTCACTCATGCCTAGAAAAGCCTTATTACTCGGTTTAAATGCCTTTATAATCCCATTATTGAATTTATTTTGAATTTTTTTTACATTTTTTGTTTAAAACAGATTGTAATTGATTGTTTGCCTCGGGAAACGTGGAGCGAAAGCCATCCATTGTCAAGAAAAGTTCATTTATAGTCACTCATGCCTAGAAAAGCCTTATTACTCGGTTTAAATGCCTTTATAATCCCATTATTGAATTTATTTTGAATTTTTTTTGCATTTTTTGATTAAAACATATTGTAATAGATTGTTTACCTCTAGAAACATGGAGCAAAAGCCATCCATTGTCAAGAAAAGTTCATTTATAGTCACTCATGCCTAGAAAAGCCTCATTACTCGGTTTAAATGCCTTTATAATCCCATTATTGAATTTATTTTGAATTGTTTTTAAATTTTTTGATTAAAACAGATTGTAATTGATTGTTTGCCTCGGGAAACGTGGAGCGAAAGCCATCCATTGTCAAGAAAAGATCATTTATAGTCACTCATGCCTAGAAAAGCCTTATTACTCGGTTTAAATGCCTTTATAACCCCATAATTGAATTTGTTTTGAATTTTTTTTACATTTTTTTATTAAAACAGATTGTAATTGATTGTTTACCTCGGGAAACATGGAGCAAAAGCCATCCATTGCCAAGAAAAGTTCATTTATAGTCACTCAAGCCTAGCAAAGCCTTATTACTCAGTTTAAATGCCTTTATAATCCCATTATTGAATTTATTTTGAATTGTTTTTACATTTTTTGATTAAAACAGATTGTAACTGATTGTTTGCCTCGGGAAACGTGGAGCGAAAGCCATCCATTGTCATGAAAAGTTCATTTATAGTGACTCATGCCTAGAAAATCCTTATTACTCGGTTTAAATGCCTTTATAATCCCATTATTGAATTTATTTTGAATGTTTTTTACATTTTTTGATTAAAACAGATTGCTATTGATTGTTTGCCTCGAGAAACGTGGAGCGAAAGCCATCCATTGTCAACAAAAGTTCATTTATAGTCACTCATGCCTAGAAAAGCTTTGTTACTCGGTTTAAATGCCTTTATAATCCCATTATTGAGTTTATTTTGAATTTTTTTTACATTTTTTGATTAAAACAGATTGTAATTGATTGTTTACCTCGGGAAACTTGGAGTGAAAGCCATCCATTGTCAAGAAAAGTTCATTTATAGTCACTCAAGCCTAGAAAAGCCTTATTACTCGGTTTAAAAGCCTTTATACTCCCATTATTGAATTTATTTTGAATTTTTTTTACATTTTTTGATTAAAACAGATTGTAACTGATTGTTTGCCTCGGGAAACTTAGAGCGAAAGCCATCCATTGTCAAGAAAAGATCATTTATAGTCACTCATGCCTAGAAAAGCCTTATTACTCGGTTTAAATGCCTTTATAATCCCATTATTGAATTTATTTTGAATTTTTTTTATATTTTTTGATTAAAACAGATTGTAATTGATTGTTTGCCTTGGGAAACGTGGAGCGAAAGCCATCCATTGTCATGAAAAGTTCATTTATAGTCACTCATGGCTAGAAAAGCCTTATTACTCGGTTTAAATGCCTTTATAATCCCATTATTGAATTTATTTTGAATGTTTTTTACATTTTTTGATTAAAACAGATTGCTATTGATTGTTTGCCTCGAGAAACGTGGAGCGAAAGCCATCCATTGTCAACAAAAGTTCATTTATAGTCACTCATGCCTAGAAAAGCTTTGTTACTAGGTTTAAATGCCTTTATAATCCCATTATTGAGTTTATTTTGAATTTTTTTTACATTTTTTGATTAAAACAGATTGTAATTGATTGTTTACCTCGGGAAACTTGGAGCGAAAGCCATCCATTGTCAAGAAAAGTTCATTTATAATCACTCATGCCTAGAAAAGCCTTATTACTCGGTTTAAATGCCTTTATAATCCCATTATTGAGTTTATTTTGAATTTTTTTTGCATTTTTTGATTAAAACAGATTGTAATTGATTGTTTACCTCGGGAAACTTGGAGCGAAAGCCATCCATTGTCAAGAAAAGTTCATATATAGTCACTTAAGCCTAGAAAAGCCTTATTACTCGGTTTAAATGCCTTTATAATCTCATTATTGAATTTATTTTGAATTGTTTTTACATTTTTTGATTAAAACAGATTGTAATTGATTGTTTGCCTCGGGAAACGTGGAGCTAAAGCCATCCATTGTTAAGAAAAGTTCATTTATAGTCACTCATGCTTAGAAAAGCCTTATTACTCGGTTTAAATGCCTTTATAATCCCATTATTGAATTTATTTTGAATTACTTTTACATTTTTTGATTAAAACATATTGTAATTGATTGTTTGCCTCGGGAAACGTGGAGCGAAAGCCATCCATTGTCAAGAAAAGTTCATTTATAGTCACTCATGCCTAGAAAAGCCTTATTACTCGGTTTAAATGCATTTATAATCCCATTATTGAATTTATTTTGAATTTTTTTTACATTTTTTGATTAAAACAGATTGTAACTGATTGTTTGCCTCGGGAATCGTGGAGCGAAAGCCATCCATTGTCAAGAAAAGTTCATTTATAGTCACTCATGCCTAGAAAAGCCTTATTACTCGGTTTAAATGCCTTTATAACCCCATAATTCAATTTATTTTGAACTTTTTTTGCATTTTTTTATTAAAACAGATTGTAATTGATTGTTTACCTCGGGAAACATGGAGCAAAAGCCATCCATTGTCAAGAAAAGTTCATTTATAGTCACTCATGCCTAGAAAAGCCTTATTACTCGGTTTAAATGCCTTTATAATCCCATTATTGAATTTATTTTGAATTTTTTTTACATTTTTTGATTAAAACAGATTGTAATTGATTGTTTGCCTCGGGAAACGTGGAGCGAAAGCCATCCATTGTCAAGAAAAGTTCATTTATAGTCACTCATGCCTAGAAAAGCCTTATTACTCGGTTTAAATGCCTTTATAATCCCATTATTGAATTTATTTTGAATTTTTTTTACATTTTTTGATTAAAACAGATTGTAATTGATTGTTTGCCTCGGGAAACGTGGAGCGAAAGCCATCCATTGTCAAGAAAGGTTCATTTATAGTCACTCATGCCTATAAAAGCCTTATTACTCGGTTTAAATGCCTTTATAATCCCATTATTGAATTTATTTTGAATTTTTTTTACATTTTTTTATTAAAACATATTGTAATAGATTGTTTACCTCTAGAAACATGGAGCAAAAGCCATCCATTGTCAAGAAAAGTTCATTTATAGTCAATCAAGCCTAGAAAAGCCTTATTACTCGGTTTAAATGCCTTTATAATCCCATTATTGAATTTATTTTGAATTGTTTTTACATTTTTTGATTAAAACAGATTGTAACTGATTGTTTGCCTCGGGAAACGTGGAGCGAAAGCCATCTATTGTCAAGAAAAGTTCATTTATAGTCACTCATGCCTAGAAAAGCCTTATTACTCGGTTTAAATGCCTTTATAATCCCATTATTGAATTTATTTTGAATTTTTTTTACATTTTTTGATTAAAACAGATTGTAATTGATTGTTTGCCTCGGGAAACGTGGAGCGAAAGCCATCCATTGTCATGAAAAGTTCATTTATAGTCACTCATGCCTAGAAAAGCCTTATTACTCGGTTTAAATGCCTTTATAATCCCATTATTGAATTTATTTTGAATGTTTTTTACATTTTTTGATTAAAACAGATTGCTATTGATTGTTTGCCTCGAGAAACGTGGAGCGAAAGCCATCCATTGTCAACAAAAGTTCATTTATAGTCACTCATGCCTAGAAAAGCTTTGTTACTCGGTTTAAATGCCTTTATAATACCATTATTGAGTTTATTTTGAATTTGTTTTACATTTTTTGATTAAAACAGATTGTAATTGATTGTTTACCTCGGGAAACTTGGAGCGAAAGCCATCCATTGTCAAGAAAAGTTCATTTATAGTCACTCAAGCCTAGAAAAGCCATATTACTCGGTTTAAATGCCTTTATAATCCCATTATTGAGTTTCTTTTGATTTTTTTTTACATTTTTTGATTAAAACAGATTGTAATTGATTGTTTGCCTCGGGAAACTTGGAGCGAAAGCCATCAATTGTCAAGAAAAGTTCATATATAGTCACTCAAGCCTAGAAAAGCCTTATTACTCGGTTTAAATGCCTTTATAATCTCATTATTGAATTTATTTTGAATTGTTTTTACATTTTTTGATTAAAACAGATTGTAATTGATTGTTTGCCTCGGGAAACGTGGAGCGAAAGCCATCCATTGTCAAGAAAAGTTCATTTATAGTCACTCATGCCTAGAAAAGCCTTATTACTCGGTTTAAATGCCTTTATAATCCCATTATTGAATTTATTTTGAATTGTTTTTACATTTTTTGATTAAAACAGATTGTAATTGATTGTTTGCCTCGGGAAACGTGGAGCGAAAGCCATCCATTGTCAAGAAAAGTTCATTTATAGTCACTCATGCCTAGAAAAGCCTTATTACTCGGTTTAAATGCATTTATAATCCCATTATTGAATTTATTTTGAATTTTTTTTACATTTTTTTAATTAAAACATATTGTAATTGAATGTTTACCTCTAGAAACATGGAGCAAAAGCCATCCATTGTCAAGAAAAGTTCATTTATAGTCACTCAAGCCTAGAAAAGCCTTATTACTCAGTTTAAATGCCTTTATAATCCCATTATTGAATTTATTTTGAATTTTTTTTACATTTTTTGATTAAATCAGATTGTAATTGATTGTTTGCCTCGAGAAACATGGAGCGAAAGCCATCCATTGTCAAGAAAAGATCATTTATAGTCACTCATGCCTAGAAAAGCCTTATTACTCGGTTTAAATGCCTTTATAACACCATAATTGAATTTGTTTTGAATTTGTTTTACATTTTTTTATTAAAACAGATTGTAATTGATTGTTTACCTCGGGAAACATGGAGCAAAAGCCATCCATTGCCAAGAAAAGTTCATTTATAGTCACTCAAGCCTAGAAAAGCCTTATTACTCGGTTTAAATGCCTTTATAATCCCATTATTGAATTTATTTTGAATTGTTTTTACATTTTTTGATTAAAACAGATTGTAACTGATTGTTTGCCTCGGGAAACGTGGAGCGAAAGCCATCCATTGTCATGAAAAGTTCATTTATAGTGACTCATGCCTAGAAAAGCCTTATTACTCGGTTTAAATGCCTTTATAATCCCATTATTGAATTTATTTTGAATGTTTTTTACATTTTTTGATTAAAACAGATTGCTATTGATTGTTTGCCTCGAGAAACGTGGAGCGAAAGCCATCCATTGTCAAGAAAAGTTCATTTATAGTCACTCATGCCTAGAAAAGCTTTGTTACTCGGTTTAAATGCCTTTATAATCCCATTATTGAGTTTATTTTGAATTTTTTTTACATTTTTTGATTAAAACAGATTGTAATTGATTGTTTACCTCGGGAAACTCTGAGCGAAAGCCATCCATTGTTAAGAAAAGTTCATTTATAGTCACTCAAGCCTAGAAAAGCCGTATTACTCGGTTTAAATGCCTTTATAATCCCATTATTGAGTTTATTTTGAATTTTTTTTTACACTTTTTGATTAAAACAGATTGTAATTGATTGTTTACCTCGGGAAACTTAGAGCGAAAGCCATCCATTGTCAAGAAAAGTTCATATATAGTCACTCAAGCCTAGAAAAGCCTTATTACTCGGTTTAAATGCCTTTATAATCTCATTATTGAATTTATTTTGAATTGTTTTTACATTTTTTGATTAAAACAGATTGTAATTGATTGTTTGCCTCGGGAAACGTGGAGCGAAAGCCATCCATTGTCAAGAAAAGTTCATTTATAGTCACTCATGCCTAGAAAAGCCTTATTACTCGGTTTAAATGCCTTTATAATCCCATTATTGAATTTATTTTGAATTTTTTTTATATTTTTTGATTAAAACAGATTGTAATTGATTGTTTGCCTCAGGAAACGTCGAGCGAAAGCCATCCATTGTCAAGAATAGTTCATTTATAGTCACTCATGCCTAGAAAAGCCTTATTACTCGGTTTAAATGCCTTTATAATCCCATTATTGAATTTATTTTGAATTTTTTTTACATTTTTTGTTTAAAACAGATTGTAATTGATTGTTTGCCTCGGGAAACGTGGAGCGAAAGCCATCCATTGTCAAGAAAAGTTCATTTATAGTCACTCATGCCTAGAAAAGCCTTATTACTCAGTTTAAATGCCTTTATAATCCCATTATTGAATTTATTTTGAATTTTTTTTGCATTTTTTGATTAAAACATATTGTAATAGATTGTTTACCTCTAGAAACATGGAGCAAAAGCCATCCATTGTCAAGAAAAGTTCATTTATAGTCACTCATGCCTAGAAAAGCCTTATTACTCGGTTTAAATGCCTTTATAATCCCATTATTGAATTTATTTTGAATTGTTTTGAAATTTTTTGATTAAAACAGATTGTAATTGATTGTTTGCCTCGGGAAACGTGGAGCGAAAGCCATCCATTGTCAAGAAAAGATTATTTATAGTCACTCATGCCTAGAAAAGCCTTATTACTCGGTTTAAATGCCTTTATAACCCCATAATTGAATTTGTTTTGAATTTTTTTTACATTTTTTTATTAAAACAGATTGTAATTGATTGTTTACCTCGGGAAACATGGAGCAAAAGCCATCCATTGCCAAGAAAAGTTCATTTATAGTCACTCAAGCCTAGAAAAGCCTTATTACTCGGTTTAAATGCCTTTATAATCCCATTATTGAATTTATTTTGAATTGTTTTTACATTTTTTGATTAAAACAGATTGTAACTGATTGTTTGCCTCGGGAAACGTGGAGCGAAAGCCATCCATTGTCATGAAAAGTTCATTTATAGTCACTCATGCCTAGAAAAGCCTTATTACTCGGTTTAAATGCCTTTATAATCCCATTATTGAATTTATTTTGAATGTTTTTTACATTTTTTGATTAAAACAGATTGCTATTGATTGTTTGCCTCGAGAAACGTGGAGCGAAAGCCATCCATTGTCAACAAAAGTTCATTTATAGTCACTCATGCCTAGAAAAGCTTTGTTACTCGGTTTAAATGCCTTTATAATCCCATTATTGAGTTTATTTTGAATTTTTTTTACATTTTTTGATTAAAACAGATTGTAATTGATTGTTTACCTCGGGAAACTTGGAGCGAAAGCCATCCATTGTCAAGAAAAGATCATTTATAGTCACTCATGCCTAGAAAAGCCTTATTACTCGGTTTAAATGCCTTTATAATCCCATTATTGAATTTATTTTGAATTTTTTTTACATTTTTTCATTAAAACAGATTGTAATTGATTGTTTGCCTCGGGAAACTTGGAGCGAAAGCCATCCATTGTCAAGAAAAGTTCATTTATAGTCACTCATGCCTAGAAAAGCCTTATTACTCGATTTAAATGCCTTTATAATCCCATTATTGAATTTATTTTGAATTTTTTTTACATTTTTTCATTAAAACAGATTGTAATTGATTGTTTGCCTCGGGAAACTTGGAGCGAAAGCCATCCATTGTCAAGAAAAGTTCATTTATAGTCACTCATGCCTAGAAAAGCCTTATTACTCGATTTAAATGCCTTTATAATCCCATTATTGAATTTATTTTGAATTTTTTTTACATTTTTTGATTAAAACATATTCTAATTGATTGTTTGTCTCGGGAAACTTGGAGTGAAAGCCATCCATTGTCAAGAAAAGATCATTTATAGTCACTCATGCCTAGAAAAGCCTTATTGCTCGGTTTAAATGCCTTTATAATCCCATTATTGAATTTATTTTGAATTGTTTTTACATTTTTTGATTAAAACATATTGTAATTGAATGTTTACCTCTAGAAACATGGAGCAAAAGCCATCCATTGTCAAGAAAAGTTAATTTATAGTCACTCAAGCCTAGAAAAGCCTTATTACTCGGTTTAAATGCCTTTATAATACCATTATTGAATTTATTTTGAATGTTTTTTACATTTTTTGATTAAAACAGATTGTAATTGATTGTTTGCCTTGGGAAACGTGGAGCGAAAGCCATCCATTGTCAAGAAAAGTTCATTTATAGTCACTCATGCCTAGAAAAGCCTTATTACTCGGTTTAAATGCCTTTATAATCCCATTATTGAATTTATTTTGAATTTTTTTTACATTTTTTGATTAAAACATATATTAATAGTTTTTTTAGCTCTAGAAACATGGAGCCAAAGCCATCCATTGTCAAGAAATGTTCATTTATAGTCAATCAAGCCTAGAAAAGCCTTATTACTCGGTTGAAATGCCTTTATAATCCCATTATTAAATTTATTTTGAATTGTTTTTACATTTTTTGATTAAAATAGATTGTAATTGATTGTTTGCCTCGGGAAACATAGAGCGAATGCCATCCATTGTCAAGAAAAGTTCATTTATAGTCACTCATGCGTAGAAAAGCCTTATTACTCGGTTTAAATGCCTTTATAATCCCATTATTGAATTTATTTTGAATTTTTTTTACATTTTTTGATTAAAATAGATTGTAATTGATTGTTTGCCTCGGGAAACATAGAGCGAATGCCATCCATTGTCAAGAAAAGTTCATTTATAGTCACTCATGCGTAGAAAAGCCTTATTACTCGGTTTAAATGCCTTTATAATCCCATTATTGAATTTATTTTGAATTTTTTTTACATTTTTTGATTAAAACAGATTGTAATTGATTGTTTGCCTCGGGAAACGTGGAGCGAAAGCCATCCATTGTCAAGAAAAGATCATTTATAGTCACTCATGCCTAGAAAAGCCTTATTACTCGGTTTAAATGCCTTTATAACCCCATAGTTGAATTTATTTCGAATTTTTTTTACATTTTTTTATTAAAACAGATTGTAATTGATTGTTTGCGTCGGGAAACGTGGAGCGAAAGCCATCCATTGTCAACAAAAGTTCATTTATAGTCACTCATGCCTAGAAAAGCCTTATTACTCGGTTTAAATGGCTTTATAATCCCATTATTGAATTTATTATGAATTTTTTTTACATTTTTTGATTAAAACATATTGTAATAGATTGTTTACCTCTAGAAACATGGAGCAAAAGCCATCCATTGTCAAGGAAAGTTCATTTATAGTCAATCAAGCCTAGAAAAGCCTTATTACTCGGTTTAAATGCCTTTATAATCCCATTATTGAATTTCTTTTGAATTGTTTTTACATTTTTTGATTAAAACAGATTGTAATTGATTGTTTGCCTCGGGAAACATGGAGCGAAAGCCATCCATTGTCAAGAAAAGTTCATTTATAGTCACTCAATCCTAGAAAAGCCTTATTACTCGGTTTAAATGCCTTTATAATCCCATTATTGAATTTATTTTGAATTGTTTTTACATTTTTCGATTAAAACAGATTGTAATTGATTGTTTGCCTCGGGAAACATGGAGCGAAAGCCATCCATTGTCAAGAAAAATTCATTTATAGTCACTCATGCCTAGAAAAGCCTTATTACTCGGTTTAAATGCCTTTATAATCCCATTATTGAATTTGTTTTGAATTTTTTTTACATTTTTTGATTAAAACAGATTGTAATTGATTGTTTGCCTTGGGAAACGTGGAGCGAAAGCCATCCATAGTCAAGAAAAGTTCATTTATAGTCACTCATGCTTAGAAAAGCCTTATTACTCGGTTTAAATGCCTTTATAATCCCATTATTGAATTTATTTTGAATTTTTTTTTACATTTTTTGATTAAAACATATTGTAATAGATTGTTTACCTCTAGAAACATGGAGCAAAGGCATCCATTGTCAAGAAAAGTTCATTTATAGTCAATCAAGCCAAGAAAAAGCCTTATTACTCGGTTTAAATGCCTTTATAATCCCATTATTGAATTTATTTTGAATTGTTTTTACATTTTTTGATTGAAACAGATTGTAATTGTTTGTTTGCCTCGGGAAACATGGAGCGAAAGCCATCCATTGTCAAGAAAAGTTCATTTATAGTCACTCAAGCCTAGAAAAGCCTTATTACTCGGTTTAAATGCCTTTATAATCCCATTATTGAATTTATTTTGAATTGTTTTTACATTTTTCGATTAAAACAGATTGTATTGATTGTTTGCCACGGGAAACGTGGAGCGAAAGCCATCCATTGTCAACAAAAGTTCATTTATAGTCACTCAAGCCTAGAAAAGCCTTATTACTCGGTTTAAATGCCTTTATAATCCCATTATTGAATTTATTTTGAATTGTTTTTACATTTTTCGATTAAAACAGATTGTATTGATTGTTTGCCACGGGAAACGTGGAGCGAAAGCCATCCATTGTCAACAAAAGTTCATTTATAGTCACTCATGCCTAGAAAAGCCTTATTACTCGGTTTAAATGCCTTTATAATCCAATTATTGAATTTATTTTGAATTTTTTTTACATTTTTTGATTAAAACATATTGTAATAGATTGTTTACCTCTAGAAACATGGAGCAAAAGCCATCCATTGTCAAGAAAAGTTCATTTATAGTCAATCAAGCCTAGAAAAGCCTTATTACTCGGTTTAAATGCCTTTATAATCCCATTATTGATTTTCTTTTGAATTGTTTTTACATTTTTTGATTAAAACAGATTGTAATTGATTGTTTGCCTCGGGAAACATGGAGCGAAAGCCATCCATTGTCAACAAAAGTTCATTTATAGTCACTCAAGCCTAGAAAAGCCTTATTACTCGGTTTAAATGCCTTTATAATCCCATTATTGAATTTATTTTGATTTTTTTTTACATTTTTTGATTAAAACATATTGTAATAGATTGTTTACCTCTAGAAACATGGAGCAAAGGCATCCATTGTCAAGAAAAGTTCATTTATAGTCAATCAAGCCAAGAAAAAGCCTTATTACTCGGTTTAAATGCCTTTATAATCCCATTATTGAATTTATTTTGAATTGTTTTTACATTTTTTGATTGAAACAGATTGTAATTGTTTGTTTGCCTCGGGAAACATGGAGCGAAAGCCATCCATTGTCAAGAAAAGTTCATTTATAGTCACTCAAGCCTAGAAAAGCCTTATTACTCGGTTTAAATGCCTTTATAATCCCATTATTGAATTTATTTTGAATTGTTTTTACATTTTTCGATTAAAACAGATTGTATTGATTGTTTGCCACGGGAAACGTGGAGCAAAAGCCATCCATTGTCAACAAAAGTTCATTTATAGTCACTCAAGCCTAGAAAAGCCTTATTAGTCGGTTTAAATGCCTTTATAATCCCATTATTGAATTTATTTTGAATTGTTTTTACATTTTTCGATTAAAACAGATTGTATTGATTGTTTGCCACGGGAAACGTGGAGCGAAAGCCATCCATTGTCAACAAAAGTTCATTTATAGTCACTCATGCCTAGAAAAGCCTTATTACTCGGTTTAAATGCCTTTATAATCCCATTATTGAATTTATTTTGAATTTTTTTTACATTTTTTGATTAAAACATATTGTAATAGATTGTTTACCTCTAGAAACATGGAGCAAAAGCCATCCATTGTCAAGAAAAGTTCATTTATAGTCAATCAAGCCTAGAAAAGCCTTATTACTCGGTTTAAATGCCTTTATAATCCCATTATTGATTTTCTTTTGAATTGTTTTTACATTTTTTGATTAAAACAGATTGTAATTGATTGTTTGCCTCGGGAAACATGGAGCGAAAGCCATCCATTGTCAACAAAAGTTCATTTATAGTCACTCAAGCCTAGAAAAGCCTTATTACTCGGTTTAAATGCCTTTATAATCCCATTATTGAATTTATTTTGAATTGTTTTTACATTTTTTGATTAAAACAGATTGTAATTGATTGTTTGCCTCGGGAAACATGGAGCGAAAGCCATCCATTGTCAAGAAAAGTTCATTTATAGTCACTCATGCTTAGAAAAGCCTTATTACTCGGTTTAAATGCCTTTATAATCCCATTATTGAATTTATTTTGAATTTTTTTTTCATTTTTTGATTAAAACAGATAGTAACTGATTGTTTGCCTCGGGAAACGTGGTGCGAAAGCCATCCATTGTCAAGAAAAGTTCATTTATAGTCACTCATGCCTAGAAAAGCCTTATTACTCGGTTTAAATGCCTTTATAATCCCATTATTGAATTTATTTTGAAATTTTTTTACATTTTTTGATTAAAACATATTGTAATAGATTGTTTACCTCTAGAAACATGGAGCAAAAGCCATCCATTGTCAAGAAAAGTTAATTTATAGTCACTCAAGCCTAGAAAAGCTTTATTACTCGGTTTAAATGCCTTTATAATCCCATTATTGAATTTATTTTGAATGTTTTTTACATTTTTTGATTAAAACAGATTGTAATTGATTGTTTGCCTCGAGAAACTTGGAACGAAAGCCATCCATTGTCAAGAAAAGTTCATTTATAGTCACTCATGCCTAGAAAAGCCTTATTATTCGGTTTAAATGCCTTTATAATCCCATTATTGAATTTATTTTGAATTTTTTTTACATTTTTTGATTAAAACATATTCTAATGGATTGTTTGCCTCGGGAAACTTGGAGCGAAAGCCATCCATTGTCAAGAAAAGATCATTTATAGTCACTCATGCCTAGAAAAGCCTTATTACTCGATTTAAATGCCTTTATAATCCCATTATTGAATTTATTTTGAATTGTTTTTACATTTTTTCATTAAAACAGATTGTAATTGATTGTTTGCCTCGGGAAACTTGGAGCGAAAGCCATCCATTGTCAAGAAAAGTTCATTTATAGTCACTCATGCCTAGAAAAGCCTTATTACTCGGTTTAAATGCCTTTATAACCCCATAATTGAATTTATTTTGAATTTTTTTTACATTTTTTTGTTAAAACAGATTGTAATAGATTGTTTACCTCGGGAAACATGGAGCAAAAGCCATCCATTGTCAAGAAAAGTTCATTTATAGTCACTCAAGCCTAGAAAAGCCTTATTACTCGGTTTAAATGCCTTTATAATCCCATTATTGAATTTATTTTGAATTGTTTTTACATTTTTTGATTAAAACAGATTGTAATTGATTGTTTGCCTTGGGAAACGTGGAGCGAAAGCCATCCATTGTCAAGAAAAGTTCATTTATAGTCAATCAAGCCAAGAAAAAGCCTTATTACTCGGTTTAAATGCCTTTATAATCCCATTATTGAATTTATTTTGAATTGTTTTTACATTTTTTGATTGAAACAGATTGTAATTGTTTGTTTGCCTCGGGAAACATGGAGCGAAAGCCATCCATTGTCAAGAAAAGTTCATTTATAGTCACTCAAGCCTAGAAAAGCCTTATTACTCGGTTTAAATGCCTTTATAATCCCATTATTGAATTTATTTTGAATTGTTTTTACATTTTTCGATTAAAACAGATTGTAATTGATTGTTTGCCACGGGAAACGTGGAGCGAAAGCCATCCATTGTCAACAAAAGTTCATTTATAGTCACTCATGCCTAGAAAAGCCTTATTACTCGGTTTAAATGCCTTTATAATCCCATTATTGAATTTATTTTGAATTTTTTTTTCATTTTTTGATTAAAACATATTGTAATAGATTGTTTACCTCTAGAAACATGGAGCAAAAGCCATCCATTGTCAAGAAAAGTTCATTTATAGTCAATCAAGCCTAGAAAAGCCTTATTACTCGGTTTAAATGCCTTTATAATCCCATTATTGATTTTATTTTGAATTGTTTTTACATTTTTTGATTAAAACAGATTGTAATTGATTGTTTGCCTCGGGAAACATGGAGCGAAAGCCATCCATTGTCAACAAAAGTTCATTTATAGTCACTCAAGCCTAGAAAAGCCTTATTACTCGGTTTAAATGCCTTTATAATCCCATTATTGAATTTATTTTGAATTTTTTTTTCATTTTTTGATTAAAACAGATTGTAATTGATTGTTTGCCTCGGGAAACATGGAGCGAAAGCCATCCATTGTCAAGAAAAGTTCATTTATAGTCACTCATGCTTAGAAAAGCCTTATTACTCGGTTTAAATGCCTTTATAATCCCATTATTGAATTTATTTTGAATTTTTTTTTCATTTTTTGATTAAAACAGATAGTAACTGATTGTTTGCCTCGGGAAACGTGGTGCGAAAGCCATCCATTCTCAAGAAAAGTTCATTTATAGTCACTCATGCCTAGAAAAGCCTTATTACTCAGTTTAAATGCCTTTATAATCCCATTATTGAATTTATTTTGAATTTTTTTTACATTTTTTGATTAAAATATATTGTAATAGATTGTTTACCTCTAGAAACATGGAGCAAAAGCCATCCATTGTCAAGAAAAGTTAATTTATAGTCACTCAAGCCTAGAAAAGCTTTATTACTCGGTTTAAATGCCTTTATAATCCCATTATTGAATTTATTTTGAATGTTTTTTACATTTTTTGATTAAAACAGATTGTAATTGATTGTTTGCCTCGAGAAACTTGGAACGAAAGCCATCCATTGTCAAGAAAAGTTCATTTATAGTCACTCATGCCTAGAAAAGCCTTATTATTCGGTTTAAATGCCTTTATAATCCCATTATTGAATTTATTTTGAATTTTTTTTACATTTTTTGATTAAAACATATTCTAATGGATTGTTTGCCTCGGGAAACTTGGAGCGAAAGCCATCCATTGTCAAGAAAAGATCATTTATAGTCACTCATGCCTAGAAAAGCTTTATTACTCGGTTTATATGCCTTTATAATCCCATTATTGAATTTATTTTGAATTGTTTTTACATTTTTTGATTAAAACAGATTGTAATTGATTGTTTGCCTCGGGAAACGTGGAGCGAAAGCCATCCATTGTCAAGAAAAGTTCATTTATAGTCACTCATGCCTAGAAAAGCCTTATTACTCGGTTTAAATGCCTTTATAATCCCATTATTGAATTTATTTTGAATTGTTTTTTCATTTTTTGATTAAAACAGATTGTAATTGATTGTTTGCCTCGGGAAACATGGAGCGAAAGCCATCCATTGTCAACAAAAGTTCATTTATAGTCACTCAAGCCTAGAAAAGCCTTATTACTCGGTTTAAATGCCTTTATAATCCCATTATTGAATTTATTTTGAATTGTTTTTACATTTTTCGATTAAAACAGATTGTAATTGATTGTTTGCCTCGAAAAACGTGGAGCGAAAGCCATCCATCGTCAACAAAAGTTCATTTATAGTCACTCATGCCTAGAAAAGCCTTATTACTCGGTTTAAATGCCTTTATAACCCCATAATTGAATTTATTTTGAATTTTTTTTTACATTTTTTTGTTAAAACAGATTGTAATAGATTGTTTACCTCGGGAAACATGGAGCAAAAGCCATCCATTGTCAAGAAAAGTTCATTTATAGTCACTCAAGCCTAGAAAAGCCTTATTACTCGGTTTAAATGCCTTTATAATCCCATTATTGAATTTATTTTGAATTGTTTTTACATTTTTTGATTAAAACAGATTGTAATTGATTGTTTGCCTCGGGAAACGTGGAGCGAAAGCCATCCATTGTCAAGAAAAGTTCATTTATAGTCAATCAAGCCAAGAAAAAGCCTTATTACTCGGTTTAAATGCCTTTATAATCCCATTATTGAATTTATTTTGAATTGTTTTTACATTTTTTGATTAAAACATATTGTAATTGATTGTTTACCTTGAGAAACATGGAGCAAAAGCCATCCATTGTCAAGAAAAGTTCATTTATAGTCACTCAAGCCTAGAAAAGCCTTATTACTCGGTTTAAATGCCTTTATAATCCCATTATTGAATTTATTTTGAATTGTTTTTACATTTTTTGGTTAAAACATATTATAATTGATTGTTTGCCTCGGGAAACGTGAGGCGAAAGCCATCCATTGACAAGAAAAGATCATTTATAGTCACTCATGCCTAGAAAAGCCTTATTACTCGGTTTAAATGCCTTTATAACCCCATAATTGAATTTATTTTGAATTTTTTTTTACATTTTTTTATTAAAACAGAATGTAATAGATTGTTTACCTCGGGAAACATTGAGCAAAAGCCATCCATTGTCAAGAAAAGTTCATTTATAGTCACTCAAGCCTAGAAAAGCTTTATTACTCGGTTTAAATGCCTTTATAATCCCATTATTGAATTTATTTTGAATTGTTTTTACATTTTTTGATTAAAACAGATTGTAATTGATTGTTTGCCTTGGGAAACGTGGAGCGAAAGCCATCCATTGTCAAGAAAAGTTCATTTATAGTCACTCATGCCTAGAAAAGCCTTATTACTCGGTTTAAATGCCTTTATAATCCCATTATTGAATTTATTTTGAATTGTTTTTACATTTTTTGATTAAAACAGATTGTAATTGATTGTTTGCCTCGGGAAACATGGAGCGAAAGCCATCCATTGTCAACAAAAGTTCATTTATAGTCACTCAAGCCTAGAAAAGCCTTATTACTCGGTTTAAATGCCTTTATAATCCCATTATTGAATTTATTTTGAATTGTTTTTACATTTTTCGATTAAAACAGATTGTAATTGATTGTTTGCCTCGGAAAACGTGGAGCGAAAGCCATCCATCGTCAACAAAAGTTCATTTATAGTCACTCATGCCTAGAAAAGCCTTATTGCTCGGTTTAAATGCCTTTATAATCGCATTATTGAATTTATTTTGAATTTTTTTTACATTTTTTGATTAAAACAGATTCTAATTGATTGTTTACCTTGGGAAACTTGGAGCGAAAGCCATCCATTGTCAAGAAAAGTTCATTTATAGTCACTCATGCCTAGAAAAGCCTTATTACTCGGTTTAAATGCCTTTATAATCCCATTATTGAATTTATTTTGAATTGTTTTTACATTCTTTGATTAAAACAGATTGTAATTGATTGTTTGCCTCGAGAAACATGGAGCGAAAGCCATCCATTGTCAACAAAAGTTTATTTATAGTCACTCAAGCCTAGAAAAGCCTTATTACTCGGTTTAAATGCCTTAATAATCCCATTATTGAATTTATTTTGAATTGTTTTTACATTTTTCGATGAAAACAGATTGTAATTGATTGTTTGCGTCGGGAAACGTGGAGCGAAAGCCATCCATTGTCAAGAGAAGTTCATTTATAGTCACTCATGCCTAGAAAAGCCTTATTACTCGGTTTAAATGGCTTTATAATCCCATTATTGAATTTATTATGAATTTTTTTTACATTTTTTGATTAAAACATATTGTAATAGATTGTTTACCTCTAGAAACATGGAGCAAAAGCCATCCATTGTCAAGGAAAGTTCATTTATAGTCACTCAAGCCTAGAAAAGCCTTATTACTCGGTTTAAATGCCTTTATAATCCCATTATTGAATTTATTTTGAATTGTTTTTACATTTTTCGATTAAAACAGATTGTAATTGATTGTTTGCCTCGGAAAACGTGGAGCGAAAGCCATCCATCGTCAACAAAAGTTCATTTATAGTCACTCATGCCTAGAAAAGCCTTATTACTCGGTTTAAATGCCTTTATAATCGCATTATTGAATTTATTTTGAATTTTTTTTACATTTTTTGATTAAAACAGATTCTAATTGATTGTTTACCTTGGGAAACTTGGAGCGAAAGCCATCCATTGTCAAGAAAAGTTCATTTATAGTCACTCATGCCTAGAAAAGCCTTATTACTCGGTTTAAATGCCTTTATAATCCCATTATTGAATTTATTTTGAATTGTTTTTACATTTTTTGATTAAAACAGATTGTAATTGATTGTTTGCCTCGGGAAACATGGAGCGAAAGCCATCCATTGTCAACAAAAGTTCATTTATAGTCACTCAAGCCTAGAAAAGCCTTATTACTCGGTTTAAATGCCTTTATAATCCCATTATTGAATTTATTTTGAATTGTTTTTACATTTTTCGATTAAAACAGATTGTAATTGATTGTTTGCCTCGGAAAACGTGGAGCGAAAGCCATCCATCGTCAACAAAAGTTCATTTATAGTCACTCATGCCTAGAAAAGCCTTATTACTCGGTTTAAATGCCTTTATAATCGCATTATTGAATTTATTTTGAATTTTTTTTACATTTTTTGATTAAAACAGATTCTAATTGATTGTTTACCTTGGGAAACTTGGAGCGAAAGCCATCCATTGTCAAGAAAAGTTCATTTATAGTCACTCATGCCTAGAAAAGCCTTATTACTCGGTTTAAATGCCTTTATAATCCCATTATTGAATTTATTTTGAATTGTTTTTACATTCTTTGATTAAAACAGATTGTAATTGATTGTTTGCCTCGAGAAACATGGAGCGAAAGCCATCCATTGTCAACAAAAGTTTATTTATAGTCACTCAAGCCTAGAAAAGCCTTATTACTCGGTTTAAATGCCTTAATAATCCCATTATTGAATTTATTTTGAATTGTTTTTACATTTTTCGATGAAAACAGATTGTAATTGATTGTTTGCGTCGGGAAACGTGGAGCGAAAGCCATCCATTGTCAAGAGAAGTTCATTTATAGTCACTCATGCCTAGAAAAGCCTTATTACTCGGTTTAAATGGCTTTATAATCCCATTATTGAATTTATTATGAATTTTTTTTACATTTTTTGATTAAAACATATTGTAATAGATTGTTTACCTCTAGAAACATGGAGCAAAAGCCATCCATTGTCAAGGAAAGTTCATTTATAGTCACTCAAGCCTAGAAAAGCCTTATTACTCGGTTTAAATGCCTTTATAATCCCATTATTGAATTTATTTTGAATTGTTTTTACATTTTTCGATTAAAACAGATTGTAATTGATTGTTTGCCTCGGAAAACGTGGAGCGAAAGCCATCCATCGTCAACAAAAGTTCATTTATAGTCACTCATGCCTAGAAAAGCCTTATTACTCGGTTTAAATGCCTTTATAATCGCATTATTGAATTTATTTTGAATTTTTTTTACATTTTTTGATTAAAACAGATTCTAATTGATTGTTTACCTTGGGAAACTTGGAGCGAAAGCCATCCATTGTCAAGAAAAGTTCATTTATAGTCACTCATGCCTAGAAAAGCCTTATTACTCGGTTTAAATGCCTTTATAATCCCATTATTGAATTTATTTTGAATTGTTTTTACATTCTTTGATTAAAACAGATTGTAATTGATTGTTTGCCTCGAGAAACATGGAGCGAAAGCCATCCATTGTCAAGAAAAGTTCATTTATAGTCACTCATGCCTAGAAAAGCCTTATTACTCGGTTTAAATGCCTTTATAATCCCATTATTGAATTTATTTTGAATTGTTTTTACATTTTTTGATTAAAACAGATTGTAATTGATTGTTTGCCTCGGGAAACATGGAGCGAAAGCCATCCATTGTCAACAAAAGTTCATTTATAGTCACTCAAGCCTAGAAAAGCCTTATTACTCGGTTTAAATGCCTTTATAATCCCATTATTGAATTTATTTTGAATTTTTTTTACATTTTTTGATTAAAACAGATTGTAATTGATTGTTTGCCTCGGGAAACTTGGAACGAAAGCCATCCATTGTCAAGAAAAGTTCATTTATAGTCACTCATGCCTAGAAAAGCCTTATTATTCGGTTTAAATGCCTTTATAATCCCATTATTGAATTTATTTTGAAATTTTTTTACATTTTTTGATTAAAACAATTCTAATTGATTGTTTGCCTCGGGAAACTTGGAGCGAAAGCCATCCATTGTCAAGAAAAGATCATTTATAGTCACTCATGCCTAGAAAAGCCTTATTACTCGGTTTAAATGCCTTTATAATCCCATTATTGAATTTATTTTGAATTTTTTTTACATTTTTTCATTAAAACAGATTGTAATTGATTGTTTGCCTCGGGAAACTTGGAGCGAAAGCCATCCATTGTCAAGAAAAGTTCATTTATAGTCACTCATGCCTAGAAAAGCCTTATTACTCGATTTAAATGCCTTTATAATCCCATTATTGAATTTATTTTGAATTTTTTTTACATTTTTTCATTAAAACAGATTGTAATTGATTGTTTGCCTCGGGAAACTTGGAGCGAAAGCCATCCATTGTCAAGAAAAGTTCATTTATAGTCACTCATGCCTAGAAAAGCCTTATTACTCGATTTAAATGCCTTTATAATCCCATTATTGAATTTATTTTGAATTGTTTTTACATTTTTCGATTAAAACAGATTGTAATTGATTGTTTGCCTCGGAAAACGTGGAGCGAAAGCCATCCATCGTCAACAAAAGTTCATTTATAGTCACTCATGCCTAGAAAAGCCTTATTACTCGGTTTAAATGCATTTATAATCGCATTATTGAATTTATTTTGAATTTTTTTTACATTTTTTGATTAAAACAGATTCTAATTGATTGTTTACCTTGGGAAACTTGGAGCGAAAGCCATCCATTGTCAAGAAAAGTTCATTTATAGTCACTCATGCCTAGAAAAGCCTTATTACTCGGTTTAAATGCCTTTATAATCCCATTATTGAATTTATTTTGAATTGTTTTTACATTCTTTGATTAAAACAGATTGTAATTGATTGTTTGCCTCGAGAAACATGGAGCGAAAGCCATCCATTGTCAACAAAAGTTTATTTATAGTCACTCAAGCCTAGAAAAGCCTTATTACTCGGTTTAAATGCCTTAATAATCCCATTATTGAATTTATTTTGAATTGTTTTTACATTTTTCGATGAAAACAGATTGTAATTGATTGTTTGCGTCGGGAAACGTGGAGCGAAAGCCATCCATTGTCAAGAGAAGTTCATTTATAGTCACTCATGCCTAGAAAAGCCTTATTACTCGGTTTAAATGGCTTTATAATCCCATTATTGAATTTATTATGAATTTTTTTTACATTTTTTGATTAAAACATATTGTAATAGATTGTTTACCTCTAGAAACATGGAGCAAAAGCCATCCATTGTCAAGGAAAGTTCATTTATAGTCACTCAAGCCTAGAAAAGCCTTATTACTCGGTTTAAATGCCTTTATAATCCCATTATTGAATTTATTTTGAATTGTTTTTACATTTTTCGATTAAAACAGATTGTAATTGATTGTTTGCCTCGGAAAACGTGGAGCGAAAGCCATCCATCGTCAACAAAAGTTCATTTATAGTCACTCATGCCTAGAAAAGCCTTATTACTCGGTTTAAATGCCTTTATAATCGCATTATTGAATTTATTTTGAATTTTTTTTACATTTTTTGATTAAAACAGATTCTAATTGATTGTTTACCTTGGGAAACTTGGAGCGAAAGCCATCCATTGTCAAGAAAAGTTCATTTATAGTCACTCATGCCTAGAAAAGCCTTATTACTCGGTTTAAATGCCTTTATAATCCCATTATTGAATTTATTTTGAATTGTTTTTACATTCTTTGATTAAAACAGATTGTAATTGATTGTTTGCCTCGAGAAACATGGAGCGAAAGCCATCCATTGTCAAGAAAAGTTCATTTATAGTCACTCATGCCTAGAAAAGCCTTATTACTCGGTTTAAATGCCTTTATAATCCCATTATTGAATTTATTTTGAATTGTTTTTACATTTTTTGATTAAAACAGATTGTAATTGATTGTTTGCCTCGGGAAACATGGAGCGAAAGCCATCCATTGTCAACAAAAGTTCATTTATAGTCACTCAAGCCTAGAAAAGCCTTATTACTCGGTTTAAATGCCTTTATAATCCCATTATTGAATTTATTTTGAATTTTTTTTATATTTTTTGATTAAAACAGATTGTAATTGATTGTTTGCCTCGGGAAACTTGGAACGAAAGCCATCCATTGTCAAGAAAAGTTCATTTATAGTCACTCATGCCTAGAAAAGCCTTATTATTCGGTTTAAATGCCTTTATAATCCCATTATTGAATTTATTTTGAAATTTTTTTACATTTTTTGATTAAAACATATTCTAATTGATTGTTTGCCTCGGGAAACTTGGAGCGAAAGCCATCCATTGTCAAGAAAAGATCATTTATAGTCACTCATGCCTAGAAAAGCCTTATTACTCGGTTTAAATGCCTTTATAATCCCATTATTGAATTTATTTTGAATTTTTTTTACATTTTTTCATTAAAACAGATTGTAATTGATTGTTTGCCTCGGGAAACTTGGAGCGAAAGCCATCCATTGTCAAGAAAAGTTCATTTATAGTCACTCATGCCTAGAAAAGCCTTATTACTCGATTTAAATGCCTTTATAATCCCATTATTGAATTTATTTTGAATTTTTTTTACATTTTTTCATTAAAACAGATTGTAATTGATTGTTTGCCTCGGGAAACTTGGAGCGAAAGCCATCCATTGTCAAGAAAAGTTCATTTATAGTCACTCATGCCTAGAAAAGCCTTATTACTCGATTTAAATGCCTTTATAATCCCATTATTGAATTTCTTTTGAATTTTTTTTACATTTTTTGATTAAAACATATTCTAATTGATTGTTTGTCTCGGGAAACTTGGAGTGAAAGCCATCCATTGTCAAGAAAAGATCATTTATAGTCACTCATGCCTAGAAAAGCCTTATTGCTCGGTTTAAATGCCTTTATAATCCCATTATTGAATTTATTTTGAATTGTTTTTACATTTTTTGATTAAAACATATTGTAATTGAATGTTTACCTCTAGAAACATGGAGCAAAAGCCATCCATTGTCAAGAAAAGTTAATTTATAGTCACTCAAGCCTAGAAAAGCCTTATTACTCGGTTTAAATGCCTTTATAATACCATTATTGAATTTATTTTGAATGTTTTTTACATTTTTTGATTAAAACAGATTGTAATTGATTGTTTGCCTTGGGAAACGTGGAGCGAAAGCCATCCATTGTCAAGAAAAGTTCATTTATAGTCACTCATGCCTAGAAAAGCCTTATTACTCGGTTTAAATGCCTTTATAATCCCATTATTGAATTTATTTTGAATTTTTTTTACATTTTTTGATTAAAACATATTTTAATAGTTTTTTTAGCTCTAGAAACATGGAGCCAAAGCCATCCATTGTCAAGAAATGTTCATTTATAGTCAATCAAGCCTAGAAAAGCCTTATTACTCGGTTGAAATGCCTTTATAATCCCATTATTAAATTTATTTTGAATTATTTTTACATTTTTTGATTAAAATAGATTGTAATTGATTGTTTGCCTCGGGAAACATAGAGCGAATGCCATCCATTGTCAAGAAAAGTTCATTTATAGTCACTCATGCGTAGAAAAGCCTTATTACTCGGTTTAAATGCCTTTATAATCCCATTATTGAATTTATTTTGAATTTTTTTTACATTTTTTGATTAAAATAGATTGTAATTGATTGTTTGCCTCGGGAAACATAGAGCGAATGCCATCCATTGTCAAGAAAAGTTCATTTATAGTCACTCATGCGTAGAAAAGCCTTATTACTCGGTTTAAATGCCTTTATAATCCCATTATTGAATTTATTTTGAATTTTTTTTACATTTTTTGATTAAAACAGATTGTAATTGATTGTTTGCCTCGGGAAACGTGGAGCGAAAGCCATCCATTGTCAAGAAAAGATCATTTATAGTCACTCATGCCTAGAAAAGCCTTATTACTCGGTTTAAATGCCTTTATAACCCCATAGTTGAATTTATTTCGAATTTTTTTTACATTTTTTTATTAAAACAGATTGTAATTGATTGTTTGCGTCGGGAAACGTGGAGCGAAAGCCATCCATTGTCAACAAAAGTTCATTTATAGTCACTCATGCCTAGAAAAGCCTTATTACTCGGTTTAAATGGCTTTATAATCCCATTATTGAATTTATTATGAATTTTTTTTACATTTTTTGATTAAAACATATTGTAATAGATTGTTTACCTCTAGAAACATGGAGCAAAAGCCATCCATTGTCAAGGAAAGTTCATTTATAGTCAATCAAGCCTAGAAAAGCCTTATTACTCGGTTTAAATGCCTTTATAATCCCATTATTGAATTTCTTTTGAATTGTTTTTACATTTTTTGATTAAAACAGATTGTAATTGATTGTTTGCCTCGGGAAACATGGAGCGAAAGCCATCCATTGTCAAGAAAAGTTCATTTATAGTCACTCAATCCTAGAAAAGCCTTATTACTCGGTTTAAATGCCTTTATAATCCCATTATTGAATTTATTTTGAATTGTTTTTACATTTTTCGATTAAAACAGATTGTAATTGATTGTTTGCCTCGGGAAACATGGAGCGAAAGCCATCCATTGTCAAGAAAAATTCATTTATAGTCACTCATGCCTAGAAAAGCCTTATTACTCGGTTTAAATGCCTTTATAATCCCATTATTGAATTTGTTTTGAATTTTTTTTACATTTTTTGATTAAAACAGATTGTAATTGATTGTTTGCCTTGGGAAACGTGGAGCGAAAGCCATCCATAGTCAAGAAAAGTTCATTTATAGTCACTCATGCTTAGAAAAGCCTTATTACTCGGTTTAAATGCCTTTATAATCCCATTATTGAATTTATTTTGAATTTTTTTTTACATTTTTTGATTAAAACATATTGTAATAGATGGTTTACCTCTAGAAACATGGAGCAAAAGCCATCCATTGTCAAGAAAAGTTCATTTATAGTCACTCAAGCCTAGAAAAGCCTTATTACTCGGTTTAAATGCCTTTATAATCCCATTATTGAATTTATTTTGAATGTTTTTTACATTTTTTGATTAAAACAGATTGTAATTGATTGTTTGCCTCGGGAAACGTGGAGCGAAAGCCATCCATTGTCAAGAAAAGTTCATTTATAGTCACTCATGCCTAGAAAAGCCTTATTACTCGGTTTAAATGCCTTCATAATCCCATTATTGAATTTATGTTGAATTGTTTTTACATTTTTTGATTAAAACAGATTGTAATTGATTTTTTACCTCGGTAAACGTGGAGCGAAAGCCATCCATTGTCAACAAAAGTTCATTTATAGTCACTCATGCCTAGAAAAGCCTTATTACTCGGTTTAAATGCCTTTATAATCCCATTATTTAATTTATTTTGAATGTTTTTTTACATTTTTTGATTAAAACATATTGTAATTGATTGTTTACCTTGAGAAACATGGAGCAAAAGCCATCCATTGTCAAGAAAAGTTCATTTATAGTCACTCATGCTTAGAAAAGCCTTATTACTCGGTTTAAATGCCTTTATAATCCCATTATTGAATTTATTTTAAATTTTTTTTTACATTTTTTGATTAAAACATATTGTAATAGATGGTTTACCTCTAGAAACATGGAGCAAAAGCCATCCATTGTCAAGAAAAGTTCATTTATAGTCACTGAAGCCTAGAAAAGCCTTATTACTCGGTTTAAATGCCTTTATAATCCCATTATTGAATTTATTTTGAATTGTTTTTACATTTTTTGATTAAAACAGATAGTAACTGATTGTTTGCCTCGGGAAACGTGGTGCGAAAGCCATCCATTGTCAAGAAAAGTTCATTTATAGTCACTCATGCCTAGAAAAGCCTTATTACTCGGTTTAAATGCCTTTATAATCCCATTATTGAATTTATTTTGAATTTTTTTTACATTTTTTGATTAAAACAGATTGTAATTGATTGTTTGCCTCGAGAAACTTGAAACGAAAGCCATCCATTGTCAAGAAAAGTTCATTTATAGTCACTCATGCTTAGAAAAGCCTTATTACTCGGTTTAAATGCCTTTATAATCCCATTATTGAATTTATTTTGAATTTTTTTTTACATTTTTTGATTAAAACATATTGTAATAGATGGTTTACCTCTAGAAACATGGAGCAAAAGCCATCCATTGTCAAGAAAAGTTCATTTATAGTCACTGAAGCCTAGAAAAGCCTTATTACTCGGTTTAAATGCCTTTATAATCCCATTATTGAATTTATTTTGAATTGTTTTTACATTTTTTGATTAAAACAGATAGTAACTGATTGTTTGCCTCGGGAAACGTGGTGCGAAAGCCATCCATTGTCAAGAAAAGTTCATTTATAGTCACTCATGCCTAGAAAAGCCTTATTACTCGGTTTAAATGCCTTTATAATCCCATTATTGAATTTATTTTGAATTTTTTTTACATTTTTTGATTAAAACAGATTGTAATTGATTGTTTGCCTCGAGAAACTTGAAACGAAAGCCATCCATTGTCAAGAAAAGTTCATTTATAGTCACTCATGCTTAGAAAAGCCTTATTACTCGGTTTAAATGCCTTTATAATCCCATTATTGAATTTATTTTGAATTTTTTTTTACATTTTTTGATTAAAACATATTGTAATAGATGGTTTACCTCTAGAAACATGGAGCAAAAGCCATCCATTGTCAAGAAAAGTTCATTTATAGTCACTGAAGCCTAGAAAAGCCTTATTACTCGGTTTAAATGCCTTTATAATCCCATTATTGAATTTATTTTGAATTGTTTTTACATTTTTTGATTAAAACAGATAGTAACTGATTGTTTGCCTCGGGAAACGTGGTGCGAAAGCCATCCATTGTCAAGAAAAGTTCATTTATAGTCACTCATGCCTAGAAAAGCCTTATTACTCGGTTTAAATGCCTTTATAATCCCATTATTGAATTTATTTTGAATTTTTTTTACATTTTTTGATTAAAACAGATTGTAATTGATTGTTTGCCTCGAGAAACTTGAAACGAAAGCCATCCATTGTCAAGAAAAGTTCATTTATAGTCACTCATGCTTAGAAAAGCCTTATTACTCGGTTTAAATGCCTTTATAATCCCATTATTGAATTTATTTTGAATTTTTTTTTACATTTTTTGATTAAAACATATTGTAATAGATGGTTTACCTCTAGAAACATGGAGCAAAAGCCATCCATTGTCAAGAAAAGTTCATTTATAGTCACTGAAGCCTAGAAAAGCCTTATTACTCGGTTTAAATGCCTTTATAATCCCATTATTGAATTTATTTTGAATTGTTTTTACATTTTTTGATTAAAACAGATAGTAACTGATTGTTTGCCTCGGGAAACGTGGTACGAAAGCCATCCATTGTCAAGAAAAGTTCATTTATAGTCACTCATGCCTAGAAAAGCCTTATTACTCGGTTTAAATGCCTTTATAATCCCATTATTGAATTTATTTTGAATTTTTTTTACATTTTTTGATTAAAACAGATTGTAATTGATTGTTTGCCTCGAGAAACTTGAAACGAATGCCATCCATTGTCAAGAAAAGTTCATTTATAGTCACTCATGCGTAGAAAAGCCTTATTACTCGGTTTAAATGCCTTTATAATCCCATTATTGAATTTATTTTGAATTTTTTTTCATTTTTTGATTAAAACAGATTGTAATTGATTGTTTGCCTCGGGAAACATGGAGCGAAAGCCATCCATTGTCAACAAAAGTTCATTTATAGTCACTCAAGCCTAGAAAAGCCTTATTACTCGGTTTAAATGCCTTTATAATCCCATTATTGAATTTATTTTGAATTTTTTTTACATTTTTTGATTAAAACAGATTGTAATTGATTGTTTGCCTCGGGAAACTTGGAACGAAAGCCATCCATTGTCAAGAAAAGTTCATTTATAGTCACTCATGCCTAGAAAAGCCTTATTATTCGGTTTAAATGCCTTTATAATCCCATTATTGAATTTATTTTGAAATTTTTTTACATTTTTTGATTAAAACATATTCTAATTGATTGTTTGCCTCGGGAAACTTGGAGCGAAAGCCATCCATTGTCAAGAAAAGATCATTTATAGTCACTCATGCCTAGAAAAGCCTTATTACTCGGTTTAAATGCCTTTATAATCCCATTATCGAATTTATTTTGAATTTTTTTTACATTTTTTCATTAAAACAGATTGTAATTGATTGTTTGCCTCGGGAAACTTGGAGCGAAAGCCATCCATTGTCAAGAAATGTTCATTTATAGTCACTCATGCCTAGAAAAGCCTTATTACTCGATTTAAATGCCTTTATAATCCCATTATTGAATTTATTTTGAATTTTTTTTACATTTTTTCATTAAAACAGATTGTAATTGATTGTTTGCCTCGGGAAACTTGGAGCGAAAGCCATCCATTGTCAAGAAAAGTTCATTTATAGTCACTCATGCCTAGAAAAGCCTTATTACTCGATTTAAATGCCTTTATAATCCCATTATTGAATTTCTTTTGAATTTTTTTTACATTTTTTGATTAAAACATATTCTAATTGATTGTTTGTCTCGGGAAACTTGGAGTGAAAGCCATCCATTGTCAAGAAAAGATCATTTATAGTCACTCATGCCTAGAAAAGCCTTATTGCTCGGTTTAAATGCCTTTATAATCCCATTATTGAATTTATTTTGAATTGTTTTTACATTTTTTGATTAAAACATATTGTAATTGAATGTTTACCTCTAGAAACATGGAGCAAAAGCCATCCATTGTCAAGAAAAGTTAATTTATAGTCACTCAAGCCTAGAAAAGCCTTATTACTCGGTTTAAATGCCTTTATAATACCATTATTGAATTTATTTTGAATGTTTTTTACATTTTTTGATTAAAACAGATTGTAATTGATTGTTTGCCTTGGGAAACGTGGAGCGAAAGCCATCCATTGTCAAGAAAAGTTCATTTATAGTCACTCATGCCTAGAAAAGCCTTATTACTCGGTTTAAATGCCTTTATAATCCCATTATTGAATTTATTTTGAATTTGTTTTACATTTTTTGATTAAAACATATTGTAATAGTTTTTTTAGCTCTAGAAACATGGAGCCAAAGCCATCCATTGTCAAGAAATGTTCATTTATAGTCAATCAAGCCTAGAAAAGCCTTATTACTCGGTTGAAATGCCTTTATAATCCCATTATTAAATTTATTTTGAATTGTTTTTACATTTTTTGATTAAAACAGATTGTAATTGATTGTTTGCCTCGGGAAACACAGAGCGAATGCCATCCATTGTCAAGAAAAGTTCATTTATAGTCACTCATGCGTAGAAAAGCCTTATTACTAGGTTTAAATGCCTTTATAATCCCATTATTGAATTTATTTTGAATTTTTTTTACATTTTTTGATTAAAACAGATTGTAATTGATTGTTTGCCTTGGGAAACGTGGAGCGAAAGCCATCCATAGTCAAGAAAAGTTCATTTATAGTCACTCATGCTTAGAAAAGCCTTATTACTCGGTTTAAATGCCTTTATAATCCCATTATTGAATTTATTTTGAATTTTTTTTTACATTTTTTGATTAAAACATATTGTAATAGATGGTTTACCTCTAGAAACATAGAGCAAAAGCCATCCATTGTCAAGAAAAGTTCATTTATAGTCACTCAAGCCTAGAAAAGCCTTATTACTCGGTTTAAATGCCTTTATAATCCCATTATTGAATTTATTTTGAATGTTTTTTACATTTTTTGATTAAAACAGATTGTAATTGATTGTTTGCCTCGGGAAACGTGGAGCGAAAGCCATCCATTGTCAAGAAAAGTTCATTTATAGTCACTCATGCCTAGAAAAGCCTTATTACTCGGTTTAAATGCCTTCATAATCCCATTATTGAATTTATGTTGAATTGTTTTTACATTTTTTGATTAAAACAGATTGTAATTGATTTTTTACCTCGGTAAACGTGGAGCGAAAGCCATCCATTGTCAACAAAAGTTCATTTATAGTCACTCATGCCTAGAAAAGCCTTATTACTCGGTTTAAATGCCTTTATAATCCCATTATTTAATTTATTTTGAATGTTTTTTTACATTTTTTGATTAAAACATATTGTAATTGATTGTTTACCTTGAGAAACATGGAGCAAAAGCCATCCATTGTCAAGAAAAGTTCATAGTCACTCATGCTTGGAAAAGCCTTATTACTCGGTTTAAATGCCTTTATAATCCCATTATTGAATTTATTTTAAATTTTTTTTTACATTTTTTGATTAAAACATATTGTAATAGATGGTTTACCTCTAGAAACATGGAGCAAAAGCCATCCATTGTCAAGAAAAGTTCATTTATAGTCACTGAAGCCTAGAAAAGCCTTATTACTCGGTTTAAATGCCTTTATAATCCCATTATTGAATTTATTTTGAATTGTTTTTACATTTTTTGATTAAAACAGATAGTAACTGATTGTTTGCCTCGGGAAACGTGGTGCGAAAGCCATCCATTGTCAAGAAAAGTTCATTTATAGTCACTCATGCCTAGAAAAGCCTTATTACTCGGTTTAAATGCCTTTATAATCCCATTATTGAATTTATTTTGAATTTTTTTTACATTTTTTGATTAAAACAGATTGTAATTGATTGTTTGCCTCGAGAAACTTGAAACGAAAGCCATCCATTGTCAAGAAAAGTTCATTTATAGTCACTCATGCTTAGAAAAGCCTTATTACTCGGTTTAAATGCCTTTATAATCCCATTATTGAATTTATTTTGAATTTTTTTTTACATTTTTTGATTAAAACATATTGTAATAGATGGTTTACCTCTAGAAACATGGAGCAAAAGCCATCCATTGTCAAGAAAAGTTCATTTATAGTCACTGAAGCCTAGAAAAGCCTTATTACTCGGTTTAAATGCCTTTATAATCCCATTATTGAATTTATTTTGAATTGTTTTTACATTTTTTGATTAAAACAGATAGTAACTGATTGTTTGCCTCGGGAAACGTGGTGCGAAAGCCATCCATTGTCAAGAAAAGTTCATTTATAGTCACTCATGCCTAGAAAAGCCTTATTACTCGGTTTAAATGCCTTTATAATCCCATTATTGAATTTATTTTGAATTTTTTTTACATTTTTTGATTAAAACAGATTGTAATTGATTGTTTGCCTCGAGAAACTTGAAACGAAAGCCATCCATTGTCAAGAAAAGTTCATTTATAGTCACTCATGCTTAGAAAAGCCTTATTACTCGGTTTAAATGCCTTTATAATCCCATTATTGAATTTATTTTGAATTTTTTTTTACATTTTTTGATTAAAACATATTGTAATAGATGGTTTACCTCTAGAAACATGGAGCAAAAGCCATCCATTGTCAAGAAAAGTTCATTTATAGTCACTGAAGCCTAGAAAAGCCTTATTACTCGGTTTAAATGCCTTTATAATCCCATTATTGAATTTATTTTGAATTGTTTTTACATTTTTTGATTAAAACAGATAGTAACTGATTGTTTGCCTCGGGAAACGTGGTGCGAAAGCCATCCATTGTCAAGAAAAGTTCATTTATAGTCACTCATGCCTAGAAAAGCCTTATTACTCGGTTTAAATGCCTTTATAATCCCATTATTGAATTTATTTTGAATTTTTTTTACATTTTTTGATTAAAACAGATTGTAATTGATTGTTTGCCTCGAGAAACTTGAAACGAAAGCCATCCATTGTCAAGAAAAGTTCATTTATAGTCACTCATGCTTAGAAAAGCCTTATTACTCGGTTTAAATGCCTTTATAATCCCATTATTGAATTTATTTTGAATTTTTTTTTACATTTTTTGATTAAAACATATTGTAATAGATGGTTTACCTCTAGAAACATGGAGCAAAAGCCATCCATTGTCAAGAAAAGTTCATTTATAGTCACTGAAGCCTAGAAAAGCCTTATTACTCGGTTTAAATGCCTTTATAATCCCATTATTGAATTTATTTTGAATTGTTTTTACATTTTTTGATTAAAACAGATAGTAACTGATTGTTTGCCTCGGGAAACGTGGTACGAAAGCCATCCATTGTCAAGAAAAGTTCATTTATAGTCACTCATGCCTAGAAAAGCCTTATTACTCGGTTTAAATGCCTTTATAATCCCATTATTGAATTTATTTTGAATTTTTTTTACATTTTTTGATTAAAACAGATTGTAATTGATTGTTTGCCTCGAGAAACTTGAAACGAATGCCATCCATTGTCAAGAAAAGTTCATTTATAGTCACTCATGCGTAGAAAAGCCTTATTACTCGGTTTAAATGCCTTTATAATCCCATTATTGAATTTATTTTGAATTTTTTTTCATTTTTTGATTAAAACAGATTGTAATTGATTGTTTGCCTCGGGAAACATGGAGCGAAAGCCATCCATTGTCAACAAAAGTTCATTTATAGTCACTTATGCCTAGAAAAGCCTTATTACTCGGTTTAAATGCCTTTATAATCCCATTATTGAATTTATTTTGAATTTTTTTTACATTTTTTGATTAAAACAGATTGTAATTGATTGTTTGCCTCGGGAAACTTGGAACGAAAGCCATCCATTGTCAAGAAAAGTTCATTTATAGTCACTCATGCCTAGAAAAGCCTTATTATTCGGTTTAAATGCCTTTATAATCCCATTATTGAATTTATTTTGAAATTTTTTTTACATTTTTTGATTAAAACATATTGTAATAGATGGTTTACCTCTAGAAACATGGAGCAAAAGCCATCCATTGTCAAGAAAAGTTCATTTATAGTCACTGAAGCCTAGAAAAGCCTTATTACTCGGTTTAAATGCCTTTATAATCCCATTATTGAATTTATTTTGAATTGTTTTTACATTTTTTGATTAAAACAGATAGTAACTGATTGTTTGCCTCGGGAAACGTGGTACGAAAGCCATCCATTGTCAAGAAAAGTTCATTTATAGTCACTCATGCCTAGAAAAGCCTTATTACTCGGTTTAAATGCCTTTATAATCCCATTATTGAATTTATTTTGAATTTTTTTTACATTTTTTGATTAAAACAGATTGTAATTGATTGTTTGCCTCGAGAAACTTGAAACGAATGCCATCCATTGTCAAGAAAAGTTCATTTATAGTCACTCATGCGTAGAAAAGCCTTATTACTCGGTTTAAATGCCTTTATAATCCCATTATTGAATTTATTTTGAATTTTTTTTCATTTTTTGATTAAAACAGATTGTAATTGATTGTTTGCCTCGGGAAACATGGAGCGAAAGCCATCCATTGTCAAGAAAAGTTCATTTATAGTCACTCATGCCTAGAAAAGCCTTATTACTCGGTTTAAATGCCTTTATAATCCCATTATTGAATTTATTTTGAATTTTTTTTACATTTTTTGATTAAAACAGATTGTAATTGATTGTTTGCCTCGGGAAACTTGGAACGAAAGCCATCCATTGTCAAGAAAAGTTCATTTATAGTCACTCATGCCTAGAAAAGCCTTATTATTCGGTTTAAATGCCTTTATAATCCCATTATTGAATTTATTTTGAAATTTTTTTACATTTTTTGATTAAAACATATTCTAATTGATTGTTTGCCTCGGGAAACTTGGAGCGAAAGCCATCCATTGTCAAGAAAAGATCATTTATAGTCACTCATGCCTAGAAAAGCCTTATTACTCGGTTTAAATGCCTTTATAATCCCATTATTGAATTTATTTTGAATTTTTTTTACATTTTTTCATTAAAACAGATTGTAATTGATTGTTTGCCTCGGGAAACTTTGAGCGAAAGCCATCCATTGTCAAGAAAAGTTCATTTATAGTCACTCATGCCTAGAAAAGCCTTATTACTCGATTTAAATGCCTTTATAATCCCATTATTGAATTTATTTTGAATTTTTTTTACATTTTTTCATTAAAACAGATTGTAATTGATTGTTTGCCTCGGGAAACTTGGAGCGAAAGCCATCCATTGTCAAGAAAAGTTCATTTATAGTCACTCATGCCTAGAAAAGCCTTATTACTCGATTTAAATGCCTTTATAATCCCATTATTGAATTTCTTTTGAATTTTTTTTACATTTTTTGATTAAAACATATTCTAATTGATTGTTTGTCTCGGGAAACTTGGAGTGAAAGCCATCCATTGTCAAGAAAAGATCATTTATAGTCACTCATGCCTAGAAAAGCCTTATTGCTCGGTTTAAATGCCTTTATAATCCCATTATTGAATTTATTTTGAATTGTTTTTACATTTTTTGATTAAAACATATTGTAATTGAATGTTTACCTCTAGAAACATGGAGCAAAAGCCATCCATTGTCAAGAAAAGTTAATTTATAGTCACTCAAGCCTAGAAAAGCCTTATTACTCGGTTTAAATGCCTTTATAATACCATTATTGAATTTATTTTGAATGTTTTTTACATTTTTTGATTAAAACAGATTGTAATTGATTGTTTGCCTTGGGAAACGTGGAGCGAAAGCCATCCGTTGTCAAGAAAAGTTCATTTATAGTCACTCATGCCTAGAAAAGCCTTATTACTCGGTTTAAATGCCTTTATAATCCCATTATTGAATTTATTTTGAATTTTTTTTACATTTTTTGATTAAAACATATTGTAATAGTTTTTTTAGCTCTAGAAACATGGAGCCAAAGCCATCCATTGTCAAGAAATGTTCATTTATAGTCAATCAAGCCTAGAAAAGCCTTATTACTCGGTTGAAATGCCTTTATAATCCCATTATTAAATTTATTTTGAATTGTTTTTACATTTTTTGATTAAAACAGATTGTAATTGATTGTTTGCCTCGGGAAACACAGAGCGAATGCCATCCATTGTCAAGAAAAGTTCATTTATAGTCACTCATGCGTAGAAAAGCCTTATTACTAGGTTTAAATGCCTTTATAATCCCATTATTGAATTTATTTTGAATTTTTTTTACATTTTTTGATTAAAACAGATTGTAATTGATTGTTTGCCTCGGGAAACGTGGAGCGAAAGCCATCCATTGTCAACAAAAGATCATTTATAGTCACTCATGCCTAGAAAAGCCTTATTACTCGGTTTAAATGCCTTTATAACCCCATAATTGAATTTATTTTGAATTTTTTTTACATTTTTTTATTAAAACAGATTGTAATTGATTGTTTACCTCGGGAAACATGGAGCAAAAGCCATCCATTGTCAAGAAAAGTTCATTTATAGTCACTCAAGCCTAGAAAAGCATTATTACTCGATTTAAATGCCTTTATAATCCCATTATTGAATTTATTTTGAATTGTTTTTACATTTTTTGATTAAAACAGATTGTAACTGATTGTTTGCCTCGGGAAACGTGGAGCGAAAGCCATCCATTGTCAAGAAAAGTTCATTTATATTCACTAATGCCTAGAAAAGCCTTATTACTCGGTTTAAATGCCTTTATAATCCCATTATTGAATTTATTTTCAATGTTTTTTACATTTTTTGATTAAAACATATTGTAATAGATTGTTTACCTCTAGAAACATGGAGCGAAAGCCATCCATTGTCAAGAAAAGTTCATTTATAGTCACTCAAGCCTAGAAAAGCCTTACTACTCGGTTTAAATGCCTTTATAATCCCATTATTGAATTTATTTTGAATTGTTTTTACATTTTTTGATTAAAACAGATTGTAATTGATTGTTTTCCTCGGGAAACGTGGAGCGAAAGCCATCCATTGTCAAGAAAAGATCATTTATAGTCACTCATGCCTAGAAAAAGCCTTATTACTCGGTTTAAATGCCTTTATAATCCCATTATTGAATTTATTTTGAATTGTTTTTACATTTTTTGATTAAAACAGATAGTAACTGATTGTTTGCCTCGGGAAACGTGGTGCGAAAGCCATCCATTGTCAAGAAAAGTTCATTTATAGTCACTCATTCCTAGAAAAGCCTTATTACTCGGTTTAAATGCCTTTATAATCCCATTATTGAATTTATTTTGAATTTTTTTTACATTTTTTGATTAAAACAGATTGTAATTGATTGTTTGCCTCGGGAAACTTGGAACGAAAGCCATCCATTGTCAAGAAAAGTTCATTTATAGTCACTCATGCCTAGAAAAGCCTTATTATTCGGTTTAAATGCCTTTATAATCCCATTATTGAATTTATTTTGAAATTTTTTACATTTTTTGATTAAAACATATTCTAATTGATTGTTTGCCTCGGGAAACTTGGAGCGAAAGCCATCCATTGTCATGAAAAGATCATTTATAGTCACTCATGCCTAGAAAAGCCTTATTACTCGGTTTAAATGCCTTTATAATCCCATTATTGAATTTATTTTGAATTTTCTTTACATTTTTTCATTAAAACAGATTGTAATTGATTGTTTGCCTCGGGAAACTTGGAGCGAAAGCCATCCATTGTCAAGAAAAGTTCATTTATAGTCACTCATGCCTAGAAAAGCCTTATTATTCGGTTTAAATGCCTTTATAATCCCATTATTGAATTTATTTTGAAATTTTTTTACATTTTTTGATTAAAACATATTCTAATTGATTGTTTGCCTCGGGAAACTTGGAGCGAAAGCCATCCATTGTCAAGAAAAGATCATTTATAGTCACTCATGCCTAGAAAAGCCTTATTACTCGGTTTAAATGCCTTTATAATCCCATTATTGAATTTATTTTGAATTTTTTTTACATTTTTTCATTAAAACAGATTGTAATTGATTGTTTGCCTCGGGAAACTTGGAGCGAAAGCCATCCATTGTCAAGAAAAGTTCATTTATAGTCACTCATGCCTAGAAAAGCCTTATTACTCGATTTAAATGCCTTTATAATCCCATTATTGAATTTATTTTGAATTTTTTTTACATTTTTTCATTAAAACAGATTGTAATTGCTTGTTTGCCTCGGGAAACTTGGAGCGAAAGCCATCCATTGTCAAGAAAAGTTCATTTATAGTCACTCATGCCTAGAAAAGCCTTATTACTCGATTTAAATGCCTTTATAATCCCATTATTGAATTTCTTTTGAATTTTTTTTACATTTTTTGATTAAAACATATTCTAATTGATTGTTTGTCTCGGGAAACTTGGAGTGAAAGCCATCCATTGTCAAGAAAAGATCATTTATAGTCACTCATGCCTAGAAAAGCCTTATTGCTCGGTTTAAATGCCTTTATAATCCCATTATTGAATTTATTTTGAATTGTTTTTACATTTTTTGATTAAAACATATTGTAATTGAATGTTTACCTCTAGAAACATGGAGCAAAAGCCATCCATTGTCAAGAAAAGTTAATTTATAGTCACTCAAGCCTAGAAAAGCCTTATTACTCGGTTTAAATGCCTTTATAATACCATTATTGAATTTATTTTGAATGTTTTTTACATTTTTTGATTAAAACAGATTGTAATTGATTGTTTGCCTTGGGAAACGTGGAGCGAAAGCCATCCATTGTCAAGAAAAGTTCATTTATAGTCACTCATGCCTAGAAAAGCCTTATTACTCGGTTTAAATGCCTTTATAATCCCATTATTGAATTTATTTTGAATTTTTTTTACATTTTTTGATTAAAACATATTCTAATTGATTGTTTACCTCGAGAAACTTGGAGCGAAAGCCATCCATTGTCAAGAAAAGATCATTTATAGTCACTCATGCCTAGAAAAGCCTTATTGCTCGGTTTAAATGCCTTTATAATCCCATTATTGAATTTATTTTGAATTGTTTTTACATTTTTTGATTAAAACATATTGTAATTGAATGTTTACCTCTAGAAACATGGAGCAAAAGCCATCCATTGTCAAGAAAAGTTAATTTATAGTCACTCAAGCCTAGAAAAGCCTTATTACTCGGTTTAAATGCCTTTATAATACCATTATTGAATTTATTTTGAATGTTTTTTACATTTTTTGATTAAAACAGATTGTAATTGATTGTTTGCCTTGGGAAACGTGGAGCGAAAGCCATCCATTGTCAAGAAAAGTTCATTTATAGTCACTCATGCCTAGAAAAGCCTTATTACTCGGTTTAAATGCCTTTATAATCCCATTATTGAATTTATTTTGAATTTTTTTTACATTTTTTTATTAAAACAGATTGTAATTGATTGTTTGCCTCGAGAAACGTGGAGCGAAAGCCATCCATTGTCAAGAAAAGTTCATTTATAGTCACTCATGCCTAGAAAAGCCTTATTACTCGGTTTAAATGCCTTTATAATCCCATTATTGAATTTATTTTGAATTTTTTTTACATTTTTTGATTAAAACATATTGTAATAGTTTTTTTAGCTCTAGAAACATGGAGCCAAAGCCATCCATTGTCAAGAAATGTTCATTTATAGTCAATCAAGCCTAGAAAAGCCTTATTACTCGGTTGAAATGCCTTTATAATCCCATTATTAAATTTATTTTGAATTGTTTTTACATTTTTTGATTAAAACAGATTGTAATTGATTGTTTGCCTCGGGAAACATAGAGCGAATGCCATCCATTGTCAAGAAAAGTTCATTTATAGTCACTCATGCGTAGAAAAGCCTTATTACTCGGTTTAAATGCCTTTATAATCCCATTATTGAATTTATTTTGAATTTTTTTTACATTTTTTGATTAAAACAGATTGTAATTGATTGTTTGCCTCGGGAAACGTGGAGCGAAAGCCATCCATTGTCAAGAAAAGATCATTTATAGTCACTCATGCCCAGAAAAGCCTTATTACTCGGTTTAAATGCCTTTATAACCCCATAGTTGAATTTATTTCGAATTTTTTTTACATTTTTTTATTAAAACAGATTGTAATTGATTGTTTACCTCGGGAAACATGGAGCAAAAGCCATCGATTGTCAAGAAAAGTTCATTTATAGTCACTCAAGCCTAGAAAAGCATTATTACTCGATTTAAATGCCTTTATAATCCCATTATTGAATTTATTTTGAATTGTTTTTACATTTTTTGATTAAAACAGATTGTAACTGATTGTTTGCCTCGGGAAACGTGGAGCGAAAGCCATCCATTGTCAAGAAAAGTTCATTTATATTCACTAATGCCTAGAAAAGCCTTATTACTCGGTTTAAATGCCTTTATAATCCCATTATTGAATTTATTTTCAATGTTTTTTACATTTTTTGATTAAAACATATTGTAATAGATTGTTTACCTCTAGAAACATGGAGCGAAAGCCATCCATTGTCAAGAAAAGTTCATTTATAGTCACTCAAGCCTAGAAAAGCCTTACTACTCGGTTTAAATGCCTTTATAATCCCATTATTGAATTTATTTTGAATTGTTTTTACATTTTTTGATTAAAACAGATTGTAATTGAGTGTTTTCCTCGGGAAACGTGGAGCGAAAGCCATCCATTGTCAAGAAAAGTTCATTTATAGTCACTCAAGCCTAGAAAAGCCTTACTACTCGGTTTAAATGCCTTTATAATCCCATTATTGAATTTATTTTGAATTGTTTTTCCATTTTTTGATTAAAACAGATTGTAACTGATTGTTTGCCTCGGGAAACGTGGAGCGAAAGCCATCCATTGTCAAGAAAAGTTCATTTATATTCGCTAATGCCTAGAAAAGCCTTATTACTCGGTTTAAATGCCTTTATAATCCCATTATTGAATTTATTTTCAATGTTTTTTACATTTTTTGATTAAAACATATTGTAATAGATTGTTTACCTCTAGAAACATGGAGCGAAAGCCATCCATTGTCAAGAAAAGTTCATTTATAGTCACTCATGCGTAGAAAAGCCTTATTACTCGGTTTAAATGCCTTTATAATCTTATTATTGAATTTATTTTGAATTTTTTTTACATTTTTTGATTAAAACATATTGTAATTGAATGTTCACCTCTAGAAACATGGAGCAAAAGCCATCCATTGTCAAGAAAAGTTCATTTATAGTCAATCAAGCCTAGAAAAGCCTTATTACTCGGTTTAAATGCCTTTATAATCCCATTATTGAATTTATTTTGAATTTTTTTTACATTTTTTGATTAAAACAGATTGTAATTGATTGTTTGCCTCGGGAAACGTGGAGCGAAAGCCATCCATTGTCAAGAAAAGATCATTTATAGTCACTCATGCCTAGAAAAAGCCTTATTACTCGGTTTAAATGCCTTTATAATCCCATTATTGAATTTATTTTGAATTGTTTTTACATTTTTTGATTAAAACAGATTGTAATTGATTGTTTGCCTCGGGAAACGTGAAGCGAAAGCCATCCATTGTCAAGAAAAGTTCATTTATAGTCACTCATGCCTAGAAAAGCCTTATTACTCGGTTTAAATGCCTTTATAACCCCATAATTGAATTTATTTTGAATTTTTTTTACATTTTTTTATTAAAACAGATTGTAATTGATTGTTTACCTCGGGAAACATGGAGCAAAAGCCATCCATTGTCAAGAAAAGTTCATTTATAGTCACTCAAGCCTAGAAAAGCCTTACTACTCGGTTTAAATGCCTTTATAATCCCATTATTGAATTTATTTTGAATTGTTTTTACATTTTTTGATTAAAACAGATTGTAACTGATTGTTTGCCTTGGGAAACGTGGAGCGAAAGCCATCCATTGTCAAGAAAAGTTCATTTATATTCACTAATGCCTAGAAAAGCTTTATTACTCGGTTTAAATGCCTTTATAATCCCATTATTGAATTTATTTTCAATGTTTTTTACATTTTTTGATTAAAACATATTGTAATAGATTGTTTACCTCTAGAAACATGGAGCGAAAGCCATCCATTGTCAAGAAAAGTTCATTTATAGTCACTCAAGCCTAGAAAAGCCTTACTACTCGGTTTAAATGCCTTTATAATCCCATTATTGAATTTATTTTGAATTGTTTTTACATTTTTTGATTAAAACAGATTGTAATTGATTGTTTTCCTCGGGAAACGTGGAGCGAAAGCCATCCATTGTCAAGAAAAGATCATTTATAGTCACTCATGCCTAGAAAAAGCCTTATTACTCGGTTTAAATGCCTTTATAACCCCATAATTGAATTTATTTTGAATTTTTTTTACATTTTTTTATTAAAACAGATTGTAATTGATTGTTTACCTCGGGAAACATGGAGCAAAAGCCATCCATTGTCAAGAAAAGTTCATTTATAGTCACTCAAGCCTAGAAAAGCATTATTACTCGATTTAAATGCCTTTATAATCCCATTATTGAATTTATTTTGAATTGTTTTTACATTTTTTGATTAAAACAGATTGTAACTGATTGTTTGCCTCGGGAAACGTGGAGCGAAAGCCATCCATTGTCAAGAAAAGTTCATTTATATTCACTAATGCCTAGAAAAGCCTTATTACTCGGTTTAAATGCCTTTATAATCCCATTATTGAATTTATTTTCAATGTTTTTTACATTTTTTGATTAAAACATATTGTAATAGATTGTTTACCTCTAGAAACATGGAGCGAAAGCCATCCATTGTCAAGAAAATTTCATTTATAGTCACTCAAGCCTAGAAAAGCCTTACTACTCGGTTTAAATGCCTTTATAATCCCATTATTGAATTTATTTTGAATTGTTTTTACATTTTTTAATTAAAACAGATTGTAATTGATTGTTTTCCTCGGGAAACGTGGAGCGAAAGCCATCCATTGTCAAGAAAAGTTCATTTATAGTCACTCAAGCCTAGAAAAGCCTTACTACTCGGTTTAAATGCCTTTATAATCCAATTATTGAATTTATTTTGAATTGTTTTTACATTTTTTGATTAAAACAAATTGTAACTGATTGTTTGCCTCGGGAAACGTGGTGCGAAAGCCATCCATTGTCAAGAAAAGTTCATTTATATTCACTAATGCCTAGAAAAGCCTTATTACTCGGTTTAAATGCCTTTATAATCCCATTATTGAATTTATTTTCAATGTTTTTTACATTTTTTGATTAAAACATATTGTAATAGATTGTTTACCTCTAGAAACATGGAGCGAAAGCCATCCATTGTCAAGAAAAGTTCATTTATAGTCACTCATGCGTAGAAAAGCCTTATTACTCGGTTTAAATGCCTTTATAATCTTATTATTGAATTTATTTTGAATTTTTTTTACATTTTTTGATTAAAACATATTGTAATTGAATGTTTACCTCTAGAAACATGGAGCAAAAGCCATCCATTTTCAAGAAAAGTTCATTTATAGACAATCAAGCCTAGAAAAGCCTTATTACTCGGTTTAAATGCCTTTATAATCCCATTATTGAATTTATTTTGAATTTTTTTTACATTTTTTGATTAAAACAGATTGTAATTGATTGTTTGCCTCGGGAAACGTGGAGCGAAAGCCATCCACTGTCAAGAAAAGATCATTTATAGTCACTCATGCCTAGAAAAAGGCTTATTACTCGGTTTAAATGCCTTTATAATCCCATTATTGAATTTATTTTGAATTATTTTTACATTTTTTGATTAAAACAGATTGTAATTGATTGTTTGCCTCGGGAAACGTGAAGCAAAAGCCATCCATTGTCAAGAAAAGTTCATTTATAGTCACTCATGCCTAGAAAAGCCTTATTACTCGGTTTAAATGCCTTTATAACCCCATAATTGAATTTATTTTGAATTTTTTTTACATTTTTTTATTAAAACAGATTGTAATTGATTGTTTACCTCGGGAAACATGGAGCAAAAGCCATCCATTGTCAAGAAAAGTTCATTTATAGTCACTCAAGCCTAGAAAAGCATTATTACTCGATTTAAATGCCTTTATAATCCCATTATTGAATTTATTTTGAATTGTTTTTACATTTTTTGATTAAAACAGATTGTAACTGATTGTTTGCCTCGGGAAACGTGGAGCGAAAGCCATCCATTGTCAAGAAAAGTTCATTTATATTCACTAATGCCTAGAAAAGCCTTATTACTCGGTTTAAATGCCTTTATAATCCCATTATTGAATTTATTTTCAATGTTTTTTACATTTTTTGATTAAAACATATTGTAATAGATTGTTTACCTCTAGAAACATGGAGCAAAAGCCATCCATTGTCAAGAAAAGTTCATTTATAGTCACTCAAGCCTAGAAAAGCATTATTACTCGATTTAAATGCCTTTATAATCCCATTATTGAATTTATTTTGAATTGTTTTTACATTTTTTGATTAAAACAGATTGTAACTGATTGTTTGCCTCGGGAAACGTGGAGCGAAAGCCATCCATTGTCAAGAAAAGTTCATTTATATTCACTAATGCCTAGAAAAGCCTTATTACTCGGTTTAAATGCCTTTATAATCCCATTATTGAATTTATTTTCAATGTTTTTTACATTTTTTGATTAAAACATATTGTAATAGATTGTTTACCTCTAGAAACATGGAGCGAAAGCCATCCATTGTCAAGAAAAGTTCATTTATAGTCACTCAAGCCTAGAAAAGCCTTACTACTCGGTTTAAATGCCTTTATAATCCCATTATTGAATTTATTTTGAATTGTTTTTACATTTTTTGATTAAAACAGATTGTAATTGATTGTTTTCCTCGGGAAACGTGGAGCGAAAGCCATCCATTGTCAAGAAAAGATCATTTATAGTCACTCATGCCTAGAAAAAGCCTTATTACTCGGTTTAAATGCCTTTATAATCCCATTATTGAATTTATTTTGAATTGTTTTTACATTTTTTGATTAAAACAGATAGTAACTGATTGTTTGCCTCGGGAAACATGGTGCGAAAGCCAACCATTGTCAAGAAAAGTTCATTTATAGTCACTCATTCCTAGAAAAGCCTTATTACTCAGTTTAAATGCCTTTATAATCCCATTATTGAATTTATTTTGAATTGTTTTTACATTTTTTGATTAAAACAGATTGTAACTGATTGTTTGCCTCGGGAAACGTGGAGCGAAAGCCATCCATTGTCAAGAAAAGTTCATTTATATTCACTAATGCCTAGAAAAGCCTTATTACTCGGTTTAAATGCCTTTATAATCCCATTATTGAATTTATTTTCAATGTTTTTTACATTTTTTGATTAAAACATATTGTAATAGATTGTTTACCTCTAGAAACATGGAGCGAAAGCCATCCATTGTCAAGAAAAGTTCATTTATAGTCACTCAAGCCTAGAAAAGCCTTATTACTCGGTTTAAATGCCTTTATAATCCCATTATTGAATTTATTTTGAATTGTTTTTACATTTTTTTATTAAAACAGATTGTAATTGATTGTTTTCCTCGGGAAACGTGGAGCGAAAGCCATCCATTGTCAAGAAAAGATCATTTATAGTCACTCATGCCTAGAAAAAGCCTTATTACTCGGTTTAAATGCCTTTATAATCCCATTATTGAATTTATTTTGAATTGTTTTTACATTTTTTGATTAAAACAGATAGTAACTGATTGTTTGCCTCGGGAAACGTGGTGCGAAAGCCATCCATTGTCAAGAAAAGTTCATTTATAGTCACTCATTCCTAGAAAAGCCTTATTACTCGGTTTAAATGCCTTTATAATCCCATTATTGAATTTATTTTGAATTTTTTTTACATTTTTTGATTAAAACAGATTGTAATTGATTGTTTGCCTCGGGAAACTTGGAACGAAAGCCATCCATTGTCAAGAAAAGTTCATTTATAGTCACTCATGCCTAGAAAAGCCTTATTATTCGGTTTAAATGCCTTTATAATCCCATTATTGAATTGATTTTGAAATTTTTTACATTTTTTGATTAAAACATATTCTAATTGATTGTTTGCCTCGGGAAACTTGGAGCGAAAGCCATCCATTGTCAAGAAAAGATCATTTATAGTCACTCATGCCTAGAAAAGCCTTATTACTCGGTTTAAATGCCTTTATAATCCCATTATTGAATTTATTTTGAATGTTTTTTACATTTTTTGATTAAAACAGATTGTAATTGATTGTTTGCCTTGGGAAACGTGGAGCGAAAGCCATCCATTGTCAAGAAAAGTTCATTTATAGTCACTCATGCCTAGAAAAGCCTTATTACTCGGTTTAAATGCCTTTATAATCCCATTATTGAATTTATTTTGAATTTTTTTTACATTTTTTGATTAAAACATATTCTAATTGATTGTTTACCTCGAGAAACTTGGAGCGAAAGCCATCCATTGTCAAGAAAAGATCATTTATAGTCACTCATGCCTAGAAAAGCCTTATTGCTCGGTTTAAATGCCTTTATAATCCCATTATTGAATTTATTTTGAATTGTTTTTACATTTTTTGATTAAAACATATTGTAATTGAATGTTTACCTCTAGAAACATGGAGCAAAAGCCATCCATTGTCAAGAAAAGTTAATTTATAGTCACTCAAGCCTAGAAAAGCCTTATTACTCGGTTTAAATGCCTTTATAATACCATTATTGAATTTATTTTGAATGTTTTTTACATTTTTTGATTAAAACAGATTGTAATTGATTGTTTGCCTTGGGAAACGTGGAGCGAAAGCCATCCATTGTCAAGAAAAGTTCATTTATAGTCACTCATGCCTAGAAAAGCCTTATTACTCGGTTTAAATGCCTTTATAATCCCATTATTGAATTTATTTTGAATTTTTTTTACATTTTTTGATTAAAACATATTGTAATAGTTTTTTTAGCTCTAGAAACATGGAGCCAAAGCCATCCATTGTCAAGAAATGTTCATTTATAGTCAATCAAGCCTAGAAAAGCCTTATTACTCGGTTGAAATGCCTTTATAATCCCATTATTAAATTTATTTTGAATTGTTTTTACATTTTTTGATTAAAACAGATTGTAATTGATTGTTTGCCTCGGGAAACATAGAGCGAATGCCATCCATTGTCAAGAAAAGTTCATTTATAGTCACTCATGAGTAGAAAAGCCTTATTACTCGGTTTAAATGCCTTTATAATCCCATTATTGAATTTATTTTGAATTTTTTTTACATTTTTTGATTAAAACAGATTGTAATTGATTGTTTGCCTCGGGAAACGTGGAGCGAAAGCCATCCATTGTCAAGAAAAGATCATTTATAGTCACTCATGCCTAGAAAAGCCTTATTACTCGGTTTAAATGCCTTTATAACCCCATAGTTGAATTTATTTCAAATTTTTTTTACATTTTTTTATTAAAACAGATTGTAATTGATTGTTTACCTCGGGAAACATGGAGCAAAAGCCATCCATTGTCAAGAAAAGTTCATTTATAGTCACTCAAGCCTAGAAAAGCATTATTACTCGATTTAAATGCCTTTATAATCCCATTATTGAATTTATTTTGAATTGTTTTTACATTTTTTGATTAAAACAGATTGTAACTGATTGTTTGCCTCGGGAAACGTGGAGCGAAAGCCATCCATTGTCAAGAAAAGTTCATTTATATTCACTAATGCCTAGAAAAGCCTTATTACTCGGTTTAAATGCCTTTATAATCCCATTATTGAATTTATTTTCAATGTTTTTTACATTTTTTGATTAAAACATATTGTAATAGATTGTTTACCTCTAGAAACATGGAGCGAAAGCCATCCATTGTCAAGAAAAGTTCATTTATAGTCACTCAAGCCTAGAAAAGCCTTACTACTCGGTTTAAATGCCTTTATAATCCCATTATTGAATTTATTTTGAATTGTTTTTACATTTTTTGATTAAAACAGATTGTAATTGAGTGTTTTCCTCGGGAAACGTGGAGCGAAAGCCATCCATTGTCAAGAAAAGTTCATTTATAGTCACTCAAGCCTAGAAAAGCCTTACTACTCGGTTTAAATGCCTTTATAATCCCATTATTGAATTTATTTTGAATTGTTTTTCCATTTTTTGATTAAAACAGATTGTAACTGATTGTTTGCCTCGGGAAACGTGGAGCGAAAGCCATCCATTGTCAAGAAAAGTTCATTTATATTCGCTAATGCCTAGAAAAGCCTTATTACTCGGTTTAAATGCCTTTATAATCCCATTATTGAATTTATTTTCAATGTTTTTTACATTTTTTGATTAAAACATATTGTAATAGATTGTTTACCTCTAGAAACATGGAGCGAAAGCCATCCATTGTCAAGAAAAGTTCATTTATAGTCACTCAAGCCTAGAAAAGCCTTACTACTCGGTTTAAATGCCTTTATAATCCCATTATTGAATTTATTTTGAATTGTTTTTACATTTTTTGATTAAAACAGATTGTAATTGAGTGTTTTCCTCGGGAAACGTGGAGCGAAAGCCATCCATTGTCAAGAAAAGTTCATTTATAGTCACTCAAGCCTAGAAAAGCCTTACTACTCGGTTTAAATGCCTTTATAATCCCATTATTGAATTTATTTTGAATTGTTTTTCCATTTTTTGATTAAAACAGATTGTAACTGATTGTTTGCCTCGGGAAACGTGGAGCGAAAGCCATCCATTGTCAAGAAAAGTTCATTTATATTCGCTAATGCCTAGAAAAGCCTTATTACTCGGTTTAAATGCCTTTATAATCCCATTATTGAATTTATTTTCAATGTTTTTTACATTTTTTGATTAAAACATATTGTAATAGATTGTTTACCTCTAGAAACATGGAGCGAAAGCCATCCATTGTCAAGAAAAGTTCATTTATAGTCACTCATGCGTAGAAAAGCCCTATTACTCGGTTTAAATGCCTTTATAATCTTATTATTGAATTTATTTTGAATTTTTTTTACATTTTTTGATTAAAACATATTGTAATTGAATGTTTACCTCTAGAAACATGGAGCAAAAGCCATCCATTGTCAAGAAAAGTTCATTTATAGTCACTCAAGCCTAGAAAAGCCTTACTACTCGGTTTAAATGCCTTTATAATCCCATTATTGAATTTATTTTGAATTGTTTTTCCATTTTTTGATTAAAACAGATTGTAACTGATTGTTTGCCTCGGGAAACGTGGAGCGAAAGCCATCCATTGTCAAGAAAAGTTCATTTATATTCGCTAATGCCTAGAAAAGCCTTATTACTCGGTTTAAATGCCTTTATAATCCCATTATTGAATTTATTTTCAATGTTTTTTACATTTTTTGATTAAAACATATTGTAATAGATTGTTTACCTCTAGAAACATGGAGCGAAAGCCATCCATTGTCAAGAAAAGTTCATTTATAGTCACTCAAGCCTAGAAAAGCCTTACTACTCGGTTTAAATGCCTTTATAATCCCATTATTGAATTTATTTTGAATTTTTTTTACATTTGTTGATTAAAACAGATTGTAATTGATTGTTTGCCTCGGGAAACGTGGAGCGAAAGCCATCCATTGTCAAGAAAAGATCATTTATAGTCACTCATGCCTAGAAAAAGCCTTATTACTCGGTTTAAATGCCTTTATAATCCCATTATTGAATTTATTTTGAATTGTTTTTACATTTTTTGATTAAAACAGATTGTAATTGATTGTTTGCCTCGGGAAACGTGAAGCGAAAGCCATCCATTGTCAAGAAAAGTTCATTTATAGTCACTCATGCCTAGAAAAGCCTTATTACTCGGTTTAAATGCCTTTATAACCCCATAATTGAATTTATTTTGAATTTTTTTTACATTTTTTTATTAAAACAGATTGTAATTGATTGTTTACCTCGGGAAACATGGAGCAAAAGCCATCCATTGTCAAGAAAAGTTCATTTATAGTCACTCAAGCCTAGAAAAGCCTTACTACTCGGTTTAAATGCCTTTATAATCCCATTATTGAATTTATTTTGAATTGTTTTTACATTTTTTGATTAAAACAGATTGTAACTGATTGTTTGCCTCGGGAAACGTGGAGCGAAAGCCATCCATTGTCAAGAAAAGTTCATTTATATTCACTAATGCCTAGAAAAGCTTTATTACTCGGTTTAAATGCCTTTATAATCCCATTATTGAATTTATTTTCAATGTTTTTTACATTTTTTGATTAAAACATATTGTAATAGATTGTTTACCTCTAGAAACATAGAGCGAAAGCCATCCATTGTCAAGAAAAGTTCATTTATAGTCACTCAAGCCTAGAAAAGCCTTACTACTCGGTTTAAATGCCTTTATAATCCCATTATTGAATTTTTTTTGAATTGTTTTTACATTTTTTGATTAAAACAGATTGTAATTGATTGTTTTCCTCGGGAAACGTGGAGCGAAAGCCATCCATTGTCAAGAAAAGATCATTTATAGTCACTCATGCCTAGAAAAAGCCTTATTACTCGGTTTAAATGCCTTTATAATCCCATTATTGAATTTATTTTGAATTGTTTTTACATTTTTTGATTAAAACAGATAGTAACTGATTGTTTGCCTCGGGAAACGTGGTGCGAAAGCCATCCATTGTCAAGAAAAGTTCATTTATAGTCACTCATTCCTAGAAAAGCCTTATTACTCGGTTTAAATGCCTTTATAATCCCATTATTGAATTTATTTTGAATTTTTTTTACATTTTTTCATTAAAACAGATTGTAATTGATTGTTTGCCTTGGGAAACTTGGAACGAAAGCCATCCATTGTCAAGAAAAGTTCATTTATAGTCACTCATGCCTAGAAAAGCCTTATTATTCGGTTTAAATGCCTTTATAATCCCATTATTGAATTTATTTTGAAATTTTTTACATTTTTTGATTAAAACATATTCTAATTGATTGTTTGCCTCGGGAAACTTGGAGCGAAAGCCATCCATTGTCAAGAAAAGATCATTTATAGTCACTCATGCCTAGAAAAGCCTTATTACTCGGTTTAAATGCCTTTATAATCCCATTATTGAATTTATTTTGAATTTTTTTTACATTTTTTCATTAAAACAGATTGTAATTGATTGTTTGCCTCGGGAAACTTGGAGCGAAAGCCATCCATTGTCAAGAAAAGTTCATTTATAGTCACTCATGCCTAGAAAAGCCTTATTACTCGATTTAAATGCCTTTATAATCCCATTATTGAATTTCTTTTGAATTTTTTTTACATTTTTTGATTAAAACATATTCTAATTGATTGTTTGTCTCGGGAAACTTGGAGTGAAAGCTATCCATTGTCAAGAAAAGATCATTTATAGTCACTCATGCCTAGAAAAGCCTTATTGCTCGGTTTAAATGACTTTATAATCCCATTATTGAATTTATTTTGAATTGTTTTTACATTTTTTGATTAAAACATATTGTAATTGAATGTTTACCTCTAGAAACATGGAGCAAAAGCCATCCATTGTCAAGAAAAGTTAATTTATAGTCACTCAAGCCTAGAAAAGCCTTATTACTCGGTTTAAATGCCTTTATAATACCATTATTGAATTTATTTTGAATGTTTTTTACATTTTTTGATTAAAACAGATTGTAATTGATTGTTTGCCTTGGGAAACGTGGAGCGAAAGCCATCCATTGTCAAGAAAAGTTCATTTATAGTCACTCATGCCTAGAAAAGCCTTATTACTCGGTTTAAATGCCTTTATAATCCCATTATTGAATTTATTTTGAATTTTTTTTACATTTTTTGATTAAAACAGATAGTAACTGATTGTTTGCCTCGGGAAACGTGGTGCGAAAGCCATCCATTGTCAAGAAATGTTCATTTATAGTCAATCAAGCCTAGAAAAGCCTTATTACTCGGTTGAAATGCCTTTATAATCCCATTACTAAATTTATTTTGAATTGTTTTTACATTTTTTGATTAAAACAGATTGTAATTGATTGTTTGCCTCGGGAAACATAGAGCGAATGCCATCCATTGTCAAGAAAAGTTCATTTATAGTCACTCATGCGTAGAAAAGCCTTATTACTCGGTTTAAATGCCTTTATAATCCCATTATTGAATTTATTTTGAATTTTTTTTACATTTTTTGATTAAAACAGATTGTAACTGATTGTTTGCCTCGGGAAACGTGGAGCGAAATCCATCCATTGTCAAGAAAAGATCATTTATAGTCACTCATGCCTAGAAAAGCCTTATTACTCGGTTTAAATGCCTTTATAACCCCATAATTGAATTTATTTTGAATTTTTTTTACATTTTTTTATTAAAACAGATTGTAATTGATTGTTTACCTCGGGAAACATGGAGCAAAAGCCATCCATTGTCAAGAAAAGTTCATTTATAGTCACTCAAGCCTAGAAAAGCAGTATTACTCGATTTAAATGCCTTTATAATCCCATTATTGAATTTATTTTGAATTGTTTTTACATTTTTTGATTAAAACAGATAGTAACTGATTGTTTGCCTCGGGAAACGTGGTGCGAAAGCCATCCATTGTCAAGAAAAGTTCATTTATAGTCACTCATTCCTAGAAAAGCCTTATTACTCGGTTTAAATGCCTTTATAATCCCATTATTGAATTTATTTTGAATTTTTTTTACATTTTTTGATTAAAACAGATTGTAATTGATTGTTTGCCTCGGGAAACTTGGAACGAAAGCCATCCATTGTCAAGAAAAGTTCATTTATAGTCACTCATGCCTAGAAAAGCCTTAGTACTCGGTTTAAATGCCTTTATAATCCCATTATTGAATTTATTTTGAATTGTTTTTACATTTTTTGATTAAAACAGATTGTAACTGATTGTTTGCCTCGGGAAACGTGGAGCGAAAGCCATCCATTGTCAAGAAAAGTTCATTTATATTCACTAATGCCTAGAAAAGCTTTATTACTCGGTTTAAATGCCTTTATAATCCCATTATTGAATTTATTTTCAATGTTTTTTACATTTTTTGATTAAAACATATTGTAATAGATTGTTTACCTCTAGAAACATAGAGCGAAAGCCATCCATTGTCAAGAAAAGTTCATTTATAGTCACTCAAGCCTAGAAAAGCCTTACTACTCGGTTTAAATGCCTTTATAATCCCATTATTGAATTTATTTTGAATTGTTTTTACATTTTTTGATTAAAACAGATTGTAATTGATTGTTTTCCTCGGGAAACGTGGAGCGAAAGCCATCCATTGTCAAGAAAAGATCATTTATAGTCACTCATGCCTAGAAAAAGCCTTATTACTCGGTTTAAATGCCTTTATAATCCCATTATTGAATTTATTTTGAATTGTTTTTACATTTTTTGATTAAAACAGATAGTAACTGATTGTTTGCCTCGGGAAACGTGGTGCGAAAGCCATCCATTGTCAAGAAAAGTTCATTTATAGTCACTCATTCCTAGAAAAGCCTTATTACTCGGTTTAAATGCCTTTATAATCCCATTATTGAATTTATTTTGAATTTTTTTTACATTTTTTGATTAAAACAGATTGTAATTGATTGTTTGCCTCGGGAAACTTGGAACGAAAGCCATCCATTGTCAAGAAAAGTTCATTTATAGTCACTCATGCCTAGAAAAGCCTTATTATTCGGTTTAAATGCCTTTATAATCCCATTATTGAATTTATTTTGAAATTTTTTACATTTTTTGATTAAAACATATTCTAATTGATTGTTTGCCTCGGGAAACTTGGAGCGAAAGCCATCCATTGTCAAGAAAAGATCATTTATAGTCACTCATGCCTAGAAAAGCCTTATTACTCGGTTTAAATGCCTTTATAATCCCATTATTGAATTTATTTTGAATTTTTTTTACATTTTTTCATTAAAACAGATTGTAATTGATTGTTTGCCTCGGGAAACTTGGAGCGAAAGCCATCCATTGTCAAGAAAAGTTCATTTATAGTCACTCATGCCTAGAAAAGCCTTATTACTCGATTTAAATGCCTCTATAATCCCATTATTGAATTTCTTTTGAATTTTTTTTACATTTTTTGATTAAAACATATTCTAATTGATTGTTTGTCTCGGGAAACTTGGAGTGAAAGCCATCCATTGTCAAGAAAAGATCATTTATAGTCACTCATGCCTAGAAAAGCCTTATTGCTCGGTTTAAATGACTTTATAATCCCATTATTGAATTTATTTTGAATTGTTTTTACATTTTTTGATTAAAACATATTGTAATTGAATGTTTACCTCTAGAAACATGGAGCAAAAGCCATCCATTGTCAAGAAAAGTTAATTTATAGTCACTCAAGCCTAGAAAAGCCTTATTACTTGGTTTAAATGCCTTTATAATACCATTATTGAATTTATTTTGAATGTTTTTTACATTTTTTGATTAAAACAGATTGTAATTGATTGTTTGCCTTGGGAAACGTGGAGCGAAAGCCATCCATTGTCAAGAAAAGTTCATTTATAGTCACTCATGCCTAGAAAAGCCTTATTACTCGGTTTAAATGCCTTTATAATCCCATTATTGAATTTATTTTGAATTTTTTTTACATTTTTTGATTAAAACAGATAGTAACTGATTGTTTGCCTCGGGAAACGTGGTGCGAAAGCCATCCATTGTCAAGAAATGTTCATTTATAGTCAATCAAGCCTAGAAAAGCCTTATTACTCGGTTGAAATGCCTTTATAATCCCATTACTAAATTTATTTTGAATTGTTTTTACATTTTTTGATTAAAACAGATTGTAATTGATTGTTTGCCTCGGGAAACATAGAGCGAATGCCATCCATTGTCAAGAAAAGTTCATTTATAGTCACTCATGCGTAGAAAAGCCTTATTACTCGGTTTAAATGCCTTTATAATCCCATTATTGAATTTATTTTGAATTTTTTTTACATTTTTTGATTAAAACAGATTGTAACTGATTGTTTGCCTCGGGAAACGTGGAGCGAAAGCCATCCATTGTCAAGAAAAGATCATTTATAGTCACTCATGCCTAGAAAAGCCTTATTACTCGGTTTAAATGCCTTTATAACCCCATAATTGAATTTATTTTGAATTTTTTTTACATTTTTTTATTAAAACAGATTGTAATTGATTGTTTACCTCGGGAAACATGGAGCAAAAGCCATCCATTGTCAAGAAAAGTTCATTTATAGTCACTCAAGCCTAGAAAAGCATTATTACTCGATTTAAATGCCTTTATAATCCCATTATTGAATTTATTTTGAATTGTTTTTACATTTTTTGATTAAAACAGATTGTAACTGATTGTTTGCCTCGGGAAACGTGGAGCGAAAGCCATCCATTGTCAAGAAAAGTTCATTTATATTCACTAATGCCTAGAAAAGCCTTATTACTCGGTTTAAATGCCTTTATAATCCCATTATTGAATTTATTTTCAATGTTTTTTACATTTTTTGATTAAAACATATTGTAATAGATTGTTTACCTCTAGAAACATGGAGCGAAAGCCATCCATTGTCAAGAAAATTTCATTTATAGTCACTCAAGCCTAGAAAAGCCTTACTACTCGGTTTAAATGCCTTTATAATCCCATTATTGAATTTATTTTGAATTGTTTTTACATTTTTTAATTAAAACAGATTGTAATTGATTGTTTTCCTCGGGAAACGTGGAGCGAAAGCCATCCATTGTCAAGAAAAGTTCATTTATAGTCACTCAAGCCTAGAAAAGCCTTACTACTCGGTTTAAATGCCTTTATAATCCCATTATTGAATTTATTTTCAATGTTTTTTACATTTTTTGATTAAAACATATTGTAATAGATTGTTTACCTCTAGAAACATGGAGCGAAAGCCATCCATTGTCAAGAAAAGTTCATTTATAGTCACTCATGCGTAGAAAAGCCTTATTACTCGGTTTAAATGCCTTTATAATCTTATTATTGAATTTATTTTGAATTTTTTTTACATTTTTTGATTAAAACATATTGTAATTGAATGTTTACCTCTAGAAACATGGAGCAAAAGCCATCCATTTTCAAGAAAAGTTCATTTATAGACAATCAAGCCTAGAAAAGCCTTATTACTCGGTTTAAATGCCTTTATAATCCCATTATTGAATTTATTTTGAATTTTTTTTACATTTTTTGATTAAAACAGATTGTAATTGATTGTTTGCCTCGGGAAACGTGGAGCGAAAGCCATCCATTGTCAAGAAAAGATCATTTATAGTCACTCATGCCTAGAAAACGGCTTATTACTCGGTTTAAATGCCTTTATAATCCCATTATTGAATTTATTTTGAATTGTTTTTACATTTTTTGATTAAAACAGATTGTAATTGATTGTTTGCCTCGGGAAACGTGAAGCAAAAGCCATCCATTGTCAAGAAAAGTTCATTTATAGTCACTCATGCCTAGAAAAGCCTTATTACTCGGTTTAAATGCCTTTATAATCCCATTATTGAATTTATTTTGAATTGTTTTTACATTTTTTGATTAAAACAGATTGTAACTGATTGTTTGCCTCGGGAAACGTGGAGCGAAAGCCATCCATTGTCAAGAAAAGTTCATTTATATTCACTAATGCCTAGAAAAGCCTTATTACTCGGTTTAAATGCCTTTATAATCCCATTATTGAATTTATTTTCAATGTTTTTTACATTTTTTGATTAAAACATATTGTAATAGATTGTTTACCTCTAGAAACATGGAGCAAAAGCCATCCATTGTCAAGAAAAGTTCATTTATAGTCATTCAAGCTTAGAAAAGCATTATTACTCGATTTAAATGCCTTTATAATCCCATTATTGAATTTATTTTGAATTGTTTTTACATTTTTTGATTAAAACAGATTGTAACTGATTGTTTGCCTCGGGAAACGTGGAGCGAAAGCCATCCATTGTCAAGAAAAGTTCATTTATATTCACTAATGCCTAGAAAAGCCTTATTACTCGGTTTAAATGCCTTTATAATCCCATTATTGAATTTATTTTCAATGTTTTTTACATTTTTTGATTAAAACATATTGTAATAGATTGTTTACCTCTAGAAACATGGAGCGAAAGCCATCCATTGTCAAGAAAAGTTCATTTATAGTCACTCAAGCCTAGAAAAGCCTTACTACTCGGTTTAAATGCCTTTATAATCCCATTATTGAATTTATTTTGAATTGTTTTTACATTTTTTGATTAAAACAGATTGTAATTGATTGTTTTCCTCGGAAACGTGGAGCGAAAGCCATCCATTGTCAAGAAAAGATCATTTATAGTCACTCATGCCTAGAAAAAGCCTTATTACTCGGTTTAAATGCCTTTATAATCCCATTATTGAATTTATTTTGAATTGTTTTTACATTTTTTGATTAAAACAGATAGTAACTGCTTGTTTGCCTCGGGAAACATGGTGCGAAAGCCAACCATTGTCAAGAAAAGTTCATTTATAGTCACTCATTCCTAGAAAAGCCTTATTACTCGGTTTAAATGCCTTTATAATCCCATTATTGAATTTATTTTGAATTGTTTTTACATTTTTTGATTAAAACAGATTGTAACTGATTGTTTGCCTCGGGAAACGTGGAGCGAAAGCCATCCATTGTCAAGAAAAGTTCATTTATATTCACTAATGCCTAGAAAAGCCTTATTACTCGGTTTAAATGCCTTTATAATCCCATTATTGAATTTATTTTCAATGTTTTTTACATTTTTTGATTAAAACATATTGTAATAGATTGTTTACCTCTAGAAACATGGAGCGAAAGCCATCCATTGTCAAGAAAAGTTCATTTATAGTCACTCAAGCCTAGAAAAGCCTTACTACTCGGTTTAAATGCCTTTATAATCCCATTATTGAATTTATTTTGAATTGTTTTTACATTTTTTGATTAAAACAGATTGTAATTGATTGTTTTCCTCGGGAAACGTGGAGCGAAAGCCATCCATTGTCAAGAAAAGTTCATTTATAGTCACTCAAGCCTAGAAAAGCCTTACTACTCGGTTTAAATGCCTTTATAATCCCATTATTGAATTTATTTTGAATTGTTTTTACATTTTTTGATTAAAACAGATTGTAACTGATTGTTTGCCTCGGGAAACGTGGAGCGAAAGCCATCCATTGTCAAGAAAAGTTCATTTATATTCACTAATGCCTAGAAAAGCCTTATTACTCGGTTTAAATGCCTTTATAATCCCATTATTGAATTTATTTTCAATGTTTTTTACATTTTTTGATTAAAACATATTGTAATAGATTGTTTACCTCTAGAAACATGGAGCGAAAGCCATCCATTGTCAAGAAAAGTTCATTTATAGTCACTCATGCGTAGAAAAGCCTTATTACTCGGTTTAAATGCCTTTATAATCTTATTATTGAATTTATTTTGAATTTTTTTTACATTTTTTGATTAAAACATATTGTAATTGAATGTTTAGCTCTAGAAACATCAAGCAAAAGCCATCCATTGTCAAGAAAAGTTCATTTATAGTCAATCGAGCCTAGAAAAGCCTTATTACTCGGTTTAAATGCCTTTATAATCCCATTATTGAATTTATTTTGAATTTTTTTTACATTTTTTGATTAAAACAGATTGTAATTGATTGTTTGCCTCGGGAAACGTGGAGCGAAAGCCATCCATTGTCAAGAAAAGATCATTTATAGTCACTCATGCCTAGAAAAAGCCTTATTACTCGGTTTAAATGCCTTTATAATCCCATTATTGAATTTATTTTGAATTGTTTTTACATTTTTTGATTAAAACAGATTGTAATTGATTGTTTGCCTCGGGAAACGTGAAGCGAAAGCCATCCATTGTCAAGAAAAGTTCATTTATAGTCACTCATGCCTAGAAAAGCCTTATTACTCGGTTTAAATGCCTTTATAATCCCATTATTGAATTTATTTTGAATTCTTTTTACATTTTTGGATTAAAACATATTGTAATAGATTGTTTACCTCTAGAAACATGGAGCAAAAGCCATCCATTGTCAAGAAAAGTTCACTTATAGTCACTCAAGCCTAGAAAAGCCTTACTACTCGGTTTAAATGCCTTTATAATCCCATTATTGAATTTATTTTGAATTGTTTTTACATTTTTCGATTCAAACAGATTGTAATTGATTGTTTGCCTCGGGAAACGTGGAGCGAAAGCCATCCATTGTCTAGAAAAGTTCATTTATAGTCACTCATGGCTAGAAAAGCCTTATTACTCGGTTTAAATGCCTTTATAATCCCATTATTGAATTTATTTTAAATTTTTTTTACATTTTTTGTTTAAAACAGATTCTAATTGATTGTTTGCCTCGGGAAACGTGGAGCAAAAGCCATCTATTGTCAAGAAAAGTTCATTTATAGTCACTCATGCGTAGAAAAGCCTTATTACTCGGTTTAAATGCCTTTATAATCCCATTATTGAATTTATTTTGAATTTTTTTTACATTTTTTGATTAAAACATATTGTAATTGAATGTTTACCTCTAGAAACATGGAGCAAAAGCCATCCATTGTCAAGAAAAGTTCATTTATAGTCACTCAAGCCTAGAAAAGCCTTATTACTCAGTTTAAATGCCTTTATAATCCCATTATTGAATTTATTTTGAATTTTTTTTGCATTTTTTGATTAAAACATATTCTAATTGATTGTTTGCCTCGGGAAACGTGGAGCAAAAGCGATCCATTCTCAAAAAAAGTTCATTTATAGTCACTTATGCCTAGAAAAGCCTTATTACTCGGTTTAAATGCCTTTATAATCCCATTATTGAATTTATTTTGAATGTTTTTTTACATTTTTGATTAAAACAGATTGCAATTGATTGTTTGCCTCGAGAAACGTGGAGCGAAAGCCATCCATTGTCAACAAAAGTTCATTTATAGTCACTCATGCCTAGAAAAGCCTTATTACTCGGTTTAAATGCGTTTATAATCCCATTATTGAGTTTGTTTTGAATTTTTTTTACATTTTTTGATTAAAATAGATTGTAATTGATTGTTTACCTCGGGAAACTTGGAGGGAAAGCCATCCATTGTCAAGAAAAGTTCATTTATAGTCACTCATGCCTAGAAAAGCCTTATTACTCGGTTTAAATGCCTTTATAATCCCATTATTGAATTTATTTTGAATGTTTTTTACATTTTTGATTAAAACAGATTGTAATTTATTGTTTGCCTCGGGAAACGTGGAGCGAAAGCCATCCATTGTCAAGAAAAGATCATTTATAGTCACTCATGCCTAGAAAAGCCTTATTGCTCGGTTTAAATGCCTTTATAATCCCATTATTGAATTTATTTTGAATTTTTTTTACATTTTTTGATTAAAACAGATTGTAATTGATTGTTTGCCTCAAAAAACGTGGAACGAAAGCCATCCATTGTCAAGAAAAGTTCATTTATAGTCACTCATGCCTAGAAAAAGCCTTATTACTCGGTTTAAATGCCTTTATAATCCCATTATTGAATTTATTTTGAATTGTTTTTACATTTTTTGATGAAAACAGATTGTAATTGATTGTTTACCTCGGGAAACGTGGAGCGAAAGCCATCCATTGTCATGAAAAGTTCATTTATAGTCACTCATGCCTAGAAAAGCCTTATTGCTCGGTTTAAATGCCTTTATAATCCCATTATTGAATTTATTTTGAATTTTTTTACATTTTTTGATTAAAACATATTCTAATTGATTGTTTACCTCGAGAAACTTGGAGCGAAAGCCATCCATTCTCAAAAAAAGTTCATTTATAGTCACTCATGCCTATAAAAGCCTTATTACTCGGTTTAAATGCCTTTATAATCCCATTATTGAATTTATTTTGAATTGTTTTTACATTTTTTGATTAAAACAGATTGTAACTGATTGTTTGCCTCGGGAAACGTGGAGCGAAAGCCATCCATTGTCAAAAAAAGTTCATTTATAGTCACTCATGCCTAGAAAAGCCTTATTACTCGGTTTAAATGCCTTTATAATCCCATTATTGAATTTATTTTGAATTTTTTTTACATTTTTTGATTAAAACCGATTGTAATTGATTGTTTGCCTCGGGAAACGTGGAGCGAAAGCCATCCATTGTCAAGAAAAGTTCATTTATAGTCACTCATGCCTAGAAAAGCCTTATTACTTAGTTTAAATGCCTTTATAATCCCATTATTGAATTTATTTTGAATTTTTTTTACATTTTTTGATTAAAACAGATTGTAATTGATTGTTTGCCTCGGGAAACGTGGAGCGAAAGACATCCATTGTCAAGAAAAGTTCATTTATAGTCACTCATGCGTAGAAAAGCCTTATTACTCGGTTTAAATGCCTTTATAATCCCATTATTGAATTTATTTTGAATTGTTTTTACATTTTTTGATTAAAACAGATTGTAACTGATTGTTTGCCTCGGGAAACGTGGAGCGAAAGCCATCCATTGTCAAGAAAAGTTCATTTATATTCACTAATGCCTAGAAAAGCCTTATTACTCGGTTTAAATGCCTTTATAATCCCATTATTGAATTTATTTTCAATGTTTTTTACATTTTTTGATTAAAACATATTGTAATAGATTGTTTACCTCTAGAAACATGGAGCGAAAGCCATCCATTGTCAAGAAAAGTTCATTTATAGTCACTCAAGCCTAGAAAAGCCTTACTACTCGGTTTAAATGCCTTTATAATCCCATTATTGAATTTATTTTGAATTGTTTTTACATTTTTTGATTAAAACAGATTGTAATTGATTGTTTTCCTCGGGAAACGTGGAGCGAAAGCCATCCATTGTCAAGAAAAGATCATTTATAGTCACTCATGCCTAGAAAAAGCCTTATTACTCGGTTTAAATGCCTTTATAATCCCATTATTGAATTTATTTTGAATTGTTTTTACATTTTTTGATTAAAACAGATAGTAACTGCTTGTTTGCCTCGGGAAACATGGTGCGAAAGCCAACCATTGTCAAGAAAAGTTCATTTATAGTCACTCATTCCTAGAAAAGCCTTATTACTCGGTTTAAATGCCTTTATAATCCCATTATTGAATTTATTTTGAATTGTTTTTACATTTTTTGATTAAAACAGATTGTAACTGATTGTTTGCCTCGGGAAACGTGGAGCGAAAGCCATCCATTGTCAAGAAAAGTTCATTTATATTCACTAATGCCTAGAAAAGCCTTATTACTCGGTTTAAATGCCTTTATAATCCCATTATTGAATTTATTTTCAATGTTTTTTACATTTTTTGATTAAAACATATTGTAATAGATTGTTTACCTCTAGAAACATGGAGCGAAAGCCATCCATTGTCAAGAAAAGTTCATTTATAGTCACTCAAGCCTAGAAAAGCCTTACTACTCGGTTTAAATGCCTTTATAATCCCATTATTGAATTTATTTTGAATTGTTTTTACATTTTTTGATTAAAACAGATTGTAATTGATTGTTTTCCTCGGGAAACGTGGAGCGAAAGCCATCCATTGTCAAGAAAAGTTCATTTATAGTCACTCAAGCCTAGAAAAGCCTTACTACTCGGTTTAAATGCCTTTATAATCCCATTATTGAATTTATTTTGAATTGTTTTTACATTTTTTGATTAAAACAGATTGTAACTGATTGTTTGCCTCGGGAAACGTGGAGCGAAAGCCATCCATTGTCAAGAAAAGTTCATTTATATTCACTAATGCCTAGAAAAGCCTTATTACTCGGTTTAAATGCCTTTATAATCCCATTATTGAATTTATTTTCAATGTTTTTTACATTTTTTGATTAAAACATATTGTAATAGATTGTTTACCTCTAGAAACATGGAGCGAAAGCCATCCATTGTCAAGAAAAGTTCATTTATAGTCACTCATGCGTAGAAAAGCCTTATTACTCGGTTTAAATGCCTTTATAATCTTATTATTGAATTTATTTTGAATTTTTTTTACATTTTTTGATTAAAACATATTGTAATTGAATGTTTACCTCTAGAAACATCAAGCAAAAGCCATCCATTGTCAAGAAAAGTTCATTTATAGTCAATCCAGCCTAGAAAAGCCTTATTACTCGGTTTAAATGCCTTTATAATCCCATTATTGAATTTATTTTGAATTTTTTTTACATTTTTTGATTAAAACAGATTGTAATTGATTGTTTGCCTCGGGAAACGTGGAGCGAAAGCCATCCATTGTCAAGAAAAGATCATTTATAGTCACTCATGCCTAGAAAAAGCCTTATTACTCGGTTTAAATGCCTTTATAATCCCATTATTGAATTTATTTTGAATTGTTTTTACATTTTTTGATTAAAACAGATTGTAATTGATTGTTTGCCTCGGGAAACGTGAAGCGAAAGCCATCCATTGTCAAGAAAAGTTCATTTATAGTCACTCATGCCTAGAAAAGCCTTATTACTCGGTTTAAATGCCTTTATAATCCCATTATTGAATTTATTTTGAATTCTTTTTACATTTTTGGATTAAAACATATTGTAATAGATTGTTTACCTCTAGAAACATGGAGCAAAAGCCATCCATTGTCAAGAAAAGTTCACTTATAGTCACTCAAGCCTAGAAAAGCCTTACTACTCGGTTTAAATGCCTTTATAATCCCATTATTGAATTTATTTTGAATTGTTTTTACATTTTTCGATTCAAACAGATTGTAATTGATTGTTTGCCTCGGGAAACGTGGAGCGAAAGCCATCCATTGTCTAGAAAAGTTCATTTATAGTCACTCATGGCTAGAAAAGCCTTATTACTCGGTTTAAATGCCTTTATAATCCCATTATTGAATTTATTTTAAATTTTTTTTACATTTTTTGTTTAAAACAGATTCTAATTGATTGTTTGCCTCGGGAAACGTGGAGCAAAAGCCATCTATTGTCAAGAAAAGTTCATTTATAGTCACTCATGCGTAGAAAAGCCTTATTACTCGGTTTAAATGCCTTTATAATCCCATTCTTGAATTTATTTTGAATTTTTTTTACATTTTTTGATTAAAACATATTGTAATTGAATGTTTACCTCTAGAAACATGGAGCAAAAGCCATCCATTGTCAAGAAAAGTTCATTTATAGTCACTCAAGCCTAGAAAAGCCTTATTACTCAGTTTAAATGCCTTTATAATCCCATTATTGAATTTATTTTGAATTTTTTTTGCATTTTTTGATTAAAACATATTCTAATTGATTGTTTGCCTCGGGAAACGTGGAGCGAAAGCGATCCATTCTCAAAAAAAGTTCATTTATAGTCACTTATGCCTAGAAAAGCCTTATTACTCGGTTTAAATGCCTTTATAATCCCATTATTGAATTTATTTTGAATGTTTTTTTACATTTTTGATTAAAACAGATTGCAATTGATTGTTTGCCTCGAGAAACGTGGAGCGAAAGCCATCCATTGTCAACAAAAGTTCATTTATAGTCACTCATGCCTAGAAAAGCCTTATTACTCGGTTTAAATGCCTTTATAATCCCATTATTGAGTTTGTTTTGAATTTTTTTTACATTTTTTGATTAAAACAGATTGTAATTGATTGTTTACCTCGGGAAACTTGGAGGGAAAGCCATCCATTGTCAAGAAAAGTTCATTTATAGTCACTCAAGCCTAGAAAAGCCTTATTACTCGGTTTAAATGCCTTTATAATCTCATTATTGAATTTATTTTGAATTGTTTTTACATTTTTTGATTAAAACAGATTGTAATTGATTCTTTGCCTCGGGAAACGTGGAGCGAAAGCCATCCATTGTCAAGAAAAGTTCATTTATAGTCACTCATGCCTAGAAAAGCCTTATTACTCGGTTTAAATGCCTTTATAATCCCATTATTGAATTTATTTTGAATGTTTTTTACATTTTTGATTAAAACAGATTGTAATTGATTGTTTGCCTCGGGAAACGTGGAGCGAAAGCCATCCATTGTCAAGAAAAGATCATTTATAGTCACTCATGCCTAGAAAAGCCTTATTGCTCGGTTTAAATGCCTTTATAATCCCATTATTGAATTTATTTTGAATTTTTTTTACATTTTTTGATTAAAACAGATTGTAATTGATTGTTTGCCTCAAAAAACGTGGAACGAAAGCCATCCATTGTCAAGAAAAGTTCATTTATAGTCACTCATGCCTAGAAAAAGCCTTATTACTCGGTTTAAATGCCTTTATAATCCCATTATTGAATTTATTTTGAATTGTTTTTACATTTTTTGATGAAAACAGATTGTAATTGATTGTTTGCCTCGGGAAACGTGGAGCGAAAGCCATCCATTGTCAAGAAAAGTTCATTTATAGTCACTCATGCCTAGAAAAGCCTTATTGCTCGGTTTAAATGCCTTTATAATCCCATTATTGAATTTATTTTGAATTTTTTTACATTTTTTGATTAAAACATATTCTAATTGATTGTTTACCTCGAGAAACTTGGAGCGAAAGCCATCCATTCTCAAAAAAAGTTCATTTATAGTCACTCATGCCTATAAAAGCCTTATTACTCGGTTTAAATGCCTTTATAATCCCATTATTGAATTTATTTTGAATTGTTTTTACATTTTTTGATTAAAACAGATTGTAACTGATTGTTTGCCTCGGGAAACGTGGAGCGAAAGCCATCCATTGTCAAGAAAAGTTCATTTATAGTCACTCATGCCTAGAAAAGCCTTATTACTCGGTTTAAATGCCTTTATAATCCCATTATTGAATTTATTTTGAATTTTTTTTACATTTTTTGATTAAAACCGATTGTAATTGATTGTTTGCCTCGGGAAACGTGGAGCGAAAGCCATCCATTGTCAAGAAAAGTTCATTTATAGTCACTCATGCCTAGAAAAGCCTTATTACTTAGTTTAAATGCCTTTATAATCCCATTATTGAATTTATTTTGAATTTTTTTTACATTTTTTGATTAAAACAGATTGTAATTGATTGTTTGCCTCGGGAAACGTGGAGCGAAAGACATCCATTGTCAAGAAAAGTTCATTTATAGTCACTCATGCGTAGAAAAGCCTTATTACTCGGTTTAAATGCCTTTATAATCCCATTATTGAATTTATTTTGAATTTTTTTTACATTTTTTCATTAAAACATATTGTAATTGAATGTTTACCTCTAGAAACATGGAGCAAAAGCCATCCATTGTCAAGAAAAGTTCATTTATAGTCACTCAAGCCTAGAAAAGCCTTATTACTCAGTTTAAATGCCTTTATAATCCCATTATTGAATTTATTTTGAATTTTTTTTGCATTTTTTGATTAAAACATATTCTAATTGATTGTTTGCCTCGGGAAACGTGGAGCGAAAGCGATCCATTCTCAAAAAAAGTTCATTTATAGTCACTTATGCCTAGAAAAGCCTTATTACTCGGTTTAAATGCCTTTATAATCCCATTATTGAATTTATTTTGAATGTTTTTTTACATTTTTGATTAAAACAGATTGCAATTGATTGTTTGCCTCGAGAAACGTGGAGCGAAAGCCATCCATTGTCAACAAAAGTTCATTTATAGTCACTCATGCCTAGAAAAGCCTTATTACTCGGTTTAAATGCCTTTATAATCCCATTATTGAGTTTATTTTGAATTTTTTTTACATTTTTTGATTAAAACAGATTGTAATTGATTGTTTACCTCGGGAAACTTGGAGGGAAAGCCATCCATTGTCAAGAAAAGTTCATTTATAGTCACTCAAGCCTAGAAAAGCCTTATTACTCGGTTTAAATGCCTTTATAATCTCATTATTGAATTTATTTTGAATTGTTTTTACATTTTTTGATTAAAACAGATTGTAATTGATTCTTTGCCTCGGGAAACGTGGAGCGAAAGCCATCCATTGTCAAGAAAAGTTCATTTATAGTCACTCATGCCTAGAAAAGCCTTATTACTCGGTTTAAATGCCTTTATAATCCCATTATTGAATTTATTTTGAATGTTTTTTACATTTTTGATTAAAACAGATTGTAATTTATTGTTTGCCTCGGGAAACGTGGAGCGAAAGCCATCCATTGTCAAGAAAAGATCATTTATAGTCACTCATGCCTAGAAAAGCCTTATTGCTCGGTTTAAATGCCTTTATAATCCCATTATTGAATTTATTTTGAATTTTTTTTACATTTTTTGATTAAAACAGATTGTAATTGATTGTTTGCCTCAAAAAACGTGGAACGAAAGCCATCCATTGTCAAGAAAAGTTCATTTATAGTCACTCATGCCTAGACAAAGCCTTATTACTCGGTTTAAATGCCTTTATAATCCCATTATTGAATTTATTTTGAATTGTTTTTACATTTTTTGATGAAAACAGATTGTAATTGATTGTTTGCCTCGGGAAACGTGGAGCGAAAGCCATCCATTGTCAAGAAAAGTTCATTTATAGTCACTCATGCCTAGAAAAGCCTTATTGCTCGGTTTAAATGCCTTTATAATCCCATTATTGAATTTATTTTGAATTTTTTTACATTTTTTGATTAAAACATATTCTAATTGATTGTTTACCTCGAGAAACTTGGAGCGAAAGCCATCCATTCTCAAAAAAAGATCATTTATAGTCACTCATGCCTATAAAAGCCTTATTACTCGGTTTAAATGCCTTTATAATCCCATTATTGAATTTATTTTGAATTTTTTTTACATTTTTTGATTAAAACAGATTGTAATTGATTGTTTGCCTCGGGAAACGTGGAGCGAAAGACATCCATTGTCAAGAAAAGTTCATTTATAGTCACTCATGCGTAGAAAAGCCTTATTACTCGGTTTAAATGCCTTTATAATCCCATTATTGAATTTATTTTGAATTGTTTTTACATTTTTTGATTAAAACAGATTGTAACTGATTGTTTGCCTCGGGAAACGTGGAGCGAAAGCCATCCATTGTCAAGAAAAGTTGATTTATATTCACTAATGCCTAGAAAAGCCTTATTACTCGGTTTAAATGCCTTTATAATCCCATTATTGAATTTATTTTCAATGTTTTTTACATTTTTTGATTAAAACATATTGTAATAGATTGTTTACCTCTAGAAACTTGGAGCGAAAGCCATCCATTGTCAAGAAAAGTTCATTTATAGTCACTCAAGCCTAGAAAAGCCTTACTACTCGGTTTAAATGCCTTTATAATCCCATTATTGAATTTATTTTGAATTGTTTTTACATTTTTTGATTAAAACAGATTGTAATTGATTGTTTTCCTCGGGAAACGTGGAGCGAAAGCCATCCATTGTCAAGAAAAGATCGTTTATAGTCACTCATGCCTAGAAAAAGCCTTATTACTCGGTTTAAATGCCTTTATAATCCCATTATTGAATTTATTTTGAATTGTTTTTACATTTTTTGATTAAAACAGATAGTAACTGATTGTTTGCCTCGGGAAACATGGTGCGAAAGCCAACCATTGTCAAGAAAAGTTCATTTATAGTCACTCAAGCCTAGAAAAGCCTTACTACTCGGTTTAAATGCCTTTATAATCCCATTATTGAATTTATTTTGAATTGTTTTTACATTTTTTGATTAAAACAGATTGTAACTGATTGTTTGCCTCGGGAAACGTGGAGCGAAAGCCATCCATTGTCAAGAAAAGTTCATTTATATTCACTAATGCCTAGAAAAGCCTTATTACTCGGTTTAAATGCCTTTATAATCCCATTATTGAATTTATTTTCAATGTTTTTTACATTTTTTGATTAAAACATATTGTAATAGATTGTTTACCTCTAGAAACATGGAGCGAAAGCCATCCATTGTCAAGAAAAGTTCATTTATAGTCACTCAAGCCTAGAAAAGCCTTACTACTCGGTTTAAATGCCTTTATAATCCCATTATTGAATTTATTTTGAATTGTTTTTACATTTTTTGATTAAAACAGATTGTAATTGATTGTTTTCCTCGGGAAACGTGGAGCGAAAGCCATCCATTGTCAAGAAAAGATCATTTATAGTCACTCATGCCTAGAAAAAGCCTTATTACTCGGTTTAAATGCCTTTATAATCCCATTATTGAATTTATTTTGAATTGTTTTTACATTTTTTGATTAAAACAGATAGTAACTGATTGTTTGCCTCGGGAAACATGGTGCGAAAGCCAACCATTGTCAAGAAAAGTTCATTTATAGTCACTCATTCCTAGAAAAGCCTTATTACTCGATTTAAATGCCTTTATAATCCCATTATTGAATTTATTTTGAATTGTTTTTACATTTTTTGATTACAACAGATTGTAACTGATTGTTTGCCTCGGGAAACGTGGAGCGAAAGCCATCCATTGTCAAGAAAAGTTCATTTATATTCACTAATGCCTAGAAAAGCCTTATTACTCGGTTTAAATGCCTTTATAATCCCATTATTGAATTTATTTTCAATGTTTTTTACATTTTTTGATTAAAACATATTGTAATAGATTGTTTACCTCTAGAAACATGGAGCGAAAGCCATCCATTGTCAAGAAAAGTTCATTTATAGTCACTCAAGCCTAGAAAAGCCTTACTACTCGGTTTAAATGCCTTTATAATCCCATTATTGAATTTATTTTGAATTGTTTTTACATTTTTTGATTAAAACAGATTGTAATTGATTGTTTTCCTCGAGAAACGTGGAGCGAAAGCCATCCATTGTCAAGAAAAGTTCATTTATAGTCACTCAAGCCTAGAAAAGCCTTACTACTCGGTTTAAATGCCTTTATAATCCCATTATTGAATTTATTTTGAATTGTTTTTACATTTTTTGATTAAAACAGATTGTAACTGATTGTTTGCCTCGGGAAACGTGGAGCGAAAGCCATCCATTGTCAAGAAAAGTTCATTTATATTCACTAATGCCTAGAAAAGCCTTATTACTCGGTTTAAATGCCTTTATAATCCCATTATTGAATTTATTTTCAATGTTTTTTACATTTTTTGATTAAAACATATTGTAATAGATTGTTTACCTCTAGAAACATGGAGCGAAAGCCATCCATTGTCAAGAAAAGTTCATTTATAGTCACTCATGCGTAGAAAAGCCTTATTACTCGGTTTAAATGCCTTTATAATCTTATTATTGAATTTATTTTGAATTTTTTTTACATTTTTTGATTAAAACATATTGTAATTGAATGTTTACCTCTAGAAACATCAAGCAAAAGCCATCCATTGTCAAGAAAAGTTCATTTATAGTCAATCAAGCCTAGAAAAGCCTTATTACTCGGTTTAAATGCCTTTATAATCCCATTATTGAATTTATTTTGAATTTTTTTTACATTTTTTGATTAAAACAGATTGTAATTGATTATTTACCTCGGGAAACGTGGAGCGAAAGCCATCCATTGTCAAGAAAAGATCATTTATAGTCACTCATGCCTAGAAAAAGCCTTATTACTCGGTTTAAATGCCTTTATAATCCCATTATTGAATTTATTTTGAATTGTTTTTACATTTTTTGATTAAAACAGATTGTAATTGATTGTTTGCCTCGGGAAACGTGAAGCGAAAGCCATCCATTGTCAAGAAAAGTTCATTTATAGTCACTCATGCCTAGAAAAGCCTTATTACTCGGTTTAAATGCCTTTATAATCCCATTATTGAATTTATTTTGAATTCTTTTTACATTTTTGGATTAAAACATATTGTAATAGATTGTTTACCTCTAGAAACATGGAGCAAAAGCCATCCATTGTCAAGAAAAGTTCACTTATAGTCACTCAAGCCTAGAAAAGCCTTACTACTCGGTTTAAATGCCTTTATAATCCCATTATTGAATTTATTTTGAATTGTTTTTACATTTTTCGATTCAAACAGATTGTAATTGATTGTTTGCCTCGGGAAACGTGGAGCGAAAGCCATCCATTGTCTAGAAAAGTTCATTTATAGTCACTCATGGCTAGAAAAGCCTTATTACTCGGTTTAAATGCCTTTATAATCCCATTATTGAATTTATTTTAAATTTTTTTTACATTTTTTGTTTAAAACAGATTCTAATTGATTGTTTGCCTCAGGAAACGTGGAGCAAAAGCCATCTATTGTCAAGAAAAGTTCATTTATAGTCACTCATGCGTAGAAAAGCCTTATTACTCGGTTTAAATGCCTTTATAATCCCATGCTTGAATTTATTTTGAATTTTTTTTACATTTTTTGATTAAAACATATTGTAATTGAATGTTTACCTCTAGAAACATGGAGCAAAAGCCATCCATTGTCAAGAAAAGTTCATTTATAGTCACTCAAGCCTAGAAAAGCCTTATTACTCAGTTTAAATGCCTTTATAATCCCATTATTGAATTTTTTTTGAATTTTTTTTGCATTTTTTGATTAAAACATATTCTAATTGATTGTTTGCCTCGGGAAACGTGGAGCGAAAGCGATCCATTCTCAAAAAAAGTTCATTTATAGTCACTTATGCCTAGAAAAGCCTTATTACTCGGTTTAAATGCCTTTATAATCCCATTATTGAATTTATTTTGAATGTTTTTTTACATTTTTGATTAAAACAGATTGCAATTGATTGTTTGCCTCGAGAAACGTGGAGCGAAAGCCATCCATTGTCAACAAAAGTTCATTTATAGTCACTCATGCCTAGAAAAGCCTTATTACTCGGTTTAAATGCCTTTATAATCCCATTATTGAGTTTGTTTTGAATTTTTTTTACATTTTTTGATTAAAACAGATTGTAATTGATTGTTTACCTCGGGAAACTTGGAGGGAAAGCCATCCATTGTCAAGAAAAGTTCATTTATAGTCACTCAAGCCTAGAAAAGCCTTATTACTCGGTTTAAATGCCTTTATAATCTCATTATTGAATTTATTTTGAATTGTTTTTACATTTTTTTAATTAAAACAGATTGTAATTGATTCTTTGCCTCGGGAAACGTGGAGCGAAAGCCATCCATTGTCAAGAAAAGTTCATTTATAGTCACTCATGCCTAGAAAAGCCTTATTACTCGGTTTAAATGCCTTTATAATCCCATTATTGAATTTATTTTGAATGTTTTTTACATTTTTGATTAAAACAGATTGTAATTGATTGTTTGCCTCGGGAAACGTGGAGCGAAAGCCATCCATTGTCAAGAAAAGATCATTTATAGTCACTCCTGCCTAGAAAAGCCTTATTGCTCGGTTTAAATGCCTTTATAATCCCATTATTGAATTTATTTTGAATTTTTTTTACATTTTTTGATTAAAACAGATTGTAATTGATTGTTTGCCTCAAAAAACGTGGAACGAAAGCCATCCATTGTCAAGAAAAGTTCATTTATAGTCACTCATGCCTAGAAAAAGCCTTATTACTCGGTTTAAATGCCTTTATAATCCCATTATTGAATTTATTTTGAATTGTTTTTACATTTTTTGATGAAAACAGATTGTAATTGATTGTTTGCCTCGGGAAACGTGGAGCGAAAGCCATCCATTGTCAAGAAAAGTTCATTTATAGTCACTCATGCCTAGAAAAGCCTTATTGCTCGGTTTAAATGCCTTTATAATCCCATTATTGAATTTATTTTGAATTTTTTTACATTTTTTGATTAAAACATATTCTAATTGATTGTTTACCTCGAGAAACTTGGAGCGAAAGCCATCCATTCTCAAAAAAAGTTCATTTATAGTCACTCATGCCTATAAAAGCCTTATTACTCGGTTTAAATGCCTTTATAATCCCATTATTGAATTTATTTTGAATTGTTTTCACATTTTTTGATTAAAACAGATTGTAACTGATTGTTTGCCTCGGGAAACGTGGAGCGAAAGCCATCCATTGTCAAGAAAAGTTCATTTATAGTCACTCATGCCTAGAAAAGCCTTATTACTCAGTTTAAATGCCTTTATAATCCCATTATTGAATTTATTTTGAATTTTTTTTACATTTTTTGATTAAAACAGATTGTAATTGATTGTTTGCCTCGGGAAACGTGGAGCGAAAGCCACCCATTGTCAAGAAAAGATCATTTATAGTCACTCATGCCTAGAAAAGCCTTATTACTCGGTTTAAATGCCTTTATAACCCCATAATTGAATTTGTTTTGAATTTTTTTTACATTTTTTGATTAAAACATATTGTAATTGAATGTTTACCTCTAGAAATATGGAGCAAAAGCCATCCATTGTCAAGAAAAGTTCATTTATAGTCACTCAAGCCTAGAAAAGCCTTATTACTCAGTTTAAATGCCTTTATAATCCCATTATTGAATTTATTTTGAATTTTTTTTGCATTTTTTGATTAAAACATATTCTAATTGATTGTTTGCCTCGGGAAACGTGGAGCGAAAGCGATCCATTCTCAAAAAAAGTTCATTTATAGTCACTTATGCCTAGAAAAGCCTTATTACTCGGTTTAAATGCCTTTATAATCCCATTATTGAATTTATTTTGAATGTTTTTTACATTTTTGATTAAAACAGATTGTAATTTATTGTTTGCCTCGGGAAACGTGGAGCGAAAGCCATCCATTGTCAAGAAAAGATCATTTATAGTCACTCATGCCTAGAAAAGCCTTATTGCTCGGTTTAAATGCCTTTATAATCCCATTATTGAATTTATTTTGAATTTTTTTTACATTTTTTGATTAAAACAGATTGTAATTGATTGTTTGCCTCAAAAAACGTGGAACGAAAGCCATCCATTGTCAAGAAAAGTTCATTTATAGTCACTCATGCCTAGAAAAAGCCTTATTACTCAGTTTAAATGCCTTTATAATCCCATTATTGAATTTATTTTGAATGTTTTTTACATTTTTGATTAAAACAGATTGTAATTTATTGTTTGCCTCGGGAAACGTGGAGCGAAAGCCATCCATTGTCAAGAAAAGTTCATTTATAGTCACTCATGCCTAGAAAAAGCCTTATTACTCGGTTTAAATGCCTTTATAATCCCATTATTGAATTTATTTTGAATTGTTTTTACATTTTTTGATGAAAACAGATTGTAATTGATTGTTTGCCTCGGGAAACGTGGAGCGAAAGCCATCCATTGTCAAGAAAAGTTCATTTATAGTCACTCATGCCTAGAAAAGCCTTATTGCTCGGTTTAAATGCCTTTATAATCCCATTATTGAATTTATTTTGAATTTTTTTACATTTTTTGATTAAAACATATTCTAATTGATTGTTTACCTCGAGAAACTTGGAGCGAAAGCCATCCATTCTCAAAAAAAGTTCATTTATAGTCACTCATGCCTATAAAAGCCTTATTACTCGGTTTAAATGCCTTTATAATCCCATTATTGAATTTATTTTGAATTGTTTTCACATTTTTTGATTAAAACAGATTGTAACTGATTGTTTGCCTCGGGAAACGTGGAGCGAAAGCCATCCATTGTCAAGAAAAGTTCATTTATAGTCACTCATGCCTAGAAAAGCCTTATTACTCAGTTTAAATGCCTTTATAATCCCATTATTGAATTTATTTTGAATTTTTTTTACATTTTTTGATTAAAACAGATTGTAATTGATTGTTTGCCTCGGGAAACGTGGAGCGAAAGCCACCCATTGTCAAGAAAAGATCATTTATAGTCACTCATGCCTAGAAAAGCCTTATTACTCGGTTTAAATGCCTTTATAACCCCATAATTGAATTTGTTTTGAATTTTTTTTACATTTTTTGATTAAAACATATTGTAATTGAATGTTTACCTCTAGAAATATGGAGCAAAAGCCATCCATTGTCAAGAAAAGTTCATTTATAGTCACTCAAGCCTAGAAAAGCCTTATTACTCAGTTTAAATGCCTTTATAATCCCATTATTGAATTTATTTTGAATTTTTTTTGCATTTTTTGATTAAAACATATTCTAATTGATTGTTTGCCTCGGGAAACGTGGAGCGAAAGCGATCCATTCTCAAAAAAAGTTCATTTATAGTCACTTATGCCTAGAAAAGCCTTATTACTCGGTTTAAATGCTTTTATAATCCCATTATTGAATTTATTTTGAATGTTTTTTACATTTTTGATTAAAACAGATTGTAATTTATTGTTTGCCTCGGGAAACGTGGAGCGAAAGCCATCCATTGTCAAGAAAAGATCATTTATAGTCACTCATGCCTAGAAAAGCCTTATTGCTCGGTTTAAATGCCTTTATAATCCCATTATTGAATTTATTTTGAATTTTTTTTACATTTTTTGATTAAAACAGATTGTAATTGATTCTTTGCCTCGGGAAACGTGGAGCGAAAGCCATCCATTGTCAAGAAAAGTTCATTTATAGTCACTCATGCCTAGAAAAGCCTTATTACTCGGTTTAAATGCCTTTATAATCCCATTATTGAATTTATTTTGAATGTTTTTTACATTTTTGATTAAAACAGATTGTAATTTATTGTTTGCCTCGGGAAACGTGGAGCGAAAGCCATCCATTGTCAAGAAAAGATCATTTATAGTCACTCATGCCTAGAAAAGCCTTATTGCTCGGTTTAAATGCCTTTATAATCCCATTATTGAATTTATTTTGAATTTTTTTTACATTTTTTGATTAAAACAGATTGTAATTGATTGTTTGCCTCAAAAAACGTGGAACGAAAGCCATCCATTGTCAAGAAAAGTTCATTTATAGTCACTCATGCCTAGAAAAAGCCTTATTACTCGGTTTAAATGCCTTTATAATCCCATTATTGAATTTATTTTGAATTGTTTTTACATTTTTTGATGAAAACAGATTGTAATTGATTGTTTGCCTCGGGAAACGTGGAGCGAAAGCCATCCATTGTCAAGAAAAGTTCATTTATAGTCACTCATGCCTAGAAAAGCCTTATTGCTCGGTTTAAATGCCTTTATAATCCCATTATTGAATTTATTTTGAATTTTTTTACATTTTTTGATTAAAACATATTCTAATTGATTGTTTCCCTCGAGAAACTTGGAGCGAAAGCCATCCATTCTCAAAAAAAGTTCATTTATAGTCACTCATGCCTATAAAAGCCTTATTACTCGGTTTAAATGCCTTTATAATCCCATTATTGAATTTATTTTGAATTGTTTTCACATTTTTTGATTAAAACAGATTGTAACTGATTGTTTGCCTCGGGAAACGTGGAGCGAAAGCCATCCATTGTCAACAAAAGTTCATTTATAGTCACTCATGCCTAGAAAAGCCTTATTACTCGGTTTAAATGCCTTTATAATCCCATTATTGAATTTATTTTGAATTTTTTTTACATTTTTTGATTAAAACCGATTGTAATTGATTGTTTGCCTCGGGAAACGTGGAGCGAAAGCCATCCATTGTCAAGAAAAGTTCATTTATAGTCACTCATGCCTAGAAAAGCCTTATTACTTAGTTTAAATGCCTTTATAATCCCATTATTGAATTTATTTTGAATTTTTTTTACATTTTTTGATTAAAACAGATTGTAATTGATTGTTTGCCTCGGGAAACGTGGAGCGAAAGACATCCATTGTCAAGAAAAGTTCATTTATAGTCACTCATGCGTAGAAAAGCCTTATTACTCGGTTTAAATGCCTTTATAATCCCATTATTGAATTTATTTTGAATTTTTTTTACATTTTTTCATTAAAACATATTGTAATTGAATGTTTACCTCTAGAAACATGGAGCAAAAGCCATCCATTGTCAAGAAAAGTTCATTTATAGTCACTCAAGCCTAGAAAAGCCTTATTACTCAGTTTAAATGCCTTTATAATCCCATTATTGAATTTATTTTGAATTTTTTTTGCATTTTTTGATTAAAACATATTCTAATTGATTGTTTGCCTCGGGAAACGTGGAGCGAAAGCGATCCATTCTCAAAAAAAGTTCATTTATAGTCACTTATGCCTAGAAAAGCCTTATTACTCGGTTTAAATGCCTTTATAATCCCATTATTGAATTTATTTTGAATGTTTTTTTACATTTTTGATTAAAACAGATTGCAATTGATTGTTTGCCTCGAGAAACGTGGAGCGAAAGCCATCCATTGTCAACAAAAGTTCATTTATAGTCACTCATGCCTAGAAAAGCCTTATTACTCGGTTTAAATGCCTTTATAATCCCATTATTGAGTTTATTTTGAATTTTTTTTACATTTTTTGATTAAAACAGATTGTAATTGATTGTTTACCTCGGGAAACTTGGAGGGAAAGCCATCCATTGTCAAGAAAAGTTCATTTATAGTCACTCAAGCCTAGAAAAGCCTTATTACTCGGTTTAAATGCCTTTATAATCTCATTATTGAATTTATTTTGAATTGTTTTTACATTTTTTGATTAAAACAGATTGTAATTGATTCTTTGCCTCGGGAAACGTGGAGCGAAAGCCATCCATTGTCAAGAAAAGTTCATTTATAGTCACTCATGCCTAGAAAAGCCTTATTACTCGGTTTAAATGCCTTTATAATCCCATTATTGAATTTATTTTGAATGTTTTTTACATTTTTGATTAAAACAGATTGTAATTTATTGTTTGCCTCGGGAAACGTGGAGCGAAAGCCATCCATTGTCAAGAAAAGATCATTTATAGTCACTCATGCCTAGAAAAGCCTTATTGCTCGGTTTAAATGCCTTTATAATCCCATTATTGAATTTATTTTGAATTGTTTTTACATTTTTTGATTAAAACAGATTGTAACTGATTGTTTGCCTCGGGAAACGTGGAGCGAAAGCCATCCATTGTCAAGAAAAGTTCATTTATATTCACTAATGCCTAGAAAAGCCTTATTACTCGGTTTAAATGCCTTTATAATCCCATTATTGAATTTATTTTCAATGTTTTTTACATTTTTTGATTAAAACATATTGTAATAGATTGTTTACCTCTAGAAACATGGAGCGAAAGCCATCCATTGTCAAGAAAAGTTCATTTATAGTCACTCAAGCCTAGAAAAGCCTTACTACTCGGTTTAAATGCCTTTATAATCCCATTATTGAATTTATTTTGAATTGTTTTTACATTTTTTGATTAAAACAGATTGTAATTGATTGTTTTCCTCGGGAAACGTGGAGCGAAAGCCATCCATTGTCAAGAAAAGATCATTTATAGTCACTCATGCCTAGAAAAAGCCTTATTACTCGGTTTAAATGCCTTTATAATCCCATTATTGAATTTATTTTGAATTGTTTTTACATTTTTTGATTAAAACAGATAGTAACTGATTGTTTGCCTCGGGAAACATGGTGCGAAAGCCAACCATTGTCAAGAAAAGTTCATTTATAGTCACTCATTCCTAGAAAAGCCTTATTACTCGATTTAAATGCCTTTATAATCCCATTATTGAATTTATTTTGAATTGTTTTTACATTTTTTGATTACAACAGATTGTAACTGATTGTTTGCCTCGGGAAACGTGGAGCGAAAGCCATCCATTGTCAAGAAAAGTTCATTTATATTCACTAATGCCTAGAAAAGCCTTATTACTCGGTTTAAATGCCTTTATAATCCCATTATTGAATTTATTTTCAATGTTTTTTACATTTTTTGATTAAAACATATTGTAATAGATTGTTTACCTCTAGAAACATGGAGCGAAAGCCATCCATTGTCAAGAAAAGTTCATTTATAGTCACTCAAGCCTAGAAAAGCCTTACTACTCGGTTTAAATGCCTTTATAATCCCATTATTGAATTTATTTTGAATTGTTTTTACATTTTTTGATTAAAACAGATTGTAATTGATTGTTTTCCTCGGGAAACGTGGAGCGAAAGCCATCCATTGTCAAGAAAAGTTCATTTATAGTCACTCAAGCCTAGAAAAGCCTTACTACTCGGTTTAAATGCCTTTATAATCCCATTATTGAATTTATTTTGAATTGTTTTTACATTTTTTGATTAAAACAGATTGTAACTGATTGTTTGCCTCGGGAAACGTGGAGCGAAAGCCATCCATTGTCAAGAAAAGTTCATTTATATTCACTAATGCCTAGAAAAGCCTTATTACTCGGTTTAAATGCCTTTATAATCCCATTATTGAATTTATTTTCAATGTTTTTTACATTTTTTGATTAAAACATATTGTAATAGATTGTTTACCTCTAGAAACATGGAGCGAAAGCCATCCATTGTCAAGAAAAGTTCATTTATAGTCACTCAAGCCTAGAAAAGCCTTACTACTCGGTTTAAATGCCTTTATAATCCCATTATTGAATTTATTTTGAATTGTTTTTACATTTTTTGATTAAAACAGATTGTAATTGATTGTTTTCCTCGAGAAACGTGGAGCGAAAGCCATCCATTGTCAAGAAAAGTTCATTTATAGTCACTCAAGCCTAGAAAAGCCTTACTACTCGGTTTAAATGCCTTTATAATCCCATTATTGAATTTATTTTGAATTGTTTTTACATTTTTTGATTAAAACAGATTGTAACTGATTGTTTGCCTCGGGAAACGTGGAGCGAAAGCCATCCATTGTCAAGAAAAGTTCATTTATATTCACTAATGCCTAGAAAAGCCTTATTACTCGGTTTAAATGCCTTTATAATCCCATTATTGAATTTATTTTCAATGTTTTTTACATTTTTTGATTAAAACATATTGTAATAGATTGTTTACCTCTAGAAACATGGAGCGAAAGCCATCCATTGTCAAGAAAAGTTCATTTATAGTCACTCATGCGTAGAAAAGCCTTATTACTCGGTTTAAATGCCTTTATAATCTTATTATTGAATTTATTTTGAATTTTTTTTACATTTTTTGATTAAAACATATTGTAATTGAATGTTTACCTCTAGAAACATCAAGCAAAAGCCATCCATTGTCAAGAAAAGTTCATTTATAGTCAATCAAGCCTAGAAAAGCCTTATTACTCGGTTTAAATGCCTTTATAATCCCATTATTGAATTTATTTTGAATTTTTTTTACATTTTTTGATTAAAACAGATTGTAATTGATTATTTACCTCGGGAAACGTGGAGCGAAAGCCATCCATTGTCAAGAAAAGATCATTTATAGTCACTCATGCCTAGAAAAAGCCTTATTACTCGGTTTAAATGCCTTTATAATCCCATTATTGAATTTATTTTGAATTGTTTTTACATTTTTTGATTAAAACAGATTGTAATTGATTGTTTGCCTCGGGAAACGTGAAGCGAAAGCCATCCATTGTCAAGAAAAGTTCATTTATAGTCACTCATGCCTAGAAAAGCCTTATTACTCGGTTTAAATGCCTTTATAATCCCATTATTGAATTTATTTTGAATTCTTTTTACATTTTTGGATTAAAACATATTGTAATAGATTGTTTACCTCTAGAAACATGGAGCAAAAGCCATCCATTGTCAAGAAAAGTTCACTTATAGTCACTCAAGCCTAGAAAAGCCTTACTACTCGGTTTAAATGCCTTTATAATCCCATTATTGAATTTATTTTGAATTGTTTTTACATTTTTCGATTCAAACAGATTGTAATTGATTGTTTGCCTCGGGAAACGTGGAGCGAAAGCCATCCATTGTCTAGAAAAGTTCATTTATAGTCACTCATGGCTAGAAAAGCCTTATTACTCGGTTTAAATGCCTTTATAATCCCATTATTGAATTTATTTTAAATTTTTTTTACATTTTTTGTTTAAAACAGATTCTAATTGATTGTTTGCCTCGGGAAACGTGGAGCAAAAGCCATCTATTGTCAAGAAAAGTTCATTTATAGTCACTCATGCGTAGAAAAGCCTTATTACTCGGTTTAAATGCCTTTATAATCCCATGCTTGAATTTATTTTGAATTTTTTTTACATTTTTTGATTAAAACATATTGTAATTGAATGTTTACCTCTAGAAACATGGAGCAAAAGCCATCCATTGTCAAGAAAAGTTCATTTATAGTCACTCAAGCCTAGAAAAGCCTTATTACTCAGTTTAAATGCCTTTATAATCCCATTATTGAATTTTTTTTGAATTTTTTTTGCATTTTTTGATTAAAACATATTCTAATTGATTGTTTGCCTCGGGAAACGTGGAGCGAAAGCGATCCATTCTCAAAAAAAGTTCATTTATAGTCACTTATGCCTAGAAAAGCCTTATTACTCGGTTTAAATGCCTTTATAATCCCATTATTGAATTTATTTTGAATGTTTTTTTACATTTTTGATTAAAACAGATTGCAATTGATTGTTTGCCTCGAGAAACGTGGAGCGAAAGCCATCCATTGTCAACAAAAGTTCATTTATAGTCACTCATGCCTAGAAAAGCCTTATTACTCGGTTTAAATGCCTTTATAATCCCATTATTGAGTTTGTTTTGAATTTTTTTTACATTTTTTGATTAAAACAGATTGTAATTGATTGTTTACCTCGGGAAACTTGGAGGGAAAGCCATCCATTGTCAAGAAAAGTTCATTTATAGTCACTCAAGCCTAGAAAAGCCTTATTACTCGGTTTAAATGCCTTTATAATCTCATTATTGAATTTATTTTGAATTGTTTTTACATTTTTTTAATTAAAACAGATTGTAATTGATTCTTTGCCTCGGGAAACGTGGAGCGAAAGCCATCCATTGTCAAGAAAAGTTCATTTATAGTCACTCATGCCTAGAAAAGCCTTATTACTCGGTTTAAATGCCTTTATAATCCCATTATTGAATTTATTTTGAATGTTTTTTACATTTTTGATTAAAACAGATTGTAATTGATTGTTTGCCTCGGGAAACGTGGAGCGAAAGCCATCCATTGTCAAGAAAAGATCATTTATAGTCACTCCTGCCTAGAAAAGCCTTATTGCTCGGTTTAAATGCCTTTATAATCCCATTATTGAATTTATTTTGAATTTTTTTTACATTTTTTGATTAAAACAGATTGTAATTGATTGTTTGCCTCAAAAAACGTGGAACGAAAGCCATCCATTGTCAAGAAAAGTTCATTTATAGTCACTCATGCCTAGAAAAAGCCTTATTACTCGGTTTAAATGCCTTTATAATCCCATTATTGAATTTATTTTGAATTGTTTTTACATTTTTTGATGAAAACAGATTGTAATTGATTGTTTGCCTCGGGAAACGTGGAGCGAAAGCCATCCATTGTCAAGAAAAGTTCATTTATAGTCACTCATGCCTAGAAAAGCCTTATTGCTCGGTTTAAATGCCTTTATAATCCCATTATTGAATTTATTTTGAATTTTTTTACATTTTTTGATTAAAACATATTCTAATTGATTGTTTACCTCGAGAAACTTGGAGCGAAAGCCATCCATTCTCAAAAAAAGTTCATTTATAGTCACTCATGCCTATAAAAGCCTTATTACTCGGTTTAAATGCCTTTATAATCCCATTATTGAATTTATTTTGAATTGTTTTCACATTTTTTGATTAAAACAGATTGTAACTGATTGTTTGCCTCGGGAAACGTGGAGCGAAAGCCATCCATTGTCAAGAAAAGTTCATTTATAGTCACTCATGCCTAGAAAAGCCTTATTACTCAGTTTAAATGCCTTTATAATCCCATTATTGAATTTATTTTGAATTTTTTTTACATTTTTTGATTAAAACAGATTGTAATTGATTGTTTGCCTCGGGAAACGTGGAGCGAAAGCCACCCATTGTCAAGAAAAGATCATTTATAGTCACTCATGCCTAGAAAAGCCTTATTACTCGGTTTAAATGCCTTTATAACCCCATAATTGAATTTGTTTTGAATTTTTTTTACATTTTTTGATTAAAACATATTGTAATTGAATGTTTACCTCTAGAAATATGGAGCAAAAGCCATCCATTGTCAAGAAAAGTTCATTTATAGTCACTCAAGCCTAGAAAAGCCTTATTACTCAGTTTAAATGCCTTTATAATCCCATTATTGAATTTATTTTGAATTTTTTTTGCATTTTTTGATTAAAACATATTCTAATTGATTGTTTGCCTCGGGAAACGTGGAGCGAAAGCGATCCATTCTCAAAAAAAGTTCATTTATAGTCACTTATGCCTAGAAAAGCCTTATTACTCGGTTTAAATGCCTTTATAATCCCATTATTGAATTTATTTTGAATGTTTTTTACATTTTTGATTAAAACAGATTGTAATTTATTGTTTGCCTCGGGAAACGTGGAGCGAAAGCCATCCATTGTCAAGAAAAGATCATTTATAGTCACTCATGCCTAGAAAAGCCTTATTGCTCGGTTTAAATGCCTTTATAATCCCATTATTGAATTTATTTTGAATTTTTTTTACATTTTTTGATTAAAACAGATTGTAATTGATTGTTTGCCTCAAAAAACGTGGAACGAAAGCCATCCATTGTCAAGAAAAGTTCATTTATAGTCACTCATGCCTAGAAAAAGCCTTATTACTCGGTTTAAATGCCTTTATAATCCCATTATTGAATTTATTTTGAATTGTTTTTACATTTTTTGATGAAAACAGATTGTAATTGATTGTTTGCCTCGGGAAACGTGGAGCGAAAGCCATCCATTGTCAAGAAAAGTTCATTTATAGTCACTCATGCCTAGAAAAGCCTTATTGCTCAGTTTAAATGCCTTTATAATCCCATTATTGAATTTATTTTGAATTTTTTTACATTTTTTGATTAAAACATATTCTAATTGATTGTTTACCTCGAGAAACTTGGAGCGAAAGCCATCCATTCTCAAAAAAAGTTCATTTATAGTCACTCATGCCTATAAAAGCCTTATTACTCGGTTTAAATGCCTTTATAATCCCATTATTGAATTTATTTTGAATTGTTTTTACATTTTTTGATTAAAACAGATTGTAACTGATTGTTTGCCTCGGGAAACGTGGAGCGAAAGCCATCCATTGTCAAGAAAAGTTCATTTATAGTCACTCATGCCTAGAAAAGCCTTATTACTTAGTTTAAATGCCTTTATAATCCCATTATTGAATTTATTTTGAATTTTTTTTACATTTTTTGATTAAAACAGATTGTAATTGATTGTTTGCCTCGGGAAACGTGGAGCGAAAGACATCCATTGTCAAGAAAAGTTCATTTATAGTCACTCATGCCTAGAAAAGCCTTATTACTCGGTTTAAATCCATTTATAATCCCATTATTGAATTTATTTTGAATTTTTTTTACATTTTTTGATTAAAACAGATTGTAATTGATTGTTTGCGTCGGGAAACGTGGAGCGAAAGCCATCCATTGTCAAGAAAAGTTCATTTATAGTCACTCATGCCTAGAAAAGCCTTATTACTCGGTTTAAATGCCTTTATAATCCCATTATTGAATTTATTTTGAATTTTTTTTACATTTTTTGATTAAAACAGATTGTAATTGATTGTTTGCCTCGGGAAACGTGGAGCGAAAGCCATCCATTGTCAAGAAAAGATCATTTATAGTCACTCATGCCTAGAAAAGCCTTATTACTCGGTTTAAATGCCTTTATAACCCCATAATTGAATTTTTTTTGAATTTTTTTTGCATTTTTTTATTAAAACAGATTGTAATTTATTGTTTGCCTCGGGAAACGTGGATCGAAAGCCATCCATTGTCAAGAAAAGATCATTTATAGTCACTCATGCCTAGAAAAGCCTTATTACTCGGTTTAAATGCCTTTATAATCCCATTATTGAATTTATTTTGAATTTTTTTTACATTTTTTGATTAAAACAGATTGTAATTGATTGTTTGCCTCGGGAAACGTGGAGCGAAAGACATCCATTGTCAAGAAAAGTTCATTTATAGTCACTCATGCCTAGAAAAGCCTTATTACTCGGTTTAAATGCCTTTATAATCCCATTATTGAATTTATTTTGAATTTTTTTTACATTTTTTGATTAAAACAGATTGTAATTGATTGTTTGCCTCGGGAAACGTGGAGCGAAAGACATCCATTGTCAAGAAAAGTTCATTTATAGTCACTCATGCCTAGAAAAGCCTTATTACTCGGTTTAAATGCCTTTATAATCCCATTATTGAATTTATTTTGAATTTTTTTTACATTTTTTGATTAAAACAGATTGTAATTGATTGTTTGCCTCGGGAAACGTGGAGCGAAAGACATCCATTGTCAAGAAAAGTTCATTTATAGTCACTCATGCCTAGAAAAGCCTTATTACTCGGTTTAAATGCCTTTATAACCCCATAATTGAATTTTTTTTGAATTTTTTTTGCATTTTTTTATTAAAACAGATTGTAATTTATTGTTTGCCTCGGGAAACGTGGATCGAAAGCCATCCATTGTCAAGAAAAGATCATTTATAGTCACTCATGCCTAGAAAAGCCTTATTACTCGGTTTAAATGCCTTTATAATCCCATTATTGAATTTATTTTGAATTTTTTTTACATTTTTTGATTAAAACAGATTGTAATTGATTGTTTGCCTCGGGAAACGTGGAGCGAAAGACATCCATTGTCAAGAAAAGTTCATTTATAGTCACTCATGCCTAGAAAAGCCTTATTACTCGGTTTAAATGCCTTTATAATCCCATTATTGAATTTATTTTGAATTTTTTTTACATTTTTTGATTAAAACAGATTGTAATTGATTGTTTGCCTCGGGAAACGTGGAGCGAAAGACATCCATTGTCAAGAAAAGTTCATTTATAGTCACTCATGCCTAGAAAAGCCTTATTACTCGGTTTAAATGCCTTTATAATCCCATTATTGAATTTATTTTGAATTTTTTTTACATTTTTTGATTAAAACAGATTGTAATTGATTGTTTGCCTCGGGAAACGTGGAGCGAAAGACATCCATTGTCAAGAAAAGTTCATTTATAGTCACTCATGCCTAGAAAAGCCTTATTACTCGGTTTAAATGCCTTTATAATCCCATTATTGAATTTATTTTGAATTTTTTTTACATTTTTTGATTAAAACAGATTGTAATTGATTGTTTGCCTCGGGAAACGTGGAGCGAAAGACATCCATTGTCAAGAAAAGTTCATTTATAGTCACTCATGCCTAGAAAAGCCTTATTACTCGGTTTAAATGCCTTTATAATCCCATTATTGAATTTATTTTGAATTTTTTTTACATTTTTTGATTAAAACAGATTGTAATTGATTGTTTGCCTCGGGAAACGTGGAGCGAAAGCCATCCATTGTCAAGAAAAGATCATTTATAGTCACTCCTGCCTAGAAAAGCCTTATTGCTCGGTTTAAATGCCTTTATAATCCCATTATTGAATTTATTTTGAATTTTTTTTACATTTTTTGATTAAAACAGATTGTAATTGATTGTTTGCCTCAAAAAACGTGGAACGAAAGCCATCCATTGTCAAGAAAAGTTCATTTATAGTCACTCATGCCTAGAAAAAGCCTTATTACTCGGTTTAAATGCCTTTATAATCCCATTATTGAATTTATTTTGAATTGTTTTTACATTTTTTGATGAAAACAGATTGTAATTGATTGTTTGCCTCGGGAAACGTGGAGCGAAAGCCATCCATTGTCAAGAAAAGTTCATTTATAGTCACTCATGCCTAGAAAAGCCTTATTGCTCGGTTTAAATGCCTTTATAATCCCATTATTGAATTTATTTTGAATTTTTTTACATTTTTTGATTAAAACATATTCTAATTGATTGTTTACCTCGAGAAACTTGGAGCGAAAGCCATCCATTCTCAAAAAAAGTTCATTTATAGTCACTCATGCCTATAAAAGCCTTATTACTCGGTTTAAATGCCTTTATAATCCCATTATTGAATTTATTTTGAATTGTTTTCACATTTTTTGATTAAAACAGATTGTAACTGATTGTTTGCCTCGGGAAACGTGGAGCGAAAGCCATCCATTGTCAAGAAAAGTTCATTTATAGTCACTCATGCCTAGAAAAGCCTTATTACTCAGTTTAAATGCCTTTATAATCCCATTATTGAATTTATTTTGAATTTTTTTTACATTTTTTGATTAAAACAGATTGTAATTGATTGTTTGCCTCGGGAAACGTGGAGCGAAAGCCACCCATTGTCAAGAAAAGATCATTTATAGTCACTCATGCCTAGAAAAGCCTTATTACTCGGTTTAAATGCCTTTATAACCCCATAATTGAATTTGTTTTGAATTTTTTTTACATTTTTTGATTAAAACATATTGTAATTGAATGTTTACCTCTAGAAATATGGAGCAAAAGCCATCCATTGTCAAGAAAAGTTCATTTATAGTCACTCAAGCCTAGAAAAGCCTTATTACTCAGTTTAAATGCCTTTATAATCCCATTATTGAATTTATTTTGAATTTTTTTTGCATTTTTTGATTAAAACATATTCTAATTGATTGTTTGCCTCGGGAAACGTGGAGCGAAAGCGATCCATTCTCAAAAAAAGTTCATTTATAGTCACTTATGCCTAGAAAAGCCTTATTACTCGGTTTAAATGCCTTTATAATCCCATTATTGAATTTATTTTGAATGTTTTTTACATTTTTGATTAAAACAGATTGTAATTTATTGTTTGCCTCGGGAAACGTGGAGCGAAAGCCATCCATTGTCAAGAAAAGATCATTTATAGTCACTCATGCCTAGAAAAGCCTTATTGCTCGGTTTAAATGCCTTTATAATCCCATTATTGAATTTATTTTGAATTTTTTTTACATTTTTTGATTAAAACAGATTGTAATTGATTGTTTGCCTCAAAAAACGTGGAACGAAAGCCATCCATTGTCAAGAAAAGTTCATTTATAGTCACTCATGCCTAGAAAAAGCCTTATTACTCGGTTTAAATGCCTTTATAATCCCATTATTGAATTTATTTTGAATTGTTTTTACATTTTTTGATGAAAACAGATTGTAATTGATTGTTTGCCTCGGGAAACGTGGAGCGAAAGCCATCCATTGTCAAGAAAAGTTCATTTATAGTCACTCATGCCTAGAAAAGCCTTATTGCTCGGTTTAAATGCCTTTATAATCCCATTATTGAATTTATTTTGAATTTTTTTACATTTTTTGATTAAAACATATTCTAATTGATTGTTTACCTCGAGAAACTTGGAGCGAAAGCCATCCATTCTCAAAAAAAGTTCATTTATAGTCACTCATGCCTATAAAAGCCTTATTACTCGGTTTAAATGCCTTTATAATCCCATTATTGAATTTATTTTGAATTGTTTTTACATTTTTTGATTAAAACAGATTGTAACTGATTGTTTGCCTCGGGAAACGTGGAGCGAAAGCCATCCATTGTCAAGAAAAGTTCATTTATAGTCACTCATGCCTAGAAAAGCCTTATTACTTAGTTTAAATGCCTTTATAATCCCATTATTGAATTTATTTTGAATTTTTTTTACATTTTTTGATTAAAACAGATTGTAATTGATTGTTTGCCTCGGGAAACGTGGAGCGAAAGACATCCATTGTCAAGAAAAGTTCATTTATAGTCACTCATGCCTAGAAAAGCCTTATTACTCGGTTTAAATCCATTTATAATCCCATTATTGAATTTATTTTGAATTTTTTTTACATTTTTTGATTAAAACAGATTGTAATTGATTGTTTGCGTCGGGAAACGTGGAGCGAAAGCCATCCATTGTCAAGAAAAGTTCATTTATAGTCACTCATGCCTAGAAAAGCCTTATTACTCGGTTTAAATGCCTTTATAATCCCATTATTGAATTTATTTTGAATTTTTTTTACATTTTTTGATTAAAACAGATTGTAATTGATTGTTTGCCTCGGGAAACGTGGAGCGAAAGCCATCCATTGTCAAGAAAAGATCATTTATAGTCACTCATGCCTAGAAAAGCCTTATTACTCGGTTTAAATGCCTTTATAACCCCATAATTGAATTTTTTTTGAATTTTTTTTGCATTTTTTTATTAAAACAGATTGTAATTTATTGTTTGCCTCGGGAAACGTGGATCGAAAGCCATCCATTGTCAAGAAAAGATCATTTATAGTCACTCATGCCTAGAAAAGCCTTATTACTCGGTTTAAATGCCTTTATAATCCCATTATTGAATTTATTTTGAATTTTTTTTACATTTTTTGATTAAAACAGATTGTAATTGATTGTTTGCCTCGGGAAACGTGGAGCGAAAGACATCCATTGTCAAGAAAAGTTCATTTATAGTCACTCATGCCTAGAAAAGCCTTATTACTCGGTTTAAATGCCTTTATAATCCCATTATTGAATTTATTTTGAATTTTTTTTACATTTTTTGATTAAAACAGATTGTAATTGATTGTTTGCCTCGGGAAACGTGGAGCGAAAGCCATCCATTGTCAAGAAAAGATCATTTATAGTCACTCATGCCTAGAAAAGCCTTATTACTTAGTTTAAATGCCTTTATAATCCCATTATTGAATTTATTTTGAATTTTTTTTACATTTTTTGATTAAAACAGATTGTAATTGATTGTTTGCCTCGGGAAACGTGGAGCGAAAGACATCCATTGTCAAGAAAAGTTCATTTATAGTCACTCATGCCTAGAAAAGCCTAATTACTCGGTTTAAATCCATTTATAATCCCATTATTGAATTTATTTTGAATTTTTTTTACATTTTTTGATTAAAACAGATTGTAATTGATTGTTTGCGTCGGGAAACGTGGAGCGAAAGCCATCCATTGTCAAGAAAAGTTCATTTATAGTCACTCATGCCTAGAAAAGCCTTATTACTCGGTTTAAATGCCTTTATAATCCCATTATTGAATTTATTTTGAATTTTTTTTACATTTTTTGATTAAAACAGATTGTAATTGATTGTTTGCCTCGGGAAACGTGGAGCGAAAGCCATCCATTGTCAAGAAAAGATCATTTATAGTCACTCATGCCTAGAAAAGCCTTATTACTCGGTTTAAATGCCTTTATAACCCCATAATTGAATTTTTTTTGAATTTTTTTTGCATTTTTTTATTAAAACAGATTGTAATTTATTGTTTGCCTCGGGAAACGTGGATCGAAAGCCATCCATTGTCAAGAAAAGATCATTTATAGTCACTCATGCCTAGAAAAGCCTTATTACTCGGTTTAAATGCCTTTATAATCCCATTATTGAATTTATTTTGAATTTTTTTTACATTTTTTGATTAAAACAGATTGTAATTGATTGTTTGCCTCGGGAAACGTGGAGCGAAAGACATCCATTGTCAAGAAAAGTTCATTTATAGTCACTCATGCCTAGAAAAGCCTTATTACTCGGTTTAAATGCCTTTATAATCCCATTATTGAATTTATTTTGAATTTTTTTTACATTTTTTGATTAAAACAGATTGTAATTGATTGTTTGCCTCGGGAAACGTGGAGCGAAAGACATCCATTGTCAAGAAAAGTTCATTTATAGTCACTCATGCCTAGAAAAGCCTTATTACTCGGTTTAAATGCCTTTATAATCCCATTATTGAATTTATTTTGAATTTTTTTTACATTTTTTGATTAAAACAGATTGTAATTGATTGTTTGCCTCGGGAAACGTGGAGCGAAAGACATCCATTGTCAAGAAAAGTTCATTTATAGTCACTCATGCCTAGAAAAGCCTTATTACTCGGTTTAAATGCCTTTATAATCCCATTATTGAATTTATTTTGAATTTTTTTTACATTTTTTGATTAAAACAGATTGTAATTGATTGTTTGCCTCGGGAAACGTGGAGCGAAAGACATCCATTGTCAAGAAAAGTTCATTTATAGTCACTCATGCCTAGAAAAGCCTTATTACTCGGTTTAAATGCCTTTATAATCCCATTATTGAATTTATTTTGAATTTTTTTTACATTTTTTGATTAAAACAGATTGTAATTGATTGTTTGCCTCGGGAAACGTGGAGCGAAAGCCATCCATTGTCAAGAAAAGATCATTTATAGTCACTCCTGCCTAGAAAAGCCTTATTGCTCGGTTTAAATGCCTTTATAATCCCATTATTGAATTTATTTTGAATTTTTTTTACATTTTTTGATTAAAACAGATTGTAATTGATTGTTTGCCTCAAAAAACGTGGAACGAAAGCCATCCATTGTCAAGAAAAGTTCATTTATAGTCACTCATGCCTAGAAAAAGCCTTATTACTCGGTTTAAATGCCTTTATAATCCCATTATTGAATTTATTTTGAATTGTTTTTACATTTTTTGATGAAAACAGATTGTAATTGATTGTTTGCCTCGGGAAACGTGGAGCGAAAGCCATCCATTGTCAAGAAAAGTTCATTTATAGTCACTCATGCCTAGAAAAGCCTTATTGCTCGGTTTAAATGCCTTTATAATCCCATTATTGAATTTATTTTGAATTTTTTTACATTTTTTGATTAAAACATATTCTAATTGATTGTTTACCTCGAGAAACTTGGAGCGAAAGCCATCCATTCTCAAAAAAAGTTCATTTATAGTCACTCATGCCTATAAAAGCCTTATTACTCGGTTTAAATGCCTTTATAATCCCATTATTGAATTTATTTTGAATTGTTTTCACATTTTTTGATTAAAACAGATTGTAACTGATTGTTTGCCTCGGGAAACGTGGAGCGAAAGCCATCCATTGTCAAGAAAAGTTCATTTATAGTCACTCATGCCTAGAAAAGCCTTATTACTCAGTTTAAATGCCTTTATAATCCCATTATTGAATTTATTTTGAATTTTTTTTACATTTTTTGATTAAAACAGATTGTAATTGATTGTTTGCCTCGGGAAACGTGGAGCGAAAGCCACCCATTGTCAAGAAAAGATCATTTATAGTCACTCATGCCTAGAAAAGCCTTATTACTCGGTTTAAATGCCTTTATAACCCCATAATTGAATTTGTTTTGAATTTTTTTTACATTTTTTGATTAAAACATATTGTAATTGAATGTTTACCTCTAGAAATATGGAGCAAAAGCCATCCATTGTCAAGAAAAGTTCATTTATAGTCACTCAAGCCTAGAAAAGCCTTATTACTCAGTTTAAATGCCTTTATAATCCCATTATTGAATTTATTTTGAATTTTTTTTGCATTTTTTGATTAAAACATATTCTAATTGATTGTTTGCCTCGGGAAACGTGGAGCGAAAGCGATCCATTCTCAAAAAAAGTTCATTTATAGTCACTTATGCCTAGAAAAGCCTTATTACTCGGTTTAAATGCCTTTATAATCCCATTATTGAATTTATTTTGAATGTTTTTTACATTTTTGATTAAAACAGATTGTAATTTATTGTTTGCCTCGGGAAACGTGGAGCGAAAGCCATCCATTGTCAAGAAAAGATCATTTATAGTCACTCATGCCTAGAAAAGCCTTATTGCTCGGTTTAAATGCCTTTATAATCCCATTATTGAATTTATTTTGAATTTTTTTTACATTTTTTGATTAAAACAGATTGTAATTGATTGTTTGCCTCAAAAAACGTGGAACGAAAGCCATCCATTGTCAAGAAAAGTTCATTTATAGTCACTCATGCCTATAAAAAGCCTTATTACTCGGTTTAAATGCCTTTATAATCCCATTATTGAATTTATTTTGAATTGTTTTTACATTTTTTGATGAAAACAGATTGTAATTGATTGTTTGCCTCGGGAAACGTGGAGCGAAAGCCATCCATTGTCAAGAAAAGTTCATTTATAGTCACTCATGCCTAGAAAAGCCTTATTGCTCGGTTTAAATGCCTTTATAATCCCATTATTGAATTTATTTTGAATTTTTTTACATTTTTTGATTAAAACATATTCTAATTGATTGTTTACCTCGAGAAACTTGGAGCGAAAGCCATCCATTCTCAAAAAAAGTTCATTTATAGTCACTCATGCCTATAAAAGCCTTATTACTCGGTTTAAATGCCTTTATAATCCCATTATTGAATTTATTTTGAATTGTTTTTACATTTTTTGATTAAAACAGATTGTAACTGATTGTTTGCCTCGGGAAACGTGGAGCGAAAGCCATCCATTGTCAAGAAAAGTTCATTTATAGTCACTCATGCCTAGAAAAGCCTTATTACTTAGTTTAAATGCCTTTATAATCCCATTATTGAATTTATTTTGAATTTTTTTTACATTTTTTGATTAAAACAGATTGTAATTGATTGTTTGCCTCGGGAAACGTGGAGCGAAAGACATCCATTGTCAAGAAAAGTTCATTTATAGTCACTCATGCCTAGAAAAGCCTTATTACTCGGTTTAAATCCATTTATAATCCCATTATTGAATTTATTTTGAATTTTTTTTACATTTTTTGATTAAAACAGATTGTAATTGATTGTTTGCGTCGGGAAACGTGGAGCGAAAGCCATCCATTGTCAAGAAAAGTTCATTTATAGTCACTCATGCCTAGAAAAGCCTTATTACTCGGTTTAAATGCCTTTATAATCCCATTATTGAATTTATTTTGAATTTTTTTTACATTTTTTGATTAAAACAGATTGTAATTGATTGTTTGCCTCGGGAAACGTGGAGCGAAAGCCATCCATTGTCAAGAAAAGATCATTTATAGTCACTCATGCCTAGAAAAGCCTTATTACTCGGTTTAAATGCCTTTATAACCCCATAATTGAATTTTTTTTGAATTTTTTTTGCATTTTTTTATTAAAACAGATTGTAATTTATTGTTTGCCTCGGGAAACGTGGATCGAAAGCCATCCATTGTCAAGAAAAGATCATTTATAGTCACTCATGCCTAGAAAAGCCTTATTACTCGGTTTAAATGCCTTTATAATCCCATTATTGAATTTATTTTGAATTTTTTTTACATTTTTTGATTAAAACAGATTGTAATTGATTGTTTGCCTCGGGAAACGTGGAGCGAAAGACATCCATTGTCAAGAAAAGTTCATTTATAGTCACTCATGCCTAGAAAAGCCTTATTACTCGGTTTAAATGCCTTTATAATCCCATTATTGAATTTATTTTGAATTTTTTTTACATTTTTTGATTAAAACAGATTGTAATTGATTGTTTGCCTCGGGAAACGTGGAGCGAAAGCCATCCATTGTCAAGAAAAGATCATTTATAGTCACTCATGCCTAGAAAAGCCTTATTACTTAGTTTAAATGCCTTTATAATCCCATTATTGAATTTATTTTGAATTTTTTTTACATTTTTTGATTAAAACAGATTGTAATTGATTGTTTGCCTCGGGAAACGTGGAGCGAAAGACATCCATTGTCAAGAAAAGTTCATTTATAGTCACTCATGCCTAGAAAAGCCTAATTACTTAGTTTAAATGCCTTTATAATCCCATTATTGAATTTATTTTGAATTTTTTTTACATTTTTTGATTAAAACAGATTGTAATTGATTGTTTGCCTCGGGAAACGTGGAGCGAAAGCCATCCATTGTCAAGAAAAGTTCATTTATAGTCACTCATGCCTAGAAAAGCCTTATTACTTAGTTTAAATGCCTTTATAATCCCATTATTGAATTTATTTTGAATTTTTTTTACATTTTTTGATTAAAACAGATTGTAATTGATTGTTTGCCTCGGGAAACGTGGAGCGAAAGACATCCATTGTCAAGAAAAGTTCATTTATAGTCACTCATGCCTAGAAAAGCCTTATTACTCGGTTTAAATGCCTTTATAATCCCATTATTGAATTTATTTTGAATTTTTTTTACATTTTTTGATTAAAACAGATTGTAATTGATTGTTTGCCTCGGGAAACGTGGAGCGAAAGCCATCCATTGTCAAGAAAAGATCATTTATAGTCACTCATGCCTAGAAAAGCCTTATTACTTAGTTTAAATGCCTTTATAATCCCATTATTGAATTTATTTTGAATTTTTTTTACATTTTTTGATTAAAACAGATTGTAATTGATTGTTTGCCTCGGGAAACGTGGAGCGAAAGACATCCATTGTCAAGAAAAGTTCATTTATAGTCACTCATGCCTAGAAAAGCCTTATTACTCGGTTTAAATCCCTTTATAATCCCATTATTGAATTTATTTTGAATTTTTTTTACATTTTTTGATTAAAACAGATTGTAATTGATTGTTTGCCTCGGGAAACGTGGAGCGAAAGCCATCCATTGTCAAGAAAAGTTCATTTATAGTCACTCATGCCTAGAAAAGCCTTATTACTCGGTTTAAATGCCTTTATAATCCCATTATTGAATTTATTTTGAATTTTTTTTACATTTTTTGATTAAAACAGATTGTAATTGATTGTTTGCCTCGGGAAACGTGGAGCGAAAGCCATCCATTGTCAAGAAAAGATCATTTATAGTCACTCATGCCTAGAAAAGCCTTATTACTCGGTTTAAATGCCTTTATAACCCCATAATTGAATTTTTTTTGAATTTTTTTTGCATTTTTTTATTAAAACAGATTGTAATTGATTGTTTGCCTCGGGAAACGTGGATCGAAAGCCATCCATTGTCAAGAAAAGATCATATAGTCACTCATGCCTAGAAAAGCCTTATTACTCGGTTTAAATGCCTTTATAACCCCATAATTGAATTTATTTTGAATTTTTTTTACATTTTTTGATTAAAACAGATTGTAATTGATTGTTTGCCTCGGGAAACGTGGAGCGAAAGCCATCCGTTGTCAAGAAAAGATCATTTATAGTCACTCATGCCTAGAAAAGCCTTATTACTCGGTTTAAATGCCTTTATAATCCCATTATTGAATTTATTTTGAATTTTTTTTACATTTTTTGATTAAAACAGATTGTAACTGATTGTTTGCCTCGGGAAACGTGGAGCGAAAGCCATCCATTGTCAAGAAAAGATCATTTATAGTCACTCATGCCAAGAAAAGCCTTATTACTCGGTTTAAATGCTTTTATAACCCCATAATTGAATTTATTTTGAATTTTTTTTACATTTTTTTATTAAAACAGATTGTAATTGATTGTTTACCTCGGGAAACATGGAGCAAAAGCCATCCATTGTCAAGAAAAGTTCATTTATAGTCACTCAAGCCTAGAACAGCCTTATTACTCGGTTCAAATGCCTTTATAATCCCATTATTGAATTTATTTTGAATTGTTTTCACATTTTTTGATTAAAACAGATTGTAATTGATTGTTTGCCTCGGGAAACCTGGAGCGAAAGCCATCCATTGTCAACAAAAGTTCATTTATAGTCACTCATGCCTAGAAAAGCCTTATTACTCGGTTTAAATGCCTTCATAATCCCATTATTGAGTTTATTTTGAATTTTTTTTACATTTTTTGATTAAAACATGTTGTAATTGATTGTTTGCCTCGGGAAACGTGGAGCGAAAGCCATCCATTGTCAAGAAAAGTTCATTTATAGTCACTCATGCCTAGAAAAGCCTTATTACTCGGTTTAAATGCCTTTATAACCCCATAATTGAATTTATTTTGAATTTTTTTTACATTTTTTGATTAAAACAGATTGTAATTGATTGTTTGCCTCGGGAAACGTGGAGCGAAAGCCATCCATTGTCAAGAAAAGTTCATTTATAGTCACTCATGCCTAGAAAAGCCTTATTACTCGGTTTAAATGCCTTTATAAGCCCATAATTGAATTTATTTTGAATTTTTTTACATTTTTTTATTAAAAAGATTGTAATTGATTGTTTGCCTCGGGAAACGTGGAGCGAAAGCCATCCATTGTCAAGAAAAGTTCATTTATAGTCACTCATGCCTAGAAAAGCCTTATTACTCGGTTTAAATGCCTTTATAATCTCATTATTGAATTTATTTTGAATTTTTTTTACATTTTTTATTAAAACATATTGTAATTGAATGTTTACCTCTAGAAACATGGAGCAAAAGCCATCCATTGTCAAGAAAAGTTCATTTATAGTCACTCAAGCCTAGAAAAGCCTTATTACTCAGTTTAAATGCCTTTATAATCCCATTATTGAATTTATTTTGAATTTTTTTTACATTTTTTGATTAAAACAGATTGTAATTGATTGTTTGCCTCGGGAAACGTGGAGCGAAAGCCACCCATTGTCAAGAAAAGATCATTTATAGTCACTCATGCCTAGAAAAGCCTTATTACTCGGTTTAAATGCCTTTATAACCCCATAATTGAATTTGTTTTGAATTTTTTTTACATTTTTTTATTAAAACAGATTGCAATTGATTGTTTACCTCGGGAAACATGGAGCAAAAGCCATCCATTGTCAAGAAAAGTTCATTTATAGTCACTCAAGCCTAGAAAAGCCTTATTACTCGGTTTAAATGCCTTTATAATCCCATTATTGAATTTATTTTGAATTGTTTTTACATTTTTTGATTAAAACAGATTGTAACTGATTGTTTGCCTCGGGAAACGTGGAGCGAAAGCCATCCATTGTCAAGAAAAGTTCATTTATAGTCACTCATGCCTAGAAAAGCCTTATTACTCGGTTTAAATGCCTTTATAATCCCATTATTGAATTTATTTTGAATTGTTTTTACATTTTTTGATTAAAACAGATTGTAACTGATTGTTTGCCTCGGGAAACGTGGAGCGAAAGCCATCCATTGTCAAGAAAAGTTCATTTATAGTCACTCATGCCTAGAAAAGCCTTATTACTCGGTTTAAATGCCTTTATAATCTCATTATTGAATTTATTTTGAATTGTTTTTACATTTTTTGATTAAAACAGATTGTAATTGATTGTTTGCCTCGGGAAACGTGGAGCGAAAGCCATCCATTGTCAAGAAAAGTTCATTTATAGTCACTCATGCCTAGAAAAGCCTTATTACTCGGTTTAAATGCCTTTATAATCCCATTATTGAATTTATTTTGAATTGTTTTTACATTTTTTGATTAAAACAGATTGTAATTGATTGTTTACCTCGGGAAACTTGGAGTGAAAGCCATCCATTGTCAAGAAAAATTCATATATAGTCACTCAAGCCTAGAAAAGCCTTATTACTCGGTTTAAATGCCTTTATAATCTCATTATTGAATTTATTTTGAATTGTTTTTACATTTTTTGATTAAAACATATTGTAATAGAATGTTTACCTCTAGAAACATGGAGCGAAAGCCATCCATTGTCAAGAAAAGTTCATTTATAGTCAATCAAGCCTAGAAAAGCCTTATTACTCGGTTTAAATGCCTTTATAACCCCATAATTGAATTTATTTTGAATTTTTTTTACATTTTTTGATTAAAACAGATTGTAATTGATTGTTTGCCTCGGGAAACGTGGAGCGAAAGCCATCCATGGTCAAGAAAAGTTCATTTATAGTCACTCATGCCTAGAAAAGCCTTATTACTCGGTTTAAATGCATTTATAATCCCATTATTGAATTTATTTTGAATTTTTTTTACATTTTTTGATTAAAACAGATTGTAATTGATTGTTTACCTCGGGAAACTTGGAGCGAAAGCCATCCATTGTCAAGAAAAGTTCATATATAGTCACTCAAGCCTAGAAAAGCCTTATTACTCGGTTTAAATGCCTTTATAATCTCATTATTGAATTTATTTTGAATTGTTTTTACATTTTTTGATTAAAACAGATTGTAATTGATTGTTTACCTCGGGAAACTTGGAGCGAAAGCCATCCATTGTCAAGAAAAGTTCATTTATAGTCACTCATGCCTAGAAAAGCCTTATTACCCGGTTTAAATGCCTTTATAATCCCATTATTGAGTTTATTTTGAATTTTTTTTACATTTTTTGATTAAAACAGATTGTAATTGATTGTTTACCTCGGGAAACTTGGAGCGAAAGCCATCCATTGTCAAGAAAAGTTCATATATAGTCACTCAAGCCTAGAAAAGCCTTATTACTCGGTTTAAATGCCTTTATAATCTCATTATTGAATTTATTTTGAATTGTTTTTACATTTTTTGATTAAAACAGATTGTAATTGATTGTTTGCCTCGGGAAACGTGGAGCGAAAGCCATCCATTGTCAAGAAAAGTTCATTTATAGTCACTCATGCCTAGAAAAGCCTTATTACTCGGTTTAAATGCCTTTATAACCCCATAATTGAATTTATTTTGAATTTTTTTTACATTTTTTTATTAAAACAGATTGTAATTGATTGTTTGCCTCGAGAAACGTGGAGCGAAAGCCATCCATTGTCAAGAAAAGTTCATTTATAGTCACTCATGCCTAGAAAAGCCTTATTACTCGGTTTAAATGCCTTTATAATCCCATTATTGAATTTATTTTGAATTGTTTTTACATTTTTTGATTAAAACATATTGTAATAGAATGTTTACCTCTAGAAACATGGAGCGAAAGCCATCCATTGTCAAGAAAAGTTCATTTATAGTCAATCAAGCCTAGAAAAGCCTTATTACTCGGTTTAAATGCCTTTATAACCCCATAATTGAATTTATTTTGAATTTTTTTTACATTTTTTGATTAAAACAGATTGTAATTGATTGTTTGCCTCGGGAAACGTGGAGCGAAAGCCATCCACGGTCAAGAAAAGTTCATTTATAGTCACTCATGCCTAGAAAAGCCTTATTACTCGGTTTAAATGCATTTATAATCCCATTATTGAATTTAGTTTGAATTTTTTTTACATTTTTTGATTAAAACATATTGTAATTGAATGTTTACCTCTAGAAACATGGAGCAAAAGCCATCCATTGTCAAGAAAAGTTCATTTATAGTCACTCAAGCCTAGAAAAGCCTTATTACTCAGTTTAAATGCCTTTATAATCCCATTATTGAATTTATTTTGAATTTTTTTACATTTTTTGATTAAAACAGATTGTAATTGATTGTTTGCCTCGGGAAACGTGGAGCGAAAGCCATCCATTGTCAAGAAAAGATCATTTATAGTCACTCATGCCTAGAAAAGCCTTATTACTCGGTTTAAATGCCTTTATAACCCCATAATTGAATTTGTTTTGAATTTTTTTTACATTTTTTTATTAAAACAGATTGTAATTGATTGTTTACCTCGGGAAACATGGAGCAAAAGCCATCCATTGTCAAGAAAAGTTCATTTATAGTCACTCAAGCCTAGAAAAGCCTTATTACTCGGTTTAAATGCCTTTATAATCCCATTATTGAATTTATTTTGAATTGTTTTTACATTTTTTGATTAAAACAGATTGTAACTGATTGTTTGCCTCGGGAAACGTGGAGCGAAAGCCATCCATTGTCAAGAAAAGTTCATTTATAGTCACTCATGCCTAGAAAAGCCTTATTACTCGGTTTAAATGCCTTTATAATCCCATTATTGAATTTATTTTGAATTGTTTTTACATTTTTTGATTAAAACAGATTGTAACTGATTGTTTGCCTCGGGAAACGTGGAGCGAAAGCCATCCATTGTCAAGAAAAGTTCATTTATAGTCACTCATGCCTAGAAAAGCCTTATTACTCGGTTTAAATGCCTTTATAATCTCATTATTGAATTTATTTTGAATTGTTTTTACATTTTTTGATTAAAACAGATTGTAATTGATTGTTTGCCTCGGGAAACGTGGAGCGAAAGCCATCCATTGTCAAGAAAAGTTCATTTATAGTCACTCATGCCTAGAAAAGCCTTATTACTCGGTTTAAATGCCTTTATAATCCCATTATTGAATTTATTTTGAATTGTTTTTACATTTTTTGATTAAAACAGATTGTAATTGATTGTTTACCTCGGGAAACTTGGAGCGAAAGCCATCCATTGTCAAGAAAAGTTCATATATAGTCACTCAAGCCTAGAAAAGCCTTATTACTCGGTTTAAATGCCTTTATAATCTCATTATTGAATTTATTTTGAATTGTTTTTACATTTTTTGATTAAAACAGATTGTAATTGATTGTTTGCCTCGGGAAACGTGGAGCGAAAGCCATCCATTGTCAAGAAAAGTTCATTTATAGTCACTCATGCCTAGAAAAGCCTTATTACTCGGTTTAAATGCCTTTATAATCCCATTATTGAGTTTATTTTGAATTTTTTTTACATTTTTTGATTAAAACAGATTGTAATTGATTGTTTACCTCGGGAAACTTGGAGCGAAAGCCATCCATTGTCAAGAAAAGTTCATATATAGTCACTCAAGCCTAGAAAAGCCTTATTACTCGGTTTAAATGCCTTTATAATCTCATTATTGAATTTATTTTGAATTGTTTTTACATTTTTTGATTAAAACAGATTGTAATTGATTGTTTGCCTCGGGAAACGTGGAGCGAAAGCCATCCATTGTCAAGAAAAGTTCGTTTATAGTCACTCATGCCTAGAAAAGCCTTATTACTCGGTTTAAATGCCTTTATAACCCCATAATTGAATTTATTTTGAATTTTTTTTACATTTTTTTATTAAAACAGATTGTAATTGATTGTTTGCCTCGAGAAACGTGGAGCGAAAGCCATCCATTGTCAAGAAAAGTTCATTTATAGTCACTCATGCCTAGAAAAGCCTTATTACTCGGTTTAAATGCCTTTATAATCCCATTATTGAATTTATTTTGAATTGTTTTTACATTTTTTGATTAAAACATATTGTACTAGAATGTTTACCTCTAGAAACATGGAGCGAAAGCCATCCATTGTCAAGAAAAGTTCATTTATAGTCAATCAAGCCTAGAAAAGCCTTATTACTCGGTTTAAATGCCTTTATAACCCCATAATTGAATTTATTTTGATTTTTTTTTACATTTTTTGATTAAAACAGATTGTAATTGATTGTTTGCCTCGGGAAACGTGGAGCGAAAGCCATCCATGGTCAAGAAAAGTTCATTTATAGTCACTCATGCCTAGAAAAGCCTTATTACTCGGTTTAAATGCATTTATAATCCCATTATTAAATTTATTTTGAATTTTTTTTACATTTTTTGATTAAAACATATTGTAATTGAATGTTTACCTCTAGAAACATGGAGCAAAAGCCATCCATTGTCAAGAAAAGTTCATTTATAGTCACTCAAGCCTAGAAAAGCCTTATTACTCAGTTTAAATGCCTTTATAATCCCATTATTGAATTTATTTTGAATTTTTTTTACATTTTTTGATTAAAACAGATTGTAATTGATTGTTTGCCTCGGGAAACGTGGAGCGAAAGCCATCCATTGTCAAGAAAAGATCATTTATAGTCACTCATGCCTAGAAAAGCCTTATTACTCGGTTTAAATGCCTTTATAACCCCATAATTGAATTTGTTTTGAATTTTTTTTACATTTTTTTATTAAAACAGATTGTAATTGATTGTTTACCTCGGGAAACCTGGAGCAAAAGCCATCCATTGTCAAGAAAAGTTCATTTATAGTCACTCAAGCCTAGAAAAGCCTTATTACTCGGTTTAAATGCCTTTATAATCCCATTATTGAATTTATTTTGAATTGTTTTTACATTTTTTGATTAAAACAGATTGTAACTGATTGTTTGCCTCGGGAAACGTGGAGCGAAAGCCATCCATTGTCAAGAAAAGTTCATTTATAGTCACTCATGCCTAGAAAAGCCTTATTACTCGGTTTAAATGCCTTTATAATCCCATTATTGAATTTATTTTGAATTGTTTTTACATTTTTTGATTAAAACAGATTGTATCTGATTGTTTGCCTTGGGAAACGTGGAGCGAAAGCCATCCATTGTCAAGAAAAGTTCATATATAGTCACTCATGCCTAGAAAAGCCTTATTACTCGGTTTAAATGCATTTATAATCCCATTATTGAATTTATTTTGAATGTTTTTTACATTTTTTTATTAAAACAGATTGCAATTGATTGTTTGCCTCGAGAAACGTGGAGCGAAAGCCATCCATTGTCAACAAAAGTTCATTTATAGTCACTTATGCCTAGAAAAGCCTTATTACTCGGTTTAAATGCCTTTATAATCCCATTATTGAGTTTATTTTGAATTTTTTTTACATTTTTTGATTAAAACAGATTGTAATTGATTGTTTACCTCAGGAAACTTGGAGCGAAAGCCATCCATTGTCAAGAAAAGTTCATATATAGTCACTCAAGCCTAGAAAAGCCTTATTACTCGGTTTAAATGCCTTTATAATCTCATTATTGAATTTATTTTGAATTGTTTTTACATTTTTTGATTAAAACAGATTGTAATTGATTGTTTGCCTCAGGAAACGTGGAGCGAAAGCCATCCATTGTCAAGAAAAGATCATTTATAGTCACTCATGCCTAGAAAAGCCTTATTACTCGGTTTAAATGCCTTTATAATCCCATTATTGAATTTATTTTGAATTTTTTTTACATTTTTTGATTAAAACATATTGTAATTGAATGTTTACCTCTAGAAACATGGAGCAAAAGCCATCCATTGTCAAGAAAAGTTCATTTATAGTCACTCAAGCCTAGAAAAGCCTTATTACTCAGTTTAAATGCCTTTATAATCCCATTATTGAATTTATTTTGAATTTTTTTTACATTTTTTGATTAAAACAGATTGTAATTGATTGTTTGCCTCGGGAAACGTGGAGCGAAAGCCATCCATTGTCAAGAAAAGATCATTTATAGTCACTCATGCCTAGAAAAGCCTTATTACTCGGTTTAAATGCCTTTATAACCCCATAATTGAATTTATTTTGAATTTTTTTACATTTTTTGATTAAAACAGATTGTAATTGATTGTTTGCCTCGGGAAACGTGGAGCGAAAGCCATCCATTGTCAAGAAAAGATCATTTATAGTCACTCATGCCTAGAAAAGCCTTATTACTCGGTTTAAATGCCTTCATAACCCCATAATTGAATTTATTTTGAATTTTTTTTACATTTTTTGATTAAAACAGATTGTAATTGATTGTTTGCCTCGGGAAACGTGGAGCGAAAGCCATCCATTGTCAAGAAAAGTTCATTTATAGTCACTCATGCCTAGAAAAGCCTTATTACTCGGTTTAAATGCCTTTATAACCCCATAATTGAATTTATTTTGAATTTTTTTACATTTTTTTATTAAAACAGATTGTAATTGATTGTTTGCCTCGGGAAACGTGGAGCGAAAGCCATCCATTGTCAAGAAAAGTTCATTTATAGTCACTCATGCCTAGAAAAGCCTTATTACTCGGTTTAAATGCATTTATAATCCCATTATTGAATTTATTTTGAATTGTTTTTACATTTTTTGATTAAAACATATTGTAATAGAATGTTTACCTCTAGAAACATGGAGCGAAAGCAATCCATTGTCAAGAAAAGTTCATTTATAGTCAATCAAGCCTAGAAAAGCCTTATTACTCGGTTTAAATGCCTTTATAACCCCATAATTGAATTTATTTTGAATTTTTTTACATTTTTTGATTAAAATAGATTGTAATTGATTGTTTGCCTCGGGAAACGTGGAGCGAAAGCCATCCATGGTCAAGAAAAGTTCATTTATAGTCACTCAAGCCTAGAAAAGCCTTATTACTCGGTTTAAATGCCTTTATAATCACATTATTGAATTTATTTTGAATTGTTTTTACATTTTTTGATTAAAATAGATTGTAATTGATTGTTTGCCTCGGGAAACGTGGAGCGAAAGCCATCCACTGTCAAGAAAAGTTCATTTATAGTCACTCATGCCTAGAAAAGCCTTATTACTCGGTTTAAATGCCTTTATAATCCCATTATTGAATTTATTTTGAATTGTTTTTACATTTTTTGATTAAAACAGATTGTAACTGATTGTTTGCCTCGGGAAACGTGGAGCGAAAGCCATCCATTGTCAAGAAAAGATCATTTATAGTCACTCATGCCTAGAAAAGCCTTATTACTCGGTTTAAATGCCTTTATAATCCCATTATTGAATTTATTTTGAATGTTTTTTACATTTTTTGATTAAAACAGATTGCAATTGATTGTTTGCCTCGAGAAACGTGGAGCGAAAGCCATCCATTTTCAACAAAAGTTCAGTTATAGTCACTCATGCCTAGAAAAGCCTTATTACTCGGTTTAAATGCCTTCATAACCCCATAATTGAATTTATTTTGAATTTTTTTTACATTTTTTGATTAAAACAGATTGTAATTGATTGTTTGCCTCGGGAAACGTGGAGCGAAAGCCATCCATTGTCAAGAAAAGTTCATTTATAGTCACTCATGCCTAGAAAAGCCTTATTACTCGGTTTAAATGCCTTTATAACCCCATAATTGAATTTATTTTGAATTTTTTTACATTTTTTTATTAAAACAGATTGTAATTGATTGTTTGCCTCGGGAAACGTGGAGCGAAAGCCATCCATTGTCAAGAAAAGTTCATTTATAGTCACTCATGCCTAGAAAAGCCTTATTACTCGGTTTAAATGCATTTATAATCCCATTATTGAATTTATTTTGAATTGTTTTTACATTTTTTGATTAAAACATATTGTAATAGAATGTTTACCTCTAGAAACATGGAGCGAAAGCAATCCATTGTCAAGAAAAGTTCATTTATAGTCAATCAAGCCTAGAAAAGCCTTATTACTCGGTTTAAATGCCTTTATAACCCCATAATTGAATTTATTTTGAATTTTTTTACATTTTTTGATTAAAATAGATTGTAATTGATTGTTTGCCTCGGGAAACGTGGAGCGAAAGCCATCCATGGTCAAGAAAAGTTCATTTATAGTCACTCAAGCCTAGAAAAGCCTTATTACTCGGTTTAAATGCCTTTATAATCACATTATTGAATTTATTTTGAATTGTTTTTACATTTTTTGATTAAAATAGATTGTAATTGATTGTTTGCCTCGGGAAACGTGGAGCGAAAGCCATCCACTGTCAAGAAAAGTTCATTTATAGTCACTCATGCCTAGAAAAGCCTTATTACTCGGTTTAAATGCCTTTATAATCCCATTATTGAATTTATTTTGAATTGTTTTTACATTTTTTGATTAAAACAGATTGTAACTGATTGTTTGCCTCGGGAAACGTGGAGCGAAAGCCATCCATTGTCAAGAAAAGATCATTTATAGTCACTCATGCCTAGAAAAGCCTTATTACTCGGTTTAAATGCCTTTATAATCCCATTATTGAATTTATTTTGAATGTTTTTTACATTTTTTGATTAAAACAGATTGCAATTGATTGTTTGCCTCGAGAAACGTGGAGCGAAAGCCATCCATTTTCAACAAAAGTTCAGTTATAGTCACTCATGCCTAGAAAAGCCTTATTACTCGGTTTAAATGCCTTTATAATCCCATTATTGAGTTTATTTTGAATTTTTTTTACATTTTTTGATTAAAACAGATTGTAATTGATTGTTTACCTCGGGAAACTTGGAGCGAAAGCCATCCATTGTCAAGAAAAGTTCATATATAGTCACTCAAGCCTAGAAAAGCCTTATTACTCTGTTTAAATGCCTTTATAATCTCATTATTGAATTTATTTTGAATTGTTTTTACATTTTTTGATTAAAACAGATTGTAATTGATTGTTTGCCTCGGGAAACGTGGAGCGAAAGCCATCCATGGTCAAGAAAAGTTCATTTATAGTCACTCATGCCTAGAAAAGCCTTATTACTCGGTTTAAATGCATTTATAATCCCATTATTGAATTTATTTTGAATTTTTTTTACATTTTTTGATTAAAACATATTGTAATTGAATGTTTACCTCTAGAAACATGGAGCAAAAGCCATCCATTGTCAAGAAAAGTTCATTTATAGTCACTCAAGCCTAGAAAAGCCTTATTACTCAGTTTAAATCCCTTTATAATCCCATTATTGAATTTATTTTGAATTTTTTTTACATTTTTTGATTATAACAGATTGTAATTGATTGTTTGCCTCGGGAAACGTGGAGCAAAAGCCATCCATTGTCAAGAAAAGATCATTTATAGTCACTCATGCCTAGAAAAGCCTTATTACTCGGTTTAAATGCCTTTATAACCCCATAATTGAATTTGTTTTGAATTTTTTTTACATTTTTTTATTAAAACAGATTGTAATTGATTGTTTACCTCGGGAAACATGGAGCAAAAGCCATCCATTGTCAAGAAAAGTTCATTTATAGTCACTCAAGCCTAGAAAAGCCTTATTACTCGGTTTAAATGCCTTTATAATCCCATTATTGAATTTATTTTGAATTGTTTTTACATTTTTTGATTAAAACAGATTGTAACTGATTGTTTGCCTCGGGAAACGTGGAGCGAAAGCCATCCATTGTCAAGAAAAGTTCATTTATAGTCACTCATGCCTAGAAAAGCCTTATTACTCGGTTTAAATGCCTTTATAATCCCATTATTGAATTTATTTTGAATGTTTTTTACATTTTTTGATTAAAACAGATTGTAATTGATTGTTTGCCTCGGGAAACGTGGAGCGAAAGCCATCCATTGTCAAGAAAAGATCATTTATAGTCACTCATGCCTAGAAAAGCCTTATTACTCGGTTTAAATGCCTTCATAACCCCATAATTGAATTTATTTTAAATTTTTTTTACATTTTTTGATTAAAACAGATTGTAATTGATTGTTTGCCTCGGGAAACGTGGAGCGAAAGCCATCCATTGTCAAGAAAAGATCATTTATAGTCACTCATGCCTAGAAAAGCCTTATTACTCGGTTTAAATGCCTTCATAACCCCATAATTGAATTTATTTTAAATTTTTTTTACATTTTTTGATTAAAACAGATTGTAATTGATTGTTTGCCTCGGGAAACGTGGAGCGAAAGCCATCCATTGTCAAGAAAAGATCATTTATAGTCACTCATGCCTAGAAAAGCCTTATTACTCGGTTTAAATGCCTTTATAACCCCATAATTGAATTTATTTTGAATTTTTTTTACATTTTTTGATTAAAACAGATTGTAATTGATTGTTTGCCTCGGGAAACGTGGAGCGAAAGCCATCCATGGTCAAGAAAAGTTCATTTATAGTCACTCATGCCTAGAAAAGCCTTATTACTCGGTTTAAATGCATTTATAATCCCATTATTAAATTTATTTTGAATTTTTTTTACATTTTTTGATTAAAACATATTGTAATTGAATGTTTACCTCTAGAAACATGGAGCAAAAGCCATCCATTGTCAAGAAAAGTTCATTTATAGTCACTCAAGCCTAGAAAAGCCTTATTACTCAGTTTAAATGCCTTTATAATCCCATTATTGAATTTATTTTGAATTTTTTTTACATTTTTTGATTAAAACAGATTGTAATTGATTGTTTGCCTCGGGAAACGTGGAGCGAAAGCCATCCATTGTCAAGAAAAGATCATTTATAGTCACTCATGCCTAGAAAAGCCTTATTACTCGATTTAAATGCCTTTATAACCCCATAATTGAATTTGTTTTGAATTTTTTTTACATTTTTTTATTAAAACAGATTGTAATTGATTGTTTACCTCGGGAAACCTGGAGCAAAAGCCATCCATTGTCAAGAAAAGTTCATTTATAGTCACTCAAGCCTAGAAAAGCCTTATTACTCGGTTTAAATGCCTTTATAATCCCATTATTGAATTTATTTTGAATTGTTTTTACATTTTTTGATTAAAACAGATTGTAACTGATTGTTTGCCTCGGGAAACGTGGAGCGAAAGCCATCCATTGTCAAGAAAAGTTCATTTATAGTCACTCATGCCTAGAAAAGCCTTATTACTCGGTTTAAATGCCTTTATAATCCCATTATTGAATTTATTTTGAATTGTTTTTACATTTTTTGATTAAAACAGATTGTATCTGATTGTTTGCCTTGGGAAACGTGGAGCGAAAGCCATCCATTGTCAAGAAAAGTTCATATATAGTCACTCATGCCTAGAAAAGCCTTATTACTCGGTTTAAATGCATTTATAATCCCATTATTGAATTTATTTTGAATGTTTTTTACATTTTTTTATTAAAACAGATTGCAATTGATTGTTTGCCTCGAGAAACGTGGAGCGAAAGCCATCCATTGTCAACAAAAGTTCATTTATAGTCACTTATGCCTAGAAAAGCCTTATTACTCGGTTTAAATGCCTTTATAATCCCATTATTGAGTTTATTTTGAATTTTTTTTACATTTTTTGATTAAAACAGATTGTAATTGATTGTTTACCTCAGGAAACTTGGAGCGAAAGCCATCCATTGTCAAGAAAAGTTCATATATAGTCACTCAAGCCTAGAAAAGCCTTATTACTCGGTTTAAATGCCTTTATAATCTCATTATTGAATTTATTTTGAATTGTTTTTACATTTTTTGATTAAAACAGATTGTAATTGATTGTTTGCCTCAGGAAACGTGGAGCGAAAGCCATCCATTGTCAAGAAAAGATCATTTATAGTCACTCATGCCTAGAAAAGCCTTATTACTCGGTTTAAATGCCTTTATAATCCCATTATTGAATTTATTTTGAATTTTTTTTACATTTTTTGATTAAAACATATTGTAATTGAATGTTTACCTCTAGAAACATGGAGCAAAAGCCATCCATTGTCAAGAAAAGTTCATTTATAGTCACTCAAGCCTAGAAAAGCCTTATTACTCAGTTTAAATGCCTTTATAATCCCATTATTGAATTTATTTTGAATTTTTTTTACATTTTTTGATTAAAACAGATTGTAATTGATTGTTTGCCTCGAGAAACGTGGAGCGAAAGCCATCCATTGTCAAGAAAAGATCATTTATAGTCACTCATGCCTAGAAAAGCCTTATTACTCGGTTTAAATGCCTTTATAACCCCATAATTGAATTTATTTTGAATTTTTTTACATTTTTTGATTAAAACAGATTGTAATTGATTGTTTGCCTCGGGAAACGTGGAGCGAAAGCCATCCATTGTCAAGAAAAGATCATTTATAGTCACTCATGCCTAGAAAAGCCTTATTACTCGGTTTAAATGCCTTCATAACCCCATAATTGAATTTATTTTGAATTTTTTTTACATTTTTTGATTAAAACAGATTGTAATTGATTGTTTGCCTCGGGAAACGTGGAGCGAAAGCCATCCATTGTCAAGAAAAGTTCATTTATAGTCACTCATGCCTAGAAAAGCCTTATTACTCGGTTTAAATGCCTTTATAACCCCATAATTGAATTTATTTTGAATTTTTTTACATTTTTTTATTAAAACAGATTGTAATTGATTGTTTGCCTCGGGAAACGTGGAGCGAAAGCCATCCATTGTCAAGAAAAGTTCATTTATAGTCACTCATGCCTAGAAAAGCCTTATTACTCGGTTTAAATGCATTTATAATCCCATTATTGAATTTATTTTGAATTGTTTTTACATTTTTTGATTAAAACATATTGTAATAGAATGTTTACCTCTAGAAACATGGAGCGAAAGCAATCCATTGTCAAGAAAAGTTCATTTATAGTCAATCAAGCCTAGAAAAGCCTTATTACTCGGTTTAAATGCCTTTATAACCCCATAATTGAATTTATTTTGAATTTTTTTACATTTTTTGATTAAAATAGATTGTAATTGATTGTTTGCCTCGGGAAACGTGGAGCGAAAGCCATCCATGGTCAAGAAAAGTTCATTTATAGTCACTCAAGCCTAGAAAAGCCTTATTACTCGGTTTAAATGCCTTTATAATCACATTATTGAATTTATTTTGAATTGTTTTTACATTTTTTGATTAAAATAGATTGTAATTGATTGTTTGCCTCGGGAAACGTGGAGCGAAAGCCATCCACTGTCAAGAAAAGTTCATTTATAGTCACTCATGCCTAGAAAAGCCTTATTACTCGGTTTAAATGCCTTTATAATCCCATTATTGAATTTATTTTGAATTGTTTTTACATTTTTTGATTAAAACAGATTGTAACTGATTGTTTGCCTCGGGAAACGTGGAGCGAAAGCCATCCATTGTCAAGAAAAGATCATTTATAGTCACTCATGCCTAGAAAAGCCTTATTACTCGGTTTAAATGCCTTTATAATCCCATTATTGAATTTATTTTGAATGTTTTTTACATTTTTTGATTAAAACAGATTGCAATTGATTGTTTGCCTCGAGAAACGTGGAGCGAAAGCCATCCATTTTCAACAAAAGTTCAGTTATAGTCACTCATGCCTAGAAAAGCCTTATTACTCGGTTTAAATGCCTTCATAACCCCATAATTGAATTTATTTTGAATTTTTTTTACATTTTTTGATTAAAACAGATTGTAATTGATTGTTTGCCTCGGGAAACGTGGAGCGAAAGCCATCCATTGTCAAGAAAAGTTCATTTATAGTCACTCATGCCTAGAAAAGCCTTATTACTCGGTTTAAATGCCTTTATAACCCCATAATTGAATTTATTTTGAATTTTTTTACATTTTTTTATTAAAACAGATTGTAATTGATTGTTTGCCTCGGGAAACGTGGAGCGAAAGCCATCCATTGTCAAGAAAAGTTCATTTATAGTCACTCATGCCTAGAAAAGCCTTATTACTCGGTTTAAATGCATTTATAATCCCATTATTGAATTTATTTTGAATTGTTTTTACATTTTTTGATTAAAACATATTGTAATAGAATGTTTACCTCTAGAAACATGGAGCGAAAGCAATCCATTGTCAAGAAAAGTTCATTTATAGTCAATCAAGCCTAGAAAAGCCTTATTACTCGGTTTAAATGCCTTTATAACCCCATAATTGAATTTATTTTGAATTTTTTTACATTTTTTGATTAAAATAGATTGTAATTGATTGTTTGCCTCGGGAAACGTGGAGCGAAAGCCATCCATGGTCAAGAAAAGTTCATTTATAGTCACTCAAGCCTAGAAAAGCCTTATTACTCGGTTTAAATGCCTTTATAATCACATTATTGAATTTATTTTGAATTGTTTTTACATTTTTTGATTAAAATAGATTGTAATTGATTGTTTGCCTCGGGAAACGTGGAGCGAAAGCCATCCACTGTCAAGAAAAGTTCATTTATAGTCACTCATGCCTAGAAAAGCCTTATTACTCGGTTTAAATGCCTTTATAATCCCATTATTGAATTTATTTTGAATTGTTTTTACATTTTTTGATTAAAACAGATTGTAACTGATTGTTTGCCTCGGGAAACGTGGAGCGAAAGCCATCCATTGTCAAGAAAAGATCATTTATAGTCACTCATGCCTAGAAAAGCCTTATTACTCGATTTAAATGCCTTTATAATCCCATTATTGAATTTATTTTGAATGTTTTTTACATTTTTTGATTAAAACAGATTGCAATTGATTGTTTGCCTCGAGAAACGTGGAGCGAAAGCCATCCATTTTCAACAAAAGTTCAGTTATAGTCACTCATGCCTAGAAAAGCCTTATTACTCGGTTTAAATGCCTTCATAACCCCATAATTGAATTTATTTTGAATTTTTTTTACATTTTTTGATTAAAACAGATTGTAATTGATTGTTTGCCTCGGGAAACGTGGAGCGAAAGCCATCCATTGTCAAGAAAAGTTCATTTATAGTCACTCATGCCTAGAAAAGCCTTATTACTCGGTTTAAATGCCTTTATAACCCCATAATTGAATTTATTTTGAATTTTTTTACATTTTTTTATTAAAACAGATTGTAATTGATTGTTTGCCTCGGGAAACGTGGAGCGAAAGCCATCCATTGTCAAGAAAAGTTCATTTATAGTCACTCATGCCTAGAAAAGCCTTATTACTCGGTTTAAATGCATTTATAATCCCATTATTGAATTTATTTTGAATTGTTTTTACATTTTTTGATTAAAACATATTGTAATAGAATGTTTACCTCTAGAAACATGGAGCGAAAGCAATCCATTGTCAAGAAAAGTTCATTTATAGTCAATCAAGCCTAGAAAAGCCTTATTACTCGGTTTAAATGCCTTTATAACCCCATAATTGAATTTATTTTGAATTTTTTTACATTTTTTGATTAAAATAGATTGTAATTGATTGTTTGCCTCGGGAAACGTGGAGCGAAAGCCATCCATGGTCAAGAAAAGTTCATTTATAGTCACTCAAGCCTAGAAAAGCCTTATTACTCGGTTTAAATGCCTTTATAATCACATTATTGAATTTATTTTGAATTGTTTTTACATTTTTTGATTAAAATAGATTGTAATTGATTGTTTGCCTCGGGAAACGTGGAGCGAAAGCCATCCACTGTCAAGAAAAGTTCATTTATAGTCACTCATGCCTAGAAAAGCCTTATTACTCGGTTTAAATGCCTTTATAATCCCATTATTGAATTTATTTTGAATTGTTTTTACATTTTTTGATTAAAACAGATTGTAACTGATTGTTTGCCTCGGGAAACGTGGAGCGAAAGCCATCCATTGTTAAGAAAAGATCATTTATAGTCACTCATGCCTAGAAAAGCCTTATTACTCGGTTTAAATGCCTTCATAACCCCATAATTGAATGTTTTGAATTTTTTTTACATTTTTTTATTAAAACAGATTGTAATTGATTGTTTACCTCGGGAAACATGGAGCAAAAGCCATCCATTGTCAAGAAAAGTTCATTTATAGTCACTCAAGCCTAGAAAAGCCTTATTACTCGGTTTAAATGCCTTTATAATCCCATTATTGAATTTATTTTGAATTGTTTTTACATTTTTTGATTAAAACAGATTGTAACTGATTGTTTGCCTCGGGAAACGTGGAGCGAAAGCCATCCATTGTCAAGAAAAGTTCATTTATAGTCACTCATGCCTAGAAAAGCCTTATTACTCGGTTTAAATGCCTTTATAATCCCATTATTGAATTTATTTTGAATGTTTTTTACATTTTTTGATTAAAACAGATTGTAATTGATTGTTTGCCTCGGGAAACGTGGAGCGAAAGCCATCCATTGTCAAGAAAAGATCATTTATAGTCACTCATGCCTAGAAAAGCCTTATTACTCGGTTTAAATGCCTTCATAACCCCATAATTGAATTTATTTTAAATTTTTTTTACATTTTTTGATTAAAACAGATTGTAATTGATTGTTTGCCTCGGGAAACGTGGAGCGAAAGCCATCCATTGTCAAGAAAAGATCATTTATAGTCACTCATGCCTAGAAAAGCCTTATTACTCGGTTTAAATGCCTTTATAACCCCATAATTGAATTTATTTTGAATTTTTTTACATTTTTTGATTAAAACAGATTGTAATTGATTGTTTGCCTCGGGAAACGTGGAGCGAAAGCCATCCATTGTCAAGAAAAGATCATTTATAGTCACTCATGCCTAGAAAAGCCTTATTACTCTGTTTAAATGCCTTTATAACCCCATAATTGAATTTATTTTGAATTTTTTTACATTTTTTGATTAAAACCGATTGTAATTGATTGTTTGCCTCGGGAAACGTGGAGCGAAAGCCATCCATTGTCAAGAAAAGATCATTTATAGTCACTCATGCCTAGAAAAGCCTTATTACTCGGTTTAAATGCCTTCATAACCCCATAATTGAATTTATTTTGAATTTTTTTTACATTTTTTGATTAAAACAGATTGTAATTGATTGTTTGCCTCGGGAAACGTGGAGCGAAAGCCATCCATTGTCAAGAAAAGTTCATTTATAGTCACTCATGCCTAGAAAAGCCTTATTACTCGGTTTAAATGCCTTTATAACCCCATAATTGAATTTATTTTGAATTTTTTTACATTTTTTTATTAAAACAGATTGTAATTGATTGTTTGCCTCGGGAAACGTGGAGCGAAAGCCATCCATTGTCAAGAAAAGTTCATTTATAGTCACTCATGCCTAGAAAAGCCTTATTACTCGGTTTAAATGCCTTTATAATCCCATTATTGAATTTATTTTGAATTGTTTTTACATTTTTTGATTAAAACATATTGTAATAGAATGTTTACCTCTAGAAACATGGAGCGAAAGCAATCCATTGTCAAGAAAAGTTCATTTATAGTCAATCAAGCCTAGAAAAGCCTTATTACTCGGTTTAAATGCCTTTATAACCCCATAATTGAATTTATTTTGAATTTTTTTACATTTTTTGATTAAAATAGATTGTAATTGATTGTTTGCCTCGGGAAACGTGGAGCGAAAGCCATCCATGGTCAAGAAAAGTTCATTTATAGTCACTCAAGCCTAGAAAAGCCTTATTACTCGGTTTAAATGCCTTTATAATCACATTATTGAATTTATTTTAAATTGTTTTTACATTTTTTGATTAAAATAGATTGTAATTGATTGTTTGCCTCGGGAAACGTGGAGCGAAAGCCATCCACTGTCAAGAAAAGTTCATTTATAGTCACTCATGCCTAGAAAAGCCTTATTACTCGGTTTAAATGCCTTTATAATCCCATTATTGAATTTATTTTGAATTGTTTTTACATTTTTTGATTAAAACAGATTGTAATTGATTGTTTGCCTCGGGAAACGTGGAGCGAAAGCCATCCACTGTCAAGAAAAGTTCATTTATAGTCACTCATGCCTAGAAAAGCCTTATTACTCGGTTTAAATGCCTTTATAATCCCATTATTGAATTTATTTTGAATTGTTTTTACATTTTTTGATTAAAACAGATTGTAACTGATTGTTTGCCTCGGGAAACGTGGAGCGAAAGCCATCCATTGTCAAGAAAAGATCATTTATAGTCACTCATGCCTAGAAAAGCCTTATTACTCGGTTTAAATGCCTTTATAATCCCATTATTGAATTTATTTTGAATGTTTTTTACATTTTTTGATTAAAACAGATTGCAATTGATTGTTTGCCTCGAGAAACGTGGAGCGAAAGCCATCCATTTTAAACAAAAGTTCAGTTATAGTCACTCATGCCTAGAAAAGCCTTATTACTCGGTTTAAATGCCTTTATAATCCCATTATTGAGTTTATTTTGAATTTTTTTTACATTTTTTGATTAAAACAGATTGTAATTGATTGTTTACCTCGGGAAACTTGGAGCGAAAGCCATCCATTGTCAAGAAAAGTTCATATATAGTCACTCAAGCCTAGAAAAGCCTTATTACTCTGTTTAAATGCCTTTATAATCTCATTATTGAATTTATTTTGAATTGTTTTTACATTTTTTGATTAAAACAGATTGTAATTGATTGTTTGCCTCGGGAAACGTGGAGCGAAAGCCATCCATGGTCAAGAAAAGTTCATTTATAGTCACTCATGCCTAGAAAAGCCTTATTACTCGGTTTAAATGCATTTATAATCCCATTATTGAATTTATTTTGAATTTTTTTTACATTTTTTGATTAAAACATATTGTAATTGAATGTTTACCTCTAGAAACATGGAGCAAAAGCCATCCATTGTCAAGAAAAGTTCATTTATAGTCACTCAAGCCTAGAAAAGCCTTATTACTCAGTTTAAATCCCTTTATAATCCCATTATTGAATTTATTTTGAATTTTTTTTACATTTTTTGATTATAACAGATTGTAATTGATTGTTTGCCTCGGGAAACGTGGAGCGAAAGCCATCCATTGTCAAGAAAAGATCATTTATAGTCACTCATGCCTAGAAAAGCCTTATTACTCGGTTTAAATGCCTTTATAACCCCATAATTGAATTTGTTTTGAATTTTTTTTACATTTTTTTATTAAAACAGATTATAATTGATTGTTTACCTCGGGAAACATGGAGCAAAAGCCATCCATTGTCAAGAAAAGTTCATTTATAGTCACTCAAGCCTAGAAAAGCCTTATTACTCGGTTTAAATGCCTTTATAATCCCATTATTGAATTTATTTTGAATTGTTTTTACATTTTTTGATTAAAACAGATTGTAACTGATTGTTTGCCTCGGGAAACGTGGAGCGAAAGCCATCCATTGTCAAGAAAAGTTCATTTATAGTTACTCATGCCTAGAAAAGCCTTATTACTCGGTTTAAATGCCTTTATAATCCCATTATTGAATTTATTTTGAATGTTTTTTACATTTTTTGATTAAAACAGATTGTAATTGATTGTTTGCCTCGGGAAACGTGGAGCGAAAGCCATCCATTGTCAAGAAAAGATCATTTATAGTCACTCATGCCTAGAAAAGCCTTATTACTCGGTTTAAATGCCTTCATAACCCCATAATTGAATTTATTTTGAATTTTTTTTACATTTTTTGATTAAAACAGATTGTAATTGATTGTTTGCCTCGGGAAACGTGGAGCGAAAGCCATCCATTGTCAAGAAAAGATCATTTATAGTCACTCATGCCTAGAAAAGCCTTATTACTCGGTTTAAATGCCTTCATAACCCCATAATTGAATTTATTTTGAATTTTTTTTACATTTTTTGATTAAAACAGATTGTAATTGATTGTTTGCCTCGGGAAACGTGGAGCGAAAGCCATCCATTGTCAAGAAAAGTTCATTTATAGTCACTCATGCCTAGAAAAGCCTTATTACTCGGTTTAAATGCCTTTATAATCCCATTATTGAATTTATTTTGAATTGTTTTTACATTTTTTGATTAAAACAGATTGTAACTGATTGTTTGCCTCGGGAAACGTGGAGCGAAAGCCATCCATTGTCAAGAAAAGTTCATTTATAGTCACTCATGCCTAGAAAAGCCTTATTACTCGGTTTAAATGCCTTTATAATCCCATTATTGAATTTATTTTGAATGTTTTTTACATTTTTTGATTAAAACAGATTGTAATTGATTGTTTGCCTCGGGAAACGTGGAGCGAAAGCCATCCATTGTCAAGAAAAGATCATTTATAGTCACTCATGCCTAGAAAAGCCTTATTACTCGGTTTAAATGCCTTCATAACCCCATAATTGAATTTATTTTGAATTTTTTTTACATTTTTTGATTAAAACAGATTGTAATTGATTGTTTGCCTTGGGAAACGTGGAGCGAAAGCCATCCATTGTCAAGAAAAGTTCATTTATAGTCACTCATGCCTAGAAAAGCCTTATTACTCGGTTTAAATGCCTTTATAACCCCATAATTGAATTTATTTTGAATTTTTTTACATTTTTTTATTAAAACAGATTGTAATTGATTGTTTGCCTCGGGAAACGTGGAGCGAAAGCCATCCATTGTCAAGAAAAGTTCATTTATAGTCACTCATGCCTAGAAAAGCCTTATTACTCGGTTTAAATGCCTTTATAATCCCATTATTGAATTTATTTTGAATTGTTTTTACATTTTTTGATTAAAACATATTGTAATAGAATGTTTACCTCTAGAAACATGGAGCGAAAGCAATCCATTGTCAAGAAAAGTTCATTTATAGTCACTCAAGCCTAGAAAAGCCTTATTACTCAGTTTAAATGCCTTTATAATCCCATTATTGAATTTATTTTGAATTTTTTTTACTTTTTTTGATTAAAACAGATTGTAATTGATTGTTTGCCTCGGGAAACGTGGAGCGAAAGCCATCCATTGTCAAGAAAAGATCATTTATAGTCACTCATGCCTAGAAAAGCCTTATTACTCGGTTTAAATGCCTTCATAACCCCATAATTGATTTTATTTTGAATTTTTTTTACATTTTTTGATTAAAACAGATTGTAATTGATTGTTTGCCTCGGGAAACGTGGAGCAAAAGCCATCCATTGTCAAGAAAAGATCATTTATAGTCACTCATGCCTAGAAAAGCCTTATTACTCGGTTTAAATGCCTTTATAACCCCATAATTGAATTTATTTTGAATTTTTTTACATTTTTTGATTAAAACAGATTGTAATTGATTGTTTGCCTCGGGAAACGTGGAGCGAAAGCCATCCATTGTCAAGAAAAGATCATTTATAGTCACTCATGCCTAGAAAAGCCTTATTACTCGGTTTAAATGCCTTCATAACCCCATAATTGAATTTATTTTGAATTTTTTTTACATTTTTTGATTAAAACAGATTGTAATTGATTGTTTGCCTCGGGAAACGTGGAGCGAAAGCCATCCATTGTCAAGAAAAGTTCATTTATAGTCACTCATGCCTAGAAAAGCCTTATTACTCGGTTTAAATGCCTTTATAACCCCATAATTGAATTTATTTTGAATTTTTTTACATTTTTTTATTAAAACAGATTGTAATTGATTGTTTGCCTCGGGAAACGTGGAGCGAAAGCCATCCATTGTCAAGAAAAGTTCATTTATAGTCACTCATGCCTAGAAAAGCCTTATTACTCGGTTTAAATGCCTTTATAATCCCATTATTGAATTTATTTTGAATTGTTTTTACATTTTTTGATTAAAACATATTGTAATAGAATGTTTACCTTTAGAAACATGGAGCGAAAGCCATCCATTGTCAAGAAAAGTTCATTTATAGTCAATCAAGCCTAGAAAAGCCTTATTACTCGGTTTAAATGCCTTTATAACCCCATAATTGAATTTATTTTGAATTTTTTTACATTTTTTGATTAAAATAGATTGTAATTGATTGTTTGCCTCGGGAAACGTGGAGCGAAAGCCATCCATGGTCAAGAAAAGTTCATTTATAGTCACTCAAGCCTAGAAAAGCCTTATTACTCGGTTTAAATGCCTTTATAATCTCATTATTGAATTTATTTTGAATTGTTTTTACATTTTTTGATTAAAACAGATTGTAATTGATTGTTTGCCTCGGGAAACGTGGAGCGAAAGCCATCCACTGTCAAGAAAAGTTCATTTATAGTCACTCATGCCTAGAAAAGCCTTATTACTCGGTTTAAATGCCTTTATAATCCCATTATTGAATTTATTTTGAATTGTTTTTATATTTTTTGATTAAAACAGATTGTAATTGATTGTTTGCCTCGGGAAACGTTGAGCGAAAGCCATCCACTGTCAAGAAAAGTTCATTTATAGTCACTCATGCCTAGAAAAGCCTTATTACTCGGTTTAAATGCCTTTATAATCCCATTATTGAATTTATTTTGAATTGTTTTTACATTTTTTGATTAAAACAGATTGTAACTGATTGTTTGCCTCGGGAAACGTGGAGCGAAAGCCATCCATTGTCAAGAAAAGATCATTTATAGTCACTCATGCCTAGAAAAGCCTTATTACTCGGTTTAAATGCCTTTATAATCCCATTATTGAATTTATTTTGAATGTTTTTTACATTTTTTGATTAAAACAGATTGCAATTGATTGTTTGCCTCGAGAAACGTGGAGCGAAAGCCATCCATTTTCAACAAAAGTTCAGTTATAGTCACTCATGCCTAGAAAAGCCTTATTACTCGGTTTAAATGCCTTTATAATCCCATTATTGAGTTTATTTTGAATTTTTTTTACATTTTTTGATTAAAACAGATTGTAATTGATTGTTTACCTCGGGAAACTTGGAGCGAAAGCCATCCATTGTCAAGAAAAGTTCATATATAGTCACTCAAGCCTAGAAAAGCCTTATTACTCTGTTTAAATGCCTTTATAATCTCATTATTGAATTTATTTTGAATTGTTTTTACATTTTTTGATTAAAACAGATTGTAATTGATTGTTTGCCTCGAGAAACGTGGAGCGAAAGCCATCCATGGTCAAGAAAAGTTCATTTATAGTCACTCATGCCTAGAAAAGCCTTATTACTCGGTTTAAATGCATTTATAATCCCATTATTGAATTTATTTTGAATTTGTTTTACATTTTTTGATTAAAACATATTGTAATTGAATGTTTACCTCTAGAAACATGGAGCAAAAGCCATCCATTGTCAAGAAAAGTTCATTTATAGTCAATCAAGCCTAGAAAAGCCTTATTACTCGGTTTAAATGCCTTTATAACCCCATAATTGAATTTATTTTGAATTTTTTTACATTTTTTGATTAAAATAGATTGTAATTGATTGTTTGCCTCGGGAAACGTGGAGCGAAAGCCATCCATTGTCAAGAAAAGTTCATTTATAGTCACTCATGCCTAGAAAAGCCTTATTACTCGGTTTAAATGCCTTTATAACCCCATAATTGAATTTGTTTTGAATTTTTTTTACATTTTTTTATTAAAACAGATTGTAATTGATTGTTTACCTCGGGAAACATGGAGCAAAAGCCATCCATTGTCAAGAAAAGATCATTTATAGTCACTCATGCCTAGAAAAGCCTTATTACTCGGTTTAAAGGCCTTTATAATCCCATTATTGAATTTATTTTGAATTGTTTTTACATTTTTTGATTAAAACAGATTGTAACTGATTGTTTGCCTCGGGAAACGTGGAGCGAAAGCCATCCATTGTCAAGAAAAGTTCATTTATAGTCACGCATGCCTAGAAAAGCCTTATTACTCGGTTTAAATGCCTTTATAATCCCATTATTGAATTTATTTTGAATGTTTTTTACATTTTTTGATTAAAACAGATTGTAATTGATTGTTTGCCTCGGGAAACGTGGAGCGAAAGCCATCCATTGTCAAGAAAAGATCATTTATAGTCACTCATGCCTAGAAAAGCCTTATTACTCGGTTTAAATGCCTTTATAACCCCATAATTGAATTTATTTTGAATTTTTTTACATTTTTTGATTAAAACAGATTGTAATTGATTTTTTGCCTCGGGAAACGTGGAGCGAAAGCCATCCATTGTCAAGAAAAGATCATTTATAGTCACTCATGCCTAGAAAAGCCTTATTACTCGGTTTAAATGCCTTCATAACCCCATAATTGAATTTATTTTGAATTTTTTTTACATTTTTTGATTAAAACAGATTGTAATTGATTGTTTGCCTCGGGAAACGTGGAGCGAAAGCCATCCATTGTCAAGAAAAGTTCATTTATCGTCACTCATGCCTAGAAAAGCCTTATTACTCGGTTTAAATGCCTTTATAACCCCATAATTGAATTTATTTTGAATTTTTTTACATTTTTTTATTAAAACAGATTGTAATTGATTGTTTGCCACGGGAAACGTGGAGCGAAAGCCATCCATTGTCAAGAAAAGTTCATTTATAGTCACTCATGCCTAGAAAAGCCTTATTACTCGGTTTAAATGCCTTCATAACCCCATAATTGAATTTATTTTGAATTTTTTTTACATTTTTTGATTAAAACAGATTGTAATTGATTGTTTGCCTCGGGAAACGTGGAGCGAAAGCCATCCATTGTCAAGAAAAGTTCATTTATAGTCACTCATGCCTAGAAAAGCCTTATTACTCGGTTTAAATGCCTTTATAACCCCATAATTGAATTTATTTTGAATTTTTTTACATTTTTTTATTAAAACAGATTGTAATTGATTGTTTGCCTCGGGAAACGTGGAGCGAAAGCCATCCATTGTCAAGAAAAGTTCATTTATAGTCACTCATGCCTAGAAAAGCCTTATTACTCGGTTTAAATGCCTTTATAATCCCATTATTGAATTTATTTTGAATTGTTTTTACATTTTTTGATTAAAACATATTGTAATAGAATGTTTACCTCTAGAAACATGGAGCGAAAGCAATCCATTGTCAAGAAAAGTTCATTTATAGTCAATCAAGCCTAGAAAAGCCTTATTACTCGGTTTAAATGCCTTTATAACCCCATAATTGAATTTATTTTGAATTTTTTTACATTTTTTGATTAAAATAGATTGTAATTGATTGTTTGCCTCGGGAAACGTGGAGGGAAAGCCATCCATGGTCAAGAAAAGTTCATTTATAGTCACTCAAGCCTAGAAAAGCCTTATTACTCGGTTTAAATGCCTTTATAATCACATTATTGAATTTATTTTGAATTGTTTTTACATTTTTTGATTAAAATAGATTGTAATTGATTGTTTGCCTCGGGAAACGTGGAGCGAAAGCCATCCACTGTCAAGAAAAGTTCATTTATAGTCACTCATGCCTAGAAAAGCCTTATTACTCGGTTTAAATGCCTTTATAATCCCATTATTGAATTTATTTTGAATTGTTTTTACATTTTTTGATTAAAACAGATTGTAATTGATTGTTTGCCTCGGGAAACGTGGAGCGAAAGCCATCCACTGTCAAGAAAAGTTCATTTATAGTCACTCATGCCTAGAAAAGCCTTATTACTCGGTTTAAATGCCTTTATAATCCCATTATTGAATTTATTTTGAATTGTTTTTACATTTTTTGATTAAAACAGATTGTAACTGATTGTTTGCCTCGGGAAACGTGGAGCGAAAGCCATCCATTGTCAAGAAAAGATCATTTATAGTCACTCATGCCTAGAAAAGCCTTATTACTCGGTTTAAATGCCTTTATAATCCCATTATTGAATTTATTTTGAATGTTTTTTACATTTTTTGATTAAAACAGATTGCAATTGATTGTTTGCCTCGAGAAACGTGGAGCGAAAGCCATCCATTTTCAACAAAAGTTCAGTTATAGTCACTCATGCCTAGAAAAGCCTTATTACTCGGTTTAAATGCCTTTATAATCCCATTATTGAGTTTATTTTGAATTTTTTTTACATTTTTTGATTAAAACAGATTGTAATTGATTGTTTACCTCGGGAAACTTGGAGCGAAAGCCATCCATTGTCAAGAAAAGTTCATATATAGTCACTCAAGCCTAGAAAAGCCTTATTACTCTGTTTAAATGCCTTTATAATCTCATTATTGAATTTATTTTGAATTGTTTTTACATTTTTTGATTAAAACAGATTGTAATTGATTGTTTGCCTCGGGAAACGTGGAGCGAAAGCCATCCATGGTCAAGAAAAGTTCATTTATAGTCACTCATGCCTAGAAAAGCCTTATTACTCGGTTTAAATGCATTTATAATCCCATTATTGAATTTATTTTGAATTTTTTTTACATTTTTTGATTAAAACATATTGTAATTGAATGTTTACCTCTAGAAACATGGAGCAAAAGCCATCCATTGTCAAGAAAAGTTCATTTATAGTCACTCAAGCCTAGAAAAGCCTTATTACTCAGTTTAAATCCCTTTATAATCCCATTATTGAATTTATTTTGAATTTTTTTTACATTTTTTGATTATAACAGATTGTAATTGATTGTTTGCCTCGGGAAACGTGGAGCGAAAGCCATCCATTGTCAAGAAAAGATCATTTATAGTCACTCATGCCTAGAAAAGCCTTATTACTCGGTTTAAATGCCTTTATAACCCCATAATTGAATTTGTTTTGAATTTTTTTTACATTTTTTTATTAAAACAGATTGTAATTGATTGTTTACCTCGGGAAACATGGAGCAAAAGCCATCCATTGTCAAGAAAAGTTCATTTATAGTCACTCAAGCCTAGAAAAGCCTTATTACTCGGTTTAAATGCCTTTATAATCCCATTATTGAATTTATTTTGAATTGTTTTTACATTTTTTGATTAAAACAGATTGTAACTGATTGTTTGCCTCGGGAAACGTGGAGCGAAAGCCATCCATTGTCAAGAAAAGTTCATTTATAGTCACTCATGCCTAGAAAAGCCTTATTACTCGGTTTAAATGCCTTTATAATCCCATTATTGAATTTATTTTGAATGTTTTTTACATTTTTTGATTAAAACAGATTGTAATTGATTGTTTGCCTCGGGAAACGTGGAGCGAAAGCCATCCATTGTCAAGAAAAGATCATTTATAGTCACTCATGCCTAGAAAAGCCTTATTACTCGGTTTAAATGCCTTCATAACCCCATAATTGAATTTATTTTGAATTTTTTTTACATTTTTTGATTAAAACAGATTGTAATTGATTGTTTGCCTCGGGAAACGTGGAGCGAAAGCCATCCATTGTCAAGAAAAGATCATTTATAGTCACTCATGCCTAGAAAAGCCTTATTACTCGGTTTAAATGCCTTCATAACCCCATAATTGAATTTATTTTGAATTTTTTTTACATTTTTTGATTAAAACAGATTGTAATTGATTGTTTGCCTCGGGAAACGTGGAGCGAAAGCCATCCATTGTCAAGAAAAGTTCATTTATAGTCACTCATGCCTAGAAAAGCCTTATTACTCGGTTTAAATGCCTTTATAATCCCATTATTGAATTTATTTTGAATTGTTTTTACATTTTTTGATTAAAACAGATTGTAACTGATTGTTTGCCTCGGGAAACGTGGAGCGAAAGCCATCCATTGTCAAGAAAAGTTCATTTATAGTCACTCATGCCTAGAAAAGCCTTATTACTCGGTTTAAATGCCTTTATAATCCCATTATTGAATTTATTTTGAATGTTTTTTACATTTTTTGATTAAAACAGATTGTAATTGATTGTTTGCCTCGGGAAACGTGGAGCGAAAGCCATCCATTGTCAAGAAAAGATCATTTATAGTCACTCATGCCTAGAAAAGCCTTATTACTCGGTTTAAATGCCTTCATAACCCCATAATTGAATTTATTTTGAATTTTTTTTACATTTTTTGATTAAAACAGATTGTAATTGATTGTTTGCCTTGGGAAACGTGGAGCGAAAGCCATCCATTGTCAAGAAAAGTTCATTTATAGTCACTCATGCCTAGAAAAGCCTTATTACTCGGTTTAAATGCCTTTATAACCCCATAATTGAATTTATTTTGAATTTTTTTACATTTTTTTATTAAAACAGATTGTAATTGATTGTTTGCCTCGGGAAACGTGGAGCGAAAGCCATCCATTGTCAAGAAAAGTTCATTTATAGTCACTCATGCCTAGAAAAGCCTTATTACTCGGTTTAAATGCCTTTATAATCCCATTATTGAATTTATTTTAAATTGTTTTTACATTTTTTGATTAAAACAGATTGTAACTGATTGTTTGCCTCGGGAAACATGGAGCGAAAGCCATCCATTGTCAAGAAAAGTTCATTTATAGTCACTCATGCCTAGAAAAGCCTTATTACTCGGTTTAAATGCCTTTATAATCCCATTATTGAATTTATTTTGAATGTTTTTTACATTTTTTGATTAAAACAGATTGTAATTGATTGTGTGCCTCGGGAAACGTGGAGCGAAAGCCATCCATTGTCAAGAAAAGATCATTTATAGTCACTCATGCCTAGAAAAGCCTTATTACTCGGTTTAAATGCCTTCATAACCCCATAATTGAATTTATTTTGAATTTTTTTTACATTTTTTGATTAAAACAGATTGTAATTGATTGTTTGCCTCGGGAAACGTGGAGCGAAAGCCATCCATTGTCAAGAAAAGATCATTTATAGTCACTCATGCCTAGAAAAGCCTTATTACTCGGTTTAAATGCCTTCATAACCCCATAATTGAATTTATTTTGAATTTTTTTTACATTTTTTGATTAAAACAGATTGTAATTGATTGTTTGCCTCGGGAAACGTGAAGCGAAAGCCATCCATTGTCAAGAAAAGTTCATTTATAGTCACTCATGCCTAGAAAAGCCTTATTACTCGGTTTAAATGCCTTTATAATCCCATTATTGAATTTATTTTGAATTGTTTTTACATTTTTTGATTAAAACAGATTGTAACTGATTGTTTGCCTCGGGAAACGTGGAGCGAAAGCCATCCATTGTCAAGAAAAGTTCATTTATAGTCACTCATGCCTAGAAAAGCCTTATTACTCGGTTTAAATGCCTTTATAATCCCATTATTGAATTTATTTTGAATGTTTTTTACATTTTTTGATTAAAACAGATTGTAATTGATTGTTTGCCTCGGGAAACGTGGAGCGAAAGCCATCCATTGTCAAGAAAAGATCATTTATAGTCACTCATGCCTAGAAAAGCCTTATTACTCGGTTTAAATGCCTTCATAACCCCATAATTGAATTTATTTTGAATTTTTTTTACATTTTTTGATTAAAACAGATTGTAATTGATTGTTTGCCTTGGGAAACGTGGAGCGAAAGCCATCCATTGTCAAGAAAAGTTCATTTATAGTCACTCATGCCTAGAAAAGCCTTATTACTCGGTTTAAATGCCTTTATAACCCCATAATTGAATTTATTTTGAATTTTTTTACATTTTTTTATTAAAACAGATTGTAATTGATTGTTTGCCTCGGGAAACGTGGAGCGAAAGCCATCCATTGTCAAGAAAAGTTCATTTATAGTCACTCATGCCTAGAAAAGCCTTATTACTCGGTTTAAATGCCTTTATAATCCCATTATTGAATTTATTTTGAATTGTTTTTACATTTTTTGATTAAAACATATTGTAATAGAATGTTTACCTCTAGAAACATGGAGCGAAAGCAATCCATTGTCAAGAAAAGTTCATTTATAGTCACTCAAGCCTAGAAAAGCCTTATTACTCAGTTTAAATGCCTTTATAATCCCATTATTGAATTTATTTTGAATTTTTTTTACTTTTTTTGATTAAAACAGATTGTAATTGATTGTTTGCCTCGGGAAACGTGGAGCGAAAGCCATCCATTGTCAAGAAAAGATCATTTATAGTCACTCATGCCTAGAAAAGCCTTATTACTCGGTTTAAATGCCTTTATAACCCCATAATTGAATTTATTTTGAATTTTTTTACATTTTTTGATTAAAACAGATTGTAATTGATTGTTTGCCTCGGGAAACGTGGAGCGAAAGCCATCCATTGTCAAGAAAAGATCATTTATAGTCACTCATGCCTAGAAAAGCCTTATTACTCGGTTTAAATGCCTTCATAACCCCATAATTGAATTTATTTTGAATTTTTTTTACATTTTTTGATTAAAACAGATTGTAATTGATTGTTTGCCTCGGGAAACGTGGAGCGAAAGCCATCCATTGTCAAGAAAAGTTCATTTATAGTCACTCATGCCTAGAAAAGCCTTATTACTCGGTTTAAATGCCTTTATAACCCCATAATTGAATTTATTTTGAATTTTTTTACATTTTTTTATTAAAACAGATTGTAATTGATTGTTTGCCTCGGGAAACATGGAGCGAAAGCCATCCATTGTCAAGAAAAGTTCATTTATAGTCACTCATGCCTAGAAAAGCCTTATTACTCGGTTTAAATGCCTTTATAATCCCATTATTGAATTTATTTTGAATTGTTTTTACATTTTTTGATTAAAACATATTGTAATAGAATGTTTACCTCTAGAAACATGGAGCGAAAGCAATCCATTGTCAAGAAAAGTTCATTTATAGTCAATCAAGCCTAGAAAAGCCTTATTACTCGGTTTAAATGCCTTTATAACCCCATAATTGAATTTATTTTGAATTTTTTTACATTTTTTGATTAAAATAGATTGTAATTGATTGTTTGCCTCGGGAAACGTGGAGCGAAAGCCATCCATGGTCAAGAAAAGTTCATTTATAGTCACTCAAGCCTAGAAAAGCCTTATTACTCGGTTTAAATGCCTTTATAATCTCATTATTGAATTTATTTTGAATTGTTTTTACATTTTTTGATTAAAACAGATTGTAATTGATTGTTTGCCTCGGGAAACGTGGAGCGAAAGCCATCCACTGTCAAGAAAAGTTCATTTATAGTCACTCATGCCTAGAAAAGCCTTATTACTCGGTTTAAATGCCTTTATAATCCCATTATTGAATTTATTTTGAATTGTTTTTATATTTTTTGATTAAAACAGATTGTAATTGATTGTTTGCCTCGGGAAACGTTGAGCGAAAGCCATCCACTGTCAAGAAAAGTTCATTTATAGTCACTCATGCCTAGAAAAGCCTTATTACTCGGTTTAAATGCCTTTATAATCCCATTATTGAATTTATTTTGAATTGTTTTTACATTTTTTGATTAAAACAGATTGTAACTGATTGTTTGCCTCGGGAAACGTGGAGCGAAAGCCATCCATTGTCAAGAAAAGATCATTTATAGTCACTCATGCCTAGAAAAGCCTTATTACTCGGTTTAAATGCCTTTATAATCCCATTATTGAATTTATTTTGAATGTTTTTTACATTTTTTGATTAAAACAGATTGCAATTGATTGTTTGCCTCGAGAAACGTGGAGCGAAAGCCATCCATTTTCAACAAAAGTTCAGTTATAGTCACTCATGCCTAGAAAAGCCTTATTACTCGGTTTAAATGCCTTTATAATCCCATTATTGAGTTTATTTTGAATTTTTTTTACATTTTTTGATTAAAACAGATTGTAATTGATTGTTTACCTCGGGAAACTTGGAGCGAAAGCCATCCATTGTCAAGAAAAGTTCATATATAGTCACTCAAGCCTAGAAAAGCCTTATTACTCTGTTTAAATGCCTTTATAATCTCATTATTGAATTTATTTTGAATTGTTTTTACATTTTTTGATTAAAACAGATTGTAATTGATTGTTTGCCTCGGGAAACGTGGAGCGAAAGCCATCCATTGTCAAGAAAAGTTCATTTATAGTCACTCATGCCTAGAAAAGCCTTATTACTCGGTTTAAATGCCTTTATAACCCCATAATTGAATTTGTTTTGAATTTTTTTTACATTTTTTTATTAAAACAGATTGTAATTGATTGTTTACCTCGGGAAACATGGAGCAAAAGCCATCCATTGTCAAGAAAAGATCATTTATAGTCACTCATGCCTAGAAAAGCCTTATTACTCGGTTTAAAGGCCTTTATAATCCCATTATTGAATTTATTTTGAATTGTTTTTACATTTTTTGATTAAAACAGATTGTAACTGATTGTTTGCCTCGGGAAACGTGGAGCGAAAGCCATCCATTGTCAAGAAAAGTTCATTTATAGTCACGCATGCCTAGAAAAGCCTTATTACTCGGTTTAAATGCCTTTATAATCCCATTATTGAATTTATTTTGAATGTTTTTTACATTTTTTGATTAAAACAGATTGTAATTGATTGTTTGCCTCGGGAAACGTGGAGCGAAAGCCATCCATTGTCAAGAAAAGATCATTTATAGTCACTCATGCCTAGAAAAGCCTTATTACTCGGTTTAAATGCCTTTATAACCCCATAATTGAATTTATTTTGAATTTTTTTACATTTTTTGATTAAAACAGATTGTAATTGATTGTTTGCCTCGGGAAACGTGGAGCGAAAGCCATCCATTGTCAAGAAAAGATCATTTATAGTCACTCATGCCTAGAAAAGCCTTATTACTCGGTTTAAATGCCTTCATAACCCCATAATTGAATTTATTTTGAATTTTTTTTACATTTTTTGATTAAAACAGATTGTAATTGATTGTTTGCCTCGGGAAACGTGGAGCGAAAGCCATCCATTGTCAAGAAAAGTTCATTTATAGTCACTCATGCCTAGAAAAGCCTTATTACTCGGTTTAAATGCCTTTATAACCCCATAATTGAATTTATTTTGAATTTTTTTACATTTTTTTATTAAAACAGATTGTAATTGATTGTTTGCCTCGGGAAACGTGGAGCGAAAGCCATCCATTGTCAAGAAAAGTTCATTTATAGTCACTCATGCCTAGAAAAGCCTTATTACTCGGTTTAAATGCCTTCATAACCCCATAATTGAATTTATTTTGAATTTTTTTTACATTTTTTGATTAAAACAGATTGTAATTGATTGTTTGCCTCGGGAAACGTGGAGCGAAAGCCATCCATTGTCAAGAAAAGTTCATTTATAGTCACTCATGCCTAGAAAAGCCTTATTACTCGGTTTAAATGCCTTTATAACCCCATAATTGAATTTATTTTGAATTTTTTTACATTTTTTTATTAAAACAGATTGTAATTGATTGTTTGCCTCGGGAAACGTGGAGCGAAAGCCATCCATTGTCAAGAAAAGTTCATTTATAGTCACTCATGCCTAGAAAAGCCTTATTACTCGGTTTAAATGCCTTTATAATCCCATTATTGAATTTATTTTGAATTGTTTTTACATTTTTTGATTAAAACATATTGTAATAGAATGTTTACCTCTAGAAACATGGAGCGAAAGCAATCCATTGTCAAGAAAAGTTCATTTATAGTCAATCAAGCCTAGAAAAGCCTTATTACTCGGTTTAAATGCCTTTATAACCCCATAATTGAATTTATTTTGAATTTTTTTACATTTTTTGATTAAAATAGATTGTAATTGATTGTTTGCCTCGGGAAACGTGGAGCGAAAGCCATCCATGGTCAAGAAAAGTTCATTTATAGTCACTCAAGCCTAGAAAAGCCTTATTACTCGGTTTAAATGCCTTTATAATCACATTATTGAATTTATTTTGAATTGTTTTTACATTTTTTGATTAAAATAGATTGTAATTGATTGTTTGCCTCGGGAAACGTGGAGCGAAAGCCATCCACTGTCAAGAAAAGTTCATTTATAGTCACTCATGCCTAGAAAAGCCTTATTACTCGGTTTAAATGCCTTTATAATCCCATTATTGAATTTATTTTGAATTGTTTTTACATTTTTTGATTAAAACAGATTGTAATTGATTGTTTGCCTCGGGAAACGTGGAGCGAAAGCCATCCACTGTCAAGAAAAGTTCATTTATAGTCACTCATGCCTAGAAAAGCCTTATTACTCGGTTTAAATGCCTTTATAATCCCATTATTGAATTTATTTTGAATTGTTTTTACATTTTTTGATTAAAACAGATTGTAACTGATTGTTTGCCTCGGGAAACGTGGAGCGAAAGCCATCCATTGTCAAGAAAAGATCATTTATAGTCACTCATGCCTAGAAAAGCCTTATTACTCGGTTTAAATGCCTTTATAATCCCATTATTGAATTTATTTTGAATGTTTTTTACATTTTTTGATTAAAACAGATTGCAATTGATTGTTTGCCTCGAGAAACGTGGAGCGAAAGCCATCCATTTTCAACAAAAGTTCAGTTATAGTCACTCATGCCTAGAAAAGCCTTATTACTCGGTTTAAATGCCTTTATAATCCCATTATTGAGTTTATTTTGAATTTTTTTTACATTTTTTGATTAAAACAGATTGTAATTGATTGTTTACCTCGGGAAACTTGGAGCGAAAGCCATCCATTGTCAAGAAAAGTTCATATATAGTCACTCAAGCCTAGAAAAGCCTTATTACTCTGTTTAAATGCCGTTATAATCTCATTATTGAATTTATTTTGAATTGTTTTTACATTTTTTGATTAAAACAGATTGTAATTGATTCTTTGCCTCGGGAAACGTGGAGCGAAAGCCATCCATGGTCAAGAAAAGTTCATTTATAGTCACTCATGCCTAGAAAAGCCTTATTACTCGGTTTAAATGCATTTATAATCCCATTATTGAATTTATTTTGAATTTTTTTTACATTTTTTGATTAAAACATATTGTAATTGAATGTTTACCTCTAGAAACATGGAGCAAAAGCCATCCATTGTCAAGAAAAGTTCATTTATAGTCACTCAAGCCTAGAAAAGCCTTATTACTCAGTTTAAATCCCTTTATAATCCCATTATTGAATTTATTTTGAATTTTTTTTACATTTTTTGATTATAACAGATTGTAATTGATTGTTTGCCTCGGGAAACGTGGAGCGAAAGCCATCCATTGTCAAGAAAAGATCATTTATAGTCACTCATGCCTAGAAAAGCCTTATTACTCGGTTTAAATGCCTTTATAACCCCATAATTGAATTTGTTTTGAATTTTTTTTACATTTTTTTATTAAAACAGATTGTAATTGATTGTTTACCTCGGGAAACATGGAGCAAAAGCCATCCATTGTCAAGAAAAGTTCATTTATAGTCACTCAAGCCTAGAAAAGCCTTATTACTCGGTTTAAATGCCTTTATAATCCCATTATTGAATTTATTTTGAATTGTTTTTACATTTTTTGATTAAAACAGATTGTAACTGATTGTTTGCCTCGGGAAATGTGGAGCGAAAGCCATCCATTGTCAAGAAAAGTTCATTTATAGTCACTCATGCCTAGAAAAGCCTTATTACTCGGTTTAAATGCCTTTATAATCCCATTATTGAATTTATTTTGAATGTTTTTTACATTTTTTGATTAAAACAGATTGTAATTGATTGTTTGCCTCGGGAAACGTGGAGCGAAAGCCATCCATTGTCAAGAAAAGATCATTTATAGTCACTCATGCCTAGAAAAGCCTTATTACTCGGTTTAAATGCCTTCATAACCCCATAATTGAATTTATTTTGAATTTTTTTTACATTTTTTGATTAAAACAGATTGTAATTGATTGTTTGCCTCGGGAAACGTGGAGCGAAAGCCATCCATTGTCAAGAAAAGATCATTTATAGTCACTCATGCCTAGAAAAGCCTTATTACTCGGTTTAAATGCCTTCATAACCCCATAATTGAATTTATTTTGAATTTTTTTTACATTTTTTGATTAAAACAGATTGTAATTGATTGTTTGCCTCGGGAAACGTGGAGCGAAAGCCATCCATTGTCAAGAAAAGATCATTTATAGTCACTCATGCCTAGAAAAGCCTTATTACTCGGTTTAAATGCCTTCATAACCCCATAATTGAATTTATTTTGAATTTTTTTTACATTTTTTGATTAAAACAGATTGTAATTGATTGTTTGCCTCGGGAAACGTGGAGCGAAAGCCATCCATTGTCAAGAAAAGTTCATTTATAGTCACTCATGCCTAGAAAAGCCTTATTACTCGGTTTAAATGCCTTTATAATCCCATTATTGAATTTATTTTGAATTGTTTTTACATTTTTTGATTAAAACAGATTGTAACTGATTGTTTGCCTCGGGAAACGTGGAGCGAAAGCCATCCATTGTCAAGAAAAGTTCATTTATAGTCACTCATGCCTAGAAAAGCCTTATTACTCGGTTTAAATGCCTTTATAATCCCATTATTGAATTTATTTTGAATGTTTTTTACATTTTTTGATTAAAACAGATTGTAATTGATTGTTTGCCTCGGGAAACGTGGAGCGAAAGCCATCCATTGTCAAGAAAAGATCATTTATAGTCACTCATGCCTAGAAAAGCCTTATTACTCGGTTTAAATGCCTTCATAACCCCATAATTGAATTTATTTTGAATTTTTTTTACATTTTTTGATTAAAACAGATTGTAATTGATTGTTTGCCTCGGGAAACGTGGAGCGAAAGCCATCCATTGTCAAGAAAAGTTCATTTATAGTCACTCATGCCTAGAAAAGCCTTATTACTCGGTTTAAATGCCTTTATAACCCCATAATTGAATTTGTTTTGAATTTTTTTTACATTTTTTTATTAAAACAGATTGTAATTGATTGTTTACCTCGGGAAACATGGAGCAAAAGCCATCCATTGTCAAGAAAAGATCATTTATAGTCACTCATGCCTAGAAAAGCCTTATTACTCGGTTTAAAGGCCTTTATAATCCCATTATTGAATTTATTTTGAATTGTTTTTACATTTTTTGATTAAAACAGATCGTAACTGATTGTTTGCCTCGGGAAACGTGGAGCGAAAGCCATCCATTGTCAAGAAAAGTTCATTTATAGTCACGCATGCCTAGAAAAGCCTTATTACTCGGTTTAAATGCCTTTATAATCCCATTATTGAATTTATTTTGAATGTTTTTTACATTTTTTGATTAAAACAGATTGTAATTGATTGTTTGCCTCGGGAAACGTGGAGCGAAAGCCATCCATTGTCAAGAAAAGATCATTTATAGTCACTCATGCCTAGAAAAGCCTTATTACTCGGTTTAAATGCCTTTATAACCCCATAATTGAATTTATTTTGAATTTTTTTTACATTTTTTGATTAAAACAGATTGTAATTGATTGTTTGCCTCGGGAAACGTGGAGCGAAAGCCATCCATTGTCAAGAAAAGATCATTTATAGTCACTCATGCCTAGAAAAGCCTTATTACTCGGTTTAAATGCCTTCATAACCCCATAATTGAATTTATTTTGAATTTTTTTTACATTTTTTGATTAAAACAGATTGTAATTGATTGTTTGCCTCGGGAAACGTGGAGCGAAAGCCATCCATTGTCAAGAAAAGTTCATTTATAGTCACTCATGCCTAGAAAAGCCTTATTACTCGGTTTAAATGCCTTTATAACCCCATAATTGAATTTATTTTGAATTTTTTTACATTTTTTTATTAAAACAGATTGTAATTGATTTTTTGCCTCGGGAAACGTGGAGCGAAAGCCATCCATTGTCAAGAAAAGTTCATTTATAGTCACTAATGCCTAGAAAAGCCTTATTACTCGGTTTAAATGCCTTTATAATCCCATTATTGAATTTATTTTGAATTGTTTTTACATTTTTTGATTAAAACATATTGTAATAGAATGTTTACCTCTAGAAACATATAGCGAAAGCAATCCATTGTCAAGAAAAGTTCATTTATAGTCAATCAAGCCTAGAAAAGCCTTATTACTCGGTTTAAATGCCTTTATAACCCCATAATTGAATTTATTTTGAATTTTTTTACATTTTTTGATTAAAATAGATTGTAATTGATTGTTTGCCTCGGGAAACGTGGAGCGAAAGCCATCCATGGTCAAGAAAAGTTCATTTATAGTCACTCAAGCCTAGAAAAGCCTTATTACTCGGTTTAAATGCCTTTATAATCTCATTATTGAATTTATTTTGAATTGTTTTTACATTTTTTGATTAAAACAGATTGTAATTGATTGTTTGCCTCGGGAAACGTGGAGCGAAAGCCATCCACTGTCAAGAAAAGTTCATTTATAGTCACTCATGCCTAGAAAAGCCTTATTACTCGGTTTAAATGCCTTTATAATCCCATTATTGAATTTATTTTGAATTGTTTTTATATTTTTTGATTAAAACAGATTGTAATTGATTGTTTGCCTCGGGAAACGTTGAGCGAAAGCCATCCACTGTCAAGAAAAGTTCATTTATAGTCACTCATGCCTAGAAAAGCCTTATTACTCGGTTTAAATGCCTTTATAATCCCATTATTGAATTTATTTTGAATTGTTTTTACATTTTTTGATTAAAACAGATTGTAATAGAATGTTTACCTCTAGAAACATGGAGCGAAAGCAATCCATTGTCAAGAAAAGTTCATTTATAGTCACTCAAGCCTAGAAAAGCCTTATTACTCGGTTTAAATGCCTTTATAACCCCATAATTGAATTTATTTTGAATTTTTTTACATTTTTTGATTAAAATAGATTGTAATTGATTGTTTGCCTCGGGAAACGTGGAGCGAAAGCCATCCATGGTCAAGAAAAGTTCATTTATAGTCACTCAAGCCTAGAAAAGCCTTATTACTCGGTTTAAATGCCTTTATAATCTCATTATTGAATTTATTTTGAATTGTTTTTACATTTTTTGATTAAAACAGATTGTAATTGATTGTTTGCCTCGGGAAACGTGGAGCGAAAGCCATCCACTGTCAAGAAAACTTCATTTATAGTCACTCATGCCTAGAAAAGCCTTATTACTCGGTTTAAATGCCTTTATAATCCCATTATTGAATTTATTTTGAATTGTTTTTACATTTTTTGATTAAAACAGATTGTAACTGATTGTTTGCCTCGGGAAACATGGAGCGAAAGCCATCCATTGTCAAGAAAAGATCATTTATAGTCACTCATGCCTAGAAAAGCCTTATTACTCGGTTTAAATGCCTTTATAATCCCATTATTGAATTTATTTTGAATTGTTTTTACATTTTTTGATTAAAACAGATTGTAATTGATTGTTTGCCTCGGGAAACGTGGAGCGAAAGCCATCCACTGTCAAGAAAAGTTCATTTATAGTCACTCATGCCTAGAAAAGCCTTATTACTCGGTTTAAATGCCTTTATAATCCCATTATTGAATTTATTTTGAATTGTTTTTACATTTTTTGATTAAAACAGATTGTAACTGATTGTTTGCCTCGGGAAACGTGGAGCGAAAGCCATCCATTGTCAAGAAAAGATCATTTATAGTCACTCATGCCTAGAAAAGCCTTATTACTCGGTTTAAATGCCTTTATAATCCCATTATTGAATTTATTTTGAATGTTTTTTACATTTTTTGATTAAAACAGATTGCAATTGATTGTTTGCCTCGAGAAACGTGGAGCGAAAGCCATCCATTTTCAACAAAAGTTCAGTTATAGTCACTCATGCCTAGAAAAGCCTTATTACTCGGTTTAAATGCCTTTATAATCCCATTATTGAGTTTATTTTGAATTTTTTTTACATTTTTTGATTAAAACAGATTGTAATTGATTGTTTACCTCGGGAAACTTGGAGCGAAAGCCATCCATTGTCAAGAAAAGTTCATATATAGTCACTCAAGCCTAGAAAAGCCTTATTACTCTGTTTAAATGCCTTTATAATCTCATTATTGAATTTATTTTGAATTGTTTTTACATTTTTTGATTAAAACAGATTGTAATTGATTGTTTCCCTCGGGAAACGTGGAGCGAAAGCCATCCATGGTCAAGAAAAGTTCATTTATAGTCACTCATGCCTAGAAAAGCCTTATTACTCGGTTTAAATGCATTTATAATCCCATTATTGAATTTATTTTGAATTTTTTTTACATTTTTTGATTAAAACATATTGTAATTGAATGTTTACCTCTAGAAACATGGAGCAAAAGCCATCCATTGTCAAGAAAAGTTCATTTATAGTCACTCAAGCCTAGAAAAGCCTTATTACTCAGTTTAAATCCCTTTATAATCCCATTATTGAATTTATTTTGAATTTTTTTTACATTTTTTGATTATAACAGATTGTAATTGATTGTTTGCCTCGGGAAACGTGGAGCGAAAGCCATCCATTGTCAAGAAAAGATCATTTATAGTCACTCATGCCTAGAAAAGCCTTATTACTCGGTTTAAATGCCTTTATAACCCCATAATTGTATTTGTTTTGAATTTTTTTTACATTTTTTTATTAAAACAGATTGTAATTGATTGTTTACCTCGGGAAACATGGAGCAAAAGCCATCCATTGTCAAGAAAAGTTCATTTATAGTCACTCAAGCCTAGAAAAGCCTTATTACTCGGTTTAAATGCCTTTATAATCCCATTATTGAATTTATTTTGAATTGTTTTTACATTTTTTGATTAAAACAGATTGTAACTGATTGTTTGCCTCGGGAAACGTGGAGCGAAAGCCATCCATTGTCAAGAAAAGTTCATTTATAGTCACTCATGCCTAGAAAAGCCTTATTACTCGGTTTAAATGCCTTTATAATCCCATTATTGAATTTATTTTGAATGTTTTTTACATTTTTTGATTAAAACAGATTGCAATTGATTGTTTGCCTCGAGAAACGTGGAGCGAAAGCCATCCATTGTCAACAAAAGTTCATTTATAGTCACTCATGCCTAGAAAAGCCTTATTACTCGGTTTAAATGCCTTTATAATCCCATTATTGAGTTTATTTTAAATTTTTTTTACATTTTTTGATTAAAACAGATTCTAATTGATTGTTTACCTCGGGAAACTTGGAGCGAAAGCCATCCATTGTCAAGAAAAGTTCATATATAGTCACTCAAGCCTAGAAAAGCCTTATTACTCGGTTTAAATGCCTTTATAATCTCATTATTGAATTTATTTTGAATTGTTTTTACATTTTTTGATTAAAACATATTGTAATTGATTGTTTGCCTCGGGAAACGTGGAGCGAAAGCCATCCATTGTCAAGAAAAGTTCATTTATAGTCACTCATGCCTAGAAAAGCCTTATTACTCGGTTTAAATGCCTTTATAATCCCATTATTGAATTTATTTTGAATTGTTTTTACATTTTTTGATTAAAACAGATTGTAATTGATTGTTTGCCTCGGGAAACGTGGAGCGAAAGCCATCCATTGTCAAGAAAAGTTCATATATAGTCACTCAAGCCTAGAAAAGCCTTATTACTCGGTTTAAATGACTTTATAATCTCATTATTGAATTTATTTTGAATTGTTTTTACATTTTTTGATTAAAACAGATTGTAATTGATTGTTTGCCTCGGGAAACGTGGAGCGAAAGCCATCCATTGTCAAGAAAAGTTTATTTATAGTCATTCATGCATAGAAAAGCCTTATTACTCGGTTTAAATGCCTTTATAATCCCATTATTGAATTTATTTTGAATTTTTTTTACATTTTTTGATTAAAACATATTGTAATAGATTGTTTACGTCTAGAAACATGGAGCAAAAGCCATCCATTGTCAAGAAAAGTTCATTTATAGTCAATCAAGCCTAGACAAGCCTTATTACTCAGTTTAAATGCCTTTATAATCCCATTATTGAATTTATTTTGAATTTTTTTTACATTTTTTGATTAAAACAGATTGTAATTGATTGTTTGCCTCGGGAAACGTGGAGCGAAAGCCATCCATTGTCAAGAAAAGTTCATTTATAGTCACTCATGCCTAGAAAAGCCTTATTACTCGGTTTAAATGCCTTTATAATCCCATTATTGAATTTATTTTGAATTTTTTTTACATTTTTTGATTAAAACATATTGTAATTGAATGTTTACCTCTAGAAACACGGAGCAAAAGCCATCCATTGTCAAGAAAAGTTCATTTATAGTCACTCAAGCCTAGAAAAGCCTTATTACTCAGTTTAAATGCCTTTATAATCCCATTATTGAATTTATTTTGAATTTTTTTTACATTTTTTGATTAAAACAGATTGTAATTGATTGTTTGCCTCGGGAAACGTGGAGCGAAAGCCATCCATTGTCAAGAAAAGATCATTTATAGTCACTCATGCCTAGAAAAGCCTTATTACTCGGTTTAAATGCCTTTATAACCCCATAATTGAATTTGTTTTGAATTTTTTTTACATTTTTTTATTAAAACAGATTGTAATTGATTGTTTACCTCGGGAAACATGGAGCAAAAGCCATCCATTGTCAAGAAAAGTTCATTTATAGTCACTCAAGCCTAGAAAAGCCTTATTACTCGGTTTAAATGCCTTTATAATCCCATTATTGAATTTATTTTGAATTGTTTTTACATTTTTTGATTAAAACAGATTGTAACTGATTGTTTGCCTCGGGAAACTTGGAGCGAAAGCCATCCATTGTCAAGAAAAGTTCATTTATAGTCACTCATGCCTAGAAAAGCCTTATTACTCGGTTTAAATGCCTTTATAATCCCATTATTGAATTTATTTTGAATTGTTTTTACATTTTTTGATTAAAACAGATTGTAATTGATTGTTTGCCTCGGGAAACGTGGAGCGAAAGCCATCCATTGTCAAGAAAAGTTTATTTATAGTCATTCATGCATAGAAAAGCCTTATTACTCGGTTTAAATGCCTTTATAATCCCATTATTGAATTTATTTTGAATTTTTTTTACATTTTTTGATTAAAACATATTGTAATAGATTGTTTACGTCTAGAAACATGGAGCAAAAGCCATCCATTGTCAAGAAAAGTTCATTTATAGTCAATCAAGCCTAGACAAGCCTTATTACTCAGTTTAAATGCCTTTATAATCCCATTATTGAATTTATTTTGAATTTTTTTTACATTTTTTGATTAAAACAGATTGTAATTGATTGTTTGCCTCGGGAAACGTGGAGCGAAAGCCATCCATTGTCAAGAAAAGTTCATTTATAGTCACTCATGCCTAGAAAAGCCTTATTACTCGGTTTAAATGCCTTTATAATCCCATTATTGAATTTATTTTGAATTTTTTTTACATTTTTTGATTAAAACATATTGTAATTGAATGTTTACCTCTAGAAACACGGAGCAAAAGCCATCCATTGTCAAGAAAAGTTCATTTATAGTCACTCAAGCCTAGAAAAGCCTTATTACTCAGTTTAAATGCCTTTATAATCCCATTATTGAATTTATTTTGAATTTTTTTTACATTTTTTGATTAAAACAGATTGTAATTGATTGTTTGCCTCGGGAAACGTGGAGCGAAAGCCATCCATTGTCAAGAAAAGATCATTTATAGTCACTCATGCCTAGAAAAGCCTTATTACTCGGTTTAAATGCCTTTATAACCCCATAATTGAATTTGTTTTGAATTTTTTTTACATTTTTTTATTAAAAAAGATTGTAATTGATTGTTTACCTCGGGAAACATGGAGCAAAAGCCATCCATTGTCATGAAAAGTTCATTTATAGTCACTCAAGCCTATAAAAGCCTTATTACTCGGTTTAAATGCCTTTATAATCCCATTATTGAATTTATTTTGAATTGTTTTTACATTTTTTGATTAAAACAGATTGTAACTGATTGTTTGCCTCGGGAAACGTGGAGCGAAAGCCATCCATTGTCAAGAAAAGTTCATTTATAGTCACTCATGCCTAGAAAAGCCTTATTACTCGGTTTAAATGCCTTTATAATCCCATTATTGAATTTATTTTGAATGTTTTTTACATTTTTTGATTAAAACAGATTGCAATTGATTGTTTGCCTCGAGAAACGTGGAGCGAAAGCCATCCATTTTCAACAAAAGTTCATTTATAGTCACTCATGCCTAGAAAAGCCTTATTACTCGGTTTAAATGCCTTTATAATCCCGTTATTGAGTTTATTTTGAATTTTTTTTACATTTTTTGATTAAAACAGATTGTAATTGATTGTTTACCTCGGGAAACTTGGAGCGAAAGCCATCCATTGTCAAGAAAAGTTCATATATAGTCACTCAAGCCTAGAAAAGCCTTATTACTCGGTTTAAATGCCTTTATAATCTCATTATTGAATTTATTTTGAATTGTTTTTACATTTTTTGATTAAAACAGATTGTAATTGATTGTTTGCCTCGGGAAACGTGGAGCGAAAGCCATCCATTGTAAAGAAAAGTTCATTTATAGTCACTCATGCCTAGAAAAGCCTTATTACTCGGTTTAAATGCCTTTATAACCCCATAATTGAATTTATTTTGAATTTTTTTTACATTTGTTTATTAAAACAGATTGTAATTGATTGTTTGCCTCGGGAAACGTGGAGCGAAAGCCATCCATTGTCAAGAAAAGTTCATTTATAGTCACTCATGCCTAGAAAAGCCTTATTACTCGGTTTAAATGCCTTTATAATCCCATTATTGAATTTATTTTGAATTGTTTTTACATTTTTTGATTAAAACATATTGTAATAGAATGTTTACCTCTAGAAACATGGAGCGAAAGCCATCCATTGTCAAGAAAAGTTCATTTATAGTCAATCAAGCCTAGAAAAGCCTTATTACTCGGTTTAAATGCCTTTATAACCCCATAATTGAATTTATTTTGAATTTTTTTTACATTTTTTGATTAAAACAGATTGTAATTGATTGTTTGCCTCGGGAAACGTGGAGCGAAAGCCATCCATGGTCAAGAATAGTTCATTTATAGTCACTCATGCCTAGAAAAGCCTTATTACTCGGTTTAAATGCATTTATAATCCCATTATTGAATTTATTTTGAATTTTTTTTACATTTTTTGATTAAAACATATTGTAATTGAATGTTTACCTCTAGAAACATGGAGCAAAAGCCATCCATTGTCAAGAAAAGTTCATTTATAGTCACTCAAGCCTAGAAAAGCCTTATTACTCAGTTTAAATCCCTTTATAATCCCATTATTGAATTTATTTTAAATTTTTTTTACATTTTTTGATTATAACAGATTGTAATTGATTGTTTGCCTTGGGAAACGTGGAGCGAAAGCCATCCATTGTCAAGAAAAGATCATTTATAGTCACTCATGCCTAGAAAAGCCTTATTACTCGGTTTAAATGCCTTTATAACCCCATAATTGAATTTGTTTTGAATTTGTTTTACATTTTTTTATTAAAACAGATTGTAATTGATTGTTTACCTCGGGAAACATGGAGCAAAAGCCATCCATTGTCAAGAAAAGTTCATTTATAGTCACTCAAGCCTAGAAAAGCCTTATTACTCGGTTTAAATGCCTTTATAATCCCATTATTGAATTTATTTTGAATTGTTTTTACATTTTTTGATTAAAACAGATTGTAACTGATTGTTTGCCTCGGGAAACGTGGAGCGAAAGCCATCCATTGTCAAGAAAAGTTCATTTATAGTCACTCATGCCTAGAAAAGCCTTATTACTCGGTTTAAATGCCTTTATAATCCCATTATTGAATTTATTTTGAATGTTTTTTACATTTTTTGATTAAAACAGATTGCAATTGATTGTTTGCCTCGAGAAACGTGGAGCGAAAGCCATCCATTGTCAACAAAAGTTCATTTATAGTCACTCATGCCTAGAAAAGCCTTATTACTCGGTTTAAATGCCTTTATAATCCCATTATTGAATTTATTTTGAATTGTTTTTACATTTTTTGATTAAAACAGATTGTAACTGATTGTTTGCCTCGGGAAACGTGGAGCGAAAGCCATCCATTGTCAAGAAAAGTTCATTTATAGTCACTCATGCCTAGAAAAGCCTTATTACTCGGTTTAAATGCTTTTATAATCCCATTATTGAATTTATTTTGAATTGTTTTTACATTTTTTGATTAAAACAGATTGTAATTGATTGTTTGCCTCGGGAAACGTGGAGCGAAAGCCATCCATTGTCAAGAAAAGTTCATATATAGTTACTCAAGCCTAGAAAAGCCTTATTACTCGGTTTAAATGCCTTTATAATCTCATTATTGAATTTATTTTGAATTGTTTTTACATTTTTTGATTAAAACATATTGTAATTGATTGTTTGCCTCGGGAAACGTGGAGCGAAAGCCATCCATTGTCAGGAAAAGTTTATTTATAGTCATTCATGCATAGAAAAGCCTTATTACTCGGTTTAAATGCCTTTATAATCCCATTATTGAATTTATTTTGAATTGTTTTTACATTTTTTGATTAAAACAGATTGTAATTGATTGTTTGCCTCGGGAAACGTGGAGCGAAAGCCATCCATGGTCAAGAAAAGTTCATTTATAGTCACTCATGCCTAGAAAAGCCTTATTACTCGGTTTAAATGCATTTATAATCCCATTATTGAATTTATTTTGAATTTTTTTTACATTTTTTGATTAAAACATATTGTAATTGAATGTTTACCTCTAGAAACATGGAGCAAAAGCCATCCATTGTCAAGAAAAGTTCATTTATAGTCACTCAAGCCTAGAAAAGCCTTATTACTCGGTTTAAATGCCTTTATAATCTCATTATTGAATTTATTTTGAATTGTTTTTACATTTTTTGATTAAAACAGATTGTAATTGATTGTTTGCCTCGGGAAACGTGGAGCGAAAGCCATCCATTGTCAACAAAAGTTCATTTATAGTCACTCATGCCTAGAAAAGCCTTATTACTCGGTTTAAATGCCTTTATAATCCCATTATTGAATTTATTTTGAATTGTTTTTACATTTTTTGATTAAAACAGATTGTAATTGATTGTTTGCCTCGGGAAACGTGGAGCGAAAGCCATCCATTGTCAAGAAAAGTTCATATATAGTCACTCAAGCCTAGAAAAGCCTTATTACTCGGTTTAAATGCCTTTATAATCTCATTATTGAATTTATTTTGAATTTTTTTTACATTTTTTGATTAAAACAGATTGTAATTGATTGTTTGCCTCGGGAAACGTGGAGCGAAAGCCATCCATTGTCAAGAAAAGTTTATTTATAGTCATTCATGCATAGAAAAGCCTTATTACTCGGTTCAAATGCCTTTATAATCCCATTATTGAATTTATTTTGAATTTTTTTTACATTTTTTGATTAAAACATATTGTAATAGATTGTTTACGTCTAGAAACATGGAGCAAAAGCCATCCATTGTCAAGAAAAGTTCATTTATAGTCAATCAAGCCTAGACAAGCCTTATTACTCAGTTTAAATGCCTTTATAATCCCATTATTGAATTTATTTTGAATTTTTTTTACATTTTTTGATTAAAACAGATTGTAATTGATTGTTTGCCTCGGGAAACGTGGAGCGAAAGCCATCCATTGTCAAGAAAAGTTCATTTATAGTCACTCATGCCTAGAAAAGCCTTATTACTCGGTTTAAATGCCTTTATAATCCCATTATTGAATTTATTTTGAATTGTTTTTACATTTTTTTATTAAAACATATTGTAATTGAATGTTTACCTCTAGAAACATGGAGCAAAAGCCATCCATTGTCAAGAAAAGTTCATTTATAGTCACTCAAGCCTAGAAAAGCCTTATTACTCAGTTTAAATGCCTTTATAATCCCATTATTGAATTTATTTTGAATTTTTTTTACATTTTTTGATTAAAACAGATTGTAATTGATTGTTTGCCTCGGGAAACGTGGAGCGATAGCCATCCATTGTCAAGAAAAGATCATTTATAGTCACTCATGCCTAGAAAAGCCTTATTACTCGGTTTAAATGCCTTTATAATCCCATTATTGAATTTATTTTGAATTGTTTTTACATTTTTTGATTAAAACAGATTGTAATTGATTGTTTACCTCGGGAAACGTGGAGCGAAAGCCATCCATTGTCAAGAAAAGTTCATTTATAGTCACTCATGCCTAGAAAAGCCTTATTACTCGGTTTAAATGCCTTTATAACCCCATAATTGAATTTGTTTTGAATTTTTTTTACATTTTTTTATTAAAACAGATTGTAATTGATTGTTTACCTCGGGAAACATGGAGCAAAAGCCATCCATTGTCAAGAAAAGTTCATTTATAGTCACTCAAGCCTAGAAAAGCCTTATTACTCGGTTTAAATGCCTTTATAATCCCATTATTGAATTTATTTTGAATTGTTTTTACATTTTTTGATTAAAACAGATTGTAACTGATTGGTTGCCTCGGGAAACGTGGAGCGAAAGCCATCCATTGTCAAGAAAAGTTCATTTATAGTCACTCATGCCTAGAAAAGCCTTATTACTCGGTTTAAATGCCTTTATAATCCCATTATTGAATTTATTTTGAATGTTTTTTACATTTTTTGATTAAAACAGATTGCAATTGATTGTTTGCCTCGAGAAACGTGGAGCGAAAGCCATCCATTGTCAACAAAAGTTCATTTATAGTCACTCATGCCTAGAAAAGCCTTATTACTCGGTTTAAATGCCTTTATAATCCCATTATTGAGTTTATTTTGAATTTTTTTTACATTTTTTGATTAAAACAGATTCTAATTGATTGTTTACCTCGGGAAACTTGGAGCGAAAGCCATCCATTGTCAAGAAAAGTTCATATATAGTCACTCAAGCCTAGAAAAGCCTTATTACTCGGTTTAAATGCCTTTATAATCTCATTATTGAATTTATTTTGAATTGTTTTTACATTTTTTGATTAAAACATATTGTAATTGATTGTTTGCCTCGGGAAACGTGGAGCGAAAGCCATCCATTGTCAAGAAAAGTTCATTTATAGTCACTCATGCCTAGAAAAGCCTTATTACTCGGTTTAAATGCTTTTATAATCCCATTATTGAATTTATTTTGAATTGTTTTTACATTTTTTGATTAAAACAGATTGTAATTGATTGTTTGCCTCGGGAAACGTGGAGCGAAAGCCATCCATTGTCAAGAAAAGTTCATATATAGTTACTCAAGCCTAGAAAAGCCTTATTACTCGGTTTAAATGCCTTTATAATCTCATTATTGAATTTATTTTGAATTGTTTTTACATTTTTTGATTAAAACATATTGTAATTGATTGTTTGCCTCGGGAAACGTGGAGCGAAAGCCATCCATTGTCAAGAAAAGTTTATTTATAGTCATTCATGCATAGAAAAGCCTTATTACTCGGTTTAAATGCCTTTATAATCCCATTATTGAATTTATTTTGAATTGTTTTTACATTTTTTGATTAAAACAGATTGTAATTGATTGTTTGCCTCGGGAAACGTGGAGCGAAAGCCATCCATGGTCAAGAAAAGTTCATTTATAGTCACTCATGCCTAGAAAAGCCTTATTACTCGGTTTAAATGCATTTTTAATCCCATTATTGAATTTATTTTGAATTTTTTTTACATTTTTTGATTAAAACATATTGTAATTGAATGTTTACCTCTAGAAACATGGAGCAAAAGCCATCCATTGTCAAGAAAAATTCATTTATAGTCACTCAAGCCTAGAAAAGCCTTATTACTCAGTTTAAATGCCTTTATAATCCCATTATTGAATTTATTTTGAATTTTTTTTACATTTTTTGCTTAAAACAGATTGTAATTGATTGTTTGCCTCGGGAAACGTGGAGCGAAAGCCATCCATTGTCAAGAAAAGATCATTTATAGTCACTCATGCCTAGAAAAGCCTTATTACTCGGTTTAAATGCCTTTATAACCCCATAATTGAATTTGTTTTGAATTTTTTTTACATTTTTTTATTAAAACAGATTGTAATTGATTGTTTACCTCGGGAAACATGGAGCAAAAGCCATCCATTGTCAAGAAAAGTTCATTTATAGTCACTTAAGCCTAGAAAAGCCTTATTACTCGGTTTAAATGCCTTTATAATCCCATTATTGAATTTATTTTGAATTGTTTTTACATTTTTTGATTAAAACATATTGTAACTGATTGTTTGCCTCGGGAAACGTGGAGCGAAAGCCATCCATTTTCAAGAAAAGTTCATTTATAGTCACTCATGCCTAGAAAAGCCTTATTACTCGGTTTAAATGCCTTTATAATCCCATTATTGAATTTATTTTGAATGTTTTTTACATTTTTTGATTAAAACAGATTGCAATTGATTGTTTGCCTCGAGAAACGTGGAGCGAAAGCTATCCATTGTCAACAAAAGTTCATTTATAGTCACTCATGCCTAGAAAAGCCTTATTACTCGGTTTAAATGCCTTTATAATCCCATTATTGAGTTTATTTTGATTTTTTTTTACATTTTTTGATTAAAACAGATTGTAATTGATTGTTTGCCTCGGAAAACGTGGAGCGAAAGCCATCCATTGTCAAGAAAAGATCGTTTATAGTCACTCATGCCTAGAAAAGCCTTATTACTCGGTTTAAATGCCTTTATAACCCCATAATTGAATTTATTTTGAATTTTTTTTGCATTTTTTTATTAAAACAGATTGTAATTGATTGTTTACCTTGGGAAACATGGAGCAAAAGCCATCCATTGTCAAGAAAAGTTCATTTATAGTCACTCAAGCCTAGAAAAGCCTTATTACTCAGTTTAAATGCCTTTATAATCCCATTATTGAATTTATTTTGAATTTTTTTTACATTTTTTGATTAAAACAGATTGTAATTGATTGTTTGCCTCGGGAAACGTGGAGCGAAAGCCATCCATTGTCAAGAAAAGATCATTTATAGTCACTCATGCCTAGAAAAGCCTTATTACTCGGTTTAAATGCCTTTATAATCCCATTATTGAATTTATTTTGGATGTTTTTTACATTTTTTGATTAAAACAGATTGCAATTGATTGTTTGCCTCGAGAAACGTGGAGCGAAAGCCATCCATTTTCAACAAAAGTTCATTTATAGTCACTCATGCCTAGAAAAGCCTTATTACTCGGTTTAAATGCCTTTATAATCCCATTATTGAGTTTATTTTGAATTTTTTTTACATTTTTTGATTAAAACAGATTCTAATTGATTGTTTACCTCGGGAAACTTGAAGCGAAAGCCATCCATTGTCAAGAAAAGTTCATATATAGTCACTCAAGCCTAGAAAAGCCTTATTACTCGGTTTAAATGCCTTTATAATCTCATTATTGAATTTATTTTGAATTGTTTTTACATTTTTTGATTAAAACAGATTGTAATTGATTGTTTGCCTCGGGAAACGTGGAGCGAAAGCCATCCATTGTCAACAAAAGTTCATTTATAGTCACTCATGCCTAGAAAAGCCTTATTACTCGGTTTAAATGCCTTTATAATCCCATTATTGAATTTATTTTGAATTGTTTTTACATTTTTTGATTAAAACAGATTGTAATTGATTGTTTGCCTCGGGAAACGTGGAGCGAAAGCCATCCATTGTCAAGAAAAGTTCATATATAGTCACTCAAGCCTAGAAAAGCCTTATTCCTCGGTTTAAATGCCTTTATAATCTCATTATTGAATTTATTTTGAATTGTTTTTACATTTTTTGATTAAAACAGATTGTAATTGATTGTTTGCCTCGGGAAACGTGGAGCGAAAGCCATCCGTTGTCAAGAAAAGTTTATTTATAGTCATTCATGCAAAGAAAAGCCTTATTACTCGGTTCAAATGCCTTTATAATCCCATTATTGAATTTATTTTGAATTTTTTTTACATTTTTTGATTAAAACATATTGTAATAGATTGTTTACGTCTAGAAACATGGAGCAAAAGCCATCCATTGTCAAGAAAGGTTCATTTATAGTCAATCAAGCCTAGACAAGCCTTATTACTCAGTTTAAATGCCTTTATAATCCCATTATTGAATTTATTTTGAATTTTTTTTACATTTTTTGATTAAAACAGATTGTAATTGATTGTTTGCCTCGGGAAACGTGGAGCGAAAGCCATCCATTGTCAAGAAAAGTTCATTTATAGTCACTCATGCCTAGAAAAGCCTTATTACTCGGTTTAAATGCCTTTATAATCCCATTATTGAATTTATTTTGAATTGTTTTTACATTTTTTGATTAAAACATATTGTAATTGAATGTTTACCTCTAGAAACATGGAGCAAAAGCCATCCATTGTCAAGAAAAGTTCATTTATAGTCACTCAAGCCTAGAAAAGCCTTATTACTCAGTTTAAATGCCTTTATAATCCCATTATTGAATTTATTTTGAATTTTTTTTACATTTTTTGATTAAAACAGATTGTAATTGATTGTTTGCCTCGGGAAACGTGGAGCGAAAGCCATCCATTGTCAAGAAAAGATCATTTATAGTCACTCATGCCTAGAAAAGCCTTATTACTCGGTTTAAATGCCTTTATAATCCCATTATTGAATTTATTTTGAATTGTTTTTACATTTTTTGATTAAAACAGATTGTAATTGATTGTTTACCTCGGGAAACGTGGAGCGAAAGCCATCCATTGTCAAGAAAAGTTCATTTATAGTCACTCATGCCTAGAAAAGCCTTATTACTCGGTTTAAATGCCTTTATAACCCCATAATTGAATTTGTTTTGAATTTTTTTTACATTTTTTTATTAAAACAGATTGTAATTGATTGTTTACCTCGGGAAACATGGAGCAAAAGCCATCCATTGTCAAGAAAAGTTCATTTATAGTCACTTAAGCCTAGAAAAGCCTTATTACTCGGTTTAAATGCCTTTATAATCCCATTATTGAATTTATTTTGAATTGTTTTTACATTTTTTGATTAAAACAGATTGTAACTGATTGTTTGCCTCGGGAAACGTGGAGCGAAAGCCATTCATTGTCAAGAAAAGTTCATTTATAGTCACTCATGCCTAGAAAAGCCTTATTACTCGGTTTAAATGCCTTTATAATCCCATTATTGAATTTATTTTGAATGTTTTTTACATTTTTTGATTAAAACAGATTGCAATTGATTGTTTGCCTCGAGAAACTTGGAGCGAAAGCCATCCATTGTCAACAAAATTTCATTTATAGTCACTCATGCCTAGAAAAGCCTTATTACTCGGTTTAAATGCCTTTATAATCCCATTATTGAGTTTATTTTGATTTTTTTTTACATTTTTTGATTAAAACAGATTGTAATTGATTGTTTACCTCGGGAAACGTGGAGCGAAAGCCATCCATTGTCAAGAAAAGATCGTTTATAGTCACTCATGCCTAGAAAAGCCTTATTACTCGGTTTAAATGCCTTTATAACCCCATAATTGAATTTATTTTGAATTTTTTTTTCATTTTTTTATTAAAACAGATTGTAATTGATTGTTTACCTTGGGAAACATGGAGCAAAAGCCATCCATTGTCAAGAAAAGTTCATTTATAGTCACTCAAGCCTAGAAAAGCCTTATTACTCAGTTTAAATGCCTTTATAATCCCATTATTGAATTTATTTTGAATTTTTTTTACATTTTTTGATTAAAACAGATTGTAATTGATTGTTTGCCTCGGGAAACGTGGAGCGAAAGCCATCCACTGTCAAGAAAAGATCGTTTATAGTCACTCATGCCTAGAAAAGCCTTATTACTCGGTTTAAATGCCTTTATAACCCCATAATTGAATTTATTTTGAATTTTTTTTGCATTTTTTTATTAAAACAGATTGTAATTGATTGTTTACCTCGGGAAACATGGAGCAAAAGCCATCCATTGTCAACAAAAGTTCATTTATAGTCACTCATGCCTAGAAAAGCCTTATTACTCGGTTTAAATGCCTTTATAATCCCATTATTGAGTTTATTTTGAATTTTTTTTACATTTTTTGATTAAAACAGATTGTAATTGATTGTTTACCTCGGGAAACTTGGAGCAAAAGCCATCCATTGTCAAGAAAAGTTCATATATAGTCACTCAAGCCTAGAAAAGCCTTATTACTCGGTTTAAATGCCTTTATAATCTCATTATTGAATTTATTTTGAATTGTTTTTACATTTTTTGATTAAAACAGATTGTAATTGATTGTTTGCCTTGGGAAACGTGGAGCGAAAGCCATCCACTGTCAAGAAAAGTTCATTTATAGTCACTCATGCCTAGAAAAGCCTTATTACTCGGTTTAAATGCCTTTATAATCCCATTATTGAATTTATTTTGAATTGTTTTTACATTTTTTGATTAAAACAGATTGTAATTGATTGTTTACCTCGGGAAACGTGGAGCGAAAGCCATCCATTGTCAAGAAAAGTTCATTTATAGTCACTCATGCCTAGAAAAGCTTTATTACTCGGTTTAAATGCATTTATAATCCCATTATTGAATTTATTTTGAATTGTTTTTACATTTTTTGATTAAAACAGATTCTAACTGATTGTTTGCCTTGGGAAACGTGGAGCGAAAGCCATCCATTGTCAAGAAAAGTTCATTTATAGTCACTCATGCCTAGAAAAGCCTTATTACTCGGTTTAAATGCCTTTATAATCCCATTATTGAATTTATTTTGAATGTTTTTTACATTTTTTGATTAAAACAGATTGCAATTGATTGTTTGCCTCGAGAAACGTGGAGCGAAAGCCATCCATTGTCAACAAAAGTTCATTTATAGTCACTCATGCCTAGAAAAGCCTTATTACTCGGTTTAAATGCCTTTATAATCCCATTATTGAGTTTATTTTGAATTTTTTTTACATTTTTTGATTAAAACAGATTCTAATTGATTGTTTACCTCGGGAAACTTGGAGCGAAAGCCATCCATTGTCAAGAAAAGTTCATATATAGTCACTCAAGCCTAGAAAAGCCTTATTACTCGGTTTAAATGCCTTTATAATCTCATTATTGAATTTATTTTGAATTGTTTTTACATTTTTTGATTAAAACATATTGTAATTGATTGTTTGCCTCGGGAAACGTGGAGCGAAAGCCATCCATTGTCAAGAAAAGTTCATTTATAGTCACTCATGCCTAGAAAAGCCTTATTACTCGGTTTAAATGCCTTTATAATCCCATTATTGAATTTATTTTGAATTGTTTTTACATTTTTTGATTAAAACAGATTGTAATTGATTGTTTGCCTCGGGAAACGTGGAACGAAAGCCATCCATTGTCAAGAAAAGTTCATATATAGTCACTCAAGCCTAGAAAAGCCTTATTACTCGGTTTAAATGCCTTTATAATCTCATTATTGAATTTATTTTGAATTGTTTTTACATTTTTTGATTAAAACATATTGTAATTGATTGTTTGCCTCGGGAAACGTGGAGCGAAAGCCATCCATTGTCAAGAAAAGTTCATTTATAGTCACTCATGCCTAGAAAAGCCTTATTACTCGGTTTAAATGCCTTTATAATCCCATTATTGAATTTATTTTGAATTATTTTTACATTTTTTGATTAAAACATATTGTAATTGATTGTTTGCCTCGGGAAACGTGGAGCGAAAGCCATCCATTGTCAAGAAAAGATCATTTATAGTCACTCATGCCAAGAAAAGCCTTATTACTCGGTTTAAATGCCTTTATAACCCCATAATTGAATTTATTTTGAATTGGTGTTACATTTTTTGATTAAAACAGATTGTAATTGATTATTTGCCTCGGGAAACGTGGAGCGAAAGCCATCCATTGTCAAGAAAAGTTCATTTATAGTCACTCAAGCCTAGAAAAGCCTTATTACTCGGTTTAAATGCCTTTATAATCCCATTATTGAATTTATTTTGAATTGTTTTTACATTTTTTGATTAAAACAGATTGTAACTGATTGTTTGCCTCGGGAAACGTGGAGCGAAAGCCATCCATTGTCAAGAAAAGTTCATTTATAGTCACTCATGCCTAGAAAAGCCTTATTACTCGGTTTAAATGCCTTTATAATCCCATTATTGAATTTATTTTGGATGTTTTTTACATTTTTTGATTAAAACAGATTGCAATTGATTGTTTGCCTCGAGAAACGTGGAGCGAAAGCCATCCATTTTCAACAAAAGTTCATTTATAGTCACTCATGCCTAGAAAAGCCTTATTACTCGGTTTAAATGCCTTTATAATCCCATTATTGAGTTTATTTTGAATTTTTTTTACATTTTTTGATTAAAACAGATTCTAATTGATTGTTTACCTCGGGAAACTTGGAGCGAAAGCCATCCATTGTGAAGAAAAGTTCATATATAGTCACTCAAGCCTAGAAAAGCCTTATTACTCGGTTTAAATGCCTTTATAATCTCATTATTGAATTTATTTTGAATTGTTTTTACATTTTTTGATTAAAACAGATTGTAATTGATTGTTTGCCTCGGGAAACGTGGAGCGAAAGCCATCCATTGTCAACAAAAGTTCATTTATAGTCACTCATGCCTAGAAAAGCCTTATTACTCGGTTTAAATGCCTTTATAATCCCATTATTGAATTTATTTTGAATTGTTTTTACATTTTTTGATTAAAACAGATTGTAATTGATTGTTTGCCTCGGGAAACGTGGAGCGAAAGCCATCCATTGTCAAGAAAAGTTCATATATAGTCACTCAAGCCTAGAAAAGCCTTATTACTCGGTTTAAATGCCTTTATAATCTCATTATTGAATTTATTTTGAATTTTTTTTACATTTTTTGATTAAAACAGAATGTAATTGATTGTTTGCCTCGGGAAACGTGGAGCGAAAGCCATCCATTGTCAAGAAAAGTTTATTTATAGTCATTCATGCATAGAAAAGCCTTATTACTCGGTTCAAATGCCTTTATAATCCCATTATTGAATTTATTTTGAATTTTTTTTACATTTTTTGATTAAAACATATTGTAATAGATTGTTTACGTCTAGAAACATGGAGCAAAAGCCATCCATTGTCAAGAAAAGTTCATTTATAGTCAATCAAGCCTAGACAAGCCTTATTACTCAGTTTAAATGCCTTTATAATCCCATTATTGAATTTATTTTGAATTTTTTTTACATTTTTTGATTAAAACAGATTGTAATTGATTGTTTGCCTCGGGAAACGTGGAGCGAAAGCCATCCATTGTCAAGAAAAGTTCATTTATAGTCACTCATGCCTAGAAAAGCCTTATTACTCGGTTTAAATGCCTTTATAATCCCATTATTGAATTTATTTTGAATTGTTTTTACATTTTTTGATTAAAACATATTGTAATTGAATGTTTACCTCTAGAAACATGGAGCAAAAGCCATCCATTGTCAAGAAAAGTTCATTTATAGTCACTCAAGCCTAGAAAAGCCTTATTACTCAGTTTAAATGCCTTTATAATCCCATTATTGAATTTATTTTGAATTTTTTTTACATTTTTTGATTAAAACAGATTGTAATTGATTGTTTGCCTCGGGAAACGTGGAGCGAAAGCCATCCATTGTCAAGAAAAGATCATTTATAGTCACTCATGCCTAGAAAAGCCTTATTACTCGGTTTAAATGCCTTTATAATCCCATTATTGAATTTATTTTGAATTGTTTTTACATTTTTTGATTAAAACAGATTGTAATTGATTGTTTACCTCGGGAAACGTGGAGCGAAAGCCATCCATTGTCAAGAAAAGTTCATTTATAGTCACTCATGCCTAGAAAAGCCTTATTACTCGGTTTAAATGCCTTTATAACCCCATAATTGAATTTGTTTTGAATTTTTTTTACATTTTTTTATTAAAACAGATTGTAATTGATTGTTTACCTCGGGAAACATGGAGCAAAAGCCATCCATTGTCAAGAAAAGTTCATTTATAGTCACTCAAGCCTAGAAAAGCCTTATTACTCGGTTTAAATGCCTTTATAATCCCATTATTGAATTTATTTTGAATTGTTTTTACATTTTTTGATTAAAACAGATTGTAACTGATTGGTTGCCTCGGGAAACGTGGAGCGAAAGCCATCCATTGTCAAGAAAAGTTCATTTATAGTCACTCATGCCTAGAAAAGCCTTATTACTCGGTTTAAATGCCTTTATAATCCCATTATTGAATTTATTTTGAATGTTTTTTACATTTTTTGATTAAAACAGATTGCAATTGATTGTTTGCCTCGAGAAACGTGGAGCGAAAGCCATCCATTGTCAACAAAAGTTCATTTATAGTCACTCATGCCTAGAAAAGCCTTATTACTCGGTTTAAATGCCTTTATAATCCCATTATTGAGTTTATTTTGAATTTTTTTTACATTTTTTGATTAAAACATATTCTAATTGATTGTTTACCTCGGGAAACTTGGAGCGAAAGCCATCCATTGTCAAGAAAAGTTCATATATAGTCACTCAAGCCTAGAAAAGCCTTATTACTCGGTTTAAATGCCTTTATAATCTCATTATTGAATTTATTTTGAATTGTTTTTACATTTTTTGATTAAAACATATTGTAATTGATTGTTTGCCTCGGGAAACGTGGAGCGAAAGCCATCCATTGTCAAGAAAAGTTCATTTATAGTCACTCATGCCTAGAAAAGCCTTATTACTCGGTTTAAATGCTTTTATAATCCCATTATTGAATTTATTTTGAATTGTTTTTACATTTTTTGATTAAAACAGATTGTAATTGATTGTTTGCCTCGGGAAACGTGGAGCGAAAGCCATCCATTGTCAAGAAAAGTTCATATATAGTTACTCAAGCCTAGAAAAGCCTTATTACTCGGTTTAAATGCCTTTATAATCTCATTATTGAATTTATTTTGAATTGTTTTTACATTTTTTGATTAAAACATATTGTAATTGATTGTTTGCCTCGGGAAACGTGGAGCGAAAGCCATCCATTGTCAAGAAAAGTTTATTTATAGTCATTCATGCATAGAAAAGCCTTATTACTCGGTTTAAATGCCTTTATAATCCCATTATTGAATTTATTTTGAATTGTTTTTACATTTTTTTGATTAAAACAGATTGTAATTGATTGTTTGCCTCGGGAAACGTGGAGCGAAAGCCATCCATGGTCAAGAAAAGTTCATTTATAGTCACTCATGCCTAGAAAAGCCTTATTACTCGGTTTAAATGCATTTTTAATCCCATTATTGAATTTATTTTGAATTTTTTTTACATTTTTTGATTAAAACATATTGTAATTGAATGTTTACCTCTAGAAACATGGAGCAAAAGCCATCCATTGTCAAGAAAAGTTCATTTATAGTCACTCAAGCCTAGAAAAGCCTTATTACTCAGTTTAAATGCCTTTATAATCCCATTATTGAATTTATTTTGAATTTTTTTTACATTTTTTGATTAAAACAGATTGTAATTGATTGTTTGCCTCGGGAAACGTGGAGCGAAAGCCATCCATTGTCAAGAAAAGATCATTTATAGTCACTCATGCCTAGAAAAGCCTTATTACTCGGTTTAAATGCCTTTATAACCCCATAATTGAATTTGTTTTGAATTTTTTTTACATTTTTTTATTAAAACAGATTGTAATTGATTGTTTACCTCGGGAAACATGGAGCAAAAGCCATCCATTGTCAAGAAAAGTTCATTTATAGTCACTTAAGCCTAGAAAAGCCTTATTACTCGGTTTAAATGCCTTTATAATCCCATTATTGAATTTATTTTGAATTGTTTTTACATTTTTTGATTAAAACATATTGTAACTGATTGTTTGCCTCGGGAAACGTGGAGCGAAAGCCATCCATTTTCAAGAAAAGTTCATTTATAGTCACTCATGCCTAGAAAAGCCTTATTACTCGGTTTAAATGCCTTTATAATCCCATTATTGAATTTATTTTGAATGTTTTTTACATTTTTTGATTAAAAGAGATTGCAATTGATTGTTTGCCTCGAGAAACGTGGAGCGAAAGCTATCCATTGTCAACAAAAGTTCATTTATAGTCACTCATGCCTAGAAAAGCCTTATTACTCGGTTTAAATGCCTTTATAATCCCATTATTGAGTTTATTTTGATTTTTTTTACATTTTTTGATTAAAACAGATTGTAATTGATTGTTTGCCTCGGAAAACGTGGAGCGAAAGCCATCCATTGTCAAGAAAAGATCGTTTATAGTCACTCATGCCTAGAAAAGCCTTATTACTCGGTTTAAATGCCTTTATAACCCCATAATTGAATTTATTTTGAATTTTTTTTGCATTTTTTTATTAAAACAGATTGTAATTGATTGTTTACCTCGGGAAACGTGGAGCGAAAGCCATCCATTGTCAAGAAAAGATCATTTATAGTCACTCATGCCTAGAAAAGCCTTATTACTCGGTTTAAATGCCTTTATAACCCCATAATTGAATTTGTTTTGAATTTTTTTTACATTTTTTTATTAAAACAGATTGTAATTGATTATTTACCTCGGGAAACATGGAGCAAAAGCCATCCATTGTCAAGAAAAGTTCATTTATAGTCACTCAAGCCTAGAAAAGCCTTATTACTCGGTTTAAATGCCTTTATAATCCCATTATTGAATTTATTTTGAATTGTTTTTACATTTTTTGATTAAAACAGATTGTAACTGATTGTTTGCCTCGGGAAACGTGGAGCGAAAGCCATCCATTGTCAAGAAAAGTTCATTTATAGTCACTCATGCCTAGAAAAGCCTTATTACTCGGTTTAAATACCTTTATAATCCCATTATTGAATTTATTTTGGATGTTTTTTACATTTTTTGATTAAAACAGATTGCAATTGATTGTTTGCCTCGAGAAACGTGGAGCGAAAGCCATCCATTTTCAACAAAAGTTCATTTATAGTCACTCATGCCTAGAAAAGCCTTATTACTCGGTTTCAATGCCTTTATAATCCCATTATTGAGTTTATTTTGAATTTTTTTTACATTTTTTGATTAAAACAGATTCTAATTGATTGTTTACCTCGGGAAACTTGGAGCGAAAGCCATCCATTGTCAAGAAAAGTTCATATATAGTCACTCAAGCCTAGAAAAGCCTTATTACTCGGTTTAAATGCCTTTATAATCTCATTATTGAATTTATTTTGAATTGTTTTTACATTTTTTGATTAAAACAGATTGTAATTGATTGTTTGCCTCGGGAAACGTGGAGCGAAAGCCATCCATTGTAAACAAAAGTTCATTTATAGTCACTCATGCCTAGAAAAGCCTTATTACTCGGTTTAAATGCCTTTATAATCCCATTATTGAATTTATTTTGAATTGTTTTTACATTTTTTGATTAAAACAGATTGTAATTGATTGTTTGCCTCGGGAAACGTGGAGCGAAAGCCATCCATTGTCAAGAAAAGTTCATATATAGTCACTCAAGCCTAGAAAAGCCTTATTACTCGGTTTAAATGCCTTTATAATCTCATTATTGAATTTATTTTGAATTGTTTTTACATTTTTTGATTAAAACAGATTGTAATTGATTGTTTGCCTCGGGAAACGTGGAGCGAAAGCCATCCATTGTCAAGAAAAGTTTATTTATAGTCATTCATGCATAGAAAAGCCTTATTACTCGGTTCAAATGCCTTTATAATCCCATTATTGAATTTATTTTGAATTTTTTTTACATTTTTTGATTAAAACATATTGTAATAGATTGTTTACGTCTAGAAACATGGAGCAAAAGCCATCCATTGTCAAGAAAGGTTCATTTATAGTCAATCAAGCCTAGACAAGCCTTATTACTCAGTTTAAATACCTTTATAATCCCATTATTGAATTTATTTTGAATTTTTTTTACATTTTTTGATTAAAACAGATTGTAATTGATTGTTTGCCTCGGGAAACGTGGAGCGAAAGCCATCCATTGTCAAGAAAAGTTCATTTATAGTCACTCATGCCTAGAAAAGCCTTATTACTCGGTTTAAATGCCTTTATAATCCCATTATTGAATTTATTTTGAATTGTTTTTACATTTTTTGATTAAAACATATTGTAATTGAATGTTTACCTCTAGAAACATGGAGCAAAAGCCATCCATTGTCAAGAAAAGTTCATTTATAGTCACTCAAGCCTAGAAAAGCCTTATTACTCAGTTTAAATGCCTTTATAATCCCATTATTGAATTTATTTTGAATTTTTTTTACATTTTTTGATTAAAACAGATTGTAATTGATTGTTTGCCTCGGGAAACGTGGAGCGAAAGCCATCCATTGTCAAGAAAAGATCATTTATAGTCACTCATGCCTAGAAAAGCCTTATTACTCGGTTTAAATGCCTTTATAATCCCATTATTGAATTTATTTTGAATTGTTTTTACATTTTTTGATTAAAACAGATTGTAATTGATTGTTTACCTCGGGAAACGTGGAGCGAAAGCCATCCATTGTCAAGAAAAGTTCATTTATAGTCACTCATGCCTAGAAAAGCCTTATTACTCGGTTTAAATGCCTTTATAACCCCATAATTGAATTTGTTTTGAATTTTTTTTACATTTTTTTATTAAAACAGATTGTAATTGATTGTTTACCTCGGGAAACATGGAGCAAAAGCCATCCATTGTCAAGAAAAGTTCATTTCTAGTCACTTAAGCCTAGAAAAGCCTTATTACTCGGTTTAAATGCCTTTATAATCCCATTATTGAATTTATTTTGAATTGTTTTTACAGTTTTTGATTAAAACAGATTGTAACTGATTGTTTGGCTCGGGAAACGTGGAGCGAAAGCCATTCATTGTCAAGAAAAGTTCATTTATAGTCACTCATGCCTAGAAAAGCCTTATTACTCGGTTTAAATGCCTTTATAATCCCATTATTGAATTTATTTTGAATGTTTTTTACATTTTTTGATTAAAACAGATTGCAATTGATTGTTTGCCTCGAGAAACTTGGAGCGAAAGCCATCCATTGTCAACAAAAGTTCATTTATAGTCACTCATGCCTAGAAAAGCCTTATTACTCGGTTTAAATGCCTTTATAACCCCATAATTGAATTTATTTTGAATTTTTTTTGCATTTTTTTATTAAAACAGATTGTAATTGATTGTTTACCTCGGGAAACATGGAGCAAAAGCCATCCATTGTCAAGAAAAGTTGATTTATAGTCACTTAAGCCTAGAAAAGCCTTATTACTCGATTTAAATGCCTTTATAATCCCATTATTGAATTTATTTTGAATATTTTTTACATTTTTTGATTAAAACAGATTGTAATTGATTGTTTGCCTCGGGAAACGTGGAGCGAAAGCCATCCATTGTCAAGAAAAGATCGTTTATAGTCACTCATGCCTAGAAAAGCCTTATTACTCGGTTTAAATGCCTTTATAACCCCATAATTGAATTTATTTTGAATTTTTTTTGCATTTTTTTATTAAAACAGATTGTAATTGATTGTTTACCTCGGGAAGCATGGAGCAAAAGCCATCCATTGTCAACAAAAGTTCATTTATAGTCACTCATGCCTAGAAAAGCCTTATTACTCGGTTTAAATGCCTTTATAATCCCATTATTGAGTTTATTTTGAATTTTTTTTACATTTTTTGATTAAAACAGATTGTAATTGATTGTTTACCTCGGGAAACTTGGAGCAAAAGCCATCCATTGTCAAGAAAAGTTCATATATAGTCACTCAAGCCTAGAAAAGCCTTATTACTCGGTTTAAATGCCTTTATAATCTCATTATTGAATTTATTTTGAATTGTTTTTACATTTTTTGATTAAAACAGATTGTAATTGATTGTTTGCCTCGGGAAACGTGGAGCGAAAGCCATCCACTGTCAAGAAAAGTTCATTTATAGTCACTCATGCCTAGAAAAGCTTTATTACTCGGTTTAAATGCCTTTATAATCCCATTATTGAATTTATTTTGAATTGTTTTTACATTTTTTGATTAAAACAGATTGTAATTGATTGTTTACCTCGGGAAACGTGGAGCGAAAGCCATCCATTGTCAAGAAAAGTTCATTTATAGTCACTCATGCCTAGAAAAGCTTTATTACTCGGTTTAAATGCATTTATAATCCCATTATTGAATTTATTTTGAATTGTTTTTACATTTTTTGATTAAAACAGATTCTAACTGATTGTTTGCCTTGGGAAACGTGGAGCGAAAGCCATCCATTGTCAAGAAAAGTTCATTTATAGTCACTCATGCCTAGAAAAGCCTTATTACTCGGTTTAAATGCCTTTATAATCCCATTATTGAATTTATTTTGAATGTTTTTTACATTTTTTGATTAAAACAGATTGCAATTGATTGTTTGCCTCGAGAAACGTGGAGCGAAAGCCATCCATTGTCAACAAAAGTTCATTTATAGTCACTCATGCCTAGAAAAGCCTTATTACTCGGTTTAAATGCCTTTATAATCCCATTATTGAGTTTATTTTGAATTTTTTTTACATTTTTTGATTAAAACAGATTCTAATTGATTGTTTACCTCGGGAAACTTGGAGCGAAAGCCATCCATTGTCAAGAAAAGTTCATATATAGTCACTCAAGCCTAGAAAAGCCTTATTACTCGGTTTAAATGCCTTTATAATCTCATTATTGAATTTATTTTGAATTGTTTTTACATTTTTTGATTAAAACATATTGTAATTGATTGTTTGCCTCGGGAAACGTGGAGCGAAAGCCATCCATTGTCAAGAAAAGTTCATTTATAGTCACTCATGCCTAGAAAAGCCTTATTACTCGGTTTAAATGCCTTTATAATCCCATTATTGAATTTATTTTGAATTGTTTTTACATTTTTTGATTAAAACAGATTGTAATTGATTGTTTGCCTCGGGAAACGTGGAACGAAAGCCATCCATTGTCAAGAAAAGTTCATATATAGTCACTCAAGCCTAGAAAAGCCTTATTACTCGGTTTAAATGCCTTTATAATCTCATTATTGAATTTATTTTGAATTGTTTTTACATTTTTTGATTAAAACATATTGTAATTGATTGTTTGCCTCGGGAAACGTGGAGCGAAAGCCATCCATTGTCAAGAAAAGTTCATTTATAGTCACTCATGCCTAGAAAAGCCTTATTACTCGGTTTAAATGCCTTTATAATCCCATTATTGAATTTATTTTGAATTGTTTTTACATTTTTTGATTAAAACATATTGTAATTGATTGTTTGCCTCGGGAAACGTGGAGCGAAAGCCATCCATTGTCAAGAAAAGATCATTTATAGTCACTCATGCCAAGAAAAGCCTTATTACTCGGTTTAAATGCCTTTATAACCCCATAATTGAATTTATTTTGAATTGGTGTTACATTTTTTGATTAAAACAAATTGTAATTGATTGTTTGCCTCGGGAAACGTGGAGCGAAAGCCATCCATTGTCAAGAAAAGTTCATTTATAGTCACTCATGCCTAGAAAAGCCTTATTACTCGGTTTAAATGCCTTTATAATCCCATTATTGAATTTATTTTGAATTTTTTTTACATTTTTTGATTAAAACATATTGTAATAGATTGTTTACCTCTAGAAACATGGAGCAAAAGCCATCCATTGTCAAGAAAAGTTCATTTATAGTCAATCAAGCCTAGAAAAGCCTTATTACTTGGTTTAAATGCCTTTATAATCCCATCATTGAATTTATTTTGAATTTTTTTTACATTTTTTGATTAAAACAGATTGTAATTGATTGTTTGCCTCGGGAAACGTGGAGCGAAAGCCATCCATTGTCAAGAAAAGTTCATTTATAGTCACTCATGCCTAGAAAAGCCTTATTACTCGGTTTAAATGCCTTTATAATCCCATTATTGAGTTTATTTTGAATTTTTCTTAGATTTTTTGATTACAACAGATTGTAATTGATTGTTTACCTCGGGAAACTTGTAGCGAAAGCCATCCATTGTCAAGAAAAGTTCATTTATAGTCACTCATGCCTAGAAAAGCCTTATTACTCGGTTTAAATGCCTTTATAATCCCATTATTGAATTTATTTTGAATTTTTTTTACATTTTTTGATTAAAACATATTGTAATAGATTGTTTACCTCTAGAAACATGGAGCAAAAGCCATCCATTGTCAAGAAAAGTTCATTTATAGTCAATCAAGCCTAGAAAAGCCTTATTACTTGGTTTAAATGCCTTTATAATCCCATTATTGAATTTATTTTGAATTTTTTTTACATTTTTTGATTAAAACAGATTGTAAGTAATTGTTTGCCTCGGGAAACGTGGAGCGAAAGCCATCCATTGTCAAGAAAAGTTCATTTATAGTCACTCATGCCTAGAAAAGCCTTATTACTCGGTTTAAATGCCTTTATAATCCCATTATTGAATTTATTTTGAATTTTTTTTACATTTTTTGATTAAAACATATTGTAATTGAATGTTTACCTCTAGAAATATGGAGCAAAAGCCATCCATTGTCAAGAAAAGTTCATTTATAGTCACTCAAGCCTAGAAAAGCCTTATTACTCAGTTTAAATGCCTTTCTAATCCCATTATTGAATTTATTTTGAATTTTTTTTACATTTTTTGATTAAAACAGATTGTAATTGATTGTTTGCCTCGGGAAACGTGGAGCAAAAGCCATCCATTGTCAAGAAAAGATCATTTATAGTCACTCATGCCAAGAAAAGCCTTATTACTCGGTTTAAATGCCTTTATAACCCCATAATTGAATTTATTTTGAATTGGTGTTACATTTTTTGATTAAAACAGATTGTAATTGATTGTTTGCCTCGGGAAACGTGGAGCGAAAGCCATCCATTGTCAAGAAAAGTTCATTTATAGTCACTCATGCCTAGAAAAGCCTTATTACTCGGTTTAAATGCCTTTATAATCCCATTATTGAATTTATTTTGAATTTTTTTTACATTTTTTGATTAAAACATATTGTAATAGATTGTTTACCTCTAGAAACATGGAGCAAAAGCCATCCATTGTCAAGAAAAGTTCATTTATAGTCAATCAAGCCTAGAAAAGCCTTATTACTTGGTTTAAATGCCTTTATAATCCCATTATTGAATTTATTTTGAATTTTTTTTACATTTTTTGATTACAACAGATTGTAAGTAATTGTTTGCCTCGGGAAACGTGGAGCGAAAGCCATCCATTGTCAAGAAAAGTTCATTTATAGTCACTCATGCCTAGAAAAGCCTTATTACTCGGTTTAAATGCCTTTATAATCCCATTATTGAATTTATTTTGAATTTTTTTTACATTTTTTGATTAAAACATAGTGTAATTGAATGTTTACCTCTAGAAACATGGAGCAAAAGCCATCCATTGTCAAGAAAAGTTCATTTATAGTCACTCAAGCCTAGAAAAGCCTTATTACTCAGTTTAAATGCCTTTCTAATCCCATTATTGAATTTATTTTGAATTTTTTTTACATTTTTTGATTAAAACAGATTGTAATTGATTGTTTGCCTCGGGAAACGTGGAGCGAAAGCCATCCATTGTCAAGAAAAGATCATTTATAGTCACTCATGCCTAGAAAAGCCTTATTACTCGGTTTAAATGCCTTTATAACCCCATAATTGAATTTATTTTGAATTTTTTTTGCATTTTTTTATTAAAACAGATTGTAATTGATTGTTTACCTCGGGAAACATGGAGCAAAAGAAATCCATTGTCAAGAAAAGTTCATTTATAGTCACTCAAGCCTAGAAAAGCCTTATTACTCGGTTTAAATGCCTTTATAATCCCATTATTGAATTTATTTTGAATTGGTTTTACATTTTTTGATTAAAACAGATTGTAATTGATTGTTTGCCTCGGGAAACGTGGAGCGAAAGCCATCCATTGTCAACAAAAGTTCATTTATAGTCACTCATGCCTAGAAAAGCCTTATTACTCGGTTTAAATGCCTTTATAATCCCATTATTGAGTTTATTTTGAATTTTTTTTACATTTTTTGATTAAAGCAGATTGTAATTGATTGTTTGCCTCGGGAAACGTGGATCGAAAGCCATCCATTGTCAAGAAAAGATCATTTATAGTCACTCATGCCTAGAAAAGCCTTATTACTCGGTTTAAATTCCTTTATAACCCCATAATTGAATTTATTTTGAATTTTTTTTACATTTTTTGATTAAAACATATTGTAATTGAATGTTGACCTCTAGAAACATGGAGCAAAAGCCATCCATTGTCAAGAAAAGTTCATTTATAGTCACTCAAGCCTAGAAAAGCCTTATTACTCAGCTTAAATGCCTTTATAATCCCATTATTGAATTTATTTTGATTTTTTTTTACATTTTGTGATTAAAACATATTGTAATTGATTGTTTGCCTCGGGAAACGTGGAGCGAAAGCCATCCATTGTCAAGAAAAGATCATTTATAGTCACTCATGCCAAGAAAAGCCTTATTACTCGGTTTAAATGCCTTTATAACCCCATAATTGAATTTTTTTTGAATTTTTGTTGCATTTTTTTATTAAAACAGATTGTAATTGATTGTTTACCTCGGGAAACATGGAGCAAAAGCCATCCATTGTCAAGAAAAGTTCATTTATAGTCACTCATGCCTAGAAAAGCCTTATTACTCGGTTTAAATGCCTTTATAATCCCATTATTGAATTTATTTTGAATTTTTTTTACATTTTTTGATTAAAACAGATTGTAATTGATTGTTTGCCTCGGGAAACGTGGAGCGAAAGCCATCCATTGTCAAGAAAAGTTCATATATACTCACTCAAGCCTAGAAAAGCCTTATTACTCGGTTTAAATGCCTTTATAATCCCATTATTTAATTTATTTTGAATTTTTTTACATTTTTTGATTAACACAGATTGTAATTGATTGTTTCCCTCGGGAAACGTGGATCGAAAGCCATCCATTGTCAAGAAAAGATCATTTATAGTCACTCATGCCTAGAAAAGCCTTATTACTCGGTTTAAATGCCTTTATAATCCCATTATTGAATTTATTTTGAATTTTTTTTACATTTTTTGATTAAAACAGATTGTAATTGATTGTTTGCCTCGGGAAACGTGGAGCGAAAGCCATCCATTGTCAAGAAAAGATCATTTATAGTCACTCATGCCAAGAAAAGCCTTATTACTCGGTTTAAATGCCTTTATAACCCCATAATTGAATTTATTTTGAATTGGTGTTACATTTTTTGATTAAAACAGATTGTAATTGATTGTTTGCCTCGGGAAACGTGGAGCGAAAGCCATCCATTGTCAAGAAAAGTTCATTTATAGTCACTCATGCCTAGAAAAGCCTTATTACTCGGTTTAAATGCCTTTATAATCCCATTATTGAATTTATTTTGAATTTTTTTTACATTTTTTGATTAAAACATATTGTAATAGATTGTTTACCTCTAGAAACATGGAGCAAAAGCCATCCATTGTCAAGAAAAGTTCATTTATAGTCAATCAAGCCTAGAAAAGCCTTATTACTTGGTTTAAATGCCTTTATAATCCCATTATTGAATTTATTTTGAATTTTTTTTACATTTTTTGATTAAAACAGATTGTAATTGATTGTTTGCCTCGGGAAACGTGGAGCGAAAGCCATCCATTGTCAAGAAAAGTTCATTTATAGTCACTCATTCCTAGAAAAGCCTTATTACTCGGTTTAAATGCCTTTATAATCCCATTATTGAATTTATTTTGAATTTGTTTTACATTTTTTGATTAAAACATATTGTAATAGATTGTTTACCTCTAGAAACATGGAGCAAAAGCCATCCATTGTCAAGAAAAGTTCATTTATAGTCAATCAAGCCTAGAAAAGCCTTATTACTTGGTTTAAATGCCTTTATAATCCCATTATTGAATTTATTTTGAATTTTTTTTACATTTTTTGATTAAAACAGATTGAAATTGATTGTTTGCCTCGGGAAACGTGGAGCGAAAGCCATCCAGTGTCAAGAAAAGATCATTTATAGTCACTCATGCCTAGAAAAGCCTTATTACTCGATTTAAATGCCTTTATAACCCCATAATTGAATTTATTTTGAATTTGTTTTACATTTTTTTATTAAAACAGATTGTAATTGATTGTTTACCTCGGGAAACATGGAGCAAAAGCCATCCATTGTCAAGAAAAGTTCATTTATAGTCAATCAAGCCTAGAAAAGCCTTATTACTTGGTTTAAATGCCTTTATAATCCCATTATTGAATTTATTTTGAATTTTTTTTACATTTTTTGATTAAAACAGATTGTAATTGATTGTTTGCCTCGGGAAACGTGGAGCGAAAGCCATCCAGTGTCAAGAAAAGATCATTTATAGTCACTCATGCCTAGAAAAGCCTTATTACTCGGTTTAAATGCCTTTATAACTCCATAATTGAATTTATTTTGAATTTTTTTTACATTTTTTTATTAAAACAGATTGTAATTGATTGTTTACCTCGGGAAACATGGAGCAAAAGCCATCCATTGTCAAGAAAAGTTCATTTTTAGTCAATCAAGCCTAGAAAAGCCTTATTACTTGGTTTAAATGCCTTTATAATCCCATTATTGAATTTATTTTGAATTTTTTTTACATTTTTTGATTAAAACAGATTGTAATTGATTGTTTGCCTCGGGAAACGTGGAGCGAAAGCCATCCATTGTCAAGAAAAGTTCATTTATAGTCACTCATGCCTAGAAAAGCCTTATTACTCGGTTTAAATGCCTTTATAATCCCATTATTGAATTTATTTTGAATTTTTTTTACATTTTTTGATTAAAACATATTGTAATAGATTGTTTACCTCTAGAAACATGGAGCAAAAGCCATCTATTGTCAAGAAAAGTTCATTTATAGTCAATCAAGCCTAGAAAAGCCTTATTACTTGGTTTAAATGCCTTTATAATCCCATTATTGAATTTATTTTGAATTTTTTTTACATTTTTTGATTAAAACAGATTGTAATTGATTGTTTGCCTCGGGAAACGTGGAGCGAAAGCCATCCATTGTCAAGAAAAGATCATTTATAGTCACTCATGCCTAGAAAAGCCTTATTACTCGGTTTAAATGCCTTTATAACCCCATAATTGAATTTATTTTGAATTTGTTTTACATTTTTTTATTAAAACAGATTGTAATTGATTGTTTACCTCGGGAAACATGGAGCAAAAGCCATCCATTGTCAAGAAAAGTTCATTTTTAGTCAATCAAGCCTAGAAAAGCCTTATTACTTGGTTTAAATGCCTTTATAATCCCATTATTGAATTTATTTTGAATTTTTTTTACATTTTTTGATTAAAACAGATTGTAATTGATTGTTTGCCTCGGGAAACGTGGAGCGAAAGCCATCCAGTGTCAAGAAAAGATCATTTATAGTCACTCATGCCTAGAAAAGCCTTATTACTCGGTTTAAATGCCTTTATAACTCCATAATTGAATTTATTTTGAATTTTTTTTACATTTTTTTATTAAAACAGATTGTAATTGATTGTTTACCTCGGGAAACATGGAGCAAAAGCCATCCATCGTCAAGAAAAGTTCATTTTTAGTCAATCAAGCCTAGAAAAGCCTTATTACTTGGTTTAAATGCCTTTATAATCCCATTATTGAATTTATTTTGAATTTTTTTTACATTTTTTGATTAAAACAGATTGTAATTGATTGTTTGCCTCGGGAAACGTGGAGCGAAAGCCATCCATTGTCAAGAAAAGTTCATTTATAGTCACTCATGCCTAGAAAAGCCTTATTACTCGGTTTAAATGCCTTTATAACCCCATAATTGAATTTATTTTGAATTTTTTTTACATTTTTTTATTAAAACAGATTGTAATTGATTGTTTACCTCGGGAAACATGGAGCAAAAGCCATCCATTGTCAAGAAAAGTTCATTTTTAGTCAATCAAGGCTAGAAAAGCCTTATTACTTGGTTTAAATGCCTTTATAATCCCATTATTGAATTTATTTTGAATTTTTTTTACATTTTTTGATTAAAACAGATTGTAATTGATTGTTTGCCTCGGGAAACGTGGAGCGAAAGCCATCCATTGTCAAGAAAAGTTCATTTATAGTCACTTATTCCTAGAAAAGCCTTATTACTCGGTTTAAATGCCTTTATAATCCCATTATTGAATTTATTTTGAATTTTTTTTACATTTTTTGATTAAAACATATTGTAATAGATTGTTTACCTCTAGAAACATGGAGCAAAAGCCATCCATTGCCAAGAAAAGTTCATTTATAGTCAATCAAGCCTAGAAAAGCCTTATTACTTGGTTTAAATGCCTTTATAATCCCATTATTGAATTTATTTTGAATTTTTTTTACATTTTTTGATTAAAACAGATTGTAATTGATTGTTTGCCTCGGGAAACGTGGAGCGAAAGCCATCCAGTGTCAAGAAAAGATCATTTATAGTCACTCATGCCTAGAAAAGCCTTATTACTCGGTTTAAATGCCTTTATAACCCCATAATTGAATTTATTTTGAATTTTTTTTCCATTTTTTTATTAAAACAGATTGTAATTGATTGTTTACCTCGGGAAACATGGAGCAAAAGCCATCCATTGTCAAGAAAAGTTCATTTTTAGTCAATCAAGCCTAGAAAAGCCTTATTACTTGGTTTAAATGCCTTTATAATCCCATTATTGAATTTATTTTGAATTTTTTTTACATTTTTTGATTAAAACAGATTGTAATTGATTGTTTGCCTCGATAAACGTGGAGCGAAAGCCATCCATTGTCAAGAAAAGTTCATTTATAGTCACTCATGCCTAGAAAAGCCTTATTACTCGGTTTAAATGCCTTTATAACCCCATAATTGAATTTATTTTGAATTTTTTTTACATTTTTTTATTAAAACAGATTGTAATTGATTGTTTACCTCGGGAAACATGGAGCAAAAGCCATCCATTGTCAAGAAAAGTTCATTTATAGTCACTCAAGCCTAGAAAAGCCTTATTACTCGGTTTAAATGCCTTTATAATCCCATTATTGAATTTATTTTGAATTGGTTTTACATTTTTTGATTAAAACAGATTGTAATTGATTGTTTGCCTCGGGAAACATGGTGCGAATGCCATCCATTGTCAACAAAAGTTCATTTATAGTCACTCATGCCTAGAAAAGCCTTATTACTCGGTTTAAATGCCTTTATAATCCTATTATTGAGTTTATTTTGAATTTTTTTTACATTTTTTGATTACAACAGATTGTAATTGATTGTTTGCCTTGGGAAACGTGGATCGAAAGCCATCCATTGTCAAGAAAAGATCATTTATAGTCACTCATGCCTAGAAAAGCCTTATTACTCGGTTTAAATTCCTTTATAACCCCATAATTGAATTTATTTTGAATTTTTTTTACATTTTTTGATTAAAACATATTGTAATTGAATGTTGACCTCTAGAAACATGGAGCAAAAGCCATCCATTGTCAAGAAAAGTTCATTTATAGTCACTCAAGCCTAGAAAAGCCTTATTACTCAGCTTAAATGCCTTTATAATCCCATTATTGAATTTATTTTGAATTTTTTTTACATTTTTTGATTAAAACATATTGTAATTGATTGTTTGCCTCGGGAAACGTGGAGCGAAAGCCGTCCATTGTCAAGAAAAGATCATTTATAGTCACTCATGCCAAGAAAAGCCTTATTACTAGGTTTAAATGCCTTTATAACCCCATAATTGAATTTATTTTGAATTGGTGTTACATTTTTTGATTAAAACAGATTGTAATTGATTGTTTGCCTCGGGAAACGTGGAGCGAAAGCCATCCATTGTCAAGAAAAGTTCATTTAGAGTCACTCATTCCTAGAAAAGCCTTATTACTCGGTTTAAATGCCTTTATAATCCCATTATTGAATTTATTTTGAATTTTTTTTACATTTTTTGATTAAAACATATTGTAATAGATTGTTTACCTCTAGAAACATGGAGCAAAAGCCATCCATTGTCAAGAAAAGTTCATTTATAGTCAATCAAGCCTAGAAAAGCCTTATTACTTGGTTTAAATGCCTTTATAATCCCATTATTGAATTTATTTTGAATTTTTTTTACATTTTTTGATTAAAACAGATTGTAATAGATTGTTTGCCTCGGGAAACGTGGAGCGAAAGCCATCCATTGTCAAGAAAAGTTCATTTATAGTCACTCATGCCTAGAAAAGCCTTATTACTCGGTTTAAATGCATTTATAATCCCATTATTGAATTTATTTTGAATTTTTTTTACATTTTTTGATTAAAACATATTGTAATTGATTGTTTACCTCTAGAAACATGGAGCGAAAGCCATCCATTGTCAAGAAAAGTTCATTTTTAGTCAATCAAGCCTAGAAAAGCCTTATTACTTGGTTTAAATGCCTTTATAATCCCATGATTGAATTTATTTTGAATTGTTTTTACATTTTTTGATTAAAACAGATTGTAATTGATTGTTTGCCTCGGGAAACGTGGAGCGAAAGCCATCCATTGTCAAGAAAAGTTCATATACAGTCACTCATGCCTAGAAAAGCCTTATTACTCGGTTTAAATGCCTTTATAATCCCATTATTGAATTTATTTTGAATTTTTTTTACATTTTGTGATTAAAACATATTGTAATAGATTGTTTACCTCTAGAAACATGGAGCAAAAGCCATCCATTGTCAAGAAAAGTTCATTTATAGTCAATCAAGCCTAGAAAAGCCTTATTACTCGGTTTAAATGCCTTTATAATCCCATTATTGAGTTTATTTTGAATTTTTTTTACATTTTTTGATTAAAACAGATTGTAATTGATTGTTTGCCTCAGGAAACGTGGAGCGAAAGCCATCCATTGTCAAGAAAAGTTCATATATACTCACTCAAGCCTAGAAAAGCCTTATTACTCGGTTTAAATGCCTTTATAATCCCATTATTTAATTTATTTTGAATTTTTTTTACATTTTTTGATTAAAACAGATTGTAATTGATTGTTTCGCTCGGGAAACGTGGATCGAAAGCCATCCATTGTCAAGAAAAGATCATTTATAGTCACTCATGCCTAGAAAAGCCTTATTACTCGGTTTAAATGCCTTTCTAATCCCATTATTGAATTTATTTTGAATTTTTTTTACATTTTTTGATTAAAACAGATTGTAATTGATTGTTTGCCTCGGGAAACGTGGAGCGAAAGCCATCCATTGTCAAGAAAAGATCATTTATAGTCACTCATGCCAAGAAAAGCCTTATTACTCGGTTTAAATGCCTTTATAATTCCATAATTGAATTTATTTTGAATTGGTGTTACATTTTTTGATTAAAATAGATTGTAATTGATTGTTTGCCTCGGGAAACGTGGAGCGAAAAGCCATCCATTGTCAAGAAAAGTTCATTTATAGTCACTCATGCCTAGAAAAGCCTTATTACTCGGTTTAAATGCCTTTATAATCCCATTATTGAATTTATTTTGAATTTTTTTTACATTTTTTGGTTAAAACATATTGTAATAGATTGTTTACCTCTAGAAACATGGAGCAAAAGCCATCCATTGTCAAGAAAAGTTCATTTATAGTCAATCAAGCCTAGAAAAGCCTTATTACTTGGTTTAAATGCCTTTATAATCCCATTATTGAATTTATTTTGAATTTTTTTTACATTTTTTGATTAAAACAGATAATAATTGATTGTTTGCCTCGGGAAACGTGGAGCGAAAGCCATCCATTGTCAAGAAAAGATCATTTATAGTCACTCATGCCAAGAAAAGCCTTATTACTCGGTTTAAATGCCTTTATAACCCCATAATTGAATTTATTTTGAATTGGTGTTACATTTTTTGATTAAAACAGATTGTAATTGATTGTTTGCCTCGGGAAACGTGGAGCGAAAGCCATCCATTGTCAAGAAAAGTTCATTTATAGTCACTCAAGCCTAGAAAAGCCTTATTACTCGGTTTAAATGCCTTTATAATCCCATTATTGAATTTATTTTGAATTTTTTTTACATTTTTTGATTAAAACATATTGTAATTGAATGTTTACCTCTAGAAACATGGAGCAAAAGCCATCCATTGTCAAGAAAAGTTCATTTATAGTCACTCAAGCCTAGAAAAGCCTTATTACTCAGTTTAAATGCCTTTCTAATCCCATTATTGAATTTATTTTGAATTTTTTTTACATTTTTTGATTAAAACAGATAATAATTGATTGTTTGCCTCGGGAAACGTGGAGCGAAAGCCATCCATTGTCAAGAAAAGATCATTTATAGTCACTCATGCCAAGAAAAGCCTTATTACTCGGTTTAAATGCCTTTATAACCCCATAATTGAATTTATTTTGAATTGGTGTTACATTTTTTGATTAAAACAGATTGTAATTGATTGTTTGCCTCGGGAAACGTGGAGCGAAAGCCATCCATTGTCAAGAAAAGTTCATTTATAGTCACTCTAGCCTAGAAAAGCCTTATTACTCGGTTTAAATGCCTTTATAATCCCATTATTGAATTTATTTTGAATTTTTTTTGCATTTTTTGATTAAAACAGATTGTAATTGATTGTTTGCCTCGGGAAACGTGGAGCGAATGCCATCAATTGTCAAGAAAAGATCATTTATAGTCACTCATGCCTAGAAAAGCCTTATTACTCGGTTTAAATGCCTTTATAACCCCATAATTGAATTTATTTTGAATTTTTTTTACATTTTTTTATTAAAACAGATTGTAATTGATTGTTTACCTCGGGAAACATGGAGCAAAAGCCATCCATTGTCAAGAAAAGTTCATTTATAGTCACTCAAGCCTAGAAAAGCCTTATTACTCGGTTTAAATGCCTTTATAATCCCATTATTGAATTTATTTTGAATTGGTTTTACATTTTTTGATTAAAACAGATTGTAATTGATTGTTTGCCTCGGGAAACGTGGAGCGAAAGCCATCCATTGTCAACAAAAGTTCATTTATAGTCACTCATGCCTAGAAAAGCCTTATTACTCGGTTTAAATGCCTTTATAATCCCATTATTGGGTTTATTTTGAATTTTTTTTACATTTTTTGATTAAAGCAGATTGTAATTGATTGTTTGCCTCGGGAAACGTGGATCGAAAGCTATCCATTGTCAAGAAAAGATCATTTATAGTCACTCATGCCTAGAAAAGCCTTATTACTCGGTTTAAATTCCTTTATAACCCCATAATTGAATTTATTTTGAATTTTTTTTACATTTTTTGATTAAAACATATTGTAATTGAATGTTGACCTCTAGAAACATGGAGCAAAAGCCATCCATTGTCAAGAAAAGTTCATTTATAGTCACTCAAGCCTAGAAAAGCCTTATTACTCAGCTTAAATGCCTTTATAATCCCATTATTGAATTTATTTTGATTTTTTTTTACATTTTGTGATTAAAACATATTGTAATTGATTGTTTGCCTCGGGAAACGTGGAGCGAAAGCCATCCATTGTCAAGAAAAGATCATTTATAGTCACTCATGCCAAGAAAAGCCTTATTACTCGGTTTAAATGCCTTTATAACCCCATAATTGAATTTATTTTGAATTTTTGTTGCATTTTTTTATTAAAACAGATTGTAATTGATTGTTTACCTAGGGAAACATGGAGCAAAAGCCATCCATTGTCAAGAAAAGTTCATTTATAGTCACTCATGCCTAGAAAAGCCTTATTACTCGGTTTAAATGCCTTTATAATCCCATTATTGAATTTATTTTGAATTGTTTTTACATTTTTTGATTAAAACAGATTGTAATTGATTGTTTGCCTCGGGAAACGTGGAGCGAAAGCCATCCATTGTCAAGAAAAGTTCATTTATAGTCAATCAAGCCTAGAAAAGCCTTATTACTTGGTTTAAATGCCTTTATAATCCCATTATTGAATTTATTTTGAATTGTTTTTACATTTTTTGATTAAAACATATTGTAATAGAATGTTTACCTCTAGAAACATGGAGCGAAAGCCATCCATTGTCAAGAAAAGATCATTTATAGTCACTCATGCCAAGAAAAGCCTTATTACTCGGTTTAAATGCCTTTATAACCCCATAATTGAATTTATTTTGAATTGGTGTTACATTTTTTGATTAAAACAGATTGTAATTGATTGTTTGCCTCGGGAAACGTGGAGCGAAAGCCATCCATTGTCAAGAAAAGTTCATTTATAGTCACTCAAGCCTAGAAAAGCCTTATTACTCGGTTTAAATGCCTTTATAATCCCATTATTGAATTTATTTTGAATTTTTTTTACATTTTTTGATTAAAACAGATTGTAATTGATTGTTTGCCTTGGGAAACGTGGAGCGAATGCCATCCATTGTCAAGAAAAGATCATTTATAGTCACTCATGCCTAGAAAAGCCTTATTACTCGGTTTAAATGCCTTTATAACCCCATAATTGAATTTATTTTGAATTTTTTTTACATTTTTTTATTAAAACAGATTGTAATTGATTGTTTACCTCGGGAAACATGGAGCAAAAGCCATCCATTGTCAAGAAAAGTTCATTTATAGTCACTCAAGCCTAGAAAAGCCTTATTACTCGGTTTAAATGCCTTTATAATCCCATTATTAAATTTATTTTGAATTGGTTTTACATTTTTTGATTAAAACAGATTGTAATTGATTGTTTGCCTCGGGAAACGTGGAGCGAAAGCCATCCATTGTCAAGAAAAGTTCATTTATAGTCACTCAAGCCTAGAAAAGCCTTATAACTCGGTTTAAATGCCTTTATAATCCCATTATTGAATTTATTTTGAATTTTTTTTACATTTTTTGATTAAAACAGATTGTAATTGATTGTTTGCCTTGGGAAACGTGGAGCGAATGCCATCCATTGTCAAGAAAAGATCATTTATAGTCACTCATGCCTAGAAAAGCCTTATTACTCGGTTTAAATGCCTTTATAACCCCATAATTGAATTTATTTTGAATTTTTTTTACATTTTTTTATTAAAACGGATTGTAATTGATTGTTTACCTCGGGAAACATGGAGCAAAAGCCATCCATTGTCAAGAAAAGTTCATTTATAGTCACTCAAGCCTAGAAAAGCCTTATTACTCGGTTTAAATGCCTTTATAATCCCATTATTAAATTTATTTTGAATTGGTTTTACATTTTTTGATTAAAACAGATTGTAATTGATTGTTTGCCTCGAGAAACGTGGAGCGAAAGCCATCCATTGTCAACAAAAGTTCATTTATAGTCACTCATGCCTAGAAAAGCCTTATTACTCGGTTTAAATGCCTTTATAATCCCATTATTGAGTTTATTTTGAATTTTTTTTACATTTTTTGATTAAAGCAGATTGTAATTGATTGTTTGCCTCGGGAAACGTGGATCGAAAGCTATCCATTGTCAAGAAAAGATCATTTATAGTCACTCATGCCTAGAAAAGCCTTATTACTCGGTTTAAATTCCTTTATAACCCCATAATTGAATTTATTTTGAATTTTTTTTACATTTTTTGATTAAAACATATTGTAATTGAATGTTGACCTCTAGAAACATGGAGCAAAAGCCATCCATTGTCAAGAAAAGTTCATTTATAGTCACTCCAGCCTAGAAAAGCCTTATTACTCAGCTTAAATGCCTTTATAATCCCATTATTGAATTTATTTTGATTTTTTTTTACATTTTGTGATTAAAACATATTGTAATTGATTGTTTGCCTCGGGAAACGTGGAGCGAAAGCCATCCATTGTCAAGAAAAGATCATTTATAGTCACTCATGCCCAGAAAAGCCTTATTACTCGGTTTAAATGCCTTTATAACCCCATAATTGAATTTATTTTGAATTTTTTTTGCATTTTTTTATTAAAACAGATTGTAATTGATTGTTTACCTCGGGAAACATGGAGCAAAAGCCATCCATTGTCAAGAAAAGTTCATTTATAGTCACTCAAGCCTAGAAAAGCCTTATTACTCGGTTTAAATGCCTTTATAATCCCATTATTGAATTTATTTTGAATTTTTTTTACATTTTTTGATTAAAACAGATTGTAATTGATTGTTTGCCTCGGGAAACGTGGAGCGAATGCCATCCATTGTCAAGAAAAGATCATTTATAGTCACTCATGCCTAGAAAAGCCTTATTACTCGGTTTAAATGCCTTTATAACCCCATAATTGAATTTATTTTGAATTTTTTTTACATTTTTTTATTAAAACAGATTGTAATTGATTGTTTACCTCGGGAAACATGGAGCAAAAGCCATCCATTGTCAAGAAAAGTTCATTTATAGTCACTCAAGCCTAGAAAAGCCTTATTACTCGGTTTAAATGCCTTTATAATCCCATTATTGAATTTATTTTGAATTGGTTTTACATTTTTTGATTAAAACAGATTGTAATTGATTGTTTGCCTCGGGAAACGTGGAGCGAAAGCCATCCATTGTCAACAAAAGTTCATTTATAGTCACTCATGTCTAGAAAAGCCTTATTACTCGGTTTAAATTCCTTTATAACCCCATAATTGAATTTATTTTGAATTTTTTTTACATTTTTTTATTAAAACAGATTGTAATTGATTGTTTACCTCGGGAAACATGGAGCAAAAGCCATCCATTGTCAAGAAAAGTTCATTTTTAGTCAATCAAGCCTAGAAAAGCCTTATTACTTGGTTTAAATGCCTTTATAATCCCATTATTGAATTTATTTTGAATTTTTTTTACATTTTTTGATTAAAACAGATTGTAATTAATTGTTTGCCTCGGGAAACGTGGAGCGAAAGCCATCCATTGTCAAGAAAAGTTCATTTATAGTCACTCATGCCTAGAAAAGCCTTATTACTCGGTTTAAATGCCTTTATAATCCCATTATTGAATTTATTTTGAATTTTTTTTACATTTTTTGATTAAAACATATTGTAATTGAATGTTTACCTCTAGAAACATGGAGCAAAAGCCATCCATTGTCAAGAAAAGTTCATTTATAGTCACTCAAGCCTAGAAAAGCCTTATTACTCAGCTTAAATGCCTTTATAATCCCATTATTGAATTTATTTTGAATTTTTTTTACATTTTGTAATTAAAACATATTGTAATTGATTGTTTGCCTCGGGAAACGTGGAGCGAAAGCCATCCATTGTCAAGAAAAGATCATTTATAGTCACTCATGCCAAGAAAAGCCTTATTACTCGGTTTAAATGCCTTTATAACCCCATAATTGAATTTATTTTGAATTTTTGTTGCATTTTTTTATTAAAACAGATTGTAATTGATTGTTTACCTCGGGAAACATGGAGCAAAAGCCATCCATTGTCAAGAAAAGTTCATTTATAGTCACTCATGCCTAGAAAAGCCTTATTACTCGGTTTAAATGCCTTTATAATCCCATTATTGAATTTATTTTGAATTGTTTTTACATTTTTTGATTAAAACAGATTGTAATTGATTGTTTGCCTCGGGAAACGTGGAGCGAAAGCCATCCATTGTCAAGAAAAGTTCATTTATAGTCATTCATGCCTAGAAAAGCCTTATTACTCGGTTTAAATGCCTTTATAATCCCATTATTGAATTTATTTTGAATTTTTTTTACATTTTTTGATTAAAACATATTGTAATAGATTGTTTGCCTCGGGAAACGTGGAGCGAAAGCCATCCATTGTCAAGAAAAGTTCATTTATAGTCACTCATGCCTAGAAAAGCCTTATTACTCGGTTTAAATGCCTTTATAACCCCATAATTGAATTTATTTTGAATTTTTTTTTACATTTTTTTATTAAAACAGATTGTAATTGATTGTTTACCTCGGGAAACATGGAGCAAAAGCCATCCATTGTCAAGAAAAGTTCATTTATAGTCACTCAAGCCTAGAAAAGCCTTATTACTCGATTTAAATGCCTTTATAATCCCATTATTGAATTTATTTTGAATTGGTTTTACATTTTTTGATTAAAACAGATTGTAATTGATTGTTTGCCTCGGGAAACATGGAGCGAATGCCATCCATTGTCAACAAAAGTTCATTTATAGTCACTCATGCCTAGAAAAGCCTTATTACTCGGTTTAAATGCCTTTATAATCCTATTATTGAGTTTATTTTGAATTTTTTTTACATTTTTTGATTACAACAGATTGTAATTGACTGTTTGCCTCGGGAAACGTGGATCGAAAGCCATCCATTGTCAAGAAAAGATCATTTATAGTCACTCATGCCTAGAAAAGCCTTATTACTCGGTTTAAATGCCTTTATAACCCCATAATTGAATTTATTTTGAATTTTTTTTGCATTTTTTTATTAAAACAGATTGTAATTGATTGTTTACCTCGGGAAACATGGAGCAAAAGCCATCCATTGTCAAGAAAAGTTCATTTATAGTCACTCAAGCCTAGAAAAGCCTTATTACTCGGTTTAAATGCATTTATAATCCCATTATTGAATTTATTTTGAATTTTTTTTACATTTTTTGATTAAAACAGATTGTAATTGATTGTTTGCCTCGGGAAACGTGGAGCGAATGCCATCCATTGTCAAGAAAAGATCATTTATAGTCACTCATGCCTAGAAAAGCCTTATTACTCGGTTTAAATGCCTTTATAACCCCATAATTGAATTTATTTTGAATTTTTTTTACATTTTTTTATTAAAACAGATTGTAATTGATTGTTTACCTCGGGAAACATGGAGCAAAAGCCATCCATTGTCAAGAAAAGTTCATTTATAGTCACTCAAGCCTAGAAAAGCCTTATTACTCGGTTTAAATGCCTTTATAATCCCATTATTGAATTTATTTTGAATTGGTTTTACATTTTTTGATTAAAACAGATTGTAATTGATTGTTTGCCTCGGGAAACGTGGAGCGAAAGCCATCCATTGTCAACAAAAGTTCATTTATAGTCACTCATGTCTAGAAAAGCCTTATTACTCGGTTTAAATTCCTTTATAACCCCATAATTGAATTTATTTTGAATTTTTTTTACATTTTTTTATTAAAACAGATTGTAATTGATTGTTTACCTCGGGAAACATGGAGCAAAAGCCATCCATTGTCAAGAAAAGTTCATTTTTAGTCAATCAAGCCTAGAAAAGCCTTATTACTTGGTTTAAATGCCTTTATAATCCCATTATTGAATTTATTTTGAATTTTTTTTACATTTTTTGATTAAAACAGATTGTAATTGATTGTTTGCCTCGGGAAACGTGGAGCGAAAGCCATCCATTGTCAAGAAAAGTTCATTTATAGTCACTCATGCCTAGAAAAGCCTTATTACTCGGTTTAAATGCCTTTATAATCCCATTATTGAATTTATTTTGAATTTTTTTTACATTTTTTGATTAAAACATATTGTAATAGATTGTTTACCTCTAGAAACATGGAGCAAAAGCCATCCATTGTCAAGAAAAGTTCATTTTTAGTCAATCAAGCCTAGAAAAGCCTTATTACTCGGTTTAAATGCCTTTATAATCCCATTATTGAATTTATTTTGAATTTTTTTTACATTTTTTGATTAAAACATATTCTAATCGATTGTTTACCTCTAGAAACATGGAGCGAAAGCCATCCATTGTCAACAAAAGTTCATTTATAGTCACTCATGCCTAGAAAAGCCTTATTACTCGGTTTAAATGCCTTTATAATCCCATTATTGAGTTTATTTTGAATTTTTTTTACATTTTTTGATTAAAACAGATTGTAATTGATTGTTTGCCTCGGGAAACGTGGAGCGAAAGCCATCCATTGTCAAGAAAAGTTCATATATACTCACTCAAGCCTAGAAAAGCCTTATTACTCGGTTTAAATGCCTTTATAATCCCATTATTTAATTTATTTTGAATTTTTTTTACATTTTTTGATTAAAACAGATTGTAATTGATTGTTTCCCTCGGGAAACGTGGATCGAAAGCCATCCATTGTCAAGAAAAGATCATTTATAGTCACTCATGCCTAGAAAAGCCTTATTACTCGGTTTAAATGCCTTTATAATCCCATTATTGAATTTATTTTGAATTTTTTTTACATTTTTTGATTAAAACATATTGTAATTGATTGTTTGCCTCGGGAAACGTGGAGCGAAAGCCATCCATTGTCAAGAAAAGATCATTTATAGTCACTCATGCCAAGAAAAGCCTTATTACTCGGTTTAAATGCCTTTATAACCCCATAATTGAATTTATTTTGATTTGGTGTTACATTTTTTGATTAAAACAGATTGTAATTGATTGTTTACCTCGGGAAACGTGGAGCGAAAGCCATCCATTGTCAAGAAAAGTTCATTTATAGTCACTCATGCCTAGAAAAGCCTTATTACTCGGTTTAAATGCCTTTATAATCCCATTATTGAATTTATTTTGAATTTTTTTTACATTTTTTGATTAAAACATATTGTAATAGATTGTTTACCTCTAGAAACATGGAGCAAAAGCCATCCATTGTCAAGAAAAGTTCATTTATAGTCAATCAAGCCTAGAAAAGCCTTATTACTTGGTTTAAATGCCTTTATAATCCCATTATTGAATTTATTTTGAATTTTTTTTTACATTTTTTGATTAAAACATATTGTAATTGATTGTTTGCCTCGGGAAACGTGGAGCGAAAGCCATCCATTGTCAAGAAAAGTTCATTTATAGTCACTCATGCCTAGAAAAGCCTTATTACTCGGTTTAAATGCCTTTATAACCCCATAATTGAATTTATTTTGAATTTTTGTTGCATTTTTTTATTAAAACAGATTGTAATTGATTGTTTACCTCGAGAAACATGGAGCAAAAGCCATCCATTGTCAAGAAAAGTTCATTTATAGTCACTCATGCCTAGAAAAGCCTTATAACTCGGTTTAAATGCCTTTATAATCCCATTATTGAATTTATTTTGAATTGTTTTTACATTTTTTGATTAAAACAGATTGTAATTGATTGTTTGCCTTGGGAAACGTGGAGCGAAAGCCATCCATTGTCAAGAAAAGTTCATTTATAGTCATTCATGCCTAGAAAAGCCTTATTACTCGGTTTAAATGCCTTTATAATCCCATTATTGAATTTATTTTGAATTGGTTTTACATTTTTTGATTAAAACAGATTGTAATTGATTGTTTGCCTCGGGAAACATGGAGCGAATGCCATCCATTGTCAACAAAAGTTCATTTATAGTCACTCATGCCTAGAAAAGCCTTATTACTCGGTTTAAATGCCTTTATAATCCTATTATTGAGTTTATTTTGAATTTTTTTTACATTTTTTTATTACAACAGATTGTAATTGATTGTTTGCCTCGGGAAACGTGGATCGAAAGCCATCCATTGTCAAGAAAAGATCATTTATAGTCACTCATGCCTAGAAAAGCCTTATTACTCGGTTTAAATTCCTTTATAACCCCATAATTGAATTTATTTTGAATTTTTTTTACATGTTTTTATTAAAACATATTGTAATTGAATGTTGACCTCTAGAAACATGGAGCAAAAGCCATCCATTGTCAAGAAAAGTTCATTTATAGTCACTCAAGCCTAGAAAAGCCTTATTACTCAGCTTAAATGCCTTTATAATCCCATTATTGAATTTATTTTGAATTTTTTTTACATTTTTTGATTAAAACATATTGTAATTGATTGTTTGCCTTGGGAAACGTGGAGCGAAAGCCATCCATTGTCAAGAAAAGTTCATTTTTAGTCAATCAAGCCTAGAAAAGCCTTATTACTCGTTTTAAATTCCTTTATAACCCCATAATTGAATTTATTTTGAATTTTTTTTACATTTTTTGATTAAAACATATTGTAATTGAATGTTGACCTCTAGAAACATTGAGCAAAAGCCATCCATTGTCAAGAAAAGTTCATTTATAGTCACTCAAGCCTAGAAAAGCCTTATTACTCAGCTTAAATGCCTTTATAATCCCATTATTGAATTTATTTTGAATTTTTTTTACATTTTGTAATTAAAACATATTGTAATTGATTGTTTGCCTCGGGAAACGTGGAGCGAAAGCCATCCATTGTCAAGAAAAGATCATTTATAGTCACTCATGCCAAGAAAAGCCTTATTACTCGGTTTAAATGCCTTTATAACCCCATAATTGAATTTATTTTGAATTTTTGTTGCATTTTTTTATTAAAACAGATTGTAATTGATTGTTTACCTCGGGAAACATGGAGCAAAAGCCATCCATTGTCAAGAAAAGTTCATTTATAGTCACTCATGCCTAGAAAAGCCTTATTACTCGGTTTAAATGCCTTTATAATCCCATTATTGAATTTATTTTGAATTGTTTTTACATTTTTTGATTAAAACAGATTGTAATTGATTGTTTACCTCGGGAAACGTGGAGCGAAAGCCATCCATTGTCAAGAAAAGTTCATTTATAGTCATTCATGCCTAGAAAAGCCTTATTACTCGGTTTAAATGCCTTTATAATCCCATTATTGAATTTATTTTGAATTTTTTTTACATTTTTTGATTAAAACATATTGTAATAGATTGTTTGCCTCGGGAAACGTGGAGCGAAAGCCATCCATTGTCAAGAAAAGTTCATTTATAGTCACTCATGCCTAGAAAAGCCTTATTACTCGGTTTAAATGCCTTTATAACCCCATAATTGAATTTAGTTTGAATTTTTTTTACATTTTTTTATTAAAACAGATTGTAATTGATTGTTTACCTCGGGAAACATGGAGCAAAAGCCATCCATTGTCAAGAAAAGTTCATTTATAGTCACTCAAGCCTAGAAAAGCCTTATTACTCGGTTTAAATGCCTTTATAATCCCATTATTGAATTTATTTTGAATTGGTTTTACATTTTTTGATTAAAACAGATTGTAATTGATTGTTTGCCTCGGGAAACATGGAGCGAATGCCATCCATTGTCAACAAAAGTTCATTTATAGTCACTCATGCCTAGAAAAGCCTTATTACTCGGTTTAAATGCCTTTATAATCCTATTATTGAGTTTATTTTGAATTTTTTTTACATTTTTTGATTACAACAGATTGTAATTGATTGTTTGCCTCGGGAAACGTGGATCGAAAGCCATCCATTGTCAAGAAAAGATCATTTATAGTCACTCATGCCTAGAAAAGCCTTATTACTCGGTTTAAATTCCTTTATAACCCCATAATTGAATTTATTTTGAATTTTTTTTAAATTTTTTGATTAAAACATATTGTAATTGAATGTTGACCTCTAGAAACATGGAGCAAAAGCCATCCATTGTCAAGAAAAGTTCATTTATAGTCACTCAAGCCTAGAAAAGCCTTATTACTCAGCTTAAATGCCTTTATAATCCCATTATTGAATTTATTTTGAATTTTTTTTACATTTTTTGATTAAAACATATTGTAATTGATTGTTTGCCTCGGGAAACGTGGAGCGAAAGCCATCTATTGTCAAGAAAAGATCATTTATAGTCACTCATGCCAAGAAAAGCCTTATTACTCGGTTTAAATGCCTTTATAACCCCATAATTGAATTTATTTTGAATTGGTGTTACATTTTTTGATTAAAACAGATTGTAATTGATTGTTTGCCTAGGGAAACGTGGAGCGAAAGCCATCCATTGTCAAGAAAAGGTCATTTATAGTCACTCATTCCTAGAAAAGCCTTATTACTCGGTTTAAATGCCTTTATAATCCCATTATTGAATTTATTTTGAATTTTTTTTACATTTTTTGATTAAAACATATTGTAATAGATTGTTTACCTCTAGAAACATGGAGCAAAAGCCATCCATTGTCAAGAAAAGTTCATTTATAGTCAATCAAGCCTAGAAAAGCCTTATTACTTGGTTTAAATGCCTTTATAATCCCATTATTGAATTTATTTTGAATTTTTTTTACATTTTTTGATTAAAACAGATTGTAATTGATTGTTTGCCTTGGGAAACGTGGAGCGAAAGCCATCCAGTGTCAAGAAAAGATCATTTATGTCACTCATGCCTAGAAAAGCCTTATTACTCGGTTTAAATGCCTTTATAACCCCATAATTGAATTTATTTTGAATTTTTTTTACATTTTTTTAATAAAACAGATTGTAATTGATTGTTTACCTCGGGAAACATGGAGCAAAAGCCATCCATTGTCAAGAAAAGTTCATTTTTAGTCAATCAAGCCTAGAAAAGCCTTATTACTTGGTTTAAATGCCTTTATAATCCCATTATTGAATTTATTTTGAATTTTTTTTACATTTTTTGATTAAAACAGATTGTAATTGATTGTTTGCCTCGGGAAACGTGGAGCGAAAGCCATCCATTGTCAAGAAAAGTTCATTTATAGTCACTCATGCCTAGAAAAGCCTTATTACTCGGTTTAAATGCCTTTATAATCCCATTATTGAATTTATTTTGAATTTTTTTTACATTTTTTGATTAAAACATATTGTAATAGATTGTTTACCTCTAGAAACATGGAGCAAAAGCCATCCATTGTCAAGAAAAGTTCATTTATAGTCAATCAAGCCTAGAAAAGCCTTATTACTCGGTTTAAATGCCTTTATAATCCCATTATTGAATTTATTTTGAATTTTTTTTACATTTTTTGATTAAAACAGATTGTAATTGATTGTTTGCCTCGGGAAACGTGGAGCGAAAGCCATCCATTGTCAACAAAAGTTCATATATAGTCACTCAAGCCTAGAAAAGCCTTATTACTCGGTTTAAATGCCTTTATAATCCCATTATTGAATTTATTTTGAATTATTTTTACATTTTTTGATTAAAACAGATTGTAATTGATTGTTTGCCTCGGGAAACGTGGAGCGAAAGCCATCCATTGTCAAGAAAAGTTCATATATAGTCACTCAAGCCTAGAAAAGCCTTATTACTCGGTTTAAATGCCTTTATAATCCCATTATTGAATTTATTTTGAATTGTTTTTACATTTTTTGATTAAAGCAGATTGTAATTGATTGTTTGCCTCGGGAAACGTGGAGCGAAAGCCATCCATTGTCAAGAAAAGTTCATTTATAGTCATTCATGCCTAGAAAAGCCTTATTACTCGGTTTAAATGCCTTTATAATCCCATTATTGAATTTATTTTGAATTTTTTTTACATTTTTTGATTAAAACATATTCTAATAGATTGTTTACCTCTAGAAACATGGAGCAAAAGCCATCCATTGTCAACAAAAGTTCATTTATAGTCACTCATGCCTAGAAAAGCCTTATTACTCGGTTTAAATGCCTTTATAATCCCATTATTGAATTTATTTTGAATTTGTTTTACATTTTTGATTAAAACATATTGTAATTGATTGTTTGCCTCGGGAAACGTGGAGCGAAAGCCATCCATTGTCAACAAAAGTTCATTTTTAGTCAATCAAGCCTAGAAAAGCCTTATTACTCGGTTTAAATTCCTTTATAACCCCATAATTGAATTTATTTTGAATTTTTTTTACATTTTTTGATTAAAACATATTGTAATTGAATGTTGACCTCTAGAAACATTGAGCAAAAGCCATCCATTGTCAAGAAAAGTTCATTTATAGTCACTCAAGCCTAGAAAAGCCTTATTACTCAGCTTAAATGCCTTTATAATCCCATTATTGAATTTATTTTGAATTTTTTTTACATTTTGTAATTAAAACATATTGTAATTGATTGTTTGCCTCGGGAAACGTGGAGCGAAAGCCGTCCATTGTCAAGAAAAGATCATTTATAGTCACTCATGCCAAGAAAAGCCTTATTACTCGGTTTAAATGCCTTTATAACCCCATAATTGAATTTATTTTGAATTTTTGTTGCATTTTTTTATTAAAACAGATTGTAATTGATTGTTTACCTCGGGAAACATGGAGCAAAAGCCATCCATTGTCAAGAAAAGTTCATTTATAGTCACTCATGCCTAGAAAAGCCTTATTACTCGGTTTAAATGCCTTTATAATCCCATTATTGAATTTATTTTGAATTGTTTTTACATTTTTTGATTAAAACAGATTGTAATTGATTGTTTACCTCGGGAAACGTGGAGCGAAACCCATCCATTGTCAAGAAAAGTTCATTTATAGTCATTCATGCCTAGAAAAGCCTTATTACTAGTTTAAATGCCTTTATAATCCCATTATTGAATTTATTTTGAATTTTTTTTACATTTTTTGATTAAAACATATTGTAATAGATTGTTTGCCTCGGGAAACGTGGAGCGAAAGCCATCCATTGTCAAGAAAAGTTCATTTATAGTCACTCATGCCTAGAAAAGCCTTATTACTCGGTTTAAATGCCTTTATAACCCCATAATTGAATTTATTTTGAATTTTTTTTACATTTTTTTATTAAAACAGATTGTAATTGATTGTTTACCTTGGGAAACATGGAGCAAAAGCCATCCATTGTCAAGAAAAGTTCATTTATAGTCAATCAAGCCTAGAAAAGCCTTATTACTCGGTTTAAATGCCTTTATAATCCCATTATTGAATTTATTTTGAATTGGTTTTACATTTTTTGATTAAAACAGATTGTAATTGATTGTTTGCCTCGGGAAACATGGAGCGAATGCCATCCATTGTCAACAAAAGTTCATTTATAGTCACTCATGCCTAGAAAAGCCTTATTACTCGGTTTAAATGCCTTTATAATCCTATTATTGAGTTTATTTTGAATTTTTTTTACATTTTTTTCTTACAATAGATTGTAATTGATTGTTTGCCTCGGGAAACGTGGATCGAAAGCCATCCATTGTCAAGAAAAGATCATTTATAGTCACTCATGCCTAGAAAAGCCTTATTACTCGGTTTAAATTCCTTTATAACCCCATAATTGAATTTATTTTGAATTTTTTTTACATTTTTTGATCAAAACATATTGTAATTGAATGTTGACCTCTAGAAACATGGAGCAAAAGCCATCCATTGTCAAGAAAAGTTCATTTATAGTCACTCAAGCCTAGAAAAGCCTTATTACTCAGCTTAAATGCCTTTATAATCCCATTATTGAATTTATTTTGAATTTTTTTTACATTTTTTGATTAAAACATATTGTAATTGATTGTTTGCCTCGGGAAATCTTATTACTCGGTTTAAATGCCTTTATAATCTCATTATTGAATTTATTTTGAATTGTTTTTACATTTTTTGATTAAAACAGATTGTAATTGATTGTTTGCCTCGGGAAACGTGGAGCGAAAGCCATCCATTGTCAAGAAAAGTTCATTTATAGTCACTCATGCCTAGAAAAGCCTTATTACTCGGTTTAAATGCCTTTATAATCCCATTATTGAATTTATTTTGAATTGTTTTTACATTTTTTGATTAAAACAGATTGTAATTGATTGTTTGCCTCGGGAAACGTGGAGCGAAAGCCATCGATTGTCAAGAAAAGATCATTTATAGTCACTCATGCCTAGAAAAGCCTTATTACTCGGTTTAAATGCCTTTATAATCCCATTATTGAATTTATTTTGAATTTTTTTTACATTTTTTGATTAAAACATATTGTAATAGATTGTTTCCTCTAGAAACATGGAGCAAAAGCCATCCATTGTCAAGAAAAGTTCATTTATAGTCAATCAAGCCTAGAAAAGCCTTATTACTCGGTTTAAATGCCTTTATAATCCCATTATTGAATTTATTTTAAATTGTTTTTACATTTTTTGATTAAAACAGATTGTAATTGATTGTTTGCCTCGGGAAACGTGGAGCGAAAGCCATCGATTGTCAAGAAAAGATCATTTATAGTCACTCAAGCCTAGAAAAGCCTTATTACTCGGTTTAAATGCCTTTATAATCCCATTATTGAATTTATTTTGAATTTTTTTTACATTTTTTGATTAAAACATATTGTAATAGATTGTTTCCTCTAGAAACATGGAGCAAAAGCCATCCATTGTCAAGAAAAGTTCATTTATAGTCAATCAAGCCTAGAAAAGCCTTATTACTCGGTTTAAATGCCTTTATAATCCCATTATTGAATTTATTTTGAATTGTTTTTACATTTTTTGATTAAAACAGATTGTAATTGATTGTTTGCCTCGGGAAACGTGGAGCGAAAGCCATCGATTGTCAAGAAAAGATCATTTATAGTCACTCATGCCTAGAAAATCCTTATTACTCGGTTTAAATGCCTTTATAATCCCATTATTGAATTTATTTTGAATTTTTTTTACATTTTTTGATTAAAACATATTGTAATAGATTGTTTCCTCTAGAAACATGGAGCAAAAGCCATCCATTGTCAAGAAAAGTTCATTTATAGTCAATCAAGCCTAGAAAAGCCTTATTACTCGGTTTAAATGCCTTTATAATCCCATTATTGAATTTTTTTTGAATTGTTTTTACATTTTTTGATTAAAACAGATTGTAATTGATTGTTTGCCTCGGGAAACATGGAGCGAAAGCCATCCATTGTCAAGAAAAGATCATTTATAGTCACTCATGCCTAGAAAAGCCTTATTACTCGGTTTAAATACCTTTATAATCCCATTATTGAATTTATTTTGAATTGTTTTTACATTTTTTGATTAAAACAGATTGTAATTGATTGTTTGCCTCGGGAAACGTGGAGCGAAAGCCATCCATTGTCAAGAAAAGTTCATTTATAGTCACTCATGCCTAGAAAAGCCTTATTACTCGGTTTAAATGCCTTTATAATCCCATTATTGAATTTATTTTCAATTGTTTTTACATTTTTTGATTAAAACAGATTGTAATTGATTGTTTGCCTCGGGAAACGTGGAGCGAAAGCCATCCATTGTCAAGAAAAGTTCATTTATAGTCACTCATGCCTAGAAAAGCCTTATTACTCGGTTTAAATGCCTTTATAATCCCATTATGGAATTTATTTTGAATTTTTTTTACATTTTTTGATTAAAACATATTGTAATAGATTGTTTCCTCTAGAAACATGGACCAAAAGCCATCCATTGTCAAGAAAAGTTCATTTATAGTCAATCAAGCCTAGAAAAGCCTTATTACTCGGTTTAAATGCCTTTATAATCCCATTATTGAATTTATTTTGAATTGTTTTTACATTTTTTGATTAAAACAGATTGTAATTGATTGTTTGCCTCGGGAAACGTGGAGCGAAAGCCATCCATTGTCAAGAAAAGATCATTTATAGTCACTCATGCCTAGAAAAGCCTTATTACTCGGTTTAAATGCCTTTATAATCCCATTATTGAATTTATTTTGAATTGTTTTTACATTTTTTGATTAAAAGAGATTGTAATTGATTGTTTGCCTCGGGAAACGTGGAGCGAAAGCCATCCATTGTCAAGAAAAGTTCATTTATAGCCAGTCATGCCTAGAAATGCCTTATTACTCGGTTTAAATGCCTTTATAATCCCATTATTGAATTTATTTTGAATTGTTTTTACATTTTTTGATTAAAACAGATTGTAATTGATTGTTTGCCTCGGGAAACGTGGAGCGAAAGCCATCCATTGTTAAGAAAAGTTCATTTATTGTCACTCATGCCTAGAAAAGCCTTATTACTCGGTTTAAATGCCTTTATAATCCCATTATTGAATTTCATTTGAATTTTTTTTACATTTTTTTATTAAAACATATTGTAATAGATTGTTTCCTCTAGAAACATGGATCAAAAGCCATCCATTGTCAAGAAAAGTTCATTTATAGTCAATCAAGCCTAGAAAAGCCTTATTACTCGGTTTAAATGCCTTTATAATCCCATTATTGAATTTATTTTGAATTGTTTTCACATTTTTTGATTAAAACAGATTGTAATTGATTGTTTGCCTCGGGAAACGTGGAGCGAAAGCCATCCATTGTCAAGAAAAGATCATTTATAGTCACTCATGCCTAGAAAAGCCTTATTACTCGGTTTAAATGCCTTTATAATCCCATTATTGAATTTATGTTGAATTGTTTTTACATTTTTTGATTAAAACAGATTGTAATTGATAGTTTGCCTCGGGAAACGTGGAGCGAAAGCCATCCATTGTCAAGAAAAGATCATTTATAGTCACTCATGCCTAGAAAAGCCTTATTACTCGGTTTAAATGCCTTTATAACCCCATAATTGAATTTGTTTTGAATTTTTTTTACATTTTTTTATTAAAAAAGATTGTAATTCATTGTTTGCCTCGGGAAACGTGGAGCGAAAGCCATCCATTGTCAAGAAAAGTTCATTTATAGTCACTCATGCCTAGAAAAGCCTTATTACTCGGTTTAAATGCCTTTATAATCCCATTATTGAATTTATTTTGAATTTTTTTCACATTTTTTGATTAAAACATATTGTAATTGAATGTTTACCTCTAGAAACATGGAGCAAAAGCCATCCATTGTCAAGAAAAGTTCATTTATAGTCACTCAAGCCTAGAAAAGCCTTATTACTCGGTTTAAATGCCTTTATAATCCCATTATTGAATTTATTTTGAATTTTTTTTACATTTTTTAATTAAAACAGATTGTAATTGATTGTTTACCTCGGGAAACGTGGAGCGAAAGCCATCCATTGTCAAGAAAAGTTCATTTATAGTCACTCATGCCTAGAAAAGCCTTATTACTCGGTTTAAATGCCTTTATAATCCCATTATTGAATTTATTTTGAATTGTTTTTACATTTTTTGATTAAAACAGATTGTAATTGATAGTTTGCCTCGGGAAACGTGGAGCGAAAGCCATCCATTGTCAAGAAAAGATCATTTATAGTCACTCATGCCTAGAAAAGCCTTATTACTCGGTTTCAATGCCTTTATAACCCCATAATTGAATTTGTTTTGAATTTTTTTTACATTTTTTTATTAAAACAGATTGTAATTCATTGTTTGCCTCGGGAAACGTGGAGCGAAAGCCATCCATTGTCAAGAAAAGTTCATTTATAGTCACTCATGCCTAGAAAAGCCTTATTACTCGGTTTAAATGCCTTTATAATCCTATTATTGAATTTATTTTGAATTTTTTTCACATTTTTTTATTAAAACATATTGTAATTGAATGTTTACCTCTAGAAACATGGAGCAAAAGCCATCCATTGTCAAGAAAAGTTCATTTATAGTCACTCAAGCCTAGAAAAGCCTTATTACTCGGTTTAAATGCCTTTATAATCCCATTATTGAATTTATTTTGAATTTTTTTTACATTTTTTGATTAAAACAGATTGTAATTAATTGTTTTCCTCGGGAAACGTGGAGCGAAAGCCATCCATTGTCAAGAAAAGTTCATTTATAGTCACTCATGCCTAGAAAAGCCTTATTACTCGGTTTAAATGCCTTTATAATCCCATTATTGAATTTATTTTGAATTGTTTTTACATTTTTTGATTAAAACAGATTGTAATTGATTGTTTGCCTCGGGAAACGTGGAGCGAAAGCCATCCATTGTCAAGAAAAGTTCATTTATAGTCACTCATGCCTAGAAAAGCCTTATTACTCGGTTTAAATGCCTTTATAATCCCATTATGGAATTTATTTTGAATTTTTTTTACATTTTTTGATTAAAACATATTGTAATAGATTGTTTCCTCTAGAAACATGGAGCAAAAGCCATCCATTGTCAAGAAAAGTTCATTTATAGTCAATCAAGCCTAGAAAACCCTTATTACTCGGTTTAAATGCCTTTATAATCCCATTATTGAATTTATTTTGAATTGTTTTTACATTTTTTGATTAAAACAGATTGTAATTGATTGTTTGCCTCGGGAAACGTGGAGCGAAAGCCATCCATTGTCAAGAAAAGATCATTTATAGTCACTCATGCCTAGAAAAGCCTTATTACTCGGTTTAAATGCCTTTATAATCCCATTATTGAATTTATTTTGAATTGTTTTTACATTTTTTGATTAAAACAGATTGTAATTGATTGTTTGCCTCGGGAAACGTGGAGCGAAAGCCATCCATTGTCAAGAAAAGTTCATTTATAGTCACTCATGCCTAGAAAAGCCTTATTACTCGGTTTAAATGCCTTTATAATCCCATTATTGAATTTATTTTGAATTTTTTTACATTTTTTGATTAAAACAGATTGTAATTGATTGTTTGCCTCGGGAAACGTGGAGCGAAAGCCATACATTGTCAAGAAAAGTTCATTTATAGTCACTCATGCCTAGAAAAGCCTTATTACTCGATTTAAATGCCTTTATAATCCCATTATTGAATTTAATTTGAATTTTTTTTAGATTTTTTGATTAAAACATATTGTAATAGATTGTTTCCTCTAGAAACATGGATCAAAAGCCATCCATTGTCAAGAAAAGTTCATTTATAGTCAATCAAGCCTAGAAAAGCCTTATTACTCGGTTTAAATGCCTTTATAATCCCATTATTGAATTTATTTTGAATTGTTTTCACATTTTTTGATTAAAACAGATTGTAATTGATAGTTTGCCTCGGGAAACGTGGAGCGAAAGCCATCCATTGTCAAGAAAAGATCATTTATAGTCACTCATGCCTAGAAAAGCCTTATTACTCGGTTTAAATGCCTTTATAACCCCATAATTGAATTTGTTTTGAATTTTTTTTACATTTTTTTATTAAAACAGATTGTAATTCATTGTTTGCCTCGGGAAACGTGGAGCGAAAGCCATCCATTGTCAAGAAAAGTTCATTTATAGTCACTCATGCCTAGAAAAGCCTTATTACTCGGTTTAAATGCTTTTATAATCCCATTATTGAATTTATTTTGAATTTTTTTCACATTTTTTGATTAAAACATATTGTAATTGAATGTTTACCTCTAGAAACATGGAGCAAAAGCCATCCATTGTCGAGAAAAGTTCATTTATAGTCACTCAAGCCTAGAAAAGCCTTATTACTCGGTTTAAATGCCTTTATAATCCCATTATTGAATTTATTTTGAATTTTTTTTACATTTTTTGATGAAAACAGATTGTAATTGATAGTTTGCCTCGGGAAACGTGGAGCGAAAGCCATCCATTGTCAAGAAAAGTTCATTTATAGTCACTCATGCCTAGAAAAGCCTTATTACTCGGTTTAAATGCCTTTATAACCCCATAATTGAATTTGTTTTGAATTTTTTTTACATTTTTTTATTAAAACAGATTGTAATTCATTGTTTGCCTCGGGAAACGTGGAGCGAAAGCCATCCATTGTCAAGAAAAGTTCATTTATAGTCACTCATGCCTAGAAAAGCCTTATTACTCGGTTTAAATGCCTTTATAATCCTATTATTGAATTTATTTTGAATTTTTTTCACATTTTTTTATTAAAACATATTGTAATTGAATGTTTACCTCTAGAAACATGGAGCAAAAGCCATCCATTGTCAAGAAAAGTTCATTTATAGTCACTCAAGCCTAGAAAAGCCTTATTACTCGGTTTAAATGCCTTTATAATCCCATTATTGAATTTATTTTGAATTTTTTTTACATTTTTTGATTAAAACAGATTGTAATTGATTGTTTTCCTCGGGAAACGTGGAGCGAAAGCCATCCATTGTCAAGAAAAGTTCATTTATAGTCACTCATGCCTAGAAAAGCCTTATTACTCGGTTTAAATGCCTTTATAATCCCATTATTGAATTTATTTTGAATTGTTTTTACGTTTTTTGATTAAAACAGATTGTAATTGATTGTTTGCCTCGGGAAACGTGGAGCGAAAACCATCCATTGTCAAGAAAAGTTCATTTATAGTCACTCATGCCTAGAAAAGCCTTATTACTCGGTTTAAATGCCTTTATAATCCCATTATGGAATTTATTTTGAATTTTTTTTACATTTTTTGATTAAAACATATTGTAATAGATTGTTTCCTCTAGAAACATGGAGCAAAAGCCATCCATTGTCAAGAAAAGTTCATTTATAGTCAATCAAGCCTAGAAAACCCTTATTACTCGGTTTAAATGCCTTTATAATCCCATTATTGAATTTATTTTGAATTGTTTTTACATTTTTTGATTAAAACAGATTGTAATTGATTGTTTGCCTCGGGAAACGTGGAGCGAAAGCCATCCATTGTCAAGAAAAGATCATTTATAGTCACTCATGCCTAGAAAAGCCTTATTACTCGGTTTAAATGCCTTTATAATCCCATTATTGAATTTATTTTGAATTGTTTTTACATTTTTTGATTAAAACAGATTGTAATTGATTGTTTGCCTCAGGAAACGTGGAGCGAAAGCCATCCATTGTCAAGAAAAGTTCATTTATAGTCACTCATGCCTAGAAAAGCCTTATTACTCGGTTTAAATGCCTTTATAATCCCATTATTGAATTTATTTTGAATTGTTTTTACATTTTTTGATTAAAACAGATTGTAATTGATTGTTTGCCTCGGGAAACGTGGAGCGAAAGCCATCCATTGTCAAGAAAAGTTCATTTATAGTCACTCATGCCTAGAAAAGCCTTATTACTCGGTTTAAATGCCTTTATAATCCCATTATGGAATTTATTTTGAATTTTTTTTACATTTTTTGATTAAAACATATTGTAATAGATTGTTTCCTCTAGAAACATGGAGCAAAAGCCATCCATTGTCAAGAAAAGTTCATTTATAGTCAATCAAGCCTAGAAAACCCTTATTACTCGGTTTAAATGCCTTTATAATCCCATTATTGAATTTATTTTGAATTGTTTTTACATTTTTTGATTAAAACAGATTGTAATTGATTGTTTGCCTCGGGAAACGTGGAGCGAAAGCCATCCATTGTCAAGAAAAGATCATTTATAGTCACTCATGCCTAGAAAAGCCTTATTACTCGGTTTAAATGCCTTTATAATCCCATTATTGAATTTATTTTGAATTGTTTTTACATTTTTTGATTAAAACAGATTGTAATTGATTGTTTGCCTCGGGAAACGTGGAGCGAAAGCCATCCATTGTCAAGAAAAGTTCATTTATAGTCACTCATGCCTAGAAAAGCCTTATTACTCGGTTTAAATGCCTTTATAATCCCATTATTGAATTTATTTTGAATTTTTTTACATTTTTTGATTAAAACAGATTGTAATTGATTGTTTGCCTCGGGAAACGTGGAGCGAAAGCCATACATTGTCAAGAAAAGTTCATTTATAGTCACTCATGCCTAGAAAAGCCTTATTACTCGATTTAAATGCCTTTATAATCCCATTATTGAATTTAATTTGAATTTTTTTTAGATTTTTTGATTAAAACATATTGTAATAGATTGTTTCCTCTAGAAACATGGATCAAAAGCCATCCATTGTCAAGAAAAGTTCATTTATAGTCAATCAAGCCTAGAAAAGCCTTATTACTCGGTTTAAATGCCTTTATAATCCCATTATTGAATTTATTTTGAATTGTTTTCACATTTTTTGATTAAAACAGATTGTAATTGATAGTTTGCCTCGGGAAACGTGGAGCGAAAGCCATCCATTGTCAAGAAAAGATCATTTATAGTCACTCATGCCTAGAAAAGCCTTATTACTCGGTTTAAATGCCTTTATAACCCCATAATTGAATTTGTTTTGAATTTTTTTTACATTTTTTTATTAAAACAGATTGTAATTCATTGTTTGCCTCGGGAAACGTGGAGCGAAAGCCATCCATTGTCAAGAAAAGTTCATTTATAGTCACTCATGCCTAGAAAAGCCTTATTACTCGGTTTAAATGCTTTTATAATCCCATTATTGAATTTATTTTGAATTTTTTTCACATTTTTTGATTAAAACATATTGTAATTGAATGTTTACCTCTAGAAACATGGAGCAAAAGCCATCCATTGTCGAGAAAAGTTCATTTATAGTCACTCAAGCCTAGAAAAGCCTTATTACTCGGTTTAAATGCCTTTATAATCCCATTATTGAATTTATTTTGAATTTTTTTTACATTTTTTGATGAAAACAGATTGTAATTGATAGTTTGCCTCGGGAAACGTGGAGCGAAAGCCATCCATTGTCAAGAAAAGTTCATTTATAGTCACTCATGCCTAGAAAAGCCTTATTACTCGGTTTAAATGCCTTTATAACCCCATAATTGAATTTGTTTTGAATTTTTTTTACATTTTTTTATTAAAACAGATTGTAATTCATTGTTTGCCTCGGGAAACGTGGAGCGAAAGCCATCCATTGTCAAGAAAAGTTCATTTATAGTCACTCATGCCTAGAAAAGCCTTATTACTCGGTTTAAATGCCTTTATAATCCTATTATTGAATTTATTTTGAATTTTTTTCACATTTTTTTATTAAAACATATTGTAATTGAATGTTTACCTCTAGAAACATGGAGCAAAAGCCATCCATTGTCAAGAAAAGTTCATTTATAGTCACTCAAGCCTAGAAAAGCCTTATTACTCGGTTTAAATGCCTTTATAATCCCATTATTGAATTTATTTTGAATTTTTTTTACATTTTTTGATTAAAACAGATTGTAATTGATTGTTTTCCTCGGGAAACGTGGAGCGAAAGCCATCCATTGTCAAGAAAAGTTCATTTATAGTCACTCATGCCTAGAAAAGCCTTATTACTCGGTTTAAATGCCTTTATAATCCCATTATTGAATTTATTTTGAATTGTTTTTACGTTTTTTGATTAAAACAGATTGTAATTGATTGTTTGCCTCGGGAAACGTGGAGCGAAAACCATCCATTGTCAAGAAAAGTTCATTTATAGTCACTCATGCCTAGAAAAGCCTTATTACTCGGTTTAAATGCCTTTATAATCCCATTATGGAATTTATTTTGAATTTTTTTTACATTTTTTGATTAAAACATATTGTAATAGATTGTTTCCTCTAGAAACATGGAGCAAAAGCCATCCATTGTCAAGAAAAGTTCATTTATAGTCAATCAAGCCTAGAAAACCCTTATTACTCGGTTTAAATGCCTTTATAATCCCATTATTGAATTTATTTTGAATTGTTTTTACATTTTTTGATTAAAACAGATTGTAATTGATTGTTTGCCTCGGGAAACGTGGAGCGAAAGCCATCCATTGTCAAGAAAAGATCATTTATAGTCACTCATGCCTAGAAAAGCCTTATTACTCGGTTTAAATGCCTTTATAATCCCATTATTGAATTTATTTTGAATTGTTTTTACATTTTTTGATTAAAACAGATTGTAATTGATTGTTTGCCTCAGGAAACGTGGAGCGAAAGCCATCCATTGTCAAGAAAAGTTCATTTATAGTCACTCATGCCTAGAAAAGCCTTATTACTCGGTTTAAATGCCTTTATAATCCCATTATTGAATTTATTTTGAATTGTTTTTACATTTTTTGATTAAAACAGATTGTAATTGATTGTTTGCCTCGGGAAACGTGGAGCGAAAGCCATCCATTGTCAAGAAAAGTTCATTTATAGTCACTCATGCCTAGAAAACCCTTATTACTCGGTTTAAATGCCTTTATAATCCCATTATTGAATTTATTTTGAAATTTTTTACATTTTTTGATTAAAACAGATTGTAATTGATTGTTTGCCTCGGGAAACGTGGAGCGAAAGCCATACATTGTCAAGAAAAGTTCATTTATAGTCACTCATGCCTAGAAAAGCCTTATTACTCGATTTAAATGCCTTTATAATCCCATTATTGAATTTAATTTGAATTTTTTTTAGATTTTTTGATTAAAACATATTGTAATAGATTGTTTCCTCTAGAAACATGGATCAAAAGCCATCCATTGTCAAGAAAAGTTCATTTATAGTCAATCAAGCCTAGAAAAGCCTTATTACTCGGTTTAAATGCCTTTATAATCCCATTATTGAATTTATTTTGAATTGTTTTCACATTTTTTGATTAAAACAGATTGTAATTGATAGTTTGCCTCGGGAAACGTGGAGCGAAAGCCATCCATTGTCAAGAAAAGATCATTTATAGTCACTCATGCCTAGAAAAGCCTTATTACTCGGTTTAAATGCCTTTATAACCCCATAATTGAATTTGTTTTGAATTTTTTTTACATTTTTTTATTAAAACAGATTGTAATTCATTGTTTGCCTCGGGAAACGTGGAGCGAAAGCCATCCATTGTCAAGAAAAGTTCATTTATAGTCACTCATGCCTAGAAAAGCCTTATTACTCGGTTTAAATGCTTTTATAATCCCATTATTGAATTTATTTTGAATTTTTTTCACATTTTTTGATTAAAACATATTGTAATTGAATGTTTACCTCTAGAAACATGGAGCAAAAGCCATCCATTGTCAAGAAAAGTTCATTTATAGTCACTCAAGCCTAGAAAAGCCTTATTACTCGGTTTAAATGCCTTCATAATCCCATTATTGAATTTATTTTGAATTTTTTTTACATTTTTTGATTAAAACAGATTGTAATTGATTGTTTGCCTCGGGAAACGTGGAGCGAAAGCCATCCATTGTCAAGAAAAGTTCATTTATAGTCACTCATGCCTAGAAAAGCCTTATTACTCGGTTTAAATGCCTTTATAATCCCATTATTGAATTTATTTTGAATTTTTTTTACATTTTTTGATTAAAACAGATTGTAATTGATTGTTTGCCTCGGGAAACGTGGAGCGAAAGCCTTCCATTGTCAAGAAAAGTTCATTTATAGTCACTCATGCCTAGAAAAGCCTTATTACTCGGTTTAAATGCCTTTATAATCCCATTATTGAATTTATTTTGAACTTTTTTTACATTTTTTGATTAAAACATATTATAATAGATTGTTTACCTCTAGAAACATGGAGCAAAAGCCATCCATTGTCAAGAAAAGTTCATTTATAGTCAATCAAGCCTAGAAAAGCCTTATTACTCGGTTTAAATGCCTTTATAATCCCATTATTGAATTTTTTTTGAATTGTTTTTACATTTTTTGATTAAAACAGATTGTAATTGATAGTTTGCCTCGGGAAACGTGGAGCGAAAGCCATCCATTGTCAAGAAAAGATCATTTATAGTCACTCATGCCTAGAAAAGCCTTATTACTCGGTTTAAATGCCTTTATAATCCTATTATTGAATTTATTTTGAATTTTTTTTACATTTTTTGATTAAAACATATTGTAATTGAATTTTGACTTCTAGAAACATGGAGCAAAAGCCATCCATTGTCAAGAAAAGATCATTTATAGTCACTCATGCCTAGAAAAGCCTTATTACTCGGTTTAAATGCCTTTATAATCCCATTATTGAATTTATTTTGAATTTTTTTTACATTTTTTGATTAAAACAGATTGTAATTGATTGTTTGCCTCGGGAAACGTGGAGCGAAAGCCATCCATTGTCAAGAAAAGTTCATTTATAGTCACTCATGCCTAGAAAAGCCTTATTACTCGGTTTAAATGCCTTTATAATCCCATTATTGAATTTATTTTGAATTGTTTTTACATTTTTTGATTAAAACAGATTGTAATAGATTGTTTCCTCTAGAAACATGGACCAAAAGCCATCCATTGTCAAGAAAAGTTCATTTATAGTCAATCAAGCCTAGAAAAGCCTTATTACTCGGTTTAAATGCCTTTATAATCCCATTATTGAATTTATTTTGAATTGTTTTTACATTTTTTGATTAAAACAGATTGTAATTGATTGTTTGCCTCGGGAAACGTGGAGCGAAAGCCATCCATTGTCAAGAAAAGATCATTTATAGTCACTCATGCCTAGAAAAGCCTTATTACTCGGTTTAAATGCCTTTATAATCCCATTATTGAATTTATTTTGAATTGTTTTTACATTTTTTGATTAAAACAGATTGTAATTGATTGTTTGCCTCGGGAAACGTGGAGCGAAAGCCATCCACTGTCAAGAAAAGTTCATTTATAGTCAGTCATGCCTAGAAATGCCTTATTACTCGGTTTAAATGCCTTTATAATCCCATTATTGAATTTATTTTGAATTGTTTTTACATTTTTTGATTAAAACAGATTGTAATTGATTGTTTGCCTCGGGAAACGTGGAGCGAAAGCCATCCATTGTCAAGAAAAGTTCATTTATTGTCACTCATGCCTAGAAAAGCCTTATTACTCGGTTTAAATGCCTTTATAATCCCATTATTGAATTTATTTTGAATTTTTTTTACATTTTTTGATTAAAACAGATTGTAATTGATTGTTTGCCTCGGGAAACGTGGAGCGAAAGCCATCCATTGTCAAGAAAAGTTCATTTATAGTCACTCATGCCTAGAAAAGCCTTATTACTCGGTTTAAATGCCTTTATAATCCCATTATTGAATTTAATTTGAATTTTTTTTACATTTTTTGATTAAAACATATTGTAATAGATTGTTTCCTCTAGAAACATGGATCAAAAGCCATCCATTGTCAAGAAAAGTTCATTTATAGTCAATCAAGCCTAGAAAAGCCTTATTACTCGGTTTAAATGCCTTTATAATCCCATTATTGAATTTATTTTGAATTGTTTTCACATTTTTTGATTAAAACAGATTGTAATTGATTGTTTGCCTCGGGAAACGTGGAGCGAAAGCCATCCATTGTCAAGAAAAGATCATTTATAGTCACTCATGCCTAGAAAAGCCTTATTACTCGGTTTAAATGCCTTTATAATCCCATTATTGAATTTATTTTGAATTGTTTTTATATTTTTTGATTAAAACAGATTGTAATTGATAGTTTGCGTCGGGAAACGTGGAGCGAAAGCCATCCATTGTCAAGAAAAGATCATTTATAGTCACTCATGCCTAGAAAAGCCTTATTACTCGGTTTAAATGCCTTTATAACCCCATAATTGAATTTGTTTTGAATTTTTTTTACATTTTTTTATTAAAACAGATTGTAATTCATTGTTTGCCTCGGGAAACGTGGAGCGAAAGCCATCCATTGTCAAGAAAAGTTCATTTATAGTCACTCATGCCTAGAAAAGCCTTATTACTCGGTTTAAATGCCTTTATAATCCCATTATTGAATTTATTTTGAATTTTTTTCACATTTTTTGATTAAAACATATTGTAATTGAATGTTTACCTCTAGAAACATGGAGCAAAAGCCATCCATTGTCAAGAAAAGTTCATTTATAGTCACTCAAGCCTAGAAAAGCCTTATTACTCGGTTTAAATGCCTTTATAATCCCATTATTGAATTTATTTTGAATTTTTTTTACATTTTTTGATTAAAACAGATTGTAATTGATTGTTTGCCTCGGGAAACGTGGAGCGAAAGCCATCCATTGTCAAGAAAAGTTCATTTATAGTCACTCATGCCTAGAAAAGCCTTATTACTCGGTTTAAATGCCTTTATAATCCCATTATTGAATTTATTTTGAATTGTTTTTACATTTTTTGATTAAAACAGATTGTAATTGATTGTTTGCCTCGGGAAACGTGGAGCGAAAGCCATCCATTCTCAAGAAAAGTTCATTTATAGTCACTCATGCCTAGAAAAGCCTTATTACTCGGTTTAAATGCCTTTATAATCCCATTATGGAATTTATTTTGAATTTTTTTTACATTTTTTGATTAAAACATATTGTAATAGATTGTTTCCTCTAGAAACATGGAGCAAAAGCCATCCATTGTCAAGAAAAGTTCATTTATAGTCAATCAAGCATAGAAAAGCCTTATTACTCGGTTTAAATGCCTTTATAATCCCATTATTGAATTTATTTTGAATTGTTTTTACATTTTTTGATTAAAACAGAATGTAATTTATAGTTTGCCTCGGGAAACGTGGAGCGAAAGCCATCCATTGTCAAGAAAAGATCATTTATAGTCACTCATGCCTAGAAAAGCCTTATTACTCGGTTTAAATGCCTTTATAATCCCATTATTGAATTTATTTTGAATTTTTTTCACATTTTTTGATTAAAACATATTGTAATTGAATGTTTACCTCTAGAAACATGGAGCAAAAGCCATCCATTGTCAAGAAAAGTTCATTTATAGTCACTCATGCCTAGAAAAGCCTTATTACTCGGTTTAAATGCCTTTATAATCCCATTATTGACTTTATTTTGAATTTTTTTCACATTTTTTGATTAAAACATATTGTAATTGAATGTTTACCTCTAGAAACATGGAGCAAAAGCCATCCATTGTCAAGAAAAGTTCATTTATAGTCAATCAAGCCTAGAAAAGCCTTATTACTCGGTTTAAATGCCTTTATAATCCCATTATTGAATTTATTTTGAATTTTTTTTACATTTTTTGATTAAAACAGATTGTAATTGATTGTTTGCCTCGGGAAACGTGGAGCGAAAGCCATCCATTGTCAAGAAAAGTTCATTTATAGTCACTCATGCCTAGAAAAGCCTTATTACTCGGTTTAAATGCCTTTATAATCCCATTATTGAATTTATTTTGAATTGTTTTTACATTTTTTGATTAAAACAGATTGTAATTGATTGTTTGCCTCGGGAAACGTGGAGCGAAAGCCATCCATTGTCAAGAAAAGTTCATTTATAGTCACTCATGCCTAGAAAAGCCTTATTACTCGGTTTAAATGCCTTTATAATCCCATTATGGAATTTATTTTGAATTTTTTTTACATTTTTTGATTAAAACATATTGTAATAGATTGTTTCCTCTTGAAACATGGAGCAAAAGCCATCCATTGTCAAGAAAAGTTCATTTATAGTCAATCAAGCCTAGAAAACCCTTATTACTCTGTTTAAATGCCTTTATAATCCCATTATTGAATTTATTTTGAATTGTTTTTACCTTTTTTGATTAAAACAGATTGTAATTTATAGTTTGCCTCGGGAAACGTGGAGCGAAAGCCATCCATTGTCAAGAAAAGATCATTTATAGTCACTCATGCCTAGAAAAGCCTTATTACTCGGTTTAAAGGCCTTTATAATCCCATTATTGAATTTATTTTGAATTTTTTTCACATTTTTTGATTAAAACATATTGTAATTGAATGTTTACCTCTAGAAACATGGAGCAAAAGCCATCCATTGTCAAGAAAAGTTCATTTATAGTCACTCATGCCTAGAAAAGCCTTATTACTCGGTTTAAATGCCTTTATAATCCCATTATGGAATTTATTTTGAATTGTTTTTACATTTTTTGATTAAAACAGATTGTAATTGATTGTTTGCCTCGGGAAACGTGGAGCGAAAGCCATCCACTATCAAGAAAAGTTCATTTATAGTCAGTCATGCCTAGAAATGCCTTATTACTCGGTTTAAATGCCTTTATAATCCCATTATTGAATTTATTTTGAATTGTTTTTACATTTTTTGATTAAAACAGATTGTAATTGATTGTTTGCCTCGGGAAACGTGGAGCGAAAGCCATCCATTGTCAAGAAAAGTTCATTTATTGTCACTCATGCCTAGAAAAGCCTTATTACTCGGTTTAAATGCCTTTATAATCCCATTATTGAATTTATTTTGAATTTTTTTTACATTTTTTGATTAAAACAGATTGTAATTGATTGTTTGCCTCGGGAAACGTGGAGCGAAAGCCATCCATTGTCAAGAAAAGTTCATTTATAGTCACTCATGCCTAGAAAAGCCTTATTACTCGGTTTAAATGCCTTTATAATCCCATTATTGAATTTAATTTGAATTTTTTTTACATTTTTTGATTAAAACATATTGTAATAGATTGTTTCCTCTAGAAACATGGATCAAAAGCCATCCATTGTCAAGAAAAGTTCATTTATAGTCAATCAAGCCTAGAAAAGCCTTATTACTCGGTTTAAATGCCTTTATAATCCCATTATTGAATTTATTTTGAATTGTTTTCACATTTTTTGATTAAAACAGATTGTAATTGATTGTTTGCCTCGGGAAACGTGGAGCGAAAGCCATCCATTGTCAAGAAAAGATCATTTATAGTCACTCATGCCTAGAAAAGCCTTATTACTCGGTTTAAATGCCTTTATAATCCCATTATTGAATTTATTTTGAATTGTTTTTATATTTTTTGATTAAAACAGATTGTAATTGATAGTTTGCGTCGGGAAACGTGGAGCGAAAGCCATCCATTGTCAAGAAAAGATCATTTATAGTCACTCATGCCTAGAAAAGCCTTATTACTCGGTTTAAATGCCTTTATAACCCCATAATTGAATTTGTTTTGAATTTTTTTTACATTTTTTTATTAAAACAGATTGTAATTCATTGTTTGCCTCGGGAAACGTGGAGCGAAAGCCATCCATTGTCAAGAAAAGTTCATTTATAGTCACTCATGCCTAGAAAAGCCTTATTACTCGGTTTAAATGCCTTTATAATCCCATTATTGAATTTATTTTGAATTTTTTTCACATTTTTTGATTAAAACATATTGTAATTGAATGTTTACCTCTAGAAACATGGAGCAAAAGCCATCCATTGTCAAGAAAAGTTCATTTATAGTCACTCAAGCCTAGAAAAGCCTTATTACTCGGTTTAAATGCCTTTATAATCCCATTATTGAATTTATTTTGAATTTTTTTTACATTTTTTGATTAAAACAGATTGTAATTGATTGTTTGCCTCGGGAAACGTGGAGCGAAAGCCATCCATTGTCAAGAAAAGTTCATTTATAGTCACTCATGCCTAGAAAAGCCTTATTACTCGGTTTAAATGCCTTTATAATCCCATTATTGAATTTATTTTGAATTGTTTTTACATTTTTTGATTAAAACAGATTGTAATTGATTGTTTGCCTCGGGAAACGTGGAGCGAAAGCCATCCATTCTCAAGAAAAGTTCATTTATAGTCACTCATGCCTAGAAAAGCCTTATTACTCGGTTTAAATGCCTTTATAATCCCATTATGGAATTTATTTTGAATTTTTTTTACATTTTTTGATTAAAACATATTGTAATAGATTGTTTCCTCTAGAAACATGGAGCAAAAGCCATCCATTGTCAAGAAAAGTTCATTTATAGTCAATCAAGCATAGAAAAGCCTTATTACTCGGTTTAAATGCCTTTATAATCCCATTATTGAATTTATTTTGAATTGTTTTTACATTTTTTGATTAAAACAGAATGTAATTTATAGTTTGCCTCGGGAAACGTGGAGCGAAAGCCATCCATTGTCAAGAAAAGATCATTTATAGTCACTCATGCCTAGAAAAGCCTTATTACTCGGTTTAAATGCCTTTATAATCCCATTATTGAATTTATTTTGAATTTTTTTCACATTTTTTGATTAAAACATATTGTAATTGAATGTTTACCTCTAGAAACATGGAGCAAAAGCCATCCATTGTCAAGAAAAGTTCATTTATAGTCACTCATGCCTAGAAAAGCCTTATTACTCGGTTTAAATGCCTTTATAATCCCATTATTGACTTTATTTTGAATTTTTTTCACATTTTTTGATTAAAACATATTGTAATTGAATGTTTACCTCTAGAAACATGGAGCAAAAGCCATCCATTGTCAAGAAAAGTTCATTTATAGTCAATCAAGCCTAGAAAAGCCTTATTACTCGGTTTAAATGCCTTTATAATCCCATTATTGAATTTATTTTGAATTTTTTTTACATTTTTTGATTAAAACAGATTGTAATTGATTGTTTGCCTCGGGAAACGTGGAGCGAAAGCCATCCATTGTCAAGAAAAGTTCATTTATAGTCAATCATGCCTAGAAAAGCCTTATTACTCGGTTTAAATGCCTTTATAATCCCATTATTGAATTTATTTTGAATTGTTTTCACATTTTTTGATTAAAACATATTGTAATTGATTTTTTGCCTCGGGAAACGTGGAGCGAAAGCCATCCATTGTCAAGAAAAGATCATTTATAGTCACTCATGCCTAGAAAAGCCTTATTACTCGGTTTAAATGCCTTTATAATCCCATTATTGAATTTATTTTGAATTGTTTTTACATTTTTTGATTAAAACAGATTGTAATTGATAGTTTGCCTCGGGAAACGTGGAGCGAAAGCCATCCATTGTCAAGAAAAGATCATTTATAGTCACTCATGCCTAGAAAAGCCTTATTACTCGGTTTAAATGCCTTTATAACCCCATAATTGAATTTGTTTTGAATTTTTTTTACATTTTTTGATTAAAACAGATTGTAATTGATTGTTTGCCTCGGGAAACGTGGAGCGAAAGCCATCCATTGTCAAGAAAAGTTCATTTATAGTCACTCATGCCTAGAAAAGCCTTATTACTCGGTTTAAATGCCTTTATAATCCCATTATTGAATTTATTTTGAATTGTTTTTACATTTTTTGATTAAAACAGATTGTAATTGATTGTTTGCCTCGGGAAACGTGGAGCGAAAGCCATCCATTGTCAAGAAAAGTTCATTTATAGTCACTCATGCCTAGAAAAGCCTTATTACTCGGTTTAAATGCCTTTATAATCCCATTATGGAATTTATTTTGAGTTTTTTTTACATTTTTTGATTAAAACATATTGTAATAGATTGTTTCCTCTAGAAACATGGAGCAAAAGCCATCCATTGTCAAGAAAAGTTCATTTATAGTCAATCAAGCCTAGAAAAGCCTTATTACTCGGTTTAAATGCCTTTATAATCCCATTATTGAATTTATTTTGAATTGTTTTTACATTTTTTGATTAAAACAGATTGTAATTGATTGTTTGCCTCGGGAAACGTGGAGCGAAAGCCATCCATTGTCAAGAAAAGATCATTTATAGTCACTCATGCCTAGAAAAGCCTTATTACTCGGTTTAAATGCCTTTATAATCCCATTATTGAATTTATTTTGAATTGTTTTTACATTTTTTGATTAAAACAGATTGTAATTGATTGTTTGCCTCGGGAAACGTGGAGCGAAAGCCATCCATTGTGAAGAAAAGTTCATTTATAGTCACTCATGCCTAGAAAAGCCTTATTACTCGGTTTAAATGCCTTTATAATCCCATTATTGAATTTATTTTGAATTGTTTTTACATTTTTTGATTAAAACATATTGTAATTGATTGTTTGCCTCGGGAAACGTGGAGCGAAAGCCATCCATTGTCAAGAAAAGTTCATTTATAGTCACTCATGCCTAGAAAAGCCTTATTACTCGGTTTAAATACCTTTATAATCCCATTATTGAATTTATTTTGAATTTTTTTACATTTTTTGATTAAAACAGATTGTAATTGATTGTTTGCCTCGGGAAACGTGGAGCGAAAGCCATACATTGTCAAGAAAAGTTCATTTATAGTCACTCATGCCTAGAAAAGCCTTATTACTCGATTTAAATGCCTTTATAATCCCATTATTGAATTTAATTGGAATTTTTTTTAAATTTTTTGATTAAAACATATTGTAATAGATTGTTTCCTCTAGAAACATGGATCAAAAGCCATCCATTGTCAAGAAAAGTTCATTTATAGTCAATCAAGCCTAGAAAAGCCTTATTACTCGGTTTAAATGCCTTTATAATCCCATTATTGAATTTATTTTGAATTGTTTTCACATTTTTTGATTAAAACAGATTGTAATTGATTGTTTGCCTCGGGAAACGTGGAGCGAAAGCCATCCATTGTCAAGAAAAGATCATTTATAGTCACTCATGCCTAGAAAAGCCTTATTACTCGGTTTAAATGCCTTTATAACCCCAGAATTGAATTTGTTTTGAATTTTTTTTACATTTTTTTATTAAAACAGATTGTAATTCATTGTTTGCCTCGGGAAACGTGGAGCGAAAGCCATCCATTGTCAAGAAAAGTTCATTTATAGTCACTCATGCCTAGAAAAGCCTTATTACTCGGTTTAAATGCTTTTATAATCCCATTATTGAATTTATTTTGAATTTTTTTCACATTTTTTGATTAAAACATATTGTAATTGAATGTTTACCTCTAGAAACATGGAGCAAAAGCCATCCATTGTCAAGAAAAGTTCATTTATAGTCACTCAAGCCTAGAAAAGCCTTATTACTCGGTTTAAATGCCTTTATAATCCCATTATTGAATTTATTTTGAATTTTTTTTACATTTTTTGATTAAAACAGATTGTAATTGATTGTTTGCCTCGGGAAACGTGGAGCGAAAGCCATCCATTGTCAAGAAAAGTTCATTTATAGTCACTCATGCCTAGAAAAGCCTTATTACTCGGTTTAAATGCCTTTATAATCCCATTATTGAATTTATTTTGAATTTTTTTTACATTTTTTGATTAAAACAGATTGTAATTGATTGTTTGCCTCGGGAAACGTGGAGCGAAAGCCTTCCATTGTCAAGAAAAGTTCATTTATAGTCACTCATGCCTAGAAAAGCCTTATTACTCGGTTTAAATGCCTTTATAATCCCATTATTGAATTTATTTTGAACTTTTTTTACATTTTTTGATTAAAACATATTATAATAGATTGTTTACCTCTAGAAACATGGAGCAAAAGCCATCCATTGTCAAGAAAAGTTCATTTATAGTCAATCAAGCCTAGAAAAGCCTTATTACTCGGTTTAAATGCCTTTAAAATCCCATTATTGAATTTTTTTTGAATTATTTTTACATTTTTTGATTAAAACAGATTGTAATTGATTGTTTGCCTCGGGAAACGTGGAGCGAAAGCCATCCATTGTCAAGAAAAGATCATTTATAGTCACTCATGCCTAGAAAAGCCTTATTACTCGGTTTAAATGCCTTTATAATCCTATTATTGAATTTATTTTGAATTTTTTTTACATTTTTTGATTAAAACATATTGTAATTGAATGTTGACCTCTAGAAACATGGAGCAAAAGCCATCCATTGTCAAGAAAAGATCATTTATAGTCACTCATGCCTAGAAAAGCCTTATTACTCGGTTTAAATGCCTTTATAATCCCATTATTGAATTTATTTTGAATTTTTTTTACATTTTTTGATTAAAACAGATTGTAATTGATTGTTTGCCTCGGGAAACGTGGAGCGAAAGCCATCCATTGTCAAGAAAAGTTCATTTATAGTCACTCATGCCTAGAAAAGCCTTATTACTCGGTTTAAATGCCTTTATAATCCCATTATTGAATTTATTTTGAATTGTTTTTACATTTTTTGATTAAAACAGATTGTAATTGATTGTTTGCCTCGGGAAACGTGGAGCGAAAGCCATCCATTGTCAAGAAAAGTTCATTTATAGTCACTCATGCCTAGAAAAGCCTTATTACTCGGTTTAAATGCCTTTATAACCCCAGAATTGAATCTGTTTTGAATTTTTTTTACATTTTTTTATTAAAACAGATTGTAATTCATTGTTTGCCTCGGGAAACGTGGAGCGAAAGCCATCCATTGTCAAGAAAAGTTCATTTATAGTCACTCATGCCTAGAAAAGCCTTATTACTCGGTTTAAATGCTTTTATAATCCCATTATTGAATTTATTTTGAATTTTTTTCACATTTTTTGATTAAAACATATTGTAATTGAATGTTTACCTCTAGAAACATGGAGCAAAAGCCATCCATTGTCAAGAAAAGTTCATTTATAGTCACTCAAGCCTAGAAAAGCCTTATTACTCGGTTTAAATGCCTTTATAATCCCATTATTGAATTTATTTTGAATTTTTTTTACATTTTTTGATTAAAACAGATTGTAATTGATTGTTTGCCTCGGGAAACGTGGAGCGAAAGCCATCCATTGTCAAGAAAAGTTCATTTATAGTCACTCATGCCTAGAAAAGCCTTATTACTCGGTTTAAATGCCTTTATAATCCCATTATTGAATTTATTTTGAATTTTTTTTACATTTTTTGATTAAAACAGATTGTAATTGATTGTTTGCCTCGGGAAACGTGGAGCGAAAGCCTTCCATTGTCAAGAAAAGTTCATTTATAGTCACTCATGCCTAGAAAAGCCTTATTACTCGGTTTAAATGCCTTTATAATCCCATTATTGAATTTATTTTGAACTTTTTTTACATTTTTTGATTAAAACATATTATAATAGATTGTTTACCTCTAGAAACATGGAGCAAAAGCCATCCATTGTCAAGAAAAGTTCATTTATAGTCAATCAAGCCTAGAAAAGCCTTATTACTCGGTTTAAATGCCTTTAAAATCCCATTATTGAATTTTTTTTGAATTATTTTTACATTTTTTGATTAAAACAGATTGTAATTGATTGTTTGCCTCGGGAAACGTGGAGCGAAAGCCATCCATTGTCAAGAAAAGATCATTTATAGTCACTCATGCCTAGAAAAGCCTTATTACTCGGTTTAAATGCCTTTATAATCCTATTATTGAATTTATTTTGAATTTTTTTTACATTTTTTGATTAAAACATATTGTAATTGAATGTTGACCTCTAGAAACATGGAGCAAAAGCCATCCATTGTCAAGAAAAGATCATTTATAGTCACTCATGCCTAGAAAAGCCTTATTACTCGGTTTAAATGCCTTTATAATCCCATTATTGAATTTATTTTGAATTTTTTTTACATTTTTTGATTAAAACAGATTGTAATTGATTGTTTGCCTCGGGAAACGTGGAGCGAAAGCCATCCATTGTCAAGAAAAGTTCATTTATAGTCACTCATGCCTAGAAAAGCCTTATTACTCGGTTTAAATGCCTTTATAATCCCATTATTGAATTTATTTTGAATTGTTTTTACATTTTTTGATTAAAACAGATTGTAATTGATTGTTTGCCTCGGGAAACGTGGAGCGAAAGCCATCCATTGTCAAGAAAAGTTCATTTATAGTCACTCATGCCTAGAAAAGCCTTATTACTCGGTTTAAATGCCTTTATAATCCCATTATTGAATTTATTTTGAATTTTTTTTACATTTTTTGATTAAAACATATTGTAATAGATTGTTTCCTCTAGAAACATGGAGCAAAAGCCATCCATTGTCAAGAAAAGTTCATTTATAGTCAATCAAGCCTAGAAAAGCCTTATTACTCGGTTTAAATGCCTTTATAATCCCATTATTGAATTTATTTTGAATTGTTTTTACATTTTTTGATTAAAACAGATTGTAATTGATTGTTTGCCTCGGGAAACGTGGAGCGAAAGCCATCCATTGTCAAGAAAAGATCATTTATAGTCACTCATGCCTAGAAAAGCCTTATTACTCGGTTTAAATGCCTTTATAATCCCATTATTGAATTTATTTTGAATTTTTTTTACATTTTTTGATTAAAACAGATTGTAATTGATTGTTTGCCTCGGGAAACGTGGAGCGAAAGCCATCCATTGTCAACAAAAGTTCATTTATAGTCACTCATACCTAGAAAAGCCTTATTACTCGGTTTAAATACCTTTATAATCCCATTATTGAATTTATTTTGAATTTTTTTTGCATTTTTTGATTAAAACAGATTGTAATTGATTGTTTGCCTCGGGAAACGTGGAGCGAAAGCCATCCATTGTCAACAAAAGTTCATTTATAGTCACTCATGCCTAGAAAAGCCTTATTACTCGGTTTAAATGCCTTTATAATCCCATTATTGAATTTATGTTGAATGTTTTTTACATTTTTTGATTCAAACATATTGTAATAGATTGTTTACCTCTAGAAACATGGAGCGAAAGCCATCCATTGTCAAGAAAAGTTCATTTATAGTCACTCATGCCTAGAAAAGCCTTATTACTCGGTTTAAATGCCTTTATAACCCCATAATTGAATTTATTTTGATTGTTTTTTTACATTTTTTGATTAAAACAGATTGCAATTGATTGTTTGCCTCGAGAAACGTGGAGCGAAAGCCATCTATTGTCAACAAAAGTTCATTTATAGTCACTCATGCCTAGAAAAGCCATATTACTCGGTTTAAATGCCTTTATAACCCCATAATTGAATTTATTTTGAATTGTTTTTACATTTTTTGATTAAAACAGATTGTAACTGATTGTTTGCCTCGGGAAACGTGGAGCGAAAGCCATCCATTGTCAAGAAAAGATCATTTATAGTCACTCATGCCTAGAAAAGCCTTATTGCTCGATTTAAATGCCTTTATAATCCCATTATTGAATTTATTTTGAATTGTTTTTCCATTTTTTGATTAAAACAGATTGTAATTGATGGTTTGCCTCGGGAAACGTGGAGCGAAAGCCATCCATTGTCAACAAAAGTTCATTTATAGTCACTCATGCCTAGAAAAGCCTTATTACTCGGTTTAAATGCCTTTATAATCCCATTATTGAATTTATTTTGAATTTTTTTTATATTTTTTTGTTAAAACATATTCTAATTGATTGTTTGCCTCGGGAAACTTGGAGCGAAAGCCATCCATTGTCAAGAAAAGATCATTTATAGTCACTCAGGCCTAGAAAAGCCTTATTGCTCGGTTTAAATGCCTTTAGAATCCCATTATTGAATTTATTTTGAATTGTTTTTACATTTGTTGATTAAAACAGATTGTAATTGATTGTTTGCCTCGGGAAACGTGGAGCGAAAGCCATCCATTGTCAAGAAAAGTTCATTTATAGTCACTCATGCCTACAAAAGCCTTATTACTTGGTTTAAATGCCTTTATAATCCCATTATTGAATTTATTTTGAATTGTTTTTACATTTTTTGATTAAAACATATTGTAATTGAGTGTTTGCCTCGGGAAACGTGGAGCGAAAGCCATCCACTGTCAAGAAAAGTTCATTTATAGTCACTCATGCCTAGAAAACCCTTATTACTCTGTTTAAATGCCTTTATAATCCCATTATAAAATTTATTTTGAATTTTTTTAACATTTTTTGATTAAAACAGATTGTAATTGGTTGTTGACCTCGGGAAACTTGGAGCGAAAGCCATCCATTGTCAAGAAAAGTTCATTTATAGTCACTCAAGCCTAGAAAAGCCTTATTACTTGGTTTAAATGCCTTTATAATCCCATTATTGAATTTATTTTGAATTGTTTTTACATTTTTTGATTAAAACAGATTGTAATTGATTGTTTGCCTCGGGAAACGTGGAGCGAAAGCCATCCATTGTCAACAAAAGTTCATTTATAGTCACTCATGCCTAGAAAAGCCTTATTACTCGGTTTAAATGCCTTTATAATCCCATTATTGAATTTATTTTGAATGTTTTTTACATTTTTTGATTAAAACATATTGTAATAGATTGTTTACCTCTAGAAACATGGAGCGAATGCCATCCATTGTCAAGAAAAGTTCATTTATAGTCACTCATGCTTAGAAAAGCCTTATTACTCGGTTTAAATGCCTTTATAATCCCATTATCGAATTTATTTAGAATTTTTTTTTACATTTTTTGCTTAAAACAGATTGTAATTGATTGTTTGCCTCGAGAAACGTGGAGCGAAAGCCATCCATTGTCAAGAAAAGTTCATTTATAGTCCCTCATGCCTAGAAAAGCCTTATTACTCGGTTTAAATGCCTTTATAATCCCATTATTGAATTTATTTTGAATTGTTTTTACATTTTTTGATTAAAACAGATTGTAATTGATTGTTTGCCTCGGGAAACATGGAGCGAAAGCCATCCATTGTCAACAAAAGTTCATTTATAGTCACTCATGCCTAGAAAAGCCTTATTACTCGGTTTAAATGCCTTTATAATCCCATTATTGAATTTATTTTGAATTTTTTTTATATTTTTTGGTTAAAACATATTCTAATTGATTGTTTGCCTCGGGAAACTTGGAGCGAAAGCCATCCATTGTCAAGAAAAGATCATTTATAGTGACTCATGCCTAGAAAAGCCTTATTGCTCGGTTTAAATGCCTTTATAATCCCATTATTGAATTTATTTTGAATTATTTTTACATTTTTTGATTAAAACATATTCTAATTGATTGTTTGCCTCGGGAAACGTGGAGCGAAAGCCATCCATTGTCAAGAAAAGTTCATTTATAGTCACTCATGCCTAGAAAAGCCTTATTACTCGGTTTAAATGCCTTTATAATCCCATTATTGAATTTATTTTGAATTGTTTTTACATTTTTTGATTAAAACATATTGTAATTGAATGTTTACCTCTAGAAACATGGAGCAAAAGCCATCCATTGTCAAGAAAAGTTCATTTATAGTCACTCAAGCCTAGAAAAGCCTTATTACTCAGTTTAAATGCCTTTATAATCCCATTATTGAATTTATTTTGAATTTTTTTAACATTTTTTGATTAAAACAGATTGTAATTCATTGTTTGCCTCGGGAAACGTGGAGCGAAAGCCATCCATTGTCAAGAAAAGATCATTTATATTCACTCATGCCTAGAAAAGCCTTCTTACTCAGTTTAAATGCCTTTATAACCCCATAATTGAATTTATTTTGAATTGTTTTTACATTTTTTTATTAAAACAGATTGTAATTGATTGTTTACCTTGGGAAACATGGAGCAAAAGCCATCCATTGTCAAGAAAAGTTCATTTATAGTCACTCAAGTCTAGAAAAGCCTTATTACTCGGTTTAAATGCCTTTATAATCCCATTATTGAATTTATTTTGAATTGTTTTTACATTTTTTGATTAAAACAGATTGTAACTGATTGTTTGCCTCGAGAAACGTGGAGCGAAAGCCATCCATTGACACGAAAAGTTCATTTATAGTCACTCATGCCTTGAAAAGCCTTATTACTCGGTTTAAATGCCTTTATAATCCCATTATTGAATTTATTTTGAATATTTTTTTACATTTTTTGATTAAAACAGAATGTAATTGATTGTTTGCCTCGAGAAACGTGGAGCGAAAGCCATCCATTGTCAAGAAAAGTTTATTTATAGTCCCTCATGCCTAGAAAAGCCTTATTACTCGGTTTACATGCCTTTATAATCCCATTATTGAATTTATTTTGAATTGTTTTTACATTTTTTGATTAAAACAGATTGTAATTGATTTTTTGCCTCGGGAAACGTGGAGCGAAAGCCATCCATTGTCAACAAAAGTTCATTTATAGTCACTCATGCCTATAAAAGCCTTATTACTCGGTTTAAATGCCTTTATAATCCCATTATTGAATTTATTTTCAATTTTTTTTTTATATTTTTTGGTTAAAACATATTCTAATTGATTGTTTGCCTCGGGAAACTTGGAGCGAAAGCCATCCATTGTCAAGAAAAGATCATTTATCGTCACTCATGCCTAGAAAAGCCTTATTGCTCGGTTTAAATGCCTTTATAATCCCATTATTGAATTTATTTTGAATTGTTTTTACATTTTTTGATTAAAACAGATTGTAATTTATTGTTTGCCTCGGGAAACGTGGAGCGAAAGCCATCCATTGTCAAGAAAAGATCATTTATAGTCACTCATGCCTAGAAAAGCCTTATTACTCGGTTTAAATGCCTTTATAATCCCATTATTGAATTTATTTTGAATTGTTTTTACATTTTTTGATTAAAACAGATTGTAACTGATTGTTTGCCTCGAGAAACGTGGAGCGAAAGCCATCCATTGTCAAGAAAAGTTCATTTATAGTCACTCATGCCTAGAAAAGCCTTATTACTCGGTTTAAATGCCTTTATAATCCCATTATTGAATTTATTTTTAATTTTTTTTATATTTTTTGATTAAAACATATTGTAATAGATTGTTTACCTCTAGAAACATGCAGCGAATGCCATCCATTGTCAAGAAAAGTTCATTTATAGTCACTCATGCCTAGAAAAGCCTTATTACTCGGTTTAAATGCCTTTATAATCCCATTATTGAATTTATTTTGAATTGTTTTTACATTTTTTGATTAAAACATATTGTAATTGATTGTTTGCCTCGGGAAACGTGGAGCGAAAGCCATCCATTGTCAACAAAAGTTCACTTATAGTCACTCATGCCTAGAAAAGCCTTATTACTCGGTTTAAATGCCTTTATAATCCCATTATTGAATTTATTTTGAATTTTTTTTATATTTTTTGGTTAAAACATATTCTAATTGATTGTTTGCCTCGGGAAACTTGGAGCGAAAGCCATCCATTGTCAAGAAAAGATCATTTATAGTCACTCATGCCTAGAAAAGCCTTATTGCTCGGTTTAAATGCCTTTACAATCCCATTATTGAATTTATTTTGAATTGTTTTTACATTTTTTGATTAAAACAGATTGTAATTGATTGTTTTCCTCGGGAAACGTGGAGCGAAAGCCATCCATTGTCAACAAAAGTTCATTTATAGTCACTCATGCCTAGAAAAGCCTTATCACTCGGTTTAAATGCCTTTATAATCCCATTATTGAATTTATTTTGAATTTTTTTTATATTTTTTGGTTAAAACATATTCTAATTGATTGTTTGCCTCGGGAAATTTGGAGCGAAAGCCATCCATTGTCAAGAAAAGATCATTTATAGTCACTCATGCCTAGAAAAGCCTTATTGCTCGGTTTAAATGCCTTTATAATCCCATTATTGAATTTATTTTGAATTGTTTTTACATTTTTTGATTAAAACATATTCTAATTGATTGTTTGCCTCGGGAAACGTGGAGCGAAAGCCATCCATTGTCAAGAAAAGATCATTTATAGTCACTCATGCCTAGAAAAGCCTTATTGCTCGGTTTAAATGCCTTTATAATCCCATTATTGAATTTATTTTGAATTGTTTTTACATTTTTTGATTAAAACATATTCTAATTGATTGTTTGCCTCGGGAAACGTGGAGCGAAAGCCATCCATTGTCAAGAAAAGTTCATTTATAGTCACTCATGCCTAGAAAAGCCTTATTACTCGGTTTAAATGCCTTTATAATCCCATTATTGAATTTATTTTGAATTGTTTTTACATTTTTTGATTAAAACATATTGTAATTGAATGTTTACCTCTAGAAACATTGAGCAAAAGCCATCCATTGTCAAGAAAAGTTCATTTATAGTCACTCAAGCCTAGAAAAGCCTTATTACTCAGTTTAAATGCCTTTATAATCCCATTATTGAATTTATTTTGAATTTTTTTTACATTTTTTGATTAAAACAGATTGTAATTGATTGTTTGCCTCGGGAAACGTGGAGCGAAAGCCATCCATTGTCAAGAAAAGTTCATTTATAGTCACTCATTCCTAGAAAAGCCTTATTACTCGGTTTAAATGCTTTTATAATCCCATTATTGAATTTATTTTGAATTTTTTTTACATTTTTTGATTGAAACATATTGTAATTGAATGTTTACCTCTAGAAACATGGAGCAAAAGCCATCCATTGTCAAGAAAAGTTCATTTATAGTCACTCAAGCCTAGAAAAGCCTTATTACTCAGTTTAAATGCCTTTATAATCCCATTATTGAATTTATTTTGAATTGTTTTTACATTTTTTGATTAAAACAGATTGTAACTGATTGTTTGCCTCGGGAAACGTGGAGCGAAGGCCATCCATTGTCAAGAAAAGTTCATTTATAGTCACTCATGCCTAAAAAAGCCTTATTACTCGATTTAAATGCCTTTATAATCCCATTATTGAATTTATTTTGAATTTTTTTTACATTTTTTGATTGAAACATATTGTAATTGAATGTTTACCTCTAGAAACATGGAGCAAAAGCCATCCATTGTCAAGAAAAGTTCATTTATAGTCACTCAAGCCTAGAAAAGCCTTATTAATCAGTTTAAATGCCTTTATAATCCCATTATTGAATTTATTTTGAATTGTTTTTACATTTTTTGATTAAAACAGATTGTAACTGATTGTTTGCCTCGGGAAACGTGGAGCGAAAGCCATCCATTGTCAAGAAAAGTTCATTTATAGTCACTCATGCCTAGAAAAGCCTTATTACTCGATTTAAATGCCTTTATAATCCCATTATTGAATTTATTTTGAATTTTTTTTACATTTTTTGATTGAAACATATTGTAATTGAATGTTTACCTCTAGAAACATGGAGCAAAAGCCATCCATTGTCAAGAAAAGTTCATTTATAGTCACTCAAGTCTAGAAAAGCCTTATTACTCGGTTTAAATGCCTTTATAATCCCATTATTGAATTTATTTTGAATTGTTTTTACATTTTTTGATTAAAACAGATTGTAACTGATTGTTTGCCTCGGGAAACGTGGAGCGAAAGCCATCCATTGTCACGAAAAGTTCATTTATAGTCACTCATGCCTTGAAAAGCCTTATTACTCGGTTTAAATGCCTTTATAATCCCATTATTGAATTTATTTTGAATGTTTTTTTACATTTTTTGATTAAAACAGAATGTAATTGATTGTTTGCCTCGAGAAACGTGGAGCGAAAGCCATCCATTGTCAAGAAAAGTTCATTTATAGTCCCTCATGCCTAGAAAAGCCTTATTACTCGGTTTAAATGCCTTTATAATCCCATTATTGAATTTATTTTGAATTGTTTTTACATTTTTTGATTAAAACAGATTGTAATTGATATTTTGCCTCGGGAAACGTGGAGCGAAAGCCATCCATTGTCAAGAAAAGTTCATTTATAGTCACTCATGCCTAGAAAAGCCTTATTACTCGATTTAAATGCCTTTATAATCCCATTATTGAATTTATTTTGAATTTTTTTTACATTTTTTGATTGAAACATATTGTAATTGAATGTTTACCTCTAGAAACATGGAGCAAAAGCCATCCATTGTCAAGAAAAGTTCATTTATAGTCACTCAAGTCTAGAAAAGCCTTATTACTCGGTTTAAATGCCTTTATAATCCCATTATTGAATTTATTTTGAATTGTTTTTACATTTTTTGATTAAAACAGATTGTAACTGATTGTTTGCCTCGGGAAACGTGGAGCGAAAGCCATCCATTGTCACGAAAAGTTCATTTATAGTCACTCATGCCTTGAAAAGCCTTATTACTCGGTTTAAATGCCTTTATAATCCCATTATTGAATTTATTTTGAATGTTTTTTTACATTTTTTGATTAAAACAGAATGTAATTGATTGTTTGCCTCGAGAAACATGGAGCGAAAGCCATCCATTGTCAAGAAAAGTTCATTTATAGTCCCTCATGCCTAGAAAAGCCTTATTACTCGGTTTAAATGCCTTTATAATCCCATTATTGAATTTATTTTGAATTGTTTTTACATTTTTTGATTAAAACAGATTGTAATTGATTTTTTGCCTCGGGAAACGTGGAGCGAAAGCCATCCATTGTCAACAAAAGTTCATTTATAGTCACTCATGCCTAGAAAAGCCTTATTACTCGGTTTAAATGCCTTTATAATCCCATTATTGAATTTATTTTGAATTTTTTTTATATTTTTTTGTTAAAACATATTCTAATTGATTGTTTGCCTCAGGAAACTTGGAGCGAAAGCCATCCATTGTCAAGAAAAGATCATTTATCGTCACTCATGCCTAGAAAAGCCTTATTGCTCGGTTTAAATGCCTTTATAATCCCATTATTGAATTTATTTTGAATTGTTTTTACATTTTTTGATTAAAACAGATTGTAATTTATTGTTTGCCTCGGGAAACGTGGAGCGAAAGCCATCCATTGTCAAGAAAAGATCATTTATAGTCACTCATGCCTGGAAAAGCCTTATTACTCGGTTTAAATGCCTTTATAATCCCATTATTGAATTTATTTTGAATTGTTTTTACATTTTTTGATTAAAACAGATTGTAACTGATTGTTTGCCTCGAGAAACGTGGAGCGAAAGCCATCCATTATCAAGAAAAGTTCATTTATAGTCACTCATGCTTAGAAAAGCCTTATTACTCGGTTTAAATGCCTTTATAATCCCATTATTGAATTTATTTTTAATTTTTTTTACATTTTTTGATTAAAACATATTGTAATAGATTGTTTACCTCTAGAAACATGCAGCGAATGCCATCCATTGTCAAGAAAAGTTCATTTATAGTCACTCATGCCTAGAAAAGCCTTATTACTCGGTTTAAATGCCTTTATAATCCCATTATTGAATTTATTTTGAATTGTTTTTACATTTTTTGATTAAAACAGATTGTAATTGATTGTTTGCCTCGGGAAACGTGGAGCGAAAGCCATCCATTGTCAACAAAAGTTCATTTATAGTCACTCATGCCTAGAAAAGCCTTATTACTCGGTTTAAATGCCTTTATAATCCCATTATTGAATTTATTTTGAATTTTTTTTATATTTTTTGGTTAAAACATATTCTAATTGATTGTTTGCCTCGGGAAACTTGGAGCGAAAGCCATCCATTGCCAAGAAAAGATCATTTATAGTCACTCATGCCTAGAAAAGCCTTATTGCTCGGTTTAAATACCTTTATAATCCCATTATTGAATTTATTTTGAATTGTTTTTACATTTTTTGATTAAAACAGATTGTAATTGATTGTTTGCCTCGAGAAACGTGGAGCGAAAGCCATCCATTGTCAAGAAAAGTTCATTTATAGTCACTCATGCCTAGAAAAGCCTTATTACTCGGTTTAAATGCCTTTATAATCCCATTATTGAATTTATTTTGAATTGTTTTTACATTTTTTGATTAAAACATATTGTAATTGAATGTTTACCTATAGAAACATGGAGCAAAAGCCATCCATTTTCAAGAAAAGTTCATTCATAGTCACTCAAGCCTAGAAAAGCCTTATTACTCAGTTTAAATGCCTTAATAATCCCATTATTAAATTTATTTTGAATTTTTTTTACATTTTTTGATTAAAACAGATTGTAATTGATGGTTTGCCTTGGGAAACGTGGAGCGAAAGCCATCCATTGTCAAGAAAAGTTCATTTATAGTCACTCATTCCTAGAAAAGCCTTATTACTCGGTTTAAATGCCTTTATAATCCCATTATTGAATTTATTTTGAATTTTTTTTACATTTTTTGATTGAAACATATTGTAATTGAATGTTTACCTCTAGAAACATGGAGCAAAAGCCATCCATTGTCAAGAAAAGTTCATTTATAGTCACTCAAGCCTAGAAAAGCCTTATTACTCAGTTTAAATGCCTTTATAATCCCATTATTGAATTTATTTTGAATTGTTTTTACATTTTTTGATTAAAACAGATTGTAACTGATTGTTTGCCTCGAGAAACGTGGAGCGAAAGCCATCCATTGTCACGAAAAGTTCATTTATAGTCACTCATGCCTTGAAAAGCCTTATTACTCGGTTTAAATGCCTTTATAATCCCATTATTGAATTTATTTTGAATGTTTTTTTACATTTTTTGATTAAAACAGATTGTAATTGATTGTTTGCCTCGTGAAACATGGAGCGAAAGCCATCCATTGTCAAGAAAAGTTCATTTATAGTCCCTCATGCCTAGAAAAGCCTTATTACTCGGTTTAAATGCCTTTATAATCCCATTATTGAATTTATTTTGAATTGTTTTTACATTTTTTGATTAAAACAGATTGTAATTGATTGTTTGCCTCGGGAAACGTGGAGCGAAAGCCATCCATTGTCAACAAAAGTTCATTTATAGTCACTCATGCCTAGAAAAGCCTTATTACTCGGTTTAAATGCCTTTATAATCCCATTATTGAATTTATTTTGAATTGTTTTTACATTTTTTGATTAAAACAGATTGTAACTGATTGTTTGCCTCGAGAAACGTGGAGCGAAAGCCATCCATTATCAAGAAAAGTTCATTTATAGTCACTCATGCCTAGAAAAGCCTTATTACTCGGTTTAAATGCCTTTATAATCCCATTATTGAATTTATTTTTAATTTTTTTTACATTTTTTGATTAAAACATATTGTAATAGATTGTTTACCTCAAGAAACATGCAGCGAATGCCATCCATTGTCAAGAAAAGTTCATTTATAGTCACTCATGCCTAGAAAAGCCTTATTACTCGGTTTAAATGCCTTTATAATCCCATTATTGAATTTATTTTGAATTGTTTTTACATTTTTTGATTAAAACAGATTGTAATTGATTGTTTGCCTCGGGAAACGTGGAGCGAAAGCCATCCATTGTCAACAAAAGTTCATTTATAGTCACTCATGCCTAGAAAAGCCTTATTACTCAGTTTAAATGCCTTTATAATCCCATTATTGAATTTATTTTGAAATTTTTTTATATTTTTTGGTTAAAACATATTCTAATTGATTGTTTGCCTCGGGAAACTTGGAGCGAAAGCCATCCATTGTCAAGAAAAGATCATTTATAGTCACTCATGCCTAGAAAAGCCTTATTGCTCGGTTTAAATACCTTTATAATCCCATTATTGAATTTATTTTGAATTGTTTTTCCATTTTTTGATTAAAACAGATTGTAATTGATTGTTTGCCTCGAGAAACGTGGAGCGAAAGCCATCCATTGTCAAGAAAAGTTCATTTATAGTCACTCATGCCTAGAAAAGCCTTATTACTCGGTTTAAATGCCTTTATAATCCCATTATTGAATTTATTTTGAATTGTTTTTACATTTTTTGATTAAAACATATTGTAATTGAATGTTTACCTATAGAAACATGGAGCAAAAGCCATCCATTGTCAAGAAAAGTTCATTCATAGTCACTCAAGCCTAGAAAAGCCTTATTACTCAGTTTAAATGCCTTTATAATCCCATTATTAAATTTATTTTGAATTTTTTTTACATTTTTTGATAAAAACAGATTGTAATTGATGGTTTGCCTTGGGAAACGTGGAGCGAAAGCCATCCATTGTCAAGAAAAGTTCATTTATAGTCACTCATTCCTAGAAAAGCCTTATTACTCGGTTTAAATGCCTTTATAATCCCATTATTGAATTTATTTTGAATTTTTTTTACATTTTTTGATTGAAACATATTGTAATTGAATGTTTACCTCTAGAAACATGGAGCAAAAGCCATCCATTGTCAAGAAAAGTTCATTTATAGTCACTCAAGCCTAGAAAAGCCTTATTACTCAGTTTAAATGCCTTTATAATCCCATTATTGAATTTATTTTGAATTGTTTTTACATTTTTTGATTAAAACAGATTGTAACTGATTGTTTGCCTCGGGAAACGTGGAGCGAAAGCCATCCATTGTCAACAAAAGTTCATTTATAGTCACTCATGCCTAGAAAAGCCTTATTACTCGATTTAAATGCCTTTATAATCCCATTATTGAATTTATTTTGAATTTTTTTTACATTTTTTGATTGAAACATATTGTAATTGAATGTTTACCTCTAGAAACATGGAGCAAAAGCCATCCATTGTCAAGAAAAGTTCATTTATAGTCACTCAAGCCTAGAAAAGCCTTATTACTCAGTTTAAATGCCTTTATAATCCCATTATTGAATTTATTTTGAATTGTTTTTACATTTTTTGATTAAAACAGATTGTAACTGATTGTTTGCCTCGAGAAACGTGGAGCGAAAGCCATCCATTGTCAAAAAAAGTTCATTTATAGTCCCTCATGCCTAGAAAAGCCTTATTACTCGGTTTAAATGCCTTTATAATCCCATTATTGAATTTATTTTGAATTGTTTTTACATTTTTTGATTAAAACAGATTGTAATTGATTGTTTGCCTCGGGAAACGTGGAGCGAAAGCCATCCATTGTCAACAAAAGTTCATTTATAGTCACTCATGCCTAGAAAAGCCTTATTACTCGGTTTAAATGCCTTTATAATCCCATTATTGAATTTATTTTGAATTGTTTTTACATTTTTTGATTAAAACAGATTGTAATTGATTGTTTGCCTCGGGAAACGTGGAGCGAAAGCCATCCATTGTCAAGAAAAGTTCATTTATAGTCACTCATGCCTAAAAAAGCCTTATTACTCGGTTTAAATGCCTTTATAATCCCATTATTGAATTTATTTTGAATTTTTTTTACATTTTTTGATTAAAACATATTGTAATTCAATGTTTACCTCTAGAAACGTGGAGCAAAAGCCATCCATTGTCAAGAAAAGTTCATTTATAGTCACTCAAGCCTAGAAAAGCCTTATTACTCAATTTAAATGCCTTTATAATCCCATTATTGAATTTATTTTGAATTTTTTTTACATTTTTCGATTAAAACAGATTGTAATTGATTGTTTAACTCGGGAAACGTGGAGCGAAAGTCATCCATTGTCAAGAAAAGATCATTTATAGTCACTCATGCCTAGAAAAGCCTTATTACTCGGTTTAAATGCCTTTATAACCCCATAATTGAATTTATTTTGAATTTTTTTTACATTTTTTTATTAAAACAGATTGTAATTGATTGTTTACCTCGGGAAACATGGAGCAAAAGCCATCCATTGTCAAGAAAAGTTCATTTATAGTCACTTATGCCTAGAAAAGCCTTATTACTCGGTTTAAATGCCTTTATAATCCCATTATGGAATTTATTTTGAATTGTTTTTACATTTTTTGATTAAAACAGATTGTAACTGATTGTTTGCCTCGGGAAACGTGGAGCGAAAGCCATCCATTGTCAAGAAAAGTTCATTTATAGTCACTCATGCCTAGAAAAGCCTTATTACTCGGTTTAAATGCCTTTATAATCCCATTATTGAATTTATTTTGAATGTTTTTTTACATTTTTTGATTAAAACAGATTGTAATTGATTGTTTACCTCGAGAAACGTGGAGCGAAAGCCATCCATTGTCAAGAAAAGTTCATTTATAGTCCCTCATGCCTAGAAAAGCCTTATTACTCGGTTTAAATGCCTTTATAATCCCATTATTGAATTTATTTTGAATTGTTTTTACATTTTTTGGTTAAAACAGATTATAATTGATTGTTTGCCTCGGGAAACGTGGAGCGAAAGCCATCCATTGTCAACAAAAGTTCATTTATTGTCACTCATGCCTAGAAAAGCCTTATTACTCGGTTTAAATGCCTTTATAATCCCATTATTGAATTTATTTTGAATTTTTTTTATATTTTTTGGTTAAAACATATTCTAATTGATTGTTTGCCTCGGGAAACTTGGAGCGAAAGCCATCCATTGTCAAGAAAAGATCATTTATAGTCACTCATGCCTAGAAAAGCCTTATTACTCGGTTTAAATGCCTTTATAATCCCATTATTGAATTTATTTTGAATTGTTTTTACATTTTTTGATTAAAACAGATTGTAACTGATTGTTTGCCTCGAGAAACGTGGAGCGAAAGCCATCCATTGTCAAGAAAAGTTCATTTATAGTCACTCATGCCTAGAAAAGCCTTATTACTCGGTTTAAATGCCTTTATAATCCCATTATTGAATTTATTTTTAATTTTTTTTACATTTTTTGATTAAAACATATTGTAATAGATTGTTTACCTCTAGAAACATGCAGCGAATGCCATCCATTGTCAAGAAAAGTTCATTTATAGTCACTCATGCCTAGAAAAGCCTTATTACTCGGTTTAAATGCCTTTATAATCCCATTATTGAATTTATTTTGAATTGTTTTTACATTTTTTGATTAAAACAGATTGTAATTGATTGTTTGCCTCGGGAAACGTGGAGCGAAAGCCATCCATTGTCAACAAAAGTTCATTTATAGTCACTCATGCCTAGAAAAGCCTTATTACTCGGTTTAAATGCCTTTATAATCCCATTATTGAATTTATTTTGAATTTTTTTTATATTTTTTGGTTAAAACATATTCTAATTGATTGTTTGCCTCGGGAAACTTGGAGCGAAAGCCATCCATTGTCAAGAAAAGATCATTTATAGTCACTAATGCCTAGAAAAGCCTTATTGCTCGGTTTAAATGCCTTTATAATCCCATTATTGAATTTATTTTGAATTGTTTTTACATTTTTTGATTAAAACAGATTGTAATTTATTGTTTGCCTCGGGAAACGTGGAGCGAAAGCCATCCATTGTCAAGAAAAGATCATTTATAGTCACTCATGCCTAGAAAAGCCTTATTACTCGGTTTAAATGCCTTTATAATCCCATTATTGAATTTATTTTGAATTGTTTTTACATTTTTTGATTAAAACAGATTGTAACTGATTGTTTACCTCGAGAAACGTGGAGCGAAAGCCATCCATTGTCAAGAAAAGTTCATTTATAGTCACTCATGCCTAGAAAAGCCTTATTACTCGGTTTAAATGCCTTTATAATCCCATTATTGAATTTATTTTTAATTTTTTTTACATTTTTTGATTAAAACATATTGTAATAGATTGTTTACCTCTAGAAACATGCAGCGAATGCCATCCATTGTCAAGAAAAGTTCATTTATAGTCACTCATGCCTAGAAAAGCCTTATTACTCGGTTTAAATGCCTTTATAATCCCATTATTGAATTTATTTTGAATTGTTTTTACATTTTTTGATTAAAACAGATTGTAATTGATTGTTTGCCTCGGGAAACGTGGAGCGAAAGCCATCCATTGTCAACAAAAGTTCATTTATAGTCACTCATGCCTAGAAAAGCCTTATTACTCGGTTTAAATGCCTTTATAATCCCATTATTGAATTTATTTTGAATTTTTTTTATATTTTTTGGTTAAAACATATTCTAATTGATTGTTTGCCTCGGGAAACTTGGAGCGAAAGCCATCCATTGTCAAGAAAAAATCATTTATAGTCACTAATGCCTAGAAAAGCCTTATTGCTCGGTTTAAATGCCTTTATAATCCCATTATTGAATTTATTTTGAATTGTTTTTACATTTTTTGATTAAAACAGATTGTAATTTATTGTTTGCCTCGGGAAACGTGGAGCGAAAGCCATCCATTGTCAAGAAAAGATTATTTATAGTCACTCATGCCTATAAAAGCCTTATTACTCGGTTTAAATGCCTTTATAATCGCATTATTGAATTTATTTTGAATTGTTTTTACATTTTTTGATTAAAACAGATTGTAACTGATTGTTTGCCTCGAGAAACGTGGAGCGAAAGCCATCCATTGTCAAGAAAAGTTCATTTATAGTCACTCATGCCTAAAAAAGCCTTATTACTCGGTTTAAATGCCTTTATAATCCCATTATTGAATTTATTTTTAATTTTTTTTACATTTTTTGATTAAAACATATTGTAATAGATTGTTTACCTCTAGAAACATGCAGCGAATGCCATCCATTGTCAAGAAAAGTTCATTTATAGTCACTCATGCCTAGAAAAGCCTTATTACTCGGTTTAAATGCCTTTATAATCCCATTATTGAATTTATTTTGAATTGTTTTTACATTTTTTGATTAAAACAGATTGTAATTGATTGTTTGCCTCGGGAAACGTGGAGCGAAAGCCATCCATTGTCAACAAAAGTTCATTTATAGTCACTCATGCCTAGAAAAGCCTTATTACTCGGTTTAAATGCCTTTATAATCCCATTATTGAATTTATTTTGAATTTTTTTTATATTTTTTGGTTAAAACATATTCTAATTGATTGTTTGCCTCGGGAAACTTGGAGCGAAAGCCATCCATTGTCAAGAAAAAATCATTTATAGTCACTAATGCCTAGAAAAGCCTTATTGCTCGGTTTAAATGCCTTTATAATCCCATTATTGAATTTATTTTGAATTGTTTTTACATTTTTTGATTAAAACAGATTGTAATTTATTGTTTGCCTCGGGAAACGTGGAGCGAAAGCCATCCATTGTCAAGAAAAGATTATTTATAGTCACTCATGCCTATAAAAGCCTTATTACTCGGTTTAAATGCCTTTATAATCGCATTATTGAATTTATTTTGAATTGTTTTTACATTTTTTGATTAAAACAGATTGTAACTGATTGTTTGCCTCGAGAAACGTGGAGCGAAAGCCATCCATTGTCAAGAAAAGTTCATTTATAGTCACTCATGCCTAAAAAAGCCTTATTACTCGGTTTAAATGCCTTTATAATCCCATTATTGAATTTATTTTTAATTTTTTTTACATTTTTTGATTAAAACATATTGTAATAGATTGTTTACCTCTAGAAACATGCAGCGAATGCCATCCATTGTCAAGAAAAGTTCATTTATAGTCACTCATGCCTAGAAAAGCCTTATTACTCGGTTTAAATGCCTTTATAATCCCATTATTGAATTTATTTTGAATTGTTTTTACATTTTTTGATTAAAACAGATTATAATTGATTGTTTGCCTCGGGAAACGTGGAGCGAAAGCCATCCATTGTCAACAAAAGTTCATTTATAGTCACTCATGCCTAGAAAAGCCTTATTACTCGGTTTAAATGCCTTTATAATCCCATTATTGAATTTATTTTGAATTTTTTTTATATTTTTTGGTTAAAACATATTCTAATTGATTGTTTGCCTCGGGAAACTTGGAGCGAAAGCCATCCATTGTCAAGAAAAAATCATTTATAGTCACTAATGCCTAGAAAAGCCTTATTGCTCGGTTTAAATGCCTTTATAATCCCATTATTGAATTTATTTTGAATTGTTTTTACATTTTTTGATTAAAACAGATTGTAACTGATTGTTTGCCTCGGGAAACGTGGAGCGAAAGCCATCCATTGTCAACAAAAGTTCATTTATAGTCACTCATGCCTAGAAAAGCCTTATTACTCGATTTAAATGCCTTTATAATCCCATTATTGAATTTATTTTGAATTTTTTTTACATTTTTTGATTGAAACATATTGTAATTGAATGTTTACCTCTAGAAACATGGAGCAAAAGCCATCCATTGTCAAGAAAAGTTCATTTATAGTCACTCAAGCCTAGAAAAGCCTTATTACTCAGTTTAAATGCCTTTATAATCCCATTATTGAATTTATTTTGAATTGTTTTTACATTTTTTGATTAAAACAGATTGTAACTGATTGTTTGCCTCGAGAAACGTGGAGCGAAAGCCATCCATTGTCACGAAAAGTTCATTTATAGTCACTCATGCCTTGAAAAGCCTTATTACTCGGTTTAAATGCCTTTATAATCCCATTATTGAATTTATTTTGAATGTTTTTTTACATTTTTTGATTAAAACAGATTGTAATTGATTGTTTGCCTCGTGAAACATGGAGCGAAAGCCATCCATTGTCAAGAAAAGTTCATTTATAGTCCCTCATGCCTAGAAAAGCCTTATTACTCGGTTTAAATGCCTTTATAATCCCATTATTGAATTTATTTTGAATTGTTTTTACATTTTTTGATTAAAACAGGTTGTAATTGATTGTTTGCCTCGGGAAACGTGGAGCGAAAGCCATCCATTGTCAACAAAAGTTCATTTATAGTCACTCATGCCTAGAAAAGCCTTATTACTCGGTTTAAATGCCTTTATAATCCCATTATTGAATTTATTTTGAATTGTTTTTACATTTTTTGATTAAAACAGATTGTAATTGATTGTTTGCCTCGGGAAACGTGGAGCGAAATCCATCCATTGTCAAGAAAAGTTCATTTATAGTCACTCATGCCTAAAAAAGCCTTATTACTCGGTTTAAATGCCTTTATAATCCCATTATTGAATTTATTTTGAATTGTTTTTACATTTTTTGGTTAAAACAGATTATAATTGATTGTTTGCCTCGGGAAACGTGGAGCGAAAGCCATCCATTGTCAACAAAAGTTCATTTATAGTCACTCATGCCTAGAAAAGCCTTATTACTCGGTTTAAATGCCTTTATAATCCCATTATTGAATTTATTTTGAATTTTTTTTATATTTTTTGGTTAAAACATATTCTAATTGATTGTTTGCCTCGGGAAACTTGGAGCGAAAGCCATCCATTGTCAAGAAAAGATCATTTATAGTCACTCATGCCTAGAAAAGCCTTATTACTCGGTTTAAATGCCTTTATAATCCCATTATTGAATTTATTTTGAATTGTTTTTACATTTTTTGATTAAAACAGATTGTAACTGATTGTTTGCCTCGAGAAACGTGGAGCGAAAGCCATCCATTGTCAAGAAAAGTTCATTTATAGTCACTCATGCCTAGAAAAGCCTTATTACTCGGTTTAAATGCCTTTATAATCCCATTATTGAATTTATTTTTAATTTTTTTTACATTTTTTGATTAAAACATATTGTAATAGATTGTTTACCTCTAGAAACATGCAGCGAATGCCATCCATTGTCAAGAAAAGTTCATTTATAGTCACTCATGCCTAGAAAAGCCTTATTACTCGGTTTAAATGCCTTTATAATCCCATTATTGAATTTATTTTGAATTGTTTTTACATTTTTTGATTAAAACAGATTGTAATTGATTGTTTGCCTCGGGAAACGTGGAGCGAAAGCCATCCATTGTCAACAAAAGTTCATTTATAGTCACTCATGCCTAGAAAAGCCTTATTACTCGGTTTAAATGCCTTTATAATCCCATTATTGAATTTATTTTGAATTGTTTTTACATTTTTTGATTAAAACAGATTGTAACTGATTGTTTGCCTCGGGAAACGTGGAGCGAAAGCCATCCATTGTCAAGAAAAGTTCATTTATAGTCACTCATGCCTAAAAAAGCCTTATTACTCGGTTTAAATGCCTTTATAATCCCATTATTGAATTTATTTTGAATTTTTTTTACATTTTTTGATTAAAACATATTGTAATTGAATGTTTACCTCTAGAAACGTGGAGCAAAAGCCATCCATTGTCAAGAAAAGTTCATTTATAGTCACTCAAGCCTAGAAAAGCCTTATTACTCAATTTAAATGCCTTTATAATCCCATTATTGAATTTATTTTGAATTTTTTTTACATTTTTCGATTAAAACAGATTGTAATTGATTGTTTAACTCGGGAAACGTGGAGCGAAAGCCATCCATTGTCAAGAAAAGATCATTTATAGTCACTCATGCCTAGAAAAGCCTTATTACTCGGTTTAAATGCCTTTATAACCCCATAATTGAATTTATTTTGAATTTTTTTTACATTTTTTTATTAAAACAGATTGTAATTGATTGTTTACCTCGGGAAACATGGAGCAAAAGCCATCCATTGTCAAGAAAAGTTCATTTATAGTCACTTATGCCTAGAAAAGCCTTATTACTCGGTTTAAATGCCTTTATAATCCCATTATGGAATTTATTTTGAATTGTTTTTACATTTTTTGATTAAAACAGATTGTAACTGATTGTTTGCCTCGGGAAACATGGAGCGAAAGCCATCCATTGTCAAGAAAAGTTCATTTATAGTCACTCATGCCTAGAAAAGCCTTATTACTCGGTTTAAATGCCTTTATAATCCCATTATTGAATTTATTTTGAATGTTTTTTTACATTTTTTGATTAAAACAGATTGTAATTGATTGTTTGCCTCGAGAAACGTGGAGCGAAAGCCATCCATTGTCAAGAAAAGTTCATTTATAGTCCCTCATGCCTAGAAAAGCCTTATTACTCGGTTTAAATGCCTTTATAATCCCATTATTGAATTTATTTTGAATTGTTTTTACATTTTTTGGTTAAAACAGATTATAATTGATTGTTTGCCTCGGGAAACGTGGAGCGAAAGCCATCCATTGTCAACAAAAGTTCATTTATAGTCACTCATGCCTAGAAAAGCCTTATTACTCGGTTTAAATGCCTTTATAATCCCATTATTGAATTTATTTTGAATTTTTTTTATATTTTTTGGTTAAAACATATTCTAATTGATTGTTTGCCTCGGGAAACTTGGAGCGAAAGCCATCCATTGTCAAGAAAAGATCATTTATAGTCACTCATGCCTAGAAAAGCCTTATTACTCGGTTTAAATGCCTTTATAATCCCATTATTGAATTTATTTTGAATTGTTTTTACATTTTTTGATTAAAACAGATTGTAACTGATTGTTTGCCTCGAGAAACGTGGAGCGAAAGCCATCCATTGTCAAGAAAAGTTCATTTATAGTCACTCATGCCTAGAAAAGCCTTATTACTCGGTTTAAATGCCTTTATAATCCCATTATTGAATTTATTTTTAATTTTTTTTACATTTTTTGATTAAAACATATTGTAATAGATTGTTTACCTCTAGAAACATGCAGCGAATGCCATCCATTGTCAAGAAAAGTTCATTTATAGTCACTCATGCCTAGAAAAGCCTTATTACTCGGTTTAAATGCCTTTATAATCCCATTATTGAATTTATTTTGAATTGTTTTTACATTTTTTGATTAAAACAGATTGTAATTGATTGTTTGCCTCGGGAAACGTGGAGCGAAAGCCATCCATTGTCAACAAAAGTTCATTTATAGTCACTCATGCCTAGAAAAGCCTTATTACTCGGTTTAAATGCCTTTATAATCCCATTATTGAATTTATTTTGAATTTTTTTTATATTTTTTGGTTAAAACATATTCTAATTGATTGTTTGCCTCGGGAAACTTGGAGCGAAAGCCATCCATTGTCAAGAAAAGATCATTTATAGTCACTAATGCCTAGAAAAGCATTATTGCTCGGTTTAAATGCCTTTATAATCCCATTATTGAATTTATTTTGAATTGTTTTTACATTTTTTGATTAAAACAGATTGTAATTTATTGTTTGCCTCAGGAAACGTGGAGCGAAAGCCATCCATTGTCAAGAAAAGATCATTTATAGTCACTCATGCCTAGAAAAGCCTTATTACTCGGTTTAAATGCCTTTATAATCCCATTATTGAATTTATTTTGAATTGTTTTTACATTTTTTGATTAAAACAGATTGTAACTGATTGTTTACCTCGAGAAACGTGGAGCGAAAGCCATCCATTGTCAAGAAAAGTTCATTTATAGTCACTCATGCCTAGAAAAGCCTTATTACTCGGTTTAAATGCCTTTATAATCCCATTATTGAATTTATTTTTAATTTTTTTTACATTTTTTGATTAAAACATATTGTAATAGATTGTTTACCTCTAGAAACATGCAGCGAATGCCATCCATTGTCAAGAAAAGTTCATTTATAGTCACTCATGCCTAGAAAAGCCTTATTACTCGGTTTAAATGCCTTTATAATCCCATTATTGAATTTATTTTGAATTGTTTTTACATTTTTTGGTTAAAACAGATTGTAATTGATTGTTTGCCTCGGGAAACGTGGAGCGAAAGCCATCCATTGTCAACAAAAGTTCATTTATAGTCACTCATGCCTAGAAAAGCCTTATTACTCGGTTTAAATGCCTTTATAATCCCATTATTGAATTTATTTTGAATTGTTTTTACATTTTTTGATTAAAACAGATTGTAATTGATTGTTTGCCTCGAGAAACGTGGAGCGAAAGCCATCCATTGTCAAGAAAAGTTCATTTATAGTCACTCATGCCTAAAAAAGCCTTATTACTCGGTTTAAATGCCTTTATAATCCCATTATTGAATTTATTTTGAATTGTTTTTACATTTTTTGGTTAAAACAGATTATAATTGATTGTTTGCCTCGGGAAACGTGGAGCGAAAGCCATCCATTGTCAACAAAAGTTCATTTATAGTCACTCATGCCTAGAAAAGCCTTATTACTCGGTTTAAATGCCTTTATAATCCCATTATTGAATTTATTTTGAATTTTTTTTATATTTTTTGGTTAAAACATATTCTAATTGATTGTTTGCCTCGGGAAACTTGGAGCGAAAGCCATCCATTGTCAAGAAAAGATCATTTATAGTCACTCATGCCTAGAAAAGCCTTATTACTCGGTTTAAATGCCTTTATAATCCCATTATTGAATTTATTTTGAATTGTTTTTACATTTTTTGATTAAAACAGATTGTAACTGATTGTTTGCCTCGAGAAACGTGGAGCGAAAGCCATCCATTGTCAAGAAAAGTTCATTTATAGTCACTCATGCCTAGAAAAGCCTTATTACTCGGTTTAAATGCCTTTATAATCCCATTATTGAATTTATTTTTAATTTTTTTTACATTTTTTGATTAAAACATATTGTAATAGATTGTTTACCTCTAGAAACATGCAGCGAATGCCATCCATTGTCAAGAAAAGTTCATTTATAGTCACTCATGCCTAGAAAAGCCTTATTACTCGGTTTAAATGCCTTTATAATCCCATTATTGAATTTATTTTGAATTGTTTTTACATTTTTTGATTAAAACAGATTGTAATTGATTGTTTGCCTCGGGAAACGTGGAGCGAAAGCCATCCATTGTCAACAAAAGTTCATTTATAGTCACTCATGCCTAGAAAAGCCTTATTACTCGGTTTAAATGCCTTTATAATCCCATTATTGAATTTATTTTGAATTGTTTTTACATTTTTTGATTAAAACAGATTGTAACTGATTGTTTGCCTCGGGAAACGTGGAGCGAAAGCCATCCATTGTCAAGAAAAGTTCATTTATAGTCACTCATGCCTAAAAAAGCCTTATTACTCGGTTTAAATGCCTTTATAATCCCATTATTGAATTTATTTTGAATTTTTTTTACATTTTTTGATTAAAACATATTGTAATTGAATGTTTACCTCTAGAAACGTGGAGCAAAAGCCATCCATTGTCAAGAAAAGTTCATTTATAGTCACTCAAGCCTAGAAAAGCCATATTACTCAATTTAAATGCCTTTATAATCCCATTATTGAATTTATTTTGAATTTTTTTTACATTTTTCGATTAAAACAGATTGTAATTGATTGTTTAACTCGGGAAACGTGGAGCGAAAGCCATCCATTGTCAAGAAAAGATCATTTATAGTCACTCATGCCTAGAAAAGCCTTATTACTCGGTTTAAATGCCTTTATAACCCCATAATTGAATTTATTTTGAATTTTTTTTACATTTTTTTATTAAAACAGATTGTAATTGATTGTTTACCTCGGGAAACATGGAGCAAAAGCCATCCATTGTCAAGAAAAGTTCATTTATAGTCACTTATGCCTAGAAAAGCCTTATTACTCGGTTTAAATGCCTTTATAATCCCATTATGGAATTTATTTTGAATTGTTTTTACATTTTTTGATTAAAACAGATTGTAACTGATTGTTTGCCTCGGGAAACATGGAGCGAAAGCCATCCATTGTCAAGAAAAGTTCATTTATAGTCACTCATGCCTAGAAAAGCCTTATTACTCGGTTTAAATGCCTTTATAATCCCATTATTGAATTTATTTTGAATGTTTTTTTACATTTTTTGATTAAAACAGATTGTAATTGATTGTTTGCCTCGAGAAACGTGGAGCGAAAGCCATCCATTGTCAAGAAAAGTTCATTTATAGTCCCTCATGCCTAGAAAAGCCTTATTACTCGGTTTAAATGCCTTTATAATCCCATTATTGAATTTATTTTGAATTGTTTTTACATTTTTTGGTTAAAACAGATTATAATTGATTGTTTGCCTCGGGAAACGTGGAGCGAAAGCCATCCATTGTCAACAAAAGTTCATTTATAGTCACTCATGCCTAGAAAAGCCTTATTACTCGGTTTAAATGCCTTTATAATCCCATTATTGAATTTATTTTGAATTTTTTTTATATTTTTTGGTTAAAACATATTCTAATTGATTGTTTGCCTCGGGAAACTTGGAGCGAAAGCCATCCATTGTCAAGAAAAGATCATTTATAGTCACTCATGCCTAGAAAAGCCTTATTACTCGGTTTAAATGCCTTTATAATCCCATTATTGAATTTATTTTGAATTGTTTTTACATTTTTTGATTAAAACAGATTGTAACTGATTGTTTGCCTCGAGAAACGTGGAGCGAAAGCCATCCATTGTCAAGAAAAGTTCATTTATAGTCACTCATGCCTAGAAAAGCCTTATTACTCGGTTTAAATGCCTTTATAATCCCATTATTGAATTTATTTTTAATTTTTTTTACATTTTTTGATTAAAACATATTGTAATAGATTGTTTACCTCTAGAAACATGCAGCGAATGCCATCCATTGTCAAGAAAAGTTCATTTATAGTCACTCATGCCTAGAAAAGCCTTATTACTCGGTTTAAATGCCTTTATAATCCCATTATTGAATTTATTTTGAATTGTTTTTACATTTTTTGATTAAAACAGATTGTAATTGATTGTTTGCCTCGGGAAACGTGGAGCGAAAGCCATCCATTGTCAACAAAAGTTCATTTATAGTCACTCATGCCTAGAAAAGCCTTATTACTCGGTTTAAATGCCTTTATAATCCCATTATTGAATTTATTTTGAATTTTTTTTATATTTTTTGGTTAAAACATATTCTAATTGATTGTTTGCCTCGGGAAACTTGGAGCGAAAGCCATCCATTGTCAAGAAAAGATCATTTATAGTCACTAATGCCTAGAAAAGCCTTATTGCTCGGTTTAAATGCCTTTATAATCCCATTATTGAATTTATTTTGAATTGTTTTTACATTTTTTGATTAAAACAGATTGTAATTTATTGTTTGCCTCAGGAAACGTGGAGCGAAAGCCATCCATTGTCAAGAAAAGATCATTTATAGTCACTCATGCCTAGAAAAGCCTTATTACTCGGTTTAAATGCCTTTATAATCCCATTATTGAATTTATTTTGAATTGTTTTTACATTTTTTGATTAAAACAGATTGTAACTGATTGTTTACCTCGAGAAACGTGGAGCGAAAGCCATCCATTGTCAAGAAAAGTTCATTTATAGTCACTCATGCCTAGAAAAGCCTTATTACTCGGTTTAAATGCCTTTATAATCCCATTATTGAATTTATTTTTAATTTTTTTTACATTTTTTGATTAAAACATATTGTAATAGATTGTTTACCTCTAGAAACATGCAGCGAATGCCATCCATTGTCAAGAAAAGTTCATTTATAGTCACTCATGCCTAGAAAAGCCTTATTACTCGGTTTAAATGCCTTTATAATCCCATTATTGAATTTATTTTGAATTGTTTTTACATTTTTTGATTAAAACAGATTGTAATTGATTGTTTGCCTCGGGAAACGTGGAGCGAAAGCCATCCATTGTCAACAAAAGTTCATTTATAGTCACTCATGCCTAGAAAAGCCTTATTACTCGGTTTAAATGCCTTTATAATCCCATTATTGAATTTATTTTGAATTTTTTTTATATTTTTTGGTTAAAACATATTCTAATTGATTGTTTGCCTCGGGAAACTTGGAGCGAAAGCCATCCATTGTCAAGAAAAAATCATTTATAGTCACTAATGCCTAGAAAAGCCTTATTGCTCGGTTTAAATGCCTTTATAATCCCATTATTGAATTTATTTTGAATTGTTTTTACATTTTTTGATTAAAACAGATTGTAATTTATTGTTTGCCTCGGGAAACGTGGAGCGAAAGCCATCCATTGTCAAGAAAAGATTATTTATAGTCACTCATGCCTATAAAAGCCTTATTACTCGGTTTAAATGCCTTTATAATCGCATTATTGAATTTATTTTGAATTGTTTTTACATTTTTTGATTAAAAGAGATTGTAACTGATTGTTTGCCTCGAGAAACGTGGAGCGAAAGCCATCCATTGTCAAGAAAAGTTCATTTATAGTCACTCATGCCTAAAAAAGCCTTATTACTCGGTTTAAATGCCTTTATAATCCCATTATTGAATTTATTTTTAATTTTTTTTACATTTTTTGATTAAAACATATTGTAATAGATTGTTTACCTCTAGAAACATGCAGCGAATGCCATCCATTGTCAAGAAAAGTTCATTTATAGTCACTCATGCCTAGAAAAGCCTTATTACTCGGTTTAAATGCCTTTATAATCCCATTATTGAATTTATTTTGAATTGTTTTTACATTTTTTGATTAAAACAGATTGTAATTGATTGTTTGCCTCGGGAAACGTGGAGCGAAAGCCATCCATTGTCAACAAAAGTTCATTTATAGTCACTCATGCCTAGAAAAGCCTTATTACTCGGTTTAAATGCCTTTATAATCCCATTATTGAATTTATTTTGAATTTTTTTTATATTTTTTGGTTAAAACATATTCTAATTGATTGTTTGCCTCGGGAAACTTGGAGCGAAAGCCATCCATTGTCAAGAAAAAATCATTTATAGTCACTAATGCCTAGAAAAGCCTTATTGCTCGGTTTAAATGCCTTTATAATCCCATTATTGAATTTATTTTGAATTGTTTTTACATTTTTTGATTAAAACAGATTGTAACTGATTGTTTGCCTCGGGAAACGTGGAGCGAAAGCCATCCATTGTCAACAAAAGTTCATTTATAGTCACTCATGCCTAGAAAAGCCTTATTACTCGATTTAAATGCCTTTATAATCCCATTATTGAATTTATTTTGAATTTTTTTTACATTTTTTGATTGAAACATATTGTAATTGAATGTTTACCTCTAGAAACATGGAGCAAAAGCCATCCATTGTCAAGAAAAGTTCATTTATAGTCACTCAAGCCTAGAAAAGCCTTATTACTCAGTTTAAATGCCTTTATAATCCCATTATTGAATTTATTTTGAATTGTTTTTACATTTTTTGATTAAAACAGATTGTAACTGATTGTTTGCCTCGAGAAACGTGGAGCGAAAGCCATCCATTGTCACGAAAAGTTCATTTATAGTCACTCATGCCTTGAAAAGCCTTATTACTCGGTTTAAATGCCTTTATAATCCCATTATTGAATTTATTTTGAATGTTTTTTTACATTTTTTGATTAAAACAGATTGTAATTGATTGTTTGCCTCGTGAAACATGGAGCGAAAGCCATCCATTGTCAAGAAAAGTTCATTTATAGTCCCTCATGCCTAGAAAAGCCTTATTACTCGGTTTAAATGCCTTTATAATCCCATTATTGAATTTATTTTGAATTGTTTTTACATTTTTTGATTAAAACAGATTGTAATTGATTGTTTGCCTCGGGAAACGTGGAGCGAAAGCCATCCATTGTCAACAAAAGTTCATTTATAGTCACTCATGCCTAGAAAAGCCTTATTACTCGGTTTAAATGCCTTTATAATCCCATTATTGAATTTATTTTGAATTGTTTTTACATTTTTTGATTAAAACAGATTGTAATTGATTGTTTGCCTCGGGAAACGTGGAGCGAAAGCCATCCATTGTCAAGAAAAGTTCATTTATAGTCACTCATGCCTAAAAAAGCCTTATTACTCGGTTTAAATGCCTTTATAATCCCATTATTGAATTTATTTTGAATTGTTTTTACATTTTTTTGTTAAAACAGATTATAATTGATTGTTTGCCTCGGGAAACGTGGAGCGAAAGCCATCCATTGTCAACAAAAGTTCATTTATAGTCACTCATGCCTAGAAAAGCCTTATTACTCGGTTTAAATGCCTTTATAATCCCATTATTGAATTTTTTTTGAATTTTTTTTATATTTTTTGGTTAAAACATATTCTAATTGATTGTTTGCCTCGGGAAACTTGGAGCGAAAGCCATCCATTGTCAAGAAAAGATCATTTATAGTCACTCATGCCTAGAAAAGCCTTATTACTCGGTTTAAATGCCTTTATAATCCCATTATTGAATTTATTTTGAATTGTTTTTACATTTTTTGATTAAAACAGATTGTAACTGATTGTTTGCCTCGAGAAACGTGGAGCGAAAGCCATCCATTGTCAAGAAAAGTTCATTTATAGTCACTCATGCCTAGAAAAGCCTTATTACTCGGTTTAAATGCCTTTATAATCCCATTATTGAATTTATTTTTAATTTTTTTTACATTTTTTGATTAAAACATATTGTAATAGATTGTTTACCTCTAGAAACATGCAGCGAATGCCATCCATTGTCAAGAAAAGTTCATTTATAGTCACTCATGCCTAGAAAAGCCTTATTACTCGGTTTAAATGCCTTTATAATCCCATTATTGAATTTATTTTGAATTGTTTTTACATTTTTTGATTAAAACAGATTGTAATTGATTGTTTGCCTCGGGAAACGTGGAGCGAAAGCCATCCATTGTCAACAAAAGTTCATTTATAGTCACTCATGCCTAGAAAAGCCTTATTACTCGGTTTAAATGCCTTTATAATCCCATTATTGAATTTATTTTGAATTTTTTTTATATTTTTTGGTTAAAACATATTCTAATTGATTGTTTGCCTCGGGAAACTTGGAGCGAAAGCCATCCATTGTCAAGAAAAAATCATTTATAGTCACTAATGCCTAGAAAAGCCTTATTGCTCGGTTTAAATGCCTTTATAATCCCATTATTGAATTTATTTTGAATTGTTTTTACATTTTTTGATTAAAACAGATTGTAATTTATTGTTTGCCTCGGGAAACGTGGAGCGAAAGCCATCCATTGTCAAGAAAAGATCATTTATAGTCACTCATGCCTATAAAAGCCTTATTACTCGGTTTAAATGCCTTTATAATCCCATTATTGAATTTATTTTGAATTGTTTTTACATTTTTTGATTAAAACAGATTGTAACTGATTGTTTGCCTCGAGAAACGTGGAGCGAAAGCCATCCATTGTCAAGAAAAGTTCATTTATAGTCACTCATGCCTAGAAAAGCCTTATTACTCGGTTTAAATGCCTTTATAATCCCATTATTGAATTTATTTTTAATTTTTTTTACATTTTTTGATTAACAAATATTGTAATAGATTGTTTACCTCTAGAAACATGCAGCGAATGCCATCCATTGTCAAGAAAAGTTCATTTATAGTCACTCATGCCTAGAAAAGCCTTATTACTCGGTTTAAATGCCTTTATAATCCCATTATTGAATTTATTTTGAATTGTTTTTACATTTTTTGATTAAAACAGATTGTAATTGATTGTTTGCCTTGGGAAACGTGGAGCGAAAGCCATCCATTGTCAACAAAAGTTCATTTATAGTCACTCATGCCTAGAAAAGCCTTATTACTCGGTTTAAATGCCTTTATAATCCCATTATTGAATTTATTTTGAATTTTTTTTATATTTTTTGGTTAAAACATATTCTAATTGATTGTTTGCCTCGGGAAACTTGGAGCGAAAGCCATCCATTGTCAAGAAAAGATCATTTATAGTCACTAATGCCTCGAAAAGCCTTATTGCTCGGTTTAAATGCCTTTATAATCCCATTATTGAATTTATTTTGAATTGTTTTTACATTTTTTGATTAAAACAGATTGTAATTTATTGTTTGCCTCGGGAAACGTGGAGCGAAAGCCATCCATTGTCAAGAAAAGATCATTTATAGTCACTCATGCCTAGAAAAGCCTTATTACTCGGTTTAAATGCCTTTATAATCCCATTATTGAATTTATTTTGAATTGTTTTTACATTTTTTGATTAAAACAGATTGTAACTGATTGTTTACCTCGAGAAACGTGGAGCGAAAGCCATCCATTGTCAAGAAAAGTTCATTTATAGTCACTCATGCCTAGAAAAGCCTTATTACTCGGTTTAAATGCCTTTATAATCCCATTATTGAATTTATTTTTAATTTTTTTTACATTTTTTGATTAAAACATATTGTAATAGATTGTTTACCTCTAGAAACATGCAGCGAATGCCATCCATTGTCAAGAAAAGTTCATTTATAGTCACTCATGCCTAGAAAAGCCTTATTACTCGGTTTAAATGCCTTTATAATCCCATTATTGAATTTATTTTGAATTGTTTTTACATTTTTTGATTAAAACAGATTGTAATTGATTGTTTGCCTCGGGAAACGTGGAGCGAAAGCCATCCATTGTCAACAAAAGTTCATTTATAGTCACTCATGCCTAGAAAAGCCTTATTACTCGGTTTAAATGCCTTTATAATCCCATTATTGAATTTATTTTGAATTTTTTTTATATTTTTTGGTTAAAACATATTCTAATTGATTGTTTGCCTCGGGAAACTTGGAGCGAAAGCCATCCATTGTCAAGAAAAAATCATTTATAGTCACTAATGCCTAGAAAAGCCTTATTGCTCGGTTTAAATGCCTTTATAATCCCATTATTGAATTTATTTTGAATTGTTTTTACATTTTTTGATTAAAACAGATTGTAATTTATTGTTTGCCTCGGGAAACGTGGAGCGAAAGCCATCCATTGTCAAGAAAAGATTATTTATAGTCACTCATGCCTATAAAAGCCTTATTACTCGGTTTAAATGCCTTTATAATCCCATTATTGAATTTATTTTGAATTGTTTTTACATTTTTTGATTAAAACAGATTGTAACTGATTGTTTGCCTCGAGAAACGTGGAGCGAAAGCCATCCATTGTCAAGAAAAGTTCATTTATAGTCACTCATGCCTAAAAAAGCCTTATTACTCGGTTTAAATGCCTTTATAATCCCATTATTGAATTTATTTTTAATTTTTTTTACATTTTTTGATTAAAACATATTGTAATAGATTGTTTACCTCTAGAAACATGCAGCGAATGCCATCCATTGTCAAGAAAAGTTCATTTATAGTCACTCATGCCTAGAAAAGCCTTATTACTCGGTTTAAATGCCTTTATAATCCCATTATTGAATTTATTTTGAATTGTTTTTACATTTTTTGATTAAAACAGATTATAATTGATTGTTTGCCTTGGGAAACGTGGAGCGAAAGCCATCCATTGTAAACAAAAGTTCATTTATAGTCACTCATGCCTAGAAAAGCCTTATTACTCGGTTTAAATGCCTTTATAATCCCATTATTGAATTTATTTTGAATTTTTTTTATATTTTTTGGTTAAAACATATTCTAATTGATTGTTTGCCTCGGGAAACTTGGAGCGAAAGCCATCCATTGTCAAGAAAAAATCATTTATAGTCACTAATGCCTAGAAAAGCCTTATTGCTCGGTTTAAATGCCTTTATAATCCCATTATTGAATTTATTTTGAATTGTTTTTACATTTTTTGATTAAAACAGATTGTAATTTATTGTTTGCCTCGGGAAACGTGGAGCGAAAGCCATCCATTGTCAAGAAAAGATCATTTATAGTCACTCATGCCTATAAAAGCCTTATTACTCGGTTTAAATGCCTTTATAATCCCGATATTGAATTTATTTTGAATTGTTTTTACATTTTTTGATTAAAACAGATTGTAACTGATTGTTTGCCTCGAGAAACGTGGAGCGAAAGCCATCCATTGTCAAGAAAAGTTCATTTATAGTCACTCATGCCTAGAAAAGCCTTATTACTCGGTTTAAATGCCTTTATAATCCCATTATTGAATTTATTTTTAATTTTTTTTACATTTTTTGATTAAAACATATTGTAATAGATTGTTTACCTCTAGAAACATGCAGCGAATGCCATCCATTGTCAAGAAAAGTTCATTTATAGTCACTCATGCCTAGAAAAGCCTTATTACTCGGTTTAAATGCCTTTATAATCCCATTATTGAATTTATTTTGAATTGTTTTTACATTTTTTGTTTAAAACAGATTGTAATTGATTGTTTGCCTCGGGAAACGTGGAGCGAAAGCCATCCATTGTCAACAAAAGTTCATTTATAGTCACTCATGCCTAGAAAAGCCTTATTACTCGGTTTAAATGCCTTTATAATCCCATTATTGAATTTATTTTGAATTTTTTTTATATTTTTTGGTTAAAACATATTCTAATTGATTGTTTGCCTCGGGAAACTTGGAGCGAAAGCCATCCATTGTCAAGAAAAGATCATTTATAGTCACTAATGCCTAGAAAAGCCTTATTGCTCGGTTTAAATGCCTTTATAATCCCATTATCGAATTTATTTTGAATTGTTTTTACTTTTTTTGATTAAAACAGATTGTAATTTATTGTTTGCCTCGGGAAACGTGGAGCGAAAGCCATCCATTGTCAAGAAAAGATCATTTATAGTCACCCATGCCTAGAAAAGCCTTATTACTCGGTTTAAATGCCTTTATAATCCCATTATTGAATTTATTTTGAATTGTTTTTACATTTTTTGATTAAAACAGATTGTAACTGATTGTTTGCCTCGAGAAACGTGGTGCGAAAGCCATCCATTGTCAAGAAAAGTTCATTTATAGTCACTCATGCCTAGAAAAGCCTTATTACTCGGTTTAAATGCCTTTATAATCCCATTATTGAATTTATTTTTAATTTTTTTTACATTTTTTGATTAAAACATATTGTAATAGATTGTTTACCTCAAGAAACATGCAGCGAATGCCATCCATTGTCAAGAAAAGTTCATTTATAGTCACTCATGCCTAGAAAAGCCTTATTACTCGGTTTAAATGCCTTTATAATCCCATTATTGAATTTATTTTGAATTGTTTTTACATTTTTTGATTAAAACAGATTGTAACTGATTGTTTACCTCGAGAAACGTGGAGCGAAAGCCATCCATTGTCAAGAAAAGTTCATTTATAGTCACTCATGCCTAGAAAAGCCTTATTACTCGGTTTAAATGCCTTTATAATCCCATTATTGAATTTATTTTTAATTTTTTTTACATTTTTTGATTAAAACATATTGTAATAGATTGTTTACCTCTAGAAACATGCAGCGAATGCCATCCATTGTCAAGAAAAGTTCATTTATAGTCACTCATGCCTAGAAAAGCCTTATTACTCGGTTTAAATGCCTTTATAATCCCATTATTGAATTTATTTTGAATTGTTTTTACATTTTTTGATTAAAACAGATTGTAATTGATTGTTTGCCTCGGGAAACGTGGAGCGAAAGCCATCCATTGTCAACAAAAGTTCATTTATAGTCACTCATGCCTAGAAAAGCCTTATTACTCGGTTTAAATGCCTTTATAATCCCATTATTGAATTTATTTTGAATTTTTTTTATATTTTTTGGTTAAAACATATTCTAATTGATTGTTTGCCTCGGGAAACTTGGAGCGAAAGCCATCCATTGTCAAGAAAAAATCATTTATAGTCACTAATGCCTAGAAAAGCCTTATTGCTCGGTTTAAATGCCTTTATAATCCCATTATTGAATTTATTTTGAATTGTTTTTACATTTTTTGATTAAAACAGATTGTAATTTATTGTTTGCCTCGGGAAACGTGGAGCGAAAGCCATCCATTGTCAAGAAAAGATTATTTATAGTCACTCATGCCTATAAAAGCCTTATTACTCGGTTTAAATGCCTTTATAATCCCATTATTGAATTTATTTTGAATTGTTTTTACATTTTTTGATTAAAACAGATTGTAACTGATTGTTTGCCTCGAGAAACGTGGAGCGAAAGCCATCCATTGTCAAGAAAAGTTCATTTATAGTCACTCATGCCTAAAAAAGCCTTATTACTCGGTTTAAATGCCTTTATAATCCCATTATTGAATTTATTTTTAATTTTTTTTACATTTTTTGATTAAAACATATTGTAATAGATTGTTTACCTCTAGAAACATGCAGCGAATGCCATCCATTGTCAAGAAAAGTTCATTTATAGTCACTCATGCCTAGAAAAGCCTTATTACTCGGTTTAAATGCCTTTATAATCCCATTATTGAATTTATTTTGAATTGTTTTTACATTTTTTGATTAAAACAGATTATAATTGATTGTTTGCCTTGGGAAACGTGGAGCGAAAGCCATCCATTGTAAACAAAAGTTCATTTATAGTCACTCATGCCTAGAAAAGCCTTATTACTCGGTTTAAATGCCTTTATAATCCCATTATTGAATTTATTTTGAATTTTTTTTATATTTTTTGGTTAAAACATATTCTAATTGATTGTTTGCCTCGGGAAGCTTGGAGCGAAAGCCATCCATTGTCAAGAAAAAATCATTTATAGTCACTAATGCCTAGAAAAGCCTTATTGCTCGGTTTAAATGCCTTTATAATCCCATTATTGAATTTATTTTGAATTGTTTTCACATTTTTTGATTAAAACAGATTGTAATTTATTGTTTGCCTCGGGAAACGTGGAGCGAAAGCCATCCATTGTCAAGAAAAGATCATTTATAGTCACTCATGCCTATAAAAGCCTTATTACTCGGTTTAAATGCCTTTATAATCCCGATATTGAATTTATTTTGAATTGTTTTTACATTTTTTGATTAAAACAGATTGTAACTGATTGTTTGCCTCGAGAAACGTGGAGCGAAAGCCATCCATTGTCAAGAAAAGTTCATTTATAGTCACTCATGCCTAGAAAAGCCTTATTACTCGGTTTAAATGCCTTTATAATCCCATTATTGAATTTATTTTTAATTTTTTTTACATTTTTTGATTAAAACATATTGTAATAGATTGTTTACCTCTAGAAACATGCAGCGAATGCCATCCATTGTCAAGAAAAGTTCATTTATAGTCACTCATGCCTAGAAAAGCCTTATTACTCGGTTTAAATGCCTTTATAATCCCATTATTGAATTTATTTTGAATTGTTTTTACATTTTTTGATTAAAACAGATTGTAATTGATTGTTTGCCTCGGGAAACGTGGAGCGAAAGCCATCCATTGTCAACAAAAGTTCATTTATAGTCACTCATGCCTAGAAAAGCCTTATTACTCGGTTTAAATGCCTTTATAATCCCATTATTGAATTTATTTTCAATTTTTTTTATATTTTTTGGTTAAAACATATTCTAATTGATTGTTTGCCTCGGGAAACTTGGAGCGAAAGCCATCCATTGTCAAGAAAAGATCATTTATAGTCACTAATGCCTAGAAAAGCCTTATTGCTCGGTTTAAATGCCTTTATAATCCCATTATTGAATTTATTTTGAATTGTTTTTACATTTTTTGATTAAAACAGATTGTAATTTATTGTTTGCCTCGGGAAACGTGGAGCGAAAGCCATCCATTGTCAAGAAAAGATCATTTATAGTCACCCATGCCTAGAAAAACCTTATTACTCGGTTTAAATGCCTTTATAATCCCATTATTGAATTTATTTTGAATTGTTTTTACATTTTTTGATTAAAACAGATTGTAACTGATTGTTTGCCTCGAGAAACGTGGTGCGAAAGCCATCCATTGTCAAGAAAAGTTCATTTATAGTCACTCATGCCTAGAAAAGCCTTATTACTCGGTTTAAATGCCTTTATAATCCCATTATTGAATTTATTTTTAATTTTTTTTACATTTTTTGATTAAAACATATTGTAATAGATTGTTTACCTCTAGAAACATGCAGCGAATGCCATCCATTGTCAAGAAAAGTTCATTTATAGTCACTCATGCCTAGAAAAGCCTTATTACTCGGTTTAAATGCCTTTATAATCCCATTATTGAATTTATTTTGAATTGTTTTTACATTTTTTGATTAAAACAGATTGTAATTGATTGTTTGCCTCGGGAAACGTGGAGCGAAAGCCATCCATTGTCAACAAAAGTTCATTTATAGTCACTCATGCCTAGAAAAGCCTTATTACTCGGTTTAAATGCCTTTATAATCCCATTATTGAATTTATTTTGAATTTTTTTTATATTTTTTGGTTAAAACATATTCTAATTGATTGTTTGCCTCGGGAAACTTGGAGCGAAAGCCATCCATTGTCAAGAAAAGATCATTTATAGTCACTAATGCCTAGAAAAGCCTTATTGCTCGGTTTAAATGCCTTTATAATCCCATTATTGAATTTATTTTGAATTGTTTTTACATATTTTGATTAAAACAGATTGTAATTTATTGTTTGCCTCGGGAAACGTGGAGCGAAAGCCATCCATTGTCAAGAAAAGATCATTTATAGTCACTCATGCCTAGAAAATCCTTATTACTCGGTTTAAATGCCTTGATAATCCCATTATTGAATTTATTTTGAATTGTTTTTACATTTTTTGATTAAAACAGATTGTAACTGATTGTTTGCCTCGAGAAACGTGGAGCGAAAGCCATCCATTGTCAAGAAAAGTTCATTTATAGTCACTCATGCCTAGAAAAGCCTTATTACTCGGTTTAGATGCCTTTATAATCCCATTATTGAATTTATTTTTAATTTTTTTTACATTTTTTGATTAAAACATATTGTAATAGAATGTTTACCTCTAGAAACATGGAGCAAAAGCCATCCATTGTCAAGAAAAGTTCATTTATAGTCACTCAAGCCTAGAAAAGCCTTATTACTCAGTTTAAATGCCTTTATAATCCCATTATTGAATTTATTTTGAATTGTTTTTACATTTTTTGATTAAAACAGATTGTAACTGATTGTTTGCCTCGAGAAACGTGGAGCGAAAGCCATCCATTGTCACGAAAAGTTCATTTATAGTCACTCATGCCTTGAAAAGCCTTATTACTCGGTTTAAATGCCTTTATAATCCCATTATTGAATTTATTTTGAATTGTTTTTACATTTTTTGATTAAAACAGATTATAATTGATTGTTTGCCTCGGGAAACGTGGAGCGAAAGCCATCCATTGTCAACAAAAGTTCATTTATAGTCACTCATGCCTAGAAAAGCCTTATTACTCGGTTTAAATGCCTTTATAATCCCATTATTGAATTTATTTTGAATTTTTTTTATATTTTTTGGTTAAAACATATTCTAATTGATTGTTTGCCTCGGGAAACTTGGAGCGAAAGCCATCCATTGTCAAGAAAAAATCATTTATAGTCACTAATGCCTAGAAAAGCCTTATTGCTCGGTTTAAATGCCTTTATAATCCCATTATTGAATTTATTTTGAATTGTTTTTACATTTTTTGATTAAAACAGATTGTGACTGATTGTTTGCCTCGGGAAACGTGGAGCGAAAGCCATCCATTGTCAACAAAAGTTCATTTATAGTCACTCATGCCTCGAAAAGCCTTATTACTCGATTTAAATGCCTTTATAATCCCATTATTGAATTTATTTTGAATTTTTTTTACATTTTTTGATTGAAACATATTGTAATTGAATGTTTACCTCTAGAAACATGGAGCAAAAGCCATCCATTGTCAAGAAAAGTTCATTTATAGTCACTCAAGCCTAGAAAAGCCTTATTACTCAGTTTAAATGCCTTTATAATCCCATTATTGAATTTATTTTGAATTGTTTTTACATTTTTTGATTAAAACAGATTGTAACTGATTGTTTGCCTCGAGAAACGTGGAGCGAAAGCCATCCATTGTCACGAAAAGTTCATTTATAGTCACTCATGCCTTGAAAAGCCTTATTACTCGGTTTAAATGCCTTTATAATCCCATTATTGAATTTATTTTGAATGTTTTTTTACATTTTTTGATTAAAACAGATTGTAATTGATTGTTTGCCTCGTGAAACATGGAGCGAAAGCCATCCATTGTCAAGAAAAGTTCATTTATAGTCCCTCATGCCTAGAAAAGCCTTATTACTCGGTTTAAATGCCTTTATAATCCCATTATTGAATTTATTTTGAATTGTTTTTACATTTTTTGATTAAAACAGATTGTAATTGATTGTTTGCCTCGGAAAACGTGGAGCGAAAGCCATCCATTGTCAACAAAAGTTCATTTATAGTCACTCATGCCTAGAAAAGCCTTATTACTCGGTTTAAATGCCTTTATAATCCCATTATTGAATTTATTTTGAATTGTTTTTACATTTTTTGATTAAAACAGATTGTAATTGATTGTTTGCCTCGGGAAACGTGGAGCGAAAGCCATCCATTGTCAAGAAAAGTTCATTTATAGTCACTCATGCCTAAAAAAGCCTTATTACTCGGTTTAAATGCCTTTATAATCCCATTATTGAATTTATTTTGAATTTTTTTTACATTTTTTGATTAAAACATATTGTAATTGAATGTTTACCTCTAGAAACGTGGAGCAAAAGCCATCCATTGTCAAGAAAAGTTCATTTATAGTCACTCAAGCCTAGAAAAGCCTTATTACTCAATTTAAATGCCTTTATAATCCCATTATTGAATTTATTTTGAATTTTTTTTACATTTTTCGATTAAAACAGATTGTAATTGATTGTTTAACTCGGGAAACGTGGAGCGAAAGCCATCCATTGTCAAGAAAAGATCATTTATAGTCACTCATGCCTAGAAAAGCCTTATTACTCGGTTTAAATGCCTTTATAACCCCATAATTGAATTTATTTTGAATTTTTTTTACATTTTTTTATTAAAACAGATTGTAATTGATTGTTTACCTCGGGAAACATGGAGCAAAAGCCATCCATTGTCAAGAAAAGTTCATTTATAGTCACTTATGCCTAGAAAAGCCTTATTACTCGGTTTAAATGCCTTTATAATCCCATTATGGAATTTATTTTGAATTGTTTTTACATTTTTTGATTAAAACAGATTGTAACTGATTGTTTGCCTCGGGAAACGTGGAGCGAAAGCCATCCATTGTCAAGAAAAGTTCATTTATAGTCACTCATGCCTAGAAAAGCCTTATTACTCGGTTTAAATGCCTTTATAATCCCATTATTGAATTTATTTTGAATGTTTTTTTACATTTTTTGATTAAAACAGATTGTAATTGATTGTTTGCCTCGAGAAACGTGGAGCGAAAGCCATCCATTGTCAAGAAAAGTTCATTTATAGTCCCTCATGCCTAGAAAAGCCTTATTACTCGGTTTAAATGCCTTTATAATCCCATTATTGAATTTATTTTGAATTGTTTTTACATTTTTTGGTTAAAACAGATTATAATTGATTGTTTGCCTCGGGAAACGTGGAGCGAAAGCCATCCATTGTCAACAAAAGTTCATTTATAGTCACTCATGCCTAGAAAAGCCTTATTACTCGGTTTAAATGCCTTTATAATCCCATTATTGAATTTATTTTGAATTTTTTTTATATTTTTTGGTTAAAACATATTCTAATTGATTGTTTGCCTCGGGAAACTTGGAGCGAAAGCCATCCATTGTCAAGAAAAGATCATTTATAGTCACTCATGCCTAGAAAAGCCTTATTACTCGGTTTAAATGCCTTTATAATCCCATTATTGAATTTATTTTGAATTGTTTTTACATTTTTTGATTAAAACAGATTGTAACTGATTGTTTGCCTCGAGAAACGTGGAGCGAAAGCCATCCATTGTCAAGAAAAGTTCATTTATAGTCACTCATGCCTAGAAAAGCCTTATTACTCGGTTTAAATGCCTTTATAATCCCATTATTGAATTTATTTTTAATTTTTTTTACATTTTTTGATTAAAACATATTGTAATAGATTGTTTACCTCTAGAAACATGCAGCGAATGCCATCCATTGTTAAGAAAAGTTCATTTATAGTCACTCATGCCTAGAAAAGCCTTATTACTCGGTTTAAATGCCTTTATAATCCCATTATTGAATTTATTTTGAATTGTTTTTACATTTTTTGATTAAAACAGATTGTAATTGATTGTTTGCCTCGGGAAACGTGGAGCGAAAGCCATCCATTGTCAACAAAAGTTCATTTATAGTCACTCATGCCTAGAAAAGCCTTATTACTCGGTTTAAATGCCTTTATAATCCCATTATTGAATTTATTTTGAATTTTTTTTATATTTTTTGGTTAAAACATATTCTAATTGATTGTTTGCCTCGGGAAACTTGGAGCGAAAGCCATCCATTGTCAAGAAAAAATCATTTATAGTCACTAATGCCTAGAAAAGCCTTATTGCTCGGTTTAAATGCCTTTATAATCCCATTATTGAATTTATTTTGAATTGTTTTTACATTTTTTGATTAAAACAGATTGTAATTTATTGTTTGCCTCGGGAAACGTGGAGCGAAAGCCATCCATTGTCAAGAAAAGATCATTTATAGTCACTCATGCCTATAAAAGCCTTATTACTCGGTTTAAATGCCTTTATAATCCCATTATTGAATTTATTTTGAATTGTTTTTACATTTTTTGATTAAAACAGATTGTAACTGATTGTTTGCCTCGAGAAACGTGGAGCGAAAGCCATCCATTGTCAAGAAAAGTTCATTTATAGTCACTCATGCCTAGAAAAGCCTTATTACTCGGTTTAAATGCCTTTATAATCCCATTATTGAATTTATTTTTAATTTTTTTTACATTTTTTGATTAAAACATATTGTAATAGATTGTTTACCTCTAGAAACATGCAGCGAATGCCATCCATTGTTAAGAAAAGTTCATTTATAGTCACTCATGCCTAGAAAAGCCTTATTACTCGGTTTAAATGCCTTTATAATCCCATTATTGAATTTATTTTGAATTGTTTTTACATTTTTTGATTAAAACAGATTGTAATTGATTGTTTGCCTCGGGAAACGTGGAGCGAAAGCCATCCATTGTCAACAAAAGTTCATTTATAGTCACTCATGCCTAGAAAAGCCTTATTACTCGGTTTAAATGCCTTTATAATCCCATTATTGAATTTATTTTGAATTTTTTTTATATTTTTTGGTTAAAACATATTCTAATTGATTGTTTGCCTCGGGAAACTTGGAGCGAAAGCCATCCATTGTCAAGAAAAAATCATTTATAGTCACTAATGCCTAGAAAAGCCTTATTGCTCGGTTTAAATGCCTTTATAATCCCATTATTGAATTTATTTTGAATTGTTTTTACATTTTTTGATTAAAACAGATTGTAATTTATTGTTTGCCTCGGGAAACGTGGAGCGAAAGCCATCCATTGTCAAGAAAAGATCATTTATAGTCACTCATGCCTATAAAAGCCTTATTACTCGGTTTAAATGCCTTTATAATCCCATTATTGAATTTATTTTGAATTGTTTTTACATTTTTTGATTAAAACAGATTGTAACTGATTGTTTGCCTCGAGAAACGTGGAGCGAAAGCCATCCATTGTCAAGAAAAGTTCATTTATAGTCACTCATGCCTAGAAAAGCCTTATTACTCGGTTTAAATGCCTTTATAATCCCATTATTGAATTTATTTTTAATTTTTTTTACATTTTTTGATTAACAAATATTGTAATAGATTGTTTACCTCTAGAAACATGCAGCGAATGCCATCCATTGTCAAGAAAAGTTCATTTATAGTCACTCATGCCTAGAAAAGCCTTATTACTCGGTTTAAATGCCTTTATAATCCCATTATTGAATTTATTTTGAATTGTTTTTACATTTTTTGATTAAAACAGATTGTAATTGATTGTTTGCCTCGGGAAACGTGGAGCGAAAGCCATCCATTGTCAACAAAAGTTCATTTATAGTCACTCATGCCTAGAAAAGCCTTATTACTCGGTTTAAATGCCTTTATAATCCTATTATTGAATTTATTTTGAATTGTTTTTACATTTTTTGATTAAAACAGATTGTAACTGATTGTTTGCCTCGAGAAACGTGGAGCGAAAGCCATCCATTGTCAAGAAAAGTTCATTTATAGTCACTCATGCCTAGAAAAGCCTTATTACTCGGTTTAAATGCCTTTATAATCCCATTATTGAATTTATTTTTAATTTTTTTTACATTTTTTGATTAAAACATATTGTAATAGATTGTTTACCTCTAGAAACATGCAGCGAATGCCATCCATTGTTAAGAAAAGTTCATTTATAGTCACTCATGCCTAGAAAAGCCTTATTACTCGGTTTAAATGCCTTTATAATCCCATTATTGAATTTATTTTGAATTGTTTTTACATTTTTTGATTAAAACAGATTGTAATTGATTGTTTGCCTCGGGAAACGTGGAGCGAAAGCCATCCATTGTCAACAAAAGTTCATTTATAGTCACTCATGCCTAGAAAAGCCTTATTACTCGGTTTAAATGCCTTTATAATCCCATTATTGAATTTATTTTGAATTTTTTTTATATTTTTTGGTTAAAACATATTCTAATTGATTGTTTGCCTCGGGAAACTTGGAGCGAAAGCCATCCATTGTCAAGAAAAAATCATTTATAGTCACTAATGCCTAGAAAAGCCTTATTGCTCGGTTTAAATGCCTTTATAATCCCATTATTGAATTTATTTTGAATTGTTTTTACATTTTTTGATTAAAACAGATTGTAATTTATTGTTTGCCTCGGGAAACGTGGAGCGAAAGCCATCCATTGTCAAGAAAAGATCATTTATAGTCACTCATGCCTATAAAAGCCTTATTACTCGGTTTAAATGCCTTTATAATCCCATTATTGAATTTATTTTGAATTGTTTTTACATTTTTTGATTAAAACAGATTGTAACTGATTGTTTGCCTCGAGAAACGTGGAGCGAAAGCCATCCATTGTCAAGAAAAGTTCATTTATAGTCACTCATGCCTAGAAAAGCCTTATTACTCGGTTTAAATGCCTTTATAATCCCATTATTGAATTTATTTTTAATTTTTTTTACATTTTTTGATTAACAAATATTGTAATAGATTGTTTACCTCTAGAAACATGCAGCGAATGCCATCCATTGTCAAGAAAAGTTCATTTATAGTCACTCATGCCTAGAAAAGCCTTATTACTCGGTTTAAATGCCTTTATAATCCCATTATTGAATTTATTTTGAATTGTTTTTACATTTTTTGATTAAAACAGATTGTAATTGATTGTTTGCCTCGGGAAACGTGGAGCGAAAGCCATCCATTGTCAACAAAAGTTCATTTATAGTCACTCATGCCTAGAAAAGCCTTATTACTCGGTTTAAATGCCTTTATAATCCTATTATTGAATTTATTTTGAATTTTTTTTATATTTTTTGGTTAAAACATATTCTAATTGATTGTTTGCCTCGGGAAACTTGGAGCGAAAGCCATCCATTGTCAAGAAAAGATCATTTATAGTCACTAATGCCTAGAAAAGCCTTATTGCTCGGTTTAAATGCCTTTATAATCCCATTATTGAATTTATTTTGAATTGTTTTTACATTTTTTGATTAAAACAGATTGTAATTTATTGTTTGCCTCGGGAAACGTGGAGCGAAAGCCATCCATTGTCAAGAAAAGATCATTTATAGTCACTCATGCCTAGAAAAGCCTTATTACTCGGTTTAAATGCCTTTATAATCCCATTATTGAATTTATTTTGAATTGTTTTTACATTTTTTGATTAAAACAGATTGTAACTGATTGTTTACCTCGAGAAACGTGGAGCGAAAGCCATCCATTGTCAAGAAAAGTTCATTTATAGTCACTCATGCCTAGAAAAGCCTTATTACTCGGTTTAAATGCCTTTATAATCCCATTATTGAATTTATTTTTAATTTTTTTTACATTTTTTGATTAAAACATATTGTAATAGATTGTTTACCTCTAGAAACATGCAGCGAATGCCATCCATTGTCAAGAAAAGTTCATTTATAGTCACTCATGCCTAGAAAAGCCTTATTACTCGGTTTAAATGCCTTTATAATCCCATTATTGAATTTATTTTGAATTGTTTTTACATTTTTTGATTAAAACAGATTGTAATTGATTGTTTGCCTCGGGAAACGTGGAGCGAAAGCCATCCATTGTCAATAAAAGTTCATTTATAGTCACTCATGCCTAGAAAAGCCTTATTACTCGGTTTAAATGCCTTTATAATCCTATTATTGAATTTATTTTGAATTTTTTTTATATTTTTTGGTTAAAACATATTCTAATTGATTGTTTGCCTCGGGAAACTTGGAGCGAAAGCCATCCATTGTCAAGAAAAGATCATTTATAGTCACTAATGCCTAGAAAAGCCTTATTGCTCGGTTTAAATGCCTTTATAATCCCATTATTGAATTTATTTTGAATTGTTTTTACATTTTTTGATTAAAACAGATTGTAATTTATTGTTTGCCTCGGGAAACGTGGAGCGAAAGCCATCCATTGTCAAGAAAAGATCATTTATAGTCACTCATGCCTAGAAAAGCCTTATTACTCGGTTTAAATGCCTTTATAATCCCATTATTGAATTTATTTTGAATTGTTTTTACATTTTTTGATTAAAACAGATTGTAACTGATTGTTTACCTCGAGAAACGTGGAGCGAAAGCCATCCATTGTCAAGAAAAGTTCATTTATAGTCACTCATGCCTAGAAAAGCCTTATTACTCGGTTTAAATGCCTTTATAATCCCATTATTGAATTTATTTTTAATTTTTTTTACATTTTTTGATTAAAACATATTGTAATAGATTGTTTACCTCTAGAAACATGCAGCGAATGCCATCCATTGTCAAGAAAAGTTCATTTATAGTCACTCATGCCTAGAAAAGCCTTATTACTCGGTTTAAATGCCTTTATAATCCCATTATTGAATTTATTTTGAATTGTTTTTACATTTTTTGATTAAAACAGATTGTAATTGATTGTTTACCTCGGGAAACGTGGAGCGAAAGCCATCCATTGTCAACAAAAGTTCATTTATAGTCACTCATGCCTAGAAAAGCCTTATTACTCGGTTTAAATGCCTTTATAATCCTATTATTGAATTTATTTTGAATTTTTTTTATATTTTTTGGTTAAAACATATTCTAATTGATTGTTTGCCTCGGGAAACTTGGAGCGAAAGCCATCCATTGTCAAGAAAAGATCATTTATAGTCACTAATGCCTAGAAAAGCCTTATTGCTCGGTTTAAATGCCTTTATAATCCCATTATTGAATTTATTTTGAATTGTTTTTACATTTTTTGATTAAAACAGATTGTAATTTATTGTTTGCCTCGGGAAACGTGGAGCGAAAGCCATCCATTGTCAAGAAAAGATCATTTATAGTCACTCATGCCTAGAAAAGCCTTATTACTCGGTTTAAATGCCTTTATAATCCCATTATTGAATTTATTTTGAATTGTTTTTACATTTTTTGATTAAAACAGATTGTAACTGATTGTTTACCTCGAGAAACGTGGAGCGAAAGCCATCCATTGTCAAGAAAAGTTCATTTATAGTCACTCATGCCTAGAAAAGCCTTATTACTCGGTTTAAATGCCTTTATAATCCCATTATTGAATTTATTTTTAATTTTTTTTACATTTTTTGATTAAAACATATTGTAATAGATTGTTTACCTCTAGAAACATGCAGCGAATGCCATCCATTGTCAAGAAAAGTTCATTTATAGTCACTCAGGCCTAGAAAAGCCTTATTACTCGGTTTAAATGCCTTTATAATCCCATTTATAGTCACTCATGCCTAGAAAAGCCTTATTACTCGGTTTAAATGCCTTTATAATCCCATTATTGAATTTATTTTGAATTTTTTTTATATTTTTTGGTTAAAACATATTCTAATTGATTGTTTGCCTCGGGAAACTTGGAGCGAACGCCATCCATTGTCAAGAAAAGATCATTTATAGTCACTAATGCCTAGAAAAGCCTTATTGCTCGGTTTAAATGCCTTTATAATCCCATTATTGAATTTATTTTGAATTGTTTTTACATTTTTTGATTAAAACAGATTGTAATTTATTGTTTGCCTCGGGAAACGTGGAGCGAAAGCCATCCATTGTCAAGAAAAGATCATTTATAGTCACTCATGCCTAGAAAAGCCTTATTACTCGGTTTAAATGCCTTTATAATCCCATTATTGAATTTCTTTTGAATTGTTTTTACATTTTTTGATTAAAACAGATTGTAACTGATTGTTTGCCTCGAGAAACGTGGAGCGAAAGCCATCCATTGTCAAGAAAAGTTCATTTATAGTCACTCATGCCTAGAAAAGCCTTATTACTCGGTTTAAATGCCTTTATAATCCCATTATTGAATTTATTTTTAATTTTTTTTACATTTTTTGATTAAAACATATTGTAATAGATTGTTTACCTCTAGAAACATGCAGCGAATGCCATCCATTGTCAAGAAAAGTTCATTTATAGTCACTCATGCCTAGAAAAGCCTTATTACTCGGTTTAAATGCCTTTATAATCCCATTATTGAATTTATTTTGAATTGTTTTTACATTTTTTGATTAAAACAGATTGTAATTGATTGTTTGCCTCAGGAAACGTGGAGCGAAAGCCATCCATTGTCAACAAAAGTTCATTTATAGTCACTCATGCCTAGAAAAGCCTTATTACTCGGTTTAAATGCCTTTATAATCCCATTATTGAATTTATTTTGAATTTTTTTTATATTTTTTGGTTAAAACATATTCTAATTGATTGTTTGCCTCGGGAAACTTGGAGCGAAAGCCATCCATTGTCAAGAAAAGATCATTTATAGTCACTCATGCCTAGAAAAGCCTTATTGCTCGGTTTAAATGCCTTTATAATCCCATTATTGAATTTCTTTTGAATTGTTTTTACATTTTTTGATTAAAACAGATTGTAATTGATTGTTTGCCTCGGGAAACGTGGAGCGAAAGCCATCCATTGTCAAGAAAAGATCATTTATAGTCACTCATGCCTAGAAAAGCCTTATTACTCAGTTTAAATGCCTTTATAATCCCATTATTGAATTTATTTTGAATTGTTTTTACATTTTTTGATTAAAACAGATTGTAACTGATTGTTTGCCTCGAGAAACGTGGAGCGGAAGCCATCCATTGTCAAGAAAAGTTCATTTATAGTCACTCATGCCTAGAAAAGCCTTATTACTCGGTTTAAATGCCTTTATAATCCCATTATTGAATTTATTTTTAATTTTTTTTACATTTTTTGATTAAAACATATTGTAATAGATTGTTTACCTCTAGAAACATGCAGCGAATGCCATCCATTGTCAAGAAAAGTTCATTTATAGTCACTCATGCCTAGAAAAGCCTTATTACTCGGTTTAAATGCCTTTATAATCCCATTATTGAATTTATTTTGAATTGTTTTTACATTTTTTGATTAAAACAGATTGTAATTGATTGTTTGCCTCGGGAAACGTGGAGCGAAAGCCATCCATTGTCAACAAAAGTTCATTTATAGTCACTCATGCCTAGAAAAGCCTTATTACTCGGTTTAAATGCCTTTATAATCCCATTATTGAATTTATTTTGAATTTTTTTTATATTTTTTGGTTAAAACATATTCTAATTGATTGTTTGCCTCGGGAAACTTGGAGCGAAAGCCATCCATTGTCAAGAAAAGATCATTTATAGTCACCAATGCCTAGAAAAGCCTTATTGCTCGGTTTAAATGCCTTTATAATCCCATTATTGAATTTATTTTGAATTGTTTTTACATTTTTTGATTAAAACAGATTGTAATTTATTGTTTGCCTCGGGAAACGTGGAGCGAAAGCCATCCATTGTCAAGAAAAGATCATTTATAGTCACTCATGCCTAGAAAAGCCTTATTACTCGGTTTAAATGCCTTAAAATCCCATTATTGAATTTATTTTGAATTGTTTTTACATTTTTTGATTAAAACAGATTGTAACTGATTGTTTGCCTCGAGAAACGTGAAGCGGAAGCCATCCATTGTCAAGAAAAGTTCATTTATAGTCACTCATGCCTAAAAAAGCCTTATTACTCGGTTTAAATGCCTTTATAATCCCATTATTGAATTTATTTTTAATTTTTTTTACATTTTTTGATTAAAACATATTGTAATAGATTGTTTACCTCTAGAAACATGCAGCGAATGCCATCCATTGTCAAGAAAAGTTCATTTATAGTCACTCATGCCTAGAAAAGCCTTATTACTCGGTTTAAATGCCTTTATAATCCCATTATTGAATTTATTTTGAATTGTTTTTACATTTTTTGATTAAAACAGATTGTAATTGATTGTTTGCCTCGGGAAACGTGGAGCGAAAGCCATCCATTGTCAACAAAAGTTCATTTATAGTCACTCATGCCTAGAAAAGCCTTATTACTCGGTTTAAATGCCTTTATAATCCCATTATTGAATTTATTTTGAATTTTTTTTATAGTTTTTGGTTAAAACATATTCTAATTGATTGTTTGCCTCGGGAAACTTGGAGCGAAAGCCATCCATTGTCAAGAAAAGATCATTTATAGTCACTAATGCCTAGAAAAGCCTTATTGCTCGGTTTAAATGCCTTTATAATCCCATTATTGAATTTATTTTGAATTGTTTTTACATTTTTTGATTAAAACAGATTGTAATTTATTGTTTGCCTCGGGAAACGTGGAGCGAAAGCCATCTATTGTCAAGAAAAGATCATTTATAGTCACTCATGCCTAGAAAAGCCTTATTACTCGGTTTAAATGCCTTTATAATCCCATTATTGAATTTATTTTGAATTGTTTTTACATTTTTTGATTAAAACAGATTGTAACTGATTGTTTGCCTCGAGAAACGTGGAGCGAAAGCCATCCATTGTCAAGAAAAGTTCATTTATAGTCACTCATGCCTAGAAAAGCCTTATTACTCGGTTTAAATGCCTTTATAATCCCATTATTGAATTTATTTTTAATTTTTTCTACATTTTTTGATTAAAACATATTGTAATAGATTGTTTACCTCTAGAAACATGCAGCGAATGCCATCCATTGTCAAGAAAAGTTCATTTATAGTCACTCATGCCTAGAAAAGCCTTATTACTCGGTTTAAATGCCTTTATAATCCCATTATTGAATTTATTTTGAATTGTTTTTACATTTTTTGATTAAAACAGATTGTAATTGATTGTTTGCCTCGGGAAACGTGGAGCGAAAGCCATCCATTGTCAACAAAAGTTCATTTATAGTCACTCATGCCTAGAAAAGCCTTATTACTCGGTTTAAATGCCTTTATAATCCCATTATTGAATTTATTTTGAATTTTTTTTATATTTTTTGGTTAAAACATATTCTAATTGATTGTTTGCCTCGGGAAACTTGGAGCGAAAGCCATCCATTGTCAAGAAAAGATCATTTATAGTCACTCATGCCTAGAAAAGCCTTATTGCTCGGTTTAAATGCCTTTATAATCCCATTATTGAATTTATTTTGAATTGTTTTTACATTTTTTGATTAAAACAGATTGTAATTGATTGTTTGCCTCCGGAAACGTGGAGCGAAAGCCATCCATTGTCAAGAAAAGATCATTTATAGTCACTCATGCCTAGAAAAGCCTTATTACTCGGTTTAAATGCCTTTATAATCCCATTATTGAATTTATTTTGAATTGTTTTTACATTTTTTGATTAAAACAGATTGTAATTGATTGTTTGCCTCGGGAAACGTGGAGCGAAAGCCATCCATTGTCAACAAAAGTTCATTTATAGTCACTCATGCCTAGAAAAGCCTTATTACTCGGTTTAAATGCCTTTATAATCCCATTATTGAATTTATTTTGAATTTTTTTTATATTTTTTGGTTAAAACATATTCTAATTGATTGTTTGCCTCGGGAAACTTGGAGCGAAAGCCATCCATTGTCAAGAAAAGATCATTTATAGTCACTAATGCCTAGAAAAGCCTTATTGCTCGGTTTAAATGCCTTTATAATCCCATTATTGAATTTATTTTGAATTGTTTTTACATTTTTTGATTAAAACAAATTGTAATTTATTGTTTGCCTCGGGAAACGTGGAGCGAAAGCCATCCATTGTCAAGAAAAGATCATTTATAGTCACTCATGCCTAGAAAAGCCTTATTACTCGGTTTAAATGCCTTAAAATCCCATTATTGAATTTATTTTGAATTGTTTTTACATTTTTTGATTAAAACAGATTGTAACTGATTGTTTGCCTCGAGAAACGTGGAGCGGAAGCCATCCATTGTCAAGAAAAGTTCATTTATAGTCACTCATGCCTAGAAAAGCCTTATTACTCGGTTTAAATGCCTTTATAATCCCATTATTGAATTTATTTTTAATTTTTTTTACATTTTTTGATTAAAACATATTGTAATAGATTGTTTACCTCTAGAAACATGCAGCGAATGCCATCCATTGTCAAGAAAAGTTCATTTATAGTCACTCATGCCTAGAAAAGCCTTATTACTCGGTTTAAATGCCTTTATAATCCCATTATTGAATTTATTTTGAATTGTTTTTACATTTTTTGATTAAAACAGATTGTAATTGATTGTTTGCCTCGGGAAACGTGGAGCGAAAGCCATCCATTGTCAACAAAAGTTCATTTATAGTCACTCATGCCTAGAAAAGCCTTATTACTCGGTTTAAATGCCTTTATAATCCCATTATTGAATTTATTTTGAATTTTTTTTATATTTTTTGGTTAAAACATATTCTAATTGATTGTTTGCCTCGGGAAACTTGGAGCGAAAGCCATCCATTGTCAAGAAAAGATCATTTATAGTCACTAATGCCTAGAAAAGCCTTATTGCTCGGTTTAAATGCCTTTATAATCCCATTATTGAATTTATTTTGAATTGTTTTTACATTTTTTGATTAAAACAGATTGTAATTTATTGTTTGCCTCGGGAAACGTGGAGCGAAAGCCATCCATTGTCAAGAAAAGATCATTTATAGTCACTTATGCCTAGAAAAGGCTTATTACTCGGTTTAAATGCCTTTATAATCCCATTATTGAATTTATTTTGAATTGTTTTTACATTTTTTGATTAAAACAGATTGTAACTGATTGTTTGCCTCGAGAAACGTGGAGCGAAAGCCATCCATTGTCAAGAAAAGTTCATTTATAGTCACTCATGCCTAGAAAAGCCTTATTACTCGGTTTAAATGCCTTTATAATCCCATTATTGAATTTATTTTTAATTTTTTTTACATTTTTTGATTAAAACATATTGTAATAGATTGTTTACCTCTAGAAACATGCAGCGAATGCCATCCATTGTCAAGAAAAGTTCATTTATAGTCACTCATGCCTAGAAAAGCCTTATTACTCGGTTTAAATGCCTTTATAATCCCATTATTGAATTTATTTTGAATTGTTTTTACATTTTTTGATTAAAACAGATTGTAATTGATTGTTTGCCTCAGGAAACGTGGAGCGAAAGCCATCCATTGTCAACAAAAGTTCATTTATAGTCACTCATGCCTAGAAAAGCCTTATTACTCGGTTTAAATGCCTTTATAATCCCATTATTGAATTTATTTTGAATTGTTTTTACATTTTTTGATTAAAACATATTCTAATTGATTGTTTGCCTCGGGAAATGTGGAGCGAAAGCCATCCATTGTCAAGAAAAGATCATTTATAGTCACTCATGCCTAGAAAAGCTTTATTACTCGGTTTAAATGCCTTTATAATCCCATTATTGAATTTGTTTTGAATTGTTTTTACATTTTTCGATTAAAACAGATTGTAATTGGTTGTTTGCCTCGGGAGACGTGGAGCGAGAGCCATCCATTGTCAACAAAAGTTCATTTATAGTCACTCATGCCTAGAAAAGCCTTATTACTCGGTTTAAATGACTTTATAATCCCATTATTGAATTTATTTTGAATTGTTTTTACATTTTTTGATTAAAACATATTGTAACTGATTGTTTGCCTCGAGAAACGTGGAGCGAAAGCCATCCATTGTCAAGAAAAGATCATTTATAGTCACTAATGCCTAGAAAAGCCTTATTGCTCGGTTTAAATGCCTTTATAATCCCATTATTGAATTTATTTTGAATTGTTTTTACATTTTTTGATTAAAACAGATTGTAATTTATTGTTTGCCTCGGGAAACGTGGAGCGAAAGCCATCCATTGTCAAGAAAAGATCATTTATAGTCACTCATGCCTAGAAAAGCCTTATTACTCGGTTTAAATGCCTTTATAATCCCATTATTGAATTTATTTTGAATTGTTTTTACATTTTTTGATTAAAACAGATTGTAACTGATTGTTTGCCTCGAGAAACGTGGAGCGAAAGCCATCGATTGTCAAGAAAAGTTCATTTATAGTCACTCATGCCTAGAAAATCCTTATTACTCGGTTTAAATGCCTTTATAATCCCATTATTGAATTTATTTTTAATTTTTTTTACATTTTTTGATTAAAACATATTGTAATAGATTGTTTACCTCTAGAAACATGCAGCGAATGCCATCCATTGTCAAGAAAGTTTCATTTATAGTCACTCATGCCTAGAAAAGCCTTATTACTCGGTTTAAATGCCTTTATAATCCCATTATTGAATTTATTTTGAATTGTTTTTACATTTTTTGATTAAAACAGATTGTAATTGATTGTTTGCCTCGGGAAACGTGGAGCGAAAGCCATCCATTGTCAACAAAAGTTCATTTATAGTCACTCATGCCTAGAAAAGCCTTATTACTCGGTTTAAATGCCTTTATAATCCCATTATTGAATTTATTTTGAATTTTTTTTATATTTTTTGGTTAAAACATATTCTAATTGATTGTTTGCCTCGGGAAACTTGGAGCGAACGCCATCCATTGTCAAGAAAAGATCATTTATAGTCACTAATGCCTAGAAAAGCCTTATTGCTCGGTTTAAATGCCTTTATAATCCCATTATTGAATTTATTTTGAATTGTTTTTACATTTTTTGATTAAAACAGACTGTAATTGATTGTTTGCCTCGGGAAACGTGGAGCGAAAGCCATCCATTGTCAAGAAAAGTTCATATATAGTCACTCATGCCTAGAAAAGCCTTATTACTCGGTTTAAATGCCTTTATAATCCCATTATTGAATTTATTTTGAATTGTTTTTACATTTTTTGATTAAAACAGATTGTAACTGATTGTTTGCCTCGAGAAACATGGAGCGGAAGCCATCCATTGTCAAGAAAAGTTCATTTATAGTCACTCATGCCTAGAAAAGCCTTATTACTCGGTTTAAATGCCTTTATAATCCCATTATTGAATTTATTTTGAATTGTTTTTACATTTTTTGATTAAAACATATTGTAATAGATTGTTTACCTCTAGAAACATGCAGCGAATGCCATCCATTGTCAAGAAAAGTTCTTTTATAGTCACTCATGCCTAGAAAAGCCTTATTACTCGGTTTAAATGCCTTTATAATCCCATTATTGAATTTATTTTGAATTGTTTTTACATTTTTTGATTAAAACAGATTGTAATTGATTGTTTGCCTTGGGAAACGTGGAGCGAAAGCCATCCATTGTCAACAAAAGTTCATTTATAGTCACTCATGCCTAGAAAAGCCTTATTACTCGGTTTAAATGCCTTTATAATCCCATTATTGAATTTATTTTGAATTTTTTTTATATTTTTTGGTTAAAACATATTCTAATTGATTGTTTGCCTCGGGAAACTTGGAGCGAAAGCCATCCATTGTCAAGAAAAGATCATTTATAGTCACTCATGCCTAGAAAAGCCTTATTGCTCGGTTTAAATGCCTTTATAATCCCATTGTTGAATTTATTTTGAATTTTTTTTACATTTTTTGATTAAAACATATTGTAATTGAATGTTTACCTCTAGAAACATGGAGCAAAAGCCATCCATTGTCAAGAAAAGTTCATTTATAGTCACTCAAGCCTAGAAAAGCCTTATTACTCAGTTTAAATGCCTTTATAATCCCATTATTGAATTTATTTTGAATTTTTTTTACATTTTTTGATTAAAACAGATTGTAATTGATGGTTTGCCTTGGGAAACGTGGAGCGAAAGCCAACCATTGTCAAGAAAAGTTCATTTATAGTCACTCATGCCTAGAAAAGCCTTATTACTCGGTTTAAATGCCTTTATAATCCCATTATTGAATTTATTTTGAATTGTTTTTACATTTTTTGATTAAAACAGATTGTAACTGATTGTTTGCCTCGAGAAACGTGGAGCGAAAGCCATCCATTGTCAAGAAAAGTTCATTTATAGTCACTCATGCCTAGAAAAGCCTTATTACTCAGTTTAAATGCCTTTATAATCCCATTATTGAATTTATTTTGAATTTTTTTTACATTTTTTGATTAAAACATATTGTAATTGATGGTTTGCCTCGGGAAATGTGGAGCGAAAGCCATCCATTGTCAAGAAAAGTTCATTTATAGTCACTCATGCCTAGAAAAGCCTTATTACTCGGTTTAAATGCCTTTATAATCCCATTATTGAATTTATTTTGAATTGTTTTTACATTTTTTGATTAAAACAGATTGTAACTGATTGTTTGCCTCGAGAAACGTGGAGCGAAAGCCATCCATTGTCAAGAAAAGTTCATTTATAGTCACTCATGCCTAGAAAAGCCTTATTACTCGGTTTAAATGCCTTTATAATCCCATTATTGAATTTATTTTTAATTTTTTTTACATTTTTTGATTAAAACATATTGTAATAGATTGTTTACCTCTAGAAACATGCAGCGAATGCCATCCATTGTCAAGAAAGGTTCATTTATAGTCACTCATGCCTAGAAAAGCCTTATTACTCGGTTTAAATGCCTTTATAATCCCATTATTGAATTTATTTTGAATTGTTTTTACATTTTTTGATTAAAACAGATTGTAATTGATTGTTTGCCTCGGGAAACGTGGAGCGAAAGCCATCCATTGTCAACAAAAGTTCATTTATAGTCACTCATGCCTAGAAAAGCCTTATTACTCGGTTTAAATGCCTTTATAATCCCATTATTGAATTTATTTTGAATTTTTTTTATATTTTTTGGTTAAAACATATTCTAATTGATTGTTTGCCTCGGGAAACTTGGAGCGAACGCCATCCATTGTCAAGAAAAGATCATTTATAGTCACTAATGCCTAGAAAAGCCTTATTGCTCGGTTTAAATGCCTTTATAATCACATTATTGAATTTATTTTGAATTGTTTTTACATTTTTTTATTAAAACAGATTGTAATTTATTGTTTGCCTCGGGAAACGTGGAGCGAAAGCCATCCATTGTCAAGAAAAGATTATTTATAGTCACTCATGCCTAGAAAAGCCTTATTACTCGGTTTAAATGCCTTTATAATCCCATTATTGAATTTATTTTGAATTGTTTTTACATTTTTTGATTAAAACAGATTGTAACTGATTGTTTGCCTCGAGAAACGTGCAGCGAAAGCCATCCATTGTCAAGAAAAGTTCATTTATAGTCACTCATGCCTAGAAAAGCCTTATTACTCGGTTTAAATGCCTTTATAATCCCATTATTGAATTTATTTTTAATTTTTTTTACATTTTTTGATTAAAACATATTGTAATAGATTGTTTACCTCTAGAAACATGCAGCGAATGCCATCCATTGTCAAGAAAAGTTCATTTATAGTCACTCATGCCTAGAAAAGCCTTATTACTCGGTTTAAATGCCTTTATAATCCCATTATTGAATTTATTTTGAATTGTTTTTACATTTTTTGATTAAAACAGATTGTAATTGATTGTTTGCCTCGGGAAACGTGGAGCGAAAGCCATCCATTGTCAACAAAAGTTCATTTATAGTCACTCATGCCTAGAAAATTCTTATTACTCGGTTTAAATGCCTTTATAATCCCATTATTGAATTTATTTCGAATTTTTTTTATATTTTTTGGTTAAAACATATTCTAATTGATTGTTTGCCTCGGGAAACTTGGAGCGAAAGCCATCCATTGTCAAGAAAAGATCATTTATAGTCACTAATGCCTAGAAAAGCCTTATTGCTCGGTTTAAATGCCTTTATAATCCCATTATTGAATTTATTTTGAATTGTTTTTACATTTTTTGATTAAAACAGATTGTAATTGATTGTTTGCCTCGGGAAACGTGGAGCGAAAGCCATCCATTGTCAAGAAAAGTTCATTTATAGTCACTCATGCCTAGAAAAGCCTTATTACTCGGTTTAAATGCCTTTATAATCCCATTATTGAATTTATTTTGAATTGTTTTTACATTTTTTGATTAAAACAGATTGTAACTGATTGTTTGCCTCGAGAAACATGGAGCGGAGGCCATCCATTGTCAAGAAAAGTTCATTTACAGTCACTCATGCCTAGAAAAGCCTTATTACTCGGTTTAAATGCCTTTATAATCCCATTATTGAATTTATTTTGAATTGTTTTTACATTTTTTGATTAAAACATATTGTAATAGATTGTTTACCTCTAGAAACATGCAGCGAATGCCATCCATTGTCAAGAAAAGTTCTTTTATAGTCACTCATGCCTAGAAAAGCCTTATTACTCGGTTTAAATGCCTTTATAATCCCATTATTGAATTTATTTTGAATTGTTTTTACATTTTTTGATTAAAACAGATTGTAATTGATTGTTTGCCTCGGGAAACGTGGAGCGAAAGCCATCCATTGTCAACAAAAGTTCATTTATAGTCACTCATGCCTAGAAAAGCCTTATTACTCGGTTTAAATGCCTTTATAATCCCATTATTGAAATTATTTTGAATTTTTTTTATATTTTTTGGTTAAAACATATTCTAATTGATTGTTTGCCTCGGGAAACTTGGAGCGAAAGCCATCCATTGTCAAGAAAAGATCATTTATAGTCACTCATGCCTAGAAAAGCCTTATTGCTCGGTTTAAATGCCTTTATAATCCCATTATTGAATTTATTTTGAATTTTTTTTACATTTTTTGATTAAAACATATTGTAATTGAATGTTTACCTCTAGAAACATGGAGCAAAAGCCATCCATTGTCAAGAAAAGTTCATTTATAGTCACTCAAGCCTAGAAAAGCCTTATTACTCAGTTTAAATGCCTTTATAATCCCATTATTGAATTTATTTTGAATTTTTTTTACATTTTTTGATTAAAACAGATTGTAATTGATGGTTTGCCTCGGGAAACGTGGAGCGAAAGGCATCCATTGTCAAGAAAAGTTCATTTATAGTCACTCATGCCTAGAAAAGCCTTATTACTCGGTTTAAATGCCTTTATAATCCCATTATTGAATTTATTTTCAATTGTTTTTACATTTTTTGATTAAAACAGATTGTAACTGATTGTTTGCCTCGGGAAACGTGGAGCGAAAGCCATCCATTGTCAACAAAAGTTCATTTATAGTCACTCATGCCTAGAAAAGCCTTATTACTCGGTTTAAATGCCTTTATAATCCCATTATTGAATTTATTTTGAATTTTTTTTTATATTTTTTGGTTAAAACATATTCTAATTGATTGTTTGCCTCGGGAAACTTGGAGCGAAAGCCATCCATTGTCAAGAAAAGATCATTTATAGTCACTCATGCCTAGAAAAGCCTTATTGCTCGGTTTAAATGCCTTTATAATCCCATTATTGAATTTATTTTGAATTTTTTTTACATTTTTTGATTAAAACATATTGTAATTGAATGTTTACCTCTAGAAACATGGAGCAAAAGCCATCCATTGTCAAGAAAAGTTCATTTATAGTCACTCAAGCCTAGAAAAGCCTTATTACTCAGTTTAAATGCCTTTATAATCCCATTATTGAATTTATTTTGAATTTTTTTTACATTTTTTGATTAAAACAGATTGTAATTGATGGTTTGCCTCGGGAAACGTGGAGCGAAAGCCATCCATTGTCAAGAAAAGTTCATTTATAGTCACTCATGCCTAGAAAAGCCTTATTACTCGGTTTAAATGCCTTTATAATCCCATTATTGAATTTATTTTCAATTGTTTTTACATTTTTTGATTAAAACAGATTGTAACTGATTGTTTGCCTCGGGAAACGTGGAGCGAAAGCCATCCATTGTCAACAAAAGTTCATTTATAGTCACTCATGCCTAGAAAAGCCTTATTACTCGGTTTAAATGCCTTTATAATCCCATTATTGAATTTATTTTGAATTTTTTTTATATTTTTTGGTTAAAACATATTCTAATTGATTGTTTGCCTCGGGAAACTTGGAGCGAAAGGCATCCATTGTCAAGAAATGATCATTTATAGTCACTCATGCCTAGAAAAGCCTTATTGCTCGGTTTAAATGCCTTTATAATCCCATTATTGAATTTATTTTGAATTGTTTTTACATTTTTTGATTAAAACAGATTGTAATTGATTGTTTGCCTCGGGAAACGTGGAGCGAAAGCCATCCATTGTCAAGAAAAGTTCATTTATAGTCACTCAAGCCTAGAAAAGCCTTATTACTCGGTTTAAATGCCTTTATAATCCCATTATTGAATTTATTTTGAATTGTTTTTACATTTTTTGATTAAAACAGATTGTAATTGATTGTTTGCCTCGGGAAACGTGGAGCGAAAGCCATCCATTGTCAAGAAAAGTTCATTTATAGTCACTTATGCCTAGAAAAGCCTTATTACTCGGTTTAAATGCCTTTATAATCCCATTATTGAATTTATTTTGAATTGTTTTTACATTTTTTGATTAAAACAGATTCTAATTGATTGTTTGGCTCCAGAAACTTGGAGCGAAAGCCATCGATTATCAAGAAAAATTCATTTATAGTTACTCATGCCTAGAAAAGACTTAATACTCTCTTCAAATGCTTTTATAATCCCATAATTGAATTTAATATCAATCTTTTTACAGTTTTTGATTAAAACAGATTGTAATTGATTGTTTGCCGCGGGAAACGTGGAGCGAAGGCCATCCATTGTCAAGAAAAGTTCATTTATAGTCACTCAAGCCTAGAAAAGCCTTATTACTCGGATTAAATGCCGTTATAATCCCATTATTGAATTTATTTTGAATTGTTTTTATATTTTTTGGTTAAAACATATTCTAATTGATTGTTTGCCTCGGGAAACTTGGAGCGAAAGCCATCCATTGTCAGGAAAAGATCATTTATAGTCACTAATGCCTAGAAAAGCCTTATTGCTCGGTTTAAATGCCTTTATAATCCCATTATTGAATTTATTTTGAATTGTTTTTACATTTTTTGATTAAAACAGACTGTAATTGATTGTTTGCCTCGGGAAACGTGGAGTGAAAGCCATCCATTGTCAAGAAAAGTTCATTTATAGTCACTCATGCCTAGAAAAGCCTTATTACTCGGATGAAATGCCGTTATAATCCCATTATTGAATTTATTTTGAATTTTTTTTACATTTTTTGATTAAAACATATTCTAATTGATTGTTTCCCTCGGGAAACAAGGAGCGAAAGCCATCCATTGTCAAGAAAAGATCATTTATAGTCACTCATGCCTAGAAAAACGTTATTACTCGGTTTAAATGCCTTTATAATCCCATTATTGAATTTATTTTGAATTTTTTTTACATATTTTGATTAAAACGTATTGTAATTGATTGTTTACCTCGAGAAACATGGAGCAAAAGCCATCCATTGTCAGGAAAAGTTCATTTATAGTCACTCAAGCCTAGAAAAGCTTTATTACTCGGTTTAAATGCCTTTATAATCCCATTATTGAATTTATTTTGAATTGTTTTTACATTTTTTGATTAAAACAGATTGTAATTGATTGTTTGCCTCGGGAAACGTAGAGCGAAAGCCATCCATTGTCAAGAAAAGTTCATTTATAGTCACTCATGCCTAGAAAAGCCTTATTACTCAGTTTAAATGCCTTTATAATCCCATTATTGAATTTATTTTGAATTTTTTTTACATTTTTTGATTAAAACATATTGTAATTGGTTGTTTACCTCGAGAAACATGGAGCAAAAGCCATCCATTGTCAAGAAAAGTTCATTTATAGTCACTCAAGCCTAGAAAAGCCTTATTACTCAGTTTAAATGCCTTTATAATCCCATTATTGAATTTATTTTGAATTTTTTTTACATTTTTTGATTAAAACAGATTGTAATTGATTGTTTGCCTCGGGAAACGTGGAGCGAAAGCCATCCATTGTCAAGAAAAGTTCATTTATAGTCACTCATTCCTAGAAAAGCCTTATTACTCGGATTAAATGCCGTTATAATCCCATTATTGAATTTATTTTGAATTGTGTTTACATTTTTTGATTAAAACAGATTGTAATTGATTGTTTGCCTCGGGAAACGTGGAGCGAAAGTCATCCATTGTCAAGAAAAGTTCATTTATAGTCACTCATGCCTAGAAAAGCCTTATTACTCAGTTTAAATGCCTTTATAATCCCATTATTGAATTTATTTTAAATTTTTTTTACCTTTTTTGATTAAAATAGATTCTAATTGATTGTTTGCCTCGGGAAACTTGCAGAGAAAGCCATCCATTGTCAAGAAAAGATCATTTATAGTCACTCAAGCCTAGAAAAGCCTTATTACTCGATTTAAATGCCTTTATAATCCCATAATTGAATTTATTTTGAATTTTTTTTACATTTTTTTATTAAAACATATTGTAATTGATTGTTTACCTCGGGAAACATGGAGCAAAAGCCATCCATTGTCAAGAAAAGTTCATTTATAGTCACTCAAGCCTAGAAAAGCCTTATTACTCGGATTAAATGCCGTTATAATCCCATTATTGAATTTATTTTCAATTGTTTTTACATTTTTTGATTAAAACAGACTGTAATTGATTGTTTGCCTCGGGAAACGTGGAGCGAAAGCCATCCATTGTCAAGAAAAGTTCATTTATAGTCACTCATGCCTAGAAAAGCCTTATTACTCGGATTAAATGCCGTTATAATCCCATTATTGAATTTATTTTGAATTGTTTTTACATTTTTCGATTAAAACAGATTGTAACTGATTGTTTGCCTCGGGAAACGTGGAGCGAAAGCCATCCATTGTCAAGAAAAGTTCATTTATAGTCACTCATGCCTAGAAAAGCCTTATTACTCGGTTTAAATGCCTTTATAATCCCATTATTGAATTTATTTTGAATTTTTTTTACATTTTTTGACTAAAACAGATTGTAATTGATTGTTTACCTCGGCAAACATGGAGCAAAAGCCATCCATTGTCAAGAAAAGTTCATTTATAGTCACTCAAGCCTAGAAAAGCCTTATTACTCGGTTTAAATGCCTTTATAATCCCATTATTTAATTTATTTTGAATTGTTTTTACATTTTTTGATTCAAACAGACTGTAATTGATTGTTTGCCTCCGGACACGTGGAGCGAAAGCCATCCATGGTCAAGAAAAGTTCATTTATAGTCACTCATGCCTAGAAAAGCCTTATTACTCGGTTTAAATGCCTTTATAATCCCATTATTGAATTTATTTTGAATTATTTTTACATTTTTTGATTAAAATAGATTGTAATTGATTGTTTGCCTCGGGAAACGTGGAGCGAAAGCCATCCATTGTCAAGAAAAGTTCATTTATAGTCACTCATGCCTAGAAAAGCCTTATTACTAGGTTTAAATGCCTTTATAATCCCATTATTGAATTTATTTTGAATATTTTTTACATTTTTTGATTGAAACATATTCTAATTGATTGTTTGCCTCAGAAAACGCGAAGCGAAAGCCATCCACTGTCATGAAAATTTCATTTATAGTCACTCATGCCTATAAAAGCCTTAATACTCGCTTTAAATGCTTTTATAATCCCATAATTGAATATAATTTGAATATTTTTACATTTTTTGATTAAAATAGATTCTAATTGATTGTTTGGCTCTAGAAACTTGGAGCGAAAGCCATCCATTATCAAGAAAAATTCATTTATAGTTACTCATGCCTAGAAAAGACTTAATACTCTCTTCAAATGCTTTTATAATCCCATAATTGAATTTAATTTGAATCTTTTTACAGTTTTTGATTAAAAGAGATTGTAATTGATTGTTTGCCTCGGGAAACGTGGAGCGAAAGCCATCCATTGTCAAGAAAAGTTCATTTATAGTCACTCAAGCCTAGAAAAGCCTTATTACTCGGATTAAATGCCGTTATAATCCCATTATTGAATTTATTTTGAATTGTTTTTACATTTTTTGATTAAAACAGACTGTAATTGATTGTTTGCCTCCAGAAACGTGGAGCGAAAGCCATCCATTGTCAAGAAAAGTTCATTTATAGTCACTCATGCCTAGAAAAGCCTTATTACTCGGATTAAATGCCGTTATAATCCCATTATTGAATTTATTTTGAATTTTTTTTACATTTTTTGATTAAAACATATTCTAATTGATTGTTTCCCTCGGGAAACAAGGAGCGAAAGCCATCCATTGTCAAGAAAAGATCATTTATAGTCACTCATGCCTAGAAAAGCCTTATTACTCGGTTTAAATGCCTTTATAATCCCATTATTGAATTTATTTTGAATTTTTTTTACATTTTTTGACTAAAACAGATTGTAATTGATTGTTTACCTCGGCAAACATGGAGCAAAAGCCATCCATTGTCAAGAAAAGTTCATTTATAGTCACTCAAGCCTAGAAAAGCCTTATTACTCGGTTTAAATGCCTTTACAATCCCATTATTTAATTTATTTTGAATTGTTTTTACATTTTTTGATTCAAACAGACTGTAATTGATTGTTTGCCTCCGGACACGTGGAGCGAAAGCCATCCATTGTCAAGAAAAGTTCATTTATAGTCACTCATGCCTAGAAAAGCCTTATTACTCGGTTTAAATGCCTTTATAATCCCATTATTGAATTTATTTTGAATTATTTTTACATTTTTTGATTAAAATATATTGTAATTGATTGTTTGCCTCGGGAAACGTGGAGCGAAAGCCATCCATTGTCAAGAAAAGTTCATTTATAGTCACTCATGCCTAGAAAAGCCTTATTACTAGGTTTAAATGCCTTTATAATCCCATTATTGAATTTATTTTGAATATTTTTTACATTTTTTGATTGAAACATATTCTAATTGATTGTTTGCCTCAGAAAACGCGAAGCGAAAGCCATCCACTGTCATGAAAATTTCATTTATAGTCACTCATGCCTATAAAAGCCTTAATACTCGCTTTAAATGCTTTTATAATCCCATAATTGAATATAATTTGAATATTTTTACATTTTTTGATTAAAATAGATTGTAATTGATTGTTTGCCTCAGGAAACGTGGAGCGAAAGCCATCCATTGTCAAGAAAAGTTCATTTATAGTCACTCATGCCTAGAAAAGCCTTATTACTCGGTTTAAATGCCTTTATAATCCTATTATTGAATTTATTTTAATTTTTTTTTACATTTTTTAATTAAAACAAATTCTAGTTGATTGTTTGCCTCGGGAAACTTGGAGGGAAAGCCATCCATTGTCAAGAAAAGATCATTTATAGTCACTCATGCATAGAAAAGCCTTATTACTCGGTTTAAAAGCTTTTATAATCCTATTATTGAATTTATTTTGATTTTTTTTTACATTTTTTGATTAAAACAGATTGTAATTAATCGTTTGCCTCGAGAAACATGGAGCGAAAGCCATCCATTGTCAAGAAAAGTTCATTTATAGTCACTCATGCCTAGAAAAGCCTTATTACTCGCTTTAAATGCCTTTATAATCCCATTATTGAATTTATTTTAGATTTTTTTTACATTTTTTGATTAAAACAGATTCTAGTTGATTGTTTACCTCGGGAAACATGGAGCGACGGCCATCCATTGTCAAGAAAAGTTCATTTATAGTCACTCATGCCTAGAAAAGCCTTATTACTCGGTTTAAATGCCTTTATAATCTCATTATTGAATTTATTTTGAATATTTTTTACATTTTTTGATTGAAACAGATTCTAATTGATTGTTTGCCTCAGAAAACGCGAAGCGAAAGCCATCCACTGTCATGAAAAGTTCATTTATAGTCTCTCATGCCTATAAAAGCCTTAATACTCGCTTTAAATGCTTTTATAATCCCATAATTGAATTTAATTTGAATATTTTTACATTTTTTGATTAAAACAGATTGTAATTGATTGTTTGCCTCGGGAAACGTGGAGCGAAAGCCATCCATTGTCAAGAAAAGTTCATTTATAGTCACTCATGCCTAGAAAAGCCTTATTACTCGGTTTAAATGCCTTTATAATCCAATTATTGAATTTATTTTAAATTTTTTTTACATTTTTTGATTAAAACAGATTCTAGTTGATTGTTTACCTCGGGAAACATGGAGCGACGACCATCCATTGTCAAGAAAAGTTCATTTATAGTCACTCATGCCTAGAAAAGCGTTATTACTCGGTTTAAATGCCTTTATAATCTCATTATTGAATTTATTTTGAATATTTTTTACATTTTTTGATTAAAACGTATTGTAATTGATTGTTTACCTCGAGAAACATGGAGCAAAAGTCATCCATTGTCAGGAAAAGTTCATTTATAGTCACTCAAGCCTAGAAAAGCCTTATTACTCGGTTTAAATGCCTTTATAATCCCATTATTGAATTTATTTTGAATTTTTTTTACATTTTTTGATTAAAACGTATTGTAATTGATTGTTTACCTCGAGAAACATGGAGCAAAAGCCATCCATTGTCAGGAAAAGTTCATTTATAGTCACTCAAGCCTAGAAAAGCCTTATTACTCGGTTTAAATGCCTTTATAATCCCATTATTGAATTTATTTTCAATTGTTTTTACATTTTTTGATTAAAACAGATTGTAATTGATTGTTTGCCTCGGGAAACGTGGAGCGAAAGCCATCCATTGTCAAGAAAAATTGATTTATAGTCACTCATGCCTAGAAAAGCCTTATTACTCAGTTTAAATGCCTTTATAATCCCATTATTGAATTTATTTTAAATTTTTTTTGACCTTTTTTGATTAAAATAGATTCTAATTGATTGTTTGCCTCGGGAAAGTTGCAGAGAAAGCCATCCATTGTCAAGAAAAGATCATTTATAGTCACTCAAGCCTAGAAAAGCCTTATTACTCGATTTAAATGCCTTTATAATCCCATAATTGAATTTATTTTGAATTTTTTTTACATTTTTTTATTAAAACATATTGTAATTGATTGTTTACCTCGGGAAACATCGAGCAAAAGCCATCCATTGTCAAGAAAAGTTCATTTATAGTCACTCAAGCCTAGAAAAGCCTTATTACTCGGATTAAATGCCGTTATAATCCCATTATTGAATTTATTTTGAATTGTTTTTACATTTTTTGATTAAAACAGACTGTAATTGATTGTTTGCCTCAAGAAACGTGGAGCGAAAGCCATCCATTGTCAAGAAAAGTTCATTTATAGTCACTCAAGCCTAGAAAAGCCTTATTACTCGGATTAAATGCCGTTATAATCCCATTATTGAATTTATTTTGAATTGTTTTTACATTGTTTGATTAAAATAGATTGTAACTGATTGTTTGCCTCGGGAAACGTGGAGCGAAAGCCATCCATTGTCAAGAAAAGTTCATTTATAGTCACTCATGCCTAGAAAAGCCTTATTACTCGGTTTAAATGCCTTTATAATCCCATTATTGAATTTATTTTGAATTCTTTTTACATTTTTTGATTAAAACATATTGTAATTGATTGTTTGCCTCGGGAAACTTGGAGCGAAAGCCATCCATTATCAAGAAAAGTTCATTTATAGTCACTCAAGCCTAGAAAAGCCTTATTACTCAGTTTAAATGCCTTTATAATCCCATTATTGAATTTATTTTGAATTGTTTTTACATTTTTTGATTAAAACAGATTGTAACTGATTGTTTGCCTCGGGAAACGTGGAGCGAAAGCCAACAATTGTCAAGAAAAGTTCATTTATAGTCACTCATGCCTAGAAAAGCCTTATTACTCGGTTTAAATGCCTTTATAATCCCATTATTGAATTTATTTTGAATTTATTTTTACATTTTTTGATTAAAACATATTCTAATTGATTGTTTGCCTCGGGAAACTTGGAGCGAAAGCCATCCATTATCAAGAAAAGTTCATTTATAGTCACTCAAGCCTAGAAAAGCCTTATTACTCAGTTTAAATACCTTTATAATCCCATTATTGAATTTATTTTGAATTTTTTTTACATTTTTTGATTAAAACATATTCTAATTGATTGTTTGCATCGGGAAACTTGGAGCGGAAGCCATCCATTTTCAAGAAAAGATCATTTATAGTCACTCATGCCTAGAAAAGCCTTATTGCTCGGTTTAAATGTTTTGTAATCCCATTATTGAATTTATTTTGAATTGTTTTTATGTTTTTCGATTAAAACATATTCTAATTGATTGTTTGCCTCGGGAAACTTGGAGCAAAAGCCATCCATTGTCAAGAAAAGGTCATTTGTAGTCACTCATGCCTAGAAAAGCTTTGTTACTCGGTTTAAATGCTTTTATAATCCCATTATTGAATTTATTTTGAATTGTTTTTACATTTTTTGATTAAAACAGATTCTAATTGATTGTTTGGCTCCAGAAACTTGGAGCGAAAGCCATCCATTATCAAGAAAAATTCATTTATAGTTACTCATGCCTAGAAAAGACTTAATACTCTCTTCAAATGCTTTTATAATCCCATAATTGAATTTAATTTGAATCTTTTTACAGTTTTTGATTAAAAGAGATTGTAATTGATTGTTTGCCTCGGGAAACGTGGAGCGAAAGCCATCCATTGTCAAGAAAAGTTCATTTATAGTCACTCAAGCCTAGAAAAGCCTTATTACTCGGATTAAATGCCGTTATAATCCCATTATTGAATTTATTTTGAATTGTTTTTACATTTTTTGATTAAAACAGACTGTAATTGATTGTTTGCCTCAAGAAACGTGGAGCGAAAGCCATCCATTGTCAAGAAAAGTTCATTTATAGTCACTCATGCCTAGAAAAGCCTTATTACTCGGATTAAATGCCGTTATAATCCCATTATTGAATTTATTTTGAATTTTTTTTACATTTTTTGATTAAAACATATTCTAATTGATTGTTTCCCTCGGGAAACAAGGAGCGAAAGCCATCCATTGTCAAGAAAAGATCATTTATAGTCACTCATGCCTAGAAAAGCCTTATTACTCGATTTAAATGCCTTTATAATCCCATTATTGAATTTATTTTGATTTTTTTTTACATTTTTTGATTTAAACGTATTGTAATTGATTGTTTACCTCGAGAAACATGGAGCAAAAGCCATCCATTGTCAGGAAAAGTTCATTTATAGTCACTCAAGCCTAGAAAAGCCTTATTACTCGGTTTAAATGCCTTTATAATCCCATTATTGAATTTATTTTGAATTTTTTTTACATTTTTTGATTAAAACATATTGTAATTGATTGTTTACCTCGAGAAACATGGAGCAAAAGCCATGCATTGTCAAAAAAAGTTCATTTATAGTCACTCAAGCCTAGAAAAGCCTTATTACTCGGTTTAAATGCCTTTATAATCCCATTATTGAATTTATTTTCAATTTTTTTTACATTTTTTGATTAAAACATATTGTAATTGATTGTTTACCTCGAGAAACATGGAGCAAAAGCCATCCATTGTCAGGAAAAGTTCATTTATAGTCACTCAAGCCTAGAAAAGCCTTATTACTCGGTTTAAATGCCTTTATAATCCCATTATTGAATTTATTTTGAATTTTTTTTACATTTTTTGATTAAAACATATTCTAATTGATTGTTTGCCTCAGAAAACGCGAAGCGAAAGCCATCCACTGTCATGAAAAGTTCATTTATAGTCTCTCATGCCTATAAAAGCCTTAATACTCGCTTTAAATGCTTTTATAATCCCATAATTGAATTTAATTTGAATATTTTTACATTTTTTGATTAAAACAGATTGCAATTGATTGTTTGCCTCGGGAAACATGGAGCGAAAGCAATTCACTGTCAAGAAAAGTTCATTTATAATCACTCATGCCTAGAAAAGCCTTATTACTCGGTTTAAATGCGTTTATAATCCTATTATTGAATTTAGTTTAAATTTTTTTTACATTTTTTGATTAAAACAAATTCTAGTTGATTGTTTGCCTCGGGAAACTTGGAGGGAAAGCCATCCATTGTCAAGGAAAGATCATTTATAGTCACTCATGCCTACAAAAGCCTTATTACTCGGTTTAAAAGCTTTTATAATCCCATTATTGAATTTATTTTGATTTTTTTTTACATTTTTTGATTAAAACAGATTGTAATTGATCGTTTGCCTCGGCAAACATGGAGCGAAAGCCATCCATTGTCAAGAGAAGTTCATTTATAGTCACTCATGCCTAGAAAGCCCTTATTACTCGCTTTAAATGCTTTTATAATCCTATAGTTGAATTTAATTTGAATTTTTTACATATTTTGATTAAAACAGATTGTAATTAAATGTTTTCCTCGAGAAACGTGATGTGAAAGCCATCCATTGTCAAGAAAAGATCATTTACAGACACTCATGCCTAGAAAAGCCTTATTACTCGATTTAAATGCTTTTATAATCCCATTATTAAATTTATTTTGAATTTTTTTTACATTTTTTGATTAAAACAGATTGTAATTGATTGTTTACCTCGGGAAACATGGAGCGACGGCCATCCATTGTCAAGAAAAGTTTATATATAGTCACTCATGCCTAGAAAAGCCTTATTACTCGGTTTAAATGCCTTTATAATCCCATTATTGAATTTATTTTGGATATTTTTTACATTTTTTCATTGAAACAGATTCTAATTGATTGTTTGCCTCAGAAAACGCGAAGCGAAAGCCATCCATTGTCAAGAAAAGTTCATTTATAGTCACTCATGCTTATAAAAGCCTTAATAGTCGCTTTAAATGCTTTTATAATCCCATAATTGAATTTAATTTGAATATTTTTACATTTTTTGATTAAAACAGATTCTAGTTGATTGTTTGCCTCGGGAAACTGGGAGTTAAAGCCATCCATTGTCAAGAAAAGATCATTTATAGTCACTCATGCCTAGTAAAGCCTTATTACTCGGTGTAAAAGCTTTTATAATCCTATTATTGAATTTATTTTGAATTTTTTTTAAATTTTTTGATTAAAACAGATTGTAATTGATCGTTTGCCTCGGGAAACATGGAGCGAAAGCCATCCATTGTCAAGATAAGCTCACTTATAGTCACTCATGCCTAGAAAAGCTTTATTACTCGCTTTAAATGCTTTTATAATCCTATAATTGAATTTAATTTGAATTTTTTACATATTTTGATTAAAACAGATTGTAATTAATTGTTTTCCTCAGGAAACGTGAAGCGAAAGCCATCCATTGACCAGAAAAGTTCATTTATAGTCACTCATGCCTAGAAAAGCCTTATTACTCGGTTTAAATGCCTTTATAATCCCATTATTGAATTTATTATTAATATTTTTTACATTTTTTGATTAAAACAAATTGTAATTTATTGTTTACCTCAAGAAATGTGGAGCGAAAACAATCCATTGTCAAGAAAAGATCGTTTATAGTCACTCATGCCTAGAAAAGCCTTATTACTCGGTTTAAAAGCTTTTATAATCCCATTATTGAATTTATTTTGTGTTTTTTTTTACATTTTTTGATTAAAACAGATTCTAGTTGATTGTTTACCTCGGGAAACATGGAGCGACGGCCATCCATTGTCAAGAAAAGTTCATTTATAGTCACTCATGCCTAGAAAAGCCTTATTACTCGGTTTAAATGCCTTTATAATCTCATTATTGAATTTATTTTGAATATTTTTTACATTTTTTGATTGAAACAGATTCTAATTGATTGTTTGCCTCAGAAAACGCGAAGCGAAAGCCATCCACTGTCATGAAAAGTTCATTTATAGTCTCTCATGCCTATAAAAGCCTTAATACTCGGTTTAAATGCTTTTATAATCCCATAATTGAATTTAATTTGAATATTTTTACATTTTATGATTAAAATAGATTGTAATTGATTGTTTGCCTCGGGAAGCGTGGAGCGAAAGCCATCCATTGTCAAGAAAAGTTCATTTATAGTCACTCATGCCTAGAAAAGCCTTATTACTCGGTTTAAATGCCTTTATAATCCTATTATTGAATTTATTTTAAATTTTTTTTACATTTTTTGATTAAAACAAATTCTAGTTGATTGTTTGCCTCGGGAAACTTGGAGGGAAAGCCATCCATTGTCAAGAAAAGATCATTTATAGTCATTCATGCCTAGAAAAGCCTTATTACTCGGTTTAAAAGCTTTTATAATCCCATTATTGAATTTATTTTGATTTTTTTTACATTTTTTGATTAAAACAGATTGTAATTGATCGTTTGCCTCGGCAAACATGGAGCGAAAGCCATCCATTGTCAAGAAAGTTCATTTATAGTCACTCATGCCTAGAAAAGCCTTATTACTCGTTTTAAATGCTTTTATAATCCTATAGTTGAATTTAATTTGAATGTTTTACATATTTTGATTAAAACAGATTGTAATTAAATGTTTTCCTCGGGAAACGTGATGTGAAAGCCATCCATTGTCAAGAAAAGATCATTTATAGACACTCATGCCTAGAAAAGCCTTATTACTCGATTTAAATGCTTTTATAATCCCATTATTAAATTTATTTTGAATTTTTTTTACATTTTTTGATTAAAACATATTGTAATTGATTGTTTACCTCGGGAAACATGGAGCAACGGCCATCCATTGTCAAGAAAAGTTTATATATAGTCACTCATGCCTAGAAAAGCCTTATTACTCGGTTTAAATGCCTTTATAATCCCATTATTGAATTTATTTTGGATATTTTTTACATTTTTTGATTGAAACAGATTCTAATTGATTGTTTGCCTCAGAAATCGCGAAGCGAAAGCCATCCATTGTCAAGAAAAGTTCATTTATAGTCATTCATGCCTATAAAAGCCTTAATAGTCGCTTTAAATGCTTTTATAATCCCATAATTGAATTTAATTTCAATATTTTTACATTTTTTGATTAAAACAGATTCTAGTTGATTGTTTGCCTCGGGAAACTGGGAGTTAAAGCCATCCATTGTCAAGAAAAGATCATTTATAGTCACTCATGCCTAGAAAAGCCTTATTACTCGGTTTAAAAGCTTTTATAATCCTATTATTGAATTTATTTTGATTTTTTTTTTACATTTTTTAATTAAAACAGATTGTAATTGATCGTTTGCCTTGGGAAACATGGAGCGAAAGCCATCCATTGTCAAGAAAAGCTCACTTATAGTCACTCATGCCTAGAAAAGCTTTATTACTCGTTTTAAATGCTTTTATAATCCTATAATTGAATTTAATTTGAATTTATTACATATTTTGATTAAAACAGATTGTAATTAATTGTTTTTCTCAAGAAACGTGAAGCGAAAGCCATCCATTGACCAGAAAAGTTCATTTATAGTCACTCATCCCTAGAAAAGCCTTATTACTCGGTTTAAATGCCTTTATAATCCCAATATTGAATTTATTTTGAATATTTTTTACTTTTTTTGATTGAAACAGATTCTAATTGATTGTTTGCCTCAGAGAACGCGAAGCGAAAGCCATCCACTGTCATGAAAAGTTGATTTATAGTCTCTCATGCCTATAAAAGCCTTAATGCTCGCTTTAAATGCTTTTATAATCTCATAATTGAATTTAATTTGAATATTTTTACATTTTTTGATTAAAACATATTGCAATTGATTGTTTGCCTCGGGAAACATGGGGCGAAAGCCGTTCACTGTCAAGAAAAGTTCATTTATAATCACTCATGCCTAGAAAAGCCTTATTACTCGGTTTAAATGCCTTTATAATCCCATTATTGAATTTATTTTCAATTTTTTTACATTTTTTGATTGAAACAGATTCTAGTTGATTGTTTGCCTCGGGAAACTTGGAGGGAAAGCCATCCATTGTCAAGAAAAGATCATTTATAGTCACTCATGCCTAGAAAAGCCTTATTACTCGGTTTAAAAGCTTTTATAATCCTATTAATGAATTTATTTTGATTTTTTTTTACATTTTTTGATTAAAACAGATTGTAAGTGATCGTTTGCCTCGGGAAACATGGAGCGAAAGCCATCCATTGTCAAGAAAAGTTCATTTATAGTCACTCATGCCTAGAAAAACCTTATTACTCGCTTTAAATGCTTTTATAATCCTATAGTTGAATTTAATTAGAATTTTTTACATATTTTGATTAAAACAGATTGTAATTAAATGTTTTCCTCGGGAAACGTGATGTGAAAGCCATCCATTGTCAAGAAAAGATCATTTATAAACACTCATGCCTAGAAAACCGTTATTACTCGGTTTAAATGATTTTATAATCCCATTACTAAATTTATTTTGAATTTTTTTTACATTTTTTGATGAAAACAGAATGTAATTGATTGTTTACCTCGGGAAACATGGAGCGACGGCCATCCATTGTCAAGAAAAGTTTATTTATAGTCACTCATGCCTGGAAAAGCCTTATTACTCGGTTTAAATGCCTTTATAATCCCATTATTGAATTTATTTTGAATATTTTTTAAATTTTTTGATTGAAACAGATTCTAATTGATTGGTTGCCTCAGAAAACGTGAAGCGAAAGCCATCCATTGTCAAGAAAAGTTCATTTATAGTCACTCATGCCTATAAAAGCCTTAATAGTCGCTTTAAATGCTTTTATAATCCAATAATTGAATTTAATTTGAATATTTTTACTTTTTTTTATTAAAACAGATTCTAGTTGATTGTTTGCCTTGGGAAACTTGGAGTTAAAGCCATCCATTGTCAAGAAAAGATCATTTATAGTCACTCATGCCTAGAAAAGCCTTATTACTCGGTTTAAAAGCTTTTATAATCCCATTATTGAATTTATTTTGATTTTTTTTTACATTTTTTGATTAAAACATATTGTAATTGATCGTTTGCCTCAGGAAATTTAGAGCGAAAGCCATCCACTGTCAAGAAAAGCTCACTTATAGTCACTCATGCCTAGAAAAGCTTTATTACTCGCTTTAAATGCTTTTATAATCCTATAATTGAATTTAATTTGAATTTTTTAGATATTTTGATTAAAATAGATTGTAATTAATTGTTTTCCTCAGGAAACGTGAAGCGAAAGCCATCCATTGACCAAAAAAGTTCATTTATAGTCACTCATGCCTAGAAAAGCCTTATTACTCGGTTTAAATGCCTTTATAATCCCATTATTGAATTTATTTTGAATATTTTTTACATTTTTTGATTGAAACAGATTCTAATTGATTGTTTGCCGCAGAGAACGCGAAGCGAAAGCCATCCACTGTCATGAAAAGTTCATTTATAGTCTCTCATGCCTATAAAAGCCTTAATACTCGCTTTAAATGCTTTTATTATCTCATAATTGAATTTAATTTGAATATTTTTACATTTTTTGATTAAAACAGATTGCAATTGATTGTTTGCCTCGGGAAACATGGAGCGCAAGCAATTCACTGTCAAGAAAAGTTCATTTATAATCACTCATGCCTAGAAAAACCTTATTACTCGGTTTAAATGCCTTTATAATCCCATTATTGAATTTATTTTGAATTTTTTTTACATTTTTTGATTAAAACAGATTGTAATTTATTGTTTACCTCAAGAAATGTGGAGCGAAAATCATCCATTGTCAAGAAAAAATCGTTTATAGTCACTCATGCCTAGAAAAGCCTTATTACTCGGTTTAAAAGCTTTTCTAATCCCATTATTGACTTTATTTCGAGTTTTTTTTTAATATTTTTTGATTAAAACAGATTGTAATTGATTGTTTACCTCGAGAAACGTGGAGCGAAAGCCATCCATTGTCAGGAAAAGTTCATTTATAGTCACTCATGCCTAGAAAAGCCTTATTACTCGGTTTAAATGCCTTTACAATCCCATTATTGAATTTATTTTAAATTGTTTCTACATTTTTTGATTAAAACAGATTCTAGTTGATTGTTTACCTCGGGAAACATGGAGCGACGGCCATCCATTGTCAAGAAAAGTTCATTTGTAGTCACTCATGCCTAGAAAAGCCTTATTACTCGGTTTAAATGCCTTTATAATCCCATTATTGAATTTATTTTCAATATTTTTTACATTTTTTGATTGAAACAGATTCTAATTGATTGTTTGCCTCAGAAAACGCGAAGCGAAAGCCATCCACTGTCATGAAAAGTTCATTTATAGTCTCTCATGCCTATAAAAGCCTTAATACTCGCTTTAAATGCTTTTCTAATCCCATAATTGAATTTAATTTGAATATTTTTACATTTTTTGATTAAAACAGATTGCAATTGATTGTTTGCCTCGGGAAACATGTAGCGAAAGCCATTCACTGTCAAGAAAAGTTCATTTATAATCACTCATGCCTAGAAAAGCCTTATTACTCGGTTTAAATGCCTTTATAATCCCATTATTGAATTTATTTTGAATTTTTTTTACATTTTTTGATTAAAACATATTGTAATAGATTGTTTACCTCTAGAAACATGGAGCAAAAGCCATCCATTGTCAAGAAAAGTTCATTTATAGTCAATCAAGCCTAGAAAAGCCTTATTACTCGGTTTAAATGCCTTTATAATCCCATTATTGAATTTATTTTGAATTGTTTTTACATTTTTTGATTAAAACAGAGTGTAATTGATTGTTTACCTCAGGAAACGTGGAGCGAAAGCCATCCATTGTCAAGAAAAGTTCATTTATAGTCACTCATGCCTAGAAAAGCCTTATTACTCGGTTTAAATGCCTTTATAATCCCATTATTGAATTTATTTTAAATTTTTTTTACATTTTTTGATTAAAACAGATTCTAGTTGATTATTTACCTCGGGAAACATGGAGCGACGGCCATCCATTGTCAATAAAAGTTCATTTATAGTCACTCATGCTTAGAAAAGCCTTATTACTCGGTTTAAATGCCTTTATAATCCCATTATTGAATTTATTTTGAATAGTTTTTACATTTTTTGATTGAAACAGATTCTAATTTATTGTTTGCCTCAGAAAACGCGAAGCGAAAGCCATCCACTGTCATGAAAAGTTCATTTATAGTCTCTCATGCCTATAAAAGCCTTAATACTCGCTTTAAATGCTTTTATAATCCCATAATTGAATTTAATTTGAATATTTCTACATTTTTTTATTAAAATAGATTTTAATTGATTGTTTGCCTCAGGAAACGTGGAGCGAAAGCCATCCATTGTCAAGAAAAGTTCATTTATAGTCACTCATGCCTAGAAAAGCCTTATTACTCGGTTTAAATGCCTTTATAATCCCATTATTGAATTTATTCTAATTTTTTTTTTACATTTTTTGATTAAAACAAATTCTAGTTGATTGTTTGCCTCGGGAAACTTGGAGGGAAAGCCATCCATTGTCAAGAAAAGATCATTTATAGTCACTCATGCCTAGAAAAGCCTTATTACTCGGTTTAAAAGCTTTTATAATCCCATTATTGAATTTATTTTGATTTTTTTTTATATTTTTTGATTAAAACAGATTGTAATTGATCGTTTGCCTCGGGAAACATGGAGCGAAAGCCATCCATTGTCAAGAAAAGTTCATTTATAGTCACTCATGCCTAGAAAAGCCTTATTACTCGCTTTAAATGCTTTTATAATCCTATAATTGAATTTAATTTGAATTTTTTACATATTTTGATTAAAACAGATTGTAATTAAATATTTTCCTCGAGAAACGTGATGTGAAAGCCATCCATTATCAAGAAAAGATCATTTATAGTCACTCATGCCTAGAAAAGCCTTAATACTCGATTTAAATGCTTTTATAATCCCATTATTGAATTTATTTTGAATATTTTTTACATTTTTTGATTGAAACAGATTCTAATTGATTGTTTGCCTCAGAAAACGCGAAGCGAAAGCTATCGATTTTCAAGAAAAGTTCATTTATAGTCACTCATGCCTTTAAAAGCCTTAATAGTCGCTTTAAATGCTTTTATAATCCCATAATTGAATTTAATTTGAATATTTTTACCTTTTTTGATTAAACAGATTGTAATTGATTGTTTGCCTCGAGAAACAAGGAGCGAAAGCCATCCATTGTCAAGAAAAATTCATTTATAGTCACTCATGCCTAGAAAAGCCTTATTACTCGGTTTGAAAGCTTTTATAATCCCATTATCGAATTTATTTTGAATTTTTTTTACATTTTTTGATTAAAACAGATTGTAATTGATCGTTTGCCTCGGGAAACATGGAGCGAAAGCCATCCATTGTCAAGAAAAGTTCACTTATAGTCACTCATGCCTAGAAAAGCTTTATTACTCGCTTTAAATGCTTTTATAATCCTATAATTGAATTTAATTTGAATTTTTTACATATTTTGATTAAAATAGATTGTAATTAATTGTTTTCCTCAGGAAACGTGAAGCGAAAGCCATCCATTGAACAGAAAAGTTCATTTATAATCACTCATGCCTAGAAAAGCCTTATTACTCGGTTTAAATGCTTTTATAATCCAATTATTGAATTTATTTTGATTTTTTTTATATTTTTTGATTAAAACAGATTGTAATTGATCGTTTGCCTCGGGAAACATGGAGCGAAAGGCATCCATTGTCAAGAAAAGTTCATTTATAGTCACTCATGCCTAGAAAAGCCTTATTACTCGGTTTAAATGCCTTTATAATCCCATTATCAAATTTATTTTGAATATTTTTTACATTTTTTGGTTGAAACATATTCTAATTGATTGTTTGCCTCAGAAAACGCGAAGCGAAAGCCATCCACTGTCATGAAAAGTTCATTTATAGTCTTTCATGCCTATAAAAGCCTTAATACTCGCTTTAAATGCTGTTATAATCACATAATTGAATTTAACTTGAATATTTTTACATTTTTTGATTAAAACAGATTGTACTTGATTGTTTGCCTCGGGAAACATGGAGCGAAAGCCATCCACTGTCAAGAAAAGTTCATTTATAATCACTCATGCCTAGAAAAGCCTTATTACTCGGTTTAAATGCCTTTATAATCCCATTATTGAATTTATTTTGAATTTTTTTTACATTTTTTGATTAAAACAGATTGTAATTTATTATTTACCTCAAGAAATGTGGAGCGAAAACCATCCATTGTCAAGAAAAGATCATTTACAGTCACTCATGCCTACAGAAGCCTTATTACTCGGTTTAAATGCCTTTATAATCCCATTATTGAATTTATTTTAAATTTTTTTTACATTTTTTGATTAAAACATATTCTAGTTGACTGTTTGCCTCGGGAAACTTGGAGTTAAAGCCATCCATTGTCAAGAAAAGATCGTTTATAGTCACTCATGCCTAGAAAAGCCTTATTACTCGGTTTAAAAGCTTTTATAATCCCATTATTGAATTTATTTGAGTTTTTTTTTTTACATTTTTTGATTAAAACAGATTGTAATTGATTGTTTACCTCGGGAAACGTGGAGCGAAAGCCATCCATTGTCAAGAAAAGTTCATTTATAGTCACTCATGCCTAGAAAAGCCTTTATTACTCGGTTTAAATGCCTTTATAATCCCATTATTGAATTTATTTTGAATATTTTTTACATTTTTTGATTGAAACAGATTCTAATTGATTGTTTGCCTCAGAAAACGCGAAGCGAAAGCCATCGATTGTCAAGAAAAGTTCATTTATAGTCACTCATGCCTATAAAAGCCTTAAGAGTCGCTTTAAATGCTTTTATAATCCCATAATTGAATTTATTTTGAATATTTTTAGATTTTTTGATTAAACAGATTGTAATTGATTGTTTGCCTCGAGAAACGTGAAGCGAAAGCCATCCATTGTGAAGAAAAAGTCATTTATAGTCACTCATGCCTAGAAAAGCCTTATTACTCGGTTTTAAAGCTTTTATAATCCCATTATTGAATTTATTTTGAATATTTTTTACAGTTTTTGATTAAAATAGATTGTAATTGATCGTTTACCTCGGGAAACATGGAGCGAAAGCCATCCATTGTCAAAAAAAGTTCACTTATAGTCACTCATGCCTAGAAAAGCTTTATTACTCGATTTAAATGCTTTTATAATCCTATAATTGAATTTAATTTGAATTTTTTACATATTTTGATTAAAATAGATTGTAATTAATTGTTTTCCTCAGGAAACGTGAAGCGAAAGCCATCCATTGTCAAGAAAAGTTCATTTATAGTCACTCATGCCTAGAAAAGCCTTAATACTCGATTTAAATGCTTTTATAATCCCATTATTGAATTTATTTTGAATATTTTTTACATTTTTTGATTGAAACAGATTCTAATTGATTGTTTGCCTCAGAAAACGCGAAGCGGAAGCTATCGATTTTCAAGAAAAGTTTATTTATAGTCACTCATGCCTATAAAAGCCTTAATAGTCGCTTTAAATGCTTTTATAATCCCATAATTGAATTTAATTTGAATATTTTTACATTTTTTGATTAAACAGATTGTAATTGATTGTTTGCCTCGAGAAACGTGGAGCGAAAGCCATCCATTGTCAAGAAAAATTCATTTATAGTCACTCATGCCTAGAAAAGCCTTATTACTCGGTTTGAAAGCTTTTATAATCCCATTATCTAATTTATTTTGAATTTTTTTTACATTTTTTGATTAAAACAGATTGTAATTGATCGTTTGCCTCGGGAAACATGGAGCGAAAGCCATCCATTGTCAAGAAAAGTTCACTTATAGTCACTCATGCCTAGAAAAGCTTTATTACTCGCTTTAAATGCTTTTATAATCCTATAATTGAATTTAATTTGAATTTTTTACATATTTTGATTAAAATAGATTGTAATTAATTGTTTTCCTCAGGAAACGTGAAGCGAAAGCCATCCATTGAACAGAAAAGTTCATTTATAGTCACTTATGCCTAGAAAAGCCTTATTACTCGGTTTAAATGCTTTTATAATCCCATTATTGAATTTATTTTCATTTTTTTTTATATTTTTTTGATTAAAACAGATTGTAATTGATCGTTTGCCTCGGGAAACATGGAGCGAAAGGCATCCATTGTCAAGAAAAGTTCATTTATAGTCACTGATGCGTAGAAAAGCTTTATTACTCGGTTTCAATGCTTTTATAATCCCATTATTGAATTTATTTTGAATTTTTTTTACATTTTTTGATTAAAACAGATTGTAATTTATTGTTTACCTCAGGAAATGTGGAGCGAAAACCATCCATTGTCAAGAAAAAATCGTTTATAGTCACTCATGCCTAGAAAAGCCTTATTACTCAGTTTAAAAGCTTTTATAATCCCATTATTGAATTTATTTTGAGTTTTTTTTTTACATTTTTTGATTAAAACAGATTGTAATTGATTGTTTACCTCGATAAACGTGGAGCGAAAGCCATCCATTGTCAAGAAAAGTTCATTTATAGTCACTCATGCCTAGAAAAGCCTTATTACTCGGTTTAAATGCCTTTATAATCCCATTATTGAATTTATTTTAAATTTTTTTTACATTTTTTGATTAAAACAGATTCTAGTTGATTGTTTACCTCGGGAAACATGGAGCGACGGCCATCCATTGTCAAGAAAAGTTCATTTATAGTCACTCATGCCTAGAAAAGCCTTATTACTCGGCTTAAATGCCTTTATAATCCCATTATTGAATTTATTTTGAATATTTTTTACATTTTTTGATTGAAACAGATTCTAATTGATTGTTTGCCTCAGAAAACGCGAAGCGAAAGCCATCCACTGTCATGAAAAGTTCATTTATAGTCTCTTATGCCTATAAAAGCCTTAATACTCGCTTTAAATGCTTTTATAATCCCATAATTGAATTGAATTTGAATATTTTTACATTTTTTGATTAAAACAGATTGCAATTGATTGTTTGCCTCGGGAAACATGGAGCGAAAGCCATTCACTGTCAAGAAAAGTTCATTTATAATCACTCATGCCTAGAAAAGCCTTATTACTCGATTTAAATGCCTTTATAATCCCATTATTGAATTTATTATGAATTTTTTTTACATTTTTTGATGAAAACAGATTGTAATTTATTGTTTACCTCAGGAAATGTGGAGCGAAAACCATCCATTGTCAAGAAAAAATCGTTTATAGTCACTCATGCCTAGAAAAGCCTTATTACTCGGTTTAAAAGCTTTTATAATCCCATTATTGAATTTATTTTGAGTTTTTTTTTTACATTTTTTGATTAAAATGGATTGTAATTGATTGTTTACCTCGGGAAACGTGGAGCGAAAGCCATCCATTGTCAAGAAAAGTTCATTTATAGTCACTCATGCCTAGAAAAGCCTTATTACTCGGTTTAAATGTCTTTATAATCCCATTATTGAATTTATTTTAAATGTTTTTTACATTTTTTGATTAAAACAAATTCTAGTTGACTGTTTGCCTCGGGAAACTTGGAGGGAAAGCCATCCATTGTCAAGAAAAGATCATTTATAGTCACCCATGCCTACAAAAGCCTTATTACTCGGTTTAAAAGCTTTTATAATCCCATTATTGAATTTATTTAGATTTTTTTTTACATTTTTTGATTAAAACAGATTGTAATTGATCGTTTTCCTCGGGAAACATGGAGCGAAAGCCATCCATTGTCAAGAAAAGTTCATTTATAGTCACTCATGCCTAGAAAAGCCTTATTACTCGCTTTAAATGCTTTTATAATCCTATAGTTGAATTTAATTTGAATTTTTTACATATTTTGATTAAAACAGATTGTAATTAAATGTTTTCCTTGGGAAACGTGATGTGAAAGGCATCCATTGTCAAGAAAAGATCATTTATAGTCACTCATGCCTAGAAAAGACTTATTACTCGGTTCAAAAGCTTTTATAATCCCATTATTGAATTTATTTTGATTTTTTTTAAAATTTTTTGATTAAAACAGATTGTAATTGATTGTTTGCCTCGGGAAACATGGACCGAAAGCCATCCATTGTCAAGAAAAGTTCATTTATAGTCTCTCATGCCTAGAAAAGCCTTATTACTCGCTTTAAATGCTTTTATAATCCTATAGTTGAATTTAATTTGAATTTTTTACATATTTTGATTAAAACATATTGTAATTAAATGTTTTCCTCGGGAAACGTGATGTGAAAGCCATCCATTGTCAAGAAAAGATCATTTATAGACACTCATGCCTAGAAAAGCGTTATTACTCGGTTTAAATGCTTTTATAATCCCATTATTAAATTTATTTTGATATTTTTTTTCATTTTTTGATTAAAACAGATTGTAATTGATTGTTTACCTCGGGAAACATAGAGCGACGGCCATCCATTGTCAGGAAAAGTTTATTTATAGTCACTCATGCCTAGAAAAGCCTTATTACTCGGATTAAATGCCTTTATAATCCCATTATTGAATTTATTTTGAATATTTTTTACATTTTTTGATTGAAACAGATTCTAATTGATTGTTTGCCTCAGAAAACGCGAAGCGAAAGCCATCAAATGTCAAGAAAAGTTCATTTATAGTCACTCATGCCTATAAAAGCCTTAATAGTCGCTTTAAATGCTTTTATAATCCCATAATTGAATTTAATTTGAATATTTTTACATTTTTTGATTAAAACAGATTCTAGTTGATTGTTTGCCTCGGGAAACTTGGAGTTAAAGCCATCCATTGTCAAGAAAAGATCATTTACAGTCACTCATGCCTAGAAAAGCCTTATTACTCGGTTTAAAAGCTTTTATAATCCCATTATTGAATTTATTTTGATTTTTTTTACATTTGTTTATTAAAACAGATTCTAGTGGATTGTTTACCTCGGGAACTATGAAGCGACGACCGTCCATTGTCAAGAAAAGTTCATTTATAGTCACTTATGCCTAGAAAAGCCTTATTACTCGGTTTAAATGCCTTTATAATCCCATTATTGAATTTATTTTGAATATTTTTTACATTTTTTGATTGAAACAGATTCTAGTTGATTGTTTGCCTCAGAAAACGTGAAGCGAAAGCCATCCACTGTCAAGAAAAGTTCATTTATAGTCACTCATGCCTATAAAAGCCTTAATAGTCGCCTTAAATGCTTTTATAATCCCATAATTGAATTTAATTTGAATATTTTTACATTTTTTGATTAAAACATATTGTAATTGATTGTTTGCCTCGAGAAACGTGGAGCGAAAGCCATCCATTGTCAAGAAAAGTTCATTTATAGTCACTCATGCCTAGAAAAGCCTTATTACTCGGTTTAAAAGCTTTTATAATCCCATTATTGAATTTATTTTGGATTTTTTTTACATTTTTTGATTAAAACAGATTGTAATTGATCGTTTGCCTCGGGAAACATGGAGTGAAAGCCATCCATTGTCAAGAAAAGTTCACTTATAGTCACTCATACCTAGAAAAGCTTTATTACTCGCTTTAAATGCTTTTATAATCCTATAATTGAATTTAATTTGAATTTTTTATATCTTTTGATTAAAACATATTGTAATTAATTGTTTTCCTCGGGAAACGTAAAGCGAAAGCCATCCATTGACCAGAAAAGTTCATTTATAGTCACTCATGCCTAGAAAAGCCTTATTACTCGGTTTAAATGCCTTTATAATCCCATTATTGAATTTATTTTCATTTTTTTTTACATTTTTTGATTAAAACAGATTCTAGTTGACTGTTTGCCTCGGGAAACTTGGAGTTAAAGCCATCCATTGTCAAGAAAAGATCATTTATAGTCACTCATGCCTAGAAAAGCCTTATTACTCGGTTTAAAAGCTTTTATAATCCCATGATTGAATTTATTTAATTTTTTTTTACATGTTTTGATTAAAACAGATTGTAATTGATCGTTTGCCTCGGGAAACATGGAGCGAAAGCCATCCATTGTCAAGAAAAGTTCATTTATAGTCACTCATGCCTAGAAAAGCCTTATTACTCGCTTTAAATGCTTTTATAATCCTATAATTGAATTTAATTTGAATTTTTTACATATTTTGATTAAAACAGATTGTAATTAAATGTTTTCCTCGAGAAACGTGATGTGAAAGCCATCCATTGTCAAGAAAAGATCATTTATAGACACTCATGCCTAGAAAAGCGTTATTACTCGGTTTAAATGCTTTTATAATCCCATTATTAAATTTATTTTGATATTTTTTTTCATTATTTGATTAAAACAGATTGTAATTGATTGTTTACCTCGGGAAACATGGAGCGACGACCATCCATTGTCAAGAAAAGTTTATTTATAGTCACTCATGCCTAGAAAAGCCTTATTACTCGGTTTAAATGCCTTTATAATCCCATTATTGAATTTATTTTGAATGTTTTTTACATTTTTTGATTGAAACAGATTCTAATTGATTGTTTGCCTCAGAAAACGCGAAGCGAAAGCCATCAAATGTCAAGAAAAGTTCATTTATAGTCACTCATGCCTATAAAAGCCTTAATAGTCGCTTTAAATGCTTTTATAATCCCATAATTGAATTTAATTTGAATATTTTTACATTTTTTGATTAAAACAGATTCTAGTTGATTGTTTGCCTCGGGAAACTTGGAGTTAAAGCCATCCATTGTCAAGAAAAGATCATTTATAGTCACTCATGCCTAGAAAAGCCTTATTACTCGGTTTAAAAGCTTTTATAATCCCATTATTGAATTTATTTTGATTTTTTTTTATATTTTTTTATTAAAACAGATTCTAGTGGATTGTTTACCTCGGGAACTATGAAGCGACGGCCGTCCATTGTCAAGAAAAGTTCATTTATAGTCACTCATGCCTAGAAAAGCCTTATTACTCGGTTTAAATGCCTTTATAATCCCATTATTGAATTTATTTTGAATATTTTTTACATTTTTTGATTGAAACAGATTCTAGTTGATTGTTTGCCTCAGAAAACGTGAAGCGAAAGCCATCCACTGTCAAGAAAAGTTCATTTATAGTCACTCATGCCTATAAAAGCCTTAATAGTCGCCTTAAATGCTTTTATAATCCCATAATTGAATTTAATTTGAATATTTTTACATTTTTTGATTAAAACAGATTGTAATTGATTGTTTGCCTCGAGAAACGTGGAGCGAAAGCCATCCATTGTCAAGAAAAGTTCATTTATAGTCACTCATGCCTAGAAAAGCCTTATTACTCGGTTCAAAAGCTTTTATAATCCCATTATTGAATTTATTTTGATTTTTTTTTACATTTTTTGATTAAAACAGATTGTAATTGATTGTTTGCCTCGAGAAACATGGACCGAAAGCCATCCATTGTCAAGAAAAGTTCATTTATAGTCACTCATGCCTAGAAAAGCCTTATTACTCGCTTTAAATGCTTTTATAATCCTATAGTTGAATTTAATTTGAATTTTTTACATATTTCGATTAAAACAGATTGTAATTAAATGTTTTCCTCGGGAAACGTGATGTGAAAGCCATCCATTGTCAAGAAAAGATCATTTATAGACACTCATGCCTAGAAAAGCGTTATTACTCGGTTTAAATGCTTTTATAATCCCATTATTAAATTTATTTTGATATTTTTTTTCATTTTTTGATTAAAACAGATTGTAATTGATTGTTTACCTCGGGAAACTTGGAGTTAAAGCCATCCATTGTCAAGAAAAGATCATTTATAGTCACTCATGCCTAGAAAAGCCTTATTACTCGGTTTAAAAGCTTTTATAATCCCATGATTGAATTTATTTAATTTTTTTTTACATTTTTTGATTAAAACAGATTGTAATTGATCGTTTGCCTCGGGAAACATGGAACGAAAGCCATCCATTGTCAAGAAAAGTTCATTTATAGTCACTCATGCCTAGAAAAGCCTTATTACTCGCTTTAAATGCTTTTATAATCCTATAATTGAATTTAATTTGAATTTTTTACATATTTTGATTAAAACAGATTGTAATTAAATGTTTTCCTCGAGAAACGTGATGTGAAAGCCATCCATTTTCAAGAAAAGATCATTTATAGTCACTCATGCCTAGAAAAGCCTTAATACTCGATTTAAATACTTTTATAATCCCATTATTGAATTTATTTTGAATATTTTTTACATTTTTTGATTGAAACAGATTCTAATTGATTGTTTGCCTCAGAAAACGCGAAGCGAAAGCTATCGATTTTCAAGAAAAGTTCATTTATAGTCACTCATGCCTATAAAAGCCTTAATAGTCGCTTTAAATGCTTTTATAATCCCATAATTGAATTTAATTTGAATATTTGTACATTTTTTGATTAAACAGATTGTAATTGATTGTTTGCCTCGAGAAACGTGGAGCGAAAGCCATCCATTGTCAAAAAAAATTCATTTATAGTCACTCATGCCTAGAAAAGCCTTATTACTCGGTTTGAAAGCTTTTATAATCCCATTATCGAATTTATTTTGAATTTTTTTTACATTTTTTGATTAAAACAGATTGTAATTGATCGTTTGCCTCGGGAAACATGGAGCGAAAGCCATCCATTGTCAAGAAAAGTTCACTTATAGTCACTCATGCCTAGAAAAGCTTTATTACTCGCTTTAAATGCTTTTATAATCCTATAATTGAATTTAATTTGAATTTTTTACATATTTTGATTAAAATAGATTGTAATTAATTGTTTTCCTCAGGAAACGTGAAGCGAAAGCCATCCATTGAACAGAAAAGTTCATTTATAGTCACTTATGCCTAGAAAAGCCTTATTACTCGGTTTAAATGCTTTTATAATCCCATTATTGAATTTATTTTGATTTTTTTTTATATTTTTTGATTAAAACAGATTGTAATTGATCGTTTGCCTCGGAAAACATGGAGCGAAAGGCATCCATTGTCAAGAAAAGTTCATTTATAGTCACTGATGCCTAGAAAAGCTTTATTACTCGGTTTCAATGCTTTTATAATCCTATTATTGAATTTATTTTGAATTTTTTTTACCTTTTTTGATTAAAACAGATTGTAATTTATTGTTTACCTCAGAAAATGTGGAGCGAAAACCATCCATTGTCAAGAAAAAATCGTTTATAGTCACTCATGCCTAGAAAATCCTTATTACTCGGTTTAAAAGCTTTTATAATCCCATTATTGAATTTATTTTGAGTTTTTTTTTTACATTTTTTGATTAAAACAGATTGTAATTGATTGTTTACCTCGAGAAACGTGGAGCGAAAGCCATCCATTGTCAAGAAAAGTTCATTTATAGTCACTCATGCCTAGAAAAGCCTTATTACTCGGTTTAAATGCCTTTATAATCCCATTATTGAATTTATTTTAATTTTTTTTTACATTTTTTGATTAAAACAGATTCTAGTTGATTGTTTACCTCGGGAAACATGGAGCGACGGCCATCCATTGTCAAGAAAAGTTCATTTATAGTCACTCATGCCTAGAAAAGCCTTATTACTCGGCTTAAATGCCTTTATAATCCCATTATTGAATTTATTTTGAATATTTTTTACATTTTTTGATTGAAACAGATTCTAATTGATTGTTTGCCTCAGAAAACGCGAAGCGAAAGCCATCCACTGTCATGAAAAGTTCATTTATAGTCTCTCATGCCTATAAAAGCCTTAATACTCGCTTTAAATGCTTTTATAATCCCATAATTGAATTGAATTTGAATATTTTTACATTTTTTGATTAAAACAGATTGTAATTGATTGTTTGCCTCGGGAAACATGGAGCGAAAGCCATTCACTGTCAAGAAAAGTTCATTTATAATCACTCATGCCTAGAAAAGCCTTATTACTCGGTTTAAATGCCTTTATAATCCCATTATTGAATTTATTATGAATTTTTTTTACATTTTTTGATGAAAACAGATTGTAATTTATTGTTTACCTCAGGAAATGTGGAGCGAAAACCATCATTGTCAAGAAAAAATCGTTTATAGTCACTCATGCCTAGAAAAGCCTTATTACTCGGTTTAAAAGCTTTTATAATCCCATTATTGAATTTATTTTGAGTTTTTTTTTTACATTTTTTGATTAAAACGGATTGTAATTGATTGTTTACCTCGGGAAACGTGGAGCGAAAGCCATCCATTGTCAAGAAAAGTTCATTTATAGTCACTCATGCCTAGAAAAGCCTTATTACTCGGTTTAAATGCCTTTATAATCCCATTATTGAATTTATTTTAAATTTTTTTTACATTTTTTGATTAAAACATATTCTAGTTGATTGTTTACCTCGGGAAACATGGAGCGACGGCCATCCATTCTCAAGAAAAGTTCATTTATAGTCACTCATGCTTAGAAAAGCCTTATTACTCGGTTTAAATGCCTTTATAATCCCATTATTGAATTTATTTTGAATAGTTTTTACATTTTTTGATTGAAACAGATTCTAATTGATTGTTTGCCTCAAAAAACGCGAAGCGAAAGCCATCCACTGTCATGAAAAGTTCATTTATAGTCTCTCATGCGTATAAAAGCCTTAATACTCGCTTTAAATGCTTTTATAATCCCATAATTGAATTTAATTTGAATATTTTTATATTTTTTTATTAAAATAGATTGTAATTGATTGTTTGCCTTGGGAAACGTGGAGCGAAAGCCATCCATTGTCAAGAAAAGTTCATTTATAGTCACTCATGCCTAGAAAAGCCTTATTACTCGGTTTAAATGCCTTTATAATCCCATTATTGAATTTATTTTAAATTTTTTTTACATTTTTTGATTAAAACAAATTCTAGTTGATTGTTTGCCTCGGGAAACTTGGAGGGAAAGCCATCCATTGTCAAGAAAAGATTATTTATAGTCACTCATGCCTACAAAAGCCTTATTACTCGGTTTAAAAGCTTTTATAATCCCATTATTGAATTTATTAAGATTTTTTTTTACATTTTTTGATTAAAACAGATTGTAATTGATCGTTTTCCTCGGGAAACATGGAGCGAAAGCCATCCATTGTCAAGAAAAGTTCATTTATAGTCACTCATGCCTAGAAAAGCCTTATTACTCGCTTTAAATGCTTTTATAATCCTATAGTTGAATTTAATTTGAATTTTTTACATATTTTGATTAAAACAGATTGTAATTAAATGTTTTCCCTGGGAAACGTGATGTGAAAGGCATCCATTGTCAAGAAAAGATCATTTATAGTCACTCATGCCTAGAAAAGACTTATTACTCGGTTCAAAAGCTTTTATAATCTCATTATTGAATTTATTTTGATTTTTTTTTACATTTTTTGATTAAAACAGATTGTAATTGATTGTTTGCCTCGGGAAACATGGACCGAAAGCCATCCATTGTCAAGAAAAGTTCATTTATAGTCACTCATGCCTAGAAAAGCCTTATTACTCGCTTTAAATGCTTTTATAATCCTATAGTTGAATTTAATTTGAATTTTTTACATATTTTGATTAAAACAGATTGTAATTAAATGTTTTCCTCGGGAAACGTGATATGAAAGCCATCCATTGTCAAGAAAAGATCATTTATAGACACTCATGCCTAGAAAAGCGTTATTACTCGGTTTAAATGCTTTTATAATCCCATTATTAAATTTATTTTGATATTTTTTTTCATTTTTTGATTAAAACAGATTGTAATTGATTGTTTACCTCGGGAAACATGGAGCGACGGCCATCCATTCTCAAGAAAAGTTTATTTATAGTCACTCATGCCTAGAAAAGCCTTATTACTCGGTTTAAATGCCTTTATAATCCCATTATTGAATTTATTTTGAATATTTTTTACATTTTTTGATTGAAACAGATTCTAATTGATTGTTTGCCTCAGAAAACGCGAAGCGAAAGCCATCAAATGTCAAGAAAAGTTCATTTATAGTCACTCATGCCTATAAAAGCCTTAATAGTCGCTTTAAATGCTTTTATAATCCCATAATTGAATTTAATTTGAATATTTTTACATTTTTTGATTAAAACAGATTCTAGTTGATTTTTTGCCTCGGGAAACTTGGAGTTAAAGCCATCCATTGTCAAGAAAAGATCATTTATAGTCACTCATGCCTAGAAAAGCCTTATTACTCGGTTTAAAAGCTTTTATAATCCCATTATTGAATTTATTTTGATTTTTTTTTTATATTTTTTTATTAAAACAGATTCTAGTGGATTGTTTACCTCGGGAACTATGAAGCGACGGCCGTCCATTGTCAAGAAAAGTTCATTTATAGTCACTCATGCCTAGAAAAGCCTTATTACTCGGTTTAAATGCCTTTATAATCCCATTATTGAATTTATTTTGAATATTTTTTACATTTTTTGATTGAAACAGATTCTAGTTGATTGTTTGCCTCAGAAAACGTGAAGCGAAAGCCATCCACTGTCAAGAAAAGTTCATTTATAGTCACTCATGCCTATAAAAGCCTTAATAGTCGCCTTAAATGCTTTTATAATCCCATAATTGAATTTAATTTGAATATTTTTACATTTTTTGATTAAAACAGATTGTAATTGATTGTTTGCCTCGAGAAACGTGAAGCGAAAGCCATCCATTGTCAAGAAAAGTTCATTTATAGTCACTCATGCCTAGAAAAGCCTTATTACTCGGTTCAAAAGCTTTTATAATCCCATTATTGAATTTATTTTGATTTTTTTTTACATTTTTTGATTAAAACAGATTGTAATTGATTGTTTGCCTCGGGAAACATGGACCGAAAGCCATCCATTGTCAAGAAAAGTTCATTTATAGTCACTCATGCCTAGAAAAGCCTTATTACTCGCTTTAAATGCTTTTATAATCCTATAGTTGAATTTAATTTGAATTTTTTACATATTTTGATTAAAACAGATTGTAATTAAATGTTTTTCTCGGGAAACGTGATGTGAAAGCCATCCATTGTCAAGAAAAGATCATTTATAGACACTCATGCCTAGAAAAGCGTTATTACTCGGTTTAAATGCTTTTATAATCCCATTATTAAATTTATTTTGATATTTTTTTTCATTTTTTGATTAAAACAGATTGTAATTGATTGTTTTCCTCGGGAAACATGGAGCGATGGCCATCCATTGTCAAGAAAAGTTTATTTATAGTCACTCATGCATAGAAAAGCCTTATTACTCGGTTTAAATGCCTTTATAATCCCATTATTGAATTTATTTTGAATATTTTTTACATTTTTTGATTGAAACAGATTCTAATTGATTGTTTGCCTCAGAAAACGCGAAGCGAAGGCCATCAAATGTCAAGAAAAGTTCATTTATAGTCACTCATGCCTATAAAAGCCTTAATAGTCGCTTTAAATGCTTTTATAATCCCATAATTGAATTTAATTTGAATATTTTTACATTTTTTGATTAAAACAGATTCTAGTTGATTGTTTGCCTCGGGAAACTTGGAGTTAAAGCCATCCATTGTCAAGAAAAGATCATTTATAGTCACTCATGCCTAGAAAAGCCTTATTACTCGGTTTAAAAGCTTTTATAATCCCATTATTGAATTTATTTTGATTTTTTTTACATTTTTTTATTAAAACAGATTCTAGTGGATTGTTTACCTCGGGAACTATGAAGCGACGGCCGTCCATTGTCAAGAAAAGTTCATTTATAGTCACTCATGCCTAGAAAAGCCTTATTACTCGGTTTAAATGCCTTTATAATCCCATTATTGAATTTATTTTGAATATTTTTTATATTTTTTGATTGAAACAGATTCTAGTTGATTGTTTGCCTCAGAAAACGTGAAGCGAAAGCCATCCACTGTCAAGAAAAGTTCATTTATAGTCACTCATGCCTATAAAAGCCTTAATAGTCGCCTTAAATGCTTTTATAATCCCATAATTGAATTTAATTTGAATATTTTTACATTTTTTGATTAAAACAGATTGTAATTGATTGTTTGCCTCGAGAAACGTGGAGCGAAAGCCATCCATTGTCAAGAAAAGTTCATTTATAGTCACTCATGCCTAGAAAAGCCTTATTACTCGGTTTAAATGCCTTTATAATCCCATTATTGAATTTATTTTAAATTTTTTTTACATTTTTTGATTAAAACATATTCTAGTTGATTGTTTACCTCGGGAAACATGGAGCGACGGCCATCCATTATCAAGAAAAGTTCATTTATAGTCACTCATGCTTAGAAAAGCCTTATTACTCGGTTTAAATGCCTTTATAATCCCATTATTGAATTTATTTTGAATAGTTTTTTCATTTTTTGATTGAAACAGATTCTAATTGATTGTTTGCCTCAAAAAACGCGAAGCGAAAGCCATCCACTGTCATGAAAAGTTCATTTATAGTCTCTCATGCGTATAAAAGCCTTAATACTCGCTTTAAATGCTTTTATAATCCCATAATTGAATTTAATTTGAATATTTTTATATTTTTTTATTAAAATAGATTGTAATTGATTGTTTGCCTTGGGAAACGTGGAGCGAAAGCCATCCATTGTCAAGAAAAGTTCATTTATAGTCACTCATGCCTAGAAAAGCCTTATTACTCGGTTTAAATGCCTTTATAATCCCATTATTGAATTTATTTTAAATTTTTTTTACATTTTTTGATTAAAACAAATTCTAGTTGATTGTTTGCCTCGGGAAACTTGGAGGGAAAGCCATCCATTGTCAAGAAAAGATCATTTATAATCACTCATGCCTACAAAAGCCTTATTACTCGGTTTAAAAGCTTTTATAATCCCATTATTGAATTTATTTAGATTTTTTTTTACATTTTTTGATTAAAACAGATTGTAATTGATCGTTTTCCTCGGGAAACATGGAGCGAAAGCCATCCATTGTCAAGAAAAGTTCATTTATAGTCACTCATGCCTAGAAAAGCCTTATTACTCGCTTTAAATGCTTTTATAATCCTATAGTTGAATTTAATTTGAATTTTTTACATATTTTGATTAAAACAGATTGTAATTAAATGTTTTCCCTGGGAAACGTGATGTGAAAGGCATCCATTGTCAAGAAAAGATCATTTATAGTCACTCATGCCTAGAAAAGACTTATTACTCGGTTCAAAAGCTTTTATAATCTCATTATTGAATTTATTTTGATTTGTTTTTACATTTTTTGATTAAAACAGATTGTAATTGATTGTTTGCCTCGGGAAACATGGACCGAAAGCCATCCATTGTCAAGAAAAGTTCATTTATAGTCACTCATGCCTAGAAAAGCCTTATTACTCGCTTTAAATGCTTTTATAATCCTATAGTTGAATTTAATTTGAATTTTTTACATATTTTGATTAAAACAGATTGTAATTAAATGTTTTCCTCGGGAAACGTGATATGAAAGCCATCCATTGTCAAGAAAAGATCATTTATAGACACTCATGCCTAGAAAAGCGTTATTACTCGGTTTAAATGCTTTTATAATCCCATTATTAAATTTATTTTGATATTTTTTTTTCATTTTTTGATTAAAACAGATTGTAATTGATTGTTTACCTCGGGAAACATGGAGCGACGGCCATCCATTCTCAAGAAAAGTTTATTTATAGTCACTCATGCCTAGAAAAGCCTTATTACTCGGTTTAAATGCCTTTATAATCCCATTATTGAATTTATTTTGAATATTTTTTACATTTTTTGATTGAAACAGATTCTAATTGATTGTTTGCCTCAGAAAACGCGAAGCGAAAGCCATCAAATGTCAAGAAAAGTTCATTTATAGTCACTCATGCCTATAAAAGCCTTAATAGTCGCTTTAAATGCTTTTATAATCCCATAATTGAATTTAATTTGAATATTTTTACATTTTTTGATTAAAACAGATTCTAGTTGATTTTTTGCCTCGGGAAACTTGGAGTTAAAGCCATCCATTGTCAAGAAAAGATCATTTATAGTCACTCATGCCTAGAAAAGCCTTATTACTCGGTTTAAAAGCTTTTATAATCCCATTATTGAATTTATTTTGATTTTTTTTTTATATTTTTTTATTAAAACAGATTCTAGTGGATTGTTTACCTCGGGAACTATGAAGCGACGGCCGTCCATTGTCAAGAAAAGTTCATTTATAGTCACTCATGCCTAGAAAAGCCTTATTACTCGGTTTAAATGCCTTTATAATCCCATTATTGAATTTATTTTGAATATTTTTTACATTTTTTGATTGAAACAAATTCTAGTTGATTGTTTGCCTCAGAAAACGTGAAGCGAAAGCCATCCACTGTCAAGAAAAGTTCATTTATAGTCACTCATGCCTATAAAAGCCTTAATAGTCGCCTTAAATGCTTTTATAATCCCATAATTGAATTTAATTTGAATATTTTTACATTTTTTGATTAAAACAGATTGTAATTGATTGTTTGCCTCGAGAAACGTGGAGCGAAAGCCATCCATTGTCAAGAAAAGTTCATTTATAGTCACTCATGCCTAGAAAAGCCTTATTACTCGGTTCAAAAGCTTTTATAATCCCATTATTGAATTTATTTTGATTTTTTTTTACATTTTTTGATTAAAACAGATTGTAATTGATTGTTTGCCTCGGGAAACATGGACCGAAAGCCATCCATTGTCAAGAAAAGTTCATTTATAGTCACTCATGCCTAGAAAAGCCTTATTACTCGCTTTAAATGCTTTTATAATCCTATAGTTGAATTTAATTTGAATTTTTTACATATTTTGATTAAAACAGATTGTAATTAAATGTTTTTCTCGGGAAACGTGATGTGAAAGCCATCCATTGTCAAGAAAAGATCATTTATAGACACTCATGCCTAGAAAAGCGTTATTACTCGGTTTAAATGCTTTTATAATCCCATTATTAAATATATTTTGATATTTTTTTTCATTTTTTGATTAAAACAGATTGTAATTGATTGTTTACCTCGGGAAACATGGAGCGATGGCCATCCATTGTCAAGAAAAGTTTATTTATAGTCACTCATGCCTAGAAAAGCCTTATTACTCGGTTTAAATGCCTTTATAATCCCATTATTGAATTTATTTTGAATATTTTTTACATTTTTTGATTGAAACAGATTCTAATTGATTGTTTGCCTCAGAAAACGCGAAGCGAAGGCCATCAAATGTCAAGAAAAGTTCATTTATAGTCACTCATGCCTATAAAAGCCTTAATAGTCGCTTTAAATGCTTTTATAATCCCATAATTGAATTTAATTTGAATATTTTTACATTTTTTGATTAAAACAGATTCTAGTTGATTGTTTGCCTCGGGAAACTTGGAGTTAAAGCCGTCCATTGTCAAGAAAAGTTCATTTATAGTCACTCATGCCTAGAAAAGCCTTATTACTCGGTTTAAATGCCTTTATAATCCCATTATTGAATTTATTTTGAATATTTTTTATATTTTTTGATTGAAACAGATTCTAGTTGATTGTTTGCCTCAGAAAACGTGAAGCGAAAGCCATCCACTGTTAAGAAAAGTTCATTTATAGTCACTCATGCCTATAAAAGCCTTAATAGTCGCCTTAAATGCTTTTATAATCCCATAATTGAATTTAATTTGAATATTTTTACATTTTTTGATTAAAACAGATTGTAATTGATTGTTTGCCTCGAGAAACGTGGAGCGAAAGCCATCCATTGTCAAGAAAAGTTCATTTATAGTCACTCATGCCTAGAAAAGCCTTATTACTCGGTTTAAAAGCTTTTATAATCCCATTATTGAATTTATTTTGGATTTTTTTTGCATTTTTTGATTAAAACAGATTGTAATTGATCGTTTGCCTCGGGAAACATGGAGCGAAAGCCATCTATTGTCAAGAAAAGTTCACTTATAGTCACTCATACCTAGAAAAGCTTTATTACTCGCTTTAAATGCTTTTATAATCCTATAATTGAATTTAATTTGAATTTTTTACATATTTTGATTAAAACATATTGTAATTAATTGTTTTCCTTGGGAAACGTAAAGCGAAAGCCATCCATTGACCAGAAAAGTTCATTTATAGTCACTCATGCCTAGAAAAGCCTTATTACTCGATTTAAATGCCTTTATAATCCCATTACTGAATTAATTTCATTTTTTTTTACATTTTTTGATTAAAACAGATTCTAGTTGACTGTTTGCCTCGGGAAACTTGGAGTTAAAGCCATCCATTGTCAAGAAAAGATCATTTATAGTCACTCATGCCTAGAAAAGCCTTATTACTCGGTTTAAAAGCTTTTATAATCCCATGATTGAATTTATTTTGATTTTTTTTACATTTTTTGATTAAAACAGATTGTAATTGATCGTTTGCCTCGGGAAACATGGAGCGAAAGCCATCCATTGTCAAGAAAAGTTCATTTATAGTCACTCATGCCTAGAAAAGCCTTATTACTCGCTTTAAATGCTTTTATAATCCTATAATTGAATTTAATTTGAAATTTTTACATATTTTGATTAAAACAGATTGTAATTAAATGTTTTCCTCGAGAAACGTGATGTGAAAGCCATCCATTTTCAAGAAAAGATCATTTATAGTCACTCATGCCTAGAAAAGCCTTAATAGTCGATTTAAATGCTTTTATAATCCCATTATTGAATTTATTTTGAATATTTTTTACATTTTTTGATTGAAACAGATTCTAATTGATTGTTTGCCTCAGAAAACGCGAAGCGAAAGGTATCGATTTTCAAGAAAAGTTCATTTATAGTCACTCATGCCTATAAAAGCCTTAATAGTCGCTTTAAATGCTTTTATAATCCCATAATTGAATTTAATTTGAATATTTTTACATTTTTTGATTAAACAGATTGTAATTGATTGTTTGCCTCGAGAAACGTGGAGCGATAGCCATCCATTGTCAAGAAAAATTCATTTATAGTCACTCATGCCTAGAAAAGCCTTATTACTCGGTTTGAAAGCTTTTATAATCCCATTATCGAATTTATTTTGAATTTTTTTTACATTTTTTGATTAAAACAGATTGTAATTGATCGTTTGCCTCGGGAAACATGGAGCGAAAGCCATCCATTGTCAAGAAAAGTTCACTTATAGTCACTCATGCCTAGAAAAGCTTTATTACTCGCTTTAAATGCTTTTATAATCCTATAATTGAATTTAATTTGAATTTTTTACATATTTTGATTAAAATAGATTGTAATTAATTGTTTTCCTCAGGAAACGTGAAGCGAAAGCCATCCATTGAATAGAAAAGTTCATTTATAATCACTCATGCCTAGAAAAGCCTTATTACTCGGTTTAAATGCTTTTATAATCCAATTATTGAATTTATTTTGATTTTTTTTATATTTTTTGATTAAAACAGATTGTAATTGATCGTTTGCCTCAGGAAACATGGAGCGAAAGGCATCCATTGTCAAGAAAAGTTCATTTATAGTCACTCATGCCTAGAAAAGCCTTATTACTCGGTTTAAATGCCTTTATAATCCCATTATCAAATTTATTTTGAATAGTTTTTACATTTTTTGATTGAAACATATTCTAATTGATTGTTTGCCTCAGAAAACGCGAAGCGAAAGCCATCCACTGTCATGAAAAGTTCATTTATAGTCTTTCATGCCTATAAAAGCCTTAATACTCGCTTTAAATGCTGTTATAATCACATAATTGAATTTAACTTGAATATTTTTACATTTTTTGATTAAAACAGATTGTAATTGATTGTTTGCCTCGGGAAACATGGAGCGAAAGCCATCCACTGTCAAGAAAAGTTCATTTATAATCACTCATGCCTAGAAAAGCCTTATTACTCGGTTTAAATGCCTTTATAATCCCATTATTGAATTTATTTTGAATTTTTTTTACATTTTTTGATTAAAACAGATTGTAATTTATTGTTTACCTCAAGAAATGTGGAGCGAAAACCATCCATTGTCAAGAAAAGATCATTTACAGTCACTCATGCCTACAGAAGCCTTATTACTCGGTTTAAATGCCTTTATAATCCCATTATTGAATTTATTTTAAATTTTTTTTACATTTTTTGATTAAAACATATTCTAGTTGACTGTTTGCCTCGGGAAACTTGGAGTTAAAGCCATCCATTGTCAAGAAAAGATCGTTTATAGTCACTCATGCCTAGAAAAGCCTTATTACTCGGTTTAAAAGCTTTTATAATCCCATTATTGAATTTATTTGAGTTTTTTTTTTTACATTTTTTGATTAAAACAGATTGTAATTGATTGTTTACCTCGGGAAACGTGGAGCGAAAGCCATCCATTGTCAAGAAAAGTTCATTTATAGTCACTCATGCCTAGAAAAGCCTTTATTACTCGGTTTAAATGCCTTTATAATCCCATTATTGAATTTATTTTGAATATTTTTTACATTTTTTGATTGAAACAGATTCTAATTGATTGTTTGCCTCAGAAAACGCGAAGCGAAAGCCATCGATTGTCAAGAAAAGTTCATTTATAGTCACTCATGCCTATAAAAGCCTTAAGAGTCGCTTTAAATGCTTTTATAATCCCATAATTGAATTTATTTTGAATATTTTTAGATTTTTTGATTAAACAGATTGTAATTGATTGTTTGCCTCGAGAAACGTGGAGCGAAAGCCATCCATTGTGAAGAAAAAGTCATTTATAGTCACTCATGCCTAGAAAAGCCTTATTACTCGGTTTTAAAGCTTTTATAATCCCATTATTGAATTTATTTTGAATATTTTTTACAGTTTTTGATTAAAATAGATTGTAATTGATCGTTTGCCTCGGGAAACATGGAGCGAAAGCCATCCATTGTCAAGAAAAGTTCACTTATAGTCACTCATGCCTAGAAAAGCTTTATTACTCGATTTAAATGCTTTTATAATCCTATAATTGAATTTAATTTGAATTTTTTACATATTTTGATTAAAATAGATTGTAATTAATTGTTTTCCTCAGGAAACGTGAAGCGAATTCCATCCATTGACCAGAAAAGTTCATTTATAGTCACTCATGCCTAGAAAAGCCTTATTACTCGGTTTAAATGCTTTTATAATCCCATTATTGAATTTATTTTGATTTTTTTTTACATTTTTTGATTAAAACAGATTGTAATTGATCGTGTGCCTCGGGAAACATGGAGCGAAAGCCATCCATTGTCAAGAAAAGTTCATTTATAGTCACTCATGCCTAGAAAAGCCTTATTACTCGGTTTAAATGCCTTTATAATCCCATTATTTAATTTATTTTGAATATTTTTTACATTTTTTGATTAAAACAGATTCTAATTGATTGTTTGCCTCGGGAAACATGGAGCGAAAGCCATCCACTGTCAAGAAAAGTTCATTTATAATCACTCATGCCTAGAAAAGCCTTATTACTCGGTTTAAATGCCTTTATAATCCCATTATTGAATTTATTTTTAATTTTTTTTATATTTTTTGATTAAAACAGATTGTAATTGATTGTTTGCCTCGGGAAACATGGAACAAAAGCCATCCATTGTCAAGAAAAGATCGTTTATAGTCACTCATGCCTAGAAAAGCCTTATTACTCGGTTTAAATGCTTTTCTAATCCCATTATTGAATTTATTTTCAATATTTTTTACATTTTTTGATTAAAACATATTCTAATTGATTGTTTGCCTCAGAAAACGCGAAGCGAAAGCCATCCACTGTCATGAAAAGTTCATTTATAGTCTCTCATGCCTATAAAAGCCTTAATACCCGCTTTAAATGCTTTTATAATCCCATAATTGAATTTAATTTGAATATTTTTACATTTTTTGATTAAAAGAGATTGTAATTGATTGTTTGCCTCGGGAAACGTGGAGCGAAAGCCATCCATTGTCAAGAATAGTTCATTTATAGTCACTCATGCCTAGAAAAGCCTTATTACTCGGTTTAAATGCCTTTATAATCCCATTATTGAATTTATTTTAAATGTTTTTTACATTTTTTGATTAAAACAGATCCTAGTTGATTGTTTGCCTCGGGAAACTTGGAGCGAAAGCCATCCATTGTCAAGAAAAGATCATTTATAGTCACTCATGCCTAGAAAAGCCTTATTACTCGGTTTAAAAGCTTTTATAATCCCATTACTGAATTTATTTTGATTTTTTTTTACATTTTTTGATTAAAACATATTGTAATTGATCGTTTGCCTCGGGAAACATGGAGCGAAAGACATCCATTGTCAAGAAAAGTTCATTTATAGTCACTCATGCCTAGAAAAGCCTTATTACTTGCTTTAAATGCTTTTGTAATCCTATAATTGAATTTAATTTGAATTTTTTACATATTTTGATTAAAACAGATTGTAATTAAATATTTTCCTCGGGAAACGTGATGTGAAAACCATCCATTGTCAAGAAAAGATCATTTATAGTCACTCATGCCTAGAAAAACCTTATTACTCGGTTTAAATGCTTTTATAATCCCATTATTAAATTTATTTTGAATTTTTTTTTTACATTTTTTGATTAAAACAGATTGTAATTGATTGTTTACCTCGGGAAACATGGAGCGACGGCCATCCATTGTCAAGAAAAGTTCATTTATAGTCACTCATGCCTAGAAAAGCCTTATTACTCGGTTTAAATGCCTTTATAATCCCATTATTGAATTTATTTTGAATATTTTTTACATTTTTTGATTGAAACAGATTCTAATTGATTGTTTGCCTCAGAAAACGCGAAGTGAAAGCCATCCACCGCCAAGAAAAGTTCATTTATAGTCTCTCATGCCTAGAAAAGCCTTATTACTCGGTTTAAATGCCTTTATAATCCCATTATTGAATTTATTTTGAATATTTTTTGTATTTTTTGATTGAAATAGATTCTAATTAAATGTTTGCCTCAGAAAACGCGAAGCGAAAGCCATCCACTGTCATGAAAAGTTCATTTATAGTCTCTCATGCCTATAAAAGCCTTAATACTCGCTTTAAATGCTTTTATAATCCCATAATTGAATTTAATTTGAATATTTTTACATTTTTTGATTAAAACAGATTGTAATTGATTGTTTGCCTCGAGAAACGTGGAGCGAAAGCCATCCATTGTCAAGAAAAGTTCATTTATAGTCACTCATGCCTAGAAAAGCCTTATTACTCGGTTCAAAAGCTTTTATAATCCCATTATTGAATTTATTTTGATTTTTTTTTACATTTTTTGATTAAAACAGATTGTAATTGATTGTTTGCCTCGGGAAACATGGACCGAAAGCCATCCATTGTCAAGAAAAGTTCATTTATAGTCACTCATGCCTAGAAAAGCCTTATTACTCGCTTTAAATGCTTTTATAATCCTATAGTTGAATTTAATTTGAATTTTTTACATATTTCGATTAAAACAGATTGTAATTAAATGTTTTCCTCGGGAAACGTGATGTGAAAGCCATCCATTGTCAAGAAAAGATCATTTATAGACACTCATGCCTAGAAAAGCGTTATTACTCGGTTTAAATGCTTTTATAATCCCATTATTAAATTTATTTTGATATTTTTTTTCATTTTTTGATTAAAACAGATTGTAATTGATTGTTTACCTCGGGAAACTTGGAGTTAAAGCCATCCATTGTCAAGAAAAGATCATTTATAGTCACTCATGCCTAGAAAAGCCTTATTACTCGGTTTAAAAGCTTTTATAATCCCATGATTGAATTTATTTAATTTTTTTTTACATTTTTTGATTAAAACAGATTGTAATTGATCGTTTGCCTCGGGAAACATGGAGCGAAAGCCATCCATTGTCAAGAAAAGTTCATTTATAGTCACTCATGCCTAGAAAAGCCTTATTACTCGCTTTAAATGCTTTTATAATCCTATAATTGAATTTAATTTGAATTTTTTACATATTTTGATTAAAACAGATTGTAATTAAATGTTTTCCTCGAGAAACGTGATGTGAAAGCCATCCATTTTCAAGAAAAGATCATTTATAGTCACTCATGCCTAGAAAAGCCTTAATACTCGATTTAAATGCTTTTATAATCCCATTATTGAATTTATTTTGAATATTTTTTACATTTTTTGATTGAAACAGATTCTAATTGATTGTTTGCCTCAGAAAACGCGAAGCGAAAGCTATCGATTTTCAAGAAAAGTTCATTTATAGTCACTCATGCCTATAAAAGCCTTAATAGTCGCTTTAAATGCTTTTATAATCCCATAATTGAATTTAATTTGAATATTTTTACATTTTTTGATTAAACAGATTGTAATTGATTGTTTGCCTCGAGAAACGTGGAGCGAAAGCCATCCATTGTCAAGAAAAATTCATTTATAGTCACTCATGCCTAGAAAAGCCTTATTACTCGGTTTGAAAGCTTTTATAATCCCATTATCGAATTTATTTTGAATTTTTTTTACATTTTTTGATTAAAACAGATTGTAATTGATCGTTTGCCTCTGGAAACATGGAGCGAAAGCCATCCATTGTCAAGAAAAGTTCACTTATAGTCACTCATGCCTAGAAAAGCTTTATTACTCGCTTTAAATGCTTTTATAATCCTATAATTGAATTTAATTTGAATTTTTTACATATTTTGATTAAAATAGATTGTAATTAATTGTTTTCCTCAGGAAACGTGAAGCGAAAGCCATCCATTGAACAGAAAAGTTCATTTATAGTCACTTATGCCTAGAAAAGCCTTATTACTCGGTTTAAATGCTTTTATAATCCCATTATTGAATTTATTTTGATTTTTTTTTATATTTTTTGATTAAAACAGATTGTAATTGATCGTTTGCCTCGGAAAACATGGAGCGAAAGGCATCCATTGTCAAGAAAAGTTCATTTATAGTCACTGATGCCTAGAAAAGCTTTATTACTCGGTTTCAATGCTTTTATAATCCTATTATTGAATTTATTTTGAATTTTTTTTACCTTTTTTGATTAAAACAGATTGTAATTTATTGTTTACCTCAGGAAATGTGGAGCGAAAACCATCCATTGTCAAGAAAAAATCGTTTATAGTCACTCATGCCTAGAAAAGCCTTATTACTCGGTTTAAAAGCTTTTATAATCCCATTATTGAATTTATTTTGAGTTTTTTTTTTACATTTTTTGATTAAAACAGATTGTAATTGATTGTTTACCTCGAGAAACGTGGAGCGAAAGCCATCCATTGTCAAGAAAAGTTCATTTATAGTCACTCATGCCTAGAAAAGCCTTATTACTCGGTTTAAATGCCTTTATAATCCCATTATTGAATTTATTTTAATTTTTTTTTACATTTTTTGATTAAAACAGATTCTAGTTGATTGTTTATCTCGGCAAACATGGAGCGACGGCCATCCATTGTCAAGAAAAGTTCATTTATAGTCACTCATGCCTAGAAAAGCCTTATTACTCGGCTTAAATGCCTTTATAATCCCATTATTGAATTTATTTTGAATATTTTTTACATTTTTTGATTGAAACAGATTCTAATTGATTGTTTGCCTCAGAAAACGCGAAGCGAAAGCCATCCACTGTCATGAAAAGTTCATTTATAGTCTCTCATGCCTATAAAAGCCTTAATACTCGCTTTAAATGCTTTTATAATCCCATAATTGAATTGAATTTGAATATTTTTACATTTTTTGATTAAAACAGATTGTAATTGATTGTTTGCCTCGGGAAACATGGAGCGAAAGCCATTCACTGTCAAGAAAAGTTCATTTATAATCACTCATGCCTAGAAAAGCCTTATTACTCGGTTTAAATGCCTTTATAATCCCATTATTGAATTTATTATGAATTTTTTTTACATTTTTTGATGAAAACAGATTGTAATTTATTGTTTACCTCAGGAAATGTGGAGCGAAAACCATCCATTGTCAAGAAAAAATCGTTTATAGTCACTCATGCCTAGAAAAGCCTTATTACTCGGTTTAAAAGCTTTTATAATCCCATTATTGAATTTATTTTGAGTTTTTTTTTTACATTTTTTGATTAAAACGGATTGTAATTGATTGTTTACCTCGGGAAACGTGGAGCGAAAGCCATCCATTGTCAAGAAAAGTTCATTTATAGTCACTCATGCCTAGAAAAGCCTTATTACTCGGTTTAAATGCCTTTATAATCCCATTATTGAATTTATTTTAAATTTTTTTTACATTTTTTGATTAAAACATATTCTAGTTGATTGTTTACCTCGGGAAACATGGAGCGACGGCCATCCATTCTCAAGAAAAGTTCATTTATAGTCACTCATGCTTAGAAAAGCCTTATTACTCGGTTTAAATGCCTTTATAATCCCATTATTGAATTTATTTTGAATAGTTTTTACATTTTTTGATTGAAACAGATTCTAATTGATTGTTTGCCTCAAAAAACGCGAAGCGAAAGCCATCCACTGTCATGAAAAGTTCATTTATAGTCTCTCATGCGTATAAAAGCCTTAATACTCGCTTTAAATGCTTTTATAATCCCATAATTGAATTTAATTTGAATATTTTTATATTTTTTTATTAAAATAGATTGTAATTGATTGTTTGCCTTGGGAAACGTGGAGCGAAAGCCATCCATTGTCAAGAAAAGTTCATTTATAGTCACTCATGCCTAGAAAAGCCTTATTACTCGGTTTAAAAGCCTTTATAATCCCATTATTGAATTTATTTTAAATTTTTTTTACATTTTTTGATTAAAACAAATTCTAGTTGATTGTTTGCCTCGGGAAACTTGGAGGGAAAGCCATCCATTGTCAAGAAAAGATCATTTATAGTCACTCATGCCTACAAAAGCCTTATTACTCGGTTTAAAAGCTTTTATAATCCCATTATTGAATTTATTTAGATTTTTTTTTACATTTTTTGATTAAAACAGATTGTAATTGATCGTTTTCCTCGGGAAACATGGAGCGAAAGCCATCCATTGTCAAGAAAAGTTCATTTATAGTCACTCATGCCTAGAAAAGCCTTATTACTCGCTTTAAATGCTTTTATAATCCTATAGTTGAATTTAATTTGAATTTTTTACATATTTTGATTAAAACAGATTGTAATTAAATGTTTTCCCTGGGAAACGTGATGTGAAAGGCATCCATTGTCAAGAAAAGATCATTTATAGTCACTCATGCCTAGAAAAGACTTATTACTCGGTTCAAAAGCTTTTATAATCTCATTATTGAATTTATTTTGATTTTTTTTTACATTTTTTGATTAAAACAGATTGTAATTGATTGTTTGCCTCGGGAAACATGGACCGAAAGCCATCCATTGTCCAGAAAAGTTCATTTATAGTCACTCATGCCTAGAAAAGCCTTATTACTCGCTTTAAATGCTTTTATAATCCTATAGTTGAATTTAATTTGAATTTTTTACATATTTTGATTAAAACAGATTGTAATTAAATGTTTTCCTCGGGAAACGTGATATGAAAGCCATCCATTGTCAAGAAAAGATCATTTATAGACACTCATGCCTAGAAAAGCGTTATTACTCGGTTTAAATGCTTTTATAATCCCATTATTAAATTTATTTTGATATTTTTTTTCATTTTTTGATTAAAACAGATTGTAATTGATTGTTTACCTCGGGAAACATGGAGCGACGGCCATCCATTCTCAAGAAAAGTTTATTTATAGTCACTCATGCCTAGAAAAGCCTTATTACTCGGTTTAAATGCCTTTATAATCCCATTATTGAATTTATTTTGAATATTTTTTACATTTTTTGATTGAAACAGATTCTAATTGATTGTTTGCCTCAGAAAACGCGAAGCGAAAGCCATCAAATGTCAAGAAAAGTTCATTTATAGTCACTCATGCCTATAAAAGCCTTAATAGTCGCTTTAAATGCTTTTATAATCCCATAATTGAATTTAATTTGAATATTTTTACATTTTTTGATTAAAACAGATTCTAGTTGATTTTTTGCCTCGGGAAACTTGGAGTTAAAGCCATCCATTGTCAAGAAAAGATCATTTATAGTCACTCATGCCTAGAAAAGCCTTATTACTCGGTTTAAAAGCTTTTATAATCCCATTATTGAATTTATTTTGATTTTTTTTTATATTTTTTTATTAAAACAAATTCTAGTGGATGGTTTACCTCGGGAACTATGAAGCGACGGCCGTCCATTGTCAAGAAAAGTTCATTTATAGTCACTCATGCCTAGAAAAGCCTTATTACTCGGTTTAAATGCCTTTATAATCCCATTATTGAATTTATTTTGAATATTTTTTACATTTTTTGATTGAAACAAATTCTAGTTGATTGTTTGCCTCAGAAAACGTGAAGCGAAAGCCATCCACTGTCAAGAAAAGTTCATTTATAGTCACTCATGCCTATAAAAGCCTTAATAGTCGCCTTAAATGCTTTTATAATCCCATAATTGAATTTAATTTGAATATTTTTACATTTTTTGATTAAAACAGATTGTAATTGATTGTTTGCCTCGAGAAACGTGGAGCGAAAGCCATCCATTGTCAAGAAAAGTTCATTTATAGTCACTCATGCCTAGAAAAGCCTTATTACTCGGTTCAAAAGCTTTTATAATCCCATTATTGAATTTATTTTGATTTTTTTTTACATTTTTTGATTAAAACAGATTGTAATTGATTGTTTGCCTCGGGAAACATGGACCGAAAGCCATCCATTGTCAAGAAAAGTTCATTTATAGTCACTCATGCCTAGAAAAGCCTTATTACTCGCTTTAAATGCTTTTATAATCCTATAGTTGAATTTAATTTGAATTTTTTACATATTTTGATTAAAACAGATTGTAATTAAATGTTTTTCTCGGGAAACGTGATGTGAAAGCCATCCATTGTCAAGAAAAGATCATTTATAGACACTCATGCCTAGAAAAGCGTTATTACTCGGTTTAAATGCTTTTATAATCCCATTATTAAATTTATTTTGATATTTTTTTTCATTTTTTGATTAAAACAGATTGTAATTGATTGTTTACCTCGGGAAACATGGAGCGATGGCCATCCATTGTCAAGAAAAGTTTATTTATAGTCACTCATGCCTAGAAAAGCCTTATTACTCGGTTTAAATGCCTTTATAATCCCATTATTGAATTTATTTTGAATATTTTTTACATTTTTTGATTGAAACAGATTCTAATTGATTGTTTGCCTCAGAAAACGCGAAGCGAAGGCCATCAAATGTCAAGAAAAGTTCATTTATAGTCACTCATGCCTATAAAAGCCTTCTTAGTCGCTTTAAATGCTTTTATAATGCCATAATTGAATTTAATTTGAATATTTTTACATTTTTTGATTAAAACAGATTCTAGTTGATTGTTTGCCTCGGGAAACTTGGAGTTAAATCCATCCATTGTCAAGAAAAGATCATTTATAGTCACTCATGCCTAGAAAAGCCTTATTACTCGGTTTAAAAGCTTTTATAATCCCATTATTGAATTTATTTTGATTTTTTTTACATTTTTTTATTAAAACAGATTCTAGTGGATTGTTTACCTCGGGAACTATGAAGCGACGGCCGTCCATTGTCAAGAAAAGATCATTTATAGTCACTCATGCCTAGAAAAACCTTATTACTCGGTTTAAATGCCTTTATAATCCCATTATTGAATTTATTTTGAATATTTTTTACATTTTTTGATTGAAACAGATTCTAGTTGATTGTTTGCCTCAGAAAACGTGAAGCGAAAGCCATCCACTGTCAAGAAAAGTTCATTTATAGTCACTCATGCCTATAAAAGCCTTAATAGTCGCCTTAAATGCTTTTATAATCCCATAATTGAATTTAATTTGAATATTTTTACATTTTTTGATTAAAACAGATTGTAATTGATTGTTTGCCTCGAGAAACGTGGAGCGAAAGCCATCCATTGTCAAGAAAAGTTCATTTATAGTCACTCATGCCTAGAAAAGCCTTATTACTCGATTTAAAAGCTTTTATAATCCCATTATTGAATTTATTTTGGATTTTTTTTACATTTTTTGATTAAAACAGATTGTAATTGATCGTTTGCCTCGGGAAACATGGAGCGAAAGCCATCTATTGTCAAGAAAAGTTCACTTATAGTCACTCATACCTAGAAAAGCTTTATTACTCGCTTTAAATGCTTTTATAATCCTATAATTGAATTGAATTTGAATTTTTTACATATTTTGATTAAAACATATTGTAATTAATTGTTTTCCTCGGGAAACGTAAAGCGAAAGCCATCCATTGACCAGAAAAGTTCATTTATAGTCACTCATGCCTAGAAAAGCCTTATTACTCGGTTTAAATGCCTTTATAATCCCATTATTGAATTTATTTTCATTTTTTTTTACATTTTTTGATTAAAACAGATTCTAGTTGACTGTTTGCCTCGGGAAACTTGGAGTTAAAGCCATCCATTGTCAAGAAAAGATCATTTATAGTCACTCATGCCTAGAAAAGCCTTATTACTCGGTTTAAAAGCTTTTATAATCCCATGATTGAATTTATTTTGATTTTTTTTACATTTTTTGATTAAAACAGATTGTAATTGATCGTTTGCCTCGGGAAACATGGAGCGAAAGCCATCCATTGTCAAGAAAAGTTCATTTATAGTCACTCATGCCTAGAAAAGCCTTATTACTCGCTTTAAATGCTTTTATAATCCTATAATTGAATTTAATTTGAATTTTTTACATATTTTGATTAAAACAGATTGTAATTAAATGTTTTCCTCGAGAAACGTGATGTGAAAGCCATCCATTTTCAAGAAAAGATCATTTATAGTCACTCATGCCTAGAAAAGCCTTAATACTCGATTTAAATGCTTTTATAATCCCATTATTGAATTTATTTTGAATATTTTTTACATTTTTTGATTGAAACAGATTCTAATTGATTGTTTGCCTCAGAAAACGCGAAGCGAAAGCTATCGATTTTCAAGAAAAGTTCATTTATAGTCACTCATGCCTATAAAAGCCTTAATAGTCGCTTTAAATGCTTTTATAATCCCATAATTGAATTTAATTTGAATATTTTTACATTTTTTGATTAAACAGATTGTAATTGATTGTTTGCCTCGAGAAACGTGGAGCGATAGCCATCCATTGTCAAGAAAAATTCATTTATAGTCACTCATGCCTAGAAAAGCCTTATTACTCGGTTTGAAAGCTTTTATAATCCCATTATCGAATTTATTTTGAATTTTTTTTACATTTTTTGATTAAAACAGATTGTAATTGATTGTTTGCCTCTGGAAACATGGAGCGAAAGCCATCCATTGTCAAGAAAAGTTCACTTATAGTCACTCATGCCTAGAAAAGCTTTATTACTCGCTTTAAATGCTTTTATAATCCTATAATTGAATTTAATTTGAATTTTTTACATATTTTGATTAAAATAGATTGTAATTAATTGTTTTCCTCAGGAAACGTGAAGCGAAAGCCATCCATTGAACAGAAAAGTTCATTTATAGTCACTTATGCCTAGAAAAGCCTTATTACTCGGTTTAAATGCTTTTATAATCCCATTATTGAATTTATTTTGATTTTTTTTTATATTTTTTGATTAAAACAGATTGTAATTGATCGTTTGCCTCGGAAAACATGGAGCGAAAGGCATCCATTGTCAAGAAAAGTTCATTTATAGTCACTGATGCCTAGAAAAGCTTTATTACTCGGTTTCAATGCTTTTATAATCCTATTATTGAATTTATTTTGAATTTTTTTTACCTTTTTTGATTAAAACAGATTGTAATTTATTGTTTACCTCAGGAAATGTGGAGCGAAAACCATCCATTGTCAAGAAAAAATCGTTTATAGTCACTCATGCCTAGAAAAGCCTTATTACTCGGTTTAAAAGCTTTTATAATCCCATTATTGAATTTATTTTGAGTTTTTTTTTTACATTTTTTGATTAAAACAGATTCTAGTTGACTGTTTGCCTCGGGAAACTTGGAGTTAAAGCCATCCATTGTCAAGAAAAGATCATTTATAGTCACTCATGCCTAGAAAAGCCTTATTACTCGGTTTAAAAGCTTTTATAATCCCATGATTGAATTTATTTTGATTTTTTTTACATTTTTTGATTAAAACAGATTGTAATTGATCGTTTGCCTCGGGAAACATGGAGCGAAAGCCATCCATTGTCAAGAAAAGTTCATTTATAGTCACTCATGCCTAGAAAAGCCTTATTACTCGCTTTAAATGCTTTTATAATCCTATAATTGAATTTAATTTGAATTTTTTACATATTTTGATTAAAACAGATTGTAATTAAATGTTTTCCTCGAGAAACGTGATGTGAAAGCCATCCATTTTCAAGAAAAGATCATTTATAGTCACTCATGCCTAGAAAAGCCTTAATACTCGATTTAAATGCTTTTATAATCCCATTATTGAATTTATTTTGAATATTTTTTACATTTTTTGATTGAAACAGATTCTAATTGATTGTTTGCCTCAGAAAACGCGAAGCGAAAGCTATCGATTTTCAAGAAAAGTTCATTTATAGTCACTCATGCCTATAAAAGCCTTAATAGTCGCTTTAAATGCTTTTATAATCCCATAATTGAATTTAATTTGAATATTTTTACATTTTTTGATTAAACAGATTGTAATTGATTGTTTGCCTCGAGAAACGTGGAGCGATAGCCATCCATTGTCAAGAAAAATTCATTTATAGTCACTCATGCCTAGAAAAGCCTTATTACTCGGTTTGAAAGCTTTTATAATCCTATTATCGAATTTATTTTGAATTTTTTTTACATTTTTTGATTAAAACAGATTGTAATTGATCGTTTGCCTCGGGAAACATGGAGCGAAAGCCATCCATTGTCAAGAAAAGTTCACTTATAGTCACTCATGCCTAGAAAAGCTTTATTACTCGCTTTTAATGCTTTTATAATCCTATAATTGAATTTAATTTGAATTTTTTACATATTTTGATTAAAATAGATTGTAATTAATTGTTTTCCTCAGGAAACGTGAAGCGAAAGCCATCCATTGAATAGAAAAGTTCATTTATAATCACTCATGCCTAGAAAAGCCTTATTACTTGGTTTAAATGCTTTTATAATCCAATTATTGAATTTATTTTGATTTTTTTTTATATTTTTTGATTAAAACAGATTGTAATTGATCGTTTGCCTCAGGAAACATGGAGCGAAAGGCATCCATTGTCAAGAAAAGTTCATTTATAGTCACTCATGCCTAGAAAAGCCTTATTGCTTGGTTTAAATGCCTTTATAATCCCATTATCAAATTTATTTTGAATATTTTTTACATTTTTTGATTGAAACATATTCTAATTGATTGTTTGCCTCAGAAAACGCGAAGCGAAAGCCATCCACTGTCATGAAAAGTTCATTTATAGTCTTTCATGCCTATAAAAGCCTTAATACTCGCTTTAAATGCTGTTATAATCACATAATTGAATTTAACTTGAATATTTTTACATTTTTTGATTAAAACAGATTGTAATTGATTGTTTGCCTCGGGAAACATGGAGCGAAAGCCATCCACTGCCAAGAAAAGTTCATTTATAATCACTCATGCCTAGAAAAGCCTTATTACTCGGTTTAAATGCCTTTATAATCCCATTATTGAATTTATTTTGAATTTTTTTTACATTTTTTGATTAAAACAGATTGTAATTTATTGTTTACCTCAAGAAATGTGGAGCGAAAACCATCCATTGTCAAGAAAAGATCATTTACAGTCACTCATGCCTACAGAAGCCTTATTACTCGGTTTAAATGCCTTTATAATCCCATTATTGAATTTATTTTAAATTTTTTTTACATTTTTTGATTAAAACATATTCTAGTTGACTGTTTGCCTCGGGAAACTTGGAGTTAAAGCCATCCATTGTCAAGAAAAGATCATTTATAGTCACTCATGCCTAGAAAAGCCTTATTACTCGGTTTGAAAGCTTTTATAATCCCATTATTGAATTTATTTTGATTTTTTTTTATATTTTTTGATTAAAACAGATTGTAATTGATCGTTTGCCTCGGAAAACATGGAGCGAAAGGCATCCATTGTCAAGAAAAGTTCATTTATAGTCACTGATGCCTAGAAAAGCTTTATTACTCGGTTTCAATGCTTTTATAATCCTATTATTGAATTTATTTTGAATTTTTTTTACCTTTTTTGATTAAAACAGATTGTAATTTATTGTTTACCTCAGGAAATGTGGAGCGAAAACCATCCATTGTCAAGAAAAAATCGTTTATAGTCACTCATGCCTAGAAAAGCCTTATTACTCGGTTTAAAAGCTTTTATAATCCCATTATTGAATTTATTTTGAGTTTTTTTTTTACATTTTTTGATTAAAACAGATTGTAATTGATTGTTTACCTCGAGAAACGTGGAGCGAAAGCCATCCATTGTCAAGAAAAGTTCATTTATAGTCACTCATGCCTAGAAAAGCCTTATTACTCGGTTTAAATGCCTTTATAATCCCATTATTGAATTTATTTTAATTTTTTTTTACATTTTTTGATTAAAACAGATTCTAGTTGATTGTTTATCTCGGGAAACATGGAGCGACGGCCATCCATTGTCAAGAAAAGTTCATTTATAGTCACTCATGCCTAGAAAAGCCTTATTACTCGGCTTAAATGCCTTTATAATCCCATTATTGAATTTATTTTGAATATTTTTTACATTTTTTGATTGAAACAGATTCTAATTGATTGTTTGCCTCAGAAAACGCGAAGCGAAAGCCATCCACTGTCATGAAAAGTTCATTTATAGTCTCTCATGCCTATAAAAGCCTTAATACTCGCTTTAAATGCTTTTATAATCCCATAATTGAATTGAATTTGAATATTTTTACATTTTTTGATTAAAACAGATTGTAATTGATTGTTTGCCTCGGGAAACATGGAGCGAAAGCCATTCACTGTCAAGAAAAGTTCATTTATAATCACTCATGCCTAGAAAAGCCTTATTACTCGGTTTAAATGCCTTTATAATCCCATTATTGAATTTATTATGAATTTTTTTTACATTTTTTGATGAAAACAGATTGTAATTTATTGTTTACCTCAGGAAATGTGGAGCGAAAACCATCCATTGTCAAGAAAAAATCGTTTATAGTCACTCATGCCTAGAAAAGCCTTATTACTCGGTTTAAAAGCTTTTATAATCCCATTATTGAATTTATTTTGAGTTTTTTTTTTACATTTTTTGATTAAAACGGATTGTAATTGATTGTTTACCTCGGGAAACGTGGAGCGAAAGCCATCCATTGTCAAGAAAAGTTCATTTATAGTCACTCATGCCTAGAAAAGCCTTATTACTCGGTTTAAATGCCTTTATAATCCCATTATTGAATTTATTTTAAATTTTTTTTACATTTTTTGATTAAAACATATTCTAGTTGATTGTTTACCTCGGGAAACATGGAGCGACGGCCATCCATTCTCAAGAAAAGTTCATTTATAGTCACTCATGCTTAGAAAAGCCTTATTACTCGGTTTAAATGCCTTTATAATCCCATTATTGAATTTATTTTGAATAGTTTTTACATTTTTTGATTGAAACAGATTCTAATTGATTGTTTGCCTCAAAAAACGCGAAGCGAAAGCCATCCACTGTCATGAAAAGTTCATTTATAGTCTCTCATGCGTATAAAAGCCTTAATACTCGCTTTAAATGCTTTTATAATCCCATAATTGAATTTAATTTGAATATTTTTATATTTTTTTATTAAAATAGATTGTAATTGATTGTTTGCCTTGGGAAACGTGGAGCGAAAGCCATCCATTGTCAAGAAAAGTTCATTTATAGTCACTCATGCCTAGAAAAGCCTTATTACTCGGTTTAAAAGCCTTTATAATCCCATTATTGAATTTATTTTAAATTTTTTTTACATTTTTTGATTAAAACAAATTCTAGTTGATTGTTTGCCTCGGGAAACTTGGAGGGAAAGCCATCCATTGTCAAGAAAAGATCATTTATAGTCACTCATGCCTACAAAAGCCTTATTACTCGGTTTAAAAGCTTTTATAATCCCATTATTGAATTTATTTAGATTTTTTTTTACATTTTTTGATTAAAACAGATTGTAATTGATCGTTTTCCTCGGGAAACATGGAGCGAAAGCCATCCATTGTCAAGAAAAGTTCATTTATAGTCACTCATGCCTAGAAAAGCCTTATTACTCGCTTTAAATGCTTTTATAATCCTATAGTTGAATTTAATTTGAATTTTTTACATATTTTGATTAAAACAGATTGTAATTAAATGTTTTCCCTGGGAAACGTGATGTGAAAGGCATCCATTGTCAAGAAAAGATCATTTATAGTCACTCATGCCTAGAAAAGACTTATTACTCGGTTCAAAAGCTTTTATAATCTCATTATTGAATTTATTTTGATTTTTTTTTACATTTTTTGATTAAAACAGATTGTAATTGATTGTTTGCCTCGGGAAACATGGACCGAAAGCCATCCATTGTCCAGAAAAGTTCATTTATAGTCACTCATGCCTAGAAAAGCCTTATTACTCGCTTTAAATGCTTTTATAATCCTATAGTTGAATTTAATTTGAATTTTTTACATATTTTGATTAAAACAGATTGTAATTAAATGTTTTCCTCGGGAAACGTGATATGAAAGCCATCCATTGTCAAGAAAAGATCATTTATAGACACTCATGCCTAGAAAAGCGTTATTACTCGGTTTAAATGCTTTTATAATCCCATTATTAAATTTATTTTGATATTTTTTTTCATTTTTTGATTAAAACAGATTGTAATTGATTGTTTACCTCGGGAAACATGGAGCGACGGCCATCCATTCTCAAGAAAAGTTTATTTATAGTCACTCATGCCTAGAAAAGCCTTATTACTCGGTTTAAATGCCTTTATAATCCCATTATTGAATTTATTTTGAATATTTTTTACATTTTTTGATTGAAACAGATTCTAATTGATTGTTTGCCTCAGAAAACGCGAAGCGAAAGCCATCAAATGTCAAGAAAAGTTCATTTATAGTCACTCATGCCTATAAAAGCCTTAATAGTCGCTTTAAATGCTTTTATAATCCCATAATTGAATTTAATTTGAATATTTTTACATTTTTTGATTAAAACAGATTCTAGTTGATTTTTTGCCTCGGGAAACTTGGAGTTAAAGCCATCCATTGTCAAGAAAAGATCATTTATAGTCACTCATGCCTAGAAAAGCCTTATTACTCGGTTTAAAAGCTTTTATAATCCCATTATTGAATTTATTTTGATTTTTTTTTTATATTTTTTTATTAAAACAGATTCTAGTGGATGGTTTACCTCGGGAACTATGAAGCGACGGCCGTCCATTGTCAAGAAAAGTTCATTTATAGTCACTCATGCCTAGAAAAGCCTTATTACTCGGTTTAAATGCCTTTATAATCCCATTATTGAATTTATTTTGAATATTTTTTACATTTTTTGATTGAAACAAATTCTAGTTGATTGTTTGCCTCAGAAAACGTGAAGCGAAAGCCATCCACTGTCAAGAAAAGTTCATTTATAGTCACTCATGCCTATAAAAGCCTTAATAGTCGCCTTAAATGCTTTTATAATCCCATAATTGAATTTAATTTGAATATTTTTACATTTTTTGATTAAAACAGATTGTAATTGATTGTTTGCCTCGAGAAACGTGGAGCGAAAGCCATCCATTGTCAAGAAAAGTTCATTTATAGTCACTCATGCCTAGAAAAGCCTTATTACTCGGTTCAAAAGCTTTTATAATCCCATTATTGAATTTATTTTGATTTTTTTTTACATTTTTTCATTAAAACAGATTGTAATTGATTGTTTGCCTCGGGAAACATGGACCGAAAGCCATCCATTGTCAAGAAAAGTTCATTTATAGTCACTCATGCCTAGAAAAGCCTTATTACTCGCTTTAAATGCTTTTATAATCCTATAGTTGAATTTAATTTGAATTTTTTACATATTTTGATTAAAACAGATTGTAATTAAATGTTTTTCTCGGGAAACGTGATGTGAAAGCCATCCATTGTCAAGAAAAGATCATTTATAGACACTCATGCCTAGAAAAGCGTTATTACTCGGTTTAAATGCTTTTATAATCCCATTATTAAATTTATTTTGATATTTTTTTTCATTTTTTGATTAAAACAGATTGTAATTGATTGTTTACCTCGGGAAACATGGAGCGATGGCCATCCATTGTCAAGAAAAGTTTATTTATAGTCACTCATGCCTAGAAAAGCCTTATTACTCGGTTTAAATGCCTTTATAATCCCATTATTGAATTTATTTTGAATATTTTTTACATTTTTTGATTGAAACAGATTCTAATTGATTGTTTGCCTCAGAAAACGCGAAGCGAAGGCCATCAAATGTCAAGAAAAGTTCATTTATAGTCACTCATGCCCATAAAAGCCTTCTTAGTCGCTTTAAATGCTTTTATAATGCCATAATTGAATTTAATTTGAATATTTTTACATTTTTTGATTAAAACAGATTCTAGTTGATTGTTTGCCTCGGGAAACTTGGAGTTAAATCCATCCATTGTCAAGAAAAGATCATTTATAGTCACTCATGCCTAGAAAAGCCTTATTACTCGGTTTAAAAGCTTTTATAATCCCATTATTGAATTTATTTTGATTTTTTTTACATTTTTTTATTAAAACAGATTCTAGTGGATTGTTTACCTCGGGAACTATGAAGCGACGGCCGTCCATTGTCAAGAAAAGTTCATTTATAGTCACTCATGCCTAGAAAAACCTTATTACTCGGTTTAAATGCCTTTATAATCCCATTATTGAATTTATTTTGAATATTTTTTACATTTTTTGATTGAAACAGATTCTAGTTGATTGTTTGCCTCAGAAAACGTGAAGCGAAAGCCATCCACTGTCAAGAAAAGTTCATTTATAGTCACTCATGCCTATAAAAGCCTTAATAGTCGCCTTAAATGCTTTTATAATCCCATAATTGAATTTAATTTGAATATTTTTACATTTTTTGATTAAAACAGATTGTAATTGATTGTTTGCCTCGAGAAACGTGGAGCGAAAGCCATCCATTGTCAAGAAAAGTTCATTTATAGTCACTCATGCCTAGAAAAGCCTTATTACTCGATTTAAAAGCTTTTATAATCCCATTATTGAATTTATTTTGGATTTTTTTTACATTTTTTGATTAAAACAGATTGTAATTGATCGTTTGCCTCGGGAAACATGGAGCGAAAGCCATCTATTGTCAAGAAAAGTTCACTTATAGTCACTCATACCTAGAAAAGCTTTATTACTCGCTTTAAATGCTTTTATAATCCTATAATTGAATTGAATTTGAATTTTTTACATATTTTGATTAAAACATATTGTAATTAATTGTTTTCCTCGGGAAACGTAAAGCGAAAGCCATCCATTGACCAGAAAAGTTCATTTATAGTCACTCATGCCTAGAAAAGCCTTATTACTCGGTTTAAATGCCTTTATAATCCCATTATTGAATTTATTTTCATTTTTTTTTACATTTTTTGATTAAAACAGATTCTAGTTGACTGTTTGCCTCGGGAAACTTGGAGTTAAAGCCATCCATTGTCAAGAAAAGATCATTTATAGTCACTCATGCCTAGAAAAGCCTTATTACTCGGTTTAAAAGCTTTTATAATCCCATGATTGAATTTATTTTGATTTTTTTTACATTTTTTGATTAAAACAGATTGTAATTGATCGTTTGCCTCGGGAAACATGGAGCGAAAGCCATCCATTGTCAAGAAAAGTTCATTTATAGTCACTCATGCCTAGAAAAGCCTTATTACTCGCTTTAAATGCTTTTATAATCCTATAATTGAATTTAATTTGAATTTTTTACATATTTTGATTAAAACAGATTGTAATTAAATGTTTTCCTCGAGAAACGTGATGTGAAAGCCATCCATTTTCAAGAAAAGATCATTTATAGTCACTCATGCCTAGAAAAGCCTTAATACTCGATTTAAATGCTTTTATAATCCCATTATTGAATTTATTTTGAATATTTTTTACATTTTTTGATTGAAACAGATTCTAATTGATTGTTTGCCTCAGAAAACGCGAAGCGAAAGCTATCGATTTTCAAGAAAAGTTCATTTATAGTCACTCATGCCTATAAAAGCCTTAATAGTCGCTTTAAATGCTTTTATAATCCCATAATTGAATTTAATTTGAATATTTTTACATTTTTTGATTAAACAGATTGTAATTGATTGTTTGCCTCGAGAAACGTGGAGCGATAGCCATCCATTGTCAAGAAAAATTCATTTATAGTCACTCATGCCTAGAAAAGCCTTATTACTCGGTTTGAAAGCTTTTATAATCCCATTATCGAATTTATTTTGAATTTTTTTTACATTTTTTGATTAAAACAGATTGTAATTGATCGTTTGCCTCTGGAAACATGGAGCGAAAGCCATCCATTGTCAAGAAAAGTTCACTTATAGTCACTCATGCCTAGAAAAGCTTTATTACTCGCTTTAAATGCTTTTATAATCCTATAATTGAATTTAATTTGAATTTTTTACATATTTTGATTAAAATAGATTGTAATTAATTGTTTTCCTCAGGAAACGTGAAGCGAAAGCCATCCATTGAACAGAAAAGTTCATTTATAGTCACTTATGCCTAGAAAAGCCTTATTACTCGGTTTAAATGCTTTTATAATCCCATTATTGAATTTATTTTGATTTTTTTTTATATTTTTTGATTAAAACAGATTGTAATTGATCGTTTGCCTCGGAAAACATGGAGCGAAAGGCATCCATTGTCAAGAAAAGTTCATTTATAGTCACTGATGCCTAGAAAAGCTTTATTACTCGGTTTCAATGCTTTTATAATCCTATTATTGAATTTATTTTGAATTTTTTTTACCTTTTTTGATTAAAACAGATTGTAATTTATTGTTTACCTCAGGAAATGTGGAGCGAAAACCATCCATTGTCAAGAAAAAATCGTTTATAGTCACTCATGCCTAGAAAAGCCTTATTACTCGGTTTAAAAGCTTTTATAATCCCATTATTGAATTTATTTTGAGTTTTTTTTTTACATTTTTTGATTAAAACAGATTCTAGTTGACTGTTTGCCTCGGGAAACTTGGAGTTAAAGCCATCCATTGTCAAGAAAAGATCATTTATAGTCACTCATGCCTAGAAAAGCCTTATTACTCGGTTTAAAAGCTTTTATAATCCCATGATTGAATTTATTTTGATTTTTTTTACATTTTTTGATTAAAACAGATTGTAATTGATCGTTTGCCTCGGGAAACATGGAGCGAAAGCCATCCATTGTCAAGAAAAGTTCATTTATAGTCACTCATGCCTAGAAAAGCCTTATTACTCGCTTTAAATGCTTTTATAATCCTATAATTGAATTTAATTTGAATTTTTTACATATTTTGATTAAAACAGATTGTAATTAAATGTTTTCCTCGAGAAACGTGATGTGAAAGCCATCCATTTTCAAGAAAAGATCATTTATAGTCACTCATGCCTAGAAAAGCCTTAATACTCGATTTAAATGCTTTTATAATCCCATTATTGAATTTATTTTGAATATTTTTTACATTTTTTGATTGAAACAGATTCTAATTGATTGTTTGCCTCAGAAAACGCGAAGCGAAAGCTATCGATTTTCAAGAAAAGTTCATTTATAGTCACTCATGCCTATAAAAGCCTTAATAGTCGCTTTAAATGCTTTTATAATCCCATAATTGAATTTAATTTGAATATTTTTACATTTTTTGATTAAACAGATTGTAATTGATTGTTTGCCTCGAGAAACGTGGAGCGATAGCCATCCATTGTCAAGAAAAATTCATTTATAGTCACTCATGCCTAGAAAAGCCTTATTACTCGGTTTGAAAGCTTTTATAATCCTATTATCGAATTTATTTTGAATTTTTTTTACATTTTTTGATTAAAACAGATTGTAATTGATCGTTTGCCTCGGGAAACATGGAGCGAAAGCCATCCATTGTCAAGAAAAGTTCACTTATAGTCACTCATGCCTAGAAAAGCTTTATTACTCGCTTTTAATGCTTTTATAATCCTATAATTGAATTTAATTTGAATTTTTTACATATTTTGATTAAAATAGATTGTAATTAATTGTTTTCCTCAGGAAACGTGAAGCGAAAGCCATCCATTGAATAGAAAAGTTCATTTATAATCACTCATGCCTAGAAAAGCCTTATTACTTGGTTTAAATGCTTTTATAATCCAATTATTGAATTTATTTTGATTTTTTTTATATTTTTTGATTAAAACAGATTGTAATTGATCGTTTGCCTCAGGAAACATGGAGCGAAAGGCATCCATTGTCAAGAAAAGTTCATTTATAGTCACTCATGCCTAGAAAAGCCTTATTACTTGGTTTAAATGCCTTTATAATCCCATTATCAAATTTATTTTGAATATTTTTTACATTTTTTGATTGAAACATATTCTAATTGATTGTTTGCCTCAGAAAACGCGAAGCGAAAGCCATCCACTGTCATGAAAAGTTCATTTATAGTCTTTCATGCCTATAAAAGCCTTAATACTCGCTCTAAATGCTGTTATAATCACATAATTGAATTTAACTTGAATATTTTTACATTTTTTGATTAAAACAGATTGTAATTGATTGTTTGCCTCGGGAAACATGGAGCGAAAGCCATCCACTGCCAAGAAAAGTTCATTTATAATCACTCATGCCTAGAAAAGCCTTATTACTCGGTTTAAATGCCTTTATAATCCCATTATTGAATTTATTTTGAATTTTTTTTACATTTTTTGATTAAAACAGATTGTAATTTATTGTTTACCTCAAGAAATGTGGAGCGAAAACCATCCATTGTCAAGAAAAGATCATTTACAGTCACTCATGCCTACAGAAGCCTTATTACTCGGTTTAAATGCCTTTATAATCCCATTATTGAATTTATTTTAAATTTTTTTTACATTTTTTGATTAAAACATATTCTAGTTGACTGTTTGCCTCGGGAAACTTGGAGTTAAAGCCATCCATTGTCAAGAAAAGATCATTTATAGTCACTCATGCCTAGAAAAGCCTTATTACTCGGTTTAAAAGCTTTTATAATCCCATTATTGAATTTATTTGAGTTTTTTTTTTACATTTTTTGATTAAAACAGATTGTAATTGATTGTTTACCTCGGGAAACGTGGAGCGAAACCCATCCATTGTCAAGAAAAGTTCATTTATAGTCACTCATGCCTAGAAAAGCCTTTATTACTCGGTTTAAATGCCTTTATAATCCCATTATTGAATTTATTTTGAATATTTTTTACATTTTTTGATTGAAACAGATTCTAATTGATTGTTTGCCTCAGAAAACGCGAAGCGAAAGCCATCGATTGTCAAGAAAAGTTCATTTATAGTCACTCATGCCTATAAAAGCCTTAAGAGTCGCTTTAAATGCTTTTATAATCCCATAATTGAATTTATTTTGAATATTTTTAGATTTTTTGATTAAACAGATTGTAATTGATTGTTTGCCTCGAGAAACGTGGAGCGAAAGCCATCCATTGTGAAGAAAAAGTCATTTATAGTCACTCATGCCTAGAAAAGCCTTATTACTCGGTTTTAAAGCTTTTATAATCCCATTATTGAATTTATTTTGAATATTTTTTACAGTTTTTGATTAAAATAGATTGTAATTGATCGTTTGCCTCGGGAAACATGGAGCGAAAGCCATCCATTGTCAAGAAAAGTTCACTTATAGTCACTCATGCCTAGAAAAGCTTTATTACTCGATTTAAATGCTTTTATAATCCTATAATTGAATTTAATTTGAATTTTTTACATATTTTGATTAAAATAGATTGTAATTAATTGTTTTCCTCAGGAAACGTGAAGCGAAAGCCATCCATTGACCAGAAAAGTTCATTTATAGTCACTCATGCCTAGAAAAGCCTTATTACTCGGTTTAAATGCTTTTATAATCCCATTATTGAATTTATTTTGATTTTTTTTTACATTTTTTGATTAAAACAGATTGTAATTGATCGTGTGCCTCGGGAAACATGGAGCGAAAGCCATCCATTGTCAACAAAAGTTCATTTATAGTCACTCATGCCTAGAAAAGCCTTATTACTCGGTTTAAATGCCTTTATAATCCCATTATTTAATTTATTTTGAATATTTTTTACATTTTTTGATTAAAACAGATTCTAATTGATTGTTTGCCTCGGGAAACATGGAGCGAAAGCCATCCACTGTCAAGAAAAGTTCATTTATAATCACTCATGCCTAGAAAAGCCTTATTACTCGGTTTAAATGCCTTTATAATCCCATTATTGAATTTATTTTTAATTTTTTTTATATTTTTTGATTAAAACAGATTGTAATTGATTGTTTGCCTCGGGAAACATGGAACAAAAGCCATCCATTGTCAAGAAAAGATCGTTTATAGTCACTCATGCCTAGAAAAGCCTTATTACTCGGTTTAAATGCTTTTCTAATCCCATTATTGAATTTATTTTCAATATTTTTTACATTTTTTGATTAAAACATATTCTAATTGATTGTTTGCCTCAGAAAACGCGAAGCAAAAGCCATCCACTGTCATGAAAAGTTCATTTATAGTCTCTCATGCCTATAAAAGCCTTAATACCCGCTTTAAATGCTTTTATAATCCCATAATTGAATTTAATTTGAATATTTTTACATTTTTTGATTAAAAGAGATTGTAATTGATTGTTTGCCTCGGGAAACGTGGAGCGAAAGCCATCCATTGTCAAGAATAGTTCATTTATAGTTACTCATGCCTAGAAAAGCCTTATTACTCGGTTTAAATGCCTTTATAATCCCATTATTGAATTTATTTTAAATGTTTTTTACATTTTTTGATTAAAACAGATTCTAGTTGATTGTTTGCCTCGGGAAACTTGGAGCGAAAGCCATCCATTGTCAAGAAAAGATCATTTATAGTCACTCATGCCTAGAAAAGCCTTATTACTCGGTTTAAAAGCTTTTATAATCCCATTACTGAATTTATTTTGATTTTTTTTTACATTTTTTGATTAAAACATATTGTAATTGATCGTTTGCCTCGGGAAACATGGAGCGAAAGCCATCCATTGTCAAGAAAAGTTCATTTATAGTCACTCATGCCTAGAAAAGCCTTAATACTTGCTTTAAATGCTTTTGTAATCCTATAATTGAATTTAATTTGAATTTTTTACATATTTTGATTAAAACAGATTGTAATTAAATATTTTCCTCGGGAAACGTGATGTGAAAACCATCCATTGTCAAGAAAAGATCATTTATAGTCACTCATGCCTAGAAAAACCTTATTACTCGGTTTAAATGCTTTTATAATCCCATTATTAAATTTATTTTGAATTTTTTTTTAAAATTTTTTGATTAAAACAGATTGTAATTGATTGTTTACCTCGGGAAACATGGAGCGACGGCCATCCATTGTCAAGAAAAGTTCATTTATAGTCACTCATGCCTAGAAAAGCCTTATTACTCGGTTTAAATGCCTTTATAATCCCATTATTGAATTTATTTTGAATATTTTTTACATTTTTTGATTGAAACAGATTCTAATTGATTGTTTGCCTCAGAAAACGCGAAGTGAAAGCCATCCACCGCCAAGAAAAGTTCATTTATAGTCTCTCATTCCTAGAAAAGCCTTATTACTCGGTTTAAATGCCTTTATAATCCCATTATTGAATTTATTTTGAATATTTTTTGTATTTTTTGATTGAAATAGATTCTAATTAAATGTTTGCCTCAGAAAACGCGAAGCGAAAGCCATCCACTGTCATGAAAAGTTCATTTATAGTCTCTCATGCCTATAAAAGCCTTAATACTCGCTTTAAATGCTTTTATAATCCCATAATTGAATTTAATTTGAATATTTTTATATTTTTTGATTAAAATAGATTGTAATTGATTGTTTACCTCGGGAAACGTGGAGCGAAATGCATCCATTGTCAAGAAAATTTCATTTATAGTCACTCATGCCTAGAAAAGCCTTATTACTCGGTTTAAATGCCTTTATAATCCCATTATTGAATTTATTTTTAATTTTTTTTACATTTTTTGATTAAAACAGATTGTAATTGATTGTTTGCCTCAGGAAACATGGAGCAAAAGCCATCCATTGTCAAGAAAAGATCGTTTATAGTCACTCATGCCTAGAAAAGCCTTATTACTCGGTTTAAAAGCTTTTATAATCCCATTATTGAATTTATTTTGATTTTTTTTTACATTTTTTGATTAAAACAGATTGTAATTGATCGTTTGCCTCGGGAAACATGGAGCGAAAGCCATCCATTGTCAAGAAAAGTTCATTTATAGTCACTCATGCCTAGAAAAGCCTTATTACTCGCTTTAAATGCTTTTATAATCCTATAATTGAATTTAATTTGAATTTTTTACATATTTTGATTAAAACAGATTGTAATTAAATGTTTTCCTCGAGAAACGTGATGTGAAAGCCATCCATTATCAAGAAAAGATCATTTATAGTCAGTCATGCCTAGAAAAGCCTTAATACTCGATTTAAATGCTTTTATAATCCCATTATGGAATTTATTTTGAATATTTTTTACATTTTTTGATTGAAACAGATTCTAATTGATTGTTTGCCTCAGAAAACGCGAAGCAAAAGCTATCGATTTTCAAGAAAAGTTCATTTATAGTCACTCATACCTATAAAAGCCTTAATGGTCGCTTTAAATGCTTTTATAATCCCATAATTGAATTTAATTTGAATATTTTTACATTTTTTGATTAAACAGATTGTAATTGATTGTTTGCCTCGAGAAACGTGGAGCGAAAGCCATCCATTGTCAAGAAAAATTCATTTATAGTCACTCATGCCTAGAAAAGCCTTATTACTCGGTTTGAAAGCTTTTATAATCCCATTATCGAATTTATTTTGAATTTTTTTTACATTTTTTGATTAAAACAGATTGTAATTGATCGTTTGCCTCGGGAAACATGGAGCGAAAGCCATCCATTGTCAAGAAAAGTTCACTTATAGTCACTCATGCCTAGAAAAGCTTTATTACTCGCTTTAAATGCTTTTATAATCCTATAATTGAATTTAATTTGAATTTTTTACATATTTTGATTAAAATATATTGTAATTAATTGTTTTCCTTAGGAAACGTGAAGCGAAAGCCATCCATTGAACAGAAAAGTTCATTTATAGTCACTCATGCCTAGAAAATCCCTATTACTCGGTTTAAATGCTTTTATAATCCCATTATTGAATTTATTTTGATTTTTTTTTATATTTTTTGATTAAAACAGATTGTAATTGATCGTTTGCCTCGGGAAACATGGAGCGAAAGGCATCCATTGTCAAGAAAAGTTCATTTATAGTCACTCATGCCTAGAAAAGCCTTATTACTCGGTTTAAATGCCTTCATAATCCCATTATTAAATTTATTTTGAATATTTTTTACATTTTTTTATTGAAACATATTCTAATTGATTGTTTGCCTCAGAAAACGCGAAGCGAAAGCCATGCACTGTCATGAAAAGTTCATTTATAGTCTCTCATGCCTATAAAAGCCTTAATACTCGCTTTAAATGCTTTTATAATCTCATAATTGAATTTAACTTGAATATTTTTACATTTTTTGATTAAAACAGATTGCAATTGATTGTTTGCCTCGGGAAACATGGAGCGAAAGCCATCCACTGTCAAGAAAAGTTCATTTATAATCACTCATGCCTAGAAAAGCCTTATTACTCGGTTTAAATGCCTTTATAATCCCATTATTGAATTTATTTTGAATTTTTTTTACATTTTTTGATTAAAACAGATTGTAATTTATTGTTTACCTCAAGAAATGTGGAGCGAAAACCATCCATTGTCAAGAAAAGATCATTTACAGTCACTCATGCCTACAGAAGCCTTATTACTCGGTTTAAATGCTTTTATAATCCCATTGTTGAATTTATTTTGAATTTTTTTTACATTTTTTGATTAAAACATATTGTAATTGATTGTTTTCCTCGGGAAACATGGAGCGAAAGCCATCCATTGTCAAGAAAAGATCGTTTATAGTCACTCATGCCTAGAAAAGCCTTATTACTCGGTTTAAAAGCTTTTATAATCCCATTATTGAATTTATTTTGAGTTTTTTTTTTTATATTTTTTGATTAAAACAGATTGTAATTGATTGTTTACCTCGGGAAACGTGGAGCGAAAGCCATCCATTGTCAAGAAAAGTTCATTTATAGTCGCTCATGCCTAGAAAAGCCTTATTACTCGGTTTAAATGCCTTTATAATCCCATTATTGATTTTATTTTGAATATTTTTTACATTTTTTGATTGAAACAGATTCTAATTGATTGTTTGCCTCAGAAAACGCGAAGCGAAAGCCATCGATTGTCAAGAAAAGTTCGTTTATAGTCACTCATGCCTATAAAAGCCTTAATAGTCGCTTTAAATGCTTTTATAATCCCATAATTGAATTTAATTTGAATATTTTCAGATTTTTTGATTAAACAGATTGTCTTTGATTGTTTGCCTCGAGAAACGTGGAGCGAAAGCCATCCATTGTGAAGAAAAATTCATTTATAGTCACTCATGCCTAGAAAAGCCTTATTACTCGGTTTGAAAGCTTTTATAATCCCATTATCGAATTTATTTTGAATTTTTTTATATTTTTTGATTAAAACAGATTGTAATTGATCGTTTGCCTCGGGAAACATGGAGCGAAAGCCATCCATTGTCAAGAAAAGTTCACTTATAGTCACTCATGCCTAGAAAAGCTTTATTACTCGCTTTAAATGCTTTTATAATCCTATAATTGAATTTAATTTGAATTTTTTACATATTTCGATTAAAATAGATTGTAATTAATTGTTTTCCTCAGGAAACGTGAAGCGAAAGCCATCCATTGACCAGAAAAGTTCATTTATAGTCACTCATGCCTAGAAAAGCCTTATTACTCGGTTTAAATGCTTTTATAATCCCATTATTGAATTTATTTTGATTTTTTTTTACATTTTTGGATTAAAACAGATTGTAATTGATCGTTTGCCTCGGGAAACATGGAGCGAAAGGCATCCATTGTCAAGAAAAGTTCATTTATAGTCACTCATGCCTAGAAAAGCCTTATTACTCGGTTTAAATCCCTTTATAATCCCATTATTGAACTTATTTTGAATATTTTTTACATTTTTTGATTGAAACATATTCTAATTGATTGTTTGCCTCAGAAAACGTGAAGCGAAAGCCATCCACTGTCATGAAAAGTTCATTTAGAGTCTCTCATGCCTATAAAAGCCTTAATACTCGCTTTAAATGCTTTTATAATCTCATAATTGAATTTCATTTGAATATTTTACATTTTTTCATTAAAACAGATTGCAATTGATTGTTTGCCTCGGGAAACATGGAGCGAAAGCCATCCACTGTCAAGAAAAGTTCATTTATAATCACTCATGCCTAGAAAAGCCTTATTACTCGGTTTAAATGCCTTTATAATCCCATTATTGAATTTATATTGAATTTTTTTTACATTTTTTGATTAAAACAGATTGTAATTTATTGTTTACCTCAGGAAATGTGGAGCGAAAACCATCCATTGTCAAGAAAAGATCATTTACAGTCACTCATGCCTACAGAAGCCTTATTACTTGGTTTAAATGCTTTTATAATCCCATTATTGAATTTATTTTGAATTTTTTTTACATTTTTTGATTAAAACATATTGTAATTGATTGTTTGCCTCGGGAAACATTGTGCGAAAGCCATCCATTGTCAAGAAAATATCGTTTATAGTCACTCATGCCTAGAAAAGCCTTATTACTCGGTTTAAAAGCTTTTATAATCCCATTATTGAATTTATTTTGAGTTTTTTTTTACATTTTTTGATTAAAACATATTGTGATTGATTGTTTACCTCGGGAAACGTGCAGCGAAAGCCATCCATTGTCAGGAAAAGTACATTTATAGTCACTCATGCCTAGAAAAGCCTTATTACTCAGTTTAAATGCCTTTATAATCCCATTATTGAATTTATTTTAAATTTTTTTTACATTTTTTGATTAAAACAGATTCTAGTTGATTGTTTACCTCGGGAAACATGGAGCGATGACCATCCATTGTCAAGAAAAGTTCATTTATAGTCACTCATGCCTAGAAAAGCCTTATTACTCGGTTTAAATGCCTTTATAATCCCATTATTGAATTTATTTTGAATATTTTTTACTTTTTTTGATTGAAACAGATTCTAATTGATTGTTTGCCTCAGAAAACGCGAAGCGAAAGCCATCCACTGTCAAGAAAAGTTCATTTATAGTCACTCATGCCTACAAAAGCCTTAATAGTCGCTTTAAATGCTTTTGTAATCCCATAATTGAATTTAATTTGAATATTTTTACATTTTTTGAGCAAAACAAATTGTAATTGATTGTTTGCCTCGAGAAACGTGGAGCGAAAGCCATCCATTGTCAAGAAAAGTTCATTTATAGTCACTCATGCCTATAAAAGCCTTTTTACTCGGTTTAAAAGCTTTTATAATCCCATTATTGAATTTATTTTGAATATTTTTTACAGTTTTTGATTAAAATAGATTGTAATTGATCGTTTGCCTCGGGAAACATGGAGCGAAAGCCATCCATTGTCAAGAAAAGTTCACTTATAGTCACTCATGCCAAGAAAAGCTTTACTACTCGCTTTAAATGCTTTTATAATCCTATAATTGAATTTAATTTGAATTTTTTACATATTTTTATTAAAACAGAGTGTAATTAATTGTTTTCCTCGGGAAACGTGAAGCGAAAGCCATCCATTGACCAGAAAAGTTCCTTTATAGTCACTCATGCCTAGAAAAGCCTTATTACTCGGTTTAAATGCCTTTATAATCCCATTATTGAATTTATTTTGAATATTTTTTACATTTTTTCATTGAAACAGATTCTAATTGATTGTTTGCCTCAGAAAACGCAAAGCGAAAGCCATCCACTGTCATTAAAAGTTCATTTATAGTCTTTCATGCCTATAAAAGCCTTAATAGTCGCTTTAAATGCTTTTATAATCCCATAATTGAATTTACTTTGAATATTTTTAGATTTTTTGATTAAACAGATTGTCTTTGATTGTTTGCCTCGAGAAACGTGGAGCGAAAGCCATCCATTGTGAAGAAAAATTCATTTATAGTCACTCATGCCTAGAAAAGCCTTATTACTCGGTTTGAAAGCTTTTATAATCCCATTATCGAATTTATTTTGAATTTTTTTTACATTTTTTGATTAAAACAGATTGTAATTGATCGTTTGCCTCGGGAAACATGGAGCGAAAGCCATCCATTGTCAAGAAAAGTTCACTTATAGTCACTCATGCCTAGAAAATCTTTATTACTCGCTTTAAATGCTTTTATAATCCTATAATTGAATTTGATTTGAATTTTTTACATATTTTGATTAAAATAGATTGTAATTAATTGTTTTCCTCAGGAAATGTGAAGCGAAAACCATCCATTGACCAGAAAAGTTCATTTATTGTCACTCATGCGTAGAAAAGCCTTACTACTCGGTTTAAATGCTTTTATAATCCCATTATTGAATTTATTTTGATTTTTTTTTACATTTTTTGATTAAAACAGATTGTAATTGATCGTTTGCCTCGGGAAACATGGAGCGAAAGGCATCCATTGTCAAAAAAAGTTCATTTATAGTCACTCATGCCTAGAAAAGCCTTATTACTCGGTTTAAATGCCTTTATAATCCCATTATTGAATTTATTTTGAATATTTTTTACATTTTTTGATTGAAACATATTCTAATTGATTGTTTGGCTCAGAAAACGCGAGGCGAAAGCCATCGATTGTCAAGAAAAGTTCATTTATAGTCACTCATGCCTATAAAAGCCTTAATAGTCGCTTTAAATGCTTTTATAATCCCATAATTGAATTTAATTTGAATATTTTTAGATTTTTTGATTAAACAGATTGTCTTTGATTGTTTACCTCGAGAATCGTGGAGCGAAAGCCATCCATTGTGAAGAAAAATTCATTTATAGTCACTCATGCCTAGAAAAGCTTTATTACTCGGTTTGAGAGCTTTTATAATCCCATTATCGAATTTATTTTGAATTTTTTTTACATTTTTTGATTAAAACAGATTGTAATTTGTTGTTTACCTCAGGAAATGTGGAGCGAAAACCATCCATTGTCAAGAAAAGATCATTTACAGTCACTCATGCCTACAGAAGCCTTATTACTCGGTTTAAATGCTTTTATAATCCCATTATTGAATTTATTTTGAATTTTTTTTACATTTTTTGATTAAAACATATTGTAATTGATTGTTTGCCTCGGGAAAGATGGTGCGAAAGCCATCCATTGTCAAGAAAAGATCGTTTATAGTCACTCATGCCTAGAAAAGCCTTATTACTCGGTTTAAAAGCTTTTATAATCCCATTATTGAATTTATTTTGAATTTATTTTACATTTTTTGATTAAAACAGATTGTAATTGATCGTTTCCCTCGGGAAACATGGAGCGAAAGCCATCCATTGTCAAGAAAAGTTCACTTATAGTCACTCATGCTTAGAAAAGCCTTTTTACTCGGTTTAAAAGCTTTTATAATCCCATTATTGAATTTATTTTGAATATTTTTTACAGTTTTTGATTAAAACAGATTGTAATTGATCGTTTGCCTCGGGAAACATGGAGCGAAAGCCATCCATTATCAAGAAAAGTTCACTTATAGTCACTCATGCCTAGAAAAGCCTTTTTACTCGGTTTAAAAGCTTTTATAATCCCATTATTGAATTTATTTTGAATATTTTTTACAGTTTTTGATTAAAACAGATTGTAATTGATCGTTTGCCTTGGGAAACATGGAGCGAAAGCCATCCATTGTCAAGAAAAGTTCACTTATAGTCACTCATGCCTAGAAAATCTTTACTACTCGCTTTAAATGCTTTTATAATCCTATAATTGAATTTAATTTGAATTTTTTACATATTTTTATTAAAACAGATTGTAATTAATTGTTTTCCTCGGGAAACGTGAAGCGAAAGCCATCCATTGACCAGAAAAGTTCCTTTATAGTCACTCATGCCTAGAAAAGCCTTATTACTCGGTTTAAATGCCTTTATAATCGCATTATTGAATTTATTTTGAATATTTTTTACATTTTTTTATTGAAACAGATTCTAATTGATTGTTTGCCTCAGAAAACGCAAAGCGAAAGCCATCCACTGTCATTAAAAGTTCATTTATAGTCTCTCATGCCTACAAAAGCCTTAATAGTCGCTTTAAATGATTTTATAATCCCATAATTGAATTTAATTTGAATATTTTTACATTTTCTGATTAAAACAGATTGTAATTGAATGTTTACCTAGGGAAACGTGGAGCGAAAGCCATCCATTGTCAAGAAAAGTTCATTTATAGTCACTCATGCCTAGAAAAGCCTTATTACTCGGTTTAAATGCCTTTATAATCCCATTATTGAATTTATTTTGAATATTTTTTACAGTTTTTGATTGAAACAGATTTTAATTGATTGTTTGCCTCCGAAAACGCAAAGCGAAAGCCATCCATTGTCAAGAAAAGATCATTTATAGTCACTCATGCCTAGAAAAACCTTATTACTCGCTTTAAAAGCTTTTATAATCCCATTATTGAATTTATTTTGATTTTTTTTACATTTTTTGATTAAAACAAATTGTCATTGATCGTTTGCCTCGGGAAACATGGAGCGAAAGCCATCCATTGTCAAGAAAAGTTCATTTATAGTCTCTCATGCCTATAAAAGCCTTAATACTCGCTTTAAATGCTTTTATAATCTCATAATTGAATTTAATTTGAATATTTTTACATTTTTTGATTAAAACAGATTGTAATTGAATGTTTACCTCGGGAAACGTGGAGCGCAAGCCATCCATTGTCAAGAAAAGTTCATTTATAGTCACTCATGCCTAAAAAAGCCTTATTACTCGGTTTAAATGCCTTTATAATCCCATTATTGAATTTATTTTTAATATTTTTTACATTTTTTGATTGAAACAGATTCTAATAGATTGTTTGCCTCAGAAAACGTGAAGCGAAAGCCATCCATTGTCATGAAAAGTTCATTTATAGTCTCTTATGCCTATAAAAGCCTTAATACCCGCTTTAAATGCTTTTATAATCCCATAATTGAATTTAATTTGAATATTTTTACATTTTTTGATTAAAAGAGATTGTAATTGATTGTTTGCCTCGGGAAACGTGGAGCGAAAGCCATCCATTGTCAAGAATAGTTCATTTATAGTCACTCATGCCTAGAAAAGCCTTATTACTCGGTTTAAATGCCTTTATAATCCCATTATTGAATTTATTTTAAATGTTTTTTACATTTTTTGATTAAAACAGATTCTAGTTGATTGTTTGCCTCGGGAAACTTGGAGCGAAAGCCATCCATTGTCAAGAAAAGATCATTTATAGTCACTCATGCCTAGAAAAGCCTTATTACTCGGTTTAAAAGCTTTTATAATCCCATTATTGAATTTATTTTGATTTTTTTTTACATTTTTTGATTAAAACAGATTGTAATTGATCGTTTGCCTCGGGAAACATGGAGCGAAAGCCATCCATTGTCAAGAAAAGTTCATTTATAGTCACTCATGCCTAGAAAAGCCTTATTACTTGCTTTAAATGCTTTTATAATCCTATAATTGAATTTAATTTGAATTTTTTACATATTTTGATTAAAACAGATTGTAATTAAATATTTTTCTCGGGAAACGTGATGTGAAAACCATCCATTGTCAAGAAAAGATCATTTATAGTCACTCATGCCTAGAAAAACCTTATTACTCGGTTTAAATGCTTTTATAATCCCATTATTAAATTTATTTTGAATTTTTTTTTACATTTTTTGATTAAAACAGATTGTAATTGATTGTTTACCTCGGGAAACATGGAGCGACGGCCATCCATTGTCAAGAAAAGTTCATTTATAGTCACTCATGCCTAGAAAAGCCTTATTACTCGGTTTAAATGCCTTTATAATCCAATTATTGAATTTATTTTGAATATTTTTTACATTTTTTGATTGAAACAGATTCTAATTGATTGTTTGCCTCAGAAAACGCGAAGTGAAAGCCATCCACTGCCAAGAAAAGTTCATTTATAGTCTCTCATGCCTAGAAAAGCCTTATTACTCGGTTTAAATGCCTTTATAATCCCATTATTGAATTTATTTTGAATATTTTTTGTATTTTTTGATTGAAACAGATTCTAATTAAATGTTTGCCTCAGAAAACGCGAAGCGAAAGCCATCCACTGTCATGAAAAGTTCATTTATAGTCTCTCATGCCTATAAAAGCCTTAATACTCGCTTTAAATGCTTTTATAATCCCATAATTGAATTTAATTTGAATATTTTTATATTTTTTGATTAAAATAGATTGTAATTGATTGTTTACCTCAGGAAACGTGGAGCGAAATGCATCCATTGTCAAGAAAAGTTCATTTATAGTCACTCATGCCTAGAAAAGCCTTTTTACTCGGTTTAAATGCCTTTATAATCCCATTATTGAATTTATTTTAAATTTTTTTTGCATTTTTTCATTAAAACAGATTCTAGTTGATTGTTTGCCTCGGGAAACCTGGAGGGAAAGCCATTCATTGTCAAGAAAAGATCATTTATAGTCACTCATGCCGAGAAAAGCCTTATTACTCGGTTTAAAAGCTTTTATAATCCCATTATTGAATTTATTTTGATTTTTTTTTACATTTTTTGATTAAAACAGATTGTAATTGATCGTTTGCCTCGGGAAACATAGAGCGAAAGCCATCCATTGTCAAGAAAAGTTCATTTATAGTCACTCATGCCTAGAAAAGCCTTATTACTCGCTTTAAATGCTTTTATAATCCTATAGTTGAATTTAATTTGAATTTTTTACATATTTTGATTCAAACAGATTGTAATTAAATGTTTTCCTCGGGAAACGTGATGTGAAAGCCATCCATTGTCAAGAAAAGATCATTTATAGTCACTCATGCCTAGAAAAGTCTTATTACTCGGTTTAAATGCTTTTACAATCCCATTATTAAATTTATTTTGAATTTTTTTATATTTTTTAATTAAAACAGATTGTAATTAATTGTTTACCTCGGGAAACATGGAGCGACGGCCATCCATTGTCAAGAAAAGTTCATTTATAGTCACTCATGCCTAGAAAAGCCTTATTACTCGGTTTAAATGCCTTTATAATCCCATTATTGAATTTATTTTGAATATTTTTTACATTTTTTGATTGAAACAGATTCTAATTGATTTTTTGCCTCAGAAAACGCGAAGCTAAAGCCATCCACTGTCATGAAAAGTTCATTTATAGTCTCTCATGCCTATAAAAGCCTTAATACTCGCTTTAAATTCTTTTATAATCCCATAATTGAATTGAATTTGAATATTTTTACATTTTCTGATTAAAACAGATTGTAATTGATTGTTTACCTCGGGAAACGTGGAGCGAAAGCCATCCATTGACAAGAAAAGTTCATTTATAGTCACTCATGCCTAGAAAAGCCTTATTACTCGGTTTAAATGCCTTTATAATCCTATTATTGAATTTATTTTGAATATTTTTTACATTTTTTGATTGAAACAGATTCTAATTGATTGTTTGCCGCAGAAAACGCGAAGCGAAAGCCATCCACTGTCATGAAAAGTTCATTTATAGTCTCTCATGCCTATAAAAGCCTTAATACTCGCTTTAAATGCTTTTATAATCCCATAATTGAATTTAATTTGAATATTTTTACATTTTTTGATTAAAACAAATTGTAATTGATCGTTTACCTCGGGAAACATGGAGCGAAAGCCATCCATTGTCAAGAAAAGTTCATTTATAGTCACTCATGCCTAGAAAAGCCTTATTACTTGCTTTAAATGCTTTTATAATCCTATAATTGAATTTAATTTGAATTTTTTACATATTTTGATTAAAACAGATTGTAATTAAATATTTTCCTCGGGAAACGTGATGTGAAAACCATCCATTGTCAAGAAAAGATCATTTATAGTCACTCATGCCTAGAAAAACCTTATTACTCGGTTTAAAAGCTTTTATAATCCCATTATTAAATTATACTTGATTTTTTTTTACATTTTTTGATTAAAACAGATTGTAATTGATCGTTTGCCTCGGGAAACATGGAGCGAAAGCCATCCATTGTCAAGAAAAGTTCATTTATAGTCACTCATGCCTAGAAAAGCCTTATTACTTGCTTTAAATGCTTTTATAATCCTATAATTGAATTTAATTTGAATTTTTTACATATTTTGATTAAAACAGATTGTAATTAAATATTTTCCTCGGGAAACGTGATGTGAAAACCATCCATTGTCAAGAAAAGATCATTTATAGTCACTCATGCCTAGAAAAACCTTATTACTCGGTTTAAATGCTTTTATAATCACATTATTAAATTTATTTTGAATTTTTTTTTACATTTTTTGATTAAAACATATTGTAATTGATTGTTTACCTCGGGAAACATGGAGAGACGGCCATCCATTGTCAAGAAAAGTTCATTTATAGTCACTCATGCCTAGAAAAGCCTTATTACTCGGTTTAAATGCCTTTATAATCCCATTATTGAATTTATTTTGAATATTTTTTACATTTTTTGATTGAAACAGATTCTAATTGATTGTTTGCCTCAGAAAACGGGAAGTGAAAGCCATCCACTGCCAAGAAAAGTTCATTTATAGTCTCTCATGCCTAGAAAAGCCTTATTACTCGGTTTAAATGCCTTTATAATCCCATTATTGAATTTATTTTGAATATTTTTTACAGTTTTTGATTAAAACAGATTGTAATTGATCGTTTGCCTCGGGAAACATGGAGCGAAAGCCATCCATTATCAAGAAAAGTTCACTTATAGTCACTCATGCCTAGAAAAGCCTTTTTACTCGGTTTAAAAGCTTTTATAATCCCATTATTGAATTTATTTTGAATATTTTTTACAGTTTTTGATTAAAACAGATTGTAATTGATCGTTTGCCTTGGGAAACATGGAGCGAAAGCCATCCATTGTCAAGAAAAGTTCACTTATAGTCACTCATGCCTAGAAAATCTTTACTACTCGCTTTAAATGCTTTTATAATCCTATAATTGAATTTAATTTGAATTTTTTACATATTTTTATTAAAACAGATTGTAATTAATTGTTTTCCTCGGGAAACGTGAAGCGAAAGCCATCCATTGACCAGAAAAGTTCCTTTATAGTCACTCATGCCTAGAAAAGCCTTATTACTCGGTTTAAATGCCTTTATAATCGCATTATTGAATTTATTTTGAATATTTTTTACATTTTTTTATTGAAACAGATTCTAATTGATTGTTTGCCTCAGAAAACGCAAAGCGAAAGCCATCCACTGTCATTAAAAGTTCATTTATAGTCTCTCATGCCTACAAAAGCCTTAATAGTCGCTTTAAATGCTTTTATAATCCCATAATTGAATTTAATTTGAATATTTTTACATTTTCTGATTAAAACAGATTGTAATTGAATGTTTACCTAGGGAAACGTGGAGCGAAAGCCATCCATTGTCAAGAAAAGTTCATTTATAGTCACTCATGCCTAGAAAAGCCTTATTACTCGGTTTAAATGCCTTTATAATCCCATTATTGAATTTATTTTGAATATTTTTTACAGTTTTTGATTGAAACAGATTTTAATTGATTGTTTGCCTCCGAAAACGCAAAGCGAAAGCCATCCATTGTCAAGAAAAGATCATTTATAGTCACTCATGCCTAGAAAAACCTTATTACTCGCTTTAAAAGCTTTTATAATCCCATTATTGAATTTATTTTGATTTTTTTTACATTTTTTGATTAAAACAAATTGTCATTGATCGTTTGCCTCGGGAAACATGGAGCGAAAGCCATCCATTGTCAAGAAAAGTTCATTTATAGTCTCTCATGCCTATAAAAGCCTTAATACTCGCTTTAAATGCTTTTATAATCTCATAATTGAATTTAATTTGAATATTTTTACATTTTTTGATTAAAACAGATTGTAATTGAATGTTTACCTCGGGAAACGTGGAGCGCAAGCCATCCATTGTCAAGAAAAGTTCATTTATAGTCACTCATGCCTAAAAAAGCCTTATTACTCGGTTTAAATGCCTTTATAATCCCATTATTGAATTTATTTTTAATATTTTTTACATTTTTTGATTGAAACAGATTCTAATAGATTGTTTGCCTCAGAAAACGTGAAGCGAAAGCCATCCATTGTCATGAAAAGTTCATTTATAGTCTCTTATGCCTATAAAAGCCTTAATACCCGCTTTAAATGCTTTTATAATCCCATAATTGAATTTAATTTGAATATTTTTACATTTTTTGATTAAAAGAGATTGTAATTGATTGTTTGCCTCGGGAAACGTGGAGCGAAAGCCATCCATTGTCAAGAATAGTTCATTTATAGTCACTCATGCCTAGAAAAGCCTTATTACTCGGTTTAAATGCCTTTATAATCCCATTATTGAATTTATTTTAAATGTTTTTTACATTTTTTGATTAAAACAGATTCTAGTTGATTGTTTGCCTCGGGAAACTTGGAGCGAAAGCCATCCATTGTCAAGAAAAGATCATTTATAGTCACTCATGCCTAGAAAAGCCTTATTACTCGGTTTAAAAGCTTTTATAATCCCATTATTGAATTTATTTTGATTTTTTTTTACATTTTTTGATTAAAACAGATTGTAATTGATCGTTTGCCTCGGGAAACATGGAGCGAAAGCCATCCATTGTCAAGAAAAGTTCATTTATAGTCACTCATGCCTAGAAAAGCCTTATTACTTGCTTTAAATGCTTTTATAATCCTATAATTGAATTTAATTTGAATTTTTTACATATTTTGATTAAAACAGATTGTAATTAAATATTTTTCACGGGAAACGTGATGTGAAAACCATCCATTGTCAAGAAAAGATCATTTATAGTCACTCATGCCTAGAAAAACCTTATTACTCGGTTTAAATGCTTTTATAATCCCATTATTAAATTTATTTTGAATTTTTTTTTACATTTTTTGATTAAAACAGATTGTAATTGATTGTTTACCTCGGGAAACATGGAGCGACGGCCATCCATTGTCAAGAAAAGTTCATTTATAGTCACTCATGCCTAGAAAAGCCTTATTACTCGGTTTAAATGCCTTTATAATCCAATTATTGAATTTATTTTGAATATTTTTTACATTTTTTGATTGAAACAGATTCTAATTGATTGTTTGCCTCAGAAAACGCGAAGTGAAAGCCATCCACTGCCAAGAAAAGTTCATTTATAGTCTCTCATGCCTAGAAAAGCCTTATTACTCGGTTTAAATGCCTTTATAATCCCATTATTGAATTTATTTTGAATATTTTTTGTATTTTTTGATTGAAACAGATTCTAATTAAATGTTTGCCTCAGAAAACGCGAAGCGAAAGCCATCCACTGTCATGAAAAGTTCATTTATAGTCTCTCATGCCTATAAAAGCCTTAATACTCGCTTTAAATGCTTTTATAATCCCATAATTGAATTTAATTTGAATATTTTTATATTTTTTGATTAAAATAGATTGTAATTGATTGTTTACCTCAGGAAACGTGGAGCGAAATGCATCCATTGTCAAGAAAAGTTCATTTATAGTCACTCATGCCTAGAAAAGCCTTTTTACTCGGTTTAAATGCCTTTATAATCCCATTATTGAATTTATTTTAAATTTTTTTTGCATTTTTTCATTAAAACAGATTCTAGTTGATTGTTTGCCTCGGGAAACCTGGAGGGAAAGCCATTCATTGTCAAGAAAAGATCATTTATAGTCACTCATGCCGAGAAAAGCCTTATTACTCGGTTTAAAAGCTTTTATAATCCCATTATTGAATTTATTTTGATTTTTTTTTACATTTTTTGATTAAAACAGATTGTAATTGATCGTTTGCCTCGGGAAACATAGAGCGAAAGCCATCCATTGTCAAGAAAAGTTCATTTATAGTCACTCATGCCTAGAAAAGCCTTATTACTCGCTTTAAATGCTTTTATAATCCTATAGTTGAATTTAATTTGAATTTTTTACATATTTTGATTCAAACAGATTGTAATTAAATGTTTTCCTCGGGAAACGTGATGTGAAAGCCATCCATTGTCAAGAAAAGATCATTTATAGTCACTCATGCCTAGAAAAGTCTTATTACTCGGTTTAAATGCTTTTACAATCCCATTATTAAATTTATTTTGAATTTTTTTATATTTTTTAATTAAAACAGATTGTAATTAATTGTTTACCTCGGGAAACATGGAGCGACGGCCATCCATTGTCAAGAAAAGTTCATTTATAGTCACTCATGCCTAGAAAAGCCTTATTACTCGGTTTAAATGCCTTTATAATCCCATTATTGAATTTATTTTGAATATTTTTTACATTTTTTGATTGAAACAGATTCTAATTGATTTTTTGCCTCAGAAAACGCGAAGCTAAAGCCATCCACTGTCATGAAAAGTTCATTTATAGTCTCTCATGCCTATAAAAGCCTTAATACTCGCTTTAAATTCTTTTATAATCCCATAATTGAATTGAATTTGAATATTTTTACATTTTCTGATTAAAACAGATTGTAATTGATTGTTTACCTCGGGAAACGTGGAGCGAAAGCCATCCATTGACAAGAAAAGTTCATTTATAGTCACTCATGCCTAGAAAAGCCTTATTACTCGGTTTAAATGCCTTTATAATCCTATTATTGAATTTATTTTGAATATTTTTTACATTTTTTGATTGAAACAGATTCTAATTGATTGTTTGCCGCAGAAAACGCGAAGCGAAAGCCATCCACTGTCATGAAAAGTTCATTTATAGTCTCTCATGCCTATAAAAGCCTTAATACTCGCTTTAAATGCTTTTATAATCCCATAATTGAATTTAATTTGAATATTTTTACATTTTTTGATTAAAACAAATTGTAATTGATCGTTTACCTCGGGAAACATGGAGCGAAAGCCATCCATTGTCAAGAAAAGTTCATTTATAGTCACTCATGCCTAGAAAAGCCTTATTACTTGCTTTAAATGCTTTTATAATCCTATAATTGAATTTAATTTGAATTTTTTACATATTTTGATTAAAACAGATTGTAATTAAATATTTTCCTCGGGAAACGTGATGTGAAAACCATCCATTGTCAAGAAAAGATCATTTATAGTCACTCATGCCTAGAAAAACCTTATTACTCGGTTTAAAAGCTTTTATAATCCCATTATTAAATTATACTTGATTTTTTTTTACATTTTTTGATTAAAACAGATTGTAATTGATCGTTTGCCTCGGGAAACATGGAGCGAAAGCCATCCATTGTCAAGAAAAGTTCACTTATAGTCACTCATGCCTAGAAAAGCCTTTTTACTCGGTTTAAAAGCTTTTATAATCCCATTATTGAATTTATTTTGAATATTTTTTACAGTTTTTGATTAAAACAGATTGTAATTGATCGTTTGCCTTGGGAAACATGGAGCGAAAGCCATCCATTGTCAAGAAAAGTTCACTTATAGTCACTCATGCCTAGAAAATCTTTACTACTCGCTTTAAATGCTTTTATAATCCTATAATTGAATTTAATTTGAATTTTTTACATATTTTTATTAAAACAGATTGTAATTAATTGTTTTCCTCGGGAAACGTGAAGCGAAAGCCATCCATTGACCAGAAAAGTTCCTTTATAGTCACTCATGCCTAGAAAAGCCTTATTACTCGGTTTAAATGCCTTTATAATCGCATTATTGAATTTATTTTGAATATTTTTTACATTTTTTTATTGAAACAGATTCTAATTGATTGTTTGCCTCAGAAAACGCAAAGCGAAAGCCATCCACTGTCATTAAAAGTTCATTTATAGTCTCTCATGCCTACAAAAGCCTTAATAGTCGCTTTAAATGCTTTTATAATCCCATAATTGAATTTAATTTGAATATTTTTACATTTTCTGATTAAAACAGATTGTAATTGAATGTTTACCTAGGGAAACGTGGAGCAAAAGCCATCCATTGTCAAGAAAAGTTCATTTATAGTCACTCATGCCTAGAAAAGCCTTATTACTCGGTTTAAATGCCTTTATAATCCCATTATTGAATTTATTTTGAATATTTTTTACAGTTTTTGATTGAAACAGATTATAATTGATTGTTTGCCTCCGAAAACGCAAAGCGAAAGCCATCCATTGTCAAGAAAAGATCATTTATAGTCACTCATGCCTAGAAAAACCTTATTACTCGCTTTAAAAGCTTTTATAATCCCATTATTGAATTTATTTTGATTTTTTTTACATTTTTTGATTAAAACAAATTGTAATTGATCGTTTGCCTCGGGAAACATGGAGCGAAAGCCATCCATTGTCAAGAAAAGTTCATTTATAGTCTCTCATGCCTATAAAAGCCTTAATACTCGCTTTAAATGCTTTTATAATCTCATAATTGAATTTAATTTGAATATTTTTACATTTTTTGATTAAAACAGATTGTAATTGAATGTTTACCTCGGGAAACGTGGAGCGCAAGCCATCCATTGTCAAGAAAAGTTCATTTATAGTCACTCATGCCTAAAAAAGCCTTATTACTCGGTTTAAATGCCTTTATAATCCCATTATTGAATTTATTTTTAATATTTTTGACATTTTTTGATTGAAACAGATTCTAATAGATTGTTTGCCTCAGAAAACGTGAAGCGAAAGCCATCCATTGTCATGAAAAGTTCATTTATAGTCTCTCATGCCTATAAAAGCCTTAATACCCGCTTTAAATGCTTTTATAATCCCATAATTGAATTTAATTTGAATATTTTTACATTTTTTGATTAAAAGAGATTGTAATTGATTGTTTGCCTCGGGAAACGTGGAGCGAAAGCCATCCATTGTCAAGAATAGTTCATTTATAGTCACTCATGCCTAGAAAAGCCTTATTACTCGGTTTAAATGCCTTTATAATCCCATTATTGAATTTATTTTAAATGTTTTTTACATTTTTTGATTAAAACAGATTTTAGTTGATTGTTTGCCTCGGGAAACTTGGAGCGAAAGCCATCCATTGTCAAGAAAAGATCATTTATAGTCACTCATGCCTAGAAAAGCCTTATTACTCGGTTTAAAAGCTTTTATAATCCCATTATTGAATTTATTTTGATTTTTTTTTACATTTTTTGATTAAAACAGATTGTAATTGATCGTTTGCCTCGGGAAACATGGAGCGAAAGCCATCCATTGTCAAGAAAAGTTCATTTATAGTCACTCATGCCTAGAAAAGCCTTATTACTTGCTTTAAATGCTTTTATAATCCTATAATTGAATTTAATTTGAATTTTTTACATATTTTGATTAAAACAGATTGTAATTAAATATTTTTCTCGGGAAACGTGATGTGAAAACCATCCATTGTCAAGAAAAGATCATTTATAGTCACTCATGCCTAGAAAAACCTTATTACTCGGTTTAAATGCTTTTATAATCCCATTATTAAATTTATTTTGAATTTTTTTTTACATTTTTTGATTAAAACAGATTGTAATTGATTGTTTACCTCGGGAAACATGGAGCGACGGCCATCCATTGTCAAGAAAAGTTCATTTATAGTCACTCATGCCTAGAAAAGCCTTATTACTCGGTTTAAATGCCTTTATAATCCAATTATTGAATTTATTTTGAATATTTTTTACATTTTTTGATTGAAACAGATTCTAATTGATTGTTTGCCTCAGAAAACGCGAAGTGAAAGCCATCCACTGCCAAGAAAAGTTCATTTATAGTCTCTCATGCCTAGAAAAGCCTTATTACTCGGTTTAAATGCCTTTATAATCCCATTATTGAATTTATTTTGAATATTTTTTGTATTTTTTGATTGAAACAGATTCTAATTAAATGTTTGCCTCAGAAAACGCGAAGCGAAAGCCATCCACTGTCATGAAAAGTTCATTTATAGTCTCTCATGCCTATAAAAGCCTTAATACTCGCTTTAAATGCTTTTATAATCCCATAATTGAATTTAATTTGAATATTTTTATATTTTTTGATTAAAATAGATTGTAATTGATTGTTTACCTCGGGAAACGTGGAGCGAAATGCATCCATTGTCAAGAAAAGTTCATTTATAGTCACTCATGCCTAGAAAAGCCTTTTTACTCGGTTTAAATGCCTTTATAATCCCATTATTGAATTTATTTTAAATTTTTTTTGCATTTTTTCATTAAAACAGATTCTAGTTGATTGTTTGCCTCGGGAAACCTGGAGGGAAAGCCATTCATTGTCAAGAAAAGATCATTTATAGTCACTCATGCCGAGAAAAGCCTTATTACTCGGTTTAAAAGCTTTTATAATCCCATTATTGAATTTATTTTGATTTTTTTTTACATTTTTTGATTAAAACAGATTGTAATTGATCGTTTGCCTCGGGAAACATAGAGCGAAAGCCATCCATTGTCAAGAAAAGTTCATTTATAGTCACTCATGCCTAGAAAAGCCTTATTACTCGCTTTAAATGCTTTTATAATCCTATAGTTGAATTTAATTTGAATTTTTTACATATTTTGATTCAAACAGATTGTAATTAAATGTTTTCCTCGGGAAACGTGATGTGAAAGCCATCCATTGTCAAGAAAAGATCATTTATAGTCACTCATGCCTAGAAAAGTCTTATTACTCGGTTTAAATGCTTTTACAATCCCATTATTAAATTTATTTTGAATTTTTTTATATTTTTTAATTAAAACAGATTGTAATTAATTGTTTACCTCGGGAAACATGGAGCGACGGCCATCCATTGTCAAGAAAAGTTCATTTATAGTCACTCATGCCTAGAAAAGCCTTATTACTCGGTTTAAATGCCTTTATAATCCCATTATTGAATTTATTTTGAATATTTTTTACATTTTTTGATTGAAACAGATTCTAATTGATTTTTTGCCTCAGAAAACGCGAAGCTAAAGCCATCCACTGTCATGAAAAGTTCATTTATAGTCTCTCATGCCTATAAAAGCCTTAATACTCGCTTTAAATTCTTTTATAATCCCATAATTGAATTGAATTTGAATATTTTTACATTTTCTGATTAAAACAGATTGTAATTGATTGTTTACCTCGGGAAACGTGGAGCGAAAGCCATCCATTGACAAGAAAAGTTCATTTATAGTCACTCATGCCTAGAAAAGCCTTATTACTCGGTTTAAATGCCTTTATAATCCTATTATTGAATTTATTTTGAATATTTTTTACATTTTTTGATTGAAACAGATTCTAATTGATTGTTTGCCGCAGAAAACGCGAAGCGAAAGCCATCCACTGTCATGAAAAGTTCATTTATAGTCTCTCATGCCTATAAAAGCCTTAATACTCGCTTTAAATGCTTTTATAATCCCATAATTGAATTTAATTTGAATATTTTTACATTTTTTGATTAAAACAAATTGTAATTGATCGTTTACCTCGGGAAACATGGAGCGAAAGCCATCCATTGTCAAGAAAAGTTCATTTATAGTCACTCATGCCTAGAAAAGCCTTATTACTTGCTTTAAATGCTTTTATAATCCTATAATTGAATTTAATTTGAATTTTTTACATATTTTGATTAAAACAGATTGTAATTAAATATTTTCCTCGGGAAACGTGATGTGAAAACCATCCATTGTCAAGAAAAGATCATTTATAGTCACTCATGCCTAGAAAAACCTTATTACTCGGTTTAAAAGCTTTTATAATCCCATTATTAAATTATACTTGATTTTTTTTTACATTTTTTGATTAAAACAGATTGTAATTGATCGTTTGCCTCGGGAAACATGGAGCGAAAGCCATCCATTGTCAAGAAAAGTTCATTTATAGTCACTCATGCCTAGAAAAGCCTTATTACTTGCTTTAAATGCTTTTATAATCCTATAATTGAATTTAATTTGAATTTTTTACATATTTTGATTAAAACAGATTGTAATTAAATATTTTCCTCGGGAAACGTGGTGTGAAAACCATCCATTGTCAAGAAAAGATCATTTATAGTCACTCATGCCTAGAAAAACCTTATTACTCGGTTTAAATGCTTTTATAATCCCATTATTAAATTTATTTTGAATTTTTTTTTACATTTTTTGATTAAAACATATTGTAATTGATTGTTTACCTCGGGAAACATGGAGCGACGGCCATCCATTGTCAAGAAAAGTTCATTTATAGTCACTCATGCCTAGAAAAGCCTTATTACTCGGTTTAAATGCCTTTATAATCCCATTATTGAATTTATTTTGAATATTTTTTACATTTTTTGATTGAAACAGATTCTAATTGATTGTTTACCTCAGAAAACGGGAAGTGAAAGCCATCCACTGCCAAGAAAAGTTCATTTATAGTCTCTCATGCCTAGAAAAGCCTTATTACTCGGTTTAAATGCCTTTATAATCCCATTATTGAATTTATTTTGAATATTTTTTGTATTTTTTGATTGAAACAGATTCTAATTGATTGTTTGCCTCAGAAAACGCGAAGCGAAAGCCATCCACTGTCATGAAAATTTCATTTATTGTCTCTCATGCCTATAAAAGCCTTAATACTCGCTTTAAATGCTTTTATAATCCCATAATTGAATTTAATTTGAATATTTTTATATTTTTTGATTAAAATAGATTGTAATTGATTGTTTACCTCGGGAAACGTGGAGCGAAATGCATCCATTGTCAAGAAAAGTTCATTTATAGTCACTCATGCCTAGAAAAGCCTTATTACTCGGTTTAAATGCCTTTATAATCCCATTATTGAATTTATTTTAAATTTTTTTTGCATTTTTTTATTAAAACAGATTCTAGTTGATTGTTTGCCTCGGGAAACTTGGAGGGAAAGCCATCCATTGTCAAGAAAAGATCATTTATAGTCACTCATGCCGAGAAAAGCCTTATTACTCGGTTTAAAAGCTTTTATAATCCCATTATTGAATTTATTTTGATTTTTTTTTACATTTTTTGATTAAAACAGATTGTAATTGATCGTTTGCCTCAGGAAACATAGAGCGAAAGCCATCCATTGTCAAGAAAAGTTCATTTATAGTCACTCATGCCTAGAAAAGCCTTATTACTCGCTTTAAATGCTTTTATAATCCTATAGTTGAATTTAATTTGAATTTTTTACATATTTTGATTCAAACAGATTGTAATTAAATGTTTTCCTCGGGAAACGTGATGTGAAAGCCATCCATTGTCAAGAAAAGATCATTTATAGTCACTCATGCCTAGAAAAGTCTTATTACTCGGTTTAAATGCTTTTACAATCCCATTATTAAATTTATTTTGAATTTTTTTTATATTTTTTAATTAAAACAGATTGTAATTGATTGTTTAGCTCGGGAAACATGGAGCGACGGCCATCCATTGTCAAGAAAAGTTCATTTATAGTCACTCATGCCTAGAAAAGCCTTATTACTCGGTTTAAATGCCTTTATAATCCCATTATTGAATTTATTTTGAATATTTTTTACATTTTTTGATTGAAACAGATTCTAATTGATTTTTTGCCTCAGAAAACGCGAAGCTAAAGCCATCCACTGTCATGAAAAGTTCATTTATAGTCTCTCATGCCTATAAAAGCCTTAATACTCGCTTTAAATTCTTTTATAATCCCATAATTGAATTTAATTTGAATATTTTTACATTTTCTGATTAAAACAGATTGTAATTGATTGTTTACCTCGGGAAACGTGGAGCGAAAGCCATCCATTGACAAGAAAAGTTCATTTATAGTCACTCATGCCTAGAAAAGCCTTATTGCTCGGTTTAAATGCCTTTATAATCCTATTATTGAATTTATTTTGAATATTTTTTACATTTTTTGATTGAAACAGATTCTAATTGATTGTTTACCTCAGAAAACGCGAAGCGAAAGCCATCCACTGTCATGAAAAGTTCATTTATAGTCTCTCATGCCTATAAAAGCCTTAATACTCGCTTTAAATGCTTTTATAATCCCATAATTGAATTTAATTTGAATATTTTTACATTTTTTGATTAAAACAAATTGTAATTGATCGTTTACCTCGGGAAACATGGAGCGAAAGCCATCCATTGTCAAGAAAAGTTCATTTATAGTTACTCATGCCTAGAAAAGCCTTATTACTCGCTTTAAATGCTTTTATAATCCTATAGTTGAATTTAATTTGAATTTTTTACATATTTTGATTAAAACAGATTGTAATTAAATGTTTTCCTCGGGAAACGTGATGTGAAAGCCATCCATTGTCAAGAAAAGATCATTTATAGTCACTCATGCCTAGAAAAGCCTTATTACTTGGTTTAAATGCCTTTATAATCCCATTATTGAATTTATTTTGAATTTTTTTTACATTTTTTGATTAAAACGTATTGTAATTGATTGTTTACCTCGAGAAACATGGAGCAAAAGCCATCCATTGTCAGGAAAAGTTCATTTATAGTCACTCAAGCCTAGAAAAGCCTTATTACTCGGTTTAAATGCCTTTATAATCCCATTATTGAATTTATTTTGAATATTTTTAATATTTTTTGATTGAAACAGATTCTAATTGATTGTTTGCCTCAGAAAATGGGAAGCAAAAGCCATCCATTGTCAAGAAAAGTTCATTTATAGTCACTCATGCCTATAAAAGCCTTAATAGTCGCTTTAAATGCTTTTATAATCCCATAATTGAATTTAATTTGAATATTTTTAGATTTTTTGATTAAACAGATTGTCTTTGATTGTTTGCCTCGAGAAACGTGGAGCGAAAGCCATCCATTGTGAAGAAAAATTCATTTATAGTCACTCATGCCTAGAAAAGCCTTATTACTCGGTTTGAAAGCTTTTATAATCCCATTATCGAATTTATTTTGAATTTTTTTACATGTTTTGATTAAAACAGATTGTAATTGATCGTTTGCCACGGGAAACATGGAGCGAAAGCCATCCATTGTCAAGAAAAGTTCACTTATAGTCACTCATGCCTAGAAAATCTTTATTACTCGCTTTAAATGCTTTTATAATCCTATAATTGAATTTGATTTGAATTTTTTACATATTTTGATTAAAATAGATTGTAATTAATTGTTTTCCTCAGGAAACGTGAAGCGAAAACCATCCATTGACCAGAAAAGTTCATTTATAGTCACTCATGCCTAGAAAAGCCTTATTACTCGGTTTAAATGCTTTTATAATCCCATTATTGAATTTATTTTGATTTTTTTTTACATTTTTTGATTAAAACAGATTGTAATTGATCGTTTGCCTCGGGAAACATGGAGCGAAAGGCATCCATTGTCAAGAAAAGTTCATTTATAGTCACTCATGCCAAGAAAAGCCTTATTACTCGGTTTAAATGCCTTTATAATCCCATTATTGAATTTATTTTGAATATTTTTTACATTTTTTGATTGAAACATATTCTAATTGATTGTTTGCCTCAGAAAACGCGAAGCGAAAGCCATCGATTGTCAAGAAAAGTTCATTTATAGTCACTCATGCCTATAAAAGCCTTAATAGTCGCTTTAAATGCTTTTGTAATCCCATAATTGAATTTAATTTGAATATTTTTAGATTTTTTGATTAAACAGATTGTCTTTGATTGTTTGCCTCGAGAAACGTGGAGCGAAAGCCATCCATTGTGAAGAAAAATTCATTTATAGTCACTCATGCCTAGAAAAGCTTTATTACTCGGTTTGAGAGCTTTTATAATCCCATTATCGAATTTATTTTGAATTTTTTTTACATTTTTTGATTAAAACAGATTGTAATTTGTTGTTTACCTCAGGAAATGTGGAGCGAAAACCATCCATTGTCAAGAAAAGATCATTTACAATCACTCATGCCTACAGAAGCCTTATTACTCGGTTTAAATGCTTTTATAATCCCATTATTGAATTTATTTTGAATTTTTTTTACATTTTTTGATTAAAACATATTGTAATTGATTGTTTGCCTCGGGAAAGATGGTGCGAAAGCCATCCATTGTCAAGAAAAGATCGTTTATAGTCACTCATGCCTAGAAAAGCCTTATTACTCGATTTAAAAGCTTTTATAATCCCATTATTGAATTTATTTTGTATTTATTTTACATTTTTTGATTAAAACAGATTGTAATTGATCGTTTCCCTCGGGAAACATGGAGCGAAAGCCATCCATTGTCAAGAAAAGTTCACTTATAGTCACTCATGCTTAGAAAAGCCTTTTTAGTCGGTTTAAAAGCTTTTATAATCCCATTATTGAATTTATTTTGAATATTTTTTACAGTTTTTGATTAAAACAGATTGTAATTGATCGTTTGCCTCGGGAAACATGGAGCGAAAGCCATCCATTGTCAAGAAAAGTTCACTTATAGTCACTCATGCCTAGAAAAGCCTTTTTACTCGGTTTAAAAGCTTTTATAATCCCATTATTGAATTTATTTTGAATATTTTTTACAGTTTTTGATTAAAACAGATTGTAATTGATCGTTTGCCTTGGGAAACATGGAGCGAAAGCCATCCATTGTCAAGAAAAGTTCACTTATAGTCACTCATGCCTAGAAAAGCTTTACTACTCGCTTTAAATGCTTTTATAATCCTATAATTGAATTTAATTTGAATTTTTTACATATGTTTATTAAAACAGATTGTAATTAATTGTTTTCCTCGGGAAACGTGAAGCGAAAGCCATCCATTGACCAGAAAAGTTCCTTTATAGTCACTCATGCCTAGAAAAGCCTTATTACTCGGTTTCAATGCCTTTATAATCCCATTATTGAATTTATTTTGAATATTTTTTACATTTTTTTATTGAAACAGATTCTAATTGATTGTTTGCCTCAGAAAACGCAAAGCGAAAGCCATCCACTGTCATTAAAAGTTCATTTATAGTCTCTCATGCCTACAAAAGCCTTAATAGTCGCTTTAAATGCTTTTATAATCCCATAATTGAATTTAATTTGAATATTTTTACATTTTCTGATTAAAAACAGATTGTAATTGAATGTTTACCTAGGGAAACGTGGAGCGAAAGCCATCCATTGTCAAGAAAAGTTCATTTATAGTCACTCATGCCTAGAAAAGCCTTATTACTCGGTTTAAATGCCTTTATAATCCCATTATTGAATTTATTTTGAATATTTTTTACAGTTTTTGATTGAAACAGATTTTAATTGATTGTTTGCCTCCGAAAACGCAAAGCGAAAGCCATCCATTGTCAAGAAAAGATCATTTATAGTCACTCATGCCTAGAAAAGCCTTATTACTCGGTTTAAAAGCTTTTATAATCCCATTATTGAATTTATTTTGATTTTTTTTACATTTTTTGATTAAAACAGATTGTAATTGATCGTTTGCCTCGGGAAACATGGAGCGAAAGCCATCCATTGTCAAGAAAAGTTCATTTATAGTCTCTCATGCCTACAAAAGCCTTAATAGTCGCTTTAAATGCTTTTATAATCTCATAATTGAATTTAATTTGAATATTTTTACATTTTTTGATTAAAACAGATTGTAATTGAATGTTTACCTCGGGAAACGTGGAGCACAAGCCATCCATTGTCAAGAAAAGTTCATTTATAGTCACTCATGCCTAAAAAAGCCTTATTACTCGGTTTAAATGCCTTTATAATCCCATTATTGAATTTATTTTTAATATTTTTGACATTTTTTGATTGAAACAGATTCTAATTGATTGTTTGCCTCAGAAAACGTGAAGCGAAAGCCATCCACTGTCATGAAAAGTTCATTTATAGTCTCTCATGCCTATAAAAGCCTTAATACCCGCTTTAAATGCTTTTATAATCCCATAATTGAATTTAATTTGAATATTTTTACATTTTTTGATTAAAAGAGATTGTAATTGATTGTTTGCCTCGGGAAACGTGGAGCGAAAGCCATCCATTGTCAAGAATAGTTCATTTATAGTCACTCATGCCTAGAAAAGCCTTATTACTCAATTTAAATGCCTTTATAATCCCATTATTGAATTTATTTTAAATGTTTTATACATTTTTTGATTAAAAAAGATTCTAGTTGATTGTTGGCCTCGGGAAACTTGGAGCGAAAGCCATCCATTGTCAAGAAAAGATCATTTATAGTCACTCATGCCTAGAAAAGCCTTATTACTCGGTTTAAAAGCTTTTATAATCCCATTATTGAAATTATTTTGATTTTTTTTTACATTTTTTGATTAAAAGAGATTGTAATTGATTGTTTGCCTCGGGAAACGTGGAGCGAAAGCCATCCATTGTCAAGAATAGTTCATTCATAGTCACTCATGCCTAGAAAAGCCTTATTACTCGGTTTAAATGCCTTTATAATCCCATTATTGAATTTATTTTAAATGTTTTTTACATTTTTTGATTAAAACAGATTCTAGTTGATTGTTTGCCTCGGGAAACTTGGAGCGAAAGCCATCCATTGTCAAGAAAAGATCATTTATAGTCACTCATGCCTAGAAAAGCCTTATTACTCGGTTTAAAAGCTTTTATAATCCCATTATTGAATTTATTTTGATTTTTTTTTACATTTTTTGATTAAAAGAGATTGTAATTGATTGTTTGCCTCGGGAAACGTGGAGCGAAAGCCATCCATTGTCAAGAATAGTTCATTTATAGTCACTCATGCCTAGAAAAGCCTTATTACTCAATTTAAATGCCTTTATAATCCCATTATTGAATTTATTTTAAATGTTTTTTACATTTTTTGATTAAAACAGATTCTAGTTGATTGTTTGCCTCGGGAAACTTGGAGCGAAAGCCATCCATTGTCAAGAAAAGATCATTTATAGTCACTCATGCCTAGAAAAGCCTTATTACTCGGTTTAAAAGCTTTTATAATCCCATTATTGAATTTATTTTGATTTTTTTTTACATTTTTTGATTAAAACAGATTGTAATTGATCGTTTGCCTCGGAAAACTTGGTGCGAAAGCCATCCATTGTCAAGAAAAGATCATTTACAGTCACTCATGCCTAGAAAAGCCTTATTACTCGGTTTAAATGCCTTTATAATCCCATGATTGAATTTATTTTAAATGTTTTTTACATTTTTTGATTAAAACAGATTCTAGTTGATTGTTTGCCTCGGGAAACTTGGAGCGAAAGCCATCCATTGTCAAGAAAAGATCATTTATAGTCACTCATGCCTAGAAAAGCCTTATTACTCGGTTTAAAAGCTTTTATAATCCCATTATTGAATTTATTTTGATTTTTTTTTACATTTTTTGATTAAAACAGATTGTAATTGATCGTTTGCCTCGGGAAACTTGGTGCGAAAGCCATCCATTGTCAAGAAAAGATCATTTACAGTCACTCATGCCTAGAAAAGCCTTATTACTCGGTTTAAATGCCTTTATAATCCCATTATTGAATTTATTTTAAATGTTTTTTACATTTTTTGATTAAAACAGATTCTAGTTGATTGTTTGCCTCGGGAAACTTGGAGCGAAAGCCATCCATTGTCAAGAAAAGATCATTTATAGTCACTCATGCCTAGAAAAACCTTATTACTCGGTTTAAATGCTTTTATAATCCCATTATTAAATTTATTTTGAATTTTTTTTTACATTTTTTGATTAAAACAGATTGTAATTGATTGTTTACCTCGGGAAATATGGAGCGACGGCCATCCATTGTCAAGAAAAGTTCATTTATAGTCACTCATGCCTAGAAAAGCCTTATTACTCGGTTTAAATGCCTTTATAATCCCATTATTGAATTTATTTTGAATATTTTTTACATTTTTTGATTGAAACAGATTCTAATTGATTGTTTGCCTCAGAAAACGCGAAGTGAAAGCCATCCACTGCCAAGAAAAGTTCATTTATAGTCTCTCATGCCTAGAAAAGCCTTATTACTCGGTTTAAATGCCTTTATAATCCCATTATTGAATTTATTTTGAATATTTTTTGTATTTTTTGATTGAAACAGATTCTAATTAAATGTTTGCCTCAGAAAACGCGAAGCGAAAGCCATCCACTGTCATGAAAAGTTCATTTATAGTCTCTCATGCCTATAAAAGCCTTAATACTTGCTTTAAATGCTTTTATAATCCCATAATTGAATTTAATTTGAATATTTTTATATTTTTTGATTAAAATAGATTGTAATTGATTGTTTACCTTGGGAAACGTGGAGCGAAATGCATCCATTGTCAAGAAAAGTTCATTTATAGTCACTCATGCCTAGAAAAGCCTTTTTACTCGGTTTAAATGCCTTTATAATCCCATTATTGAATTTATTTTAAATTTTTTTTGCATTTTTTTATTAAAACAGATTCTAGTTGATTGTTTGCCTCGGGAAACCTGGAGGGAAAGCCATTCATTGTCAAGAAAAGATCATTTATAGTCACCCATGCCGAGAAAAGCCTTATTACTCGGTTTAAAAGCTTTTATAATCCCATTATTGAATTTATTTTGATTTTTTTTTACATTTTTTGATTAAAACAGATTGTAATTGATCGTTTGCCTCGGGAAACATAGAGCGAAAGCCATCCATTGTCAAGAAAAGTTCATTTATAGTCACTCATGCCTAGAAAAGCCTTATTACTCGCTTTAAATGCTTTTATAATCCTATAGTTGAATTTAATTTGAATTTTTTACATATTTTGATTCAAACAGATTGTAATTAAATGTTTTCCTCGGGAAACGTGATGTGAAAGCCATCCATTGTCAAGAAAAGATCATTTATAGTCACTCATGCCTAGAAAAGTCTTATTACTCGGTTTAAATGCTTTTACAATCCCATTATTAAATTTATTTTGAATTTTTTTTATATTTTTTAATTAAAACAGATTGTAATTGATTGTTTAGCTCGGGAAACATGGAGCGACGGCCATCCATTGTCAAGAAAAGTTCATTTATAGTCACTCATGCCTAGAAAAGCCTTATTACTTGCTTTAAATGCTTTTATAATCCTATAATTGAATTTAATTTGAATTTTTTACATATTTTGATTAAAACAGATTGTAATTAAATATTTTCCTCGGGAAACGTGATGTGAAAACCATCCATTGTCAAGAAAAGATCATTTATAGTCACTCATGCCTAGAAAAACCTTATTACTCGGTTTAAATGCTTTTATAATCCCATTATTAAATTTATTTTGAATTTTTTTTTACATTTTTTGATTAAAACAGATTGTAATTGATTGTTTACCTCGGGAAACATGGAGCGACGGCCATCCATTGTCAAGAAAAGTTCATTTACAGTCACTCATGCCTAGAAAAGCCTTATTACTCGGTTTAAATGCCTTTATAATCCCATTATTGAATTTATTTTGAATATTTTTTACGTTTTTTGATTGAAACAGATTCTAATTGATTGTTTGCCTCAGAAAACGCGAAGTGAAAGCCATCCACTGCCAAGAAAAGTTCATTTGTAGTCTCTCATGCCTAGAAAAGCCTTATTACTCGGTTTAAATGCCTTTATAATCCCATTATTGAATTTATTTTGAATATTTTTTGTATTTTTTGATTGAAACAGATTCTAATTAAATGTTTGCCTCAGAAAACGCGAAGCGAAAGCCATCCACTGTCATGAAAAGTTCATTTATAGTCTCTCATGCCTATAAAAGCCTTAATACTCGCTTTAAATGCTTTTATAATCCCATAATTGAATTTAATTTGAATATTTTTATATTTTTTGATTAAAATAGATTGTAATTGATTGTTTACCTCGGGAAACGTGGAGCGAAATGCATCCATTGTCAAGAAAAGTTCATTTATAGTCACTCATGCCTAGAAAAGCCTTATTACTCGGTTTAAATGCCTTTATAATCCCATTATTGAATTTATTTTAAATTTTTTTTGTATTTTTTTATTAAAACAGATTCTAGTTGATTGTTTGCCTCGGGAAACTTGGAGGGAAAGCCATCAATTGTCAAGAAAAGATCATTTATAGTCACTCATGCCGAGAAAAGCCTTATTACTTGGTTTAAAAGCTTTTATAATCCCATTATTGAATTTATTTTGATTTTTTTTTACATTTTTTGATTAAAACAGATTGTAATTGATCGTTTACCTCAGGAAACATAGAGCGAAAGCCATCCATTGTCAAGAAAAGTTCATTTATAGTCACTCATGCCTAGAAAAGCCTTATTACTCGCTTTAAATGCTTTTATAATCCTATAGTTGAATTTAATTTGAATTTTTTACATATTTTGATTCAAACAGATTGTAATTAAATGTTTTCCTCGGGAAACGTGATGTGAAAGCCATCCATTGTCAAGAAAAGATCATTTATAGTCATTCATGCCTAGAAAAGTCTTATTACTCGGTTTAAATGCTTTTACAATCCCATTATTAAATTTATTTTGAATTTTTTTTATATTTTTTAATTAAAACAGATTGTAATTGATTGTTTACCTCGAGAAACGTGGAGCGAAAGCCATCCATTGTCAAGAAAAGTTCATTTATAGTCACTCATGCCTAGAAAAGCCTCATTACTCGGTTTAAAAGCTTTAATAATCCCATTATTGAATTTATTTTGAATTTTTTTTACATTTTTTGATTAAAACAGATTGTAATTGATCGTTTGCCTCGGGAAACATGGAGCGAAAGCCATCCATTGTCAAGAAAAGTTTACTTATAGTCACTCATGCCTAGAAAAGCTTTATTACTCGCTTTAAATGCTTTTATAATTCTATAATTGAATTTAATTTGAATTTTTTACATATTTTGATTAAAACAGATTGTAATTAATTGTTTTCCTCGGGAAACGTGAAGCGAAAGCTATCCATTGACCAGAAAAGTTCATTGATAGTCACTCATGCCTAGAAAAGCCTTATTACTCGGTTTAAATGCCTTTATAATCCCATTATTGAATTTATTTTGAATATTTTTTTCATTTTTTGATTGAAACAGATTCTAATTGATTGTTTTCCTTAGAAAACGCGAAGCGAAAGCCATCCACTGTCATGAAAAGTTCATTTATAGTCTCTCATGCCTATAAAAGCCTTAATACTCGCTTTAAATGCTTTTATAATCCCATAATTGAATTTAATTTGAATATTTTTACATTTTTTGATTAAAACAGATTGTAATTGATTGTTTGCCTCGGGAAACGTGGAGCGAAAGCCATCCATTGTCAAGAAAAGTTCATTTATAGTCACTCATGCCTAGAAAAGCCTTATTATTCGGTTTAAATGCCTTTATAATCCCATTATTGAATTTATTTTGAATATTTTTTACATTTTTTGATTTAAACAGATTCTAATTGATTGTTTGCCTCTGAAAACGTGAAGCGAAAGCCATCCACTGTCATCAAAAGTTCATTTATAGTCACTTATGCCTATAAAAGCCTTAATACTCGCTTTAAATGCTTTTATAATCCCATAATTGAATTTAATTTGAATATTTTTACATTTTTTGATTAAAACAGATTGTAATTGATTGTTTACCTCGGGAAACGTGGAGCGAAAGCCATCCATTGACAGGAAAAGTTCATTTATAGTCACTCATGCCTAGAAAAGCCTTATTGCTCGGTTTAAATGCCTTTATAATCCTATTATTGAATTTATTTTGAATATTTTTTACATTTTTTGATTGAAACAGATTCTAATTGATTGTTTACCTCAGAAAACGCGAAGCGAAAGCCATCCACTGTCATGAAAAGTTCATTTATAGTCTCTCATGCCTATAAAAGCCTTAATACTCGCTTTAAATGCTTTTATAATCCCATAATTGAATTTAATACGAATATTTTTACATTTTTTGATTAAAACAAATTGTAATTGATCGTTTACATCGGGAAACATGGAGCGAAAGCCATCCATTGTCAAGAAAAGTTCATTTATAGTTACTCATGCCTAGAAAAGCCTTATTACTCGCTTTAAATGCTTTTATAATCCTATAGTTGAATTTAATTTGAATTTTTTACATATTTTGATTCAAACAGATTGTAATTAAATGTTTTCCTCGGGAAACGTGATGTGAAAGCCATCCATTGTCAAGAAAAGATCATTTATAGTCACTCATGCCTAGAAAAGTCTTATTACTCGGTTTAAATGCTTTTACAATCCCATTATTAAATTTATTTTGAATTTTTTTTATATTTTTTAATTAAAACAGATTGTAATTGATTGTTTAGCTCGGGAAACATGGAGCGACGGCCATCCATTGTCAAGAAAAGTTCATTTATAGTCACTCATGCCTAGAAAAGCCTTATTACTCGGTTTAAATGCCTTTATAATCCCATTATTGAATTTATTTTGAATATTTTTTACATTTTTTGATTGAAACAGATTCTAATTGATTTTTTGCCTCAGAAAACGCGAAGCTAAAGCCATCCACTGTCATGAAAAGTTCATTTATAGTCTCTCATGCCTATAAAAGCCTTAATACTCGCTTTAAATTCTTTTATAATCCCATAATTGAATTTAATTTGAATATTTTTACATTTTCTGATTAAAACAGATTGTAATTGATTGTTTACCTCGGAAAACGTGGAGCGAAAGCCATCCATTGACAAGAAAAGTTCATTTATAGTCACTCATGCCTAGAAAAGCCTTATTACTCGGTTTAAATGCCTTTATAATCCTATTATTGAATTTATTTTGAATATTTTTTACATTTTTTGATTGAAACAGATTCTAATTGATTGTTTGCCTCAGAAAACGCGAAGCGAAAGCCATCCGCTGTCATGAAAAGTTCATTTATAGTCTCTCATGCCTATAAAAGCCTTAATACTCGCTTTAAATGCTTTTATAATCCCATAATTGAATTTAATTTGAATATTTTTACATTTTTTGATTAAAAGAAATTGTAATTGATCGTTTACCTCGGGAAACATGGAGCGAAAGCCATCCATTGTCAAGAAAAGTTCATTTATAGTCACTCATGCCTAGAAAAGCCTTATTACTTGCTTTAAATGCTTTTATAATCCTATAATTGAATTTAATTTGAATTTTTTACATATTTTGATTAAAACAGATTGTAATTAAATATTTTCCTCGGGAAACGTGATGTGAAAACCATCCATTGTCAAGAAAAGATCATTTATAGTCACTCATGCCTAGAAAAACCTTATTACTCGGTTTAAATGCTTTTATAATCCCATTATTAAATTTATTTTGAATTTTTTTTTACATTTTTTGATTAAAACAGATTGTAATTGATTGTTTACCTCGGGAAACATGGAGCGACGGCCATCCATTGTCAAGAAAAGTTCATTTACAGTCACTCATGCCTAGAAAAGCCTTATTACTCGGTTTAAATGCCTTTATAATCCCATTATTGAATTTATTTTGAATATTTTTTACGTTTTTTGATTGAAACAGATTCTAATTGATTGTTTGCTTCAGAAAACGCGAAGTGAAAGCCATCCACTGCCAAGAAAAGTTCATTTGTAGTCTCTCATGCCTAGAAAAGCCTTATTACTCGGTTTAAATGCCTTTATAATCCCATTATTGAATTTATTTTGAATATTTTTTGTATTTTTTGATTGAAACAGATTCTAATTAAATGTTTGCCTCAGAAAACGCGAAGCGAAAGCCATCCACTGTCATGAAAAGTTCATTTATAGTCTCTCATGCCTATAAAAGCCTTAATACTCGCTTTAAATGCTTTTATAATCCCATAATTGAATTTAATTTGAATATTTTTATATTTTTTGATTAAAATAGATTGTAATTGATTGTTTACCTCGGGAAACGTGGAGCGAAATGCATCCATTGTCAAGAAAAGTTCATTTATAGTCACTCATGCCTAGAAAAGCCTTATTACTCGGTTTAAATGCCTTTATAATCCCATTATTGAATTTATTTTAAATTTTTTTTGCATTTTTTTATTAAAACAGATTCTAGTTGATTGTTTGCCTCGGGAAACTTGGAGGGAAAGCCATCCATTGTCAAGAAAAGATCATTTATAGTCACTCATGCCGAGAAAAGCCTTATTACTTGGTTTAAAAGCTTTTATAATCCCATTATTGAATTTATTTTGATTTTTTTTTACATTTTTTGATTAAAACAGATTGTAATTGATCGTTTACCTCAGGAAACATAGAGCGAAAGCCATCCATTGTCAAGAAAAGTTCATTTATAGTCACTCATGCCTAGAAAAGCCTTATTACTCGCTTTAAATGCTTTTATAATCCTATAGTTGAATTTAATTTGAATTTTTTACATATTTTGATTCAAACAGATTGTAATTAAATGTTTTCCTCGGGAAACGTGATGTGAAAGCCATCCATTGTCAAGAAAAGATCATTTATAGTCATTCATGCCTAGAAAAGTCTTATTACTCGGTTTAAATGCTTTTACAATCCCATTATTAAATTTATTTTGAATTTTTTTTATATTTTTTAATTAAAACAGATTGTAATTGATTGTTTACCTCGGGAAACATGGAGCGACGGCCATCCATTGTCAAGAAAAGTTCATTTATAGTCACTCATGCCTAGAAAAGCCTTATTACTCGGTTTAAATGCCTTTATAATCCCATTATTGAATTTATTTTGAATATTTTTTACATTTTTTGATTGAAACAGATTCTAATTGATTTTTTGCCTTAGAAAACGCGAAGCTAAAGCCATCCACTGTCATGAAAAGTTCATTTATAGTCTCTCATGCCTAGAAAAGCCTTAATACTCGCTTTAAATGCCTTTATAATCCCATTATTGAATTTATTTTGAATTTTTTTTACATTTTCTGATTAAAACGTATTGTAATTGATTGTTTACCTCGAGAAACATGGAGCGAAAGCCATCCATTGTCAGGAAAAGTTCATTTATAGTCACTCAAGCCTAGAAAAGCCTTATTACTCGGTTTAAATGCCTTTATAATCCCATTATTGAATTTATTTTGAATATTTTTCATATTTTTTGATTGAAACAGATTCTAATTGATTGTTTGCCTCAGAAAATGGGAAGCAAAAGCCATCCATTGTCAAGAAAAGTTCATTTATAGTCACTCATGCCTATAAAAGCCTTAATAGTCGCTTTAAATGCTTTTATAATCCCATAATTGAATTTAATTCGAATATTTTTACATTTTTTGATTAAAACAGATTGTAATTGATTGTTTACCTCGAGAAACGTGGAGCGAAAGCCATCCATTGTCAAGAAAAGTTCATTTATAGTCACTCATGCCTAGAAAAGCCTCATTACTCGGTTTAAAAGCTTTAATAATCCCATTATTGAATTTATTTTGAATTTTTTTTACATTTTTTGATTAAAACAGATTGTAATTGATCGTTTGCCTCGGGAAACATGGAGCGAAAGCCATCCATTGTCAAGAAAAGTTTACTTATAGTCACTCATGCCTAGAAAAGCTTTATTACTCGCTTTAAATGCTTTTATAATTCTATAATTGAATTTAATTTGAATTTTTTACATATTTTGATTAAAACAGATTGTAATTAATTGTTTTCCTCGGGAAACGTGAAGCGAAAGCTATCCATTGACCAGAAAAGTTCATTGATAGTCACTCATGCCTAGAAAAGCCTTATTACTCGGTTTAAATGCCTTTATAATCCCATTATTGAATTTATTTTGAATATTTTTTTCATTTTTTGATTGAAACAGATTCTAATTGATTGTTTTCCTTAGAAAACGCGAAGCGAAAGCCATCCACTGTCATGAAAAGTTCATTTATAGTCTCTCATGCCTATAAAAGCCTTAATACTCGCTTTAAATGCTTTTATAATCCCATAATTGAATTTAATTTGAATATTTTTACATTTTTTGATTAAAACAGATTGTAATTGATTGTTTGCCTCGGGAAACGTGGAGCGAAAGCCATCCATTGTCAAGAAAAGTTCATTTATAGTCACTCATGCCTAGAAAAGCCTTATTATTCGGTTTAAATGCCTTTATAATCCCATTATTGAATTTATTTTGAATATTTTTTACATTTTTTGATTTAAACAGATTCTAATTGATTGTTTGCCTCTGAAAACGTGAAGCGAAAGCCATCCACTGTCATCAAAAGTTCATTTATAGTCACTTATGCCTATAAAAGCCTTAATACTCGCTTTAAATGCTTTTATAATCCCATAATTGAATTTAATTTGAATATTTTTACATTTTTTGATTAAAACAGATTGTAATTGATTGTTTACCTCGGGAAACGTGGAGCGAAAGCCATCCATTGACAAGAAAAGTTCATTTATAGTCACTCATGCCTAGAAAAGCCTTATTGCTCGGTTTAAATGCCTTTATAATCCTATTATTGAATTTATTTTGAATATTTTTTACATTTTTTGATTGAAACAGATTCTAATTGATTGTTTACCTCAGAAAACGCGAAGCGAAAGCCATCCACTGTCATGAAAAGTTCATTTATAGTCTCTCATGCCTATAAAAGCCTTAATACTCGCTTTAAATGCTTTTATAATCCCATAATTGAATTTAATTCGAATATTTTTACATTTTTTGATTAAAACAAATTGTAATTGATCGTTTACATCGGGAAACATGGAGCGAAAGCCATCCATTGTCAAGAAAAGTTCATTTATAGCTACTCATGCCTAGAAAAGCCTTATTACTCGCTTTAAATGCTTTTATAATCCTATAGTTGAATTTAATTTGAATTTTTTACATATTTTGATTCAAACAGATTGTAATTAAATGTTTTCCTCGGGAAACGTGATGTGAAAGCCATCCATTGTCAAGAAAAGATCATTTATAGTCACTCATGCCTAGAAAAGTCTTATTACTCGGTTTAAATGCTTTTACAATCCCATTATTAAATTTATTTTGAATTTTTTTTATATTTTTTAATTAAAACAGATTGTAATTGATTGTTTAGCTCGGGAAACATGGAGCGACGGCCATCCATTGTCAAGAAAAGTTCATTTATAGTCACTCATGCCTAGAAAAGCCTTATTACTCGGTTTAAATGCCTTTATAATCCCATTATTGAATTTATTTTGAATATTTTTTACATTTTTTGATTGAAACAGATTCTAATTGATTTTTTGCCTCAGAAAACGCGAAGCTAAAGCCATCCACTGTCATGAAAAGTTCATTTATAGTCTCTCATGCCTATAAAAGCCTTAATACTCGCTTTAAATTCTTTTATAATCCCATAATTGAATTTAATTTGAATATTTTTACATTTTCTGATTAAAACAGATTGTAATTGATTGTTTACCTCGGGAAACGTGGAGCGAAAGCCATCCATTGACAAGAAAAGTTCATTTATAGTCACTCATGCCTAGAAAAGCCTTATTACTCGGTTTAAATGCCTTTATAATCCTATTATTGAATTTATTTTGAATATTTTTTACATTTTTTGATTGAAACAGATTCTAATTGATTGTTTGCCTCAGAAAACGCGAAGCGAAAGCCATCCGCTGTCATAAAAAGTTCATTTATAGTCTCTCATGCCTATAAAAGCCTTAATACTCGCTTTAAATGCTTTTATAATCCCATAATTGAATTTAATTTGAATATTTTTACATTTTTTGATTAAAACAAATTGTAATTGATCGTTTACCTCGGGAAACATGGAGCGAAAGCCATCCATTGTCAAGAAAAGTTCATTTATAGTCACTCATGCCTAGAAAAGCCTTATTACTTGCTTTAAATGCTTTTATAATCCTATAATTGAATTTAATTTGAATTTTTTACATATTTTGATTAAAACAGATTGTAATTAAATATTTTCCTCGGGAAACGTGATGTGAAAACCATCCATTGTCAAGAAAAGATCATTTATAGTCACTCATGCCTAGAAAAACCTTATTACTCGGTTTAAATGCTTTTATAATCCCATTATTAAATTTATTTTGAATTTTTTTTTACATTTTTTGATTAAAACAGATTGTAATTGATTGTTTACCTCGGGAAACATGGAGCGACGGCCATCCATTGTCAAGAAAAGTTCATTTACAGTCACTCATGCCTAGAAAAGCCTTATTACTCGGTTTAAATGCCTTTATAATCCCATTATTGAATTTATTTTGAATATTTTTTACGTTTTTTGATTGAAACAGATTCTAATTGATTGTTTGCTTCAGAAAACGCGAAGTGAAAGCCATCCACTGCCAAGAAAAGTTCATTTGTAGTCTCTCATGCCTAGAAAAGCCTTATTACTCGGTTTAAATGCCTTTATAATCCCATTATTGAATTTATTTTGAATATTTTTTGTATTTTTTGATTGAAACAGATTCTAATTAAATGTTTGCCTCAGAAAACGCGAAGCGAAAGCCATCCACTGTCATGAAAAGTTCATTTATAGTCTCTCATGCCTATAAAAGCCTTAATACTCGCTTTAAATGCTTTTATAATCCCATAATTGAATTTAATTTGAATATTTTTATATTTTTTGATTAAAATAGATTGTAATTGATTGTTTACCTCGGGAAACGTGGAGCGAAATGCATCCATTGTCAAGAAAAGTTCATTTATAGTCACTCATGCCTAGAAAAGCCTTATTACTCGGTTTAAATGCCTTTATAATCCCATTATTGAATTTATTTTAAATTTTTTTTGCATTTTTTTATTAAAACAGATTCTAGTTGATTGTTTGCCTCGGGAAACTTGGAGGGAAAGCCATCCATTGTCAAGAAAAGATCATTTATAGTCACTCATGCCGAGAAAAGCCTTATTACTTGGTTTAAAAGCTTTTATAATCCCATTATTGAATTTATTTTGATTTTTTTTTACATTTTTTGATTAAAACAGATTGTAATTGATCGTTTACCTCAGGAAACATAGAGCGAAAGCCATCCATTGTCAAGAAAAGTTCATTTATAGTCACTCATGCCTAGAAAAGCCTTATTACTCGCTTTAAATGCTTTTATAATCCTATAGTTGAATTTAATTTGAATTTTTTACATATTTTGATTCAAACAGATTGTAATTAAATGTTTTCCTCGGGAAACGTGATGTGAAAGCCATCCATTGTCAAGAAAAGATCATTTATAGTCATTCATGCCTAGAAAAGTCTTATTACTCGGTTTAAATGCTTTTACAATCCCATTATTAAATTTATTTTGAATTTTTTTTATATTTTTTAATTAAAACAGATTGTAATTGATTGTTTACCTCGGGAAACATGGAGCGACGGCCATCCATTGTCAAGAAAAGTTCATTTATAGTCACTCATGCCTAGAAAAGCCTTATTACTCGGTTTAAATGCCTTTATAATCCCATTATTGAATTTATTTTGAATATTTTTTACATTTTTTGATTGAAACAGATTCTAATTGATTTTTTGCCTTAGAAAACGCGAAGCTAAAGCCATCCACTGTCATGAAAAGTTCATTTATAGTCTCTCATGCCTAGAAAAGCCTTAATACTCGCTTTAAATGCCTTTATAATCCCATTATTGAATTTATTTTGAATTTTTTTTACATTTTCTGATTAAAACGTATTGTAATTGATTGTTTACCTCGAGAAACATGGAGCGAAAGCCATCCATTGTCAGGAAAAGTTCATTTATAGTCACTCAAGCCTAGAAAAGCCTTATTACTCGGTTTAAATGCCTTTATAATCCCATTATTGAATTTATTTTGAATATTTTTCATATTTTTTGATTGAAACAGATTCTAATTGATTGTTTGCCTCAGAAAATGGGAAGCAAAAGCCATCCATTGTCAAGAAAAGTTCATTTATAGTCACTCATGCCTATAAAAGCCTTAATAGTCGCTTTAAATGCTTTTATAATCCCATAATTGAATTTAATTCGAATATTTTTACATTTTTTGATTAAAACAGATTGTAATTGATTGTTTACCTCGAGAAACGTGGAGCGAAAGCCATCCATTGTCAAGAAAAGTTCATTTATAGTCACTCATGCCTAGAAAAGCCTCATTACTCGGTTTAAAAGCTTTAATAATCCCATTATTGAATTTATTTTGAATTTTTTTTACATTTTTTGATTAAAACAGATTGTAATTGATCGTTTGCCTCGGGAAACATGGAGCGAAAGCCATCCATTGTCAAGAAAAGTTTACTTATAGTCACTCATGCCTAGAAAAGCTTTATTACTCGCTTTAAATGCTTTTATAATTCTATAATTGAATTTAATTTGAATTTTTTACATATTTTGATTAAAACAGATTGTAATTAATTGTTTTCCTCGGGAAACGTGAAGCGAAAGCTATCCATTGACCAGAAAAGTTCATTGATAGTCACTCATGCCTAGAAAAGCCTTATTACTCGGTTTAAATGCCTTTATAATCCCATTATTGAATTTATTTTGAATATTTTTTTCATTTTTTGATTGAAACAGATTCTAATTGATTGTTTGCCTTAGAAAACGCGAAGCGAAAGCCATCCACTGTCATGAAAAGTTCATTTATAGTCTCTCATGCCTATAAAAGCCTTAATACTCGCTTTAAATGCTTTTATAATCCCATAATTGAATTTAATTTGACTATTTTTACATTTTTTGATTAAAACAGATTGTAATTGATTGTTTGCCTCGGGAAACGTGGAGCGAAAGCCATCCATTGTCAAGAAAAGTTCATTTATAGTCACTCATGCCTAGAAAAGCCTTATTATTCGGTTTAAATGCCTTTATAATCCCATTATTGAATTTATTTTGAATATTTTTTACATTTTTTGATTTAAACAGATTCTAATTGATTGTTTGCCTCTGAAAACGTGAAGCGAAAGCCATCCACTGTCATCAAAAGTTCATTTATAGTCACTTATGCCTATAAAAGCCTTAATACTCGCTTTAAATGCTTTTATAATCCCATAATTGAATTTAATTTGAATATTTTTACATTTTTTGATTAAAACAGATTGTAATTGATTGTTTACCTCGGGAAACGTGGAGCGAAAGCCATCCATTGACAAGAAAAGTTCATTTATAGTCACTCATGCCTAGAAAAGCCTTATTGCTCGGTTTAAATGCCTTTATAATCCTATTATTGAATTTATTTTGAATATTTTTTACATTTTTTGATTGAAACAGATTCTAATTGATTGTTTACCTCAGAAAACGCGAAGCGAAAGCCATCCACTGTCATGAAAAGTTCATTTATAGTCTCTCATGCCTATAAAAGCCTTAATACTCGCTTTAAATGCTTTTATAATCCCATAATTGAATTTAATTCGAATATTTTTACATTTTTTGATTAAAACAAATTGTAATTGATCGTTTACATCGGGAAACATGGAGCGAAAGCCATCCATTGTCAAGAAAAGTTCATTTATAGCTACTCATGCCTAGAAAAGCCTTATTACTCGCTTTAAATGCTTTTATAATCCTATAGTTGAATTTAATTTGAATTTTTTACATATTTTGATTCAAACAGATTGTAATTAAATGTTTTCCTCGGGAAACGTGATGTGAAAGCCATCCATTGTCAAGAAAAGATCATTTATAGTCACTCATGCCTAGAAAAGTCTTATTACTCGGTTTAAATGCTTTTACAATCCCATTATTAAATTTATTTTGAATTTTTTTTATATTTTTTAATTAAAACAGATTGTAATTGATTGTTTAGCTCGGGAAACATGGAGCGACGGCCATCCATTGTCAAGAAAAGTTCATTTATAGTCACTCATGCCTAGAAAAGCCTTATTACTCGGTTTAAATGCCTTTATAATCCCATTATTGAATTTATTTTGAATATTTTTTACATTTTTTGATTGAAACAGATTCTAATTGATTTTTTGCCTCAGAAAACGCGAAGCTAAAGCCATCCACTGTCATGAAAAGTTCATTTATAGTCTCTCATGCCTATAAAAGCCTTAATACTCGCTTTAAATTCTTTTATAATCCCATAATTGAATTTAATTTGAATATTTTTACATTTTCTGATTAAAACAGATTGTAATTGATTGTTTACCTCGGGAAACGTGGAGCGAAAGCCATCCATTGACAAGAAAAGTTCATTTATAGTCACTCATGCCTAGAAAAGCCTTATTACTCGGTTTAAATGCCTTTATAATCCTATTATTGAATTTATTTTGAATATTTTTTACATTTTTTGATTGAAACAGATTCTAATTGATTGTTTGCCTCAGAAAACGCGAAGCGAAAGCCATCCGCTGTCATGAAAAGTTCATTTATAGTCTCTCATGCCTATAAAAGCCTTAATACTCGCTTTAAATGCTTTTATAATCCCATAATTGAATTTAATTTGAATATTTTTACATTTTTTGATTAAAACAAATTGTAATTGATCGTTTACCTCGGGAAACATGGAGCGAAAGCCATCCATTGTCAAGAAAAGTTCATTTATAGTCACTCATGCCTAGAAAAGCCTTATTACTTGCTTTAAATGCTTTTATAATCCTATAATTGAATTTAATTTGAATTTTTTACATATTTTGATTAAAACAGATTGTAATTAAATATTTTCCTCGGGAAACGTGATGTGAAAACCATCCATTGTCAAGAAAAGATCATTTATAGTCACTCATGCCTAGAAAAACCTTATTACTCGGTTTAAATGCTTTTATAATCCCATTATTAAATTTATTTTGAATTTTTTTTTACATTTTTTGATTAAAACAGATTGTAATTGATTGTTTACCTCGGGAAACATGGAGCGACGGCCATCCATTGTCAAGAAAAGTTCATTTACAGTCACTCATGCCTAGAAAAGCCTTATTACTCGGTTTAAATGCCTTTATAATCCCATTATTGAATTTATTTTGAATATTTTTTACGTTTTTTGATTGAAACAGATTCTAATTGATTGTTTGCTTCAGAAAACGCGAAGTGAAAGCCATCCACTGCCAAGAAAAGTTCATTTGTAGTCTCTCATGCCTAGAAAAGCCTTATTACTCGGTTTAAATGCCTTTATAATCCCATTATTGAATTTATTTTGAATATTTTTTGTATTTTTTGATTGAAACAGATTCTAATTAAATGTTTGCCTCAGAAAACGCGAAGCGAAAGCCATCCACTGTCATGAAAAGTTCATTTATAGTCTCTCATGCCTATAAAAGCCTTAATACTCGCTTTAAATGCTTTTATAATCCCATAATTGAATTTAATTTGAATATTTTTATATTTTTTGATTAAAATAGATTGTAATTGATTGTTTACCTCGGGAAACGTGGAGCGAAATGCATCCATTGTCAAGAAAAGTTCATTTATAGTCACTCATGCCTAGAAAAGCCTTATTACTCGGTTTAAATGCCTTTATAATCCCATTATTGAATTTATTTTAAATTTTTTTTGCATTTTTTTATTAAAACAGATTCTAGTTGATTGTTTGCCTCGGGAAACTTGGAGGGAAAGCCATCCATTGTCAAGAAAAGATCATTTATAGTCACTCATGCCGAGAAAAGCCTTATTACTTGGTTTAAAAGCTTTTATAATCCCATTATTGAATTTATTTTGATTTTTTTTTACATTTTTTGATTAAAACAGATTGTAATTGATCGTTTACCTCAGGAAACATAGAGCGAAAGCCATCCATTGTCAAGAAAAGTTCATTTATAGTCACTCATGCCTAGAAAAGCCTTATTACTCGCTTTAAATGCTTTTATAATCCTATAGTTGAATTTAATTTGAATTTTTTACATATTTTGATTCAAACAGATTGTAATTAAATGTTTTCCTCGGGAAACGTGATGTGAAAGCCATCCATTGTCAAGAAAAGATCATTTATAGTCATTCATGCCTAGAAAAGTCTTATTACTCGGTTTAAATGCTTTTACAATCCCATTATTAAATTTGTTTTGAATTTTTTTTATATTTTTTAATTAAAACAGATTGTAATTGATTGTTTACCTCGGGAAACATGGAGCGACGGCCATCCATTGTCAAGAAAAGTTCATTTATAGTCACTCATGCCTAGAAAAGCCTTATTACTCGGTTTAAATGCCTTTATAATCCCATTATTGAATTTATTTTGAATATTTTTTACATTTTTTGATTGAAACAGATTCTAATTGATTTTTTGCCTTAGAAAACGCGAAGCTAAAGCCATCCACTGTCATGAAAAGTTCATTTATAGTCTCTCATGCCTAGAAAAGCCTTAATACTCGCTTTAAATGCCTTTATAATCCCATTATTGAATTTATTTTGAATTTTTTTTACATTTTCTGATTAAAACGTATTGTAATTGATTGTTTACCTCGAGAAACATGGAGCGAAAGCCATCCATTGTCAGGAAAAGTTCATTTATAGTCACTCAAGCCTAGAAAAGCCTTATTACTCGGTTTAAATGCCTTTATAATCCCATTATTGAATTTATTTTGAATATTTTTCATATTTTTTGATTGAAACAGATTCTAATTGATTGTTTGCCTCAGAAAATGGGAAGCAAAAGCCATCCATTGTCAAGAAAAGTTCATTTATAGTCACTCATGCCTATAAAAGCCTTAATAGTCGCTTTAAATGCTTTTATAATCCCATAATTGAATTTAATTCGAATATTTTTACATTTTTTGATTAAAACAGATTGTAATTGATTGTTTACCTCGAGAAACGTGGAGCGAAAGCCATCCATTGTCAAGAAAAGTTCATTTATAGTCACTCATGCCTAGAAAAGCCTCATTACTCGGTTTAAAAGCTTTAATAATCCCATTATTGAATTTATTTTGAATTTTTTTTACATTTTTTGATTAAAACAGATTGTAATTGATCGTTTGCCTCGGGAAACATGGAGCGAAAGCCATCCATTGTCAAGAAAAGTTTACTTATAGTCACTCATGCCTAGAAAAGCTTTATTACTCGCTTTAAATGCTTTTATAATTCTATAATTGAATTTAATTTGAATTTTTTACATATTTTGATTAAAACAGATTGTAATTAATTGTTTTCCTCGGGAAACGTGAAGCGAAAGCTATCCATTGACCAGAAAAGTTCATTGATAGTCACTCATGCCTAGAAAAGCCTTATTACTCGGTTTAAATGCCTTTATAATCCCATTATTGAATTTATTTTGAATATTTTTTTCATTTTTTGATTGAAACAGATTCTAATTGATTGTTTTCCTTAGAAAACGCGAAGCGAAAGCCATCCACTGTCATGAAAAGTTCATTTATAGTCTCTCATGCCTATAAAAGCCTTAATACTCGCTTTAAATGCTTTTATAATCCCATAATTGAATTTAATTTGAATATTTTTACATTTTTTGATTAAAACAGATTGTAATTGATTGTTTGCCTCGGGAAACGTGGAGCGAAAGCCATCCATTGTCAAGAAAAGTTCATTTATAGTCACTCATGCCTAGAAAAGCCTTATTATTCGGTTTAAATGCCTTTATAATCCCATTATTGAATTTATTTTGAATATTTTTTACATTTTTTTGATTTAAACAGATTCTAATTGATTGTTTGCCTCTGAAAACGTGAAGCGAAAGCCATCCACTGTCATCAAAAGTTCATTTATAGTCACTTATGCCTATAAAAGCCTTAATACTCGCTTTAAATGCTTTTATAATCCCATAATTGAATTTAATTTGAATATTTTTACATTTTTTGATTAAAACAGATTGTAATTGATTGTTTACCTCGGGAAACGTGGAGCGAAAGCCATCCATTGACAAGAAAAGTTCATTTATAGTCACTCATGCCTAGAAAAGCCTTATTGCTCGGTTTAAATGCCTTTATAATCCTATTATTGAATTTATTTTGAATATTTTTTACATTTTTTGATTGAAACAGATTCTAATTGATTGTTTACCTCAGAAAACGCGAAGCGAAAGCCATCCACTGTCATGAAAAGTTCATTTATAGTCTCTCATGCCTATAAAAGCCTTAATACTCGCTTTAAATGCTTTTATAATCCCATAATTGAATTTAATTCGAATATTTTTACATTTTTTGATTAAAACAAATTGTAATTGATCGTTTACATCGGGAAACATGGAGCGAAAGCCATCCATTGTCAAGAAAAGTTCATTTATAGTTACTCATGCCTAGAAAAGCCTTATTACTCGCTTTAAATGCTTTTATAATCCTATAGTTGAATTTAATTTGAATTTTTTACATATTTTGATTAAAACAGATTGTAATTAAATATTTTCCTCGGGAAACGTGATGTGAAAACCATCCATTGTCAAGAAAAGATCATTTATAGTCACTCATGCCTAGAAAAACCTTATTACTCGGTTTAAATGCTTTTATAATCCCATTATTAAATTTATTTTGAATTTTTTTTTACATTTTTTGATTAAAACAGATTGTAATTGATTGTTTACCTCGGGAAACATGGAGCGACGGCCATCCATTGTCAAGAAAAGTTCATTTACAGTCACTCATGCCTAGAAAAGCCTTATTACTCGGTTTAAATGCCTTTATAATCCCATTATTGAATTTATTTTGAATATTTTTTACGTTTTTTGATTGAAACAGATTCTAATTGATTGTTTGCCTCAGAAAACGCGAAGTGAAAGCCATCCACTGCCAAGAAAAGTTCATTTGTAGTCTCTCATGCCTAGAAAAGCCTTATTACTCGGTTTAAATGCCTTTATAATCCCATTATTGAATTTATTTTGAATATTTTTTGTATTTTTTGATTGAAACAGATTCTAATTAAATGTTTGCCTCAGAAAACGCGAAGCGAAAGCCATCCACTGTCATGAAAAGTTCATTTATAGTCTCTCATGCCTATAAAAGCCTTAATACTCGCTTTAAATGCTTTTATAATCCCATAATTGAATTTAATTTGAATATTTTTATATTTTTTGATTAAAATAGATTGTAATTGATTGTTTACCTCGGGAAACGTGGAGCGAAATGCATCCATTGTCAAGAAAAGTTCATTTATAGTCACTTATGCCTAGAAAAGCCTTATTACTCGGTTTAAATGCCTTTATAATCCCATTATTGAATTTATTTTAAATTTTTTTTGCATTTTTTTATTAAAACAGATTCTAGTTGATTGTTTGCCTCGGGAAACTTGGAGGGAAAGCCATCCATTGTCAAGAAAAGATCATTTATAGTCACTCATGCCGAGAAAAGCCTTATTACTTGGTTTAAAAGCTTTTATAATCCCATTATTGAATTTATTTTGATTTTTTTTTACATTTTTTGATTAAAACAGATTGTAATTGATCGTTTACCTCAGGAAACATAGAGCGAAAGCCATCCATTGTCAAGAAAAGTTCATTTATAGTCACTCATGCCTAGAAAAGCCTTATTACTCGCTTTAAATGCTTTTATAATCCTATAGTTGAATTTAATTTGAATTTTTTACATATTTTGATTCAAACAGATTGTAATTAAATGTTTTCCTCGGGAAACGTGATGTGAAAGCCATCCATTGTCAAGAAAAGATCATTTATAGTCATTCATGCCTAGAAAAGTCTTATTACTCGGTTTAAATGCTTTTACAATCCCATTATTAAATTTATTTTGAAATTTTTTTATATTTTTTAATTAAAACAGATTGTAATTGATTGTTTACCTCGGGAAACATGGAGCGACGGCCATCCATTGTCAAGAAAAGTTCATTTATAGTCACTCATGCCTAGAAAAGCCTTATTACTCGGTTTAAATGCCTTTATAATCCCATTATTGAATTTATTTTGAATATTTTTTACATTTTTTGATTGAAACAGATTCTAATTGATTTTTTGCCTCAGAAAACGCGAAGCTAAAGCCATCCACTGTCATGAAAAGTTCATTTATAGTCTCTCATGCCTATAATAGCCTTAACACTCGCTTTAAATTCTTTTATAATCCCATAATTGAATTTAATTTGAATATTTTTTCATTTTCTGATTAAAACAGATTGTAATTGATTGTTTACCTCGGGAAACGTGGAGCGAAAGCCATCCATTGACAAGAAAAGTTCATTTATAGTCACTCATGCCTAGAAAAGCCTTATTGCTCGGTTTAAATGCCTTTATAATCCTATTATTGAATTTATTTTGAATATTTTTTACATTTTTTGATTGAAACAGATTCTAATTGATTGTTTACCTCAGAAAACGCGAAGCGAAAGCCATCCACTGTCATGAAAAGTTCATTTATAGTCTCTCATGCCTATAAAAGCCTTAATACTCGCTTTAAATGCTTTTATAATCTCATAATTGAATTTAATTCGAATATTTTTACATTTTTTGATTAAAACAAATTGTAATTGATCGTTTACATCGGGAAACATGGAGCGAAAGCCATCCATTGTCAAGAAAAGTTCATTTATAGTTACTCATGCCTAGAAAAGCCTTATTACTCGCTTTAAATGCTTTTATAATCCTATAGTTGAATTTAATTTGAATTTTTTACATATTTTGATTAAAACAGATTGTAATTAAATGTTTTCCTCGGGAAACGTGATGTGAAAGCCATCCATTGTCAAGAAAAGATCATTTATAGTCACTCATGCCTAGAAAAGCCTTATTACTCGGTTTAAATGCCTTTATAATCCCATTATTGAATTTATTTTGAATTTTTTTTACATTTTTGATTAAAACGTATTGTAATTGATTGTTTACCTCGAGAAACATGGAGCAAAAGCCATCCATTGTCAGGAAAAGTTCATTTATAGTCACTCAAGCCTAGAAAAGCCTTATTACTCGGTTTAAATGCCTTTATAATCCCATTATTGAATTTATTTTGAATATTTTTAATATTTTTTGATTGAAACAGATTCTAATTGATTGTTTGCCTCAGAAAATGGGAAGCAAAAGCCATCCATTGTCAAGAAAAGTTCATTTATAGTCACTCATGCCTATAAAAGCCTTAATAGTCGCTTTAAATGCTTTTATAATCCCATAATTGAATTTAATTTGAATATTTTTACATTTTTTGATTAAAACAGATTGTAATTGATTGTTTACCTCGAGAAACGTGGAGCGAAAGCCATCCATTGTCAAGAAAAGTTCATTTATAGTCACTCATGCCTAGAAAAGCCTCATTACTCGGTTTAAAAGCTTTAATAATCCCATTATTGAATTTATTTTGAATTTTTTTTACATTTTTTGATTAAAACAGATTGTAATTGATCGTTTGCCTCGGGAAACATGGAGCGAAAGCCATCCATTGTCAAGAAAAGTTTACTTATAGTCACTCATGCCTAGAAAAGCTTTATTACTCGCTTTAAATGCTTTTATAATTCTATAATTGAATTTAATTTGAATTTTTTACATATTTTGATTAAAACAGATTGTAATTAATTGTTTTCCTCGGGGAACGTGAAGCGAAAGCTATCCATTGACCAGAAAAGTTCATTGATAGTCACTCATGCCTAGAAAAGCCTTATTACTCGGTTTAAATGCCTTTATAATCCCATTATTGAATTTATTTTGAATATTTTTTTCATTTTTTGATTGAAACAGATTCTAATTGATTGTTTGCCTTAGAAAACGCGAAGCGAAAGCCATCCACTGTCATGAAAAGTTCATTTATAGTCTCTCATGCCTATAAAAGCCTTAATACTCGCTTTAAATGCTTTTATAATCCCATAATTGAATTTAATTTGACTATTTTTACATTTTTTGATTAAAACAGATTGTAATTGATTGTTTGCCTCGGGAAACGTGGAGCGAAAGCCATCCATTGTCAAGAAAAGTTCATTTATAGTCACTCATGCCTAGAAAAGCCTTATTATTCGGTTTAAATGCCTTTATAATCCCATTATTGAATTTATTTTGAATATTTTTTACATTTTTTGATTTAAACAGATTCTAATTGATTGTTTGCCTCTGAAAACGTGAAGCGAAAGCCATCCACTGTCATCAAAAGTTCATTTATAGTCACTCATGCCTATAAAAGCCTTAATACTCGCTTTAAATGCTTTTATAATCCCATAATTGAATTTAATTTGAATATTTTTACATTTTTTGATTAAAACAGATTGTAATTGATTGTTTGCCTCGGGAAACGTGGAGCGAAAGCCATCCATTGTCAAGAAAAGTTCATTTATAGTCACTCATGCCTAGAAAAGCCTTATTACTCGGTTTAAATGCTTTTAAAATCCCATTATTGAATTTATTTTGAATTGTTTTTACATTTTTTTATTAAAACATATTGTAATTGATTGTTTGCCTCAGGAAACCTGGAGCGAAAGCCTTCGATTGTCAAGAAAAGTTCATTTATAGTCACTCATGCCTAGAAAAGCCTTATTGCTCGGTTTAAATGCCTTTATAATCCCATTATTGAATTTATTTTGAATTTTTTTTACATTTTTTGATTAAAACAGATTTTAATTGATTGTTTGCCTCGGGAAACTTGGAGCGAAAGCCATCCATTGTCAAGAAAAGTTCATTTATAGTCACTCATGCCTAGAGAAGCCTTATTACTCGCTTTAAATGCTGTTATAATCCCATTATTGAATTTATTTTGAATATTTTTTACATTTTTTGATTGCAACAGATTCTAATTGATTTTTTGCCTCTGAAGACGCTAAGCGAAAGCCATCCATTGTCAAGAAAAGTTCATTTATGGTCACTCATGCCTAGAAAAACCATATTACTCGCTTTAAATACTTTTATAATCCCATAATTGAATTTAATTTGAATTTTTTACATTTTTTGACTCAAACAGATTGTAATTAATTGTTTTCCTCGAGAAACGTGAAGCCAAAGCCATCCATTGACAAGAAAAGTTTATTTATAATCATTAATGCTTACGAAAGTTTTATTACTTGCTTTAAATGCTTTTATAGTCCCATAATTGAATTTAATTTGAATTTTTTACATTTTTTATTAAAACAGATTGTAATTGATTGTTTGCCTCGAGAAACGTGGAGCGAAAGCCATCCATTGAAAAGAAAAGTTCATTTATAGTCACTCATGCCTATAAAAGCCTTAACACTCGCTTTAAATGCTTTTATAATCCCGTAATTGAATTTAATTTGAATCTTTTTACATTTTTTGATTAAAACAGATTGTAATTGATTGTTTGCCTCAGGAAAAATGGGGCGAAAGCCATCCATTGTGAAGAAAAGATCATTTATAGTCACTGATGCCTAGAAAAGCCTTATTACTCGGTTTAAATGCCATTATAATCCGGTTATTGAATTTTTTTTTTACATTTTTTGATTAAAACATATTGTAATTGATTGTTTCTCACGGGAAACGTTGAGCTAAAGCCATCCATTGTCAAGAAAAAATCACTTACAGTCACTCATGCCTAGAAAAGCCTTATTACTCGGTTTAAATGCTTTTATAATCGCATTTTTGAATTTATTTTGAGTTGTTTTTACATTTTTTGATTAAAACATATTGTAATTGTATGTTTGCCTTGGGAAACATGGAGCGAAAGTCATCCATTGTCAAGAAAAGTTCATTTACAGTCACTCATGCCTAGAAAAGCCTTATTGCTCGGTTTAAATGCCTTTATAATCCCATTATTGAATTTATTTTGAATTTTTTTACATTTTTTGATTAAAACAGATTTTAATTGATTGTTTGCCTCGGGAAACTTGGAGCGAAAGCCATCCATTATCAAGAAAAGTTCATTTATAGTCACTCATGCCTAGAAAAGCCTTATTACTCGCTTTAAATGCTTTTATAATCCCATTATTGAATTTATTTTGAATATTTTTTACATTTTTTGATTGAAACAGATTCTAATTGATTGTTTGCCTCTGAAGACGCTAAGCGAAAGCCATCCATTGTCAAGAAAAGTTCATTTATGGTCACTCATGCCTAGAAAAGCCATATTACTCGCTTTAAATGCTTTTATAATCCCATAATTGAATTTAATTTGAATTTTTTACATTTTTTGATTCAAACAGATTGTAATTAATTGTTTTCCTCAAGAAATGTGAAGCCAAAGCCATCCATTGACAAGAAAAGTTTATTTATAATCATTAATGCCTACGAAAGTTTTATTAATCGCTTTTAATGCTTTTATAGTCCCATAATTGAATTTAATTTGAATTTTTTACATTTTTGATTAAAACATATTGTAATTGATTGTTTGCCTTGAGAAACATGGAGCGAAAGCCATCCATTGAAAAGAAAAGTTCATTTATAGTTACTCATGCCTATAAAAGCCTTAACACTCGCTTTAAATGCTTTTATAATCCCGTAATTGAATTTAATTTGAATCTTTTTACATTTTTTGATTAAAACATATTGTAATTGATTGTTTGCCTCGGGAAAAATGGAGCGAAAGCCATCCATTGTCAAGAAAAGATCATTTATAGTCACTGATGCCTAGAAAAGCCCTATTACTCGGTTTAAATGCCATCATAATCCGATTATTGAATTTATTTTGAATTTTTTTTTACATTTTTTGATTAAAACAGATTGTAATTGATTCTTTCTCATGGGAAACGTGGGGCGAAAGCCATCCATTGCCAAGAAAAGATCATTTACAGTCACTCATTCCTGGAAAAGCCTTATTACTCAGTTTTAATGCTTTGATAATCCCATAATTGAATTTAAATTAAATTTTTTACATTTTTTGATTCAAACAGATTGTAATTAATTGTTTTCCTTGGGAAACGTGAAGCGAAAGCCACCCATTGACAAGAAAAGTTCATTTATAATCATTAATGCCTACGAAAGCTTTATTACTCGCTTTAAATGCTTTTATAATCCCATAATTGAATTTATTTTGAATTTTTTACATATTTTGATTAAAACAGATTGTAATTGATTGTTTACCTCGTGAAACGTGAAGCGAAAGCCATCCATTGTCAAGAAAAGATCATTTACAGTCACTCACGCATAGAAAAGCCTTACTACTCGGTTTAAATGCTTTTAGAATCCCATTATTGAATTTATTTTGAATTTTTTTTACGTTTTTTGATTAAAACAGATTGTAATTGATTGTTTACCTGAAGAAATGTGGAGCGAAAACCATCCATTGTCAAGAAAAGATCATTTACAGTCACTCATGCCTACAAAAGCTTTATTACTCACTTTAAATGCTTTTATAATCCCATTATTGAATTTATTTTGAATTTTTTTTACATTTTTTGATTAAAACATATTGTAATTGATTGTTTGCCTCGGGAAACATGGAGCGAAAGCCATCCATTGTCAAGAAAAGATCGTTGATAGTCACTCATGCCTAGAAAAGCCTTATTACTCGGTTTAAAAGCTTTTATAATCCCATTATTGAATTTATTTTGAGTTTTTTTTACATTTTTTGATTAAAACAGATTGTAATTGATTGTTTACCTCGGGAAACGTGGAGCGAAAGCCATCCATTGTCAAGAAAAGTTCATTTACAGTCACTCATGCCTAGAAAAGCCTTATTACTCGGTTCAAGTGCTTTTATAATCCCATTATTGATTTAATTTTGAATATCTTTTACATTTTTTGATTGAAACAGATTCTAATTGATTGTTCGCCATGGGAAACATGAAGCGAAAGCCATCCATTGTCAAGAAAAGTTCATTTATAGTCACTCATGCCTAGAAAAGCCTTATTACTCGGTTTAAATGCTTTTATAATCCCATTATTAAATTTATTTTGATTTTTTTTTACATTTTTTGATTAAAACAGATTGTAATTGATCGTTTGCCTTGGGAAACATGGAGCGAAAGCCATCCATTGTCAAGAAAAGTTCATTTATAGTCACTCATGCCTAGAAAAGCCTTATTACTCGCTTTAAATGCTTTTATAATCCTATAATTGAATTTAATTTGAATTTTTTACATATTTTGATTAAAACATATTGTAATTGATTGTTTGCCTCGGGAAACATGGAGAGAAAGCCATCCATTGTCAAGAAAAGTTGATTTATAGTCACTCATGCCTAGAAAAGCCTTATTACTCGGTTTAAATGCTTTTATAATCCCATTATTAAATTTATTTTGAATCTTTTTTACGTTTTTTGATTAAAAAAGATTGTAATTGATTGTTTACCTCGGGAAACATGGAGCGACGGCCATCCATTGTCAAGAAAAGTTGATTTATAGTCACTTATGCCTAGAAAAGCCTTATTACTCGGTTTAAATGTCTTTATAATCCCATTATTGAATTTATTTTGAATATTTTTTACATTTTCTTATTGAAACAGATTCTAATTGATTGTTTGCCTCAAAAAACGCGAAGCGAAAGCCATCCACTGTCAAGAAAAGTTCATTTATAGTCACTCATGCCTATAAAAGCCTTAATACTCGCTTTAAATGCTTTTATAATCTCATAATTGAATTTAATTTGAATACTTTTACATTTTTTGATTAAAACAAATTGTAACTGATTGTTTGCCTCGGGAAACATGGAGCGAAAGCCATCCATTGTTAAGAAAAGTTCATTTATAATCACTCATGCCTAGAAAAGCCTTATTACTCGGTTTAAATGCCTTTATAATCCTATTATTGAATTTATTTTGAATTTTTTTTACATTTTTTGATTGAAACAGATTGTAAATGATTCTTTACCTCAGGAAATGTGGAGCGAAAACCATCCATTGTCAAGAAAAGATCATTTACAGTCACTCATGCCTACAGAAGCCTTATTACTCGGTTTAAATGCTTTTATAATCCCATTATTGAATTTATTTTGAATTTTTTTTACATTTTTTGATTAAAACATATTGTAATTGATTGTTTGCCACGGGAAACATGGAGCGAAAGCCATCTATTGTCAAGAAAAGATCGTTTATAGTCACTCATGCCTAGAAAACCCTTATTACTCCGTTTAAAAGCTTTTATAATCCCATTATTGAATTTATTTTGAGTTTTTTTTACATTTTTTGATTAAAACAGATTGTAATTGATTGTTTATCACGGGAAACGTGGAGTGAAAGCCATCCATTGTCAAGAAAAGATCATTTACAGTCACTCATGCCTAGAAAAGCCTTATTACTCGGTTTAAATGCTTTTATAATCCCATTATTGAATTTATCTTGAATTGTTTTTACATTTTTTGATTAAAACATATTGTAATTGATTGTTTGCCTCGGGAAACATGGAGAGAAAGCCATCCATTGTCAAGAAAAGTTGATTTATAGTCACTCATGCCTAGAAAAGCCTTATCACTCGGTTTAAATGCTTTTATAATCCCATTATTAAATTTATTTTGAATTTTTTTAACAGTTTTTGATTAAAATAGATTGTAATTGATTGTTTACCTCGGGAAACATGGAGCGACGGCCATCCATTGTGAAGAAAAGTTCATTTATAGTCACTCATGCCTAGAAAAGCCTTATTACTCGGTTTAAATGGCTTTATAATCCCATTATTGAATTTATTTTGAATATTTTTTGCATTTTTTGGTTGAAACAGATTCTAATTGATTGTTTGCCTTAGAAAACGCGAAGCGAAAGCCATCCACTATCAAGAAAAGTTCATTTATAGTCACTCATGCCTATAAAAGCCTTAATACTCGCTTTAAATGCTTTTATAATCTCATAATTGAATTTAATTTGAATACTTTTACATTTTTTGATTAAAACAGATTGTAATTGATTGTTTGCCTCGGGAAACATGGAGCGAAAGCCATCCATTGTCAAGAAAAGTTCATTTATAATCACTCATGCCTAGAAAAGCCTTATTACTCGATTTAAATGCCTTTATAATCCAATTATTGAATTTATTTTGAATTTTTTTTTACATTTTTTGATTAAAACAGATTGTAATTGATTCTTTACCTCAGGAAATGTGGAGCGAAAACCATCCATTGTCAAGAAAAGATCATTTACAGTCACTCATGCCTAGAAAAGCCTTATTACTCGGTTTAAATGCTTTTATAATCCCATTATTGAATTTATCTTGAATTGTTTTTACATTTTTTGATTAAAACATATTGTAATTGATTGTTTGCCTCGGGAAACATGGAGAGAAAGCCATCCATTGTCAAGAAAAGTTGATTTATAGTCACTCATGCCTAGAAAAGCCTTATCACTCGGTTTAAATGCTTTTATAATCCCATTATTAAATTTATTTTGAATTTTTTTAACAGTTTTTGATTAAAATAGATTGTAATTGATTGTTTACCTCGGGAAACATGGAGCGACGGCCATCCATTGTGAAGAAAAGTTCATTTATAGTCACTCATGCCTAGAAAAGCCTTATTACTCGGTTTAAATGGCTTTATAATCCCATTATTGAATTTATTTTGAATATTTTTTGCATTTTTTGGTTGAAACAGATTCTAATTGATTGTTTGCCTTAGAAAACGCGAAGCGAAAGCCATCCACTATCAAGAAAAGCTCATTTATAGTCACTCATGCCTATAAAAGCCTTAATACTCGCTTTAAATGCTTTTATAATCTCATAATTGAATTTAATTTGAATACTTTTACATTTTTTGATTAAAACAGATTGTAATTGATTGTTTGCCTCGGGAAACATGGAGCGAAAGCCATCCATTGTCAAGAAAAGTTCATTTATAATCACTCATGCCTAGAAAAGCCTTATTACTCGATTTAAATGCTTTTATAATCCAATTATTGAATTTATTTTGAATTTTTTTTTACATTTTTTGATTAAAACAGATTGTAATTGATTCTTTACCTCAGGAAATGTGGAGCGAAAACCATCCATTGTCAAGAAAAGATTATTTACAGTCACTCATGCCTACAGAAGCCTTATTACTCGGTTTAAATGCTTTTATAATCCCATTATTGAATTTATTTTGAATTTTTTTTACATTCTTTGATTAAAACATATTGTAATTGATTGTTTGCCTCGGGAAACATGGAGCGAAAGCCATCTATTGTCAAGAAAAGATCGTTTATAGTGACTCATGCCTAGAAAAGTTTTATTACTCGGTTTAAAAGCTTTTATAATCCCATTATCGAATTTATTTTGAGTTTTTTTGACATTTTTTGATTAAAACAGATTGTAATTGATTGTTTATCACGGGAAACGTGGAGTGAAAGCCATCCATTGTCAAGAAAAGATCATTTACAGACACTTATGCCTAGAAAAGCCTTATTACTCGGTTTAAATGCTTTTATAATACCATTATTGAATTTATTTTGAATTGTTTTTACATTTTTTGATTAAAACATATTGTAATTGATTGTTTGCCTCGGGAAACATGGAGAGAAAGCCATCCATTGTCAAGAAAAGTTCATTTATAGTCACTCATGCCTAGAAAAGCCTTATTACTCGGTTTAAATGCTTTTATAATCCCATTATTAAATTTATTTTGAATTTTTTTTACATTTTTTGATTAAAACAGATTGTAATTGATTGTTTACCTCGGGAAACATGGAGCGACGGCCATCCATTGTCAAGAAAAGTTCATTTATAGTCACTCATGCCCAGAAAAGCCTTATTACTCGGTTTACATGCCTTTATAATCGCATTATTGAATTTATTTTGAATATTTTTTACATTTTTTGATTGAAACAGATTCTAATTGATTGTTTGCCCCAGAAAACACGAAGCGAAAGCCATCCACCGTCAAGAAAAGTTCATTTATAGTCACTCATGCCTATAAAAGCTTTAATAGTTGCTTTAAATACTTTTATAATCCCATAATTGAATTTAATTTGAATATTTTTACATTTTTTGATTAAAATAGATTGTAATTGATTGTTTGCCTCAAGAAACGTGGAGCGAAAGCCATCCATTGTCAAGAAAAGTTCATTTATAGTCACTCATGCCTAGAAAAGCCTTATTACTCGGTTTAAAAGCTTTTATAATCCCATTATTGAATTTATTTTGAATTGTTTTTACAGTTTTTGATTCAAACAGATTGTAATTGATCGTTTGCCTCGGGAAACATGCAGCAAAAGCCATCCATTGTCAAGAAAAGTTCACTTATAGTCGCTCATGCCTAGAAAAGCTTTATTACTCGTTTTAAATGCTTTTATAATCCTATAATTGAATTTAATTTGAATTTTTTACATATTTTGATTAAAACAGATTGTAATTAATTGTTTTCCTCGGGAAACGTGAAGCGAAAGCCATCCATTGACCAGAAAAGTTCATTTATAGTCAGTCATGATTAGAAAAGCCTTATTACTCGGTTTAAATGCCTTTATAATCCCATTATTGAATTTATTTTGAATATTTTTTATATTTTTTGATTGAAACAGATTCTAATTGATTGTTTGCCTCAGAAAACGCGAAGCGAAAGCCATCCACTGTCAAGAAAAGTTCATTTATAATCACTCATGCCTATAAAAGCCTTAATACTCGCTTTAAATGCTTTTATAATCTAATAATTGAATTTAATTTGAATACTTTTACATTTTTTGATTAAAACAGATTGTAATTGATTGTTTGCCTCGACAAAAATGGAGCGAAAGCCATCCATTGTCAAGAAAAATTCATTTATAATCACCCATGCCTAGAAAAGCCTTATTACTCGGTTTAAATGCCTTTATAATCCCATTATTGAATTTATTTTGAATTTTTTTTACATTTTTTGATTAAAACAGATTGTAATTGATTCTTTACCTCAGGAAATGTGGAGCAAAAACCATCCATTGTCAAGAAAAGATCATTTACAGTCACTCATGCCTACAGAAGCCTTATTACTCGATTTAAATGCTTTTATAATCCCATTATTGAATTTATTTTGAGTTTTTTTTTACATTTTTTGGTTAAAACATATTGTAATTGATTGTTTGCCTCGGGAAACATGGATCGAAAGCCATCTATTGTCAAGAAAAGATCGTTTATAGTCACTCATGCCTAGAAAAGCTTTATTACTCGGTTTAAAAGCTTTTATAATCCCATTATAGAATTTATTTTGAGTTTTTTTTTACATTTTTTGATTAAAACAGATTGTAATTGATTGTTTACCTCGGGAAACATGGAGCGAAAGCCATCCATTGTCAAGAAAAGTTCATTTATAGTCACTCATACCTAGAAAAGCCTTATTACTCGGTTTAAATGCCTTTATAATCCCATTATTGAATTTATTTTAAATTTTTTTTACATTTTTTGATTAAAACAGATTCTAGTTGATTGTTTGCCTCGGGAAACTTGGAGCGAAAGCCATCCATTGTCAAGAAAAGATCATTTATAGTCACTCATGCCTAGAAAAGCCTTATTACTCGGTTTAAAAGCTTTTATAATCCCATTATTGAATTTATTTTGATTTTTTTTTTACCTTTTTTGATTAAAACAGATTGTAATTGATCGTTTGCCTTGGGAAACTTGGGGCGAAAGCCATCCATTGTCAAGAAAAGTTCATTTATAGTCACTCATGCCTAGAAAAGCCTTATTACTCGCTTTAAATGCTTTTATAATCCTATAATTGAATTTAATTTGAATTTTTTACATATTTTGATTAAAACAGATTGTAATTAAATGTTTTCCTCGGGAAACGTGATGTGAAAGCCATCCATTGTCAAGAAAAGATCATTTATAGTCACTCATGCCTAGAAAAGCCTTATTACTCGGTTTAAATGCTTTTATAATCCCATTATTGAATTTATTTTGAATTTGTTTTACATTTTTTGATTAAAACAGATTGTAATTGTTTGTTTAACTCGGGAAGCATGGAGCGACGGCCGTCCATTGTCAAGAAAAGTTTATTTATAGTCACTCATGCCTAGAGAAACCTTATTACTCGGGTTAAATGCCTTTATAATCCAATTATTGAATTTAATTTGAATATTTTTTACATTTTTTGATTGAAACAGATTCTAATTGATTGTTTGCCTCAGAAAACGCGAAGCGAAAGCCATCCGCTGTCAAGAAAAGTTCATTTATAGTCACTCATGCCTATAAAAGCCTTAATACTCGCTTTAAATGCTTTTATAATCTCATAATTGAATTTAATTTGAATACTTTTACATTTTTTGATTAAAACAGATTGTAATTGATTGTTTGCCTCGACAAAAATGGAGCGAAAGCCATCCATTGTCAAGAAAAATTCATTTATAATCACCCATGCCTAGAAAAGCCTTATTACTCGGTTTAAATGCCTTTATAATCCCATTATTGAATTTATTTTGAATTTTTTTTACATTTTTTGATTAAAACAGATTGTAATTGATTCTTTACCTCAGGAAATGTGGAGCGAAAACCATCCATTGTCAAGAAAAGATCATTTACAGTCACTCATGCCTACAGAAGCCTTATTACTCGATTTAAATGCTTTTATAATCCCATTATTGAATTTATTTTGAGTTTTTTTTTACATTTTTTGATTAAAACATATTGTAATTGATTGTTTGCCTCGGGAAACATGGAGCGAAAGCCATCTATTGTCAAGAAAAGATCGTTTATAGTCACTCATGCCTAGAAAAGCCTTATTACTCGGTTTAAAAGCTTTTATAATCCCATTATTGAATTTATTTTGAGTTTTTTTTACATTTTTTGATTAAAACAGATTGTAATTGATTGTTTACCTCGGGAAACATGGAGCGAAAGCCATCCATTGTCAAGAAAAGTTCATTTATAGTCACTCATACCTAGAAAAGCCTTATTACTCGGTTTAAATGCCTTTATAATCCCATTATTGAATTTATTTTAAATTTTTTTTACATTTTTTGATTAAAACAGATTCTAGTTGATTGTTTACCTCGGGAAACTTGGAGCGAAAGCCATCCATTGTCAAGAAAAGATCATTTATAGTCACTCATGCCTAGAAAAGCCTTATTACTCGGTTTAAAAGCTTTTATAATCCCATTATTGAATTTATTTTGATTTTTTTTTATATTTTTTGATTAAAACAGATTGTAATTGATTGTTTGCCTTGGGAAATTTGGGGCGAAAGCCATCCATTGTCAAGAAAAGTTCATTTATAGTCACTCATGCCCAGAAAAGCCTTATTACTCGCTTTAAATGCTTTTATAATCCTATAATTGAATTTAATTTGAATTTTTTACATATTTTGATTAAAACAGATTGTAATTAAATGTTTTCCTCGGGAAACGTGATGTGAAGGCCATCCATTGTCAAGAAAAGATCATTTATAGTCACTCAAGCCTAGAAAAGCCTTATTACTCGGTTTAAATGCTTTTATAATCCCATTATTGAATTTATTTTGAATTTGTTTTACATTTTTTGATTAAAACAGATTGTAATTGTTTGTTTAACTCGGGAAACATGGAGCGACGGCCGTCCATTGTCAAGAAAAGTTCATTTATAGTCACTCATGCCTAGAGAAGCCTTATTACTCGGTTTAAATGCCTTTATAATCCCATTATTGAATTTAATTTGAATATTTTTTACTTTTTTTGATTGAAACAGATTCTAATTGATTGTTTGCCTCAGAAAACGCGAAGCGAAAGCCATCCACTGTCAAGAAAAGTTCATTTATAATCACTCATGCCTATAAAAGCCTCAATACTCGCTTTAAATGCTTTTATAATCTAATAATTGAATTTATTTTGAATACTTTTACATTTTTTGATTAAAACAGATTGTAATTGATTGTTTGCCTCGACAAAAATGGAGCGAAAGCCATCCATTGTCAAGAAAAGTTCATTTATAATCACTCATGCCTAGAAAAGCATTATTACTCGGTTTAAATGCCTTTATAATCCCATTATTGAATTTATTTTGAATTTTTTTTACATATTTTGATTAAAACATATTGTAATTGATTGTTTGCCTCGAGAAACATGGAGCGAAAGCCATCTATTGTCAAGAAAAGATCGTTTATAGTCACTCATGCCTAGAAAAGCCTTATTACTCGGTTTAAAAGCTTTTATAATCCCATTATTGAATTTATTTTGAGTTTTTTTTACATTTTTTGATTAAAACAGATTGTAATTGATTATTTACCCGGGAAACATGGAGCGAAAGCCATCCATTGTCAAGAAAAGTTCATTTATAGTCACTCATACCTAGAAAAGCCTTATTACTCGGTTTAAATGCCTTTATAATCCCATTATTGAATTTATTTTAATTTTTTTTTACATTTTTTGATTAAAACAGATTCTAGTTGATTGTTTGCCTCGGGAAACTTGGAGCGAAAGCCATCCATTGTCAAGAAAAGATCATTTATAGTCACTCATGCCTAGAAAAGCCTTATTACTCGGTTTAAAAGCTTTTATAATCCCATTATTGAATTTATTTTGATTTTTTTTTATATTTTTTGATTAAAACAGATTGTAATTCATCGTTTGCCTTGGGAAACATGGAGCGAAAGCCATCCATTGTCAAGAAAAGTTCATTTATAGTCACTCATGCCTAGAAAAGCCTTCTTACTCGCTTTAAATGCTTTTATAATCCTATAATTGAATTTAATTTGAATTTTTTACATATTTTGATTAAAACAGATTGTAATTAAATGTTTTCCTCGAGAAACGTGATGTGAAAGCCATCCATTGGCAAGAAAAGATCATTTTTAGTCACTCATGCCTAGAAAAGCTTTATTACTCGGTTTAAATGATTTTATAATCCCATTATTGAACTTATTTTGAATTTTTTTTACATTTTTTGATTAAAACAGATTGTAATTGTTTGTTTACCTTGGGAAACATGGAGCGACGGCCGGCCATTGTGAAGAAAAGTTCATTTATAGTCACTCATGCCTAGAGAAGCCTTATTACTCGGTTTAAATGCCTTTATAATCCCATTATTGAATTTAATTTGAATATTTTTTACATTTTTTGATTGAAACAGATTCTAATTGATTGTTTGCCTCAGAAAACGCGAAGTGAAAGCCATCCACTGTCAAGAAAAGATCATTTATAGTCACTCATGCCTATAAAAGCCTTAATAGTCGCTTTAAATGCTATTATAATCCCATAATTGAATTTAATTTGAATATTTTTACATTTTTTGATTAAAACAGATTGTAATTGATTGTTTGCCTTAAGAAACGTGGAGCGAAAGCCATCCATTGTCAAGAAAAGTTCATTTATAGTCACTCATGCCTAGAAAAGCCTTATTACTCGGTTTAAAAGCTTTTACAATCCCATTATTGAATTTATTTTAAATTTTTTTTACATTGTTTGATTAAAACAGATTGTAATTGATCGTTTGCCTCGGGAAACACGGAGCGAAAGCCATCAATTGTCAAGAAAAGTTCACTTATAGTCACTCATGCCTAGAAAAGCTTTATTACTTGCTTTAAATGCTTTTATAATCCTATAATTGAATTTAATTTGAATTTTTTACGTATTTTGATTAAAACAGATTGTAATTAATTGTTTTCCTCGGGAAACGTGAAGCGAAAGCCATCCATTGACCAAAAAAGTTCATTTATAGTCACTCATGCCTAGAAAAGCCTTATTACTCGGTTGAAATGCCTTTATAATCCCATTATTGAATTTATTTTGAATATTTTTTACATTTTTTGATTGAAACAGATTCTAATTGATTGTTTGCCTCAGAAAACGCGAAGCGAAAGCCATCCACTGTCAAGAAAAGTTCATTTATAATCACTCATGCCTATAAAAGCCTTAATACTCGCTTTAAATGCTTTTATAATCTCATACTTGAATTTAATTTGAATACTTTTACATTTTTTGATTAAAACAGATTGTAATTGATTGTTTGCCTCGACAAAAATGGAGCGAAAGCCATCCATTGTCAAGAAAAGTTCATTTATAATCACACATGCCTAGAAAAGCCTTATTACTCGGTTTAAAAGCTTTTATAATGCCATTATTGAATTTATTTTGAGTTTTTTTATATTTTTTGATTAAAACAGATTGTAATTGATTATTTACCCGGGAAACATGGAGCGAAAGCCATCCATTGTCAAGAAAAGTTCATTTATAGTCACTCATACCTAGAAAAGCCTTATTACTCGGTTTAAATGCCTTTATAATCCCATTATTGAATTTATTTTAATTTTTTTTTACATTTTTTGATCAAAACAGATTCTAGTTGATTGTTTGCCTCGGGAAACTTGGAGCGAAAGCCATCCATTGTCAAGAAAAGATCATTTATAGTCACTCATGCCTAGAAAAGCCTTATTACTCGGTTTAAAAGCTTTTATAATCCCATTATTGAATTTATTTTGATTTTTTTTTACATTTTTTGATTAAAACAGATTGTAATTGATCGTTTGCCTTGGGAAACTTGGGGCGAAAGCCATCCATTGTCAAGAAAAGTTCATTTATAGTCACTCATGCCTAGAAAAGCCTTATTACTCGCTTTAAATGCTTTTATAATCCCATTATTGAATTTATTTTGAATTTTTTTTACATTTTTTGATTAAAACAGATTGTAATTGTTTTTTTACCTTGGGAAACATGGAGCGACGGCCGTCCATTGTCAAGAAAAGTTCATTTATAGTCACTCATGCCTAGAGAAGCCTTATTACTCGGTTTAAATGCCTTTATAATCCCATTATTGAATTTAATTTGAATATTTTTTACATTTTTTGATTGAAACAGATTCTAATTGATTGTTTGCCTCAGAAAACGCGAAGCGAAAGCCATCCACTGTCAAGAAAAGTTCATTTATAATCACTCATGCCTAGAAAAGCCTTAATACTCGCTTTAAATGCTTTTATAATCTAATAATTGAATTTATTTTGAATACTTTTACATTTTTTGATTAAAACAGATTGTAATTGATTGTTTGCCTCGACAAAAATGGAGCGAAAGTCAAGAAAAGTTCATTTATAATCACTCATGACTAGAAAAGCCTTATTACTCGGTTTAAATGCCTTTATAATCCCATTATTGAATTTATTTTGAATTTTTTTTACATTTTTTGATTAAAACATATTGTAATTGATTGTTTGCCTCGAGAAACATGGAGCGAAAGCCATCTATTGTCAAGAAAAGATCGTTTATAGTCACTCATGCCTAGAAAAGCCTTATTACTCGGTTTAAAAGCTTTTATATTCCCATTATTGAATTTATTTTGAGTTTTTTTTTTACATTTTTTGATTAAAACAGATTGTAATTGATTGTTTACCTCGGGAAACATGGAGCGAAAGCCATCCATTGTCAAGAAAAGTTCATTTATAGTCACTCATACCTAGAAAAGCCTTATTACTCGGTTTAAATGCCTTTATAATCCCATTATTGAATTTATTTTAAATTATTTTTACATTTTTTGATTAAAACAGATTCTAGTTGATTGTTTGCCTCGGGAAACTTGGAGCGAAAGCCATCCATTGTCAAGAAAAGATCATTTATAGTCACTCATGCCTAGAAAAGCCTTATTACTCGGTTTAAAAGCTTTTATAATCCCATTATTGAATTTATTTTGATTTTTTGTTACATTTTTTGATTAAAACAGATTGTAATTGATCGTTTGCCTTGGGAAACTTGGGGCGAAAGCCATCCATTGTCAAGAAAAGTTCATTTATAGTCACTCATGCCTAGAAAAGCCTTATTACTCGGTTTAAATGCTTTTATAATCCCATTATTGAATTTATTTTGAATTTGTTTTACATTTTTTGATTAAAACAGATTGTAATTGTTTGTTTAACTCGGGAAACAAGGAGCGACGGTCGTCCATTGTCAAGAAAAGTTCATTTATAGTCACTCATGCCTAGAGAAGCCTTATTACTCGGTTTAAATGCCTTTATAATCCCATTATTGAATTTAATTTGAATATTTTTTACTTTTTTTGATTGAAACAGATTCTAATTGATTGTTTGCCTCAGAAAACGCGAAGCGAAAGCCATCCACTGTCAAGAAAAGTTCATTTATATTCACTCATGCCTATAAAAGCCTTAATACTCGCTTTAAATGCTTTTATAATCTCATAATTGAATTTAATTTGAATACTTTTACATTTTTTGATTAAAACAGATTGTAATTGATTGTTTGCCTCGACAAAAATGGAGCGAAAGCCATCCATTGTCAAGAAAAATTCATTTATAATCACCCATGCCTAGAAAAGCCTTATTACTCGGTTTAAATGCCTTTATAATCCCATTATTGAATTTATTTTGAATTTTTTTTACATTTTTTGATTAAAACAGATTGTAATTGATTCTTTACCTCAGGAAATGTGGAGCGAAAACCATCCATTGTCAAGAAAAGATCATTTACAGTCACTCATGCCTACAGAAGCCTTATTACTCGATTTAAATGCTTTTATAATCCCATTATTGAATTTATTTTGAGTTTTTTTTTACATTTTTTGATTAAAACATATTGTAATTGATTGTTTGCCTCGGGAAACATGGAGCGAAAGCCATCTATTGTCAAGAAAAGATCGTTTATAGTCACTCATGCCTAGAAAAGCCTTATTACTCGGTTTAAAAGCTTTTATAATCCCATTTTTTAATTTATTTTGAGTTTTTTTTTACATTTTTTGATTAAAACAGATTGTAATTGATTGTTTACCTCGGGAAACATGGAGCGAAAGCCATCCATTGTCAGGAAAAGTTCATTTATAGTCACTCATACCTAGAAAAGCCTTATTACTCGGTTTAAATGCCTTTATAATCCCATTATTGAATTTATTTTAAATTATTTTTACATTTTTTGATTAAAACAGATTCTAGTTGATTGTTTGCCTCGGGAAACTTGGAGCGAAAGCCATCCATTGTCAAGAAAAGATCATTTATAGTCACTCATGCCTAGAAAAGCCTTATTACTCGGTTTAAAAGCTTTTATAATCCCATTATTGAATTTATTTTGATTTTTTTTTACCTTTTTTGATTAAAACATATTGTAATTGATCGTTTGCCTTGGGAAATTTGGGGCGAAAGCCATCCATTGTCAAGAAAAGTTCATTTATAGTCACTCATGCCTAGAAAAGCCTTATTACTCGCTTTAAATGCTTTTATAATCCTATAATTGAATTTAATTTGAATTTTTTACATATTTTAATTAAAACAGATTGTAATTAAATGTTTTCCTCGGGAAACGTGATGTGAAAGCCATCCATTGTCAAGAAAAGATCATTTATAGTCACTCATGCCTAGAAAAGCCTTATTACTCGGTTTAAATGCTTTTATAATCCCATTATTGAATTTATTTTGAATTTGTTTTACATTTTTTGATTAAAACAGATTGTAATTGTTTGTTTAACTCGGGAAACATGGAGCGACGGCCGTCCATTGTCAAGAAAAGTTCATTTATAGTCACTCATGCCTAGAGAAGCCTTATTACTCGGTTTAAATGCCTTTATAATCCCATTATTGAATTTAATTTGAATATTTTTTACATTTTTTGATTGAAACAGATTCTAATTGATTGTTTGCCTCAGAAAACGCGAAGCGAAAGCCATCCACTGTCAAGAAAAGTTCATTTATAATCACTCATGCCTATAAAAGCCTTAATACTCGCTTTAAATGCTTTTATAATCTAATAATTGAATTTATTTTGAATACTTTTACATTTTTTGATTAAAACAGATTGTAATTGATTGTTTGCCTCGACAAAAATGGAGCGAAAGCCATCCATTGTCAAGAAAAGTTCATTTATAATCACTCATGCCTAGAAAAGCCTTATTACTCGGTTTAAATGCCTTTATAATCCCATTATTGAATTTATTTTGAATTTTTTTTACATTTTTTGATTAAAACATATTGTAATTGATTGTTTGCCTTTAAAAACATGGAGCGAAAGCCATCTATTGTCAAGAAAAGATCGTTTATAGTCACTCATGCCTAGAAAAGCCTTATTACTCGGTTTAAAAGCTTTTATAATCCCATTATTGAATTTATTTTGAGTTTTTTTTACGTTTTTTGATTAAAACAGATTGTAATTGATTATTTACCCGGGAAACATGGAGCGAAAGCCATCCATTGTCAAGAAAAGTTCATTTATAGTCACTCATACCTAGAAAAGCCTTATTACTCGGTTTAAATGCCTTTATAATCCCATTATTGAATTTATTTTAATTTTTTTTTACATTTTTTGATTAAAACAGATTCTAGTTGATTGTTTGCCTCGGGAAACTTGGAGCGAAAGCCATCCATGGTCAAGAAAATATCATTTATAGTCACTCATGCCTAGAAAAGCCTTATTACTCGGTTTAAAAGCTTTTATAATTATTGAATTTATTTTGATTTTTTTTTTATATTTTTTGATTAAAACAGATTGTAATTCATCGTTTGCCTTGGGAAACATAGAGCGAAAGCCATCCATTGTCAAGAAAAGTTCATTTATAGTCACTCATGCCTAGAAAAGCCTTATTACTCGCTTTAAATGCTTTTATAATCCTATAATTGAATTTAATTTGAATTTTTTACATATTTTGATTAAAACAGATTGTAATTAAATGTTTTCCTCGGGAAACGTGATTTGAAAGCCATCCATTGTCAAGAAAAGATCATTTATAGTCACTCATGCCTAGAAAAGCTTTATTACTCGGTTTAAATGATTTTATAATCCCATTATTGAATTTATTTTGAATTTTTTTTTACATTTTTTGATTAAAACAGATTGTAATTGTTTGTTTACCTTGGGAAACATGGAGCGACGGCCGGCCATTGTCAAGAAAAGTTCATTTATAGTCACTCATGCCTAGAGAAGCCTTATTACTCGGTTTAAATGCCTTTATAATCCCATTATTGAATTTAATTTGAATATTTTTTACATTTTTTGATTGAAACAGATTCTAATTCATTGTTTGCCTCAGAAAACGCGAAGCGAAAGCCATCCACTGTCAAGAAAAGATCATTTATAATCACTCACGCCTATAAAAGCCTTAATACTCGCTTTAAATGCTTTTATAATCTAATAATTGAATTTATTTTGAATACTTTTACATTTTTTGATTAAAACAGATTGTAATTGATTGTTTGCCTCGACAAAAATGGAGCGAAAGCCATCCATTGTCAAGAAAAGTTCATTTATAATCACTCATGCCTAGAAAAGCCTTATTACTCGGTTTAAATGCCTTTATAATCCCATTATTGAATTTATTTTGAATTTTTTTTTACATTTTTTGATTAAAACATATTGTAATTGATTGTTTGCCTCGAGAAACATGGAGCGAAAGCCATCTATTGTCAAGAAAAGATCGTTTATAGTCACTCATGCCTAAATAAAGCCTTATTACTCGGTTTAAAAGCTTTTATAATCCCATTATTGAATTTATTTTGAGTTTTTTTTACATTTTTTGATTAAAACAGATTGTAATTGATTATTTACCCGGGAAACATGGAGCAAAAGCCATCCATTGTCAAGAAAAGTTCATTTATAGTCACTCATACCTAGAAAAGCCTTATTACTCGGTTTAAATGCCTTTATAATCCCATTATTGAATTTATTTTAAATTTTTTTTACATTTTTTGATTAAAACAGATTCTAGTTGATTGTTTGCCTCGGGAAACTTGGAGCGAAAGCCATCCATTGTCAAGAAAAGATCATTTATAGTCACTCATGCCTAGAAAAGCCTTATTACTCGGTTTAAAAGCTTTTATAATCCCATTATTGAATTTATTTTGATTTTTTTTTATATTTTTCGATTAAAACAGATTGTAATTCATCGTTTGCCTTGGGAAACATGGAGCGAAAGCCATCCATTGTCAAGAAAAGTTCATTTATAGTCACTCATGCCTAGAAAAGCCTTATTACTCGCTTTAAATGCTTTTATAATCCTATAATTGAATTTAATTTGAATTCTTTACATATTTTGATTAAAACAGATTGTAATTAAATGTTTTCCTCGGGAAACGTGATGTGAAAGCCATCCATTGTCAAGAAAAGATCATTTATAGTCACTCATGCCTAGAAAAGCTTTATTACTCGGTTTAAATGATTTTATAATCCCATTATTGAATTTATTTTGAATTTTTTTTACATTTTTTGATTAAAACAGATTGTAATTGTTTGTTTACCTTGGGAAACATGGAGCGACGGCCGGCCATTGTCAAGAAAAGTTCAATTATAGTCACTCATGCCTAGAGAAGCCTTATTACTCGATTTAAATGCCTTTATAATCCCATTATTGAATTTAATTTGAATATTTTTTACATTTTTTGATTGAAACAGATTCTAATTGATTGTTTGCCTCAAAAAACGCGAAGCAAAAGCCATCCACTGTCAAAAAAGTTCATTTATAGTCATTCATGCCTATAAAAGCCTTAATAGTCGCTTTAAATGCTTTTATAATCCCATAATTGAATTTAATTTGAATATTTTTACATTTTTTTATTAAAACAGATTGTAATTGATTGTTTGCCTTAAGAAACGTGGAGCGAAAGCCATCCATTGTCAAGAAAAGTTCATTTATAGTCACTCATGCCTAGAAAAGCCTTATTACTCGGTTTAAAAGCTTTTATAATCCCATTATTGAATTTATTTTAAATTTTTTTTACATTGTTTGATTAAAACAGATTGTAATTGATCGTTTGCCTCGGGAAACATGGAGCGAAAGCCATCAATTGTCAAGAAAAGTTCATTTATAGTCACTCATGCCTAGAAAAGCTTTATTACTTGCTTTAAATGCTTTTATAATCCTATAATTGAATTTAATTTGAATTTTTTACGTATTTTGATTAAAACAGATTGTAATTAATTGTTTTCCTCGGGAAACGTGAAGCGAAAGCCATCCATTGACCAAAAAAGTTCATTTATAGTCACTCATGCCTAGAAAAGCCTTATTACTCGGTTTAAATGATTTTATAATCCCATTATTGAATTTATTTTGAATATTTTTTACATTTTTTGATTGAAACAGATTCTAATTGATTGTTTGCCTCAGAAAACGCGAAGCGAAAGCCATCCACTGTCAAGAAAAGTTCATTTATAATCACTCATGCCTATAAAAGCCTTAATACTCGCTTTAAATGCTTTTATAATCTAATAATTGAATTTATTTTGAATACTTTTACATTTTTTGATTAAAACAGATTGTAATTGATTGTTTGCCTCGAAAAAAATGGAGCGAAAGCCATCCATTGTCAAGAAAAGTTCATTTATAATCACTCATGCCTAGAAAAGCCTTATTACTCGCTTTAAATGCTTTTAGAATCCTATAATTGAATTTAATTTGAATTTTTTACATATTTTGATTAAAACAGATTGTAATTAAATGTTTTCCTCGGGAAACGGGATGTGAAAGCCATCCATTGTCAAGAAAAGATCATTTATAGTCACTCATGCCTAGAAAAGCCTTATTACTCGGTTTAAATGCTTTTATAATCCCATTATTGAATTTATTTTGAATTTGTTTTACATTTTTTGATTAAAACAGATTGTAATTGTTTGTTTAACTCGGGAAACATGGAGCGACGGCCGTGCATTGTCAAGAAAAGTTCATTTATAGTCACTCATGCCTAGAGAAGCCTTATTACTCGGTTTAAATGCCTTTATAATCCCATTATTGAATTTAATTTGAATATTTCTTACATTTTTTGATTGAAACAGATTCTAATTGATTGTTTGGCTCATAAAACGCGAAGCGAAAGCCATCCACTGTCAAGAAAAGTTCATTTATAATCACTCATGCCTATAAAAGCCTTAATACTCGCTTTAAATGCTTTTATAATCTAATAATTGAATTTATTTTGAATACTTTTACATTTTTTGATGAAAACAGATTGTAATTGATTGTTTGCCTCGACAAAAATGGAGCGAAAGGCATCCATTGTCAAGAAAAGTTCATTTATAATCACTCATGCCTAGAAAAGCCTTATTACTCGGTTTAAATGCCTTTTTAATCCCATTATTGAATTTATTTTGAATTTTTTTTACATTTTTTGATTAAAACATATTGTAATTGATTGTTTGCCTCGAGAAACATGGAGTGAAAGCCATCTATTGTCAAGAAAAGATCGTTTATAGTCACTCATGCCTAGAAAAGCCTTATTACTCGGTTTAAAAGCTTTTATAATCCCATTATTGAATTTATTTTGAGGTGTTTTTACATTTTTTGATTAAAACAGAGTGTAATTGATTATTTACCCGGGAAACATGGAGCGAAAGCCATCCATTGTCAAGAAAAGTTCATTTATAGTCACTCATACCTAGAAAAGCCTTATTACTCGGTTTAAATGCCTTTATAATCCCATTATTGAATTTATTTTAATTTTTTTTTACATTTTTTGATTAAAACAGATTCTAGTTGATTGTTTGCCTCGGGAAACTTGGAGCGAAAGCCATCCATTGTCAAGAAAAGATCATTTATAGTCACTCATGCCTAGAAAAGCCTTATTACTCGGTTTAAAAGCTTTTATAATCCCATTATTGAATTTATTTTGATTTTTTTTTTATATTTTTTGATTAAAACAGAATGTAATTCATCGTTTGCCTTGGGAAACATGGAGCGAAAGCCATCCATTGTCAAGAAAAGTTCATTTATAGTCACTCATGCCTAGAAAAGCCTTATTACTCGCTTTAAATGCTTTTATAATCCTATAATTGAATTTAATTTGAATTTTTTACATATTTTGATTAAAACAGATTGTAATTAAATGTTTTCCTCGGGAAACGTGATGTGAAAGCCATCCATTGTCAAGAAAAGATCATTTATAGTCACTCATGCCTAGAAAAGCTTTATTACTCGGTTTAAATGATTTTATAATCCCATTATTGAATTTATTTTGAATTTTTTTTACATTTTTTGATTAAAACAGATTGTAATTGTTTGTTTACCTTGGGAAACATGGAGCGACGGCCGGCCATTGTCAAGAAAAGTTCATTTATAGTCACTCATGCCTAGAGAAGCCTTATTACTCGGTTTAAATGCCTTTATAATCCCATTATTGAATTTAATTTGAATATTTTTTACATTTTTTGATTGAAACAGATTCTAATTGATTGTTTGCCTCAGAAAACGCGAAGCGAAAGCCATCCACTGTCAAGAAAAGATCATTTATAGTCACTCATGCCTATAAAAGTCTTAATAGTCGCTTTAAATGCTTTTATAATCCCATAATTGAATTTAATTTGAATATTTTTACATTTTTTGATTAAAACAGATTGTAATTGATTGTTTGCCTTAAGAAACGTGGAGCAAAAGCCATCCATTGTCAAGAAAAGTTCATTTATAGTCACTCATGCCTAGAAAAGCCTTATTACTCGGTTTAAAAGCTTTTATAATCCCATTATTGAATTTATTTTAAATTTTTTTTACATTGTTTGATTAAAACAGATTGTAATTGATCGTTTGCCTCGGGAAACATGGAGCGAAAGCCATCAATTGTCAAGAAAAGTTCACTTATAGTCACTAATGCCTAGAAAAGCTTTATTACTTGCTTTAAATGCTTTTATAATCCTATAATTGAATTTAATTTGAATTTTTTACGTATTTTGATTAAAACAGATTGTAATTAATTGTTTTCCTCGGGAAACGTGAAGCGAAAGCCATCCATTGACCAAAAAAGTTCATTTATAGTCACTCATGCCTAGAAAAGCCTTATTACTCGGTTTAAATGCCTTTATAATCCCATTATTGAATTTATTTTGAATATTTTTTACATTTTTTGATTGAAACAGATTCTAATTGATTGTTTGCCTCAGAAAACGCGAAGCCAAAGCCATCCACTGTCAAGAAAAGTTCATTTATAATCACTCATGCCTATAACAGCCTTAATACTCGCTTTAAATGCTTTTATAATCTCATACTTGAATTTAATTTGAATACTTTTACATTTTTTGATTAAAACAGACTGTAATTGATTGTTTGCCTCGACAAAAATGGAGCGAAAGCCATCCATTGTCAAGAAAAGTTCATTTATAATCACTCATGCCTAGAAAAGCCTTATTACTCGGTTTAAAAGCTTTTATAATCCCATTATTGAATTTATTTTGAGTTTTTTTTACATTTTTTGATTAAAACAGATTGTAATTGATTATTTACCCGGGAAACATGGAGCAAAAGCCATCCATTGTCAAGAAAAGTTCATTTATAGTCACTCATACCTAGAAAAGCCTTATTACTCGGTTTAAATGCCTTTATAATCCCATTATTGAATTTATTTTAATTTTTTTTTACATTTTTTGATTAAAACAGATTCTAGTTGATTGTTTGCCTCGGGAAACTTGGAGCGAAAGCCATCCATTGTCAAGAAAAGATCATTTATAGTCACTCATGCCTAGAAAAGCCTTATTACTCGGTTTAAAAGCTTTTATAATCCCATTATTGAATTTATTTTGATTTTTTTTTATATTTTTTGATTAAAACAGAATGTAATTCATCGTTTGCCTTGGGAAACATAGAGCGAAAGCCATCCATTGTCAAGAAAAGTTCATTTATAGTCACTCATGCCTAGAAAAGCCTTATTACTCGCTTTAAATGCTTTTATAATCCTATAATTGAATTTAATTTGAATTTTTTACATATTTTGATTAAAACAGATTGTAATTAAATGTTTTCCTCGGGAAACGTGATGTGAAAGCCATCCATTGTCAAGAAAAGATCATTTATAGTCACTCATGCCTATAAAAGCTTTATTACTCGGTTGAAATGATTTTATAATCCCATTATTGAATTTATTTTGAATTTTTTTTACATTTTTCTGTTAAAACAGATTGTAATTGTTTGTTTACCTTGGGAAACATGGAGCGACGGCCGGCCATTGTCAAGAAAAGTTCATTTATAGTCACTCATGCCTAGAGAAGCCTTATTACTCGGTTTAAATGCCTTTATAATCCCATTATTGAATTTAATTTGAATATTTTTTACATTTTTTGATTGAAACAGATTCTAATTGATTGTTTGCCTCAGAAAACGTGAAGCGAAAGCCATCCACTGTCAAGAAAAGATCATTTATAGTCACTCACGCCTATAAAAGCCTTAATAGTCGCTTTAAATGCTTTTATAATCCCATAATTGAATTTAATTTGAATATTTTTACATTTTTTGATTAAAACAGATTGTAATTGATTGTTTGCCTTAAGAAACGTGGAGCGAAAGCCATCCATTGTCAAGAAAAGTTCATTTATAGTCACTCATGCCTAGAAAAGCCTTATTACTCGGTTTAAAAGCTTTTATAATCCCATTATTGAATTTATTTTAAATTTTTTTTACATTGTTTGATTAAAACAGATTGTAATTGATCGTTTGCCTCGGGAAACATGGAGCGAAAGCCATCAATTGTCAAGAAAAGTTCACTTATAGTCACTCATGCCTAGAAAAGCTTTATTACTTGCTTTAAATGCTTTTATAATCCTATAATTGAATTTAATTTGAATTTTTTACGTATTTTGATTAAAACAGATTGTAATTAATTGTTTTCCTCGGGAAACGTGAAGCGAAAGCCATCCATTGACCAAAAAAGTTCATTTATAGTCACTCATGCCTAGAAAAGCCTTATTACTCGGTTTAAATGCCTTTATAATCCCATTATTAAATTTATTTTCAATATTTTTTACATTTTTTGATTGAAACAGATTCTAATTGATTGTTTGCCTCAGAAAACGCGAAGCCAAAGCCATCCACTGTCAAGAAAAGTTCATTTATAATCACTCATGCCTATAACAGCCTTAATACTCGCTTTAAATGCTTTTATAATCTCATACTTGAATTTAATTTGAATACTTTTACATTTTTTGATTAAAACAGATTGTAATTGATTGTTTGCCTCGACAAAAATGGAGCGAAAGCCATCCATTGTCAAGAAAAGTTCATTTATAATCACTCATGCCTAGAAAAGCCTTATTACTCGGTTTAAAAGCTTTTATAATCCCATTATTGAATTTATTTTGAGTTTTTTTTACATTTTTTGATTAAAACAGATTGTAATTGATTATTTACCCGGGAAACATGGAGCGAAAGCCATCCATTGTCAAGAAAAGTTCATTTATAGTCACTCATACCTAGAAAAGCCTTATTACTCGGTTTAAATGCCTTTATAATCCCATTATTGAATTTATTTTAATTTTTTTTTACATTTTTTGATTAAAACAGATTCTAGTTGATTGTTTGCCTCGGGAAACTTGGAGCGAAAGCCATCCATTGTCAAGAAGAGATCATTTATAGTCACTCATGCCTAGAAAAGCCTTATTACTCGGTTTAAAAGCTTTTATAATCCCATTATTGAATTTATTTTGATTGTTTTTTTATATTTTTTGATTAAAATAGATTGTAATTCATCGTTTGCCTTGGGAAACATGTAGCGAAAGCCATCCATTGTCAAGAAAAGTTCATTTATAGTCACTCATGCCTAGAAAAGCCTTATTACTCGCTTTAAATGCTTTTATAATCCTATAATTGAATTTAATTTGAATTTTTTACATATTTTGATTAAAACAGATTGTAATTAAATGTTTTCCTCGGGAAACGTGATGTGAAAGCCATCCATTGTCAAGAAAAGATCATTTATAGTCACTCATGCCTAGAAAAGCTTTATTACTCGGTTTAAATGATTTTATAATCCCATTATTGAATTTATTTTGAATTTTTTTTACATTTTTTGATTAAAATAGATTGTAATTGTTTGTTTACCTTGGGAAACATGGAGCGACGGCCGGCCATTGTCAAGAAAAGTTCATTTATAGTCACTCATGCCTAGAGAAGCCTTATTACTCGGTTTAAATGCCTTTATAATCCCATTATTGAATTTAATTTGAATATTTTTTACATTTTTTGATTGAAATAGATTCTAATTGATTGTTTGCCTCAGAAAACGCGAAGCGAAAGCCATCCACTGTCAAGAAAAGATCAGTTATAGTCACTCAAGCCTATAAAAGCCTTAATAGTCGCTTTAAATGCTTTTATAATCCCATAATTGAATTTAATTTGAATATTTTTACATTTTTTGATTAAAACAGATTGTAATTGATTGTTTGCCTTAAGAAACGTGGAGCGAAAGCCATCCATTGTCAAGAAAAGTTCATTTATAGTCACTCATGCCTAGAAAAGCCTTATTACTCGGTTTAAAAGCTTTTATAATCCCATTATTGAATTTATTTTAAATTTTTTTTACATTGTTTGATTAAAACAGATTGTAATTGATCGTTTGCCTCGGGAAACATGGAGCGAAAGCCATCAATTGTCAAGAAAAGTTCACTTATAGTCACTCATGCCTAGAAAAGCTTTATTACTTGCTTTAAAGGCTTTTATAATCCTATAATTGAATTTAATTTGAATTTTTTACGTATTTTGATTAAAACAGATTGTAATTAATTGTTTTCCTCGGGAAACGTGAAGCGAAAGCCATCCATTGACCAAAAAAGTTCATTTATAGTCACTCATGCCTAGAAAAGCCTTATTACTCGGTTTAAATGCCTTTATAATCCCATTATTGAATTTATTTTGAATATTTTTTACATTTTTTGATTGAAACAGATTCTAATTGATTGTTTGCCTCAAAAAACGCGAAGCGAAAGTCATCCACTGTCAAGAAAAGTTCATTTATAATCACTCATGCCTATAAAAGCCTTAATACTCGCTTTAAATGCTTTTATAATCTCATACTTGAGTTTAATTTGAATACTTTTACATTTTTTGATTAAAACAGATTGTAATTGATTGTTTGCCTCGGGAAACATGGAGCGAAAGCCATCTATTGTCAAGAAAAGATCGTTTATAGTCACTCATGCCTAGAAAAGCCTTATTACTCGGTTTCAAAGCTTTTATAATCCAATTATTAAATTTATTTTGAATTTTTTTTACATTTTTTGATTAAAACAGATTGTAATTGATTTTTTACCTCGGGAAACATGGAGCGATGGCCATCCATTGTCAAGAAAAGTTCATTTATAGTCACTCATGCCTAGAAAAGACTTATTACTCGGTTTAAATGCCTTTATAATCCCATTATTGAATTTCTTTTGAATATTTTGTTACATTTTTTGATTGAAGCAGATTCTAATTGATTGTTTGCCTCAGAAAACGCGAAGCGAAAGCCATTCACTGTCATGAAAAGTTCATTTATAGTCACTCATGCCTATAAAAGCCTTAATACTCGCTTTAAATTCTTTTATAATCCCACAATTGAATTTAATTTGAATATTTTTACATTTTTTTATTAAAACAGATTGTAATTGATTGTTCGCCTCGGGAAACGTGGAGCGAAAGCCATCCATTGTCAAGAAAAGTTCATTTATAGTCACACATGCCTAGAAAAGCCTTATTACTCGGTTTAAATGCTTTTATAATCCCATTATTGAATTTATTTTGAATTATTTTTACATTTTTTGATTAAAACATATTGTAATTGATTGTTTGCCTCCGGAAACCTGGAGCGAAAGCCATCCTTTGTCAAGAACAATTCTTTTATAGTCACTCATGCCTAGAAAAGCCTTATTACTCGGTTTAAATGCCTTTATAATCCCATTATTGATATTATTTTGAATTTTTTTTTACATTTTTTGATTAAAACAGATTTTAATTGATTGTTTGCCTCGGGAAACATGGAGCGAAAGCCATCCATTGTCAAGAAAAGTTCATTTGTAGTCACTCATGCCTAGAAAAGCCTTATTACTCGCTTTAAATACTTTTATAATCCCATTATTGAATTTATTTTGAATATTTTTTACATTTTTTGATTGAAACAGATTCTAATTGATTGTTTGCCTCAGAAGACGCTAAGCGAAAGCCATCCATTGTCAAGAAAAGTTCATTTATAGTCACTCATGCCTGGAAAAGCCATATTACTCGCTTTAAGTGCTTTTATAATCGCATAATTGAATTTAATTTCAATTTTTTACATTTTTTGATTCACACAGATTGTAATTAATTGTTTTCCCCGAGAAACATGGAGAGAAAGCCATCCATTGCCAAGAAAAGTTCATTTATAGTCACTCATGCCTAGAAAAGCCTTATTACTCGGTCGAAATGCTTTTATAATCCCATTATTAAATTTATTTTGAATTGTTTTTACATTTTTTGATTAAAACATATTGTAATTGATTGTTTGCCTCAGGAAACCTGGAGCGAAGGCCATCCATTGTCAAGAAAAGATCATTTACAGTCACTCATGGCTAGAAAAGCCTTATTACTCGGTTTAAATGCTTTTATAATCTCATTATTAAATTTATTTTGAATTGTTTTTTCATTTTTTGATTAAAACATACTGTAATTGATTGTTTGCCATGGGAAACATGGAGCGAAAGCCATCCATTATCAAGAAAAGTTCATTTACAATCACTCATGCCTAGAAAAGCCTTATTACTCGGTTTAAATGCCTTTATAATCCCATAATTGAATTTATTTTGAATTTTTTTTTATATTTTTTGATTAAAACAGATTGTAATTGATTGTTTACCTTGGGAAACGTGGAGCGAAAGCCATCCATTGTCAAGCAAAGATCATTTACAGCCACTCATGCCTACAAAAGCCTTATTACTCGGTTTAAATGCTTTTATAATCCCATTACTGAATTTATTTTGAATATTTTTTATAATTTTTGATTGAAACAAATTCTAATTGATTGTTTGCCTCAGAAAACGAGAAGCGAAAGCCATCCACTGTCAAGAAAAGTTCATTTATAGTCACTCATGCCTATAAAAGCCTTAATACTCGCTTTAAATGCTTTTATAATCCCATAATTGAATTTAATTTGAATATTTTTACATTTTTTTATTAAAACAGACTATAATTGATTGTTTGCCTCGGGAAACGTGGAGTGAAATCCATCCATTGTCAAGAAAAGTTCATTTATAGTCACTCATGCCTAGAAAAGCCTTATTACTCGGTTTAAATGCTTTTATAATCCCATTATTGAATTTATTTTGAATTGTTTTTATATTTTTTTATAAAACATATTGTAATTGATTGTTTGCCTCAGGAAACATGGAGCGAAAGCCATCCATTATCAAGAAAAGTTCATGTATAGTCACTCATGCTTAGAAAAGCCTTATTACTCGATTTAAATGCCTTTATAATCCTATTATTGAATTTATTTTGAATTTTTTTTACATTTTTTGATTAAAACAGATTGTAATTGATTGTTTACCTCTGGAAACGTGGAGCGAAAGCCATCCATTGTCAAGAAAAGATCATTTACAGTCACTCATGCCTAGAAAAGCCTTATTACTCGGTTTAAATGCTTTTATAATCCCATTATTGATATTGTTTTAAATTGTTTTTACATTTTTTGATTAAAACATATTGTAATTGATTGTTTGCCATGGTAAACAAGGAGCGAAAGCCATCCATTGTCAAGAAAAGTTAATTTACAGTCACTTATGCCTAGAAAAGCCTTATTACTCGATTTAAATGCCTTTATAATCCCATTATTGAATTTATTTTGAATATTTTTTATAATTTTTGATTGAAAAAGATTCTAATTGATTGTTTGGCTCAGAAAACGCGAAGCGAAAGCCATCCACTGTCAAGAAAAGTTCATTTATAGTCACTCATGCCTATAAAAGCCTTAATACTCGCTTTAAATGCTTTTATAATCCCACAATTGAATTTAATTTGAATATTTTTACATTTTTTGATTAAAACAGATTGTAATTGATTGTTTGCCTCGAGAAACGTGGAACGAAAGCCATCCATTGTCAAGAAAAGTTCATTTATAGTCACCCATGCCTAGAAAAGCCTTATTACTCGGTTTAAATGCTTTTATAATCCCATTATTGAATTTATTTTGAATTGTTTTTACATTTTTTTATAAAACATATTGTAATTGATTGTTTGCCTCAGGAAACATGGAGCGAAAGCCATCCATTATCAAGAAAAGTTCATGTATAGTCACTCATGCCTAGAAAAGCCTTATTACTCGGTTTAAATGCCTTTATAATTCCATTATTGAATTTATTTTAAATTTTTTTTATATTTTTTGATTAAAACAGATTGTAATTGATTGTTTACCTCGGGAAACGTGGAGCGAAAGCCATCCATTGTCAAGAAAAGATCATTTACAGTCACTCATGCCTAGAAAAGCGTTATTACTCGGTTTAAATGCTTTTATAATCCCATTATTAAATTTATTTTGAATTGTTTTTTCATTTTTTGATTAAAACATACTGTAATTGATTGTTTGCGTTGGGAAACGTGGAGCGAAAGCCATCCATTATCAAGAAAAGTTCATTTACAATCACTCATGCCTAGAAAAGCCTTATTACTCGGTTTAAATGCCTTTATAATCCCATAATTGAATTTATTTTGAATTTTTTTTATATTTTTTGATTAAAACAGATTGTAATTGATTGTTTACCTCGAGAAACGTGGAGCGAAAGCCATCCATTGTCAAGAAAAGATCATTTACAGTCACTCATGCCTACAAAAGCCTTATTACTCGGTTTAAATGCTTTTATAATCCCATTACTTAATTTATTTTGAATATTTTTTATAATTTTTGATTGAAACAAATTCTAATTGATTGTTTGCCTCAGAAAACGCGAAGCGAAGGCCATCCACTGTCAAGAAAAGTTCATTTATAGTCACTCATGCCTATAAAAGCATTAATACTCGCTTTAAATGCTTTTATAATCCCATAATTGAATTTAATTTGAATATTTTTACATTTTTTGATTAAAACAGACTATAATTGATTGTTTGCCTCGGAAAATGTGGAGTGAAAGCCATCCATTGTCAAGAAAAGTTCATTTATAGTCACTCATGCCTAGAAATGCCTTATTACTCGGTTTAAATTGTTTTATAATCCCATTATTGAATTAATTTTGAATTGTTTTTATATTTTTTTATAAAACATATTGTAATTGATTGTTTGCCTCAGGAAACATGGAGCGAAATCCATCCATTATCAAGAAAAGTTCATGTATAGTCACTCATGCCTAGAAAAGCCTTATTACTCGATTTAAATGCCTTTATAATCCTATTATTGAATTTATTTTGAATTTTTTTTATATTTTTTGATTAAAGCAGATTGTAATTGATTGTTTACCTCAGGAAACGTGGAGCGAAAGCCATCCATTGTCAAGAAAAGATCATTTACAGTCACTCATGCCTAGAAAAGCCTTATTACTCGGTTTAAATGCTTTTATAATCCCATTATTGAATTTGTTTTGAATTGTTTTTACATTTTTTGACTAAAACATATTGTAATTGATTGTTTGCCTTAGGAAACAAGGAGCGAAAGCCATCCATTATTAAGAAAAGTTCATTTACAGTCACTCATGCCGAGAAAAGCCTTATTACTCGGTTTAAATGCCTTTATAATCCCATTATTGAATTTATTTTGAATTTTTTTTACATTTTTGATTAAAACAGATTGTAATTGATTGTTTACCTCGGGAAACGTGGAGTGAAAGCCATCCATTGTCAAGAAAAGTTCATTTATAGTCACTCATGCCTAGAAAAGCCTTATTACTCGGTTTAAATGCTTTTATAATCCCATTATTGAATTTTATTTGAATTGTTTTTACATTTTTTGATTAAAACATATTGTAATTGATTGTTGGCCTCAGGAAACTTGGAGCGAAAGCCATCCATTGTCAAGAAAAGTTCATTTATAGTCACTCATGCCTAGAAAAGCCTTATTACTCGGTTTAAATGCCTTTATAATCCCATTATTGAATTTATTTTGAATTTTTTTTACATTTTTGATTAAAACAGATTGTAATTGATTGTTTACTTTGGGAAACGTGGAGCGAAAGCCATCCATTGTCAAGAAAAGATCATTTACAGTCACTCATGCCTAGAAAAGCGTTATTACTCGGTTTAAATTCTTTTATAATCCCATTATTAAATTTATTTTGAATTGTTTTTTCATTTTTTGATTAAAACATACTGTAATTGATTGTTTGCCTTGGGAAACATGGAGCGAAAGCCATCCATTATCAAGAAAAGTTCATTTACAATCACTCATGCCTAGAAAAGCCTTATTACTCGGTTGAAATGCCTTTATAATCCCATTATTGAATTTATTTTGAATTGTTTTTACATTTTTTATAAAACATATTGTAATTGATTGTTTGCCTCTGGAAACATGGAGCGAATGCCATCCATTGTCAAGAAAAGTTCATTTATAGTCAATCATGCCAAGAAAAGCCTTATTACTCGGTTTAAATGCCTTTATAATCCCATTATTGAATTTATTTTGAATTTTTTTTACATTTTTTGATTAAAACAGATTTTAATTGATTGTTTACCTCGGGAAACTTGGAGCGAAAGCCATCCATTGTCAAGAAAAGTTCATTTGTAGTCACTCATGGCTAGAAAAGCCTTATTACTAGCTTTAAATGCTTTTATAATCCCATTATTGAATTTATTTTGAATATTTTTTACATTTTTTTATTGAAACAGATTCTAATTGATTGTTTGCCTCAGAAGACACTTAGCGAAAGCCATCCATTGTCAAAAAAAGTTCATTTATAGTCACTCATGCCTGGAAAAGCCATATTACTCGCTTTAAATGCTTTTATAATCCCATAATTGAATTTAATTTCAATTTTTTACATTTTTTGATTCAAACAGATTGTAATTAATTGTTTTTCTCGAGAAACGTGAAGCCAAAGCCATCAACTGACAAGAACAGTTCATTTATAATCATTAATGCCTACGAAAGCTTTATTACTCGCTTTAAATGCTTTTATAGTCCCATAATTGAATTTAATATGAATTTTTTACATTTTTGATTAAAACAGATTGTAATTGATTGTTTGCCTTGAGAAACATGGAGCGAAAGCCATCCATTGAAAAGAAAAGTTCATTTATAGCCACTCATGCCTGGAAAAGCCTTATTACTCGGTTTAAATGCCTTTATAATCCCATTATTGAATTTATTTTGAACTTTTTTTATATATTTTTAATTAAAACAGATTGTAATTGATCGTTTGCCTCGGGAAACATGGAGCCAAAGCCATCCATTGTCAAGAAAAGATCATTTACAGTCACTCATGCCGAGAAAAGCCTTATTATTCGGTTTAAATGCCTTTATAATCCCATTATTGAATTTATTTTGAATGTTTTTTACATTTTTTGATTAAAACAGATTGTAATTGATTGTTTGCCTCGGGAAACGTGGAGCGAAAGCCATCCATTGTCAAGAAAAGATCAATTATAGTCACTCATGCCTAGAAAAGCCTTATTACTCGGTTTAAATGCTTTTATAATCCCATTATTAAATTTATTTTGAATTGTTTTTACATTTTTTATAAAACATATTGTAATTGATTGTTTGCCTCTGGAAACATGGAGCGAAAGCCATCCATTGTCAAGAAAAGTTCATTTATAGTCAATCATGCCAAGAAAAGCCTTATTACTCGGTTTAAATGCCTTTACAATCCTATTATTGAATTTATTTTGAATTTTTTTTACATTTTTTGATTAAAACAGATTGTAATTGATTGTTTACCTCGGGAAACGTGGAGCGAAAGCCATCCATTGTCAAGAAAAGATCATTTACAGTCACTCATGCCTAGAAAAGCCTTATTACTCGGTTTAAATGCTTTTATAATCCCATTATTGAATTTGTTTTGAATTGTTTTTACATTTTTTGATTAAAACATATTGTAATTGATTGTTTGCCATGGTAAACAAGGAGCGAAAGCCATCCATTGTCAAGAAAAGTTAATTTACAGTCACTTATGCCTAGAAAAGCCTTATTACTCGATTTAAATGCCTTTATAATCCCATTATTGAATTTATTTTGAATATTTTTTATAATTTTTGATTGAAAAAGATTCTAATTGATTGTTTGGCTCAGAAAACGCGAAGCGAAAGCCATCCACTGTCAAGAAAAGTTCATTTATAGTCACTCATGCCTATAAAAGCCTTAATACTCGCTTTAAATGCTTTTATAATCCCACAATTGAATTTAATTTGAATATTTTTACATTTTTTGATTAAAACAGATTGTAATTGATTGTTTGCCTCGAGAAACGTGGAACGAAAGCCATCCATTGTCAAGAAAAGTTCATTTATAGTCACCCATGCCTAGAAAAGCCTTATTACTCGGTTTAAATGCTTTTATAATCCCATTATTGAATTTATTTTGAATTGTTTTTACATTTTTTTATAAAACATATTGTAATTGATTGTTTGCCTCAGGAAACATGGAGCGAAAGCCATCCATTATCAAGAAAAGTTCATGTATAGTCACTCATGCCTAGAAAAGCCTTATTACTCGGTTTAAATGCCTTTATAATTCCATTATTGAATTTATTTTAAATTTTTTTTTATATTTTTTGATTAAAACAGATTGTAATTGATTGTTTACCTCGGGAAACGTGGAGCGAAAGCCATCCATTGTCAAGAAAAGATCATTTACAGTCACTCATGCCTAGAAAAGCGTTATTACTCGGTTTAAATGCTTTTATAATCCCATTATTAAATTTATTTTGAATTGTTTTTTCATTTTTTGATTAAAACATACTGTAATTGATTGTTTGCCTTGGGAAACGTGGAGCGAAAGCCATCCATTATCAAGAAAAGTTCATTTACAATCACTCATGCCTAGAAAAGCCTTATTACTCGGTTTAAATGCCTTTATAATCCCATAATTGAATTTATTTTGAATTTTTTTTATATTTTTTGATTAAAACAGATTGTAATTGATTGTTTACCTCGAGAAACGTGGAGCGAAAGCCATCCATTGTCAAGAAAAGATCATTTACAGTCACTCATGCCTACAAAAGCCTTATTACTCGGTTTAAATGCTTTTATAATCCCATTACTTAATTTATTTTGAATATTTTTTATAATTTTTGATTGAAACAAATTCTAATTGATTGTTTGCCTCAGAAAACGCGAAGCGAAGGCCATCCACTGTCAAGAAAAGTTCATTTATAGTCACTCATGCCTATAAAAGCATTAATACTCGCTTTAAATGCTTTTATAATCCCATAATTGAATTTAATTTGAATATTTTTACATTTTTTGATTAAAACAGACTATAATTGATTGTTTGCCTCGGAAAATGTGGAGTGAAAGCCATCCATTGTCAAGAAAAGTTCATTTATAGTCACTCATGCCTAGAAATGCCTTATTACTCGGTTTAAATTGTTTTATAATCCCATTATTGAATTAATTTTGAATTGTTTTTATATTTTTTTATAAAACATATTGTAATTGATTGTTTGCCTCAGGAAACATGGAGCGAAATCCATCCATTATCAAGAAAAGTTCATGTATAGTCACTCATGCCTAGAAAAGCCTTATTACTCGATTTAAATGCCTTTATAATCCTATTATTGAATTTATTTTGAATTTTTTTTATATTTTTTGATTAAAGCAGATTGTAATTGATTGTTTACCTCAGGAAACGTGGAGCGAAAGCCATCCATTGTCAAGAAAAGATCATTTACAGTCACTCATGCCTAGAAAAGCCTTATTACTCGGTTTAAATGCTTTTATAATCCCATTATTGAATTTGTTTTGAATTGTTTTTACATTTTTTGACTAAAACATATTGTAATTGATTGTTTGCCTTAGGAAACAAGGAGCGAAAGCCATCCATTATTAAGAAAAGTTCATTTACAGTCACTCATGCCGAGAAAAGCCTTATTACTCGGTTTAAATGCCTTTATAATCCCATTATTGAATTTATTTTGAATTTTTTTTACATTTTTGATTAAAACAGATTGTAATTGATTGTTTACCTCGGGAAACGTGGAGTGAAAGCCATCCATTGTCAAGAAAAGTTCATTTATAGTCACTCATGCCTAGAAAAGCCTTATTACTCGGTTTAAATGCTTTTATAATCCCATTATTGAATTTTATTTGAATTGTTTTTACATTTTTTGATTAAAACATATTGTAATTGATTGTTGGCCTCAGGAAACTTGGAGCGAAAGCCATCCATTGTCAAGAAAAGTTCATTTATAGTCACTCATGCCTAGAAAAGCCTTATTACTCGGTTTAAATGCCTTTATAATCCCATTATTGAATTTATTTTGAATTTTTTTTACATTTTTGATTAAAACAGATTGTAATTGATTGTTTACTTCGGGAAACGTGGAGCGAAAGCCATCCATTGTCAAGAAAAGATCATTTACAGTCACTCATGCCTAGAAAAGCGTTATTACTCGGTTTAAATGCTTTTATAATCCCATTATTAAATTTATTTTGAATTGTTTTTTCATTTTTTGATGAAAACATACTGTAATTGATTGTTTGCCTTGGGAAACATGGAGCGAAAGCCATCCATTATCAAGAAAAGTTCATTTACAATCACTCATGCCTAGAAAAGCCTTATTACTCGGTTTAAATGCCTTTATAATCCCATAATTGAATTTATTTTGAATTTTTTTTACATTTTTTGATTAAAACAGATTGTAATTGATTGTTTACCTCGAGAAACGTGAAGCGAAAGCCATCCATTGTCAAGAAAAGATCATTTACAGTCACTCATGCCTACAAAAGCCTTATTACTCGGTTTAAATGCTTTTATAATCCCATTACTTAATTTATTTTGAATATTTTTTATAATTTTTGATTGAAACAAATTCTAATTGATTGTTTGCCTCAGAAAACGCGAAGCGAAGGCCATCCACTGTCAAGAAAAGTTCATTTATAGTCACTCATGCCTATAAAAGCATTAATACTCGCTTTAAATGCTTTTATAATCCCATAATTGAATTTAATTTGAATATTTTTACATTTTTTGATTAAAACAGACTATAATTGATTGTTTGCCTCGGAAAATGTGGAGTGAAAGCCATCCATTGTCAAGAAAAGTTCATTTATAGTCACTCATGCCTAGAAATGCCTTATTACTCGGTTTAAATTGTTTTATCATCCCATTATTGAATTTATTTTGAATTGTTTTTATATTTTTTTATAAAACATATTGTAATTGATTGTTTGCCTCAGGAAACATGGAGCGAAAGCCATCCATTATCAAGAAAAGTTCATGTATAGTCACTCATGCCTAGAAAAGCCTTATTACTCGATTTAAATGCCTTTATAATCCTATTATTGAATTTATTTTGAATTTTTTTTAAATTTTTTGATTAAAACAGATTGTAATTGATTGTTTACCTCAGGAAACGTGGAGCGAAAGCCATCCATTGTCAAGAAAAGATCATTTACAGTCACTCATGCCTAGAAAAGCCTTATTACTCGGTTTAAATGCTTTTATAATCCCATTATTGAATTTGTTTTGAATTGTTTTTACATTTTTTGACTAAAACATATTGTAATTGATTGTTTGCCTTAGGAAACAAGGAGCGAAAGCCATCCATTATCAAGAAAAGTTCATTTACAGTCACTCATGCCGAGAAAAGCCTTATTACTCGGTTTAAATGCCTTTATAATCCTATTATTGAATTTATTTTGAATTTATTTTACATTTTTTGATTAAAACAGATTGTAATTGATTGTTTACCTCGGGAAACGTGGAGCGAAAGCCATCCATTGTCAAGAAAAGATCATTTACAGTCACTCATGCCTAGAAAAGCCTTATTACTCGGTTTAAATGCTTTTATAATCCCATTATTGAATTTGTTTTGAATTGTTTTTACATTTTTTGATTAAAACATATTGTAATTGATTGTTTGCCATGGTAAACAAGGAGCGAAAGCCATCCATTGTCAAGAAAAGTTCATTTACAGTCACTTATGCCTAGAAAATCCTTATTACTCGATTTAAATGCCTTTATAATCCCATTATTGAATTTATTTTGAATATTTTTTATAATTTTTGATTGAAAAAGATTCTAATTGATTGTTTGGCTCAGAAAACACGAAGCGAAAGCCATCCACTGTCAAGAAAAGTTCATTTATAGTCACTCATGCCTATAAAAGCCTTAATACTCGCTTTAAATGCTTTTATAATCCCACAATTGAATTTAATTTAAATATTTTTACATTTTTTGATTAAAACAGATTGTAATTGATTGTTTGCCTCGAGAAACGTGGAACGAAAGCCATCCATTGTCAAGAAAAGTTCATTTATAGTCACCCATGCCTAGAAAAGCCTTATTACTCGGTTTAAATGCTTTTATAATCCCATTATTGAATTTATTTTGAATTGTTTTTACATTTTTTTATAAAACATATTGTAATTGATTGTTTGCCTCAGGAAACATGGACCGAAAGGCATCCATTATCAAGAAAAGTTCATGTATAGTCACTCATGCCTAGAAAAGCCTTATTACTCGGTTTAAATGCCTTTACAATTCCATTATTGAATTTATTTTAAATTTTTTTTACATTTTTTGATTAAAACAAATTGTAATTCATTGTTTACCTCGGGAAACGTGGAGCGAAAGCCATCCATTGTCAAGAAAAGATCATTTACAGTCACTCATGCCTAGAAAAGCGTTATTACTCGGTTTAAATGCTTTTATAATCCCATTATTAAATTTATTTTGAATTGTTTTTTCATTTTTTGATTAAAACATACTGTAATTAATTGTTTGCCTTGGGAAACATGGAGCGAAAGCCATCCATTATCAAGAAAAGTTCATTTACAATCACTCATGCCTAGAAAAGCCTTATTACTCGGTTTAAATGCCTTTATAATCCCATAATTGAATTTATTTTGAATTTTTTTTACATTTTTTGATTAAAACAGATTGTAATTGATTGTTTACCTCGAGAAACGTGGAGCGAAAGCCATCCATTGTCAAGAAAAGATCATTTACAGTCACTCATGCCTACAAAAGCCTTATTACTCGGTTTAAATGCTTTTATAATCCCATTACTTAATTTATTTTGAATATTTTTTATAATTTTTGATTGAAACAAATTCTAATTGATTGTTTGCCTCAGAAAACGCGAAGCGAAGGCCATCCACTGTCAAGAAAAGTTCATTTATAGTCACTCATGCCTATAAAAGCATTAATACTCGCTTTAAATGCTTTTATAATCCCATAATTGAATTTAATTTGAATATTTTTACATTTTTTGATTAAAACAGACTATAATTGATTGTTTGCCTCGGAAAATGTGGAGTGAAAGCCATCCATTGTCAAGAAAAGTTCATTTATAGTCACTCATGCCTAGAAATGCCTTATTACTCGGTTTAAATTGTTTTATAATCCCATTATTGAATTTATTTTGAATTGTTTTTATATTTTTTTATAAAACATATTGTAATTGATTGTTTGCCTCAGGAAACATGGAGCGAAAGCCATCCATTATCAAGAAAAGTTCATGTATAGTCACTCATGCCTAGAAAAGCCTTATTACTCGATTTAAATGCCTTTATAATCCTATTATTGAATTTATTTTGAATTTTTTTTATATTTTTTGATTAAAACAGATTGTAATTAATTGTTTACCTCAGGAAACGTGGAGCGAAAGCCATCCATTGTCAAGAAAAGATCATTTACAGTCACTCATGCCTAGAAAAGCCTTATTACTCGGTTTAAATGCTTTTATAATCCCATTATTGAATTTGTTTTGAATTGTTTTTACATTTTTTGACTAAAACATATTGTAATTGATTGTTTGCCTTAGGAAACAAGGAGCGAAAGCCATCCATTATCAAGAAAAGTTCATTTACAGTCACTCATGTCGAGAAAAGCCTTATTACTCGGTTTAAATGCCTTTATAGTCCCATTATTGAATTTATTTTGAATTTTTTTTACATTTTTGATTAAAACAGATTGTAATTGATTGTTTACCTCGGGAAACGTGGAGTGAAAGCCATCCATTGTCAAGAAAAGTTCATTTATAGTCACTCATGCCTAGAAAAGCCTTATTACTCGGTTTAAATGCTTTTATAATCCCATTATTGAATTTTATTTGAATTGTTTTTACATTTTTTGATTAAAACATATTGTAATTGATTGTTTGCCTCAGGAAACTTGGAGCGACAGCCATCCATTGTCAAGAAAAGTTCATTTATAGTCACTCATGCCTAGAAAAGCCTTATTACTCGGTTTAAATGCCTTTATAATCCCATGATTGAATTTATTTTGAATTTTTTTTACATTTTTGATTAAAACAGATTGTAATTGATTGTTTACCTCGAGAAACGTGGAGTGAAAGCCATCCATTGTCAAGAAAAGTTCATTTATAGTCACTCATGCCTAGAAAAGCCTTATTACTCGGTTTAAATGCTTTTATAATCCCATTATTGAATTTATTTTGAATTGTTTTTACATTTTTTATAAAACATATTGTAATTGATTGTTTGCCTCTGGAAACATGGAGCGAAAGCCATCCATTATCAAGAAAAGTTCATTTATAGTCAATCATGCCAAGAAAAGCCTTATTACTCGGTTTAAATGCCTTTATAATCCCATTATTGAATTTATTTTGAATTTTTTTTACATTTATTGATTAAAACAGATTTTAATTGATTGTTTACCTCGGGAAACTTGGAGCGAAAGCCATCCATTGTCAAGAAAAGTTCATTTGTAGTCACTCATGCCTAGAAAAGCCTTATTACTAGCTTTAAATGCTTTTATAATCCCATTATTGAATTTATTTTGAATATTTTTTACATTTTTTTATTGAAACAGATTCTAATTTATTGTTTGCCTCAGAAGACACTAAGCGAAAGCCATCCATTGTCAAAAAAAGTTCATTTATAGTCACTCATGCTTGGAAAAGCCATATTACTCGCTTTAAATGCTTTTATAATCCCATAATTGAATTTAATTTCAATTTTTTACATTTTTTGATTCAAACAGATTGTAATTAATTGTTTTTCTCGAGAAACGTGAAGCCAAAACCATCAACTGACAAGAACAGTTCATTTATAATCATTAATGCCTACGAAAGCTTTATTACTCGCTTTAAATGCTTTTATAGTCCCATAATTGAATTTAATATGAATTTTTTACATTTTTGATTAAAACAGATTGTAATTGATTGTTTGTCTTGAGAAACATGGAGCGAAAGCCATCCATTGAAAAGAAAAGTTCATTTATAGCCACTCATGCCTGGAAAAGCCTTATTACTCGGTTTAAATGCCTTTATAATCCCATTATTGAATTTATTTTAAACTTTTTTTATATATTTTTAATTAAAACAGATTGTAATTGATCGTTTGCCTCGGGAAACATGGAGCCAAAGCCATCCATTGTCAAGAAAAGATCATTTACAGTCACTCATGCCTAGAAAAGCCTTATTACTCGGTTTAAATGCCTTTATAATCCCATTATTGAATTTATTTTGAATGTTTTTTACATTTTTTGATTAAAACAGATTGTAATTGATTGTTTGCCTCGGGAAACGTGAAGCGAAAGCCATCCATTGTCAAGAAAAGATCAATTATAGTCACTCATGCCTAGAAAAACCTTATTACTCGATTTAAATGCTTTTATAATCCCATTATTGAATTTATTTTGAATTGTTTTTACATTTTTTATAAAACATATTGTAATTGATTGTTTGCCTCTGGAAACATGGAGCGAAAGCCATCCATTGTCAAGAAAAGTTCATTTATAGTCAATCATGCCAAGAAAAGCCTTATTACTCGGTTTAAATGCCTTTATAATCCTATTATTGAATTTATTTTGAATTTTTTTTACATTTTTTGATTAAAACAGATTGTAATTGATTGTTTACCTCGAGAAACGTGGAGCGAAAGCCATCCATTGTCAAGAAAAGATCATTTACAGTCACTCATGCCTAGAAAAGCCTTATTACTCGGTTTAAATGCTTTTATAATCCCATTATTGAATTTGTTTTGAATTGTTTTTACACTTTTTGATTAAAACATATTGTAATTGATTGTTTGCCATGGTAAACAAGCAGCGAAAGCCATCCATTGTCAAGAAAAGTTAATTTACAGTCACTTATGCCTAGAAAAACCTTATTACTCGATTTAAATGCCTTTATAATCCCATTATTGAATTTATTTTGAATATTTTTTATAATTTTTGATTGAAAAAGATTCTAATTGATTGTTTGGCTCAGAAAACGCGAAGCGAAAGCCATCCACTGTCAAGAAAAGTTCATTTATAGTCACTCATGCCTATAAAAGCCTTAATACTCGCTTTAAATGCTTTTATAATCCCACAATTGAATTTAATTTGAATATTTTTACATTTTTTGATTAAAACAGATTGTAATTGATTTTTTGCCTCGAGAAACGTGGAACGAAAGCCATCCATTGTCAAGAAAAGTTCATTTATAGTCACCCATGCCTAGAAAAGCCTTATTACTCGGTTTAAATGCTTTTATAATCCCATTATTGAATTTATTTTGAATTGTTTTTACATTTTTTTATAAAACATATTGTAATTGATTGTTTGCCTCAGGAAACATGGAGCGAAAGCCATCCATTATCAAGAAAAGTTCATGTATAGTCACTCATGCCTAGAAAAACCTTATTACTCGGTTTAAATGCCTTTATAATTCCATTATTGAATTTATTTTAAATTTTTTTTACATTTTTTGATTAAAACAGATTGTAATTGATTGTTTACCTCGGGAAACGTGGAGCGAAAGCCATCCATTGTCAAGAAAAGATCATTTACAGTCACTCATGCCTAGAAAAGCGTTATTACTCGGTTTAAATGCTTTTATAATCCCATTATTAAATTTATTTTGAATTTTTTTTCATTTTTTGATTAAAACATACTGTAATTGATTGTTTGCCTTGGGAAACATGGAGCGAAAGCCATCCATTATCAAGAAAAGTTCATTTACAATCACTCATGCCTAGAAAAGCCTTATTACTCGGTTTAAATGCCTTTATAATCCCATAATTGAATTTATTTTGAATTTTTTTAACATTTTTTGATTAAAACAGATTGTAATTGATTGTTTACCTCGAGAAACGTGGAGCGAAAGCCATCCATTGTCAAGAAAAGATCATTTACAGTCACTCATGCCTACAAAAGCCTTATTACTCGGTTTAAATGCTTTTATAATCCCATTACTGAATTTATTTTGAATATTTTTTATAGATTTTGATTGAAACAAATTCTAATTGATTGTTTGCCTCAGAAAACGCGAAGCGAAGGCCATCCACTGTCAAGAAAAGTTCATTTATAGTCACTTATGCCTATAAAAGCATTAACACTGGCTTTAAATGCTTTTATAATCCCATAATTGAATTTAATTTGAATATTTGTACATTTTTTTATTAAAACAGACTATAATTGATTGTTTGCCTCGGAAAATGTGGAGTGAAAGCCATCCATTGTCAAGAAAAGTTCATTTATAGTCACTCATGCCTAGAAATGCCTTATTACTCGGTTTAAATTGTTTTATAATCCCATTATTGAATTTATTTTGAATTGTTTTTATATTCTTTTATAAAACATATTGTAATTGATTGTTTGCCTCAGGAAACATGGAGCGAAAGCCATCCATTATCAAGAAAAGATCATTTACAGTCACTCATGCCTAGAAAAGCCTTATTACTCGGTTTAAATGCTTTTATAATCCCATTATTGAATTTGTTTTGAATTGTTTTGATTAAAACATATTGTAATTGATTGTTTGCCATGGTAAACAAGGAGCGAAAGCCATCCATTGTCAAGAAAAGTTAATTTACAGTCACTTATGCCTAGAAAAGCCTTATTACTCGATTTAAATGCCTTTATAATCCCATTATTGAATTTATTTTGAATATTTTTTATAATTTTTGATTGAAAAAGATTCTAATTGATTGTTTGGCTCAGAAAACGCGAAGCGAAAGCCATCCACTGTCAAGAAAAGTTCATTTATAGTCACTCATGCTTGGAAAAGCCATATTACTCGCTTTAAATGCTTTTATAATCCCATAATTGAATTTAATTTCAATTTTTTACATTTTTTGATTAAAACAGATTGTAATTAATTGTTTTTCTCGAGAAACGTGAAGCCAAAACCATCAACTGACAAGAACAGTTCATTTATAATCATTAATGCCTACGAAAGCTTTATTACTCGCTTTAAATGCTTTTATAGTCCCATAATTGAATTTAATATGAATTTTTTACATTTTTGATTAAAACAGATTGTAATTGATTGTTTGTCTTGAGAAACATGGAGCGAAAGCCATCCATTGAAAAGAAAAGTTCATTTATAGCCACTCATGCCTGGAAAAGCCTTATTACTCGGTTTAAATGCCTTTATAATCCCATTATTGAATTTATTTTAAACTTTTTTTATATATTTTTAATTAAAACAGATTGTAATTGATCGTTTGCCTCAGGAAACATGGAGCCAAAGCCATCCATTGTCAAGAAAAGATCATTTACAGTCACTCATGCCTAGAAAAGCCTTATTACTCGGTTTAAATGCCTTTATAATCCCATTATTGAATTTATTTTGAATGTTTTTTACATTTTTTGATTAAAACAGATTGTAATTGATTGTTTGCCTCGGGAAACGTGAAGCGAAAGCCATCCATTGTCAAGAAAAGATCAATTATAGTCACTCATGCCTAGAAAAACCTTATTACTCGATTTAAATGCTTTTATAATCCCATTATTGAATTTATTTTGAATTGTTTTTACATTTTTTATAAAACATATTGTAATTGATTGTTTGCCTCTGGAAACATGGAGCGAAAGCCATCCATTGTCAAGAAAAGTTCATTTATAGTCAATCATGCCAAGAAAAGCCTTATTACTCGGTTTAAATGCCTTTATAATCCTATTATTGAATTTATTTTGAATTTTTTTTACATTTTTTGATTAAAACAGATTGTAATTGATTGTTTACCTCGAGAAACGTGGAGCGAAAGCCATCCATTGTCAAGAAAAGATCATTTACAGTCACTCATGCCTAGAAAAGCCTTATTACTCGGTTTAAATGCTTTTATAATCCCATTATTGAATTTGTTTTGAATTGTTTTTACACTTTTTGATTAAAACATATTGTAATTGATTGTTTGCCATGGTAAACAAGCAGCGAAAGCCATCCATTGTCAAGAAAAGTTAATTTACAGTCACTTATGCCTAGAAAAACCTTATTACTCGATTTAAATGCCTTTATAATCCCATTATTGAATTTATTTTTAATATTTTTTATAATTTTTGATTGAAAAAGATTCTAATTGATTGTTTGGCTCAGAAAACGCGAAGCGAAAGCCATCCACTGTCAAGAAAAGTTCATTTATAGTCACTCATGCCTATAAAAGCCTTAATACTCGCTTTAAATGCTTTTATAATCCCACAATTGAATTTAATTTGAATATTTTTACATTTTTTGATTAAAACAGATTGTAATTGATTGTTTGCCTCGAGAAACGTGGAACGAAAGCCATCCATTGTGAAGAAAAGTTCATTTATAGTCACCCATGCCTAGAAAAGCCTTATTACTCGGTTTAAATGCTTTTATAATCCCATTATTGAATTTATTTTGAATTGTTTTTACATTTTTTTATAAAACATATTGTAATTGATTGTTTGCCTCAGGAAACATGGAGCGAAAGCCATCCATTATCAAGAAAAGTTCATGTATAGTCACTCATGCCTAGAAAAGCCTTATTACTCGGTTTAAATGCCTTTATAATTCCATTATTGAATTTATTTTAAATTTTTTTTACATTTTTTGATTAAAACAGATTGTAATTGATTGTTTACCTCGGGAAACGTGGAGCGAAAGCCATCCATTGTCAAAAAAGATCATTTACAGTCACTCATGCCTAGAAAAGCGTTATTACTCGGTTTAAATGCTTTTATAATCCCATTATTAAATTTATTTTGAATTGTTTTTTCATTTTTTCATTAAAACATACTGTAATTGATTGTTTGCCTTGGGAAACATGGAGCGAAAGCCATCCATTATCAAGAAAAGTTCATTTACAATCACTCATGCCTAGAAAAGCCTTATTACTCGGTTTAAATGCCTTTATAATCCCATAATTGAATTTATTTTGAATTTTTTTAACATTTTTTGATTAAAACAGATTGTAATTGATTGTTTACCTCGAGAAACGTGGAGCGAAAGCCATCCATTGTCAAGAAAAGATCATTTACAGTCACTCATGCCTACAAAAGCCTTATTACTCGGTTTAAATGCTTTTATAATCCCATTACTGAATTTATTTTGAATATTTTTTATAGATTTTGATTGAAACAAATTCTAATTGATTGTTTGCCTCAGAAAACGCGAAGCGAAGGCCATCCACTGTCAAGAAAAGTTCATTTATAGTCACTTATGCCTATAAAAGCATTAACACTGGCTTTAAATGCTTTTATAATCCCATAATTGAATTTAATTTGAATATTTGTACATTTTTTTATTAAAACAGACTATAATTGATTGTTTGCCTCGGAAAATGTGGAGTGAAAGCCATCCATTGTCAAGAAAAGTTCATTTATAGTCACTCATGCCTAGAAATGCCTTATTACTCGGTTTAAATTGTTTTATAATCCCATTATTGAATTTATTTTGAATTGTTTTTATATTCTTTTATAAAACATATTGTAATTGATTGTTTGCCTCAGGAAACATGGAGCGAAAGCCATCCATTATCAAGAAAAGATCATTTACAGTCACTCATGCCTAGAAAAGCCTTATTACTCGGTTTAAATGCTTTTATAATCCCATTATTGAATTTGTTTTGAATTGTTTTGATTAAAACATATTGTAATTGATTGTTTGCCATGGTAAACAAGGAGCGAAAGCCATCCATTGTCAAGAAAAGTTAATTTACAGTCACTTATGCCTAGAAAAGCCTTATTACTCGATTTAAATGCCTTTATAATCCCATTATTGAATTTATTTTGAATATTTTTTATAATTTTTGATTGAAAAAGATTCTAATTGATTGTTTGGCTCAGAAAACGCGAAGCGAAAGCCATCCACTGTCAAGAAAAGTTCATTTATAGTCACTCATGCCTATAAAAGCCTTAATACTCGCTTTAAATGCTTTTATAATCCCACAATTGAATTTAATTTGAATATTTTTACATTTTTTGATTAAAACAGATTGTAATTGATTGTTTGCCTCGAGAAACGTGGAACGAAAGCCATCCATTGTCAAGAAAAGTTCATTTATAGTCACCCATGCCTAGAAAAGCCTTATTACTCGGTTTAAATGCTTTTATAATCCCATTATTGAATTTATTTTGAATTGTTTTTACATTTTTTTATAAAACATATTGTAATTGATTGTTTGCCTCAGGAAACATGGAGCGAAAGCCATCCATTATCAAGAAAAGTTCATGTATAGTCACTCATGCCTAGAAAAGCCTTATTACTCGGTTTAAATGCCTTTATAATTCCATTATTGAATTTATTTTAAATTTTTTTTACATTTTTTGATCAAAACAGATTGTAATTGATTGTTTACCTCGGGAAACGTGGAGCGAAAGCCATCCATTGTCAAAAAAGATCATTTACAGTCACTCATGCCTAGAAAAGCGTTATTACTCGGTTTAAATGCTTTTATAATCCCATTATTAAATTTATTTTGAATTGTTTTTTCATTTTTTGATTAAAACAGATTGTAATTGATTGTTTACCTCGAGAAACGTGCAGCGAAAGCCATCCATTGTCAAGAAAAGATCATTTACAGTCACTCATGCCTACAAAAGCCTTATTACTCGGTTTAAATGCTTTTATAATCCCATTACTGAATTTATTTTGAATATTTTTTATAATTTTTGATTGAAACAAATTCTAATTGATTGTTTGCCTCAGAAAACGCGAAGCGAAGGACATCCACTGTCAAGAAAAGTTCATTTATAGTCACTCATGCCTATAAAAGCATTAACACTCGCTTTAAATGCTTTTATAATCCCATAATTGAATTTAATTTGAATATTTGTACATTTTTTGATTAAAACAGACTATAATTGATTGTTTGCCTCGGAAAATGTGGAGTGAAAGCCATCCATTGTCAAGAAAAGTTCATTTATAGTCACTCATGCCTAGAAATGCCTTATTACTCGGTTTAAATTGTTTTATAATCCCATTATTGAATTTATTTTGAATTGTTTTTTTATTTTTTTATAAAACATATTGTAATTGATTGTTTGCCTCAGGAAACATGGAGCGAAAGCCATCCATTATCAAGAAAAGTTCATGTATAGTCACGCATGCCTAGAAAAGCCTTATTACTCGATTTAAATGTCTTTATAATCCTATTATTGAATTTATTTTGAATTTTTTTTATATTTTTTGATTAAAACAGATTGTAATTGATTGTTTACCTCAGGAAACGTGGAGCGAAAGCCATCCATTGTCAAGAAAAGATCATTTACAGTCACTCATGCCTAGAAAAGCCTTATTTCTCGGTTTAAATGCTTTATAATCCCATTATTGAATTTATTTTGAATTGTTTTTATATTTTTTTATAAAACATATTGTAATTGATTGTTTGCCTCAGGAAACATGGAGCGAAAGCCATCCATTATCAAGAAAAGTTCATGTATAGTCACTCATGCCTAGAAAAGCCTTATTACTCGGTTTAAATGCCTTTATAATTCCATTATTGAATTTATTTTAAATTTTTTTTACATTTTTTGATTAAAACAGATTGTAATTGATTGTTTACCTCGGGAAACGTGGAGCGAAAGCCATCCATTGTCAAGAAAAGTTAATTTACAATCACTTATGCCTAGAAAAACCTTATTACTCGATTTAAATGCCTTTATAATCCCATTATTGAATTTATTTTGAATATTTTTTGTAATTTTTGATTGAAAAAGATTCTGATTGATTGTTTGGCTCAGAAAACGCGAAGCGAAAGCCATCCACTGTCAAGAAAAGTTCATTTATAGTCACTCATGCCTATAAAAGCCTTAATACTCGCTTTAAATGCTTTTATAATCCCACAATTGAATTTAATTTGAATATTTTTACATTTTTTGATTAAAACAGATTGTAATTGATTGTTTGCCTCGAGAAACGTGGAACGAAAGCCATCCATTGTCAAGAAAAGTTCATTTATAGTCACCCATGCCTAGAAAAGCCTTATTACTCGGTTTAAATGCTTTTATAATCCCATTATTGAATTTATTTTGAATTGTTTTTACATTTTTTTATAAAACATATTGTAATTGATTGTTTGCCTCAGGAAACATGGAGTGAAAGCCATCCATTATCAAGAAAAGTTCATGTATAGTCACTCATGCCTAGAAAAGCCTTATTACTCGGTTTAAATGCCTTTATAATTCCATTATTGAATTTATTTTAAATTTTTTTTACATTTTTTGATTAAAACAGATTGTAATTGATTGTTTACCTCGGGAAACGTGGAGCGAAAGCCATCCATTGTCAAAAAAGATCATTTACAGTCACTCATGCCTAGAAAAGCGTTATTACTCGGTTTAAATGCTTTTATAATCCCATTATTAAATTTATTTTGAATTGTTTTTTCATTTTTTGATTAAAACATACTGTAATTGATTGTTTGCCTTGGGAAACATGGAGCGAAAGCCATCCATTATCAAGAAAAGTTCATTTACAATCACTCATGCCTAGAAAAGCCTTATTACTCGGTTTAAATGCCTTTATAATCCCATAATTGAATTTATTTTGAATTTTTTTTACATTTTTTGATTAAAACAGATTGTAATTGATTGTTTACCTCGAGAAACGTGGAGCGAAAGCTATCCATTGTCAAGAAAAGATCATTTACAGTCACTCATGCCTACAAAAGCCTTATTACTCGGTTTAAATGCTTTTATAATCCCATTACTGAATTTATTTTGAATATTTTTTATAGATTTTGATTGAAACAAATTCTAATTGATTGTTTGCCTCAGAAAACGCGAAGCGAAGGCCATCCACTGTCAAGAAAAGTTCATTTATAGTCACTTATGCCTATAAAAGCATTAACACTGGCTTTAAATGCTTTTATAATCCCATAATTGAATTTAATTTGAATATTTGTACATTTTTTTATTAAAACAGACTATAATTGATTGTTTGCCTCGGAAAATGTGGAGTGAAAGCCATCCATTTATAGTCAAGAAAAGTTCATTTATAGTCACTCATGCCTAGAAATGCCTTATTACTCGGTTTAAATTGTTTTATAATCCCATTATTGAATTTATTTTGAATTGTTTTTATATTTTTTTATAAAACATATTGTAATTGATTGTTTGCCTCAGGAAACATGGAGCGAAAGCCATCCATTATCAAGAAAAGATCATTTACAGTCACTCATGCCTAGAAAAGCCTTATTACTCGGTTTAAATGCTTTTATAATCCCATTATTAAATTTATTTTGAATTGTTTTTTCATTTTTTGATGAAAACATACTGTAATTGATTGTTTGCCTTGGGAAACATGGAGCGAAAGCCATCCATTATCAAGAAAAGTTCATTTACAATCACTCATGCCTAGAAAAGCCTTATTACTCGATTTAAATGCCTTTATAATCCTATTATTGAATTTATTTTGAATTTTTTTTATATTTTTTGATTAAAACAGATTGTACTTGATTGTTTACCTCAGGAAACGTGGAGCGAAAGCCATCCATTGTCAAGAAAAGATCATTTACAGTCACTCATGCCTAGAAAAGCCTTATTACTCGGTTTAAATGCTTTTATAATCCCATTATTGAATTTGTTTTGAATTGTTTTTACATTTTTTGATTAAACCATATTGTAATTGATTGTTTGCCATGGTAAACATGGAGCGAAAGCCATCCATTGTCAAGAAAAGTTAATTTACAATCACTTATGCCTAGAAAAGCCTTATTACTCGATTTAAATGCCTTTATAATCCCATTATTGAATTTATTTTGAATATTTTTTGTAATTTTTGATTGAAAAAGATTCTAATTGATTGTTTGGCTCAGAAAACGCGAAGCGAAAGCCATCCACTGTCAAGAAAAGTTCATTTATAGTCACTCATGCCTATAAAAGCCTTAATACTCGCTTTAAATGCTTTTATAATCCCACAATTGAATTTAATTTGAATATTTTTACATTTTTTGATTAAAACAGATTGTAATTGATTGTTTGCCTCGAGAAACGTGGAACGAAAGCCATCCATTGTCAAGAAAAGTTCATTTATAGTCACCCATGCCTAGAAAAGCCTTATTACTCGGTTTAAATGCTTTTATAATCCCATTATTGAATTTATTTTGAATTGTTTTTACATTTTTTTATAAAACATATTGTAATTGATTGTTTGCCTCAGGAAACATGGAGCGAAAGCCATCCATTATCAAGAAAAGTTCATGTATAGTCACTCATGCCTAGAAAAGCCTTATTACTCGGTTTAAATGCCTTTATAATTCCATTATTGAATTTATTTTAAATTTTTTTTACATTTTTTGATTAAAACAGATTGTAATTGATTGTTTACCTCGGGAAACGTGGAGCGAAAGCCATCCATTGTCAAAAAAGATCATTTACAGTCACTCATGCCTAGAAAAGCGTTATTACTCGGTTTAAATGCTTTTATAATCCCATTATTAAATTTATTTTGAATTGTTTTTTCATTTTTTGATTAAAACATACTGTAATTGATTGTTTGCCTTGGGAAACATGGAGCGAAAGCCATCCATTATCAAGAAAAGTTCATTTACAATCACTCATGCCTAGAAAAGCCTTATTACTCGGTTTAAATGCCTTTATAATCCCATAATTGAATTTATTTTGAATTTTTTTTACATTTTTTGATTAAAACAGATTGTAATTGATTGTTTACCTCGAGAAACGTGGAGCGAAAGCCATCCATTGTCAAGAAAAGATCATTTACAGTCACTCATGCCTACAAAAGCCTTATTACTCGGTTTAAATGCTTTTATAATCCCATTACTGAATTTATTTTGAATATTTTTTATAGATTTTGATTGAAACAAATTCTAATTGATTGTTTGCCTCAGAAAACGCGAAGCGAAGGCCATCCACTGTCAAGAAAAGTTCATTTATAGTCACTTATGCCTATAAAAGCATTAACACTGGCTTTAAATGCTTTTATAATCCCATAATTGAATTTAATTTGAATATTTGTACATTTTTTTATTAAAACAGACTATAATTGATTGTTTGCCTCGGAAAATGTGGAGTGAAAGCCATCCATTGTCAAGAAAAGTTCATTTATAGTCACTCATGCCTAGAAATGCCTTATTACTCGGTTTAAATTGTTTTATAATCCCATTATTGAATTTATTTTGAATTGTTTTTTTATTTTTTTATAAAACATATTGTAATTGATTGTTTGCCTCAGGAAACATGGAGCGAAAGCCATCCATTATCAAGAAAAGTTCATGTATAGTCACGCATGCCTAGAAAAGCCTTATTACTCGATTTAAATGTCTTTATAATCCTATTATTGAATTTATTTTGAATTTTTTTTATATTTTTTGATTAAAACAGATTGTAATTGATTGTTTACCTCAGGAAACGTGGAGCGAAAGCCATCCATTGTCAAGAAAAGATCATTTACAGTCACTCATGCCTAGAAAAGCCTTATTTCTCGGTTTAAAAGCTTTATAATCCCATTATTGAATTTATTTTGAATTGTTTTTATATTTTTTTATAAAACATATTGTAATTGATTGTTTGCCTCAGGAAACAGGGAGCGAAAGCCATCCATTATCAAGAAAAGTTCATGTATAGTCACTCATGCCTAGAAAAGCCTTATTACTCGGTTTAAATGCCTTTATAATTCCATTATTGAATTTATTTTAAATTTTTTTTACATTTTTTGATTAAAACAGATTGTAATTGATTGTTTACCTCGGGAAACGTGGAGCGAAAGCCATCCATTGTCAAGAAAAGATCATTTACAGTCACTCATGCCTAGAAAAGCGTTATTACTCCGTTTAAATGCTTTTATAATCCCATTATTAAATTTATTTTGAATTGTTTTTTCATTTTTTGATGAAAACATACTGTAATTGATTGTTTGCCTTGGGAAACATGGAGCGAAAGCCATCCATTATCAAGAAAAGTTCATTTACAATCACTCATGCCTAGAAAAGCCTTATTACTCGGTTTAAATGCCTTTATAATCCCATAATTGAATTTATTTTGAATTTTTTTTACATTTTTTGATTAAAACAGATTGTAATTGATTGTTTACCTCGAGAAACGTGGAGCGAAAGCCAGCCATTGTCAAGAAAAGATCATTTACAGTCACTCATGCCTACAAAAGCCTTATTACTCGGTTTAAATGCTTTTATAATCCCATTACTGAATTTATTTTGAATATTTTTTATAATTTTTGATTGAAAAAACTTCTAATTGATTGTTTGCCTCAGAAAACGCGAAGCGAAGGCCATCCACTGTCAAGAAAAGTTCATTTATAGTCACTCATGCCTATAAAAGCATTAACACTCGCTTTAAATGCTTTTATAATCCCATAATTGAATTTAATTTGAATATTTTTACATATTTTGATTAAAACAGACTATAATTGATTGTTTGCCTCGGAAAATGTGGAGTGAAAGCCATCCATTGTCAAGAAAAGTTCATTTATAGTCACTCATGCCTAGAAATGCCTTATTACTCGGTTTAAATTGTTTTATAATCCCATTATTGAATTTATTTTGAATTGTTTTTATATTTTTTTATAAAACATATGGTAATTGATTGTTTGCCTCAGGAAACATGGAGCGAAAGCCATCCATTATCAAGAAAAGTTCATGTATAGTCACTCATGCCTAGAAAAGCCTTATTACTCGATTTAAATGCCTTTATAATCCTATTATTGAATTTATTTTGAATTTTTTTTATATTTTTTGATTAAAACAGATTGTACTTGATTGTTTACCTCAGGAAACGTGGAGCGAAAGCCATCCATTGTCAAGAAAAGATCATTTACAGTCACTCATGCCTAGAAAAGCCTTATTACTCGGTTTAAATGCTTTTATAATCCCATTATTGAATTTGTTTTGAATTGTTTTTACATTTTTTGATTAAACCATATTGTAATTGATTGTTTGCCATGGTAAACATGGAGCGAAAGCCATCCATTGTCAAGAAAAGTTAATTTACAATCACTTATGCCTAGAAAAACCTAATTACTCGATTTAAATGCCTTTATAATCCCATTATTGAATTTATTTTGAATATTTTTTGTAATTTTTGATTGAAAAAGATTCTAATTGATTGTTTGGCTCAGAAAACGCGAAGCGAAAGCCATCCACTGTCAAGAAAAGTTCATTTATAGTCACTCATGCCTATAAAAGCCTTAATACTCGCTTTAAATGCTTTTATAATCCCACAATTGAATTTAATTTGAATATTTTTACATTTTTTGATTAAAACAGATTGTAATTGATTGTTTGCCTCGAGAAACGTGGAACGAAAGCCATCCATTGTCAAGAAAAGTTCATTTATAGTCACCCATGCCTAGAAAAGCCTTATTACTCGGTTTAAATGCTTTTATAATCCCATTATTGAATTTATTTTGAATTGTTTTTACATTTTTTTATAAAACATATTGTAATTGATTATTTGCCTCAGGAAACATGGAGCGAAAGCCATCCATTATCAAGAAAAGTTCATGTATAGTCACTCATGCCTAGAAAAGCCTTATTACTCGGTTTAAATGCCTTTATAATTCCATTATTGAATTTATTTTAAATTTTTTTTACATTTTTTGATTAAAACAGATTGTAATTGATTGTTTACCTCGGGAAACGTGGAGCGAAAGCCATCCATTGTCAAAAAAGATCATTTACAGTCACTCATGCCTAGAAAAGCGTTATTACTCGGTTTAAATGCTTTTATAATCCCATTATTAAATTTATTTTGAATTGTTTTTTCATTTTTTGATTAAAACATACTGTAATTGATTGTTTGCCTTGGGAAACATGGAGCGAAAGCCATCCATTATCAAGAAAAGTTCATTTACAATCACTCATGCCTAGAAAAGCCTTATTACTCGGTTTAAATGCCTTTATAATCCCATAATTGAATTTATTTTGAATTTTTTTTACATTTTTTGATTAAAACAGATTGTAATTGATTGTTTACCTCGAGAAACGTGGAGCGAAAGCCATCCATTGTCAAGAAAAGATCATTTACAGTCACTCATGCCTACAAAAGCCTTATTACTCGGTTTAAATGCTTTTATAATCCCATTACTGAATTTATTTTGAATATTTTTTATAGATTTTGATTGAAACAAATTCTAATTGATTGTTTGCCTCAGAAAACGCGAAGCGAAGGCCATCCACTGTCAAGAAAAGTTCATTTATAGTCACTTATGCCTATAAAAGCATTAACACTGGCTTTAAATGCTTTTATAATCCCATAATTGAATTTAATTTGAATATTTGTACATTTTTTTATTAAAACAGACTATAATTGATTGTTTGCCTCGGAAAATGTGGAGTGAAAGCCATCCATTGTCAAGAAAAGTTCATTTATAGTCACTCATGCCTAGAAATGCCTTATTACTCGGTTTAAATTGTTTTATAATCCCATTATTGAATTTATTTTGAATTGTTTTTATATTTTTTTATAAAACATATTGTAATTGATTGTTTGCCTCAGGAAACATGGAGCGAAAGCCATCCATTATCAAGAAAAGATCATTTACAGTCACTCATGCCTAGAAAAGCCTTATTACTCGGTTTAAATGCTTTTATAATCCCATTATTGAATTTGTTTTGAATTGTTTTGATTAAAACATATTGTAATTGATTGTTTGCCATGGTAAACAAGGAGCGAAAGCCATCCATTGTCAAGAAAAGTTAATTTACAGTCACTTATGCCTAGAAAAGCCTTATTACTCGATTTAAATGCCTTTATAATCCCATTATTGAATTTATTTTGAATATTTTTTATAATTTTTGATTGAAAAAGATTCTAATTGATTGTTTGGCTCAGAAAACGCGAAGCGAAAGCCATCCACTGTCAAGAAAAGTTCATTTATAGTCACTCATGCCTATAAAAGCCTTAATACTCGCTTTAAATGCTTTTATAATCCCACAATTGAATTTAATTTGAATATTTTTACATTTTTTGATTAAAACAGATTGTAATTGATTGTTTGCCTCGAGAAACGTGGAACGAAAGCCATCCATTGTCAAGAAAAGTTCATTTATAGTCACCCATGCCTAGAAAAGCCTTATTACTCGGTTTAAATGCTTTTATAATCCCATTATTGAATTTATTTTGAATTGTTTTTACATTTTTTTATAAAACATATTGTAATTGATTGTTTGCCTCAGGAAACATGGAGCGAAAGCCATCCATTATCAAGAAAAGTTCATGTATAGTCACTCATGCCTAGAAAAGCCTTATTACTCGGTTTAAATGCCTTTATAATTCCATTATTGAATTTATTTTAAATTTTTTTTACATTTTTTGATCAAAACAGATTGTAATTGATTGTTTACCTCGGGAAACGTGGAGCGAAAGCCATCCATTGTCAAAAAAGATCATTTACAGTCACTCATGCCTAGAAAAGCGTTATTACTCGGTTTAAATGCTTTTATAATCCCATTATTAAATTTATTTTGAATTGTTTTTTCATTTTTTGATTAAAACAGATTGTAATTGATTGTTTACCTCGAGAAACGTGCAGCGAAAGCCATCCATTGTCAAGAAAAGATCATTTACAGTCACTCATGCCTACAAAAGCCTTATTACTCGGTTTAAATGCTTTTATAATCCCATTACTGAATTTATTTTGAATATTTTTTATAATTTTTGATTGAAACAAATTCTAATTGATTGTTTGCCTCAGAAAAGGCGAAGCGAAGGACATCCACTGTCAAGAAAAGTTCATTTATAGTCACTTATGCCTATAAAAGCATTAACACTCGCTTTAAATGCTTTTATAATCCCATAATTGAATTTAATTTGAATATTTGTACATTTTTTGATTAAAACAGACTATAATTGATTGTTTGCCTCGGAAAATGTGGAGTGAAAGCCATCCATTGTCAAGAAAAGTTCATTTATAGTCACTCATGCCTAGAAATGCCTTATTACTCGGTTTAAATTGTTTTATAATCCCATTATTGAATTTATTTTGAATTGTTTTTTTATTTTTTTATAAAACATATTGTAATTGATTGTTTGCCTCAGGAAACATGGAGCGAAAGCCATCCATTATCAAGAAAAGTTCATGTATAGTCACGCATGCCTAGAAAAGCCTTATTACTCGATTTAAATGTCTTTATAATCCTATTATTGAATTTATTTTGAATTTTTTTTATATTTTTTGATTAAAACAGATTGTAATTGATTGTTTACCTCAGGAAACGTGGAGCGAAAGCCATCCATTGTCAAGAAAAGATCATTTACAGTCACTCATGCCTAGAAAAGCCTTATTTCTCGGTTTAAATGCTTTATAATCCCATTATTGAATTTATTTTGAATTGTTTTTATATTTTTTTATAAAACATATTGTAATTGATTGTTTGCCTCAGGAAACATGGAGCGAAAGGCATCCATTATCAAGAAAAGTTCATGTATAGTCACTCATGCCTAGAAAAGCCTTATTACTCGGTTTAAATGCCTTTATAATTCCATTATTGAATTTATTTTAAATTTTTTTTACATTTTTTGATTAAAACAGATTGTAATTGATTGTTTACCTCGGGAAACGTGGAGCGAAAGCCATCCATTGTCAAGAAAAGATCATTTACAGTCACTCATGCCTAGAAAAGCGTTATTACTCCGTTTAAATGCTTTTATAATCCCATTATTAAATTTATTTTGAATTGTTTTTTCATTTTTTGATGAAAACATACTGTAATTGATTGTTTGCCTTGGGAAACATGGAGCGAAAGCCATCCATTATCAAGAAAAGTTCATTTACAATCACTCATGCCTAGAAAAGCCTTATTACTCGATTTAAATGCCTTTATAATCCTATTATTGAATTTATTTTGAATTGTTTTTTCATTTTTTGATTAAAACAGATTGTAATTGATTGTTTACCTCGAGAAACGTGGAGCGAAAGCCATCCATTGTCAAGAAAAGATCATTTACAGTCACTCATGCCTACAAAAGCCTTATTACTCGGTTTAAATGCTTTTATAATCCCATTACTGAATTTATTTTGAATATTTTTTATAATTTTTGATTGAAAAAACTTCTAATTGATTGTTTGCCTCAGAAAACGCGAAGCGAAGGCCATCCACTGTCAAGAAAAGTTCATTTATAGTCACTCATGCCTATAAAAGCATTAACACTCGCTTTAAATGCTTTTATAATCCCATAATTGAATTTAATTTGAATATTTTTACATATTTTGATTAAAACAGACTATAATTGATTGTTTGCCTCGGAAAATGTGGAGTGAAAGCCATCCATTGTCGAGAAAAGTTCATTTATAGTCACTCATGCCTAGAAATGCCTTATTACTCGGTTTAAATTGTTTTATAATCCCATTATTGAATTTATTTTGAATTGTTTTTATATTTTTTTATAAAACATATGGTAATTGATTGTTTGCCTCAGGAAACATGGAGCGAAAGCCATCCATTATCAAGAAAAGTTCATGTATAGTCACTCATGCCTAGAAAAGCCTTATTACTCGATTTAAATGCCTTTATAATCGTATTATTGAATTTATTTTGAATTTTTTTTATATTTTTTGATGAAAACAGATTGTACTTGATTGTTTACCTCAGGAAACGTGGAGCGAAAGCCATCCATTGTCAAGAAAAGATCATTTACAGTCACTCATGCCTAGAAAAGCCTTATTACTCGGTTTAAATGCTTTTATAATCCCATTATTGAATTTGTTTTGAATTGTTTTTACATTTTTTGATTAAACCATATTGTAATTGATTGTTTGCCATGGTAAACATGGAGCGAAAGCCATCCATTGTCAAGAAAAGTTAATTTACAATCACTTATGCCTAGAAAAACCTTATTACTCGATTTAAATGCCTTTATAATCCCATTATTGAATTTATTTTGAATATTTTTTGTAATTTTTGATTGAAAAAGATTCTAATTGATTGTTTGGCTCAGAAAACGCGAAGCGAAAGCCATCCACTGTCAAGAAAAGTTCATTTATAGTCACTCATGCCTATAAAAGCCTTAATACTCGCTTTAAATGCTTTTATAATCCCACAATTGAATTTAATTTGAATATTTTTACATTTTTTGATTAAAACAGATTGTAATTGATTGTTTGCCTCGAGAAACGTGGAACGAAAGCCATCCATTGTCAAGAAAAGTTCATTTATAGTCACCCATGCCTAGAAAAGCCTTATTACTCGGTTTAAATGCTTTTATAATCCCATTATTGAATTTATTTTGAATTGTTTTTACATTTTTTTATAAAACATATTGTAATTGATTGTTTGCCTCAGGAAACATGGAGCGAAAGCCATCCATTATCAAGAAAAGTTCATGTATAGTCACTCATGCCTAGAAAAGCCTTATTACTCGGTTTAAATGCCTTTATAATTCCATTATTGAATTTATTTTAAATTTTTTTTACATTTTTTGATTAAAACAGATTGTAATTGATTGTTTACCTCGGGAAACGTGGAGCGAAAGCCATCCATTGTCAAAAAAGATCATTTACAGTCACTCATGCCTAGAAAAGCGTTATTACTCGGTTTAAATGCTTTTATAATCCCATTATTAAATTTATTTTGAATTGTTTTTTCATTTTTTGATTAAAACATACTGTAATTGATTGTTTGCCTTGGGAAACATGGAGCGAAAGCCATCCATTATCAAGAAAAGTTCATTTACAATCACTCATGCCTAGAAAAGCCTTATTACTCGGTTTAAATGCCTTTATAATCCCATAATTGAATTTATTTTGAATTTTTTTTACATTTTTTGATTAAAACAGATTGTAATTGATTGTTTACCTCGAGAAACGTGGAGCGAAAGCTATCCATTGTCAAGAAAAGATCATTTACAGTCACTCATGCCTACAAAAGCCTTATTACTCGGTTTAAATGCTTTTATAATCCCATTACTGAATTTATTTTGAATATTTTTTATAGATTTTGATTGAAACAAATTCTAATTGATTGTTTGCCTCAGAAAACGCGAAGCGAAGGCCATCCACTGTCAAGAAAAGTTCATTTATAGTCACTTATGCCTATAAAAGCATTAACACTGGCTTTAAATGCTTTTATAATCCCATAATTGAATTTAATTTGAATATTTGTACATTTTTTTATTAAAACAGACTATAATTGATTGTTTGCCTCGGAAAATGTGGAGTGAAAGCCATCCATTGTCAAGAAAAGTTCATTTATAGTCACTCATGCCTAGAAATGCCTTATTACTCGGTTTAAATTGTTTTATAATCCCATTATTGAATTTATTTTGAATTGTTTTTATATTTTTTTATAAAACATATTGTAATTGATTGTTTGCCTCAGGAAACATGGAGCGAAAGCCATCCATTATCAAGAAAAGATCATTTACAGTCACTCATGCCTAGAAAAGCCTTATTACTCGGTTTAAATGCTTTTATAATCCCATTATTAAATTTATTTTGAATTGTTTTTTCATTTTTTGATGAAAACATACTGTAATTGATTGTTTGCCTTGGGAAACATGGAGCGAAAGCCATCCATTATCAAGAAAAGTTCATTTACAATCACTCATGCCTAGAAAAGCCTTATTACTCGATTTCAATGCCTTTATAATCCTATTATTGAATTTATTTTGAATTTTTTTTATATTTTTTGATTAAAACAGATTGTACTTGATTGTTTACCTCAGGAAACGTGGAGCGAAAGCCATCCATTGTCAAGAAAAGATCATTTACAGTCACTCATGCCTAGAAAAGCCTTATTACTCGGTTTAAATGCTTTTATAATCCCATTATTGAATTTGTTTTGAATTGTTTTTACATTTTTTGATTAAACCATATTGTAATTGATTGTTTGCCATGGTAAACATGGAGCGAAAGCCATCCATTGTCAAGAAAAGTTAATTTACAATCACTTATGCCTAGAAAAGCCTTATTACTCGATTTAAATGCCTTTATAATCCCATTATTGAATTTATTTTGAATATTTTTTGTAATTTTTGATTGAAAAAGATTCTAATTGATTGTTTGGCTCAGAAAACGCGAAGCGAAAGCCATCCACTGTCAAGAAAAGTTCATTTATAGTCACTCATGCCTATAAAAGCCTTAATACTCGCTTTAAATGCTTTTGTAATCCCACAATTGAATTTAATTTGAATATTTTTACATTTTTTGATTAAAACAGATTGTAATTGATTGTTTGCCTCGAGAAACGTGGAACGAAAGCCATCCATTGTCAAGAAAAGTTCATTTATAGTCACCCATGCCTAGAAAAGCCTTATTACTCGGTTTAAATGCCTTTATAATCCCATAATTGAATTTATTTTGAATTTTTTTTACATTTTTTGATTAAAACAGATTGTAATTGATTGTTTACCTCGAGAAACGTGGAGCGAAAGCCATCCATTGTCAAGAAAAGATCATTTACAGTCACTCATGCCTACAAAAGCCTTATTACTCGGTTTAAATGCTTTTATAATCCCATTACTGAATTTATTTTGAATATTTTTTATAGATTTTGATTGAAACAAATTCTAATTGATTGTTTGCCTCAGAAAACGCGAAGCGAAGGCCATCCACTGTCAAGAAAAGTTCATTTATAGTCACTTATGCCTATAAAAGCATTAACACTGGCTTTAAATGCTTTTATAATCCCATAATTGAATTTAATTTGAATATTTGTACATTTTTTTATTAAAACAGACTATAATTGATTGTTTGCCTCGGAAAATGTGGAGTGAAAGCCATCCATTGTCAAGAAAAGTTCATTTATAGTCACTCATGCCTAGAAATGCCTTATTACTCGGTTTAAATTGTTTTATAATCCCATTATTGAATTTATTTTGAATTGTTTTTATATTTTTTTATAAAACATATTGTAATTGATTGTTTGCCTCAGGAAACATGGAGCGAAAGCCATCCATTATCAAGAAAAGATCATTTACAGTCACTCATGCCTAGAAAAGCCTTATTACTCGGTTTAAATGCTTTTATAATCCCATTATTGAATTTGTTTTGAATTGTTTTGATTAAAACATATTGTAATTGATTGTTTGCCATGGTAAACAAGGAGCGAAAGCCATCCATTGTCAAGAAAAGTTAATTTACAGTCACTTATGCCTAGAAAAGCCTTATTACTCGATTTAAATGCCTTTATAATCCCATTATTGAATTTATTTTGAATATTTTTTATAATTTTTGATTGAAAAAGATTCTAATTGATTGTTTGGCTCAGAAAACGCGAAGCGAAAGCCATCCACTGTCAAGAAAAGTTCATTTATAGTCACTCATGCCTATAAAAGCCTTAATACTCGCTTTAAATGCTTTTATAATCCCACAATTGAATTTAATTTGAATATTTTTACATTTTTTGATTAAAACAGATTGTAATTGATTGTTTGCCTCGAGAAACGTGGAACGAAAGCCATCCATTGTCAAGAAAAGTTCATTTATAGTCACCCATGCCTAGAAAAGCCTTATTACTCGGTTTAAATGCTTTTATAATCCCATTATTGAATTTATTTTGAATTGTTTTTACATTTTTTTATAAAACATATTGTAATTGATTGTTTGCCTCAGGAAACATGGAGCGAAAGCCATCCATTATCAAGAAAAGTTCATGTATAGTCACTCATGCCTAGAAAAGCCTTATTACTCGGTTTAAATGCCTTTATAATTCCATTATTGAATTTATTTTAAATTTTTTTTACATTTTTTGATCAAAACAGATTGTAATTGATTGTTTACCTCGGGAAACGTGGAGCGAAAGCCATCCATTGTCAAAAAAGATCATTTACAGTCACTCATGCCTAGAAAAGCGTTATTACTCGGTTTAAATGCTTTTATAATCCCATTATTAAATTTATTTTGAATTGTTTTTTCATTTTTTGATTAAAACATACTGTAATTAATTGTTTGCCTTGGGAAACATGGAGCGAAAGCCATCCATTATCAAGAAAAGTTCATTTACAATCACTCATGCCTAGAAAAGCCTTATTACTCGGTTTAAATGCCTTTATAATCCCATAATTGAATTTATTTTGAATTTTTTTTACATTTTTTGATTAAAACAGATTGTAATTGATTGTTTACCTCGAGAAACGTGGAGCGAAAGCCATCCATTGTCAAGAAAAGATCATTTACAGTCACTCATGCCTACAAAAGCCTTATTACTCGGTTTAAATGCTTTTATAATCCCATTACTGAATTTATTTTGAATATTTTTTATAGATTTTGATTGAAACAAATTCTAATTGATTGTTTGCCTCAGAAAACGCGAAGCGAAGGCCATCCACTGTCAAGAAAAGTTCATTTATAGTCACTTATGCCTATAAAAGCATTAACACTGGCTTTAAATGCTTTTATAATCCCATAATTGAATTTAATTTGAATATTTGTACATTTTTTTATTAAAACAGACTATAATTGATTGTTTGCCTCGGAAAATGTGGAGTGAAAGCCATCCATTGTCAAGAAAAGTTCATTTATAGTCACTCATGCCTAGAAATGCCTTATTACTCGGTTTAAATTGTTTTATAATCCCATTATTGAATTTATTTTGAATTGTTTTTATATTCTTTTATAAAACATATTGTAATTGATTGTTTGCCTCAGGAAACATGGAGCGAAAGCCATCCATTATCAAGAAAAGATCATTTACAGTCACTCATGCCTAGAAAAGCCTTATTACTCGGTTTAAATGCTTTTATAATCCCATTATTGAATTTGTTTTGAATTGTTTTGATTAAAACATATTGTAATTGATTGTTTGCCATGGTAAACAAGGAGCGAAAGCCATCCATTGTCAAGAAAAGTTAATTTACAGTCACTTATGCCTAGAAAAGCCTTATTACTCGATTTAAATGCCTTTATAATCCCATTATTGAATTTATTTTGAATATTTTTTATAATTTTTGATTGAAAAAGATTCTAATTGATTGTTTGGCTCAGAAAACGCGAAGCGAAAGCCATCCACTGTCAAGAAAAGTTCATTTATAGTCACTCATGCCTATAAAAGCCTTAATACTCGCTTTAAATGCTTTTATAATCCCACAATTGAATTTAATTTGAATATTTTTACATTTTTTGATTAAAACAGATTGTAATTGATTGTTTGCCTCGAGAAACGTGGAACGAAAGCCATCCATTGTCAAGAAAAGTTCATTTATAGTCACCCATGCCTAGAAAAGCCTTATTACTCGGTTTAAATGCTTTTATAATCCCATTATTGAATTTATTTTGAATTGTTTTTACATTTTTTTATAAAACATATTGTAATTGATTGTTTGCCTCAGGAAACATGGAGCGAAAGCCATCCATTATCAAGAAAAGTTCATGTATAGTCACTCATGCCTAGAAAAGCCTTATTACTCGGTTTAAATGCCTTTATAATTCCATTATTGAATTTATTTTAAATTTTTTTTACATTTTTTGATCAAAACAGATTGTAATTGATTGTTTACCTCGGGAAACGTGGAGCGAAAGCCATCCATTGTCAAAAAAGATCATTTACAGTCACTCATGCCTAGAAAAGCGTTATTACTCGGTTTAAATGCTTTTATAATCCCATTATTAAATTTATTTTGAATTGTTTTTTCATTTTTTGATTAAAACAGATTGTAATTGATTGTTTACCTCGAGAAACGTGCAGCGAAAGCCATCCATTGTCAAGAAAAGATCATTTACAGTCACTCATGCCTGCAAAAGCCTTATTACTCGGTTTAAATACTTTTATAATCCCATTACTGAATTTATTTTGAATATTTTTTATAATTTTTGATTGAAACAAATTCTAATTGATTGTTTGCCTCAGAAAACGCGAAGCGAAGGACATCCACTGTCAAGAAAAGTTCATTTATAGTCACTTATGCCTATAAAAGCATTAACACTCGCTTTAAATGCTTTTATAATCCCATAATTGAATTTAATTTGAATATTTGTACATTTTTTGATTAAAACAGACTATAATTGATTGTTTGCCTCGAAAAATGTGGAGTGAAAGCCATCCATTGTCAAGAAAAGTTCATTTATAGTCACTCATGCCTAGAAATGCCTTATTACTCGGTTTAAATTGTTTTATAATCCCATTATTGAATTTATTTTGAATTGTTTTTTTATTTTTTTATAAAACATATTGTAATTGATTGTTTGCCTCAGGAAACATGGAGCGAAAGCCATCCATTATCAAGAAAAGTTCATGTATAGTCACGCATGCCTAGAAAAGCCTTATTACTCGATTTAAATGTCTTTATAATCCTATTATTGAATTTATTTTGAATTTTTTTTATATTTTTTGATTAAAACAGATTGTAATTGATTGTTTACCTCAGGAAACGTGGAGCGAAAGCCATCCATTGTCAAGAAAAGATCATTTACAGTCACTCATGCCTAGAAAAGCCTTATTTCTCGGTTTAAATGCTTTATAATCCCATTATTGAATTTATTTTGAATTGTTTTTATATTTTTTTATAAAACATATTGTAATTGATTGTTTGCCTCAGGAAACATGGAGCGAAAGCCATCCATTATCAAGAAAAGTTCATGTATAGTCACTCATGCCTAGAAAAGCCTTATTACTCGGTTTAAATGCCTTTATAATTCCATTATTGAATTTATTTTAAATTTTTTTTACATTTTTTGATTAAAACAGATTGTAATTGATTGTTTACCTCGGGAAACGTGGAGCGAAAGCCATCCATTGTCAAGAAAAGATCATTTACAGTCACTCATGCCTAGAAAAGCGTTATTACTCGGTTTAAATGCTTTTATAATCCCATTATTAAATTTATTTTGAATTGTTTTTTCATTTTTTGATTAAAACAGATTGTAATTGATTGTTTACCTCGAGAAACGTGCAGCGAAAGCCATCCATTGTCAAGAAAAGATCATTTACAGTCACTCATGCCTGCAAAAGCCTTATTACTCGGTTTAAATACTTTTATAATCCCATTACTGAATTTATTTTGAATATTTTTTATAATTTTTGATTGAAACAAATTCTAATTGATTGTTTGCCTCAGAAAACGCGAAGCGAAGGACATCCACTGTCAAGAAAAGTTCATTTATAGTCACTTATGCCTATAAAAGCATTAACACTCGCTTTAAATGCTTTTATAATCCCATAATTGAATTTAATTTGAATATTTGTACATTTTTTGATTAAAACAGACTATAATTGATTGTTTGCCTCGAAAAATGTGGAGTGAAAGCCATCCATTGTCAAGAAAAGTTCATTTATAGTCACTCATGCCTAGAAATGCCTTATTACTCGGTTTAAATTGTTTTATAATCCCATTATTGAATTTATTTTGAATTGTTTTTTTATTTTTTTATAAAACATATTGTAATTGATTGTTTGCCTCAGGAAACATGGAGCGAAAGCCATCCATTATCAAGAAAAGTTCATGTATAGTCACGCATGCCTAGAAAAGCCTTATTACTCGATTTAAATGTCTTTATAATCCTATTATTGAATTTATTTTGAATTTTTTTTATATTTTTTGATTAAAACAGATTGTAATTGATTGTTTACCTCAGGAAACGTGGAGCGAAAGCCATCCATTGTCAAGAAAAGATCATTTACAGTCACTCATGCCTAGAAAAGCCTTATTTCTCGGTTTAAATGCTTTATAATCCCATTATTGAATTTATTTTGAATTGTTTTTATATTTTTTTATAAAACATATTGTAATTGATTGTTTGCCTCAGGAAACATGGAGCGAAAGCCATCCATTATCAAGAAAAGTTCATGTATAGTCACTCATGCCTAGAAAAGCCTTATTACTCGGTTTAAATGCCTTTATAATTCCATTATTGAATTTATTTTAAATTTTTTTTACATTTTTTGATTAAAACAGATTGTAATTGATTGTTTACCTCGGGAAACGTGGAGCGAAAGCCATCCATTGTCAAGAAAAGATCATTTACAGTCACTCATGCCTAGAAAAGCGTTATTACTCCGTTTAAATGCTTTTATAATCCCATTATTAAATTTATTTTGAATTGTTTTTTCATTTTTTGATGAAAACATACTGTAATTGATTGTTTGCCTTGGGAAACATGGAGCGAAAGCCATCCATTATCAAGAAAAGTTCATTTACAATCACTCATGCCTAGAAAAGCCTTATTACTCGGTTTAAATGCCTTTATAATCCCATAATTGAATTTATTTTGAATTTTTTTTACATTTTTTGATTAAAACAGATTGTAATTGATTGTTTACCTCGAGAAACGTGGAGCGAAAGCCATCCATTGTCAAGAAAAGATCATTTACAGTCACTCATGCCTACAAAAGCCTTATTACTCGGTTTAAATGCTTTTATAATCCCATTACTGAATTTATTTTGAATATTTTTTATAATTTTTGATTGAAAAAACTTCTAATTGATTGTTTGCCTCAGAAAACGCGAAGCGAAGGCCATCCACTGTCAAGAAAAGTTCATTTATAGTCACTCATGCCTATAAAAGCATTAACACTCGCTTTAAATGCTTTTATAATCCCATAATTGAATTTAATTTGAATATTTTTACATATTTTGATTAAAACAGACTATAATTGATTGTTTGCCTCGGAAAATGTGGAGTGAAAGCCATCCATTGTCAAGAAAAGTTCATTTATAGTCACTCATGCCTAGAAATGCCTTATTACTCGGTTTAAATTGTTTTATAATCCCATTATTGAATTTATTTTGAATTGTTTTTATATTTTTTTATAAAACATATGGTAATTGATTGTTTGCCTCAGGAAACATGGAGCGAAAGCCATCCATTATCAAGAAAAGTTCATGTATAGTCACTCATGCCTAGAAAAGCCTTATTACTCGATTTAAATGCCTTTATAATCCTATTATTGAATTTATTTTGAATTTTTTTTATATTTTTTGATTAAAACAGATTGTACTTGATTGTTTACCTCAGGAAACGTGGAGCGAAAGCCATTCATTGTCAAGAAAAGATCATTTACAGTCACTCCTGCCTAGAAAAGCCTTATTACTCGGTTTAAATGATTTTATAATCCCATTATTGAATTTGTTTTGAATTGTTTTTACATTTTTTGATTAAAACATATTGTAATTGATTGTTTGCCATGGTAAACATGGAGCGAAAGCCATCCATTGTCAAGAAAAGTTAATTTACAATCACTTATGCCTAGAAAAGCCTTATTACTCGATTTAAATGCCTTTATAATCCCATTATTGAATTTATTTTGAATATTTTTTGTAATTTTTGATTGAAAAAGATTCTAATTGATTGTTTGGCTCAGAAAACGCGAAGCGAAAGCCATCCACTGTCAAGAAAAGTTCATTTATAGTCACTCATGCCTATAAAAGCCTTAATACTCGCTTTAAATGCTTTTATAATCCCACAATTCAATTTAATTTGAATATTTTTACATTTTTTGATTAAAACAGACTGTAATTGATTGTTTGCCTCGAGAAACGTGGAACGAAAGCCATCCATTGTCAAGAAAAGTTCATTTATAGTCACCCATGCCTAGAAAAGCCTTATTACTCGGTTTAAATGCTTTTATAATGCCATTATTGAATTTATTTTGAATTGTTTTTACATTTTTTTATAAAACATATTGTAATTGATTGTTTGCCTCAGGAAACATGGAGCGAAAGCCATCCATTATCAAGAAAAGTTCATGTATAGTCACTCATGCCTAGAAAAGCCTTATTACTCGGTTTAAATGCCTTTATAATTCCATTATTGAATTTATTTTAAATTTTTTTATATTTTTTGATTAAAACATATTGTAATTGATTGTTTACCTCGGGAAACGTGGAGCGAAAGCCATCCATTGTCAAGAAAAGATCATTTACAGTCACTCATGCCTAGAAAAGCGTTATTACTCGGTTTAAATGCTTTTATAATCCCATTATTAAATTTATTTTAAATTGTTTTTTCATTTTTTGATTAAAACATACTGTAATTGATTGTTTGCCTTGGGAAACATGGAGCGAAAGCCATCCATTATCAAGAAAAGTTTATTTACAATCACTCATGCCTAGAAAAGCCTTATTACTCGGTTTAAATGCCTTTATAATTCCATTATTGAATTTATTTTAAATTGTTTTTACATTTTTTGATTAAAACAGATTGTAATTGATTGTTTACCTCGGGAAACGTGGAGCGAAAGCCATCCATTGTCAAAAAAGATCATTTACAGTCACTCATGCCTAGAAAAGCGTTATTACTCGGTTTAAATGCTTTTATAATCCCATTATTAAATTTATTTTGAATTGTTTTTTCATTTTTTGATTAAAACAGATTGTAATTGATTGTTTACCTCGAGAAACGTGGAGCGAAAGCCATCCATTGTCAAGAAAAGATCATTTACAGTCACTCATGCCTACAAAAGCCTTATTACTCGGTTTAAATGCTTTTATAATCCCATTACTGAATTTATTTTGAATATTTGTTATAATATTTGATTGAAACAAATTCTAATTGATTGTTTGCCTCAAAAAACGCGAAGCGAAGGCCATCCACTGTCAAGAAAATTTCATTTATAGTCACTTATGCCTATAAAAGCATTAACACTCGCTTTAAATGCTTTTATAATCCCATAATTGAATTTAATTTGAATATTTGTACATTTTTTGATTAAAACAGACTATAATTGATTGTTTGACTCGGAAAATGTGGAGTGAAAGCCATCCATTGTCAAGAAAAGTTCATTTATAGTCACTCATGCCTAGAAATGCCTTATTACTCGGTTTAAATTGTTTTATAATCCCATTATTGAATTTATTTTGAATTGTTTTTTTATTTTTTTATAAAACATATTGTAATTGATTGTTTGCCTCAGGAAACATGGAGCGAAAGCCATCCATTATCAAGAAAAGTTCATGTATAGTCACGCATGCCTAGAAAAGCCTTATTACTCGATTTAAATGTCTTTATAATCCTATTATTGAATTTATTTTGAATTTTTTTTATATTTTTTGATTAAAACAGATTGTAATTGATTGTTTACCTCAGGAAACGTGGAGCGAAAGCCATCCATTGTCAAGAAAAGATCATTTACAGTCACTCATGCCTAGAAAAGCCTTATTTCTCGGTTTAAATGCTTTATAATCCCATTATTGAATTTATTTTGAATTGTTTTTATATTTTTTTATAAAACATATTGTAATTGATTGTTTGCCTCAGGAAACATGGAGCGAAAGCCATCCATTATCAAGAAAAGTTCATGTATAGTCACTCATGCCTAGAAAAGCCTTATTACTCGGTTTAAATGCCTTTATAATTCCATTATTGAATTTATTTTAAATTTTTTTTACATTTTTTGATTAAAACAGATTGTAATTGATTGTTTACCTCGGGAAACGTGGAGCGAAAGCCATCCATTGTCAAGAAAAGATCATTTACAGTCACTCATGCCTAGAAAAGCGTTATTACTCCGTTTAAATGCTTTTATAATCCCATTATTAAATTTATTTTGAATTGTTTTTTCATTTTTTGATGAAAACATACTGTAATTGATTGTTTGCCTTGGGAAACATGGAGCGAAAGCCATCCATTATCAAGAAAAGTTCATTTACAATCACTCATGCCTAGAAAAGCCTTATTACTCGGTTTAAATGCCTTTATAATCCCATAATTGAATTTATTTTGAATTTTTTTTACATTTTTTGATTAAAACAGATTGTAATTGATTGTTTACCTCGAGAAACGTGGAGCGAAAGCCATCCATTGTCAAGAAAAGATCATTTACAGTCACTCATGCCTACAAAAGCCTTATTACTCGGTTTAAATGCTTTTATAATCCTATTACTGAATTTATTTTGAATATTTTTTATAATTTTTGATTGAAAAAACTTCTAATTGATTGTTTGCCTCAGAAAACGCGAAGCGAAGGCCATCCACTGTCAAGAAAAGTTCATTTATAGTCACTCATGCCTATAAAAGCATTAACACTCGCTTTAAATGCTTTTATAATCCCATAATTGAATTTAATTTGAATATTTTTACATATTTTGATTAAAACAGACTATAATTGATTGTTTGCCTCAGAAAATGTGGAGTGAAAGCCATCCATTGTCAAGAAAAGTTCATTTATAGTCACTCATGCCTAGAAATGCCTTATTACTCGGTTTAAATTGTTTTATAATCCCATTATTGAATTTATTTTGAATTGTTTTTATATTTTTTTATAAAACATATGGTAATTGATTGTTTGCCTCAGGAAACATGGAGCGAAAGCCATCCATTATCAAGAAAAGTTCATGTATAGTCACTCATGCCTAGAAAAGCCTTATTACTCGATTTAAATGCCTTTATAATCCTATTATTGAATTTATTTTGAATTTTTTTTATATTTTTTGATTAAAACAGATTGTAATTGATTGTTTACCTCAGGAAACGTGGAGCGAAAGCCATCCATTGTCAAGAAAAGATCATTTACAGTCACTCCTGCCTAGAAAAGCCTTATTACTCGGTTTAAATGATTTTATAATCCCATTATTGAATTTGTTTTGAATTGTTTTTACATTTTTTGATTAAAACATATTGTAATTGATTGTTTGCCATGGTAAACATGGAGCGAAAGCCATCCATTGTCAAGAAAAGTTAATTTACAATCACTTATGCCTAGAAAAGCCTTATTACTCGATTTAAATGCCTTTATAATCCCATTATTGAATTTATTTTGAATATTTTTTGTAATTTTTGATTGAAAAAGATTCTAATTGATTGTTTGGCTCAGAAAACGCGAAGCGAAAGCCATCCACTGTCAAGAAAAGTTCATTTATAGTCACTCATGCCTATAAAAGCCTTAATACTCGCTTTAAATGCTTTTATAATCCCACAATTGAATTTAATTTGAATATTTTTACATTTTTTGATTAAAACAGATTGTAATTGATTGTTTGCCTCGAGAAACGTGGAACGAAAGCCATCCATTGTCAAGAAAAGTTCATTTATAGTCACCCATGCCTAGAAAAGCCTTATTACTCGGTTTAAATGCTTTTATAATCCCATTATTGAATTTATTTTGAATTGTTTTTACATTTTTTTATAAAACATATTGTAATTGATTGTTTGCCTCAGGAAACATGGAGCGAAAGCCATCCATTATCAAGAAAAGTTCATGTATAGTCACTCATGCCTAGAAAAGCCTTATTACTCGGTTTAAATGCCTTTATAATTCCATTATTGAATTTATTTTAAATTTTTTTATATTTTTTGATTAAAACATATTGTAATTGATTGTTTACCTCGGGAAACGTGGAGCGAAAGCCATCCATTGTCAAGAAAAGATCATTTACAGTCACTCATGCCTAGAAAAGCGTTATTACTCGGTTTAAATGCTTTTATAATCTCATTATTAAATTTATTTTAAATTGTTTTTTCATTTTTTGATTAAAACATACTGTAATTGATTGTTTGCCTTGGGAAACATGGAGCGAAAGCCATCCATTATCAAGAAAAGTTTATTTACAATCACTCATGCCTAGAAAAGCCTTATTACTCGGTTTAAATGCCTTTATAATTCTATTATTGAATTTATTTTAAATTGTTTTTACATTTTTTGATTAAAACAGATTGTAATTGATTGTTTACCTCGGGAAACGTGGAGCGAAAGCCATCCATTGTCAAAAAAGATCATTTACAGTCACTCATGCCTAGAAAAGCGTTATTACTCGGTTTAAATGCTTTTATAATCCCATTATTAAATTTATTTTGAATTGTTTTTTCATTTTTTGATTAAAACAGATTGTAATTGATTGTTTACCTCGAGAAACGTGGAGCGAAAGCCATCCATTGTCAAGAAAAGATCATTTACAGTCACTCATGCCTACAAAAGCCTTATTACTCGGTTTAAATGCTTTTATAATCCCATTACTGAATTTATTTTGAATATTTGTTATAATTTTTGATTGAAACAAATTCTAATTGATTGTTTGCCTCAAAAAACGCGAAGCGAAGGCCATCCACTGTCAAGAAAAGTTCATTTATAGTCACTTATGCCTATAAAAGCATTAACACTCGCTTTAAATGCTTTTATAATCCCATAATTGAATTTAATTTGAATATTTGTACATTTTTTGATTAAAACAGACTATAATTGATTGTTTGCCTCGGAAAATGTGAAGTGAAAGCCATTCATTGTCAAGAAAAGTTCATTTATAGTCACTCATGCCTAGAAATGCCTTATTACTCGGTTTAAATTGTTTTATAATCCCATTATTGAATTTATTTTGAATTGTTTTTATATTTTTTTATAAAACATATTGTAATTGATTGTTTGCCTCAGGAAACATGGAGCGAAAGCCATCCATTATCAAGAAAAGTTCATGTATAGTCACTCATGCCTAGAAAAGCCTTATTACTCGATTTAAATGCCTTTATAATCCTATTATTGAATTTATTTTGAATTTTTTTTATATTTTTTGATTAAAACAGATTGTAATTGATTGTTTACCTCAGGAAACGTGGAGCGAAAGCCATCCATTGTCAAGAAAAGATCATTTACAGTCACTCATGCCTAGAAAAGCCTTATTTCTCGGTTTAAATGCTTTTATAATCCCATTATTGAATTTATTTTGAATTTATTTTATATTTTTTTATAAAACATATTGTAATTGATTGTTTGCCTCAGGAAACATGGAGCGAAAGCCATCCATTATCAAGAAAAGTTCATGTATAGTCACTCATGCCTAGAAAAGCCTTATTACTCGGTTTAAATGCCTTTATAATTCCTTTATTGAATTTATTTTAAATTTTTTTTTCATTTTTTGATTAAAACAAATTGTAATTGATTGTTTACCTCGGGAAACGTGGAGCGAAAGCCATCCATTGTCAAGAAAAGATCATTTACAGTCACTCATGCCTAGAAAAGCGTTATTACTCGGTTTAAATGCTTTTATAATCCCATTATTAAATTTATTTTGAATTGTTTTTTCATTTTTTGATTAAAACATACTGTAATTGATTGTTTGCCTTGAGAAACATGGAGCGAAAGCCATCCATTATCAAGAAAAGTTCATTTACAATCACTCATGCCTAGAAAAGCCTTATTACTTGGTTTAAATGCCTTTATAATCCCATAATTGAATTTATTTTGAATTTTTTTTACATTTTTTGATTAAAACATATTGTAATTGATTGTTTACCTCGAGAAACGTGGAGCGAAAGCCATCCATTGTCAAGAAAAGATCATTTACAGTCACTCATGCCTACAAAAGCCTTATTACTCGGTTTAAATGCTTTTACAATCGCATTACTGAATTTATTTTGAATATTTTTTATAATTTTTGATTGAAACAAATTCTAATTGATTGTTTGCCTCAGAAAACGCGAAGCGAAGGCCATCCACTGTCAAAAAAAGTTCATTTATAGTCACTCATGCCTATAAAAGCATTATCACTCGCTTTAAATGCTTTTATAATCCCATAATTGAATTTAATTTGAATATTTGTACATTTTTTGATTAAAACGGACTATAATTGATTGTTTGCCTCGGAAAATGTGGAGTGAAAGCCATCCATTGTCAAGAAAAGTTCATTTATAGTCACTCATGCCTAGAAATGCCTTATTACTCGGTTTAAATTGTTTTATAATCCCATTATTGAATTTATTTTGAATTGTTTTTATATTTTTTTATAAAACATATTGTAATTGATTGTTTGCCTCAGGAAACATGGAGCGAAAGCCATCCATTATCAAGAAAAGTTCATGTATAGTCACTCATGCCTAGAAAAGCCTTATTACTCGATTTAAATGCCTTTATAATTCTATTATTGAATTTATTTTGAATTTTTTTTATATTTTTTGATTAAAACAGATTGTAATTGATTGTTTACCTCAGGAAACGTGGAGCGAAAGCCATCCATTGTCAAGAAAAGATCATTTACAGTCACTCATGCCTAGAAAAGCCTTATTACTCGGTTTAAATGCTTTTATAATCCCATTATTGAATTTGTTTTGAATTGTTTTTACATTTTTTGACTAAAACATATTGTAATTGATTGTTTGCTTTAGGAAACAAGGAGCGAAACCCATCCATTCTCAAGAAAAGTTCATTTACAGTCACTCATGCCGCGAAAAGCCTTATTACTCGGTTTAAATGCCTTTATAATCCCATTATTGAATTTATTTTGAATTTTTTTTACATTTTTGATTAAAACAGATTGTAATTGATTGTTTACCTCGGGAAACGTGGAGTGAAAACCATCCATTGTCAAGAAAAGTTCATTTATAGTCACTCATGCCTAGAAAAGCCTTATTACTCGGTTTAAATGCTTTTATAATCCCATTATTGAATTTATTTTGAATTGTTTTTCTCGAGAAACGTGAAGCCAAAGCCATCAACTGACAAGAACAGTTCATTTATAATCATTAATGCCTACGAAAGCTTTATTACTCGCTTTAAATGCTTTTATAGTCCCATAATTGAATTTAATATGAATTTTTTACATTTTTGATTAAAACAGATTGTAATTGATTGTTTGCCTTGAGAAACATGGAGCGAAAGCCATCCATTGAAAAGAAAAGTTCATTTATAGCCACTCATGCCTAGAAAAGCCTTATTACTCGGTTTAAATGCCTTTATAATCCCATTATTGAATTTATTTTGAACTTTTTTTATATATTTTTAACTAAAACAGATTGTAATTGATCGTTTGCCTCGGGAAACATGGAGCCAAAGCCATCCATTCTCAAGAAAAGATCATTTACAGTCACTCATGCCTAGAAAAGCCTTATTACTCTATTTAAATGCCTTTATAATCCCATTATTGAATTTATTTTGAATTTTTTTACATTTTTTGATTAAAACAGATTGTAATTGAATGTTTGCCTGGGGAAACATGGAGCGAAAGCCATCCATTATCAAGAAAAGTTCATTTACAGTCACTCATGCCTAGAAAAGCCTTATTACTCGATTTAAATACATTTATAATCCCATTATTGAATTTATTTTGAATTGTTCTTACATTTTTGGATTAAAACATATTGTAATTGATTGTTTGCCTTGGAAAACATGGAGCGAAAGCCATCCATTGTCAAGAAAAGTTCATTTACAGTCACTCATGCCTAGAAAAGCCTTATTACTCGGTTTAAATGCCTTTATAATCCCATTATTGAATTTATTTTGAATTTTTTTTACATTTTTTGATTAAAACAGATTGTAATTGATCGTTTGCCTCGGGAAACATGGAGCGAAAGCCATCCATTGTCAAGAAAAGATCATTTACAGTCACTCATGCCTAGAGAAGCCTTATTACTCGGTTTAAATGCTTGTATAATCCTATTATTGAATTTATTTTGAATTTTTTTAACATTTTTTGATTAAAACAGATTGTAATTGATTGTTTGCGTCAAGAAACATGGAGCGAAAGCCATCCATTGTCAAGAAAAGATCATTTATAGTCACTCATGCCTAGAAAAGCCTTATTACTCGGTTTAAATGCATTTATAATCCCATTATTCAATTTATTTTAAATGTTTTTTACATTTTTTGATTAAAACAGATTGTAATTGATTGTTTGCGTCAAGAAACATGGAGCGAAAGCCATCCATTGTCAAGAAAAGATCATTTATAGTCACTCATGCCAAGAAAAGCCTTATTACTCGGTTTAAATGCTTTTATAATCCCGTTATTGAATTTATTTTCAATTTATTTTATATTTTTTGATTAAAACAGATTGTAATTGATTGTTTATCATGGGAAACGTGGAGTGAAAGCCATCCATTGTCAAGAAAAGATCATTTACAGTCACTCATGCCTAGAAAAGCGTTATTACTCGATTTAAATGCTTTTATAATCCCATTATTGAATTTATTTTGAATTGTTTTTACATTTTGTGATTAAAACATATTGAAATTGTATGTTTGCCTTGGGAAACATGGAGCGAAAGCCATCCATTGTCAAGAAAAGTTTATTTATAGTCACTCATGCCTAGAAAAGCTTTATTACTCGGTTTAAATGCCTTTATAATCCCGTTATTGAATTTATTTTGAATTTTTTTACATTTTTTGATTAAAACAGATTGTAATTGATTGTTTGCCTGGGGAAACATGGAGCGAAAGCCATCCATTGTCAAGAAAAGATCATTTACAGTCACTCATGCCTAGAAAAGCCTTATTACTCGATTTAAATACCTTTATAATCCCATTATTGAATTTATTTTGAATTGTTCTTACATTTTTCGATTAAAACATATTGTAATTGATTGTTTGCCTTGGAAAACATGGAGCGAAAGCCATCAATTGTCAAGAAAGGTTCATTTACAGTCACTCATGCCTAGAAAAGCCTTATTACTCGGTTTAAATGCCTTTATAATCCCATTATTGAATTTATTTTGAATTTTTTTACATTTTTTTATTAAAACAGATTGTAATTGATCGTTTGCCTCGGGAAACATGGAGCGAAAGCCATCCATTGTCAAGAAAAGATCATTTACAGTCACTCATGCCTAGAGAAGCCTTATTACTCGGTTTAAATGCTTGTATAATCCTATTATTGAATTTATTTTGAATTTTTTTTACATTTTTTGATTAAAACGGATTGTAATTGATTGTTTGCGTCAAGAAACATGGAGCGAAAGCCATCCATTGTCAAGAAAGGATCATTTATAGTCACTCATGCCTAGAAAAGCCTTATTACTCGGTTTAAATGCTTTTATAATCCCATTATTGAATTTATTTTGAATTTTTTTTACATTTTTTGATTAAAACAGGTTGTAATTGATTGTTTATCATGGGAAACGTGGAGTGAAAGCCATGCATTGTCAAGAAAAGATCATTTACAGTCACTCATGCCTAGAAAAGCGTTATTACTCGGTTTAAATGCTTTTATAATCCGATTATTGAATTTATTTTGAATTGTTTTAACATTTTGTGATTAAAACATAATGTAATTGTACGTTTGCCTTGGGAAACATGGAGCGACAGCCATCCATTGTCAAGAAAAGTTCATTTACAGTCACTCATGCCTAGAAAAGCTTTATTACTCGGTTTAAATGCCTTTATAATCCCATTATTGAATTTATTTTGAATTTTTTTATATTTTTTGATTAAAACAGATTGTAATTGATTGTTTGCTTGCGGAAACATGGAGCGAAAGCCATCCATTGTCAGGAAAAGTTCATTTACAGTCACTCATGCCTAGAAAAGCCTTATTACTCGATTTAAATTCCTTTATAATCCCATTATTGAATTTATTTTGAATAATTCTTACATTTTTTGATTAAAAAATATTGTAATTGATCGTTTACCTCGGGAAACATGGAGCGAAAGCCATCCATTGTCAAGAAAAGATCATTTACAGTCACTCATGCCAAGAAAAGACTTATTACTCGGTTTAAATGCTTTTATAATCCCATTATTGAATTTATTTTCAATTTATTTTATATTTTTTGATTAAAACAGATTGTAATTGATTGTTTATCATGGGAAACGTGGAGTGAAAGCCATCCATTGTCAAGAAAAGATCATTTACAGTCACTCATGCCTAGAAAAGCGTTATTACTCGATTTAAATGCTTTTATAATCCCATTATTGAATTTATTTTGAATTGTTTTTACATTTTGTGATTAAAACATATTGTAATTGTATGTTTGCCTTGGGAAACATGGAGCGAAAGCCATCCATTGTCAAGAAAAGTTCATTTATAGTCACTCATGCCTAGAAAAGCTTTATTACTCGGTTTAAATGCCTTTATAATTACGTTATTGAATTTATTTTGAATTTTTTTACATTTTTTGATTAAAACAGATTGTAATTGATTGTTTGCCTGGGGAAACATGGAGCGAAAGCCATCCATTGTCAAGAAAAGTTCATTTACAGTCACTCATGCCTAGAAAAGCCTTATTACTCGATTTAAATACCTTTATAATCCCATTATTGAATTTATTTTGAATTGTTCTTGCATTTTTTGATTAAAACATATTGTAATTGATTGTTTGCCTTGGGAAACATGGAGCGAAAGCCATCCATTGTCAAGAAAAGTTCATTTACAGTCACTCATTCCTAGAAAAGCCTTATTACTCGGTTTAAATGCCTTTATAATCCCATTATTGAATTTATTTTGAATTTTTTTACATTTTTTGATTAAAACAGATTGTAATTGATCGTTTGTCTCGGGAAACATGGAGCGAAAGCCATCCATTGTCAAGAAAAGTTCATTTACAGTCACTCATGCCTAGAAAAGCCTTATTACTCGGTTTAAATGCCTTTATAATCCCATTATTGAATTTATTTTGAATTTTTTTACATTTTTGATTAAAACAGATTGTAATTGAATGTTTGCCTGGGGTAACATGGAGCGAAAGCCATCCATTATCAAGAAAAGTTCATTTACAGTCACTCATGCCTAGAAAAGCCTTATTACTCGATTTAAATGCCTTTATAATCCCATTATTGAATTTATTTTGAATTGTTCTTACATGTTTTGATTAAAACATATTGTAATTGATTGTTTTCCTTGGAAAACATGGAGCGAAAGCCATCAATTGTCAAGAAAAGTTCATTTACAGTCACTCATGCCTAGAAAAGCCTTATTACTCGGTTTAAATGCCTTTATAATCCCATTATTGAATTTATTTTGAATTTTTTTACATTTTTTGATTAAAACAGATTGTAATTGAATGTTTGCCTGGGGTAACATGGAGCGAAAGCCATCCATTATCAAGAAAAGTTCATTTACAGTCACTCATGCCTAGAAAAGCCTTATTACTCGATTTAAATGCCTTTATAATCCCATTATTGAATTTATGTTGAATTGTTCTTACATTTTTTGATTAAAACATATTGTAATTGATTGTTTTCCTTGGAAAACATGGAGCGAAAGCCATCAATTGTCAAGAAAAGTTCATTTACAGTCACTCATGCCTAAAAAAGCCTTATTACTCGGTTTAAATGCCTTTATAATCCCATTATTGAATTTATTTTGAATTTTTTTACATTTTTTAATTAAAACAGATTGTAATTGAATGTTTGCCTGGGGTAACATGGAGCGAAAGCCATCCATTATCAAGAAAAGTTCATTTACAGTCACTCATGCCTAGAAAAGGCTTATTACTCGATTTAAATGCCTTTATAATCCCATTATTGAATTTATTTTGAATTGTTCTTACATTTTTTGATTAAAACATATTGTAATTGATTGTTTGCCTTGGGAAACATGGAGCGAAAGCCATCAATTGTCAAGAAAAGTTCATTTACAGTCACTCATGCCTAGAAAAGCCTTATTACTCGGTTTAAATGCCTTTATAATCCCATTATTGAATTTATTTTGAATTTTTTTACATTTTTTGATTAAAACAGATTGTAATTGAATGTTTGCCTGGGGTAACATGGAGCGAAAGCCATCCACTATCAAGAAAAGTTCATTTACAGTCACTCATGCCTAGAAAAGCCTTATTACTCGATTTAAATGCCTTTATAATCCCATTATTGAATTTATTTTGAATTGTTCTTACATTTTTTGATTAAAACATATTGTAATTGATTGTTTGCCTTGGGAAACATGGAGCGAAAGCCATCAATTGTCAAGAAAAGTTCATTTACAGTCACTCATGCCTAGAAAAGCCTTATTACTCGGTTTAAATGCCTTTATAATCCCATTATTGAATTTATTTTGAATTTTTTTCACATTTTTTTATTAAAACAGATTGTAATTGATCGTTTGCCTCGGGCAACATGGAGCGAAAGCCATCCATTGTCAAGAAAAGATCATTTACAGTCACTCAGGCCTAGAGAAACCTTATTACTCGGTTTAAATGCTTGTATAATCCTATTATTGAATTTATTTTGAATTTTTTTTACATTTTTTGATTAAACGGATTGTAATTGATTGTTTGCGTCAAGAAACATGGAGCGAAAGCCATCCATTGTCAAGAAAGGATCATTTATAGTCACTCATGCCTAGAAAAGCCTTATTACTCGGTTTAAATGCTTTTATAATCCCATTATTGAATTTATTTTGAATTTTTTTACATTTTTTGATTAAAACAGGTTGTAATTGATTGTTTATCATGGGAAACGTGGAGTGAAAGCCATCCATTGTCAAGAAAAGATCATTTACAGTCACTCATGCCTAGAAAAGCGTTATTACTCGGTTTAAATGCTTTTATAATCCCATTATTGAATTTATTTTGAATTGTTTTTACATTTTGTGATTAAAACATATTGTAATTGTATGTTTGCCTTGGGAAACATGGAGCGACAGCCATCCATTGTCAAGAAAAGTTCATTTACAGTCACTCATGCCTAGAAAAGCTTTATTACTCGGTTTAAATGCCTTTATAATCCCATTATTGAATTTATTTTGAATTTTTTTACATTTTTTGATTAAAACAGAATGTAATTGATTGTTTGCCTGCGGAAACATGGAGCGAAAGCCATCCATTGTCAGGAAAAGTTCATTTACAGTCACTCATGCCTAGAAAAGCCTTATTACTCGATTTAAATTCCTTTATAATCCCATTATTGAATTTATTTTCAATAGTTCTTACATTTTTTGATTAAAACATATTGTAATTGATTGTTTGCCTTGGGAAACATGGAGCGAAACCCATCCATTGTCAAGAAAAGTTCATTTACAGTCACTCATGCCTAGAAAAGCATTGTTACTCGGTTTAAATGCCTTTATAATCCCATTATTGAATTTATTTTGAATTTTTTTTACATTTTTTGATTAAAACAGATTGTAATTGATCGTTTCCCTCGGGAAACATAGAGCGAAAGCCATCCATTGTCAAGAAAAGATCATTTACAGTCACTTATGCCTAGAAAAGCCTTATTACTCGGTTTAAATGCCTTTATAATCCCATTATTAAATTTATTTTGAATTTTTTTACATTTTTTGATTAAAACAGATTGTAATTGAATGTTTGCCTGGGGTAACATGTAGCGAAAGCCATCCATTATCAAGAAAAGTTCATTTACAGTCACTCATGCCTAGAAAAGCCTTATTACTCGATTTAAATGCCTTTAAAATCCCATTATTGAATTTATTTTGAGTTGTTCTTACATTTTTTGATTAAAACATATTGTAATTGATTGTTTGCCTTGGAAAACATGGAGCGAAAGCCATCAATTGTCAAGAACAGTTCATTTACAGTCACTTATGCCTAGAAAAGCCTTATTACTCGGTTTAAATGCCTTTATAATCCCATTATTGAATTTATTTTGAATTTTTTTTACATTTTTTTATTAAAACAGATTGTAATTGATCGTTTGCCTCGGGAAACATGGAGCGAAAGCCATCCATTGTCAAGAAAAGATCATTTACAGTCACTCATACCTAGAGAAGCCTTATTACTCGGTTTAAATGCTTGTATAATCCTATTATTGAATTTATTTTGAATTTTTTTTACATTTTTTGATTAAAACGGATTGTAATTAATTGTTTGCGTCAAGAAACATGGAGCGAAAGCCATCCATTGTCAAGAAAGGATCATTTATAGTCACTCATGCCTAGAAAAGCCTTATTACTCGGTTTAAATGCTTTTATAATCCCATTATTGAATTTATTTTGAATTTTTTTTACATTTTTTGATTAAAACAGGTTGTAATTGATTGTTTATCATGGGAAACGTGGAGTGAAAGCCATGCATTGTCAAGAAAAGATCATTTACAGTCACTCATGCCTAGAAAAGCGTTATTACTCGGTTTAAATGCTTTTATAATCCCATTATTGAATTTATTTTGAATTGTTTTTACATTTTGTGATTAAAACATAATGTAATTGTACGTTTGCCTTGGGAAACATGGAGCGACAGCCATCCATTGTCAAGAAAAGTTCATTTACAGTCACTCATGCCTAGAAAAGCTTTATTACTCGGTTTAAATGCCTTTATAATCCCATTATTGAATTTATTTTGAATTTTTTTATATTTTTTGATTAAAACAGATTGTAATTGATTGTTTGCCTGCGGAAACATGGAGCGAAAGCCATCCATTGTCAGGAAAAGTTCATTTACAGTCACTCATGCCTAGAAAAGCCTTATTACTCGATTTAAATTCCTTTATAATCTCATTATTGAATTTATTTTGAATAGTTCTTACATTTTTTGATTAAAACATATTGTAATTGATTGTTTGCCTTGGGAAACATGGAGCGAAAGCCATCCATTGTCAAGAAAAGTTCATTTACAGTCACTCATGCCTAGAAAAGCATTGTTACTCGGTTTAAATGCCTTTATAATCCCATTATTGAATTTATTTTGAATTTTTTTTACATTTTTTGATTAAAACAGATTGTAGTTGATCGTTTACCTCGGGAAACATGGAGTGAAAGCCATCCATTGTCAAGAAAAGATCATTTACAGTCACTCATGCCTAGAAAAGCCTTATTACTCGGTTTAAATGCCTTTATAATCCCATTATTGAATTTATTTTGAATTTTTTTACAGTAATTGATTAAAACAGATTGTAATTGAATGTTTGCCTGGGGAAATATGGAGCGAAAGCATCCATTATCAAGAAAAGTTCATTTACAGTCACTCATGCCTAGAAAAGCCTTATTACTCGATTTAAATGCCTTTATAATCCCATTATTGAATTTATTTTGAATTGTTCTTACATTTTTTGATTAAAACATATTGTAATTGATTGTTTGCCTTGGAAAACATGGAGCGAAAGCCATCAATTGTCAAGAAAAGTTAATTTACAGTCACTCATGCCTAGAAAAGCCTTATTACTCGGTTTCAATGCCTTTATAATCCCATTATTGAATTTATTTTGAATTTTTTTTACATTTTTTGATTAAAACAGATTGTAATTTATCGTTTGCCTCGGGAAACATGGAGCGAAAGCCATCCATTGTCAAGAAAAGATCAATTACAGTCACTCATGCCTAGAGAAGCCTTATTACTCGGTTTAAATGCTTGTATAATCCTATTATTGAATTTATTTTGAATTTTTTTTACATTTTTTGATTAAAACAGATTGTAATTGATTGTTTGCGTCAAGAAACATGGAGCAAAAGCCATCCATTGTCAAGAAAAGATCATTTATAGTAACTCATGCCTAGAAAAGCCTTATTACTCGGTTTAAATGCTTTTATAATCCCATTATTGAATTTATTTTGAATTTTTTTTATATTTTTTAATTAAAACAGATTGTAATTGATTGTTTATCATGGGAACCGTGGAGTGAAAGCCATCCATTGTCAAGAAAAGATCATTTACAGTCACTCATGCCTAGAAAAGCGTTATTACTCGGTTTAAATGCTTTTATAATCCCATTATTGAATTTATTTTGAATTGTTTTTACATTTTGTGATTAAAACATATTGTAATCGTATGTTTGTCTTGGGAAACATGGAGCGAAAGCCATCCATTGTCAAGAAAAGTTCATTTACAGTCACTCATGCCTAGAAAAGCTTTATTACTCGGTTTAAATGCCTTTATAATCCCATTATTGAATTTATTTTGAATTTTTTTACATTTTTTGATTAAAACAGATTGTAATTGATTGTTTGCCTGCGGAAACATGAAGCGAAATCCATCCATTATCAAGAAAAGTTCATTTACAGTCACTCATGCCTAAAAAAGCCTTATTACTCGATTTAAATGCCTTTATAATCCCATTATTGAATTTATTTTGAATTGTTCTTACATTTTTTGATTAAAACATATTGTAATTGATTGTTTGCCTTGGGAAACATGGAGCGAAAGCCATCCATTGTCAAGAAAAGTTCATTTACAGTCACTCATGCCTAGAAAAGCCTTATTACTCGGTGTAAATGCCTTTATAATCCCATTATTGAATTTATTTTGAATTTTTTTTACATTTTTTGATTAAAACAGATTGTAATTGATCGTTTCCCTCGGGAAACATGGAGCGAAAGCCATCCATTGTCAAGAAAAGATCATTTACAGTCACTTATGCCTAGAAAAGCCTTATTACTCGGTTTAAATGCCTTTATAATCCCATTATTAAATTTATTTTGAATTTTTTTACATTTTTTGATTAAAACAGATTGTAATTGAATGTTTGCCTGGGGTAACATGTAGCGAAAGCCATCCATTATCAAGAAAAGTTCATTTACAGTCACTCATGCCTAGAAAAGCCTTATTACTCGATTTAAATGCCTTTATAATCCCATTATTGAATTTATTTTGAGTTGTTCTTACATTTTTTGATTAAAACATATTGTAATTGATTGTTTGCCTTGGAAAACATGGAGCGAAAGCCATCAATTGTCAAGAACAGTTCATTTACAGTCACTTATGCCTAGAAAAGCCTTATTACTCGGTTTAAATGCCTTTATAATCCCATTATTGAATTTATTTTGAATTTTTTTTACATTTTTTTATTAAAACAGATTGTAATTGATCGTTTGCCTCGGGAAACATGGAGCGAAAGCCATCCATTGTCAAGAAAAGATCATTTACAGTCACTCATACCTAGAAAAGCCTTATTACTCGGTTTAAATGCTTGTATAATCCTATTATTGAATTTATTTTGAATTTTTTTTACATTTTTTGATTAAAACGGATTGTAATTAATTGTTTGCGTCAAGAAACATGGAGCGAAAGCCATCCATTGTCAAGAAAGGATCATTTATAGTCACTCATGCCTAGAAAAGCCTTATTACTCGGTTTAAATGCTTTTATAATCCCATTATTGAATTTATTTTGAATTTTTTTACATTTTTTGATTAAAACAGGTTGTAATTGATTGTTTATCATGGAAAACGTGGAGTGAAAGCCATGCATTGTCAAGAAAAGATCATTTACAGTCACTCATGCCTAGAAAAGCGTTATTACTCGGTTTAAATGCTTTTATAATCCCATTATTGAATTTATTTTGAATTGTTTTTACATTTTGTGATTAAAACATAATGTAATTGTACGTTTGCCTTGGGAAACGTGGAGCGACAGCCATCCATTGTCAAGAAAAGTTCATTTACAGTCACTCATGCCTAGAAAAGCTTTATTACTCGGTTTAAATGCCTTTATAATCCCATTATTGAATTTATTTTGAATTTTTTTATATTTTTTGCTTAAAACAGATTGTAATTGATTGTTTGCCTGCGGAAACATGGAGCGAAAGCCATCCATTGTCAGGAAAAGTTCATTTACAGTCACTCATGCATAGAAAAACCTTATTACTCGATTTAAATTCCTTTATAATCCCATTATTGAATTTATTTTGAATAGTTCTTACATTTTTTGATTAAAACATATTGTAATTGATTGTTTGCCTTGGAAAACATGGAGCGAAAGCCATCCATTGTCAAGAAAAGTTCATTTACAGTCACTCATGCCTAGAAAAGCATTGTTACTCGGTTTAAATGCCTTTATAATCCCATTATTGAATTTATTTTGAATTTTTTTTACATTTTTTGATTAAAACAGATTGTAATTGATCGTTTACCTCGGGAAACATGGAGCGAAAGCCATCCATTGTCAAGAAAAGATCATTTACAGTCACTCATGCCAAGAAAAGCCTTATTACTCGGTTTAAATGCTTTTATAATCCCATTATTGAATTTATTTTCAATTTATTTTATATTTTTTGATTAAAACAGATTGTAATTGATTGTTTATCATGGGAAACGTGGAGTGAAAGCCATCCATTGTCAAGAAAAGATCATTTACAGTCACTCATGCCTAGAAAAGCGTTATTACTCGATTTAAATGCTTTTATAATCCCATTATTGAATTTATTTTGAATTGTTTTTACATTTTGTGATTAAAACATATTGTAATTGTATGTTTGCCTTGGGAAACATGGAGCGAAAGCCATCCATTGTCAAGAAAAGTTCATTTATAGTCACTCATGCCTAGAAAAGCTTTATTACTCGGTTTAAATGCCTTTATAATTACGTTATTGAATTTATTTTGAATTTTTTTACATTTTTTGATTAAAACAGATTGTAATTGATTGTTTGCCTGGGGAAACATGGAGCGAAAGCCATCCATTGTCAAGAAAAGTTCATTTACAGTCACTCATGCCTAGAAAAGCCTTATTACTCGATTTAAATACCTTTATAATCCCATTATTGAATTTATTTTGAATTGTTCTTGCATTTTTTGATTAAAACATATTGTAATTGATTGTTTGCCTTGGGAAACATGGAGCGAAAGCCATCCATTGTCAAGAAAAGTTCATTTACAGTCACTCATTCCTAGAAAAGCCTTATTACTCGGTTTAAATGCCTTTATAATCCCATTATTGAATTTATTTTGAATTTTTTTTACATTTTTTGATTAAAACAGATTGTAATTGATCGTTTGTCTCGGGAAACATGGAGCGAAAGCCATCCATTGTCAAGAAAAGTTCATTTACAGTCACTCATGCCTAGAAAAGCCTTATTACTCGATTTAAATGCCTTTATAATCCCATTATTGAATTTATTTTGAATTTGTTTACATTTTTGATTAAAACAGATTGTAATTGAATGTTTGCCTGGGGTAACATGGAGCGAAAGCCATCCATTATCAAGAAAAGTTCATTTACAGTCACTCATGCCTAGAAAAGCCTTATTACTCAATTTAAATGCCTTTATAATCCCATTATTGAATTTATTTTGAATTGTTCTTACATTTTTTAATTAAAACATATTGTAATTGATTGTTTTCCTTGGAAAACATGGAGCGAAAGCCATCAATTGTCAAGAAAAGTTCATTTACAGTCACTCATGCCTAGAAAAGCCTTATTACTCGGTTTAAATGCCTTTATAATCCCATTATTGAATTTATTTTGAATTTTTTTACATTTTTTGATTAAAACAGAATGTAATTGAATGTTTGCCTGGGGTAACATGGAGCGAAAGCCATCCATTATCAAGAAAAGTTCATTTACAGTCACTCATGCCTAGAAAAGCCTTATTACTCGATTTAAATGCCTTTATAATCCCATTATTGAATTTATTTTGAATTGTTCTTACATTTTTTGATTAAAACATATTGTAATTGATTGTTTTCCTTGGAAAACATGGAGCGAAAGCCATCAATTGTCAAGAAAAGTTCATTTACAGTCACTCATGCCTAAAAAAGCCTTATTACTCGGTTTAAATGCCTTTATAATCCCATTATTGAATTTATTTTGAATTTTTTTACATTTTTTGATTAAAACAGATTGTAATTGAATGTTTGCCTGGGGTAACATGGAGCGAAAGCCATCCATTATCAAGAAAAGTTCATTTACAGTCACTCATGCCTAGAAAAGCCTTAGTACTCGATTTAAATGCCTTTATAATCCCATTATTGAATTTGTTTTGAATAGTTCTTACATTTTTTGATTAAAACATATTGTAATTGATTGTTTGCCTTGGGAAACATGGAGCGAAAGCCATCCATTGTCAAGAAAAGTTCATTTACAGTCACTCATGCCTAGAAAAGCATTGTTACTCGGTTTAAATGCCTTTATAATCCCATTATTGAATTTATTTTGAATTTTTTTTACATTTTTTGATTAAAACAGATTGTAGTTGATCGTTTACCTCGGGAAACATGGAGTGAAAGCCATCCATTGTCAAGAAAAGATCATTTACAGTCACTCATGCCTAGAAAAGCCTTATTACTCGGTTTAAATGCCTTTATAATCCCATTATTGAATTTATTTTGAATTTTTTTACAGTAATTGATTAAAACAGATTGTAATTGAATGTTTGCCTGGGGAAACATGGAGCGAAAGCATCCATTATCAAGAAAAGTTCATTTACAGTCACTCATGCCTAGAAAAGCCTTATTACTCGATTTAAATGCCTTTATAATCCCGTTATTGAATTTATTTTGAATTGTTCTTACATTTTTTGATTAAAACATATTGTAATTGATTGTTTGCCTTGGAAAACATGGAGCGAAAGCCATCCATTGTCAAGAAAAGTTAATTTACAGTCACTCATGCCTAGAAAAGCCTTATTACTCGGTTTCAATGCCTTTATAATCCCATTATTGAATTTATTTTGAATTTTTTTTACATTTTTTGATTAAAACAGATTGTAATTGATCGTTTGCCTCGGGAAACATGGAGCGAAAGCCATCCATTGTCAAGAAAAGATCATTTACAGTCACTCATGCCTAGAGAAGCCATATTACTCGGTTTAAATGCTTGTATAATCCTATTATTGAATTTATTTTGAATTTTTTTTACATTTTTTGATTAAAACAGATTGTAATTGATTGTTTGCGTCAAGAAACATGGAGCAAAAGCCATCCATTGTCAAGAAAAGATCATTTATAGTCACTCATGCCTAGAAAAGCCATATTACTCGGTTTAAATGCTTTTATAATCCCATTATTGAATTTATTTTGAATTTTTTTTATATTTTTTAATTAAAACAGATTGTAATTGATTGTTTATCATGGGAACCGTGGAGTGAAAGCCATCCATTGTCAAGAAAAGATCATTTACAGTCACTCATGCCTAGAAAAGCGTTATTACTCGGTTTAAATGCTTTTATAATCCCATTATTGATTTTATTTTGAATTGTTTTTACATTTTGTGATTAAAACATATTGTAATCGTATGTTTGCCTTGGGAAACATGGAGCGAAAGCCATCCATTGTCAAGAAAAGTTCATTTACAGTCACTCATGCCTAGAAAAGCTTTATTACTCGGTTTAAATGCCTTTATAATCCCATTATTGAATTTATTTTGAATTTTTTTACATTTTTTGATTAAAACAGATTGTAATTGATTGTTTGCCTGCGGAAACCTGGAGCGAAATCCATCCATTATCAAGAAAAGTTCATTTACAGTCACTCATGCCTAGAAAAGCCTTATTACTGGATTTAAATGCCTTTATAATCCCATTATTGAATTTATTTTGAATTGTTCTTACATTTTTTGATTAAAACATATTGTAATTGATTGTTTGCCTTGGGAAACATGGAGCGAAAGCCATCCATTGTCAAGAAAAGTTCATTTACAGTCACTCATGCCTAGAAAAGCCTTATTACTCGGTTTCAATGCCTTTATAATCCCATTATTGAATTTATTTTGAATTTTTTTTACATTTTTTGATTAAAACAGATTGTAATTGATCGTTTACCTCGAGAAACATGGAGCGAAAGCCATCCATTGTCAAGAAAAGATCATTTACAGTCACTCGTGCCAAGAGAAGCCTTATTATTCGGTTTAAATGCTTGTATAATCCTATTATTGAATTTATTTTTAATTTTTTTTACATTTTTTGATTAAAACAGATTGTAATTGATTGTTTGCGTCAAGAAACATGGAGCGAAAGCCATCCATTGTCAAGAAAAGATCATTTATAGTCACTCATGCCTAGAAAAGCCATATTACTCGGTTTAAATGCTTTTATAATCCAATTATTGAATTTATTTTCAATTTTTTTTACATTTTTTGATTAAAACAGATTGTAATTGATTGCTTATCATGGGAAACGTGGAGTGAAAGCCATCCATTGTCAAGAAAAGATCATTTACAATCACTCATGCCTAGAAAAGCGTTATTACTCGGTTTAAATGCTTTTATAATCCCATTATTGAATTTATTTTGAATTGTTTTTACATTTTGTGATTAAAACATATTGTAATTGTATGTTTGCCTTGGGAAACATGGAGCGAAAGCCATCCATTGTCAAGAAAAGTTCATTTACAGTCACTCATGCCTAGAAAAGCTTTATTACTCGGTTGAAATGCCTTTATAATCCCATTATTGAATTTATTTTGAATTTTTTTACATTTTTTGATTAAAACAGATTGTAATTGATTGTTTTCCTGGGGAAACATGGAGCGAAAGCCATCCATTATCAAGAAAAGTTCATTTACAGTCACTCATGCCTAGAAAAGCGTTATTACTCGGTTTAAATGCTTTTATAATCCCATTATTGAATTTATTTTGAATTGTTTTTACATTTTGTGATTAAAACATAATGTAATTGTATGTTTGCCTTGGGAAACATGGAGCGACAGCCATCCATTGTCAAGAAAAGTTCATTTACAATCACTCATGCCTAGAAAAGCTTTATTACTCGGTTTAAATGCCTTTATAATCCCATTATTGAATTTATTTTGAATTTTTTTACATTTTTTGATTAAAACAGATTGTAATTGATTGTTTGCCTGTGGAAACATGGAGCGAAAGCCATCCATTGTCAGGAAAAGTTCATTTACAGTCACTCATGCCTAGAAAAGCCTTATTACTCGATTTAAATTCCTTTATAATCCCATTATTGAATTTATTTTGAATAGTTCTTACATTTTTTTATTAAAACATATTGTAATTGATTGTTTACCTTGGGAAACATGGAGCGAAAGCCATCCATTGTCAAGAAAAGTTCATTTACAGTCACTCATGCCTAGAAAAGCATTGTTACTCGGTTTAAATGCCTTTATAATCCCATTATTGAATTTATTTTGAATTTTTTTTACATTTTTTGATTAAAACAGATTGTAATTGATCGTTTACCTCGGGAAACATGGAGTGAAAGCCATCCATTGTCAAGAAAAGATCATTTACAGTCACTCATGCCTAGAAAAGCCTTATTACTCGGTTTAAATGCCTTTATAATCCCATTATTGAATTTATTTTGAATTTTTTTACAGTAATTGATTAAAACAGATTGTAATTGATTGTTTGCCTGGGGAAACATGGAGCGAAAGCCATCCATTATCAAGAAAAGTTCATTTACAGTCACTCATGCCTAGAAAAGTCTTATTACTCGATTTAAATGCCTTTATAATCCCATTATTGAATTTATTTTGAATTGTTCTTACATTTTTTGATTAAAACATATTGTAATTGATTGTTTGCCTTGGAAAACATGGAGCGAAAGCCATCCATTGTCAAGAAAAGTTAATTTACAGTCACTCATGCCTAGAAAAGCCTTATTACTCGGTTTCAATGCCTTTATAATCCCATTATTGAATTTATTTTGAATTTTTTTCACATTTTTTGATTAAAACAGATTGTAATTGATCGTTTGGCTCGAGAAACATGGAGCGAAAGCCATCCATTGTCAAGAAAAGATCATTTACAGTCACTCATGCCTAGAGAAGCCTTATTACTCGGTTTAAATGCTTGTATAATCCTATTATTGAATTTATTTTGAATTTTTTTTACATTTTTTGATTAAAACAGATTGTAATTGATTGTTTGCGTCAAGAAACATGGAGCAAAAGCCATCCATTGTCAAGAAAAGATCATTTATAGTCACTCATGCCTAGAAAAGCCTTATTACTCGGTTTAAATGCTTTTATAATCCCATTATTGAATTTATTTTGAATTTTTTTTATATTTTTTAATTAAAACAGATTGTAATTGATTGTTTATCATGGGAAACGTGGAGTGAAACCCATCCATTGTCAAGAAAAGATCATTTACAGTCACTCATGCCTAGAAAAGCGTTATAACTCGGTTTAAATGCTTTTATAATCCCATTATTGAATTTATTTTGAATTGTTTTTACATTTTGTGATTAAAACATATTGTAATCGTATGTTTGCCTTGGGAAACATGGAGCGAAAGCCATCCATTGTCAAGAAAAGTTCATTTACAGTCACTCATGCCTAGAAAAGCTTTATTACTCGGTTTAAATGCCTTTATAATCCCATTATTGAATTTATTTTGAATTTTTTTACATTTTTTGATTAAAACAGATTGTAATTGATTGTTTGCCTGGGGAAACATGGAGCGAAAGCCATCCATTATCAAGAAAAGTTCATTTACAGTCACTCATGCCTAGAAAAGCCTTATTACTCGATTTAAATGCCTTTATAATCCCATTATTGAATTTATTTTGAATTGTTCTTACATTTTTTGATTAAAACATATTGTAATTGATTGTTTGCCTTGGGAAACATGGAGCGAAAGCCATCCATTGTCAAGAAAAGTTCATTTACAGTCACTCATGCCTAGAAAAGCCTTATTACTCGGTTTAAATGCCTTTATAATCCCATTATTGAATTTATTTTGAAATTTTTTTACATTTTTTGATTAAAACAGATTGTAATTGATCGTTTACCTCGGGAAACATGGAGCGAAAGCCATCCATTTTCAAGAAAAGATCATTTACAGTCACTCGTGCCAAGAGAAGCCTTATTACTCGGTTTAAATGCTTGTATAATCCTATTATTGAATTTATTTTCAACTTTTTTTACATTTTTTGATTAAAACAGATTGTAATTGATTGTTTGCGTCAAGAAACAAGGAGTGAAAGCCATCCATTGTCAAGAAAAGATCATTTATAGTCACTCATGCCTAGAAAAGCCATATTACTCGGTTTAAATGCTTTTATAATCCCATTATTGAATTTATTTTCAATTTTTTTTACATTTTTTGATTAAACCAGATTGTAATTGATTGTTTATCATGGGAAAGGTGGAGTGAAAGCCATCCATTGTCAAGAAAAGATCATTTACAATCATCATGCCTAGAAAAGCGTTATTACTCGGTTTAAATGCTTTTATAATCCCATTATTGAATTTATTTTGAATTGTTTTTACATTTTGTGATTAAAACATATTGTAATCGTATGTTTTCCTTGGGAAACATGGAGCGAAAGCCATCCATTGTCAAGAAAAGTTCATTTACAGTCACTCATGCCAAGAAAAGCTTTATTACTCGGTTTAAATGCCTTTATAATCCCATTATTGAATTTGTTTTGAATTTTTTTACATTTTTTGATTAAAACATATGGTAATTGATTGTTTGCCCGGCAAAACATGGAGCGAAAGCCATCCATTGTCAAGAAAAGATCATTTATAGTCACTCATGCCTAGAAAAGCCTTATTACTCGATTTAAATACCTTTATAATCCCATTATTGAATTTATTTTGAATTTTTTTTACATTTTTTGATTAAAACCGATTGTAATTGATCGTTTGCCTCGGGAAACATGGAGCGAAAGCCATCGATTGTCAAGAAAAGATCATTTACATTCACTCATGCCTAGGGAAGCCTTATTACTCGGTTTAAATGCTTGTATAATCCTATTATTGAATTTATTTTGAATTTTTTTTACGTTTTTTTATTAAAACAGATTGCAATTGATTGTTTGCGTCAAGAAACATGGAGCGAAAGCCATCCATTGTCAAGAAAAGATCATTTATAGTCACTCATGCCTAGAAAAGCCTTATTACTCGGTTTAAATGCTTTTATAATCCTATTATTGAATTTATTTTGAATTTTTTTTACATTTTTTGATTAAAACAGATTGTAATTGATTGTTTATCATGGGAAACGTGGAGTGAAAGCCATCCATTGTTAAGAAAAGATCATTTACAGTCACTCATGCCTAGAAAAGCGTTATTACTCGGTTTAAATGCATTTATAATCCCATTATTGAATTTATTTTGAATTGTTTTTACATTTTGTGATTAAAACATATTGTAATTGTATGTTTGCCTTGGGAAACATGGAGCGAAAGCCATCCATTGTCAAGAAAAGTTCATTTACAGTCACTCATGCCTAGAAAAGCTTTATTACTCGATTTAAATGCCTTTATCATCCCACTATTGAATTTATTTTGAATTTTTTTATATTTTTTGATTAAAACAGATTGTAATTGATTGTTTTCCTGGGGAAACATGGAGCGAAAGCCATCCATTGTCAAGAAAAGTTCATTTACAGTCACTCATGACTAGAAAAGCCTTATTACTCGATTTAAATGCCTTTATAATCCCATTATTGAATTTATTTTGAATTGTTCTTACATTTTTTGATTAAAACATATTGTAATTGATTGTTTGCCTTGGGAAACATGGAGCGAAAGCCATCCATTGTCAAGAAAAGTTCATTTACAGTCACTCATGCCTAGAAAAGCCTTATTACTCGGTTTAAATGCCTTTATAATCCCATTATTGAATTTATTTTGAATTTTTTTTACATTTTTTGATTAAAACAGATTGTAATTGATCGTTCGCCTCGGGAAAGATGGAGCGAAAGCCATCCATTGTCAAGAAAAGATCATTTACAGTCACTCATGCCTAGAGAAGCCTTATTACTCGGTTTAAATGCTTTTATAATCCCATTATTGAATTTATTTTGAATTTTTTTTACATTTTGTGATTAAAACAGATTGTAATTGATTGTTTATCATGGGAAACGTGGAGTGAAAGCCATCCATTGTCAAGAAAAGATCATTTACAGTCACTCATGCCTAGAAAAGCATTATTACTTGGTTTAAATGCTTTTATAATCCCATTATTGAATTTATTTTGAATTGTTTTTACATTTTTTGATTAAAGCATATTGTAATTGATTGTTTGCCTCAGGAAACCTGGAGCGAAAGCCATCCATTGTCAAGAAAAGTTCATTTATAGTCACTCATGCCTAGAAAAGCCTTATTACTGGGTTTAAATGCCTTTATAATCCCATTATTGAATTTATTTTGAATTTTTTTTACATTTTTTGATTAAAACAGGTTTTAATTGATTGTTTGCCTCGAGAAACTTGGAGCGAAAGCCATCCATTGCCAAGAAAAGTTCATTTGTAGTCACTCATGCCTAGAAAAGCCTTATTACTCGGTTTAAATGCTTTTATAATCCCATTATTGTATTTATTTTGAATATTTTTTACATTTTTTGATTGAAACAGATTCTAATTGATTGTTTGCCTCAGAAGACGCTAAGCGAAAGCCATCCATTGTCAAAAAAAGTTCATTTATAGTCACTCATGCCTGGAAAAGCCATATTACTCGCTTTAAATGCTTTTATAATCCCATAATTGAATTTAATTTCAATTTTTTACATTTTTTGATTCAAACAGATTGTAATTAATTATTTTCCTCGAGAAACATGAAGCCAAAGCCATCCACTGACAAGAAAAGTTCATTTATAATCATTAATGCCTACGAAAGCTTTATTACTCGCTTTAAATGCTTTTATAGTCCCATAATTGAATTTAATTTGAATTTTTTACATTTTTGATTAAAACAGATTGTAATTGATTGTTTGCCTTGAGAAACATGGAGCGAAAGCCATCCATTAAAAAGAAAAGTTCATTTATAGTCACTCATGCCGATAAAAGCCTTAACACTCGCTTCAAATGCTTTTATAATCCCGTAATTGAATTTAATTTGAATCTTTTTACATTTTTTGATTAAAACAGATTGTAATTGATTGTTTGCCTCGGGAAAAATGGAGCGAAAGCCATCCATTGTCAAGAAAAGATCATTTAGAGTCACTCATGCCTAGAAAAGCCTTATTACTCGGTTTAAATGCCATTATAATCCGATTATTGAATTTATTTTGAATTGTTTTTACATTTTTTTTAAAACATATTGTAATTGATTGTTTGCCTCTGGAAACATGGAGCGAAAGCCATCCATTGTCAAGAAAAGTTCATTTATAGTCAATCATGCCTAGAAAAGCCTTATTACTCGGTTTAAATGCCTTTATAATCCCATTATTGAATTTATTTTGAATTTTTTTTACATTTTTTTGATTAAAACAGATTGTAATTGATCGTTTGCCTTGGGAAACATGGAGCAAAAGCCATCCATTGTCAAGAAAAGATCATTTACAGTCACTCATGCCTAGAAAAGCCTTACCAGTCGGTTTAAATGCCTTCATAATCCCATTATTGAATTTATTTTGAATTTTTTTACATTTTTTTGATTAAAACATATTGTAATTGATTGTTTGCCTGGGGAAACATGGAGCGAAAGCCATCCATTATCAAGAAAAGTTCATTTACAGTCATTCATGCCTAGAAAAGCCTTATTACTCGATTTAAATGCCTTTATAATCCCATTATTGAATTTATTTTGAATTGTTCTTACATTTTTTGATTAAAACATATTGTAATTGATTGTTTTCCTTGGGAAACATGGAGCGAAAGCCATCCATTGTCAAGAAAAGTTCATTTACAGTCACTCATGCCTAGAAAAGCCTTATTAATTGGTTTAAATGCCTTTATAATCCCATTATTGAATTTCTTTTGAATTTTTTTTACATTTTTTGATTAAAACAGATTGTATTTGATCGTTTGTCTCGGGAAACATGGAGCGAAAGCCATCCATTGTCAAGAAAAGATCATTTACAGTCACTCATGCCTAGAGAAGCCTTATTACTCGGTTTAAATGCTTGTATAATCCTATTATTGAATTTATTTTGAATTTTTTTTTTATTTTTTGATTAAAACAGATTGTAATTGATTCTTTGCGTCAAGAAACATGGAGCGAAAGTCATCCATTGTCAAGAAAAGTTCATTTACAGTCACTCATGCCTAGAAAAGCCTTATTAATTGGTTTAAATGCCTTTATAATCCCATTATTGAATTTCTTTTGAATTTTTTTTACATTTTTTTATTAAAACAGATTGTATTTGATCGTTTGTCTCGGGAAACATGGAGCGAAAGCCATCCATTGTCAAGAAAAGATCATTTACAGTCACTCATGCCTAGAAAAGCCTTATTACTCGGTTTAAATGCTTTTATAATCCCATTATTGAATTTATTTTGGATTTTTTTTATATTTTTTGATTAAAACATATTGTAATTGACTGTTTATCATGGGAAACGTGGAGTGAAAGCCATCCATTGTCAAGAAAAGATCATTTACAGTCACTCATGCCTAGAAAAGCGTTATTACTCGGTTTAAATGCTCTTATAATCCCATTATTGAATTTATTTTGAATTGTTTTTACATTTTGTGATTAAAACATATTGTAATTGTATGTTTGCCTTGGGAAACATGGAGCGAAAGCCATCCATTGTCAAGAAAAGTTCATTTACAGTCACTCATGCCTAGAAAAGCTTTATTACTCGGTTCAAATGCCTTTATAATCCCATTATTGAATTTATTTTGAATTTTTTTACATTTTTTGATTAAAACAGATTGTAATTGATTGTTTGCCTGGGGAAACATGGAGCGAAAGCCATCCATTATCAAGAAAAGTTCATTTACAGTCACTCATGCCTAGAAAAGCCTTATTACTCAGTTTAAATGCCTTTATAATCCCATTATTGAATTTATTTTGAATTGTTCTTACATTTTTTGATTAAAACATATTGTAATTGACTGTTTGCCTTGGGAAACATGGAGCGAAAGCCATCCACTGTCAAGAAAAGTTCATTTACAGTCACTCATGCCTAGAAAAGACTTATTACTCGGTTTAAATGCCTTTATAATCCCATTATTGAATTTATTTTGAATTTTTTTTACATTTTTTGATTAAAACAGATTGTAATTGATCGTTTGCCTCGGGAAACATGGAGCGAAAGCCATCCATTGTCAAGAAAAGATCATTTACAGTCACTCATGCCTAGAGAAGCCTTATTACTCGGTCTAAATGCTTGTATAATCTTATTATTGAATTTATTTTGAATTTTTTTTTCATTTTTTGATTCAAACAGATTGTAATTGATTGTTTGCGTCAAGAAACATGGAGCGAAAGTCATCCATTGTCAAGAAAAGATCATTTATAGTCACTCATGCACAGAAAAGCCTTATTACTCGTTTTAAATGCTTTTATAATCCCATTATTGAATTTATTTTGGATTTTTTTTACATTTTTTGATTAAAACAGATTGTAATTGATTGTTTATCATGGGAAACGTGGAGTGAAAGCCATCCATTGTCAAGAAAAGATGATTTACAGTCACTCATGCCTAGGAAAGCGTTATTACTCGGTTTAAATGCTCTTATAATCCCATTATTGAATTTATTTTGAATTGTTTTTACATTTTGTGATTAAAACATATTGTAATTGTATGTTTGCCTTGGGAAACATGGAGCGAAAGCCATCCATTGTCAAGAAAAGTTCATTTACAGTCACTCATGCCTAGAAAAGCTTTATTACTCGGTTTAAATGCCTTTATAATCCCATTATTGAATTTATTTTGAATTTTTTTACATTTTTTGATTAAAACAGATTGTAATTGATTGTTTGCCTGGGGAAACATGGAGCGAAAGCCATCCATTGTCAAGAAAAGTTCATTTACAGTCACTCATGCCTAGAAAAGCCTTAGTACTCGATTTAAATGCCTTTATAATCCCATTATTGAATTTATTTTGAATTGTTCTTACATTTTTTGATTAAAACATACTGTAATTGATTGTTTGCCTTGGGAAACATGGAGCGAAATCCATCCATTGTCAAGAAAAGTTCTTTTAGAGTCACTCATGCCTGGAAAAGCCTTATTACTCGGTTTAAATGCCTTTATAATCCCATAATTGAATTTATTTTGAATTTTTTTTACATTTTTTGATTAAAACAGATTCTAATTGATTGTATGCCTTGGGAAACTTGGAGCGTAAGCCATCCATGGTCAAGAAAAGATCATTTACAGTCACTCATGCCTAGAAAAGCATTATTACTCGGTTTAAATGCTCTTATAATCCCATTATTGAATTTATTGTGAATTGTTTTTACATTTTGTGATTAAAACATATTGTAATTGTATGTTTCCCTTGGGAAACATGGAGCGAAAGCCATCCATTGTCAAGAAAAGTTCATTTACAGTCACTCATGCCTAGAAAAGCTTTATTACTCGGTTTAAATGCCTTTATAACCCATTATTGAATTTATTTTGAATTTTTTTACATTTTTTGATTAAAACAGATTGTAATTGATTGTGTGCCTGGGGAAACATGGAGCGAAAGCCATCCATTGTCAAGAAAAGTTCATTTACAGTCACTCATGCCTAGAAAAGCCTTATTACTCGGTTTAAAAACTTTTATAATCCAATTATTGAATTTATTTTGAATTTTTTTACATTTTTTGATTAAAATAAATTGTAATTGATTGTTTGCCTCGGGAAACATGGAGCGAAAGCCATCCATTGTCAAGAAAAGTTCATTTATAGTCACTCATGCCTAGAAAAGCCTTTTTACTCGCTTTAAATGCTTTTATAATCCCATAATTGAACTTAATTGGAATTTTTTACATTTTTTGATTAAAACATATTATAATTAATTGTTTTCCTCGGGAAACGTGAAGCGAAAGCCATCCATTTACAAGAAAAGTTCATTTATAATCACTAATGCCTACAAAAGCTTTATTACTCGCTTTAAATGCTTGTATAATCCCATAATTGAATTTAATTTGAATTTTTTACATTTTTGAGTAAAACAGATTGTAATTGATTGTTTGCCCTTAGAAACATAGACCGAAAGCCATCCATTGAAAAGAAAAGTTCATTTATAGTTACTCATGCCTATAAAAGCCTTAACACTCGCTTTAAATGCTTTTATAATCCCGTAATTGAATTTAATTTGAATCTTTTTTCATTTTATGATTAAAACAGATTGTAATTGATTGTTTACCTCGGGAAACATGCAGTGAAAGCCATCCATTGTCAAGAAAAGTTCATTTATAATCACCCATGCCTAGAAAAGCCTTATTACTCTATTTAAATGCCTTTATAATCCCATTATTGAATTTATTTTGAATTTTTGTTACACTTTTTGATTAAAACAGATTCTACTTGATTGTTTGCCATGGGAAACATGCAGCGAAAACCATCCATTGTCAAGAAAAGATCATTTACAGTCACTCATGCCAAGAAAAGCTTTATTACTCGGTTTAAATGCCTTTATAATCCCATTATTGAATTTGTTTTGAATTTTTTTACATTTTTTGATTAAAACATATGGTAATTGATTGTTTGCCCGGCAAAACATGGAGCGAAAGCCATCCATTGTCAAGAAAAGATCATTTATAGTCACTCATGCCTAGAAAAGCCTTATTACTCGATTTAAATACCTTTATAATCCCATTATTGAATTTATTTTGAATTTTTTTTACATTTTTTGATTAAAACCGATTGTAATTGATCGTTTGCCTCGGGAAACATGGAGCGAAAGCCATCGATTGTCAAGAAAAGATCATTTACATTCACTCATGCCTAGGGAAGCCTTATTACTCGGTTTAAATGCTTGTATAATCCTATTATTGAATTTATTTTGAATTTTTTTTACGTTTTTTTATTAAAACAGATTGCAATTGATTGTTTGCGTCAAGAAACATGGAGCGAAAGCCATCCATTGTCAAGAAAAGATCATTTATAGTCACTCATGCCTAGAAAAGCCTTATTACTCGGTTTAAATGCTTTTATAATCCTATTATTGAATTTATTTTGAATTTTTTTTACATTTTTTGATTAAAACAGATTGTAATTGATTGTTTATCATGGGAAACGTGGAGTGAAAGCCATCCATTGTTAAGAAAAGATCATTTACAGTCACTCATGCCTAGAAAAGCGTTATTACTCGGTTTAAATGCATTTATAATCCCATTATTGAATTTATTTTGAATTGTTTTTACATTTTGTGATTAAAACATATTGTAATTGTATGTTTGCCTTGGGAAACATGGAGCGAAAGCCATCCATTGTCAAGAAAAGTTCATTTACAGTCACTCATGCCTAGAAAAGCTTTATTACTCGATTTAAATGCCTTTATCATCCCACTATTGAATTTATTTTGAATTTTTTTATATTTTTTGATTAAAACAGATTGTAATTGATTGTTTTCCTGGGGAAACATGGAGCGAAAGCCATCCATTGTCAAGAAAAGTTCATTTACAGTCACTCATGACTAGAAAAGCCTTATTACTCGATTTAAATGCCTTTATAATCCCATTATTGAATTTATTTTGAATTGTTCTTACATTTTTTGATTAAAACATATTGTAATTGATTGTTTGCCTTGGGAAACATGGAGCGAAAGCCATCCATTGTCAAGAAAAGTTCATTTACAGTCACTCATGCCTAGAAAAGCCTTATTACTCGGTTTAAATGCCTTTATAATCCCATTATTGAATTTATTTTGAATTTTTTTTACATTTTTTGATTAAAACAGATTGTAATTGATCGTTCGCCTCGGGAAAGATGGAGCGAAAGCCATCCATTGTCAAGAAAAGATCATTTACAGTCACTCATGCCTAGAGAAGCCTTATTACTCGGTTTAAATGCTTTTATAATCCCATTATTGAATTTATTTTGAATTTTTTTTACATTTTGTGATTAAAACAGATTGTAATTGATTGTTTATCATGGGAAACGTGGAGTGAAAGCCATCCATTGTCAAGAAAAGATCATTTACAGTCACTCATGCCTAGAAAAGCATTATTACTTGGTTTAAATGCTTTTATAATCCCATTATTGAATTTATTTTGAATTGTTTTTACATTTTTTGATTAAAGCATATTGTAATTGATTGTTTGCCTCAGGAAACCTGGAGCGAAAGCCATCCATTGTCAAGAAAAGTTCATTTATAGTCACTCATGCCTAGAAAAGCCTTATTACTGGGTTTAAATGCCTTTATAATCCCATTATTGAATTTATTTTGAATTTTTTTTACATTTTTTGATTAAAACAGGTTTTAATTGATTGTTTGCCTCGAGAAACTTGGAGCGAAAGCCATCCATTGCCAAGAAAAGTTCATTTGTAGTCACTCATGCCTAGAAAAGCCTTATTACTCGGTTTAAATGCTTTTATAATCCCATTATTGTATTTATTTTGAATATTTTTTACATTTTTTGATTGAAACAGATTCTAATTGATTGTTTGCCTCAGAAGACGCTAAGCGAAAGCCATCCATTGTCAAAAAAAGTTCATTTATAGTCACTCATGCCTGGAAAAGCCATATTACTCGCTTTAAATGCTTTTATAATCCCATAATTGAATTTAATTTCAATTTTTTACATTTTTTGATTCAAACAGATTGTAATTAATTATTTTCCTCGAGAAACATGAAGCCAAAGCCATCCACTGACAAGAAAAGTTCATTTATAATCATTAATGCCTACGAAAGCTTTATTACTCGCTTTAAATGCTTTTATAGTCCCATAATTGAATTTAATTTGAATTTTTTACATTTTTGATTAAAACAGATTGTAATTGATTGTTTGCCTTGAGAAACATGGAGCGAAAGCCATCCATTAAAAAGAAAAGTTCATTTATAGTCACTCATGCCGATAAAAGCCTTAACACTCGCTTCAAATGCTTTTATAATCCCGTAATTGAATTTAATTTGAATCTTTTTACATTTTTTGATTAAAACAGATTGTAATTGATTGTTTGCCTCGGGAAAAATGGAGCGAAAGCCATCCATTGTCAAGAAAAGATCATTTAGAGTCACTCATGCCTAGAAAAGCCTTATTACTCGGTTTAAATGCCATTATAATCCGATTATTGAATTTATTTTGAATTGTTTTTACATTTTTTTTAAAACATATTGTAATTGATTGTTTGCCTCTGGAAACATGGAGCGAAAGCCATCCATTGTCAAGAAAAGTTCATTTATAGTCAATCATGCCTAGAAAAGCCTTATTACTCGGTTTAAATGCCTTTATAATCCCATTATTGAATTTATTTTGAATTTTTTTTACATTTTTTTGATTAAAACAGATTGTAATTGATCGTTTGCCTTGGGAAACATGGAGCAAAAGCCATCCATTGTCAAGAAAAGATCATTTACAGTCACTCATGCCTAGAAAAGCCTTACCAGTCGGTTTAAATGCCTTCATAATCCCATTATTGAATTTATTTTGAATTTTTTTACATTTTTTTGATTAAAACATATTGTAATTGATTGTTTGCCTGGGGAAACATGGAGCGAAAGCCATCCATTATCAAGAAAAGTTCATTTACAGTCATTCATGCCTAGAAAAGCCTTATTACTCGATTTAAATGCCTTTATAATCCCATTATTGAATTTATTTTGAATTGTTCTTACATTTTTTGATTAAAACATATTGTAATTGATTGTTTTCCTTGGGAAACATGGAGCGAAAGCCATCCATTGTCAAGAAAAGTTCATTTACAGTCACTCATGCCTAGAAAAGCCTTATTAATTGGTTTAAATGCCTTTATAATCCCATTATTGAATTTCTTTTGAATTTTTTTTACATTTTTTGATTAAAACAGATTGTATTTGATCGTTTGTCTCGGGAAACATGGAGCGAAAGCCATCCATTGTCAAGAAAAGATCATTTACAGTCACTCATGCCTAGAGAAGCCTTATTACTCGGTTTAAATGCTTGTATAATCCTATTATTGAATTTATTTTGAATTTTTTTTTTATTTTTTGATTAAAACAGATTGTAATTGATTCTTTGCGTCAAGAAACATGGAGCGAAAGTCATCCATTGTCAAGAAAAGTTCATTTACAGTCACTCATGCCTAGAAAAGCCTTATTAATTGGTTTAAATGCCTTTATAATCCCATTATTGAATTTCTTTTGAATTTTTTTTACATTTTTTGATTAAAACAGATTGTATTTGATCGTTTGTCTCGGGAAACATGGAGCGAAAGCCATCCATTGTCAAGAAAAGATCATTTACAGTCACTCATGCCTAGAAAAGCCTTATTACTCGGTTTAAATGCTTTTATAATCCCATTATTGAATTTATTTTGGATTTTTTTTATATTTTTTGATTAAAACATATTGTAATTGACTGTTTATCATGGGAAACGTGGAGTGAAAGCCATCCATTGTCAAGAAAAGATCATTTACAGTCACTCATGCCTAGAAAAGCGTTATTACTCGGTTTAAATGCTCTTATAATCCCATTATTGAATTTATTTTGAATTGTTTTTACATTTTGTGATTAAAACATATTGTAATTGTATGTTTGCCTTGGGAAACATGGAGCGAAAGCCATCCATTGTCAAGAAAAGTTCATTTACAGTCACTCATGCCTAGAAAAGCTTTATTACTCGGTTCAAATGCCTTTATAATCCCATTATTGAATTTATTTTGAATTTTTTTACATTTTTTGATTAAAACAGATTGTAATTGATTGTTTGCCTGGGGAAACATGGAGCGAAAGCCATCCATTATCAAGAAAAGTTCATTTACAGTCACTCATGCCTAGAAAAGCCTTATTACTCAGTTTAAATGCCTTTATAATCCCATTATTGAATTTATTTTGAATTGTTCTTACATTTTTTGATTAAAACATATTGTAATTGACTGTTTGCCTTGGGAAACATGGAGCGAAAGCCATCCACTGTCAAGAAAAGTTCATTTACAGTCACTCATGCCTAGAAAAGACTTATTACTCGGTTTAAATGCCTTTATAATCCCATTATTGAATTTATTTTGAATTTTTTTTACATTTTTTGATTAAAACAGATTGTAATTGATCGTTTGCCTCGGGAAACATGGAGCGAAAGCCATCCATTGTCAAGAAAAGATCATTTACAGTCACTCATGCCTAGAGAAGCCTTATTACTCGGTCTAAATGCTTGTATAATCTTATTATTGAATTTATTTTGAATTTTTTTTTCATTTTTTGATTCAAACAGATTGTAATTGATTGTTTGCGTCAAGAAACATGGAGCGAAAGTCATCCATTGTCAAGAAAAGATCATTTATAGTCACTCATGCACAGAAAAGCCTTATTACTCGTTTTAAATGCTTTTATAATCCCATTATTGAATTTATTTTGGATTTTTTTTACATTTTTTGATTAAAACAGATTGTAATTGATTGTTTATCATGGGAAACGTGGAGTGAAAGCCATCCATTGTCAAGAAAAGATGATTTACAGTCACTCATGCCTAGGAAAGCGTTATTACTCGGTTTAAATGCTCTTATAATCCCATTATTGAATTTATTTTGAATTGTTTTTACATTTTGTGATTAAAACATATTGTAATTGTATGTTTGCCTTGGGAAACATGGAGCGAAAGCCATCCATTGTCAAGAAAAGTTCATTTACAGTCACTCATGCCTAGAAAAGCTTTATTACTCGGTTTAAATGCCTTTATAATCCCATTATTGAATTTATTTTGAATTTTTTTACATTTTTTGATTAAAACAGATTGTAATTGATTGTTTGCCTGGGGAAACATGGAGCGAAAGCCATCCATTGTCAAGAAAAGTTCATTTACAGTCACTCATGCCTAGAAAAGCCTTAGTACTCGATTTAAATGCCTTTATAATCCCATTATTGAATTTATTTTGAATTGTTCTTACATTTTTTGATTAAAACATACTGTAATTGATTGTTTGCCTTGGGAAACATGGAGCGAAATCCATCCATTGTCAAGAAAAGTTCTTTTAGAGTCACTCATGCCTGGAAAAGCCTTATTACTCGGTTTAAATGCCTTTATAATCCCATAATTGAATTTATTTTGAATTTTTTTTACATTTTTTGATTAAAACAGATTCTAATTGATTGTATGCCTTGGGAAACTTGGAGCGTAAGCCATCCATGGTCAAGAAAAGATCATTTACAGTCACTCATGCCTAGAAAAGCATTATTACTCGGTTTAAATGCTCTTATAATCCCATTATTGAATTTATTGTGAATTGTTTTTACATTTTGTGATTAAAACATATTGTAATTGTATGTTTCCCTTGGGAAACATGGAGCGAAAGCCATCCATTGTCAAGAAAAGTTCATTTACAGTCACTCATGCCTAGAAAAGCTTTATTACTCGGTTTAAATGCCTTTATAACCCATTATTGAATTTATTTTGAATTTTTTTACATTTTTTGATTAAAACAGATTGTAATTGATTGTGTGCCTGGGGAAACATGGAGCGAAAGCCATCCATTGTCAAGAAAAGTTCATTTACAGTCACTCATGCCTAGAAAAGCCTTATTACTCGGTTTAAAAACTTTTATAATCCAATTATTGAATTTATTTTGAATTTTTTTACATTTTTTGATTAAAATAAATTGTAATTGATTGTTTGCCTCGGGAAACATGGAGCGAAAGCCATCCATTGTCAAGAAAAGTTCATTTATAGTCACTCATGCCTAGAAAAGCCTTTTTACTCGCTTTAAATGCTTTTATAATCCCATAATTGAACTTAATTGGAATTTTTTACATTTTTTGATTAAAACATATTATAATTAATTGTTTTCCTCGGGAAACGTGAAGCGAAAGCCATCCATTTACAAGAAAAGTTCATTTATAATCACTAATGCCTACAAAAGCTTTATTACTCGCTTTAAATGCTTGTATAATCCCATAATTGAATTTAATTTGAATTTTTTACATTTTTGAGTAAAACAGATTGTAATTGATTGTTTGCCCTTAGAAACATAGACCGAAAGCCATCCATTGAAAAGAAAAGTTCATTTATAGTTACTCATGCCTATAAAAGCCTTAACACTCGCTTTAAATGCTTTTATAATCCCGTAATTGAATTTAATTTGAATCTTTTTTCATTTTATGATTAAAACAGATTGTAATTGATTGTTTACCTCGGGAAACATGCAGTGAAAGCCATCCATTGTCAAGAAAAGTTCATTTATAATCACCCATGCCTAGAAAAGCCTTATTACTCTATTTAAATGCCTTTATAATCCCATTATTGAATTTATTTTGAATTTTTGTTACACTTTTTGATTAAAACAGATTCTACTTGATTGTTTGCCATGGGAAACATGCAGCGAAAACCATCCATTGTCAAGAAAAGATCATTTACAGTCACTCATGCCTAGAGAAGCCTTATTACTCAGTTTAAATGCTTTTATAATCCCATTATTGAATTTATTTTGAATTGTTTTTATATTTTTTGATTAAAACATATTGTAATGGATTGTTTGCCATGGGAAACATGGAGCGAAAGCCATCCATTATCAACAAAAGTTCATGTATAGTCACTCATGCCTAGAAAAGCCTTATTACTCGGTTTAAATGCCTTTATAATCCCATTATTGAATTTATTTTGAATTTTTTTTACATTTTTTGATTAAAACATATTGTAATTGATTGTTTACCTCGGGAAACGTGGAGCGAAAGCCATCCGTTGTCACAAAAAGATCATTTACAGTCACTCATGCCTAGAAAAGCCTTATTACTAGGTTTAAATGCTTTTATAATCCCATTATTAAATTTATTTTGAATTGTTTTTACATTTTTTGATTAAAACATACTGTAATTGATTGTTTGCCTTGGGAAACATGGAGCGAAAGCCATCCATTATCAAGAAAAGTTCATTTATAATCACTCATGCCTAGAAAAGCCTTATTACTCGGTTTAAATGCCTTTATAATCCCATAATTGAATTTATTTTGAATTTTTTTTCCATTTTATGATTAAAACAGATTGTAATTGATTGTTTACCTCGGGAAACGTGGAGCGAAAGCCATCCATTGTCAAGAAAAGATCATTTACAGTCACTCATGCCTACAAAAGCCTTATTACTCGGTTTAAATGCTTTTATAATCCCATTACTGAATTTATTTTGAAAATTTTTTATAATTTTTGATTGAAACAGATTCTAATTGATTGTTTGCCTCAGAAAACGCGAAGCGAAAGCCATCCACTGTCAAGAAAAGTTTATTTATAGTCACTCATGCCTATAAAAGCCTTAATACTCGCTTTAAATGCTTTTATAATCCCATAATTGAATTTAATTTGAATATTTTTACATTTTTTGATTAAAACAGACTGTAATTGATTGTTTGCCTCGGGAAACGTGGAGTGAAAGCCATCCATTGTCAAGAAAAGTTCATTTATAGTCACTCATGCCTAGAAAAGCCTTATTACTCGGTTTAAATGCTTTTATAATCCCATTATTGAATTTATTTTGAATTGTTTTTATATTTTTTTATAAAACATATTGTAATTGATTGTTTGCCTCAGGAAACATGGAGCGAAAGCCATCCATTATCAAGAAAAGTTCATGTATAGTCACTCATGCCTAGAAAAGCCTTATTACTCGATTTAAATGCCTTTATAATCCTATTATTGAATTTATTTTGAATTTTTTTTACATTTTTTGATTGAAACAGATTGTAATTGATTGTTTACCTCGGGAAACGTGGAGCGAAAGCCATCCATTGTCAAGAAAAGATCATTTACAGTCACTCATGCCTAGAAAAGCCTTATTACTCGGTTTAAATGCTTTTATAATCCCATTATTGAATTTATTTTGAGTTGTTTTTATATTTTTTGACTAAAACCTATTGTAATTGATTGTTTGCCTTGGGAAACATGGAGCGAAAGCCATCCATTGTCAAGAAAAGATCATTTACAGTCAATCATGCCTAGAAAAGCCTTATTACTTGGTTTAAATGCCTTTATAATCCCATTTTTGAATTTATTTTGAATTTTTTTTACATTTTTTGATTAAAATAGATTTTAATTGATTGTTTACCTCAGGAAACGTGGAGTGAAAGCCATCCATTGTCAAGAAAAGATCATTTACAGTCACTCATGCCTAGAAAAGCCTTATTACTCGGTTTAAATGCTTTTATAGTCCCATTATTGAATTTATTTTGAATTGTTTTTACATTTTTTGATTAAAACATATTGTAATTGATTGTTTGCCTTGGGAAACCTGGGGCGAAAGCCCTCCATTGTCAAGAGAAGTTCATTTACATTCACTCAAGCCTAGAAAAGCCTTATTGCTCGGTTTAAATGCCTTTATAATCCCATTATTGAATTTATTTTGAATTTTTTTTACATTTTTTGATTAAAACAGATTGTAATTGATTGTTTACCTCGGGAAACGTGGAGCGAAAGCCATCCATTGTCAAGAAAAGATCATTTACAGTCACTCATGCCTACAAAACCCTTATTACTCAGTTTAAATGCTTTTATAATCCCATTACTGAATTTATTTTGAATATTTTTTATAATTTTTGATTGAAACAGATTCTAATTGATTGTTTGCCTCAAAAAACGTGAAGCGAAAGCCATCTACTGTCAAGAAAAGTTCATTTATAGTCACTCATGCCTATAAAAGCTTTAATACTCGCTTTAAATGCTTTTATAATCCCATAATTGAATTTAATTTGAATATTTTTACATTTTTTGATTAAAACAGACTGTAATTGACTGTTTACCTCGGGAAACGTGGAGTGAAAGCCATCCATTGTCAAGAAAAGTTCATTTATAGTCACTCATGCCTAGAAAAGCCTTATTACTCGGTTTAAATGCTTTTATAATCCCATTATTGAATTTATTTTGAATTGTTTTTATATTTTTTTATAAAACATATTGTAATTGATTGTTTGCCTCAGGAAACATAGAGCAAAAGCCATCCATTATCAAGAAAAGTTCATGTATAGTCACTCATGCCTAGAAAAGCCTTATTACTCGATTTAAATGCCTTTATAATCCTATTATTGAATTTATTTTGAATTTTTTTTACATTTTTTGATTAAAACAGATTGTAATTGATCGTTTACCTCGGGAAACGTGGAGCGAAAGCCATCCATTGTCAAGAAAAGATCATTTACAGTCACTCATGCCTAGAAAAGCCTTATTACTCGGTTTAAATGCTTTTATAATCCCATTATTGAATTTATTTTGAATTGTTTTTATATTTTTTGATTAAAACATATTGTAATTGATTGTATGCCTTGGGAAACATGGAGCGAAAGCCAGCCATTGTCAAGAAAAGATCATTTATAGTCACTCATGCCTAGAAAAGCCTTATTACTCAGTTTAAATGCCTTTATAATCCTATTATTGAATTTATTTTGAAGTTTTTCTACATTGTTTGATTAAAACAGATTGTAATTGATTGTTTCCCTCAGGAAATGTGGAGCGAAAGCCATCCATTGTCAAGAAAAGTTCATTTATAGTCACTCATGCCTAGAAAAGCCTTATTACTCGGTTTAAATGCTTTTATAATCCCATTATTGAATTTATTTTAAATTGTTTTTACATTTTTTTTTAAAACATATTGTAATTGCTTGTTTGCCTCTGGAAACATGGAGCGAAAGCCATCCATTGTCAAGAAATGTTCATTTATAGTCAATCATGCCTAGAAAAGCCTTATTACTCGGTTTAAATGCCTTTATAATCCCATTATTGAATTTATTTTGAATTTTTTTTGAATTTTTTTTTACATTTTTTGATTAAAACATACTGTAATTGATTGTTTGCCTTGGGAAACATGGAGCGAAAGCCATCCATTGTCAAGAAAAGTTCTTTTAGAGTCACTCATGCCTAGAAAAGCCATATTACTCGGTTTAAATGCTTTTATAATCCCATTATTGAATTTATTTTCAATTTTTTTTACATTTTTTGATTAAACCAGATTGTAATTGATTGTTTATCATGGGAAAGGTGGAGTGAAAGCCATCCATTGTCAAGAAAAGATCATTTACAATCATCATGCCTAGAAAAGCGTTATTACTCGGTTTAAATGCTTTTATAATCCCATTATTGAATTTATTTTGAATTGTTTTTACATTTTGTGATTAAAACATATTGTAATCGTATGTTTTCCTTGGGAAACATGGAGCGAAAGCCATCCATTGTCAAGAAAAGTTCATTTACAGTCACTCATGCCAAGAAAAGCTTTATTACTCGGTTTAAATGCCTTTATAATCCCATTATTGAATTTGTTTTGAATTTTTTTACATTTTTTGATTAAAACATATGGTAATTGATTGTTTGCCCGGCAAAACATGGAGCGAAAGCCATCCATTGTCAAGAAAAGATCATTTATAGTCACTCATGCCTAGAAAAGCCTTATTACTCGATTTAAATACCTTTATAATCCCATTATTGAATTTATTTTGAATTGTTCTTACATTTTTTGATTAAAACATATTGTAATTGATTGTTTGCCTTGGGAAACATGGAGCGAAAGCCATCCATTGTCAAGAAAAGTTCATTTACTGTCACTCATGCCTAGAAAAGCCTTATTACTCGGTTTAAATGCCTTTATAATCCCATTATTGAATTTATTTTGAATTTTTTTTACATTTTTTGATTAAAACCGATTGTAATTGATCGTTTGCCTCGGGAAACATGGAGCGAAAGCCATCGATTGTCAAGAAAAGATCATTTACATTCACTCATGCCTAGGGAAGCCTTATTACTCGGTTTAAATGCTTGTATAATCCTATTATTGAATTTATTTTGAATTTTTTTTACGTTTTTTTATTAAAACAGATTGCAATTGATTGTTTGCGTCAAGAAACATGGAGCGAAAGCCATCCATTGTCAAGAAAAGATCATTTATAGTCACTCATGCCTAGAAAAGCCTTATTACTCGGTTTAAATGCTTTTATAATCCCATTATTGAATTTATTTTGAATTTTTTTTACATTTTTTGATTAAAACAGATTGTAATTGATTGTTTATCATGGGAAACGTGGAGTGAAAGCCATCCATTGTTAAGAAAAGATCATTTACAGTCACTCATGCCTAGAAAAGCGTTATTACTCGGTTTAAATGCATTTATAATCCCATTATTGAATTTATTTTGAATTGTTTTTACATTTTGTGATTAAAACATATTGTAATTGTATGTTTGCCTTGGGAAACATGGAGCGAAAGCCATCCATTGTCAAGAAAAGTTCATTTACAGTCACTCATGCCTAGAAAAGCTTTATTACTCGATTTAAATGCCTTTATCATCCCATTATTGAATTTATTTTGAATTTTTTTATATTTTTTGATTAAAACAGATTGTAATTGATTGTTTTCCTGGGGAAACATGGAGCGAAAGCCATCCATTGTCAAGAAAAGTTCATTTACAGTCACTCATGACTAGAAAAGCCTTATTACTCGATTTAAATGCCTTTATAATCCCATTATTGAATTTATTTTGAATTGTTCTTACATTTTTTGATTAAAACATATTGTAATTGATTGTTTGCCTTGGGAAACATGGAGCGAAAGCCATCCATTGTCAAGAAAAGTTCATTTACAGTCACTCATGCCTAGAAAAGCCTTATTACTCGGTTTAAATGCCTTTATAATCCCATTATTGAATTTATTTTGAATTTTTTTTACATTTTTTGATTAAAACAGATTGTAATTGATCGTTCGCCTCGGGAAAGATGGAGCGAAAGCCATCCATTGTCAAGAAAAGATCATTTACAGTCACTCATGCCTAGAGAAGCCTTATTACTCGGTTTAAATGCTTGTATAATCCTATTATTGAATTTATTTTGAATTTTTTTATATTTTTTGATTAAAACAGATTGTAATTGATTGTTTGCGTCAAGAAACATGGAGCGAAAGCCATCCATTGTCAAGAAAAGATCATTTATAGTCACTCATGCCTAGAAAAGCCTTATTACTCGGTTTAAATGCTTTTATAATCCCATTATTGAATTTATTTTGAATTTTTTTTACATTTTTTGATTAAAACAGATTGTAATTGATTGTTTATCATGGGAAACGTGGAGTGAAAGCCATCCATTGTCAAGAAAAGATCATTTACAGTCACTCATGCCTAGAAAAGCGTTATTACTCGGTTTAAATGCTTTTATAATCCCATTATTGATTTTATTTTGAATTTTTTTTACATTTTGTGATTAAAACAGATTGTAATTGATTGTTTATCATGGGAAACGTGGAGTGAAAGCCATCCATTGTCAAGAAAAGATCATTTACAGTCACTCATGCCTAGAAAAGCATTATTACTTGGTTTAAATGCTTTTATAATCCCATTATTGAATTTATTTTGAATTGTTTTTACATTTTTTGATTAAAGCATATTGTAATTGATTGTTTGCCTCAGGAAACCTGGAGCGAAAGCCATCCATTGTCAAGAAAAGTTCATTTATAGTCACTCATGCCTAGAAAAGCCTTATTACTGGGTTTAAATGCCTTTATAATCCCATTATTGAATTTATTTTGAATTTTTTTTACATTTTTTGATTAAAACAGGTTTTAATTGATTGTTTGCCTCAAGAAACTTGGAGCGAAAGCCATCCATTGCCAAGAAAAGTTCATTTGTAGTCACTCATGCCTAGAAAAGCCTTATTACTCGCTTTAAATGCTTTTATAATCCCATTATTGTATTTATTTTGAATATTTTTTACATTTTTTGATTGAAACAGATTCTAATTGATTGTTTGCCTCAGAAGACGCTAAGCGAAAGCCATCCATTGTCAAAAAAAGTTCATTTATAGTCACTCATGCCTGGAAAAGCCATATTACTCGCTTTAAATGCTTTTATAATCCCATAATTGAATTTAATTTCAATTTTTTACATTTTTTGATTCAAACAGATTGTAATTAATTATTTTCCTCGAGAAACATGAAGCCAAAGCCATCCACTGACAAGAAAAGTTCATTTATAATCATTAATGCCTACGAAAGCTTTATTACTCGCTTTAAATGCTTTTATAGTCCCATAATTGAATTTAATTTGAATTTTTTACATTTTTGATTAAAACAGATTGTAATTGATTGTTTGCCTTGAGAAACATGGAGCGAAAGCCATCCATTAAAAAGAAAAGTTCATTTATAGTCACTCATGCCGATAAAAGCCTTAACACTCGCTTCAAATGCTTTTATAATCCCGTAATTGAATTTAATTTGAATCTTTTTACATTTTTTGATTAAAACAGATTGTAATTGATTGTTTGCCTCGGGAAAAATGGAGCGAAAGCCATCCATTGTCAAGAAAAGATCATTTAGAGTCACTCATGCCTAGAAAAGCCTTATTACTCGGTTTAAATGCCATTATAATCCGATTATTGAATTTATTTTGAATTGTTTTTACATTTTTTTTAAAACATATTGTAATTGATTGTTTGCCTCTGGAAACATGGAGCGAAAGCCATCCATTGTCAAGAAAAGTTCATTTATAGTCAATCATGCCTAGAAAAGCCTTATTACTCGGTTTAAATGCCTTTATAATCCCATTATTGAATTTATTTTGAATTTTTTTTACATTTTTTGATTAAAACAGATTGTAATTGATCGTTTGCCTTGGGAAACATGGAGCAAAAGCCATCCATTGTCAAGAAAAGATCATTTACAGTCACTCATGCCTAGAAAAGCCTTACCAGTCGGTTTAAATGCCTTCATAATCCCATTATTGAATTTATTTTGAATTTTTTTACATTTTTTTGATTAAAACATATTGTAATTGATTGTTTGCCTGGGGAAACATGGAGCGAAAGCCATCCATTATCAAGAAAAGTTCATTTACAGTCATTCATGCCTAGAAAAGCCTTATTACTCGATTTAAATGCCTTTATAATCCCATTATTGAATTTATTTTGAATTGTTCTTACATTTTTTGATTAAAACATATTGTAATTGATTGTTTTCCTTGGGAAACATGGAGCGAAAGCCATCCATTGTCAAGAAAAGTTCATTTACAGTCACTCATGCCTAGAAAAGCCTTATTAATTGGTTTAAATGCCTTTATAATCCCATTATTGAATTTCTTTTGAATTTTTTTTACATTTTTTGATTAAAACAGATTGTATTTGATCGTTTGTCTCGGGAAACATGGAGCGAAAGCCATCCATTGTCAAGAAAAGATCATTTACAGTCACTCATGCCTAGAGAAGCCTTATTACTCGGTTTAAATGCTTGTATAATCCTATTATTGAATTTATTTTGAATTTTTTTTTTATTTTTTGATTAAAACAGATTGTAATTGATTCTTTGCGTCAAGAAACATGGAGCGAAAGTCATCCATTGTCAAGAAAAGTTCATTTACAGTCACTCATGCCTAGAAAAGCCTTATTAATTGGTTTAAATGCCTTTATAATCCCATTATTGAATTTCTTTTGAATTTTTTTTACATTTTTTGATTAAAACAGATTGTATTTGATCGTTTGTCTCGGGAAACATGGAGCGAAAGCCATCCATTGTCAAGAAAAGATCATTTACAGTCACTCATGCCTAGAAAAGCCTTATTACTCGGTTTAAATGCTTTTATAATCCCATTATTGAATTTATTTTGGATTTTTTTTATATTTTTTGATTAAAACATATTGTAATTGACTGTTTATCATGGGAAACGTGGAGTGAAAGCCATCCATTGTCAAGAAAAGATCATTTACAGTCACTCATGCCTAGAAAAGCGTTATTACTCGGTTTAAATGCTCTTATAATCCCATTATTGAATTTATTTTGAATTGTTTTTACATTTTGTGATTAAAACATATTGTAATTGTATGTTTGCCTTGGGAAACATGGAGCAAAAGCCATCCATTGTCAAGAAAAGTTCATTTACAGTCACTCATGCCTAGAAAAGCTTTATTACTCGGTTCAAATGCCTTTATAATCCCATTATTGAATTTATTTTGAATTTTTTTACATTTTTTTATTAAAACAGATTGTAATTGATTGTTTGCCTGGGGAAACATGGAGCGAAAGCCATCCATTATCAAGAAAAGTTCATTTACAGTCACTCATGCCTAGAAAAGCCTTATTACTCAGTTTAAATGCCTTTATAATCCCATTATTGAATTTATTTTGAATTGTTCTTACATTTTTTGATTAAAACATATTGTAATTGACTGTTTGCCTTGGGAAACATGGAGCGAAAGCCATCCACTGTCAAGAAAAGTTCATTTACAGTCACTCATGCCTAGAAAAGCCTTATTACTCGGTTTAAATGCCTTTATAATCCCATTATTGAATTTATTTTGAATTTTTTTTACATTTTTTGATTAAAACAGATTGTAATTGATCGTTTGCCTCGGGAAACATGGAGCGAAAGCCATCCATTGTCAAGAAAAGATCATTTACAGTCACTCATGCCTAGAGAAGCCTTATTACTCGGTCTAAATGCTTGTATAATCTTATTATTGAATTTATTTTGAATTTTTTTTTTCATTTTTTGATTCAAACAGATTGTAATTGATTGTTTGCGTCAAGAAACATGGAGCGAAAGTCATCCATTGTCAAGAAAAGATCATTTATAGTCACTCATGCACAGAAAAGCCTTATTACTCGTTTTAAATGCTTTTATAATCCCATTATTGAATTTATTTTGGATTTTTTTTACATTTTTTGATTAAAACAGATTGTAATTGATTGTTTATCATGGGAAACGTGGAGTTAAAGCCATCCATTGTCAAGAAAAGATGATTTACAGTCACTCATGCCTAGGAAAGCGTTATTACTCGGTTTAAATGCTCTTATAATCCCATTATTGAATTTATTTTGAATTGTTTTTACATTTTGTGATTAAAACATATTGTAATTGTATGTTTGCCTTGGGAAACATGGAGCGAAAGCCATCCATTGTCAAGAAAAGTTCATTTACAGTCACTCATGCCTAGAAAAGCTTTATTACTCGGTTTAAATGCCTTTATAATCCCATTATTGAATTTATTTTGAATTTTTTTACATTTTTTGATTAAAACAGATTGTAATTGATTGTTTGCCTGGGGAAACATGGAGCGAAAGCCATCCATTGTCAAGAAAAGTTCATTTACAGTCACTCATGCCTAGAAAAGACTTAGTACTCGATTTAAATGCCTTTATAATCCCATTATTGAATTTATTTTGAATTGTTCTTACATTTTTTGATTAAAACATACTGTAATTGATTGTTTGCCTTGGGAAACATGGAGCGAAAGCCATCCATTGTCAAGAAAAGTTCTTTTAGAGTCACTCATGCCTGGAAAAGCCTTATTACTCGGTTTAAATGCCTTTATAATCCCATAATTGAATTTATTTTGAATTTTTTTTACATTTTTTGATTAAAACAGATTCTAATTGATTGTATGCCTTGGGAAACTTGGAGCGTAAGCCATCCATGGTCAAGAAAAGATCATTTACAGTCACTCATGCCTAGAAAAGCATTATTACTCGGTTTAAATGCTCTTATAATCCCATTATTGAATTTATTGTGAATTGTTTTTACATTTTGTGATTAAAACATATTGTAATTGTATGTTTCCCTTGGGAAACATGGAGCGAAAGCCATCCATTGTCAAGAAAAGTTCATTTACAGTCACTCATGCCTAGAAAAGCTTTATTACTCGGTTTAAATGCCTTTATAACCCATTATTGAATTTATTTTGAATTTTTTTACATTTTTTGATTAAAACAGATTGTAATTGATTGTGTGCCTGGGGAAACATGGAGCGAAAGCCATCCATTGTCAAGAAAAGTTCATTTACAGTCACTCATGCCTAGAAAAGCCTTATTACTCGGTTTAAAAACTTTTATAATCCAATTATTGAATTTATTTTGAATTTTTTTACATTTTTTGATTAAAATAAATTGTAATTGATTGTTTGCCTCGGGAAACATGGAGCGAAAGCCATCCATTGTCAAGAAAAGTTCATTTATAGTCACTCATGCCTAGAAAAGCCTTTTTACTCGCTTTAAATGCTTTTATAATCCCATAATTGAACTTAATTGGAATTTTTTACATTTTTTGATTAAAACAGATTATAATTAATTGTTTTCCTCGGGAAACGTGAAGCGAAAGCCATCCATTTACAAGAAAAGTTCATTTATAATCACTAATGCCTACAAAAGCTTTATTACTCGCTTTAAATGCTTTTATAATCCCATAATTGAATTTAATTTGAATTTTTTACATTTTTGAGTAAAACAGATTGTAATTGATTGTTTGCCCTTAGAAACATAGACCGAAAGCCATCCATTGAAAAGAAAAGTTCATTTATAGTTACTCATGCCTACAAAAGCCTTAACACTCGCTTTAAATGCTTTTATAATCCCGTAATTGAATATAATTTGAATCTTTTTTCATTTTATGATTAAAACAGATTGTAATTGATTGTTTGCCTCGGGAAACATGCAGTGAAAGCCATCCATTGTCAAGAAAAGTTCATTTATAATCACTCATGCCTAGAAAAGCCTTATTACTCTATTTAAATGCCTTTATAATCCCATTATTGAATTTATTTTGAATTTTTGTTACACTTTTTGATTAAAACAGATTCTACTTGATTGTTTGCCATGGGAAACATGCAGCGAAAACCATCCATTGTCAAGAAAAGATCATTTACAGTCACTCATGCCTAGAGAAGCCTTATTACTCAGTTTAAATGCTTTTATAATCCCATTATTGAATTTATTTTGAATTGTTTTTATATTTTTTGATTAAAACATATTGTAATTGATTGTTTGCCATGGGAAACATGGAGCGAAAGCCATCCATTATCAACAAAAGTTCATGTATAGTCACTCATGCCTAGAAAAGCCTTATTACTCGGTTTAAATGCCTTTATAATCCCATTATTGAATTTATTTTGAATTTTTTTTACATTTTTTGATTAAAACATATTGTAATTGATTGTTTACCTCGGGAAACGTGGAGCGAAAGCCATCCGTTGTCACAAAAAGATCATTTACAGTCACTCATGCCTAGAAAAGCCTTATTACTAGGTTTAAATGCTTTTATAATCCCATTATTAAATTTATTTTGAATTGTTTTTACATTTTTTGATTAAAACATACTGTAATTGATTGTTTGCCTTGGGAAACATGGAGCGAAAGCCATCCATTATCAAGAAAAGTTCATTTATAATCACTCATGCCTAGAAAAGCCTTATTACTCGGTTTAAATGCCTTTATAATCCCATAATTGAATTTATTTTGAATTTTTTTTACATTTTATGATTAAAACAGATTGTAATTGATTGTTTACCTCGGGAAACGTGGAGCGAAAGCCATCCATTGTCAAGAAAAGATCATTTACAGTCACTCATGCCTACAAAAGCCTTATTACTCGGTTTAAATGCTTTTATAATCCCATTACTGAATTTATTTTGAAAATTTTTTATAATTTTTGATTGAAACAGATTCTAATTGATTGTTTGCCTCAGAAAACGCGAAGCGAAAGCCATCCACTGTCAAGAAAAGTTTATTTATAGTCACTCATGCCTATAAAAGCCTTAATACTCGCTTTAAATGCTTTTATAATCCCATAATTGAATTTAATTTGAATATTTTTACATTTTTTGATTAAAACAGACTGTAATTGATTGTTTGCCTCGGGAAACGTGGAGTGAAAGCCATCCATTGTCAAGAAAAGTTCATTTATAGTCACTCATGCCTAGAAAAGCCTTATTACTCGGTTTAAATGCTTTTATAATCCCATTATTGAATTTATTTTGAATTGTTTTTATATTTTTTTATAAAACATATTGTAATTGATTGTTTGCCTCAGGAAACATGGAGCGAAAGCCATCCATTATCAAGAAAAGTTCATGTATAGTCACTCATGCCTAGAAAAGCCTTATTACTCGATTTAAATGCCTTTATAATCCTATTATTGAATTTATTTTGAATTTTTTTTACATTTTTTGATTGAAACAGATTGTAATTGATTGTTTACCTCGGGAAACGTGGAGCGAAAGCCATCCATTGTCAAGAAAAGATCATTTACAGTCACTCATGCCTAGAAAAGCCTTATTACTCGGTTTAAATGCTTTTATAATCCCATTATTGAATTTATTTTGAATTGTTTTTATATTTTTTGACTAAAACCTATTGTAATTGATTGTTTGCCTTGGGAAACATGGAGCGAAAGCCATCCATTGTCAAGAAAAGATCATTTACAGTCAATCATGCCAAGAAAAGCCTTATTACTTCGTTTAAATGCCTTTATAATCCCATTTTTGAATTTATTTTGAATTTTTTTTACATTTTTTGATTAAAATAGATTTTAATTGATTGTTTACCTCAGGAAACGTGGAGTGAAAGCCATCCATTGTCAAGAAAAGATCATTTACAGTCACTCATGCCTAGAAAAGCCTTATTACTCGGTTTAAATGCTTTTATAGTCCCATTATTGAATTTATTTTGAATTGTTTTTACATTTTTTGATTAAAACATATTGTAATTGATTGTTTGCCTTGGGAAACCTGGGGCGAAAGCCCTCCATTGTCAAGAAAAGTTCATTTACATTCACTCAAGCCTAGAAAAGCCTTATTGCTCGGTTTAAATGCCTTTATAATCCCATTATTGAATTTATTTTGAATTTTTTTTACATTTTTTGATTAAAACAGATTGTAATTGATTGTTTACCTCGGGAAACGTGGAGCGAAAGCCATCCATTGTCAAGAAAAGATCATTTACAGTCACTCATGCCTACAAAACCCTTATTACTCAGTTTAAATGCTTTTATAATCCCATTACTGAATTTATTTTGAATATTTTTTATAATTTTTGATTGAAACAGATTCTAATTGATTGTTTGCCTCAAAAAACGTGAAGCGAAAGCCATCTACTGTCAAGAAAAGTTCATTTATAGTCACTCATGCCTATAAAAGCTTTAATACTCGCTTTAAATGCTTTTATAATCCCATAATTGAATTTAATTTGAATATTTTTACATTTTTTGATTAAAACAGACTGTAATTGACTGTTTACCTCGGGAAACGTGGAGTGAAAGCCATCCATTGTCAAGAAAAGTTCATTTATAGTCACTCATGCCTAGAAAAGCCTTATTACTCGGTTTAAATGCTTTTATAATCCCATTATTGAATTTATTTTGAATTGTTTTTATATTTTTTTATAAAACATATTGTAATTGATTGTTTGCCTCAGGAAACATAGAGCAAAAGCCATCCATTATCAAGAAAAGTTCATGTATAGTCACTCATGCCTAGAAAAGCCTTATTACTCGATTTAAATGCCTTTATAATCCTATTATTGAATTTATTTTGAATTTTTTTTACATTTTTTGATTAAAACAGATTGTAATTGATCGTTTACCTCGGGAAACGTGGAGCGAAAGCCATCCATTGTCAAGAAAAGATCATTTACAGTCACTCATGCCTAGAAAAGCCTTATTACTCGGTTTAAATGCTTTTATAATCCCATTATTGAATTTATTTTGAATTGTTTTTATATTTTTTGATTAAAACATATTGTAATTGATTGTATGCCTTGGGAAACATGGAGCGAAAGCCATCCATTGTCAAGAAAAGATCATTTATAGTCACTCATGCCTAGAAAAGCCTTATTACTCAGTTTAAATGCCTTTATAATCCTATTATTGAATTTATTTTGAAGTTTTTCTACATTGTTTGATTAAAACAGATTGTAATTGATTGTTTCCCTCAGGAAATGTGGAGCGAAAGCCATCCATTGTCAAGAAAAGTTCATTTATAGTCACTCATGCCTAGAAAAGCCTTATTACTCGGTTTAAATGCTTTTATAATCCCATTATTGAATTTATTTTAAATTGTTTTTACATTTTTTTTTAAAACATATTGTAATTGCTTGTTTGCCTCTGGAAACATGGAGCGAAAGCCATCCATTGTCAAGAAATGTTCATTTATAGTCAATCATGCCTAGAAAAGCCTTATTACTCGGTTTAAATGCCTTTATAATCCCATTATTGAATTTATTTTGAATTTTTTTTTACATTTTTTGATTAAAACATATGGTAATTGATTGTTTGCCCGGCAAAACATGGAGCGAAAGCCATCCATTGTCAAGAAAAGATCATTTATAGTCACTCATGCCTAGAAAAGCCTTATTACTCGATTTAAATACCTTTATAATCCCATTATTGAATTTATTTTGAATTGTTCTTACATTTTTTGATTAAAACATATTGTAATTGATTGTTTGCCTTGGGAAACATGGAGCGAAAGCCATCAATTGTCAAGAAAAGTTCATTTACAGTCACTCATGCCTAGAAAAGCCTTATTACTCGGTTTAAATGCCTTTATAATCCCATTATTGAATTTATTTTGAATTTTTTTCACATTTTTTTATTAAAACAGATTGTAATTGATCGTTTGCCTCGGGCAACATGGAGCGAAAGCCATCCATTGTCAAGAAAAGATCATTTACAGTCACTCAGGCCTAGAGAAGCCTTATTACTCGGTTTAAATGCTTGTATAATCCTATTATTGAATTTATTTTGAATTTTTTTTACGTTTTTTTATTAAAACAGATTGCAATTGATTGTTTGCGTCAAGAAACATGGAGCGAAAGCCATCCATTGTCAAGAAAAGATCATTTATAGTCACTCATGCCTAGAAAAGCCTTATTACTCGGTTTAAATGCTTTTATAATCCCATTATTGAATTTATTTTGAATTTTTTTTACATTTTTTGATTAAAACAGATTGTAATTGATTGTTTATCATGGGAAACGTGGAGTGAAAGCCATCCATTGTTAAGAAAAGATCATTTACAGTCACTCATGCCTAGAAAAGCGTTATTACTCGGTTTAAATGCATTTATAATCCCATTATTGAATTTATTTTGAATTGTTTTTACATTTTGTGATTAAAACATATTGTAATTGTATGTTTGCCTTGGGAAACATGGAGCGAAAGCCATCCATTGTCAAGAAAAGTTCATTTACAGTCACTCATGCCTAGAAAAGCTTTATTACTCGATTTAAATGCCTTTATCATCCCATTATTGAATTTATTTTGAATTTTTTTATATTTTTTGATTAAAACAGATTGTAATTGATTGTTTTCCTGGGGAAACATGGAGCGAAAGCCATCCATTGTCAAGAAAAGTTCATTTACAGTCACTCATGACTAGAAAAGCCTTATTACTCGATTTAAATGCCTTTATAATCCCATTATTGAATTTATTTTGAATTGTTCTTACATTTTTTGATTAAAACATATTGTAATTGATTGTTTGCCTTGGGAAACATGGAGCGAAAGCCATCCATTGTCAAGAAAAGTTCATTTACAGTCACTCATGCCTAGAAAAGCCTTATTACTCGGTTTAAATGCCTTTATAATCCCATTATTGAATTTATTTTGAATTTTTTTTATATTTTTTGATTAAAACAGATTATAATTGATCGTTCGCCTCGGGAAAGATGGAGCGAAAGCCATCCATTGTCAAGAAAAGATCATTTACAGTCACTCATGCCTAGAGAAGCCTTATTACTCGGTTTAAATGCTTGTATAATCCTATTATTGAATTTATTTTGAATTTTTTTATATTTTTTGATTAAAACAGATTGTAATTGATTGTTTGCGTCAAGAAACATGGAGCGAAAGCCATCCATTGTCAAGAAAAGATCATTTATAGTCACTCATGCCTAGAAAAGCCTTATTACTCGGTTTAAATGCTTTTATAATCCCATTATTGAATTTATTTTGAATTTTTTTTACATTTTTTGATTAAAACAGATTGTAATTGATTGTTTATCATGGGAAACGTGGAGTGAAAGCCATCCATTGTCAAGAAAAGATCATTTACAGTCACTCATGCCTAGAAAAGCGTTATTACTCGGTTTAAATGCTTTTATAATCCCATTATTGAATTTATTTTGAATTTTTTTTACATTTTGTGATTAAAACAGATTGTAATTGATTGTTTATCATGGGAAACGTGGAGTGAAAGCCATCCATTGTCAAGAAAAGATCATTTACAGTCACTCATGCCTAGAAAAGCATTATTACTTGGTTTAAATGCTTTTATAATCCCATTATTGAATTTATTTTGAATTGTTTTTACATTTTTTGATTAAAGCATATTGTAATTGATTGTTTGCCTCAGGAAACCTGGAGCGAAAGCCATCCATTGTCAAGAAAAGTTCATTTATAGTCACTCATGCCTAGAAAAGCCTTATTACTGGGTTTAAATGCCTTTATAATCCCATTATTGAATTTATTTTGAATTTTTTTTACATTTTTTGATTAAAACAGGTTTTAATTGATTGTTTGCCTCGAGAAACTTGGAGCGAAAGCCATCCATTGCCAAGAAAAGTTCATTTGTAGTCACTCATGCCTAGAAAAGCCTTATTACTCGCTTTAAATGCTTTTATAATCCCATTATTGTATTTATTTTGAATATTTTTTACATTTTTTGATTGAAACAGATTCTAATTGATTGTTTGCCTCAGAAGACGCTAAGCGAAAGCCATCCATTGTCAAAAAAAGTTCATTTATAGTCACTCATGCCTGGAAAAGCCATATTACTCGCTTTAAATGCTTTTATAATCCCATAATTGAATTTAATTTCAATTTTTTACATTTTTTGATTCAAACAGATTGTAATTAATTATTTTCCTCGAGAAACATGAAGCCAAAGCCATCCACTGACAAGAAAAGTTCATTTATAATCATTAATGCCTACGAAAGCTTTATTACTCGCTTTAAATGCTTTTATAGTCCCATAATTGAATTTAATTTGAATTTTTTACATTTTTGATTAAAACAGATTGTAATTGATTGTTTGCCTTGAGAAACATGGAGCGAAAGCCATCCATTAAAAAGAAAAGTTCATTTATAGTCACTCATGCCGATAAAAGCCTTAACACTCGCTTCAAATGCTTTTATAATCCCGTAATTGAATTTAATTTGAATCTTTTTACATTTTTTGATTAAAACAGATTGTAATTGATTGTTTGCCTCGGGAAAAATGGAGCGAAAGCCATCCATTGTCAAGAAAAGATCATTTAGAGTCACTCATGCCTAGAAAAGCCTTATTACTCGGTTTAAATGCCATTATAATCCGATTATTGAATTTATTTTGAATTGTTTTTACATTTTTTTTAAAATATATTGTAATTGATTGTTTGCCTCTGGAAACATGGAGCGAAAGCCATCCATTGTCAAGAAAAGTTCATTTATAGTCAATCATGCCTAGAAAAGCCTTATTACTCGGTTTAAATGCCTTTATAATCCCATTATTGAATTTATTTTGAATTTTTTTTACATTTTTTGATTAAAACAGATTGTAATTGATCGTTTGCCTTGGGAAACATGGAGCAAAAGCCATCCATTGTCAAGAAAAGATCATTTACAGTCACTCATGCCTAGAAAAGCCTTACCAGTCGGTTTAAATGCCTTCATAATCCCATTATTGAATTTATTTTGAATTTTTTTACATTTTTTTGATTAAAACATATTGTAATTGATTGTTTGCCTGGGGAAACATGGAGCGAAAGCCATCCATTATCAAGAAAAGTTCATTTACAGTCATTCATGCCTAGAAAAGCCTTATTACTCGATTTAAATGCCTTTATAATCCCATTATTGAATTTATTTTGAATTGTTCTTACATTTTTTGATTAAAACATATTGTAATTGATTGTTTTCCTTGGGAAACATGGAGCGAAAGCCATCCATTGTCAAGAAAAGTTCATTTACAGTCACTCATGCCTAGAAAAGCCTTATTAATTGGTTTAAATGCCTTTATAATCCCATTATTGAATTTCTTTTGAATTTTTTTTACATTTTTTGATTAAAACAGATTGTATTTGATCGTTTGTCTCGGGAAACATGGAGCGAAAGCCATCCATTGTCAAGAAAAGATCATTTACAGTCACTCATGCCTAGAGAAGCCTTATTACTCGGTTTAAATGCTTGTATAATCCTATTATTGAATTTATTTTGAAATTTTTTTTTATTTTTTGATTAAAACAGATTGTAATTGATTCTTTGCGTCAAGAAACATGGAGCGAAAGTCATCCATTGTCAAGAAAAGTTCATTTACAGTCACTCATGCCTAGAAAAGCCTTATTAATTGGTTTAAATGCCTTTATAATCCCATTATTGAATTTCTTTTGAATTTTTTTTACATTTTTTGATTAAAACAGATTGTATTTGATCGTTTGTCTCGGGAAACATGGAGCGAAAGCCATCCATTGTCAAGAAAAGATCATTTACAGTCACTCATGCCTAGAAAAGCCTTATTACTCGGTTTAAATGCTTTTATAATCCCATTATTGAATTTATTTTGGAATTTTTTTATATTTTTTGATTAAAACATATTGTAATTGACTGTTTATCATGGGAAACGTGGAGTGAAAGCCATCCATTGTCAAGAAAAGATCATTTACAGTCACTCATGCCTAGAAAAGCGTTATTACTCGGTTTAAATGCTCTTATAATCCCATTATTGAATTTATTTTGAATTGTTTTTACATTTTGTGATTAAAACATATTGTAATTGTATGTTTGCCTTGGGAAACATGGAGCGAAAGCCATCCATTGTCAAGAAAAGTTCATTTACAGTCACTCATGCCTAGAAAAGCTTTATTACTCGGTTCAAATGCCTTTATAATCCCATTATTGAATTTATTTTGAATTTTTTTACATTTTTTTATTAAAACAGATTGTAATTGATTGTTTGCCTGGGGAAACATGGAGTGAAAGCCATCCATTATCAAGAAAAGTTCATTTACAGTCACTCATGCCTAGAAAAGCCTTATTACTCAGTTTAAATGCCTTTATAATCCCATTATTGAATTTATTTTGAATTGTTCTTACATTTTTTGATTAAAACATATTGTAATTGACTGTTTGCCTTGGGAAACATGGAGCGAAAGCCATCCACTGTCAAGAAAAGTTCATTTACAGTCACTCATGCCTAGAAAAGCCTTATTACTCGGTTTAAATGCCTTTATAATCCCATTATTGAATTTATTTTGAATTTTTTTTACATTTTTTGATTAAAACAGATTGTAATTGATCGTTTGCCTCGGGAAACATGGAGCGAAAGCCATCCATTGTCAAGAAAAGATCATTTACAGTCACTCATGCCTAGAGAAGCCTTATTACTCGGTCTAAATGCTTGTATAATCTTATTATTGAATTTATTTTGAATTTTTTTTTTCATTTTTTGATTCAAACAGATTGTAATTGATTGTTTGCGTCAAGAAACATGGAGCGAAAGTCATCCATTGTCAAGAAAAGATCATTTATAGTCACTCATGCACAGAAAAGCCTTATTACTCGTTTTAAATGCTTTTATAATCCCATTATTGAATTTATTTTGGATTTTTTTTACATTTTTTGATTAAAACAGATTGTAATTGATTGTTTATCATGGGAAACGTGGAGTTAAAGCCATCCATTGTCAAGAAAAGATGATTTACAGTCACTCATGCCTAGGAAAGCGTTATTACTCGGTTTAAATGCTCTTATAATCCCATTATTGAATTTATTTTGAATTGTTTTTACATTTTGTGATTAAAACATATTGTAATTGTATGTTTGCCTTGGGAAACATGGAGCGAAAGCCATCCATTGTCAAGAAAAGTTCATTTACAGTCACTCATGCCTAGAAAAGCTTTATTACTCGGTTTAAATGCCTTTATAATCCCATTATTGAATTTATTTTGAATTTTTTTACATTTTTTGATTAAAACAGATTGTAATTGATTGTTTGCCTGGGGAAACATGGAGCGAAAGCCATCCATTGTCAAGAAAAGTTCATTTACAGTCACTCATGCCTAGAAAAGCCTTAGTACTCGATTTAAATGCCTTTATAATCCCATTATTGAATTTATTTTGAATTGTTCTTACATTTTTTGATTAAAACATACTGTAATTGATTGTTTGCCTTGGGAAACATGGAGCGAAAGCCATCCATTGTCAAGAAAAGTTCTTTTAGAGTCACTCATGCCTGGAAAAGCCTTATTACTCGGTTTAAATGCCTTTATAATCCCATAATTGAATTTATTTTGAATTTTTTTTACATTTTTTGATTAAAACAGATTCTAATTGATTGTATGCCTTGGGAAACTTGGAGCGTAAGCCATCCATGGTCAAGAAAAGATCATTTACAGTCACTCATGCCTAGAAAAGCATTATTACTCGGTTTAAATGCTCTTATAATCCCATTATTGAATTTATTGTGAATTGTTTTTACATTTTGTGATTAAAACATATTGTAATTGTATGTTTCCCTTGGGAAACATGGAGCGAAAGCCATCCATTGTCAAGAAAAGTTCATTTACAGTCACTCATGCCTAGAAAAGCTTTATTACTCGGTTTAAATGCCTTTATAACCCATTATTGAATTTATTTTGAATTTTTTTACATTTTTTGATTAAAACAGATTGTAATTGATTGTGTGCCTGGGGAAACATGGAGCGAAAGCCATCCATTGTCAAGAAAAGTTCATTTACAGTCACTCATGCCTAGAAAAGCCTTATTACTCGGTTTAAAAACTTTTATAATCCAATTATTGAATTTATTTTGAATTTTTTTACATTTTTTGATTAAAATAAATTGTAATTGATTGTTTGCCTCGGGAAACATGGAGCGAAAGCCATCCATTGTCAAGAAAAGTTCATTTATAGTCACTCATGCCTAGAAAAGCCTTTTTACTCGCTTTAAATGCTTTTATAATCCCATAATTGAACTTAATTGGAATTTTTTACATTTTTTGATTAAAACAGATTATAATTAATTGTTTTCCTCGGGAAACGTGAAGCGAAAGCCATCCATTTACAAGAAAAGTTCATTTATAATCACTAATGCCTACAAAAGCTTTATTACTCGCTTTAAATGCTTTTATAATCCCATAATTGAATTTAATTTGAATTTTTTACATTTTTGAGTAAAACAGATTGTAATTGATTGTTTGCCCTTAGAAACATAGACCGAAAGCCATCCATTGAAAAGAAAAGTTCATTTATAGTTACTCATGCCTACAAAAGCCTTAACACTCGCTTTAAATGCTTTTATAATCCCGTAATTGAATATAATTTGAATCTTTTTTCATTTTATGATTAAAACAGATTGTAATTGATTGTTTGCCTCGGGAAACATGCAGTGAAAGCCATCCATTGTCAAGAAAAGTTCATTTATAATCACTCATGCCTAGAAAAGCCTTATTACTCTATTTAAATGCCTTTATAATCCCATTATTGAATTTATTTTGAATTTTTGTTACACTTTTTGATTAAAACAGATTCTACTTGATTGTTTGCCATGGGAAACATGCAGCGAAAACCATCCATTGTCAAGAAAAGATCATTTACAGTCACTCATGCCTAGAGAAGCCTTATTACTCAGTTTAAATGCTTTTATAATCCCATTATTGAATTTATTTTGAATTGTTTTTATATTTTTTGATTAAAACATATTGTAATTGATTGTTTGCCATGGGAAACATGGAGCGAAAGCCATCCATTATCAACAAAAGTTCATGTATAGTCACTCATGCCTAGAAAAGCCTTATTACTCGGTTTAAATGCCTTTATAATCCCATTATTGAATTTATTTTGAATTTTTTTTACATTTTTTGATTAAAACATATTGTAATTGATTGTTTACCTCGGGAAACGTGGAGCGAAAGCCATCCGTTGTCACAAAAAGATCATTTACAGTCACTCATGCCTAGAAAAGCCTTATTACTAGGTTTAAATGCTTTTATAATCCCATTATTAAATTTATTTTGAATTGTTTTTACATTTTTTGATTAAAACATACTGTAATTGATTGTTTGCCTTGGGAAACATGGAGCGAAAGCCATCCATTATCAAGAAAAGTTCATTTATAATCACTCATGCCTAGAAAAGCCTTATTACTCGGTTTAAATGCCTTTATAATCCCATAATTGAATTTATTTTGAATTTTTTTTACATTTTATGATTAAAACAGATTGTAATTGATTGTTTACCTCGGGAAACGTGGAGCGAAAGCCATCCATTGTCAAGAAAAGATCATTTACAGTCACTCATGCCTACAAAAGCCTTATTACTCGGTTTAAATGCTTTTATAATCCCATTACTGAATTTATTTTGAAAATTTTTTATAATTTTTGATTGAAACAGATTCTAATTGATTGTTTGCCTCAGAAAACGCGAAGCGAAAGCCATCCACTGTCAAGAAAAGTTTATTTATAGTCACTCATGCCTATAAAAGCCTTAATACTCGCTTTAAATGCTTTTATAATCCCATAATTGAATTTAATTTGAATATTTTTACATTTTTTGATTAAAACAGACTGTAATTGATTGTTTGCCTCGGGAAACGTGGAGTGAAAGCCATCCATTGTCAAGAAAAGTTCATTTATAGTCACTCATGCCTAGAAAAGCCTTATTACTCGGTTTAAATGCTTTTATAATCCCATTATTGAATTTATTTTGAATTGTTTTTATATTTTTTTATAAAACATATTGTAATTGATTGTTTGCCTCAGGAAACATGGAGCGAAAGCCATCCATTATCAAGAAAAGTTCATGTATAGTCACTCATGCCTAGAAAAGCCTTATTACTCGATTTAAATGCCTTTATAATCCTATTATTGAATTTATTTTGAATTTTTTTTACATTTTTTGATTGAAACAGATTGTAATTGATTGTTTACCTCGGGAAACGTGGAGCGAAAGCCATCCATTGTCAAGAAAAGATCATTTACAGTCACTCATGCCTAGAAAAGCCTTATTACTCGGTTTAAATGCTTTTATAATCCCATTATTGAATTTATTTTGAATTGTTTTTATATTTTTTGACTAAAACCTATTGTAATTGATTGTTTGCCTTGGGAAACATGGAGCGAAAGCCATCCATTGTCAAGAAAAGATCATTTACAGTCAATCATGCCTAGAAAAGCCTTATTACTTGGTTTAAATGCCTTTATAATCCCATTTTTGAATTTATTTTGAATTTTTTTTACATTTTTTGATTAAAATAGATTTTAATTGATTGTTTACCTCAGGAAACGTGGAGTGAAAGCCATCCATTGTCAAGAAAAGATCATTTACAGTCACTCATGCCTAGAAAAGCCTTATTACTCGGTTTAAATGCTTTTATAGTCCCATTATTGAATTTATTTTGAATTGTTTTTACATTTTTTGATTAAAACATATTGTAATTGATTGTTTGCCTTGGGAAACCTGGGGCGAAAGCCCTCCATTGTCAAGAAAAGTTCATTTACATTCACTCAAGCCTAGAAAAGCCTTATTGCTCGGTTTAAATGCCTTTATAATCCCATTATTGAATTTATTTTGAATTTTTTTTACATTTTTTGATTAAAACAGATTGTAATTGATTGTTTACCTCGGGAAACGTGGAGCGAAAGCCATCCATTGTCAAGAAAAGATCATTTACAGTCACTCATGCCTACAAAACCCTTATTACTCAGTTTAAATGCTTTTATAATCCCATTACTGAATTTATTTTGAATATTTTTTATAATTTTTGATTGAAACAGATTCTAATTGATTGTTTGCCTCAAAAAACGTGAAGCGAAAGCCATCTACTGTCAAGAAAAGTTCATTTATAGTCACTCATGCCTATAAAAGCTTTAATACTCGCTTTAAATGCTTTTATAATCCCATAATTGAATTTAATTTGAATATTTTTACATTTTTTGATTAAAACAGACTGTAATTGACTGTTTACCTCGGGAAACGTGGAGTGAAAGCCATCCATTGTCAAGAAAAGTTCATTTATAGTCACTCATGCCTAGAAAAGCCTTATTACTCGGTTTAAATGCTTTTATAATCCCATTATTGAATTTATTTTGAATTGTTTTTATATTTTTTTATAAAACATATTGTAATTGATTGTTTGCCTCAGGAAACATAGAGCAAAAGCCATCCATTATCAAGAAAAGTTCATGTATAGTCACTCATGCCTAGAAAAGCCTTATTACTCGATTTAAATGCCTTTATAATCCTATTATTGAATTTATTTTGAATTTTTTTTACATTTTTTGATTAAAACAGATTGTAATTGATCGTTTACCTCGGGAAACGTGGAGCGAAAGCCATCCATTGTCAAGAAAAGATCATTTACAGTCACTCATGCCTAGAAAAGCCTTATTACTCGGTTTAAATGCTTTTATAATCCCATTATTGAATTTATTTTGAATTGTTTTTATATTTTTTGATTAAAACATATTGTAATTGATTGTATGCCTTGGGAAACATGGAGCGAAAGCCATCCATTGTCAAGAAAAGATCATTTATAGTCACTCATGCCTAGAAAAGCCTTATTACTCAGTTTAAATGCCTTTATAATCCTATTATTGAATTTATTTTGAAGTTTTTCTACATTGTTTGATTAAAACAGATTGTAATTGATTGTTTCCCTCAGGAAATGTGGAGCGAAAGCCATCCATTGTCAAGAAAAGTTCATTTATAGTCACTCATGCCTAGAAAAGCCTTATTACTCGGTTTAAATGCTTTTATAATCCCATTATTGAATTTATTTTAAATTGTTTTTACATTTTTTTTAAAACATATTGTAATTGCTTGTTTGCCTCTGGAAACATGGAGCGAAAGCCATCCATTGTCAAGAAATGTTCATTTATAGTCAATCATGCCTAGAAAAGCCTTATTACTCGGTTTAAATGCCTTTATAATCCCATTATTGAATTTATTTTGAATTTTTTTTTACATTTTTTGATTAAAACATATTGTAATTGATTGTTTACCTTGGGAAACGTGGAGCGAAAGCCATCCATTGTCAAGAAAAGATCATTTACAGTCACTCATGTCTAGAAAAGCCTTATTACTCGGTTTAAATGCTTTTATAGTCCCATTATTGAATTTATTTTGAATTGTTTTTACATTTTTTGATTAAAACATGTTGTAATTGCTTGTTTTCCTTGGAAAACATGGAGCGAAAGCCCTCCATTGTCAAGAAAAGTTCATTTCCAGTCACTCATGCCTAGAAAAGCCTTATTACTCGGTTTAAATGCCTTTATAATCCCATTATTGAATTTATTTTGAATTGTTTTTACATTTTGTGATTAAAACATATTGTAATTGTATGTTTGCCTTGGGAAACATGGAGCGAAAGCCATCCATTGTTAAGAAAAGTTCATTTACAGTCACTCATGCCTAGAAAAGCCTTATTACTCGGTTTAAATGCCTTTATAATCCCATTATTGAATTTATTTTGAATTGTTCTTACATTTTTTGATTAAAACATATTGTAATTGATTGTTTGCCTTGGGAAACATGGAGCCAAAGCCATCCATTGTCAAGAAAAGTTCATTTAGAGTCACTCATGCCTAGAAAAGCCTTATTACTCGGTTTGAATGCCTTTATAATCCCATAATTGAATTTATTTTTAATTTTTTTTACATTTTTTGATTAAAACAGATTCTAATTGATTGTATGCCTTGGGAAACTTGGAGCGAAAGCCATCCATGGTCAAGAAAAGATCATTTACAGTCAGTCATGCCTAGAGAAGCGTTATTGCTCGGTTTAAATGCTCTTATAATCCCATTATTGAATTTATTTTGAATTGTTTTTACATTTTGTGATTAAAACATATTGTAATTGTATGTTTGCCTTGGGAAACATGGAGCGAAAGCCATCCATTGTCAAGAAAAGTTCATTTACAGTCACTCATGCCTAGAAAAGCTTTATTACTCGGTTTAAATGCCTTTATAATCCCATTATTGAATTTATTTTGAATTTTTTTACATTTTTTGATTAAAACATATTGTAATTGATTGTGTGCCTGGGGAAACATGGAGCGAAAGCCATCCATTGTCAATAAAAGTTCATTTACAGTCACTCATGCCTAGAAAAGCCTTATTACTCGGTTTAAAAGCTTTTATAATCCAATTATTGAATTTATTTTGAATTTTTTTACATTTTTTGATTAAAATAAATTGTAATTGATTGTTTGCCTCGGGAAACATGGAGCGAAAGCCATCCATTGTCAAGAAAAGTTCATTTATAGTCACTCATGCCTAGAAAAGCCTTATTACTCGCTTTAAATGCTTTTATAATCCCATAATTGAACTTAATTTGAATTTTTTATATTTTTTGATTAAAACAGATTATAATTAATTATTTTTCTCGGGAAACGTGAAGCGAAAGCCATCCATTTACAAGAAAAGTTCATTTATAATCACTAATGCCTACAAAAGCTTTATTACTCGCTTTAAATGCTTTTATAATCCCGTAATTGAATTTAATTTGAATATTTTTTCATTTTATGATTAAAACAGATTGTAATTGATTGTTTGCCTCGGGAAACATGCAGCGAAAGCCATCCATTGTCAAGAAAAGTTCATTTATAATCACTTATGCCTAGAAAAGCCTTATTACTCTGTTTAAATGCCTTTATAATCCCATTATTGAATTTATTTTGAATTTTTGTTACATTTTTTGATTGAAACAGATTGTAATGGATTGTTTGCCATGGGAAACATGCAGCGAAAACCATCCATTGTCAAGAAAAGATCATTTACAGTCACTCATGCCTAGAAAAGCCTTATTACTCGGTTTAAATGCCTTTATAATCCCATTATTGAATTTATTTTGAATTGTTTTTATATTTTTTGATTAAAACATATTGTAATTGATTGTATGCCTTGGGAAACATGGAGCGAAAGCCATCCATTGTCAAGAAAAGATCATTTATAGTCACTCATGCCTAGAAAAGCCTTATTACTCAGTTTAAATGCCTTTATAATCCTATTATTGAATTTATTTTGAAGTTTTTCTACATTGTTTGATTAAAACAGATTGTAATTGATTGTTTCCCTCAGGAAATGTGGAGCGAAAGCCATCCATTGTCAAGAAAAGTTCATTTATAGTCACTCATGCCTAGAAAAGCCTTATTACTCGGTTTAAATGCTTTTATAATCCCATTATTGAATTTATTTTAAATTGTTTTTACATTTTTTTTAAAACATATTGTAATTGCTTGTTTGCCTCTGGAAACATGGAGCGAAAGCCATCCATTGTCAAGAAATGTTCATTTATAGTCAATCATGCCTAGAAAAGCCTTATTACTCGGTTTAAATGCCTTTATAATCCCATTATTGAATTTATTTTGAATTTTTTTTTACATTTTTTGATTAAAACATATTGTAATTGATTGTTTACCTTGGGAAACGTGGAGCGAAAGCCATCCATTGTCAAGAAAAGATCATTTACAGTCACTCATGTCTAGAAAAGCCTTATTACTCGGTTTAAATGCTTTTATAGTCCCATTATTGAATTTATTTTGAATTGTTTTTACATTTTTTGATTAAAACATGTTGTAATTGCTTGTTTTCCTTGGAAAACATGGAGCGAAAGCCCTCCATTGTCAAGAAAAGTTCATTTCCAGTCACTCATGCCTAGAAAAGCCTTATTACTCGGTTTAAATGCCTTTATAATCCCATTATTGAATTTATTTTGAATTGTTTTTACATTTTGTGATTAAAACATATTGTAATTGTATGTTTGCCTTGGGAAACATGGAGCGAAAGCCATCCATTGTTAAGAAAAGTTCATTTACAGTCACTCATGCCTAGAAAAGCCTTATTACTCGGTTTAAATGCCTTTATAATCCCATTATTGAATTTATTTTGAATTGTTCTTACATTTTTTGATTAAAACATATTGTAATTGATTGTTTGCCTTGGGAAACATGGAGCCAAAGCCATCCATTGTCAAGAAAAGTTCATTTAGAGTCACTCATGCCTAGAAAAGCCTTATTACTCGGTTTGAATGCCTTTATAATCCCATAATTGAATTTATTTTTAATTTTTTTTACATTTTTTGATTAAAACAGATTCTAATTGATTGTATGCCTTGGGAAACTTGGAGCGAAAGCCATCCATGGTCAAGAAAAGATCATTTACAGTCAGTCATGCCTAGAGAAGCGTTATTGCTCGGTTTAAATGCTCTTATAATCCCATTATTGAATTTATTTTGAATTGTTTTTACATTTTGTGATTAAAACATATTGTAATTGTATGTTTGCCTTGGGAAACATGGAGCGAAAGCCATCCATTGTCAAGAAAAGTTCATTTACAGTCACTCATGCCTAGAAAAGCTTTATTACTCGGTTTAAATGCCTTTATAATCCCATTATTGAATTTATTTTGAATTTTTTTACATTTTTTGATTAAAACATATTGTAATTGATTGTGTGCCTGGGGAAACATGGAGCGAAAGCCATCCATTGTCAATAAAAGTTCATTTACAGTCACTCATGCCTAGAAAAGCCTTATTACTCGGTTTAAAAGCTTTTATAATCCAATTATTGAATTTATTTTGAATTTTTTTACATTTTTTGATTAAAATAAATTGTAATTGATTGTTTGCCTCGGGAAACATGGAGCGAAAGCCATCCATTGTCAAGAAAAGTTCATTTATAGTCACTCATGCCTAGAAAAGCCTTATTACTCGCTTTAAATGCTTTTATAATCCCATAATTGAACTTAATTTGAATTTTTTATATTTTTTGATTAAAACAGATTATAATTAATTATTTTTCTCGGGAAACGTGAAGCGAAAGCCATCCATTTACAAGAAAAGTTCATTTATAATCACTAATGCCTACAAAAGCTTTATTACTCGCTTTAAATGCTTTTATAATCCCGTAATTGAATTTAATTTGAATATTTTTTCATTTTATGATTAAAACAGATTGTAATTGATTGTTTGCCTCGGGAAACATGCAGCGAAAGCCATCCATTGTCAAGAAAAGTTCATTTATAATCACTTATGCCTAGAAAAGCCTTATTACTCTGTTTAAATGCCTTTATAATCCCATTATTGAATTTATTTTGAATTTTTGTTACATTTTTTGATTGAAACAGATTGTAATGGATTGTTTGCCATGGGAAACATGCAGCGAAAACCATCCATTGTCAAGAAAAGATCATTTACAGTCACTCATGCCTAGAAAAGCCTTATTACTCGGTTTAAATGCCTTTATAATCCCATTATTGAATTTATTTTGAATTGTTTTTATATTTTTTGATTAAAACATATTGTAATTGATTGTATGCCTTGGGAAACATGGAGCGAAAGCCATCCATTGTCAAGAAAAGATCATTTATAGTCACTCATGCCTAGAAAAGCCTTATTACTCAGTTTAAATGCCTTTATAATCCTATTATTGAATTTATTTTGAAGTTTTTCTACATTGTTTGATTAAAACAGATTGTAATTGATTGTTTCCCTCAGGAAATGTGGAGCGAAAGCCATCCATTGTCAAGAAAAGTTCATTTATAGTCACTCATGCCTAGAAAAGCCTTATTACTCGGTTTAAATGCTTTTATAATCCCATTATTGAATTTATTTTAAATTGTTTTTACATTTTTTTTAAAACATATTGTAATTGCTTGTTTGCCTCTGGAAACATGGAGCGAAAGCCATCCATTGTCAAGAAATGTTCATTTATAGTCAATCATGCCTAGAAAAGCCTTATTACTCGGTTTAAATGCCTTTATAATCCCATTATTGAATTTATTTTGAATTTTTTTTTACATTTTTTGATTAAAACATATTGTAATTGATTGTTTACCTTGGGAAACGTGGAGCGAAAGCCATCCATTGTCAAGAAAAGATCATTTACAGTCACTCATGTCTAGAAAAGCCTTATTACTCGGTTTAAATGCTTTTATAGTCCCATTATTGAATTTATTTTGAATTGTTTTTACATTTTTTGATTAAAACATGTTGTAATTGCTTGTTTTCCTTGGAAAACATGGAGCGAAAGCCCTCCATTGTCAAGAAAAGTTCATTTCCAGTCACTCATGCCTAGAAAAGCCTTATTACTCGGTTTAAATGCCTTTATAATCCCATTATTGAATTTATTTTGAATTGTTTTTACATTTTGTGATTAAAACATATTGTAATTGTATGTTTGCCTTGGGAAACATGGAGCGAAAGCCATCCATTGTTAAGAAAAGTTCATTTACAGTCACTCATGCCTAGAAAAGCCTTATTACTCGGTTTAAATGCCTTTATAATCCCATTATTGAATTTATTTTGAATTGTTCTTACATTTTTTGATTAAAACATATTGTAATTGATTGTTTGCCTTGGGAAACATGGAGCCAAAGCCATCCATTGTCAAGAAAAGTTCATTTAGAGTCACTCATGCCTAGAAAAGCCTTATTACTCGGTTTGAATGCCTTTATAATCCCATAATTGAATTTATTTTTAATTTTTTTTACATTTTTTGATTAAAACAGATTCTAATTGATTGTATGCCTTGGGAAACTTGGAGCGAAAGCCATCCATGGTCAAGAAAAGATCATTTACAGTCAGTCATGCCTAGAGAAGCGTTATTGCTCGGTTTAAATGCTCTTATAATCCCATTATTGAATTTATTTTGAATTGTTTTTACATTTTGTGATTAAAACATATTGTAATTGTATGTTTGCCTTGGGAAACATGGAGCGAAAGCCATCCATTGTCAAGAAAAGTTCATTTACAGTCACTCATGCCTAGAAAAGCTTTATTACTCGGTTTAAATGCCTTTATAATCCCATTATTGAATTTATTTTGAATTTTTTTACATTTTTTGATTAAAACATATTGTAATTGATTGTGTGCCTGGGGAAACATGGAGCGAAAGCCATCCATTGTCAATAAAAGTTCATTTACAGTCACTCATGCCTAGAAAAGCCTTATTACTCGGTTTAAAAGCTTTTATAATCCAATTATTGAATTTATTTTGAATTTTTTTACATTTTTTGATTAAAATAAATTGTAATTGATTGTTTGCCTCGGGAAACATGGAGCGAAAGCCATCCATTGTCAAGAAAAGTTCATTTATAGTCACTCATGCCTAGAAAAGCCTTATTACTCGCTTTAAATGCTTTTATAATCCCATAATTGAACTTAATTTGAATTTTTTATATTTTTTGATTAAAACAGATTATAATTAATTATTTTTCTCGGGAAACGTGAAGCGAAAGCCATCCATTTACAAGAAAAGTTCATTTATAATCACTAATGCCTACAAAAGCTTTATTACTCGCTTTAAATGCTTTTATAATCCCGTAATTGAATTTAATTTGAATATTTTTTCATTTTATGATTAAAACAGATTGTAATTGATTGTTTGCCTCGGGAAACATGCAGCGAAAGCCATCCATTGTCAAGAAAAGTTCATTTATAATCACTTATGCCTAGAAAAGCCTTATTACTCTGTTTAAATGCCTTTATAATCCCATTATTGAATTTATTTTGAATTTTTGTTACATTTTTTGATTAAAACAGATTGTAATTGATTGTTTGCCATGGGAAACATGCAGCGAAAACCATCCATTGTCAAGAAAAGATCATTTACAGTCACTCATGCCTAGAGAAGCCTTATTACTCAGTTTAAATGCTTTTATAATCCCATTATTGAATTTATTTTGAATTGTTTTTATATTTTTTGATTAAAACATATTGTAATTGATTGTTTGCCATGGGAAACATGGAGCGAAAGCCATCCATTGTCAAGAAAAGTTCATGTATAGTCACTCATGCCTAGAAAAGCCTTATTACTCGGTTTAAATGCCTTTATAATCCCATTATTGAATTTTTTTTGAATTTTTTTTACATTTTTTGAGTAAAACAGATTGTAATTGATTGTTTACCTCGGGAAACGTGGAGCGAAAGCCATCCGTTGTCACGAAAAGATCATTTACAGTCACTCATGCCTAGAAAAGCCTTATTAGTAGGTTTAAATGCTTTTATAATCCCATTATTAACTTTATTTTGAATTGTTTTTACATTTTTTGATTAAAACATACTGTAATTGATTGTTTGCCTTGGGAAACATGGAGCGAAAGCCATCCATTATCAAGAAAAGTTCATTTACAATCACTCATGCCTAGAAAAGCGTTATAACTCGGTTTAAATGCCTTTATAATCCCATAATTGAATTTATTTTGAATTTTTTTTACATTTTTTGATTAAAATAGATTGTAATTGATTGTTTCCCTCGGGAAACGTGGAGCGAAAGCCATCCATTGTCAAGAAAAGATCATTTATAGTCACTCATGCCTACAAAAGCCTTATTACTCGGTTTAAATGATTTTATAATCCCATTACTGAATTTATTTTGAATATTTTTTATAATTTTTGATTGAAACAGATTCTAATTGATTGTTTGCCTCAGAAAACGTGAAGCGAAAGCCATCAACTGTCAAGAAAAGTTTATTTATAGTCACTCATGCCTATAAAAGCCTTAATACTCGCTTTAAATGCTTTTATAATCCAATAATTGAATTTAATTTGAATATTTTTATATTTTTTGATTAAAACAGACTGTAATTGATTGTTTGCCTCGGGAAACGTGGAGTGAAAGCCATCCATTGTCAAGAAAAGTTCATTTATAGCCAGTCATGCCTAGAAAAGCCTTATTACTTGGTTTAAATGCTTTTATAATCCCATTATTGAATTTATTTTGAATTGTTTTTATTTTTTTTTATAAAACATATTGTAATTGATTGTTTGCCTCAGGAAACATAGAGCGAAAGCCATCCATTATCAAGAAAAGTTCATGTATAGTCACTCATGCCTAGAAAAGCCTTATTACTCGATTTAAATGCCTTTATAATCCTATTATTGAATTTATTTTGAATTTTTTTTACATTTTTTGATTAAAACAGATTGTAATTGATCGTTTACCTCGGGAAACGTGGAGCGAAAGCCATCCATTGTCAAGAAAAGATCATTTACAGTCACTCATGCCTAGAAAAGCCTTATTACTCGGTTTAAATGCTTTTATAATCCCATTATTGAATTTATTTTGAATTGTTTTTACATTTTTTGATTAAAACATATTGTAATTGATTGTTTGCCTTCGGAAACATGGAGCGAAAGCCATCCATTGTCAAGAAAAGTTCATTTATAGTCACTCATGCCTAGAAAAGCCTTATTACTCGGTTTAAATGCCTTTATAATCCTATTATTGAATTTATTTTGAATTTTTTCTACATTTTTTGATTAAACCAGATTGTAATTGATTGTTTCCCTCAGGAAACGTGGAGCGAAAGCCATCCATTGTCAAGAAAAGTTCATTTATAGTCACTCATGCCTAGAAAAGCCTTATTACTCGGTTTAAATGCTTTTATAATCCCATTATTGAATTTATTTTGAATTGTTTTTATTTTTTTTTAAAACATATTGTAATTGATTGTTTGCCTCTGGAAATATGGAGTGAAAGCCATCCATTGTCAAGAAAAGTTCATTTTATAGTCAATCATGCCTAGAAAAGCCTTATTACTCGGTTTAAATGCCTTTATAATCCCTTTATTGAATTTATTTTGAATTTTTTTTACATTTTTTGATTAAAACAGATTGTAATTGATTGTTTACCTTGGGAAACGTGGAGCAAAAGCCATCCATTGTCAAGAAAAGATCATTTACAATCACTCATGCCTAGAAAAGCCTTATTACTCAGTTCAAATGCTTTTATAGTCCCATTATTGAATTTATTTTGAATTGTTTTTACATTTTTTGATTAAAACATGTTGTAATTGCTTGTTTGCCTTGGGAAACATGGAGCGAAAGCCCTCCATTGTCAAGAAAAGTTCATTTACAGTCACTCATGCCTAGAAAAGCCTTATTACTCGGTTTAAATGCCTTTATAATCCCTTTATTGAATTTATTTTGAATTTTTTTTACATTTTTTGATTAAAACAGATTGTAATTGATTGTTTACCTCAGGAAACGTGGCGTGAAAGCCAACCATTATCAAGAAAAGTTCATTTATAGTCACTCATGACTAGAAAAGCCTTATTAGTAGGTTTAAATGCTTTTATAATCCCATTATTGAATTTATTTTGAATTGTTTTTACATTTTTTTATAAAACATATTGTAATTGATTTTTGCCTCTGGAAACATGGAGCGAAAGCTATCCATTGTCAAGAAAAGTTCATTTATAGTCAATCATGTCTAGAAAAGCCTTATTACTCGGTTTAAATGTCTTTATAATCCCATTATTGAATTTATTTTATAATTTTTTTACATTTTTTGATAAAACAGATTGTAATTGATTGTTTACCTCGGGAAACGTGGAGCGAAAGCCATCCATTGTCAAGAAAAGTTCATTTATAGTCAATCATGGCTAGAAAAGCCTTATTACTCGGTTTAAATGCCTTTATAATCCCATTATTGAATTTATTTTGAATTGTTTTTACATTTTTTGATTAAAACAGATTGTAATTGATTGTTTACCTCGGGAAACGTGGAGCGAAAGCCATCCATTGTCAAGAAAAGATCATTTACAGTCACTCATGCCTAGAAGAGCCTTATTACTCGGTTTAAATGCTTTTATAGTCCCATTATTGAATTTATTTTAAATTGTTTTTACATTTTTTGATTAAAACATATTGTAATTGCTTGTTTGCCTTGGGAAACATGGAGCGAAAGCCCTCCATTGTCAAGAAAAGTTCATTTACAGTCACTCATGCCTAGAAAAGCCTTATTACTCGGTTTAAATGCCTTTATAATCCCATTATTGAATTTATTTTGAATTTTTTTTTATATTTTTTGATTAAAACAGATTGTAATTGATTGTTTACCTCGGGAAACTTTGAGCGAAGCCATCCATTGTCAAGAAAAGTTCATTTATAGTCACTCAGGCCTAGAAAAGCCTTATTACTCGGTTTAAATGCTTTTATAATCCCATTATTGAATTTATTTTGAATTGTTTTTACATTTTTTTATAAAACATATTGTAATTGATTGTTTGCCTCTGGAAACATGGAGCGAAAGCCATCCATTGTCAAGAAAAGTTCATTTATAGTCAATCATGCCTAGAAAAGCCTTATTACTCGGTTTAAATGCCTTTATAATCCCATTATTGAATTTATTTTGAATTTGTTTTACATTTTTTTATTAAAACAGATTGTAATTGATTGTTTACCTCGGGAAACGTGGAGAGAAAGCCATCCATTGTCAAGAAAAGATCATTTACAGTCACTCATGCCTAGAAAAGCGTTATTACTCGGTTTAAATGCTTTGATAAGCCCATTATTGAATTTATTTTGAATTGTTTTTATATTTTTTTATAAAACATATTGTATTTGATTGTTTGCCTCGGGAAACTTGGAGCGACGGCCATCCATTGTCGAGAAAAGTACATTTACAGTCACTCATGCCTAGAAAAGCCTTATTACTCGGTTTAAATGCCTTTATAATCCCATTATTGAATTTATTTTGAATTTTTTTTACATTTTTTGATTAAAACAGATTGTAATTGATTTTTTACCTCGGGAAACGTGGAGCAAAAGCTATCCATTGTCAAAAAAAGATCATTTACTGTCACTCATGCCTAGAAAACCTTATTACTCGGTTTAAATGCTTTTAGAGTCCCATTATTGATATTATTTAGAATTGTTTTTACATTTTTTGATTAAAACATATTGTAATTGATTGTTTGCCTTGGGAAACATGGAGCGAAAGCCCTCCATTGTCAAGAAAAGTTCATTTACAGTCACTCATGCCTAGAAAAGCCTTATTACTCGGTTTAAATGCCTTTATAATCCCATTATTGAATTTATTTTGAATTTTTTTTACATTTTTTGATTAAAACAGATTGTAATTGATTGTTTACCTCGGGAAACATGGAGCGAAAGCCATCCATTGTCAAGAAAAGTTCACTTATAGTCACTCATGCCTAGAAACGCCTTCTTACTCGGTTTAAATGCTTTTATAATCCCATTATTGAATTTATTTTGAATTGTTTTTATATTTTTTTATAAAACATATTGTAATTGATTGTTTGCCTCGGGAAACATGGAGCGACGGCCATCCATTGTCGAGAAAAGTTCATTTATAGTCACCCATGCCTAGAAAAGCCTTATTACTCGGTTTAAATCCCTTTATAATCCCATTATTGAACTTATTTTGAATATATTTTACATTTTTTGATTGAAACCGATTCTAATTGATTGTTTTCCTCAGAAAACGCGAAACGAAAGCCATCCACTGTCATGAAAAGTTCATTTATAGTCACTCATGCCTATAAAAGCCTTAATACTGGCTTTAAATTCCTTTATAATCCCATAATTGAATTTAATTTGAATATTTTTACATTTTTTGATTAAAACAGATTGTAATTGATTGTTTGCCTCGGGAAACGTGCAGCGAAAGCCATCCATTGTCAAGAAAAGTTCATTTATAGTCAGTCATCCCTAGAAAAGCCTTATTACTTGGTTTAAATGCTTTTATAATCCCATTATTGAATTTATTTTCAATTGTTTTTAGATTTTTTGATTAAAACATATTGTAATTGATTTTTTGCCTCAGGAAACCTGGAGCGAAAGCCATCCATTGTCAAGAAAAGTTCATTTATAGTCACTCATGCCTAGAAAAGCCTTATTACTCGGTGTAAATGCCTTTATAATCCCATTATTAAATTTAGTTTTAATTTTTTTTACATTTTTTGATTAAAACAGATTTTAATTGATTGTTTACCTCGGGAAACTTGGGGCGAAAGCCATCAATTGTCAAGAAAAGTTCATTTGTATTCACTCATGCCTAGAAAAGCCTTATTACTCTGTTTAAATGCCTTTATAATCCCATTATTGAATTTATTTTGAATATTTTTTACATTTTTTGATTGAAACAGATTCTAATTGATTGTTTTCCTCAGAAAACGCGAAACGAAAGCCATCCACTCTCATGAAAAGTTCATTTATACTCACTCATGCCTATAAAAGCCTTAATACTCGCTTTAAATTCTTTTATAATCCCATAATTGAATTTAATTTGAATATTTTTATATTTTTTTATTAAAACTGATTGTAATTGAATGTTTGCCTCGGGAAACGTGGAGCGAAAGCCATCCATTGTCAAGAAAAGTTCATTTATAGTCACTCATGCCTAGAAAAGCCTTATTACTCTGTTTAAATACTTTTATAATCCCATTATTGAATTTATTTTGAATTGTTTTTGCATTTTTTGATTAAAACATATTGTAATTAATTTTTTGCCTCAGGAAACCTGGAGCGAAAGCCATCCATTGTCAAGAAAAGTTCATTTATAGTCACTCATGCCTAGAAAAGCCTTATTACTCGGTTTAAATGCCTTTATAATCCCATTATTGAATTTATTTTGAATTTTTTTTACATTTTTTGATTTAAACAGATTTTAATTGATTGTTTGCCTCGGGAAACTTGGAGCGAAAGCCATCCATTGTCAAGAAAAGTTTATTTGTAGTCACTCATGCCTAGAAAAGCCTTATTACTCTGTTTAAATGCCTTTATAATCCCATTATTGAATTTATTTTGAATATTTTTTACATTTTTTGATTGAAACAGATTCTAATTGATTGTTTTCCTCAGAAAACGCGAAACGAAAGCCATCCACTGTCATGAAAAGTTCATTTATACTCACTCATGCCTATAAAAGCCTTAATACTCGCTTTAAATTCTTTTATAATCCCATAATTGAATTTAATTTGAATATTTTTATAATTTTTTTATTAAAACATATTGTAATTGATTGTTTGCCTCGGGAAACGTGGAGCGAAAGCCATCCATTGTAAAGAAAAGTTCATTTATAGTCACTCATGCCTAGAAAAGCCTTATTACTCTGTTTAAATGCTTTTATAATCCCATTATTGAATTTATTTTGAATTGTTTTTACATTTTTTGATTAAAACATATTGTAATTGATTTTTTGCCTAAGGAAACCTGGAGCGAAAGCCATCCATTGTCAAGAAAAGTTCATTTATAGTCACTCATGCCTAGAAAAGCCTTATTACTCGGTTTAAATGCCTTTATAATCCCATTATTGAATTTATTTTGAATATTTTTTACATTTTTTGATTGAAACAGATTCTAATTGATTGTTTTCCTCAGAAAACGCGAAACGAAAGCCATCCACTGTCATGAAAAGTTCATTTATACTCACTCATGCCTATAAAAGCCTTAATACTCGCTTTAAATTCTTTTATAATCCCATAATTGAATTTAATTTGAATTTTTTTTACATTTTTTGATTAAAACAGATTGTAATTGATTGTTTACCTCAGGAAACATGGAGCGAAAGCCATCCATTGTCAAGAAAAGTTCATTTATAGTCACTCATGCCTAGAAACGCCTTCTTACTCGGTTTAAATGCTTTTATAATCCCATTATTGAATTTATTTTGAATTGTTTTTACATTTTTTTATAAAACATATTGTAACTGATTGTTTGCCTCGGGAAACATGGAGCGACGGCCATCCATTGTCGAGAAAAGTTCATTTACAGTCACTCATGCCTAGAAAAGCCTTATTACACGGTTTAAATGCCTTTATAATCCCATTATTAAATTTATTTTGAATATTTTTTACATTTTTTGATTGAAACCGATTCTAATTGATTGTTTTCCTCAGAAAACGCGAAACGAAAGCCATCCACTGTCATGAAAAGTTCATTTATAGTCACTCATGCCTATAAAAGCCTTAATACTGGCTTTAAATTCCTTTATAATCCCATAATTGAATTTAATTTGAATATTTTTACATTTTTTGATTAAAACAGATTGTAATTGATTGTTTACCTCGGGAAACGTGCAGCGAAAGCCATCCATTGTCAAGAAAAGTTCATTTATAGTCAGTCATGCCTAGAAAAGCCTTATTACTTGGTTTAAATGCTTTTATAATCCCATTATTGAATTTATTTTCAATTGTTTTTAGATTTTTTGATTAAAACATATTGTAATTGATTTTTTGCCTCAGGAAACCTGGAGCGAAAGCCATCCATTGTCAAGAAAAGTTCATTTATAGTCACTCATGCCTAGAAAAGCCTTATTACTTGGTTTAAATGCTTTTATAATCCCATTATTGAATTTATTTTCAATTGTTTTTAGATTTTTTGATTAAAACATATTGTAATTGATTGTTTGCCTCGGGAAACTTGGAGCGAAAGCCATCCATTGCCAAGAAAAGTTCATTTGTAGTCACTCATGCCTAGAAAAGCCTTATTACTCGCTTGAAATGCTTTTATAATCCCATTATTGAATTTATTTTGAATATTTTTTACATTTTTTGATTGAAACAGATTCTAATTGATTGTTTGCCTCAGAACACGCTAAGCGAAAGCCATCCATTGTCAAAAAAAGTTCATTTATAGTCACTCTTGCCTGGAAAATCCGTATTACTCACTTTAAATGCTTTTATAATCCCATAATTGAATTTAATTTCAATTTTTTACATTTTTTGATTCAAACAGATTGTAATTAATTGATTTCCTCGAAAAACGTGAAGCCAAAGCCATCCACTGACAAGAAAAGTTCATTTATAATCATTAATGCCTACGAAAGCCTTATTACTCGCTTTAAATGCTTTTCTAGTCCCATAATTGAATTTGATTTGAATTTTTTACATTTTTGATTAAAACAGATTGTAATTGATTGTTTGCCTTGAGAAACATGGAGCGAAAGCCATCCATTGAAAAGAAAAGTTCATTTATAGTCACTCATGCCTATAAAAGCCTTAACACTTGCTTCAAATGCTTCTATAATCCCGTAATTGAATTTAATTTGAATCTTTTTACATTTTTTGATTAAAACAGATTGTAATTGATTGTTTGCCTCGGGAAACATGGAGCAAAAGCCATCCATTGTCAAGAAAAGATCATTTATAGTCACTCAAGCCTAGAAAAGCCTTATTACTCGGTTTAAATGCCATTATAATCCGATTATTGAATTTATTTTGAATTTTTTTTTACATTTTTTAATTAAAACAGATTGTAATTGATTGTTTATCACGGGAAACGTGGAGCGAAAGCCATCCATTGTCAAGAAAAGATCATTTGCAGTCACTCATGCCTAGAAAAGCCTTATTGCTCGATTTAAATGCTTTTATAATCCCATTATTGAATTTATTTTGAATTTTTTTACATTTTTTGATTAAAACATATTGTAATTGATTGTTTGCCTCGGGAAACATGGAGAGAAAGCCATCCATTGTCGAGAAAAGTTCATTTATAGTCACTCATGCCTAGAAAAGCCTTATTACTCGGTTTAAATGCTTTTATAATCCCATTATTAAATTTATTTTGAATTTTTTTTTCATTTTTTGATTAAAACATATTGTAATTGTATGTTTGCCTTGGGAAACATGGAGCGAAAGCCATCCATTGTCAAGAAAAGTTCATTTACAGTCACTCATGCCTAGAAAAGCCTTATTACTCGGTTTAAATGCCATTATAATCCGATTATTTAATTTATTTTGAATTTTTTTTTACATTTTTTGATTAAAACAGATTGTAATTGATTGTTTATCACGGGAAACGTGAAGCGAAAGCCATCCATTGTCAAGAAAAGATCATTTGCAGTCACTCATATCTAGAAAAGCCTTATTGCTCGATTTAAATGCTTTTATAATCCCATTATTGAATTTATTATGAAGTTTTTTTACATTTTTTGATTAAAACATATTGTAATTGATTGTTTACCTCGGGAAACATGGAGAAAAAGCCATCCATTGTCAAGAAAAGTTCATTTATAGTCACTCATGCCTAGAAAAGCCTTATTACTAGGTTTAAATGCTTTTATAATCCCATTATTAAGTTTATTTTGAATTTTTTTTACATTTTTTGATTAAAACATATTGTAATTGTTTGTTCGCTATGGGAAACATGGAGCGAAAGCCATCCATTGTCAAGAAAAGTTCATTTACAGTCACTCTTGCCTAGAAAAGCCTTATTACTCGGTTTAAATGCTTTTATAATCCCATTATTAAATTTATTTTGATTTTTTTTTACATTTTTTTATTACAACATATTGTAATTGTATGTTTGCCTTGGGAAACATGGAGCGAAAGCCATCCATTGTCAAGAAAAGTTCATTTACAGTCACTCTTGCGTAGAAAAGCCTTATTACTCGGTTTAAATGCTTTTATAATCCCATTATTGAATTTATTTTGAATTTTTTTTTACATTTTTTGAATAAAACAGATTGTAATTGATTTTTTCTCACGGGAAACGTGGAGCGAAAGCCATCCATTGTCAAGAAAAGATCATTTACAGTCACTCATGCCTAGAGAAGCCTTATTACTCGGTTTAAATGCTTGTATAATCCTATTATTGAATTTATTTTGAATTTTTTTTACATTTTTTGATTAAAACAGATTGTAATTGATCGTTTACCTCGGGAAACGTGGAGCGAAAGCCATCCATTGTCAAGAAAAGATCATTTACAGTCACTCATGCCTAGAGAAGCCTTATTACTAGGTTTAAATGCTTGTATAATCCTATTATTGAATTTATTTTGAATTTTTTTTACATTTTTTGATTAAAACAGATTGTAATTGATTGTTTGCGTCAAGAAACATGGAGCGAAAGCCATCCATTGTCAAGAAAAGATCATTTATAGTCACTCATGCCTAGAAAAGCCTTGTTACTCGGTTTAAATGCTTTTATAATCCCATTATTGAATTTATGTTGAATTTTTTTTACATTTTTTGGTTAAAACAGATTGTAATTGATTGTTTATCATGGGAAACGTGGAGCGAAAGAAATCCATTGTCAAGACAAGTTCATTTACAGTCACTCTTGCGTAGAAAAGCCTTATTACTCGGTTTAAATGCTTTTATAATCCCATTATTGAATTTATTTTGAATTTATTTTTACATTTTTTGATTAAAACAGATTGTAATTGATTTTTTCTCACGGGAAACGTGGAGCGAAAGCCATCCATTGTCAAGAAAAGATCATTTACAGTCACTCATGCCTAGAGAAGCCTTATTACTCGGTTTAAATGCTTGTATAATCCTATTATTGAATTTATTTTGAATTTTTTTTACATTTTTTGATTAAAACAGATTGTAATTGATTGTTTGCGTCAAGAAACATGGAGCGAAAGCCATCCATTGTCAAGAAAAAATCATTTATAGTCACTCATGCCTAGAAAAGCCTTATTACTCGGTTTAAATGCTTTTATAATCCCATTATTGAATTTATTTGAATTTTTTTTTACATTTTTTGATTAAAACAGATTGTAATTGATTGTTTATCATGGGAAACATGGAGCGAAAGCCATCCATTGTCAAGAAAAGTTCATTTACAGTCACTCATGCCTAGAAAAGCCTTATTACTCGGTTTAAATGCGTTTATAATCCCATTATTGAATTTATTTTGAATATTTTTTACATTTTTTGATTGAAACAGATTCTAATTGATTGTTTGCCTCAGAAGACGCTAAGCGAAAGCCATCCATTGTCAAGAAAAGTTCATTTATAGTCACTCATGCCTGGAAAAGCCATATTACTCGCTTTAAATGCTTTTATAATCGCATAATTGAATTTAATTTCAATTTTTTACATTTTTTGATTCAAACAGATTGTAATTAATTGTTTTCCTCGAGAAACGTGAAGCCAAAGCCATCCACTGACAAGAAAAGTTCAATTAAAATCATTAATGCTTACGAAAGCTTTATTACTCGCTTTAAATGCTTTTATAGCCCCATAATTGAATTTTTTACATTTTTTATTAAAACAGATTATAATTGATTGTATGCCTTGAGAAACATGGAGCGAAAGCCATCCATTGAAAAGAAAAGTTCATTTATAGTCACTCATGCCTATAAAAGCCTTAACACTCGCTTCAAATGCTTTTATAATCCCGAAATTGAATTTAATTTGAATCTCTTTACATTTTTTGATTAAAACAGATTGTAATTGATTGTTTGCCTCGGGAAACATGGAGCGAAAGCCATCCATTGTCAAGAAAAGATCATTTATAGTCACTCATGCCTAGAAAAGCCTTTTTACTCGGTTTAAATGCCATTATAATCCGATTATTGAATTTATTTTGAATTTTTTTTTACATTTCTTGATTAAAACAGATTGTAATTGATTGTTTATCACGGGAAACGTGGAGCGAAAGCCACCCATTGTCAAGAAAAGATCATTTGCAGTCACTCATGCCTAGAAAAGCCTTATTGCTCGATTTAAATGCTTTTATAATCCCATTATTGAATTTATTTTGAAGTTTTTTTACATTTTTTGATTAAAACATATTGTAATTGATTGTTTGCGTCAAGAAACATGGAGCGAAAGCCATCCATTGTCAAGAAAAGATCATTTATAGTCACTCATGCCTAGAAAAGCCTTGTTACTCGGTTTAAATGCTTTTATAATCCCATTATTGAATTTATTTTGAATTTTTTTTACATTTTTTGATTAAAACAGATTGTAATTGATTGTTTATCATGGGAAACGTGGAGCGAAAGCCATCCATTGTCAAGAAAAGTTCATTTACAGTCACTCTTGAGTAGAAAAGCCTTATTACTCGGTTTAAATGCTTTTATAATCCCATTATTGAATTTATTTTGAATTTTTTTTTACATTTTTTGATTAAAACAGATTGTAATTGATTGTTTCTCACGGGAAACGTGGAGCGAAAGCCATCCATTGTCAAGAAAAGATCATTTACAGTCACTCATGCCTAGAGAAGCCTTATTACTCGGTTTAAATGCTTGTATAATCCTATTATTGAATTTATTTTGAATTTTTTTTACATTTTTTGATTAAAACATATTGTAATTGATTGTTTGCGTCAAGAAACATGGAGCGAAAGCCATCCATTGTCAAGAAAATATCATTTATAGTCACTCATGCCTAGAAAATCCTTATTACTCGGTTTAAATGCTTTTATAATCCTATTATTGAATTTATTTTGAATTTTTTTTACATTTTTTGATTAAAACAGATTGTAATTGATTGTTTATCATGGGAAACGTGGAGCGAAAGCCATCCATTGTCAAGAAAAGTTCATTTACAGTCACTCATGCCTAGAAAAGCCTTATTACTCGGTTTAAATGCCTTTATAATCCCATTATTGAATTTATTTTGAATTTTTTTACATTTTTTGATTAAAACAGATTCTAATTGATTGTTTGCCTGGGGAAACATGGAGCGAAAGCCATCCATTATCAAGAAAAGTTCATTTACAGTCACTCATGCCTAGAAAAGCCTTATTACTCGATTTAAATGCCTTTATAATCCCATTATTGAATTTATTTTGAATTGTTTTTACATTTTTTGATTAAAACATATTGTAATTGATTGTTTGCCTTGGGAAACATGGAGCGAAAGCCATCCATTGTCAAGAAAAGTTCATTTACAGTCACTCATGCCTAGAAAAGCCTTATTACTCGGTTTAAATGCCTTTATAATCCCATTATTGAATTTTTTTTACATTTTTTAATTAAAACAGATTGTAATTGATCGTTTGGCTCGGGAAACATGGAGCGAAAGCCATCCGATGTCAAGAAAAGATCATTTACAGTCACTCATGCCTAGAGAAGCCTTATTACTCGGTTTAAATGCTTGTATAATCCTATTATTGAATTTATTTTGAATTTTTTTTACATTTTTTGATTAAAACAGATTGTAATTGATTGTTTATCATGGGAAACATGGAGCGAAAGCCATCCATTGTCAAGAAAAGTTCATTTACAGTCACTCATGCCTAGAAAAGCCTTATTACTAGGTTTAAATGCGTTTATAATCCCATTATTGAATTTATTTTGAATATTTTTTACATTTTTTGATTGAAACAGATTCTAATTGATTGTTTGCGTCAGAAGACGCTAAGCGATAGCCATCCATTGTCAAGAAAAGTTCATTTATAGTCACTCATGCCTGGAAAAGCCATATTACTCGCTTTAAATGCTTTTATAATCGCATAATTGAATTTAATTTCAATTTTTTACATTTTTTGATTCAAACAGATTGTAATTAAATGATTTCCTCGAAAAACGTGAAGCCAAAGCCATCCACTGACAAGAAAAGTTCATTTATAATCCCATTATTGAATTTATTTTGAAGTTTTTTTACATTTTTTGATTAAAACATATTCTAATTGATTGTTTGCGTCAGAAGACGCTAAGCGATAGCCATCCATTGTCAAGAAAAGTTCATTTATAGTCACTCATGCCTGGAAAAGCCATATTACTCGCTTTAAATGCTTTTATAATCGCATAATTGAATTTAATTTCAATTTTTTACATTTTTTGATTCAAACAGATTGTAATTAAATGATTTCCTCGAAAAACGTGAAGCCAAAGCCATCCACTGACAAGAAAAGTTCATTTATAATCCCATTATTGAATTTATTTTGAAGTTTTTTTACATTTTTTGATTAAAACATATTGTAATTGATTGTTTGCGTCAAGAAACATGGAGCGAAAGCCGTCCATTGTCAAGAAAAGATCATTTATAGTCACTCATGCCTAGAAAAGCCTTGTTACTCGGTTTAAATGCTTTTATAATCCCATTATTGAATTTATTTTGAATTTTTTTTACATTTTTTGATTAAAACAGATTGTAATTGATTGTTTATCATGGGAAACGTGGAGCGAAAGCCATCCATTGTCAAGAAAAGTTCATTTACAGTCACTCTAGCGTAGAAAAGCCTTATTACTCGGTTTCAATGCTTTTATAATCCCATTATTGAATTTATTTTGAATTTTTTTTTACATTTTTTGATTAAAACAGATTGTAATTGATTGTTTCTCACGGGAAACGTGGAGCGAAAGCCATCCATTGTCAAGAAAAGATCATTTACAGTCACTCATGCCTAGAGAAGCCTTATTACTAGGTTTAAATGCTTGTATAATCCTATTATTGAATTTTTTTTGAATTTTTTTTACATTTTTTAATTAAAACAGATTGTAATTGATTGTTTGCGTCAAGAAACATGGAGCGAAAGCCATCCATTGTCAAGAAAAGATCATTTATAGTCACTCATGCCTAGAAAAGCCTTGTTACTCGGTTTAAATGCTTTTATAATCCCATTATTGAATTTATTTTGAATTTTTTTTACATTTTTTGATTAAAACAGATTGTAATTGATTGTTTATCATGGGAAACGTGGAGCGAAAGAAATCCATTGTCAAGAAAAGTTCATTTACAGTCACTCTTGCGTAGAAAAGCCTTATTACTCGGTTTAAATGCTTTTATAATCCCATTATTGAATTTATTTTGAATTTTTTTTTACATTTTTTGATTAAAACAGATTGTAATTGATTGTTTGCCTGCGGAAACATGGAGCGAAAGCCATCCATTGTCAGGAAAAGTTCATTTACAGTCACTCATGCCTAGAAAAGCCTTATTACTCGGTTTAAATGCCTTTATAATCCCATTATTGAATTTATTTTGAATTTATTTTATATTTTTTAATTAAAATAGATTGTAATTGATCGTTTGGCTCGGGAAACATGGAGCGAAAGCCATCCGATGTCAAGAAAAGATCATTTACAGTCACTCATGCCTAGAGAAGCCTTATTACTCGGTTTAAATGCTTGTATAATCCTATTATTGAATTTATTTTGAATTTGTTTTTACATTTTTTGATTAAAACAGATTGTAATTGATTGTTTATCATGGGAAACATGGAGCGAAAGCCATCCATTGTGAAGAAAAGTTCATTTACAGTCACTCATGCCTAGAAAAGCCTTATTACTCGGTTTAAATGCGTTTATAATCCCATTATTGAATTTATTTTGAATATTTTTTACATTTTTTGATTGAAACAGATTCTAATTGATTGTTTGCCTCAGAAGACGCTAAGCAAAAGCCATCCATTGTTAAGAAAAGTTCATTTATAGTCACTCATGCCTGGAAAAGCCATATTACTCGGTTTAAATGCTTTTATAATCGCATAATTGAATTTATTTTGAATTTTTTTTACATTTTTTGATTAAAACAGATTGTAATTGATTGTTTATCATGGGAAACGTGGAGCGAAAGAAATCCATTGTCAAGAAAAGTTCATTTACAGTCACTCTTGCGTAGAAAAGCCTTATTACTCGGTTTAAATGCTTTTATAATCCCATTATTGAATTTATTTTGAATTTTTTTTTACATTTTTTGATTAAAACAGATTGTAATTGATTGTTTGCCTGCGGAAACATGGAGCGAAAGCCATCCATTGTCAGGAAAAGTTCATTTACAGTCACTCATGCCTAGAAAAGCCTTATTACTCGGTTTAAATGCCTTTATAATCCCATTATTGAATTTATTTTGAATTTATTTTATATTTTTTAATTAAAATAGATTGTAATTGATCGTTTGGCTCGGGAAACATGGAGCGAAAGCCATCCGATGTCAAGAAAAGATCATTTACAGTCACTCATGCCTAGAGAAGCCTTATTACTCGGTTTAAATGCTTGTATAATCCTATTATTGAATTTATTTTGAATTTGTTTTTACATTTTTTGATTAAAACAGATTGTAATTGATTGTTTATCATGGGAAACATGGAGCGAAAGCCATCCATTGTGAAGAAAAGTTCATTTACAGTCACTCATGCCTAGAAAAGCCTTATTACTCGGTTTAAATGCGTTTATAATCCCATTATTGAATTTATTTTGAATATTTTTTACATTTTTTGATTGAAACAGATTCTAATTGATTGTTTGCCTCAGAAGACGCTAAGCAAAAGCCATCCATTGTTAAGAAAAGTTCATTTATAGTCACTCATGCCTAGAAAAGCCTTATTACTAGGTTTAAATGCTTTTATAATCCCATTATTAAGTTTATTTTGAATTTTTTTTACATTTTTTGATTAAAACATATTGTAATTGTTTGTTCGCTATGGGAAACATGGAGCGAAAGCCATCCATTGTCAAGAAAAGTTCATTTACAGTCACTCTTGCCTAGAAAAGCCTTATTACTCGGTTTAAATGCTTTTATAATCCCATTATTAAATTTATTTTGATTTTTTTTTACATTTTTTTATTACAACATATTGTAATTGTATGTTTGCCTTGGGAAACATGGAGCGAAAGCCATCCATTGTCAAGAAAAGTTCATTTACAGTCACTCTTGCGTAGAAAAGCCTTATTACTCGGTTTAAATGCTTTTATAATCCCATTATTGAATTTATTTTGAATTTTTTTTTACATTTTTTGAATAAAACAGATTGTAATTGATTTTTTCTCACGGGAAACGTGGAGCGAAAGCCATCCATTGTCAAGAAAAGATCATTTACAGTCACTCATGCCTAGAGAAGCCTTATTACTCGGTTTAAATGCTTGTATAATCCTATTATTGAATTTATTTTGAATTTTTTTTACATTTTTTGATTAAAACAGATTGTAATTGATCGTTTACCTCGGGAAACGTGGAGCGAAAGCCATCCATTGTCAAGAAAAGATCATTTACAGTCACTCATGCCTAGAGAAGCCTTATTACTAGGTTTAAATGCTTGTATAATCCTATTATTGAATTTATTTTGAATTTTTTTTACATTTTTTGATTAAAACAGATTGTAATTGATTGTTTGCGTCAAGAAACATGGAGCGAAAGCCATCCATTGTCAAGAAAAGATCATTTATAGTCACTCATGCCTAGAAAAGCCTTGTTACTCGGTTTAAATGCTTTTATAATCCCATTATTGAATTTATGTTGAATTTTTTTTACATTTTTTGGTTAAAACAGATTGTAATTGATTGTTTATCATGGGAAACGTGGAGCGAAAGAAATCCATTGTCAAGACAAGTTCATTTACAGTCACTCTTGCGTAGAAAAGCCTTATTACTCGGTTTAAATGCTTTTATAATCCCATTATTGAATTTATTTTGAATTTATTTTTACATTTTTTGATTAAAACAGATTGTAATTGATTTTTTCTCACGGGAAACGTGGAGCGAAAGCCATCCATTGTCAAGAAAAGATCATTTACAGTCACTCATGCCTAGAGAAGCCTTATTACTCGGTTTAAATGCTTGTATAATCCTATTATTGAATTTATTTTGAATTTTTTTTACATTTTTTGATTAAAACAGATTGTAATTGATTGTTTGCGTCAAGAAACATGGAGCGAAAGCCATCCATTGTCAAGAAAAAATCATTTATAGTCACTCATGCCTAGAAAAGCCTTATTACTCGGTTTAAATGCTTTTATAATCCCATTATTGAATTTATTTGAATTTTTTTTTACATTTTTTGATTAAAACAGATTGTAATTGATTGTTTATCATGGGAAACATGGAGCGAAAGCCATCCATTGTCAAGAAAAGTTCATTTACAGTCACTCATGCCTAGAAAAGCCTTATTACTCGGTTTAAATGCGTTTATAATCCCATTATTGAATTTATTTTGAATATTTTTTACATTTTTTGATTGAAACAGATTCTAATTGATTGTTTGCCTCAGAAGACGCTAAGCGAAAGCCATCCATTGTCAAGAAAAGTTCATTTATAGTCACTCATGCCTGGAAAAGCCATATTACTCGCTTTAAATGCTTTTATAATCGCATAATTGAATTTAATTTCAATTTTTTACATTTTTTGATTCAAACAGATTGTAATTAATTGTTTTCCTCGAGAAACGTGAAGCCAAAGCCATCCACTGACAAGAAAAGTTCAATTAAAATCATTAATGCTTACGAAAGCTTTATTACTCGCTTTAAATGCTTTTATAGCCCCATAATTGAATTTTTTACATTTTTTATTAAAACAGATTATAATTGATTGTATGCCTTGAGAAACATGGAGCGAAAGCCATCCATTGAAAAGAAAAGTTCATTTATAGTCACTCATGCCTATAAAAGCCTTAACACTCGCTTCAAATGCTTTTATAATCCCGAAATTGAATTTAATTTGAATCTCTTTACATTTTTTGATTAAAACAGATTGTAATTGATTGTTTGCCTCGGGAAACATGGAGCGAAAGCCATCCATTGTCAAGAAAAGATCATTTATAGTCACTCATGCCTAGAAAAGCCTTTTTACTCGGTTTAAATGCCATTATAATCCGATTATTGAATTTATTTTGAATTTTTTTTTACATTTCTTGATTAAAACAGATTGTAATTGATTGTTTATCACGGGAAACGTGGAGCGAAAGCCACCCATTGTCAAGAAAAGATCATTTGCAGTCACTCATGCCTAGAAAAGCCTTATTGCTCGATTTAAATGCTTTTATAATCCCATTATTGAATTTATTTTGAAGTTTTTTTACATTTTTTGATTAAAACATATTGTAATTGATTGTTTGCGTCAAGAAACATGGAGCGAAAGCCATCCATTGTCAAGAAAAGATCATTTATAGTCACTCATGCCTAGAAAAGCCTTGTTACTCGGTTTAAATGCTTTTATAATCCCATTATTGAATTTATTTTGAATTTTTTTTACATTTTTTGATTAAAACAGATTGTAATTGATTGTTTATCATGGGAAACGTGGAGCGAAAGCCATCCATTGTCAAGAAAAGTTCATTTACAGTCACTCTTGAGTAGAAAAGCCTTATTACTCGGTTTAAATGCTTTTATAATCCCATTATTGAATTTATTTTGAATTTTTTTTTACATTTTTTGATTAAAACAGATTGTAATTGATTGTTTCTCACGGGAAACGTGGAGCGAAAGCCATCCATTGTCAAGAAAAGATCATTTACAGTCACTCATGCCTAGAGAAGCCTTATTACTCGGTTTAAATGCTTGTATAATCCTATTATTGAATTTATTTTGAATTTTTTTTACATTTTTTGATTAAAACATATTGTAATTGATTGTTTGCGTCAAGAAACATGGAGCGAAAGCCATCCATTGTCAAGAAAATATCATTTATAGTCACTCATGCCTAGAAAATCCTTATTACTCGGTTTAAATGCTTTTATAATCCTATTATTGAATTTATTTTGAATTTTTTTTACATTTTTTGATTAAAACAGATTGTAATTGATTGTTTATCATGGGAAACGTGGAGCGAAAGCCATCCATTGTCAAGAAAAGTTCATTTACAGTCACTCATGCCTAGAAAAGCCTTATTACTCGGTTTAAATGCCTTTATAATCCCATTATTGAATTTATTTTGAATTTTTTTACATTTTTTGATTAAAACAGATTCTAATTGATTGTTTGCCTGGGGAAACATGGAGCGAAAGCCATCCATTATCAAGAAAAGTTCATTTACAGTCACTCATGCCTAGAAAAGCCTTATTACTCGATTTAAATGCCTTTATAATCCCATTATTGAATTTATTTTGAATTGTTTTTACATTTTTTGATTAAAACATATTGTAATTGATTGTTTGCCTTGGGAAACATGGAGCGAAAGCCATCCATTGTCAAGAAAAGTTCATTTACAGTCACTCATGCCTAGAAAAGCCTTATTACTCGGTTTAAATGCCTTTATAATCCCATTATTGAATTTTTTTTACATTTTTTAATTAAAACAGATTGTAATTGATCGTTTGGCTCGGGAAACATGGAGCGAAAGCCATCCGATGTCAAGAAAAGATCATTTACAGTCACTCATGCCTAGAGAAGCCTTATTACTCGGTTTAAATGCTTGTATAATCCTATTATTGAATTTATTTTGAATTTTTTTTACATTTTTTGATTAAAACAGATTGTAATTGATTGTTTATCATGGGAAACATGGAGCGAAAGCCATCCATTGTCAAGAAAAGTTCATTTACAGTCACTCATGCCTAGAAAAGCCTTATTACTAGGTTTAAATGCGTTTATAATCCCATTATTGAATTTATTTTGAATATTTTTTACATTTTTTGATTGAAACAGATTCTAATTGATTGTTTGCGTCAGAAGACGCTAAGCGATAGCCATCCATTGTCAAGAAAAGTTCATTTATAGTCACTCATGCCTGGAAAAGCCATATTACTCGCTTTAAATGCTTTTATAATCGCATAATTGAATTTAATTTCAATTTTTTACATTTTTTGATTCAAACAGATTGTAATTAAATGATTTCCTCGAAAAACGTGAAGCCAAAGCCATCCACTGACAAGAAAAGTTCATTTATAATCCCATTATTGAATTTATTTTGAAGTTTTTTTACATTTTTTGATTAAAACATATTCTAATTGATTGTTTGCGTCAGAAGACGCTAAGCGATAGCCATCCATTGTCAAGAAAAGTTCATTTATAGTCACTCATGCCTGGAAAAGCCATATTACTCGCTTTAAATGCTTTTATAATCGCATAATTGAATTTAATTTCAATTTTTTACATTTTTTGATTCAAACAGATTGTAATTAAATGATTTCCTCGAAAAACGTGAAGCCAAAGCCATCCACTGACAAGAAAAGTTCATTTATAATCCCATTATTGAATTTATTTTGAAGTTTTTTTACATTTTTTGATTAAAACATATTGTAATTGATTGTTTGCGTCAAGAAACATGGAGCGAAAGCCGTCCATTGTCAAGAAAAGATCATTTATAGTCACTCATGCCTAGAAAAGCCTTGTTACTCGGTTTAAATGCTTTTATAATCCCATTATTGAATTTATTTTGAATTTTTTTTACATTTTTTGATTAAAACAGATTGTAATTGATTGTTTATCATGGGAAACGTGGAGCGAAAGCCATCCATTGTCAAGAAAAGTTCATTTACAGTCACTCTAGCGTAGAAAAGCCTTATTACTCGGTTTCAATGCTTTTATAATCCCATTATTGAATTTATTTTGAATTTTTTTTTACATTTTTTGATTAAAACAGATTGTAATTGATTGTTTCTCACGGGAAACGTGGAGCGAAAGCCATCCATTGTCAAGAAAAGATCATTTACAGTCACTCATGCCTAGAGAAGCCTTATTACTAGGTTTAAATGCTTGTATAATCCTATTATTGAATTTTTTTTGAATTTTTTTTACATTTTTTAATTAAAACAGATTGTAATTGATTGTTTGCGTCAAGAAACATGGAGCGAAAGCCATCCATTGTCAAGAAAAGATCATTTATAGTCACTCATGCCTAGAAAAGCCTTGTTACTCGGTTTAAATGCTTTTATAATCCCATTATTGAATTTATTTTGAATTTTTTTTACATTTTTTGATTAAAACAGATTGTAATTGATTGTTTATCATGGGAAACGTGGAGCGAAAGAAATCCATTGTCAAGAAAAGTTCATTTACAGTCACTCTTGCGTAGAAAAGCCTTATTACTCGGTTTAAATGCTTTTATAATCCCATTATTGAATTTATTTTGAATTTTTTTTTACATTTTTTGATTAAAACAGATTGTAATTGATTGTTTGCCTGCGGAAACATGGAGCGAAAGCCATCCATTGTCAGGAAAAGTTCATTTACAGTCACTCATGCCTAGAAAAGCCTTATTACTCGGTTTAAATGCCTTTATAATCCCATTATTGAATTTATTTTGAATTTATTTTATATTTTTTAATTAAAATAGATTGTAATTGATCGTTTGGCTCGGGAAACATGGAGCGAAAGCCATCCGATGTCAAGAAAAGATCATTTACAGTCACTCATGCCTAGAGAAGCCTTATTACTCGGTTTAAATGCTTGTATAATCCTATTATTGAATTTATTTTGAATTTGTTTTTACATTTTTTGATTAAAACAGATTGTAATTGATTGTTTATCATGGGAAACATGGAGCGAAAGCCATCCATTGTGAAGAAAAGTTCATTTACAGTCACTCATGCCTAGAAAAGCCTTATTACTCGGTTTAAATGCGTTTATAATCCCATTATTGAATTTATTTTGAATATTTTTTACATTTTTTGATTGAAACAGATTCTAATTGATTGTTTGCCTCAGAAGACGCTAAGCAAAAGCCATCCATTGTTAAGAAAAGTTCATTTATAGTCACTCATGCCTGGAAAAGCCATATTACTCGCTTTAAATGCTTTTATAATCGCATAATTGAATTTAATTTCAATTTTTTACATTTTTTGATTCAAACAGATTGTAATTAATTGATTTCCTCGAAAAACGTGAAGCCAAAGCCATCCACTGACAAGAAAAGTTCATTTATAATCCCATTATTGAATTTATTTTGAAGTTTTTTTACATTTTTTGATTAAAACATATTGTAATTGATTGTTTGCGTCAAGAAACATGGAGCGAAAGCCATCCATTGTCAAGAAAAGATCATTTATAGTCACTCATGCCTAGAAAAGCCTTGTTACTCGGTTTAAATGCTTTTATAATCCCATTATTGAATTTATTTTGAATTTTTTTTACTTTTTTTGATTAAAACAGATTGTAATTGATTGTTTATCATGGGAAACGTGGAGCGAAAGCCATCCATTGTCAAGAAAAGTTCATTTACAGTCACTCTAGCGTAGAAAAGCCTTATTACTCGGTTTAAATGCTTTTATAATCCCATTATTGAATTTATTTTGAATTTTTTTTTACATTTTTTGATTAAAACAGATTGTAATTGATTGTTTCTCACGGGAAACGTGGAGCGAAAGCCATCCATTGTCAAGAAAAGATCATTTACAGTCACTTATGCCTAGAGAAGCCTTATTACTAGGTTTAAATGCTTGTATAATCCTATTATTGAATTTATTTTGAATTTTTTTTACATTTTTTGATTAAAACAGATTGTAATTGATTGTTTGCGTCAAGAAACATGGAGCGAAAGCCATCCATTGTCAAGAAAAGTTCATTTATAGTCACTCATGCCTAGAAAAGCCTTGTTACTCGGTTTAAATGCTTTTATAATCCCATTATTGAATTTATTTTGAATTTTTTTTACATTTTTTGGTTAAAACAGATTGTAATTGATTGTTTATCATGGGAAACGTGGAGCGAAAGAAATCCATTGTCAAGAAAAGTTCATTTACAGTCACTCTTGCGTAGAAAAGCCTTATTACTCGGTTTAAATGCTTTTATAATCCCATTATTGAATTTATTTTGAATTTTTTTTTACATTTTTTGATTAAAACAGATTGTAATTGATTGTTTCTCACGGGAAACGTGGAGCGAAAGCCATCCATTGTCAAGAAAAGATCATTTACAGTCACTCATGCCTAGAGAAGCCTTATTACTCGGTTTAAATGCTTGTATAATCCTATTATTGAATTTATTTTGAATTTTTTTTACATTTTTTGATTAAAACATATTGTAATTGATTGTTTGCGTCAAGAAACATGGAGCGAAAGCCATCCATTGTCACGAAAAGATCATTTATAGTCACTCATGCCTAGAAAAGCCTTACTACTCGGTTTAAATGCTTTTATAATCCCATTATTGAATTTATTTGAATTTTTTTTACATTTTTTGAGTAAAACAGATTGTAATTGAGTGTTTATCACGGGAAACGTGGAGCGAAAGCCATCCATTGTCAAGAAAAGATCATTTACAGTCACTCTTGCCTAGAAAAGCCTTATTACTCGGTTTAAATGCTTTTATAATCCCATTATTAAATTTATTTTGAATTTTTTTTACATTTTTTGATTAAAACATATTGTAATTGTATGTTTGCCTTGGGAAACATGGAGCGAAAGCCATCCATTGTCAAGAAAAGATCATTTACAGTCACTCATGCCTAGAGAAGCCTTATTACTCGGTTTAAATGCTTGTATAATCCTATTATTGAATTTATTTTGATTTTTTTTTACATTTTTTGATTAAAACAGATTGTAATTGATTGTTTGCGTCAAGAAACATGGAGCGAAAGCCATCCATTGTCAAGAAAATATCATTTATAGTCACTCATGCCTAGAAAAGCCTTATTACTCGGTTTAAATGCTTTTATAATCCTATTATTGAATTTATTTTGAATTTTTTTTACATTTTTTGATTAAAACAGATTGTAATTGATTGTTTATCATGGGAAACGTGGAGCGAAAGCCATCCATTGTCAAGAAAAGTTCATTTACAGTCACTCATGCCTAGAAAAGCCTTATTACTCGGTTTAAATGCCTTTATAATCCCATTATTGAATTTATTTTGAATTTTTTTTTACATTTTTTGATTAAAACAGATTGCAATTGATTGTTTCTCACGGGAAACGTGGAGCAAAAGCCATCCATTGTCAAGAAAAGATCATTTACAGTCACTCATGCCTAGAGAAGCCTTATTACTAGGTTTAAATGCTTGTATAATCCTATTATTGAATTTATTTTGAATTTTTTTTACATTTTTTAATTAAAACAGATTGTAATTGATTGTTTGCGTCAAGAAACATGGAGCGAAAGCCATCCATTGTCAAGAAAAGATCATTTATAGTCACTCATGCCTAGAAAAGCCTTGTTACTCGGTTTAAATGCTTTTATAATCCCATTATTGAATTTATTTTGAATTTTTTTTACATTTTTTGGTTAAAACAGATTGTAATTGATTGTTTATCATGGGAAACGTGGAGCGAAAGAAATCCATTGTCAAGAAAAGTTCATTTACAGTCACTCTTGCGTAGAAAAGCCTTATTACTCGGTTTAAATGCTTTTATAATCCCATTATTGAATTTATTTTGAATTTTTTTTTACATTTTTTGATTAAAACAGATTGTAATTGATTGTTTGCCTGCGGAAACATGGAGCGAAAGCCATCCATTGTCAGGAAAAGTTCATTTACAGTCACTCATGCCTAGAAAAGCCTTATTACTCGGTTTAAATGCCTTTATAATCCCATTATTGAATTTATTTTGAATTTATTTTATATTTTTTAATTAAAACAGATTGTAATTGATCGTTTGGCTCGGGAAACATGGAGCGAAAGCCATCCGATGTCAAGAAAAGATCATTTACAGTCACTCATGCCTAGAGAAGCCTTATTACTCGGTTTAAATGCTTGTATAATCCTATTATTGAATTTATTTTGAATTTGTTTTTACATTTTTTGATTAAAACAGATTGTAATTGATTGTTTATCATGGGAAACATGGAGCGAAAGCCATCCATTGTGAAGAAAAGTTCATTTACAGTCACTCATGCCTAGAAAAGCCTTATTACTCGGTTTAAATGCGTTTATAATCCCATTATTGAATTTATTTTGAATATTTTTTACATTTTTTGATTGAAACAGATTCTAATTGATTGTTTGCCTCAGAAGACGCTAAGCAAAAGCCATCCATTGTTAAGAAAAGTTCATTTATAGTCACTCATGCCTGGAAAAGCCATATTACTCGCTTTAAATGCTTTTATAATCGCATAATTGAATTTAATTTCAATTTTTTACATTTTTTGATTCAAACAGATTGTAATTAATTGATTTCCTCGAAAAACGTGAAGCCAAAGCCATCCACTGACAAGAAAAGTTCATTTATAATCCCATTATTGAATTTATTTTGAAGTTTTTTTACATTTTTTGATTAAAACATATTGTAATTGATTGTTTGCGTCAAGAAACATGGAGCGAAAGCCATCCATTGTCAAGAAAAGATCATTTATAGTCACTCATGCCTAGAAAAGCCTTGTTACTCGGTTTAAATGCTTTTATAATCCCATTATTGAATTTATTTTGAATTTTTTTTACTTTTTTTGATTAAAACAGATTGTAATTGATTGTTTATCATGGGAAACGTGGAGCGAAAGCCATCCATTGTCAAGAAAAGTTCATTTACAGTCACTCTAGCGTAGAAAAGCCTTATTACTCGGTTTAAATGCTTTTATAATCCCATTATTGAATTTATTTTGAATTTTTTTTTACATTTTTTGATTAAAACAGATTGTAATTGATTGTTTCTCACGGGAAACGTGGAGCGAAAGCCATCCATTGTCAAGAAAAGATCATTTACAGTCACTTATGCCTAGAGAAGCCTTATTACTAGGTTTAAATGCTTGTATAATCCTATTATTGAATTTATTTTGAATTTTTTTTACATTTTTTGATTAAAACAGATTGTAATTGATTGTTTGCGTCAAGAAACATGGAGCGAAAGCCATCCATTGTCAAGAAAAGTTCATTTATAGTCACTCATGCCTAGAAAAGCCTTGTTACTCGGTTTAAATGCTTTTATAATCCCATTATTGAATTTATTTTGAATTTTTTTTACATTTTTTGGTTAAAACAGATTGTAATTGATTGTTTATCATGGGAAACGTGGAGCGAAAGAAATCCATTGTCAAGAAAAGTTCATTTACAGTCACTCTTGCGTAGAAAAGCCTTATTACTCGGTTTAAATGCTTTTATAATCCCATTATTGAATTTATTTTGAATTTTTTTTTACATTTTTTGATTAAAACAGATTGTAATTGATTGTTTCTCACGGGAAACGTGGAGCGAAAGCCATCCATTGTCAAGAAAAGATCATTTACAGTCACTCATGCCTAGAGAAGCCTTATTACTCGGTTTAAATGCTTGTATAATCCTATTATTGAATTTATTTTGAATTTTTTTTACATTTTTTGATTAAAACATATTGTAATTGATTGTTTGCGTCAAGAAACATGGAGCGAAAGCCATCCATTGTCACGAAAAGATCATTTATAGTCACTCATGCCTAGAAAAGCCTTACTACTCGGTTTAAATGCTTTTATAATCCCATTATTGAATTTATTTGAATTTTTTTTACATTTTTTGAGTAAAACAGATTGTAATTGAGTGTTTATCACGGGAAACGTGGAGCGAAAGCCATCCATTGTCAAGAAAAGATCATTTACAGTCACTCTTGCCTAGAAAAGCCTTATTACTCGGTTTAAATGCTTTTATAATCCCATTATTAAATTTATTTTGAATTTTTTTTACATTTTTTGATTAAAACATATTGTAATTGTATGTTTGCCTTGGGAAACATGGAGCGAAAGCCATCCATTGTCAAGAAAAGATCATTTACAGTCACTCATGCCTAGAGAAGCCTTATTACTCGGTTTAAATGCTTGTATAATCCTATTATTGAATTTATTTTGATTTTTTTTTACATTTTTTGATTAAAACAGATTGTAATTGATTGTTTGCGTCAAGAAACATGGAGCGAAAGCCATCCATTGTCAAGAAAATATCATTTATAGTCACTCATGCCTAGAAAAGCCTTATTACTCGGTTTAAATGCTTTTATAATCCTATTATTGAATTTATTTTGAATTTTTTTTACATTTTTTGATTAAAACAGATTGTAATTGATTGTTTATCATGGGAAACGTGGAGCGAAAGCCATCCATTGTCAAGAAAAGTTCATTTACAGTCACTCATGCCTAGAAAAGCCTTATTACTCGGTTTAAATGCCTTTATAATCCCATTATTGAATTTATTTTGAATTTTTTTTTACATTTTTTGATTAAAACAGATTGCAATTGATTGTTTCTCACGGGAAACGTGGAGCAAAAGCCATCCATTGTCAAGAAAAGATCATTTACAGTCACTCATGCCTAGAGAAGCCTTATTACTAGGTTTAAATGCTTGTATAATCCTATTATTGAATTTATTTTGAATTTTTTTTACATTTTTTAATTAAAACAGATTGTAATTGATTGTTTGCGTCAAGAAACATGGAGCGAAAGCCATCCATTGTCAAGAAAAGATCATTTATAGTCACTCATGCCTAGAAAAGCCTTGTTACTCGGTTTAAATGCTTTTATAATCCCATTATTGAATTTATTTTGAATTTTTTTTACATTTTTTGGTTAAAACAGATTGTAATTGATTGTTTATCATGGGAAACGTGGAGCGAAAGAAATCCATTGTCAAGAAAAGTTCATTTACAGTCACTCTTGCGTAGAAAAGCCTTATTACTCGGTTTAAATGCTTTTATAATCCCATTATTGAATTTATTTTGAATTTTTTTTTACATTTTTTGATTAAAACAGATTGTAATTGATTGTTTGCCTGCGGAAACATGGAGCGAAAGCCATCCATTGTCAGGAAAAGTTCATTTACAGTCACTCATGCCTAGAAAAGCCTTATTACTCGGTTTAAATGCCTTTATAATCCCATTATTGAATTTATTTTGAATTTATTTTATATTTTTTAATTAAAACAGATTGTAATTGATCGTTTGGCTCGGGAAACATGGAGCGAAAGCCATCCGATGTCAAGAAAAGATCATTTACAGTCACTCATGCCTAGAGAAGCCTTATTACTCGGTTTAAATGCTTGTATAATCCTATTATTGAATTTATTTTGAATTTGTTTTTACATTTTTTGATTAAAACAGATTGTAATTGATTGTTTATCATGGGAAACATGGAGCGAAAGCCATCCATTGTGAAGAAAAGTTCATTTACAGTCACTCATGCCTAGAAAAGCCTTATTACTCGGTTTAAATGCGTTTATAATCCCATTATTGAATTTATTTTGAATATTTTTTACATTTTTTGATTGAAACAGATTCTAATTGATTGTTTGCCTCAGAAGACGCTAAGCAAAAGCCATCCATTGTTAAGAAAAGTTCATTTATAGTCACTCATGCCTGGAAAAGCCATATTACTCGCTTTAAATGCTTTTATAATCGCATAATTGAATTTAATTTCAATTTTTTACATTTTTTGATTCAAACAGATTGTAATTAATTGATTTCCTCGAAAAACGTGAAGCCAAAGCCATCCACTGACAAGAAAAGTTCATTTATAATCCCATTATTGAATTTATTTTGAAGTTTTTTTACATTTTTTGATTAAAACATATTGTAATTGATTGTTTGCGTCAAGAAACATGGAGCGAAAGCCATCCATTGTCAAGAAAAGATCATTTATAGTCACTCATGCCTAGAAAAGCCTTGTTACTCGGTTTAAATGCTTTTATAATCCCATTATTGAATTTATTTTGAATTTTTTTTACATTTTTTGATTAAAACAGATTGTAATTGATTGTTTATCATGGGAAACGTGGAGCGAAAGCCATCCATTGTCAAGAAAAGTTCATTTACAGTCACTCTAGCGTAGAAAAGCCTTATTACTCGGTTTAAATGCTTTTATAATCCCATTATTGAATTTATTTTGAATTTTTTTTTACATTTTTTGATTAAAACAGATTGTAATTGATTGTTTCTCACGGGAAACGTGGAGCGAAAGCCATCCATTGTCAAGAAAAGATCATTTACAGTCACTTATGCCTAGAGAAGCCTTATTACTAGGTTTAAATGCTTGTATAATCCTATTATTGAATTTATTTTGAATTTTTTTTACATTTTTTGATTAAAACAGATTGTAATTGATTGTTTGCGTCAAGAAACATGGAGCGAAAGCCATCCATTGTCAAGAAAAGTTCATTTATAGTCACTCATGCCTAGAAAAGCCTTGTTACTCGGTTTAAATGCTTTTATAATCCCATTATTGAATTTATTTTGAATTTTTTTTACATTTTTTGGTTAAAACAGATTGTAATTGATTGTTTATCATGGGAAACGTGGAGCGAAAGAAATCCATTGTCAAGAAAAGTTCATTTACAGTCACTCTTGCGTAGAAAAGCCTTATTACTCGGTTTAAATGCTTTTATAATCCCATTATTGAATTTATTTTGAATTTTTTTTTACATTTTTTGATTAAAACAGATTGTAATTGATTGTTTCTCACGGGAAACGTGGAGCGAAAGCCATCCATTGTCAAGAAAAGATCATTTACAGTCACTCATGCCTAGAGAAGCCTTATTACTCGGTTTAAATGCTTGTATAATCCTATTATTGAATTTATTTTGAATTTTTTTTACATTTTTTGATTAAAACATATTGTAATTGATTGTTTGCGTCAAGAAACATGGAGCGAAAGCCATCCATTGTCACGAAAAGATCATTTATAGTCACTCATGCCTAGAAAAGCCTTATTACTCGGTTTAAATGCTTTTATAATCCCATTATTGAATTTATTTGAATTTTTTTTACATTTTTTGAGTAAAACAGATTGTAATTGAGTGTTTATCACGGGAAACGTGGAGCGAAAGCCATCCATTGTCAAGAAAAGATCATTTACAGTCACTCTTGCCTAGAAAAGCCTTATTACTCGGTTTAAATGCTTTTATAATCCCATTATTAAATTTATTTTGAATTTTTTTTACATTTTTTGATTAAAACATATTGTAATTGTATGTTTGCCTTGGGAAACATGGAGCGAAAGCCATCCATTGTCAAGAAAAGATCATTTACAGTCACTCATGCCTAGAGAAGCCTTATTACTCGGTTTAAATGCTTGTATAATCCTATTATTGAATTTATTTTGATTTTTTTTTACATTTTTTGATTAAAACAGATTGTAATTGATTGTTTGCGTCAAGAAACATGGAGCGAAAGCCATCCATTGTCAAGAAAATATCATTTATAGTCACTCATGCCTAGAAAAGCCTTATTACTCGGTTTAAATGCTTTTATAATCCTATTATTGAATTTATTTTGAATTTTTTTTACATTTTTTGATTAAAACAGATTGTAATTGATTGTTTATCATGGGAAACGTGGAGCGAAAGCCATCCATTGTCAAGAAAAGTTCATTTACAGTCACTCATGCCTAGAAAAGCCTTATTACTCGGTTTAAATGCCTTTATAATCCCATTATTGAATTTATTTTGAATTTTTTTACATTGTTTGATTAAAACAGCTTCTAATTGATTGTTTGCCTGGGGAAACATGGAGCGAAAGCCATCCATTATCAAGAAAAGTTCATTTACAGTCACTCATGCCTAGAAAAGCCTTATTACTCGATTTAAATGCCTTTATAATCCCATTATTGAATTTATTTTGAATTGTTTTTACATTTTTTGATTAAAACATATTGTAATTGATTGTTTGCCTTGGGAAACATGGAGCGAAAGCCATCCATTGTCAAGAAAAGTTCATTTACAGTCACTCATGCCTAGAAAAGCCTTATTACTCGGTTTAAATGCCTTTATAATCCGATTATTTAATTTATTTTGAATTTTTTTTTACATTTTTTGATTAAAACAGATTGTAATTGATTGTTTATCACGGGAAACGTGAAGCGAAAGCCATCCATTGTCAAGAAAAGATCATTTACAGTCACTCTTGCCTAGAAAAGCCTTATTACTCGGTTTAAATGCTTTTATATTCCCATTATTAAATTTATTTTGAATTTTTTTTACATTTTTTGATTAAAACATATTGTAATTGATTGTTTGCCTTGGGAAACATGGAGCGAAAGCCATCCATTGTCAAGAAAAGTTCATTTACAGTCACTCATGCCTAGAAAAGCCTTATTACTCGGTTTAAATGCCTTTATAATCCCATTATTGAATTTATTTTGAATTTTTTTTACATTTTTTAATTAAAACAGATTGTAATTGATCGTTTGGCTCGAGAAACATGGAGCGAAAGCCATCCGATGTCAAGAAAAGATCATTTACAGTCACTCATGCCTAGAGAAGCCTTATTACTCGGTTTAAATGCTTGTATAATCCTATTATTGAATTTATTTTAAATTTTTTTTGATATTTTTTGATTAAAACAGATTGTAATTGATTGTTTATCATGGGAAACATGGAGCGAAAGCCATCCATTGTCAAGAAAAGTTCATTTACAGTCACTCATGCCTAGAAAAGCCTTATTACTCGGTTTAAATGCGTTTATAATCCCATTATTGAATTTATTTTGAATATTTTTTACATTTTTTGATTGAAACAGATTCTAATTGATTGTTTGCCTCAGAAGACGCTAAGCGAAAGCCATCCATTGTCAAGAAAAGTTCATTTATAGTCACTCATGCCTGGAAAAGCCATATTACTCGCTTTAAATGCTTTTATAATCGCATAATTGAATTTAATTTCAATTTTTTACATTTTTTGATTCAAACAGATTGTAATTAATTGTTTTCCTCGAGAAACGTGAAGCCAAAGCCATCCACTGATAAGAAAAGTTCAATTAAAATCATTAATGCCTACGAAAGCTTTATTACTCGCTTTAAATGCTTTTATAGCCCCATAATTGAATTTTTTACATTTTTTATTAAAACAGATTATAATTGATTGTATGCCTTGAGAAACATGGAGCGAAAGCCATCCATTGAAAAGAAAAGTTCATTTATAGTCACTCATGCCTATAAAAGCCTTAACACTCGCTTCAAATGCTTTTATAATCCCGAAATTGAATTTAATTTGAATCTCTTTACATTTTTTGATTAAAACAGATTGTAATTGATTGTTTGCCTCGGGAAACATGGAGCGAAAGCCATCCATTGTCAAGAAAAGATCATTTATAGTCACTCATGCCTAGAAAAACCTTTTTACTCGGTTTAAATGCCATTATAATCCGATTATTGAATTTATTTTGAATTTTTTTTTACATTTCTTGATTAAAACAGATTGTAATTGATTGTTTATCACGGGAAACGTGGAGCGAAAGCCACCCATTGTCAAGAAAAGATCATTTGCAGTCACTCATGCCTAGAAAAGCCTTATTGCTCGATTTAAATGCTTTTATAATCCCATTATTGAATTTATTTTGAAGTTTTTTTACATTTTTTTATTAAAACATATTGTAATTGATTGTTTGCGTCAAGAAACATGGAGCGAAAGCCATCCATTGTCAAGAAAAGATCATTTATAGTCACTCATGCCTAGAAAAGCCTTGTTACTCGGTTTAAATGCTTTTATAATCCCATTATCGAATTTATTTTGAATTTTTTTTACATTTTTTTATTAAAACAGATTGTAATTGATTGTTTATCATGGGAAACGTGGAGCGAAAGCCATCCATTGTCAAGAAAAGTTCATTTACAGTCACTCTTGCGTAGAAAAGCCTTATTACTCGGTTTAAATGCTTTTATAATCCCATTATTGAATTTATTTTGAATTTTTTTTTACATTTTTTGATTAAAACAGATTGTAATTGATTGTTTCTCACGGGAAACGTGGAGCGAAAGCCATCCATTGTCAAGAAAAGATCATTTACAGTCACTCATGCCTAGAGAAGCCTTATTACTCGGTTTAAATGCTTGTATAATCCTATTATTGAATTTATTTTGAATTTTTTTTACATTTTTTGATTAAAACATATTCTAATTGATTGTTTGCGTCAAGAAACATGGAGCGAAAGCCATCCATTGTCAAGAAAAGATCATTTATAGTCACTCATGCCTAGAAAAGCCTTATTACTCGGTTTAAATGCTTTTATAATCCCATTATTGAATTTATTTGAATTTTTTTTGCATTTTTTTATTAAAACAGATTGTAATTGATTCTTTATCACGGGAAACGCGGAGCGAAAGCCATCCATTGTCAAGAAAAGATCATTTACAGTCACTCTTGCCTAGAAAAGCCTTATTACTCGGTTTAAATGCTTTTATAATCCCATTATTAAATTTATTTTGAATTTTTTTTACATTTTTTGATTAAAACATATTGTAATTGTATGTTTGCCTTGGGAAACATGGAGCGAAAGCCATCCATTGTCAAGAAAAGTTCATTTACAGTCACTCTAGCGTAGAAAAGCCTTAGTACTCGGTTTAAATGCTTTTATAATCCCATTATTGAATTTATTTTGAATTTTTTTTTACATTTTTTGATTAAAACAGATTGTAATTGATTTTTTATCACGGGAAACGTGGAGCGAAAGCCATCCATTGTCAAGAAAAGATCATTTACAGTCACTCATGCCTAGAGAAGCCCTATTACTCGGTTTAAATGCTTGTATAATCCTATTATTGAATTTATTTTGAATTTTTTTTACATTTTTTGATTAAAACATATTGTAATTGATTGTTTGCGTCAAGAAACATGGAGCGAAAGCCATCCATTGTCAAGAAAAGATCATTTATAGTCACTCATGCCTAGAAAAGCCTTATTACTCGGTTTAAATGCTTTTATAATCCCATTATTGAATTTATTTGAATTTTTTTTGCATTTTTTTATTAAAACAGATTGTAATTGATTCTTTATCACGGGAAACGTGGAGCGAAAGCCATCCATTGTCAAGAAAAGATCATTTACAGTCACTCTTGCCTAGAAAAGCCTTATTACTCGGTTTAAATGCTTTTATAATCCCATTATTAAATTTATTTTGAATTTTTTTTACATTTTTTGATTAAAACATATTGTAATTGTATGTTTGCCTTGAGAAACATGGAGCGAAAGCCATCCATTGTCAAGAAAAGTTCATTTACAGTCACTCTAGCGTAGAAAAGCCTTAGTACTCGGTTTAAATGCTTTTATAATCCCATTATTGAATTTATTTTGAATTTTTGTTTACATTTTTTGATTAAAACAGATTGTAATTGATTTTTTATCACGGGAAACGTGGAGCGAAAGCCATCCATTGTCAAGAAAAGATCATTTACAGTCACTCATGCCTAGAGAAGCCCTATTACTCGGTTTAAATGCTTGTATAATCCTATTATTGAATTTATTTTGAATTTTTTTTACATTTTTTGATTAAAACAGATTGTAATTGATTGTTTATCACGGGAAACGTGGAGCGAAAGCCATCCATTGTCAAGAAAAGATCATTTACAGTCACTCATGCCTAGAGAAGCCTTATTACTCTGTTTAAATGCTTGTATAATCCTATTATTGAATTTATTTTGAATTTTTTTTACATTTTTTGATTAAAACAGATTGTAATTGATTGTTTGCGTCAAGAAACATGGAGCGAAAGCCATCCATTGTCAAGAAAATATCATTTATAGTCACTCATGCCTAGAAAAGCCTTATTACTCGGTTTAAATGCTTTTATAATCCCATTATTGAATTTATTTTGAATTTTTTTTTACATTTTTTGATTAAAACAGATTGTAATTGATTGTTTCTCACGGGAAACGTGGAGCGAAAGCCATCCATTGTCAAGAAAAGATCATTTACAGTCACTCATGCCTAGAGAAGCCTTATTACTCGGTTTAAATGCTTGTATAATCCTATTATTGAATTTATTTTGAATTTTTTTTACATTTTTTGCTTAAAACATATTCTAATTGATTGTTTGCGTCAAGAAACATGGAGCGAAAGCCATCCATTGTCAAGAAAAGATCATTTATAGTCACTCATGCCTAGAAAAGCCTTATTACTCGGTTTAAATGCTTTTATAATCCCATTATTGAATTTATTTGAATTTTTTTTGCATTTTTTTATTAAAACAGATTGTAATTGATTCTTTATCACGGGAAACGTGGAGCGAAAGCCATCCATTGTCAAGAAAAGATCATTTACAGTCACTCTTGCCTAGAAAAGCCTTATTACTCGGTTTAAATGCTTTTATAATCCCATTATTAAATTTATTTTGAATTTTTTTTACATTTTTTGATTAAAACATATTGTAATTGTATGTTTGCCTTGGGAAACATGGAGCGAAAGCCATCCATTGTCAAGAAAAGTTCATTTACAGTCACTCTAGCGTAGAAAAGCCTTAGTACTCGGTTTAAATGCTTTTATAATCCCATTATTGAATTTATTTTGAATTTTTTTTTACATTTTTTGATTAAAACAGATTGTAATTGATTTTTTATCACGGGAAACGTGGAGCGAAAGCCATCCATTGTCAAGAAAAGATCATTTACAGTCACTCATGCCTAGAGAAGCCCTATTACTCGGTTTAAATGCTTGTATAATCCTATTATTGAATTTATTTTGAATTTTTTTTACATTTTTTGATTAAAACATATTGTAATTGATTGTTTGCGTCAAGAAACATGGAGCGAAAGCCATCCATTGTCAAGAAAAGATCATTTATAGTCACTCATGCCTAGAAAAGCCTTATTACTCGGTTTAAATGCTTTTATAATCCCATTATTGAATTTATTTTGAATTTTTTTTACATTTTTTGATTAAAACAGATTGTAATTGATTGTTTATCATGGGAAACGTGGAGCGAAAGCCATCCATTGTCAAGAAAAGTTCATTTACAGTCACTCATGCCTAGAAAAGCCTTATTACTCGGTTTAAATGCCTTTAGAATCCCATTATTGAATTTATTTTGAATTTTTTTACATTTTTTGATTAAAACAGATTCTAATTGATTGTTTGCCCGGGGAAACATGGAGCGAAAGCCACCCATTATCAAGAAAAGTTCATTTACAGTCACTCATGCCTAGAAAAGCCTTATTACTCGATTTAAATGCCTTTATAATCCCATTATTGAATTTATTTTGAATTGTTCTTACATTTTTTGATTAAAACATATTGTAATTAATTGTTTGCCTTGGGAAACATGGAGCGAAAGCCATCCATTGTCAAAAAAAGTTCATTTACAGTCACTCATGCCTAGAAAAGCCTTATTACTCGGTTTAAATGCCTTTATAATCCCATTATTGAATTTATTTTGAATTTTTTTTACATTTTTTGATTAAAACAGATTGTAATTGATTGTTTATCACGGGAAACGTGGAGCGAAAGCCATCCATTGTCAAGAAAAGATCATTTACAGTCACTCATGCCTAGAGAAGCCTTATTACTCTGTTTAAATGCTTGTATAATCCTATTATTGAATTTATTTTGAATTTTTTTTACATTTTTTGATTAAAACAGATTGTAATTGATTGTTTGCGTCAAGAAACATGGAGCGAAAGCCATCCATTGTCAAGAAAATATCATTTATAGTCACTCATGCCTAGAAAAGCCTTATTACTCGGTTTAAATGCTTTTATAATCCCATTATTGAATTTATTTTAAATTTTTTTTATATTTTTTGATTAAAACAGATTGTAATTGATTGTTTATCATGGGAAACGTGGAGCGAAAGCCATCCATTGTCAAGAAAAGTTCATTTACAGTCACTCATGCCTAGAAAAGCCTTATTACTCGGTTTAAATGCCTTTATAATCCCATTATTGAATTTATTTTGAATTTTTTTAGATTTTTTGATTAAAACAGATTCTAATTGATTGTTTGCCTGGGGAAAGATGGAGCGAAAGCCATCCATTATCAAGAAAAGTTCATTTACAGTCACTCATGCCTAGAAAAGCCTTATTACTCGATTTAAATGCCTTTATAATCCCATTATTGAATTTATTTTGAATTGTTCTTACATTTTTTGATTAAAACATATTGTAATTGATTGTTTGCCTTGGGAAACATGGAGCGAAAGCCATCCATTGTCAAGAAAAGTTCATTTACAGTCACTCATGCCTAGAAAAGCCTTATTACTCGGTTTAAATGCCTTTATAATCCCATTATTGAATTTATTTTGAATTTTTTTTACATTTTTTGATTAAAACAGATTTTAATTGATTGTTTGCCTCGGGAAACATGGAGCGAAAGCCATCCATTGTCAAGAAAAGTTCATTTGTAGTCACTCATGCCTAGAAAAGCCTTATTACTCGCTTTAAATGCTTTTATAATCCCATTATTGAATTTATTTTGAATATTTTTTACATTTTTTGATTAAAACAGATTGTAATTGATTGTTTATCACGGGAAACGTGGAGCGAAAGCCATCCATTGTCAAGAAAAGATCATTTACAGTCACTCAAGCCTAGAAAAGCCTTATTACTCGGTTTAAATGCCATTATAATCCGATTATTGAATTTATTTTGATTTTTTTTTTACATTTTTTAATTAAAACAGATTGTAATTGATTAATTATCACGGGAAACGTGGAGCGAAAGCCATCCATTGTCAAGAAAAGATCATTTGCAGTCACTCATATCTAGAAAAGCCTTATTGCTCGATTTAAATGCTTTTATAATCCCATTATTGAATTTATTTTGAAGTTTTTTTACATTTTTAGATTAAAACATATTGTAATTGATTGTTTGCCTCGGGAAACATGGAGAAAAAGCCATCCATTGTCAAGAAAAGTTCATTTATAGTCACTCTTGCCTAGAAAAGCCTTATTACTCGGTTTAAATGCTTTTATAATCCCATTATTAAATTTATTTTGAATTTTTATTACATTTTTTGATTAAAACATATTGTAATTGTATGTTCGCTATGGGAAACATGGAGCGAAAGCCATCCATTGTCAAGAAAAGTTCATTTACAGTCACTCTTGCCTAGAAAAGCCTTATTACTCGGTTTAAATGCTTTTATAATCCCATTATTGAATTTATTTTGAATTTTTTTTACATTTTTTGATTAAAACATATTGTAATTGTATGTTTGCCTTGGGAAACATGGAGCGAAAGCCATCCATTGTCAAGAAAAGTTCATTTACAGTCACTCTTGCGTAGAAAAGCCTTATTACTCGGTTTAAATGCTTTTATAATCCCATTATTGAATTTATTTTGAATTTTTTTTTACATTTTTTGATTAAAACAGATTGTAATTGATTGTTTATCACGGGAAACGTGGAGCGAAAGCCATCCATTGTCAAGAAAAGATCATTTACAGTCACTCATGCCTAGAGAAGCCTTATTACTCGGTTTAAATGCTTGTATAATCCTATTATTGAATTTATTTTGAATTTTTTTTACATTTTTTGATTAAAACAGATTGTAATTGATTGTTTGCGTCAAGAAACATGGAGCGAAAGCCATCCATTATCAAGAAAAGATCATTTACAGTCACTCATGCCTAGAAAAGCCTTATTACTCGATTTAAATGCCTTTATAATCCCATTATTGAATTTATTTTGAATTGTTCTTACATTTTTTGATTAAAACATATTGTAATTGATTGTTTGCCTAGGGAAACATGGAGCGAAAGCCATCCATTGTCAAGAAAAGTTCATTTACAGTCACTCATGCCTAGAAAAGCCTTATTACTCGGTTTAAATGCCTTTATAATCCCATTATTGAATTTATTTTGAATTTTTTTTACATTTTTTGATTAAAACAGATTGTAATTGATTGTTTATCATGGGAAACGTGGAGCGAAAGCCATCCATTGTCAAGAAAAGATCATTTACAGTCACTCATGCCTAAAGAAGCCTTATTACTCGGTTTAAATGCTTGTATAATCCTATTATTGAATTTATTTTGAATTTTTTTTACATTTTTTGATTAAAACAGATTGTAATTGATTGTTTGCGTCAAGAAACATGGAGCGAAAGCCATCCATTGTCAAGAAAATATCATTTATAGTCACTCATGCCTAGAAAAGCCTTATTACTCGGTTTAAATGCTTTTATAATCCCATTATTGAATTTATTTTGAATTTATTTTATATTTTTTGACTAAAACAGATTGTAATTGATTGTTTATCACGGGAAACGTGGAGCGAAAGCCATCCATTGTCAAGAAAAGATCATTTACAGTCACTCTTGCCTAGAGAAGCCTTATTACTCGGTTTAAATGCTTGTATAATCCTAATATTTAATTTATTTTGAATTTTTTTTACATTTTTTGATTAAAACAGATTGTAATTGATTGTTTGCGTCAAGAAACATGGAGCGAAAGCCATCCATTGTCAAGAAAAGATCATTTATAGTCACTCATGCCTAGCAAAGCCTTATTACTCGGTTTAAATGCTTTTATAATCCCATTATTGAATTTATTTGAATTTTTTTTTACATTTTTTGATTAAAACAGATTGTAATTGATTGTTTATCACGGGAAACGTGGAGCGAAAGCCATCCATTGTCAAGAAAAGATCATTTACAGTCACTCTTGCCTAGAAAAGCCTTATTACTCGGTTTAAATGCTTTTATCATCCCATTATTAAATTTATTTTGAATTTTTTTTACATTTTTTGATTAAAACATATTGTAATTGTATGTTTGCCTTGGGAAACATGGAGCGAAAGCCATCCATTGTCAAGAAAAGTTCATTTACAGTCACTCTTGCGTAGAAAAGCCTTATTACTCGGTTTAAATGCTTTTATAATCCCATTATTGAATTTATTTTGAATTTTTTTTTACATTTTTTGATTAAAACAGATTGTAATTGATTGTTTATCACGGGAAACGTGGAGCGAAAGCCATCCATTGTCAAGAAAAGATCATTTACAGTCACTCATGCCTAAAGAAGCCTTATTACTCGGTTTAAATGCTTGTATAATCCTATTATTGAATTTATTTTGAATTTTTTTTACATTTTTTGATTAAAACAGATTGTAATTGATTGTTTGCGTCAAGAAACATGGAGCGAAAGCCATCCATTGTCAAGAAAATATCATTTATAGTCACTCATGCCTAGAAAAGCCTTATTACTCGGTTTAAATGCATTTACAATCCCATTATTGAATTTATTTTGAATTTTTTTTACATTTTTTGATTAAAACAGATTGTAATTGATTGTTTATCTCGGGAAACGTGGAACGAAAGCCATCCATTGTCAAGAAAAGATCATTTACAGTCACTCTTGCCTAGAGAAGCCTTATTACTCGGTTTAAATGCTTGTATAATCCTAATATTTAATTTATTTTGAATTTTTTTTACATTTTTTGATTAAAACAGATTGTAATTGATTGTTTGCGTCAAGAAACATGGAGCGAAAGCCATCCATTGTCAAGAAAAGATCATTTATAGTCACTCATGCCTAGAAAAGCCTTATTACTCGGTTTAAATGCTTCTATAATCCCATTATTGAATTTATTTGAATTTTTTTTACATTTTTTGATTAAAACAGATTGTAATTGATTGTTTATCACGGGAAACGTGGAGCGAAAGCCATCCATTGTCAAGAAAAGATCATTTACAGTCACTCTTGCCTAGAAAAGCCTTATTATTCGGTTTAAATGCTTTTATCATCCCATTATTAAATTTATTTTGAATTTTTTTTACATTTTTTGATTAAAACATATTGTAATTGTATGTTTGCCTTGGGAAACATGGAGCGAAAGCCATCCATTGTCAAGAAAAGTTCATTTACAGTCACTCTTGCGTAGAAAAGCCTTATTACTCGGTTTAAATGCTTTTATAATCCCATTATTGAATTTATTTTGAATTTTTTTTTACATTTTTTGATTAAAACAGATTGTAATTGATTGTTTATCACGAGAAACGTGGAGCGAAAGCCATCCATTGTCAAGAAAAGATCATTTACAGTCACTCATGCCTAGAGAAGCCTTATTACTCGGTTTAAATGCTTGTATAATCCTATTATTGAATTTATTTTGAATTTTTTTTACATTTTTTGATTAAAACAGATTGTAATTGATTGTTTGCGTCAAGAAACATGGAGCGAAAGCCATCCATTATCAAGAAAAGATCATTTACAGTCACTCATGCCTAGAAAAGCCTTATTACTCGATTTAAATGCCTTTATAATCCCATTATTGAATTTATTTTGAATTGTTCTTACATTTTTTGATTAAAACATATTGTAATTGATTGTTTGCCTAGGGAAACATGGAGCGAAAGCCATCCATTGTCAAGAAAAGTTCATTTACAGTCACTCATGCCTAGAAAAGCCTTATTACTCGGTTTAAATGCCTTTATAATCCCATTATTGAATTTATTTTGAATTTTTTTTACATTTTTTGATTAAAACAGATTGTAATTGATTGTTTATCATGGGAAACGTGGAGCGAAAGCCATCCATTGTCAAGAAAAGATCATTTACAGTCACTCATGCCTAAAGAAGCCTTATTACTCGGTTTAAATGCTTGTATAATCCTATTATTGAATTTATTTTGAATTTTTTTTACATTTTTTGATTAAAACAGATTGTAATTGATTGTTTGCGTCAAGAAACATGGAGCTAAAGCCATCCATTGTCAAGAAAATATCATTTATAGTCACTCATGCCTAGAAAAGCCTTATTACTCGGTTTAAATGCTTTTATAATCCCATTATTGAATTTATTTTGAATTTTTTTTATATTTTTTGACTAAAACAGATTGTAATTGATTGTTTATCACGGGAAACGTGGAGCGAAAGCCATCCATTGTCAAGAAAAGATCATTTACAGTCACTCTTGCCTAGAGAAGCCTTATTACTCGGTTTAAATGCTTGTATAATCCTAATATTTAATTTATTTTGAATTTTTTTTACATTTTTTGATTAAAACAGATTGTAATTGATTGTTTGCGTCAAGAAACATGGAGCGAAAGCCATCCATTGTCAAGAGAAGATCATTTATAGTCACTCATGCCTAGCAAAGCCTTATTACTCGGTTTAAATGCTTTTATAATCCCATTATTGAATTTATTTGAATTTTTTTTTACATTTTTTGATTAAAACAGATTGTAATTGATTGTTTATCACGGGAAACGTGGAGCGAAAGCCATCCATTGTCAAGAAAAGATCATTTACAGTCACTCTTGCCTAGAAAAGCCTTATTACTCGGTTTAAATGCTTTTATCATCCCATTATTAAATTTATTTTGAATTTTTTTTACATTTTTTGATTAAAACATATTGTAATTGTATGTTTGCCTTGGGAAACATGGAGCGAAAGCCATCCATTGTCAAGAAAAGTTCATTTACAGTCACTCTTGCGTAGAAAAGCCTTATTACTCGGTTTAAATGCTTTTATAATCCCATTATTGAATTTATTTTGAATTTTTTTTTACATTTTTTGATTAAAACAGATTGTAATTGATTGTTTATCACGGGAAACGTGGAGCGAAAGCCATCCATTGTCAAGAAAAGATCATTTACAGTCACTCATGCCTAAAGAAGCCTTATTACTCGGTTTAAATGCTTGTATAATCCTATTATTGAATTTATTTTGAATTTTTTTTACATTTTTTGATTAAAACAGATTGTAATTGATTGTTTGCGTCAAGAAACATGGAGCGAAAGCCATCCATTGTCAAGAAAATATCATTTATAGTCACTCATGCCTAGAAAAGCCTTATTACTCGGTTTAAATGCTTTTACAATCCCATTATTGAATTTATTTTGAATTTTTTTTACATTTTTTGATTAAAACAGATTGTAATTGATTGTTTATCTCGGGAAACGTGGAACGAAAGCCATCCATTGTCAAGAAAAGATCATTTACAGTCACTCTTGCCTAGAGAAGCCTTATTACTCGGTTTAAATGCTTGTATAATCCTAATATTTAATTTATTTTGAATTTTTTTTACATTTTTTGATTAAAACAGATTGTAATTGATTGTTTGCGTCAAGAAACATGGAGCGAAAGCCATCCATTGTCAAGAAAAGATCATTTATAGTCACTCATGCCTAGAAAAGCCTTATTACTCGGTTTAAATGCTTCTATAATCCCATTATTGAATTTATTTGAATTTTTTTTACATTTTTTGATTAAAACAGATTGTAATTGATTGTTTATCACGGGAAACGTGGAGCGAAAGCCATCCATTGTCAAGAAAAGATCATTTACAGTCACTCTTGCCTAGAAAAGCCTTATTATTCGGTTTAAATGCTTTTATCATCCCATTATTAAATTTATTTTGAATTTTTTTTACATTTTTTGATTAAAACATATTGTAATTGTATGTTTGCCTTGGGAAACATGGAGCGAAAGCCATCCATTGTCAAGAAAAGTTCATTTACAGTCACTCTTGCGTAGAAAAGCCTTATTACTCGGTTTAAATGCTTTTATAATCCCATTATTGAATTTATTTTGAATTTTTTTTTTCATTTTTTGATTAAAACAGATTGTAATTGATTGTTTATCACGAGAAACGTGGAGCGAAAGCCATCCATTGTCAAGAAAAGATCATTTACAGTCACTCATGCTTAAAGAAGCCTTATTACTCGGTTTAAATGCTTGTATAATCCTATTATTGAATTTATTTTGAATTTTTTTTACATTTTTTGATTAAAACAGATTGTAATTGATTGTTTGCGTCAAGAAACATGGAGCGAAAGCCATCCATTGTCAAGAAAAGATCATTTATAGTCACTCATGCCTAGAAAAGCCTTATTACTCGGTTTAAATGCTTTTATAATCCCATTATTGAATTTATTTGAATTTTTTTTACATTTTTTGATTAAAACAAATTGTAATTGATTGTTTATCACGGGAAACGTGGAGCGAAAGCCATCCATTCTCAAGAAAAGTTCATTTACAGTCACTCATGCCTAGAAAAGCCTTATTACTCGGTTTAAATGCCTTTATAATCCCATTATTGAATTTATTTTGAATTTTTTTTACATTTTTTGATTAAAACATATTGTAATTGTATGTTTGCCTTGGGAAACATGGAGCGAAAGCCATCCATTGTCAAGAAAAGTTCATTTACAGTCACTCTTGCGTAGAAAAGCCTTATTACTCGGTTTAAATGCTTTTATAATCCCATTATTGAATTTATTTTGAATTTTTTTTTACATTTTTTGATTAAAACAGATTGTAATTGATTGTTTATCACGGGAAACGTGGAGCGAAAGCCATCCATTGTCAAGAAAAGATCATTTACAGTCACTCATGCCTAGAGAAGCCTTATTACTCGGTTTAAATGCTTGTATAATCCTATTATTGAATTTATTTTGAATTTTTTTTACATTTTTTGATTAAAACAGATTGTAATTGATTGTTTGCGTCAAGAAACATGGAGCGAAAGCCATCCATTATCAAGAAAAGTTCATTTACAGTCACTCATGCCTAGAAAAGCCTTATTACTCGATTTAAATGCCTTTATAATCCCATTATTGAATTTATTTTGAATTGTTCTTACATTTTTTGATTAAAACATATTGTAATTGATTGTTTGCCTTGGGAAACATGGAGCGAAAGCCATCCATTGTCAAGAAAAGTTCATTTACAGTCACTCATGCCTAGAAAAGCCTTATTACTCGGTTTAAATGCCTTTATAATCCCATTATTGAATTTATTTTGAATTTTTTTTACATTTTTTGATTAAAACAGATTGTAATTGATTGTTTATCATGGGAAACGTGGAGCGAAAGCCATCCATTGTCAAGAAAAGATCATTTACAGTCACTCATGCCTAGAGAAGCCTTATTACTCGGTTTAAATGCTTGTATAATCCTATTATTGAATTTTTTTTGAATTTTTTTTACATTTTTTGATTAAAACAGATTGTAATTGATTGTTTGCGTCAAGAAACATGGAGCGAAAGCCATCCATTGTCAAGAAAATATCATTTATAGTCACTCATGCCTAGAAAAGCCTTATTACTCGGTTTAAATGCTTTTATAATCCCATTATTGAATTTATTTTGAATTTTTTTTATATTTTTTGACTAAAACAGATTGTAATTGATTGTTTATCACGGGAAACGTGGAGCGAAAGCCATCCATTGTCAAGAAAAGATCATTTACAGTCACTCTTGCCTAGAGAAGCCTTATTACTCGGTTTAAATGCTTGTATAATCCTAATATTTAATTTATTTTGAATTTTTTTTACATTTTTTGATTAAAACAGATTGTAATTGATTGTTTGCGTCAAGAAACATGGAGCGAAAGCCATCCATTGTCAAGAAAAGATCATTTATAGTCACTCATGCCTAGCAAAGCCTTATTACTCGGTTTAAATGCTTTTATAATCCCATTATTGAATTTATTTGAATTTTTTTTTACATTTTTTGATTAAAACAGATTGTAATTGATTGTTTATCACGGGAAACGTGGAGCGAAAGCCATCCATTGTCAAGAAAAGATCATTTACAGTCACTCTTGCCTAGCAAAGCCTTATTACTTGGTTTAAATGCTTTTATCATCCCATTATTAAATTTATTTTGAATTTTTTTTACATTTTTTGATTAAAACATATTGTAATTGTATGTTTGCCTTGGGAAACATGGAGCGAAAGCCATCCATTGTCAAGAAAAGTTCATTTACAGTCACTCTTGCGTAGAAAAGCCTTATTACTCGGTTTAAATGCTTTTATAATCCCATTATTGAATTTATTTTGAATTTTTTTTTACATTTTTTGATTAAAACAGATTGTAATTGATTGTTTATCACGGGAAACGTGGAGCGAAAGCCATCCATTGTCAAGAAAAGATCATTTACAGTCACTCATGCCTAAAGAAGCCTTATTACTCGGTTTAAATGCTTGTATAATCCTATTATTGAATTTATTTTGAATTTTTTTTACATTTTTTGATTAAAACAGATTGTAATTGATTGTTTGCGTCAAGAAACATGGAGCGAAAGCCATCCATTGTCAAGAAAATATCATTTATAGTCACTCATGCCTAGAAAAGCCTTATTACTCGGTTTAAATGCTTTTATAATCCCATTATTGAATTTATTTTGAATTTTTTTTACATTTTTTGATTAAAACAGATTGTAATTGATTGTTTATCTCGGGAAACGTGGAACGAAAGCCATCCATTGTCAAGAAAAGATCATTTACAGTCACTCTTGCCTAGAGAAGCCTTATTACTCGGTTTAAATGCTTGTATAATCCTAATATTTAATTTATTTTGAATTTTTTTTACATTTTTTGATTAAAACAGATTGTAATTGATTGTTTGCGTCAAGAAACATGGAGCGAAAGCCATCCATTGTCAAGAAAAGATCATTTATAGCCACTCATGCCTAGAAAAGCCTTATTACTCGGTTTAAATGCTTCTATAATCCCATTATTGAATTTATTTGAATTTTTTTTACATTTTTTGATTAAAACAGATTGTAATTGATTGTTTATCACGGGAAACGTGGAGCGAAAGGCATCCATTGTCAAGAAAAGATCATTTACAGTCACTCTTGCCTAGAAAAGCCTTATTACTCGGTTTAAATGCTTTTATCATCCCATTATTAAATTTATTTTGAATTTTTTTTACATTTTTTGATTAAAACATATTGTAATTGTATGTTTGCCTTGGGAAACATGGAGCGAAAGCCATCCATTGTCAAGAAAAGTTCATTTACAGTCACTCTTGCGTAGAAAAGCCTTATTACTCGGTTTAAATGCTTTTATAATCCCATTATTGAATTTATTTTGAATTTTTTTTTACATTTTTTGATTAAAACAGATTGTAATTGATTGTTTATCACGGGAAACGTGGAGCGAAAGCCATCCATTGTCAAGAAAAGTTCATTTACAGTCACTCTTGCCTAGAAAAGCCTTATTACTCGGTTTAAATGCTTTTATAATCCCATTATTAAATTTATTTTGAATTTTTTTTACATTTTTTGATTAAAACATATTGTAATTGTATGTTTGCCTTGGGAAACATGGAGCGAAAGCCATCTATTGTCAAGAAAAGTTCATTTACAGTCACTCTTGCGTAGAAAAGCCTTATTACTCGGTTTAAATGCTTTTATAATCCCATTATTGAATTTATTTGAATTTTTTTTACATTTTTTGATTAAAACAGATTGTAATTGATTGTTTATCACGGGAAACGTGGAGCGAAAGCCATCCATTGTCAAGAAAAGATAATTTACAGTCACTCTTGTCTAGAAAAGCCTTATTACTCGGTTTAAATGCTTTTATCATCCCATTATTAAATTTATTTTGAATTTTTTTTACATTTTTTAATTAAAACATATTGTAATTGTATGTTTGCCTTGGGAAACATGGAGCGAAAGCCATCCATTGTCAAGAAAAGTTCATTTACAGTCACTCTTGCGTAGAAAAGCCTTATTACTCGGTTTAAATGCTTTTATAATCCCATTATTGAATTTATTTTGAATTTTTTTTTACATTTTTTGATTAAAACAGATTGTAATTGATTGTTTATCACGGGAAACGTGCAGCGAAAGCCATCCATTGTCAAGAAAAGATCATTTACAGTCACTCATGCCTAAAGAAGCCTTATTACTCGGTTTAAATGCTTGTATAATCCTATTATTGAATTTATTTTGAATTTTTTTTACATTTTTTGATTAAAACAGATTGTAATTGATTGTTTGCGTCAAGAAACATGGAGCGAAAGCCATCCATTGTCAAGAAAAGATCATTTATAGTCACTCATGCCTAGAAAAGCCTTATTACTCGGTTTAAATGCTTTTATAATCCCATTATTGAATTTATTTGAATTTTTTTTACATTTTTTGATTAAAACAAATTGTAATTGATTGTTTATCACGGGAAACGTGGAGCGAAAGCCATCCATTGTCAAGAAAAGTTCATTTACAGTCACTCATGCCTAGAAAAGCCTTATTACTCGGTTTAAATGCCTTTATAATCCCATTATTGAATTTATTTTGAATTTTTTTACAGTTTTTGATTAAAACAGATTCTAATTGATTGTTTGCCTGGGGAAACATGGAGCGAAAGCCATCCATTATCAAGAAAAGTTCATTTACAGTCACTCATGCCTAGAAAAGCCTTATTACTCGATTTAAATGCCTTTATAATCCCATTATTGAATTTATTTTGAATTGTTCTTACATTTTTTGATTAAAACATATTGTAATTGATTGTTTGCCATGGGAAACATGGAGCGAAAGCCATCCATTGTCAAGAAAATATCATTTATAGTCACTCATGCCTAGAAAAGCCTTATTACTCGGTTTAAATGCTTTTATAATCCCATTATTGAATTTATTTTGAATTTTTTTTACATTTTTTGTTTAAAACAGATTCTAATTGATTGTTTATCACGGGAAACGTGGAGCGAAAGCCATCCATTGTCAAGAAAAGATCATTTACAGTCACTCTTGCCTAGAAAAGCCTTATTACTCGGTTTAAATGCTTTTATAATCCCATTATTAAATTTATTTTGAATTTTTTTTACATTTTTTGATTAAAACATATTGTAATTGTATGTTTGCCTTGGGAAACATGGAGCGAAAGCCATCCATTATCAAGAAAAGTTCATTTACAGTCACTCTTGCATAGAAAAGCCTTATTACTCGGTTTAAATGCTTTTATAATCCCATTATTGAATTTATTTTGAATTTTTTTTTACATTTTTTGATTAAAACAGATTGTAATTGATTGTTTATCACGGGAAACGTGGAGCGAAAGCCATCCATTATCAAGAAAAGATCATTTACAGTCACTCATGCCTAGAGAAGCATTATTACTCGGTTTAAATGCTTGTATAATCCTATTATTGAATTTATTTTGAATTTTTTTTTACATTTTTTGATTAAAACAGATTGTAATTGATTGTTTGCGTCAAGAAACATGGAGCGAAAGCCATCCATTGTCAAGAAAATATCATTTATAGTCACTCATCCCTAGAAAAGCCTTATTACTCGGTTTAAATGCTTTTATAATCCCATTATTGAATTTATTTTGAATTTTTTTTACATTTTTTGATTAAAACAGATTGTAATTGATTGTTTATCATGGGAAACGTGGAGCGAAAGCCATCCATTGTCAAGAAAAGTTCATTTACAGTCACTCATGCCTAGAAAAGCCTTATTACTCGGTTTAAATGCCTTTATAATCCCATTATTGAATTTATTTTGAATTTTTTTACATTTTTTGATTAAAACAGATTCTAATTGATTGTTTGCCTGGGGAAACATGGATCGAAAGCCATCCATTATCAAGAAAAGTTCATTTACAGTCACTCATGCCTAGAAAAGCCTTATTACTCGATTTAAATGCCTTTATAATCCCATTATTGAATTTATTTTGAATTGTTCTTACATTTTTTGATTAAAACATATTGTAATTGATTGTTTGCCTTGGGAAACATGGAGCGAAAGCCATCCATTGTCAAGAAAAGTTCATTTACAGTCACTCATGCCTAGAAAAGCCTTATTACTCGGTTTAAATGCCTTTATAATCCCATAATTGAATTTATTTTGAATTTTTTTTACATTTCTTGATTAAAACAGATTCTAATTGATTGTATGCCTTGGGAAACTTGGAGCGAAAGCCATCCATGGTCAAGAAAAGATCATTTATAGTCACTCATGCCTAGAAAAGCCTTATTACTCGGTTTAAATGCTTTTATAATCCCATTATTGAATTTATTTTGAATTTTTTTTACATTTTTTGATTAAAACAGATTGTAATTGATTGTTTATCACGGGAAACGTGGAGCGAAAGCCATCCATTGTCAAGAAAAGATCATTTACAGTCACTCATGCCTAGAGAAGCCTTATTACTCGGTTTAAATGCTTGTATAATCCTATTATTGAATTTATTTTGAATTTTTTTTACATTTTTTGACTAAAACAGATTGTAATTGATTGTTTGCGTCAAGAAACATGGAGCGAAAGCCATCCATTGTCAAGAAAATATCATTTAGAGTCATTCATGCCTAGAAAAGCCTTATTACTCGATTTAAATGCTTTTATAATCCCATTATTGAATTTATTTGAATTTTTTTTACATTTTTTGATTAAAACAGATTGTAATTGATTGTTTATCACAGGAAACGTGGAGCGAAAGCCATTCATTGTGAAGAAAAGATCATTTACAGTCACTCTTGCCTAGAAAAGCCTTATTACTCGGTCTAAATGCTTTTATAATCCCATTATTAAATTTATTTTCAATTTTTTTTACATTTTTTGATTAAAACATATTGTAATTGTATGTTTGCCTTGGGAAACATGGAGCGAAAGCCATCCATTGTCAAGAAAAGTTCATTTACAGTCACTCTTGCGTAGAAAAGCCTTATTACTCGGTTTAAATGCTTTTATAATCCCATTATTGAATTTATTTTGAATTTTTTTTTACATTTTTTGATTAAAACAGATTGTAATTGATTGTTTATCACGGGAAACGTGGAGCGAAAGCCATCCATTGTCAAGAAAAGATCATTTACAGTCACTCATGCCTAGAGAAGCCTTATTACTCGGTTTAAATGCTTGTATAATCCTATTATTGAATTTATTTTGAATTCTTTTTACATTTTTTGATTAAAACATATTGTAATTGTATGTTTGCCTTGGGAAACATGGAGCGAAAGCCATCCATTGTCAAGAAAAGTTCATTTACAGTCACTCTTGCGTAGAAAAGCCTTAGTACTCGGTTTAAATGCTTTTATAATCCCATTATTGAATTTATTTTGAATTTTTTTTACATTTTTTGATTAAAACAGATTGTAATTGATTGTTTATCATGGGAAACGTGGAGCGAAAGCCATCCATTGTCAAGAAAAGTTCATTTACAGTCACTCATGCCTAGAAAAGCCTTATTACTCGGTTTAAATGCCTTTATAATCCCATTATTGAATTTATTTTGAATTTTTTTACATTTTTTGATTAAAACAGATTCTAATTGATTGTTTGCCTGGGGAAACATGGATCGAAAGCCATCCATTATCAAGAAAAGTTCATTTACAGTCACTCATGCCTAGAAAAGCCTTATTACTCGATTTAAATGCCTTTATAATCCCATTATTGAATTTATTTTGAATTGTTCTTACATTTTTTGATTAAAACATATTGTAATTGATTGTTTGCCTTGGGAAACATGGAGCGAAAGCCATCCATTGTCAAGAAAAGTTCATTTACAGTCACTCATGCCTAGAAAAGCCTTATTACTCGGTTTAAATGCCTTTATAATCCCATTATTGATTTTATTTTGAATTTTTTTTACATTTTTTGATTAAAACAGATTGTAATTGATCGTTTGGCTCGGGAAACATGGAGCGAAAGCCATCCGATGTCAAGAAAAGATCATTTACAGTCACTCATGCCTAGAGAAGCCTTATTACTCGGTTTAAATGCTTGTATAATCCTATTTTTGAATTTATTTTGAATTTTTTTTACATTTTTTGATTAAAACAGATTGTAATTGATTGTTTATCATGGGAAACGTGGAGCGAAAGCCATCCATTGTCAAGAAAAGTTTATTTACAGTCACTCATGCCTAGAAAAGCCTTATTACTCGGTTTAAATGCGTTTATAATCCCATTATTGAATTTATTTTGAATATTTTTTACATTTTTTGATTGAAACAGATTCTAATTGATTGTTTGCCTCAGAAGACGCTAAGCGAAAGCCATCCATTGTCAAGAAAAGTTCATTTATAGTCACTCATGCCTGGAAAAGCCATATTACTCGCTTTAAATGCTTTTATAATCGCATAATTGAATTTAATTTCAATTTTTTACATTTTTTGATTCAAACAGTTTGTAATTAATTGTTTTCCTCGAGAAACGTGAAGCCAAAGCCATCCACTGACAAGTAAAGTTCAATTATAATCATTAATGCCTACGAAAGCTTTATTACTCGCTTTAAATGCTTTTATAGCCCCATAATTGAATTTTTTACATTTTTTATTAAAACAGATTATAATTGATTGTTTGCCTTGAGAAACATGGAGCGAAAGCCATCCATTGAAAAGAAAAGTTCATTTATAGTCACTCATGCCTATAAAAGCCTTAACACTCGCTTCAAATGCTTTTATAATCCCGAAATTGAATTTAATTTGAATCTCTTTACATTTTTTGATTAAAACAGATTGTAATTGATTGTTTGCCTCGGGAAACATGGAGCGAAAGCCATCCATTGTCAAGAATAGATCATTTATAGTCACTCATGCCTAGAAAAGCCTTTTTACTCGGTTTAAATGCCATTATAATCCGATTATTGAATTTATTTTGAATTTTTTTTTACATTTTTTGATTAAAACAGAATGTAATTGATTGTTTATCACGGGAGACGTGGAGCGAAAGCCACCCATTGTCAAGAAAAGATCATTTGCAGTCACTCATGCCTAGAAAAGCCTTATTGCTCGATTTAAATGCTTTTATAATCCCATTATTGAATTTATTTTGAAGTTTTTTTACATTTTTTGATTAAAACATATTGTAATTGATTGTTTGCCTCGGGAAACATGGAGAGAAAGCCATCCACTGTCGAGAAAAGTTCATTTATAGTCACTCATGCCTAGAAAAGCCTTATTACTCGGTTTAAATGCTTTTATAATCCCATTATTAAATTTATTTTGAATTTTTTTTTCATTGTTTGATTAAAACATATTGTAATTGTATGTTTGCCTTGGGAAACATGGAGCGAAAGCCATCCATTGTCAAGAAAAGTTCATTTACAGTCACTCATGCCTAGAAAAGCCTTATTACTCGGTTTAAATGCCTTTATAATCCCATTATTGAATTTATTTTGAATTTTTTTTATATTTTTTGATTAAAACAGATTGTAATTGATCGTTTGCCTCGGGAAACATGGAGCGAAAGCCATCCATTGTCAAGAAAAGATCATTTACAGTCACTCATGCCTAGAGAAGCCTTATTACTCGGTTTAAATGCTTGGATAATCCTATTATTGAATTTATTTTGAATTTTTTTTACATTTTTTGATTAAAACAGATTGTAATTGATTGTTTATCATGGGAAACGTGGAGCGAAAGCCATCCATTGTCAAGAAAAGTTCATTTACAGTCACTCATGCCTAGAAAAGCCTTATTACTCGGTTTAAATGCCTTTATAATCCCATTATTCAATTTATTTTGAATTTTTTTACATTTTTTGATTAAAACATATTGTAATTCATTGTTTGCCTGGGGAAACATGGAGCGAAAGCCATCCATTGTCAAGAAAAGTTCATTTACAGTCACTCATGCCTAGAAAAGCGTTATTACTCGATTTAAATGCCTTTATAATCCTATTATTGAATTTATTTTGAATTGTTCTTACATTTTTTGATTAAAACATATTGTAATTGATTGTTTGCCTTGGGAAACAAGGAGTGAAAGCCATCCATTGTCAAGAAAAGTTCATTTACAGTCACTCATGCCTAGAAAAGCCTTATTACTCGGTTTAAATGCCTTTATAATCCCATAATTGAATTTATTTTGAATTTTTTTTTCATTTGTTGATTAAAACAGATTCTAATTGATTGTATGCCTTGGGAAACTTGGAGCGAAAGCCATCCATGGTCAAGAAAAGATCATTTATAGTCACTCATGCCTAGAAAAGCCTTATTACTCGGTTTAAATGCTTTTATAATCCCATTATTGAATTTATTTTCAATTTTTTTTACATTTTTTGATTAAAACAGATTGTAATTGATTGTTTATCATGGGAAACGTGGAGTGAAAGCCATCCATTGTAAAGAAAAGATCATTTACAGTCACTCATGCCTAGAAAAGCCTTATTACTCGGTTTAAATGCTTTTATAATCCCATTATTGAATTTATTTTGAATTTTTTTTACATTTTTTGATTAAAATAGATTGTAATTGATTGTTTAACTCGGGAAACATGGAGCGAAAGCCATCCATTGTCAAGAAAAGATCATTTACAGTCACTCATGCCTAGAAAAGCCTTATTACTCGGTTTAAATGCTTTTATAATCCCATTATTGAATTTATTTTGAATTGTTTTTACATTTTTTGATTAAAACATATTGTAATTGATTGTTTGCCTTGGGAAACATGGAGCGAAAGCCATCCATTGTCAAGAAAAGTTCATTTACAGTCACTCATGCCTAGAAAAACCTTATTACTCGGTTTAAATGCCTTTATAATCCCATTATTGAATTTATTTTGAATTTTTTTTAGATTTTTTGATTAAAACATATTGTAATTGATTGTTTACCTTGGGAAACGTGGACCGAAAGCCATCCATTGTCAAGAAAAGATCATTTACAGTCACTCATGCCTAGAAAAGCCTTATTACTCGGTTTAAATGCTTTTATAGTCCCATTATTGAATTTATTTTGAATTGTTTTTACATTTTTTGATTAAAACATATTTTAATTGATTGTTTGCCTTGGGAAACATGGAGCGAAAGCCCTCCATTGTCAAGAAAAGTTCATTTACAGTCACTCATGCCTAGAAAAGCCTTATTACTCGGTTTAAATGCCTTTATAATCCCATTATTGAATTTATTTTGAATTTTTTTACATTTTTTGATTAAAACATATTGTAATTCATTGTTTGCCTGGGGAAACATGGAGCGAAAGCCATCCATTGTCAAGAAAAGTTCATTTACAGTCACTCATGCCTAGAAAAGCGTTATTACTCGATTTAAATGCCTTTATAATCCCATTATTGAATTTATTTTGAATTGTTCTTACATTTTTTGATTAAAACATATTGTAATTGATTGTTTGCCTTGGGAAACAAGGAGTGAATGCCATCCATTGTCAAGAAAAGATCATTTACAGTCACTCATGCCTAGAGAAGCCTTATTACTCGGATTAAATGCTTGTATAATCCTATTATTTAATTTATTTTGAATTTTTTTTACATTTTTTGATTAAAACAGATTGTAATTGATTGTTTGCGTCAAGAAACATGGTGCGAAAGCCATCCATTGTCAAGAAAAGATCATTTATAGTCACTCATACCTAGAAAAGCCTTATTACTCGGTTTAAATGCTTTTATAATCCCATTATTGAATTTATTTGAATTTTTTTTACATTTTTTGATTAAAACAGATTGTAATTGATTGTTTATCACGGGAAACGTGGAGCGAAAGCCATCCATTGTCAAGAAAAGATCATTTACAGTCACTCTTGCCTAGAAAAGCCTTATTACTCGGTTTAAATGCTTTTATAATCCCATTATTAAATTTATTTTGAATTTTTTTACATTTTTTGATTAAAACATATTGTAATTGTATGTTTGCCTTGGGAAACCTGGAGCGAAAGCCATCCATTGTCAAGAAAAGTTCATTTACAGTCACTCTTGCGTAGAAAAGCGTTATTACTCGGTTTAAATGCTTTTATAATCCCATTATTGAATTTATTTTGAATTTTTTTCTACATTTTTTGATTAAAACAGATTGTAATTGATTGTTTATCACGGGAAACGTGGAGCGAAAGCCATCCATTGTCAAGAAAAGATCATTTACAGTCACTCATGCCTAGAGAAGCCTTATTACTCGGTTTAAATGCTTGTATAATCCTATTATTGAATTTATTTTGAAATTTTATTACATTTTTTGATTAAAACAGATTGTAATTGATTGTTTGCGTCAAGAAACATGGAGCGAAAGCCATCCATTGTCAAGAAAATATCATTTATAGTCACTCATGCCTAGAAAAGCCTTATTACTCGGTTTAAATGCTTTTATAATCCCATTATTGAATTTATTTTGAATTTTTTGTACATTTTTTGATTAAAACAGATTGTAATTGATTGTTTATCATGGGAAACGTGGAGCGAAAGCCATCCATTGTCAAGAAAAGTTCATTTACAGTCACTCATGCCTAGAAAAGCCTTATTACTCGGTTTAAATGCCTTTATAATCCCATTATTGAATTTATTTTGAATTTTTTTACATTTTTTGATTAAAACAGATTCTAATTGATTGTTTGCCTGGGGAAACATGGAGCGAAAGCCATCCATTATCAAGAAAAGTTCATTTACAGTCACTCATGCCTAGAAAGGCCTTATTACTCGATTTAAATGCCTTTATAATCCCATTATTGAATTTATTTTGAATTGTTCTTACATTTTTTGATTAAAACATATTGTAATTGATTGTTTGCCTTGGGAAACATGGAGCGAAAGCCATCCATTGTCAAGAAAAGTTCATTTACAGTCACTCATGCCTAGAAAAGCCTTATTGCTCGGTTTAAATGCCTTTATAATCCCATTATTGAATTTATTTTGAATTTTTTTTACATTTTTTGATTAAAACAAATTGTAATTGATTGTTTATCACGGGAAACGTGGAGCGAAAGCCATCCATTGTCAAGAAAAGATCATTTACAGTCACTCATGCTTGGAGAAGCCTTATTACTCGGTTTAAATGCTTGTATAATCCTATTATTGAATTTATTTTGAATTTTTTTTACATTTTTTGATTAAAACATATTGTAATTGATTGTTTGCGTCAAGAAACATGGAGCGAAAGCCATCCATTTTCAAGAAAATATCATTTATAGTCACTCATGCCTAGAAAAGCCTTATTACTCGGTTTAAATGCTTTTATAATCCCATTATTGAATTTATTTTGAATTTTTTTTTACATTTTTTGATTAAAACAGATTGTAATTGATTGTTTGCGTCAAGAAACATGGAGCGAAAGCCATCCATTATCAAGAAAAGTTCATTTACAGTCACTCTTGCATAGAAAAGCCTTATTACTCGGTTTAAATGCTTTTATAATCCCATTATTGAATTTATTTTGAATTTTTTTTTACATTTTTTGATTAAAACAGATTGTAATTGATTGTTTATCACGGGAAACGTGGAGCGAAAGCCATCCATTATCAAGAAAAGATCATTTACAGTCACTCATGCCTAGAGAAGCATTATTACTCGGTTTAAATGCTTGTATAATCCTATTATTGAATTTATTTTGAATTTTTTTTTACATTTTTTGATTAAAACAGATTGTAATTGATTGTTTGCGTCAAGAAACATGGAGCGAAAGCCATCCATTGTCAAGAAAATATCATTTATAGTCACTCATCCCTAGAAAAGCCTTATTACTCGGTTTAAATGCTTTTATAATCCCATTATTGAATTTATTTTGAATTTTTTTTACTTTTTTTGATTAAAACAGATTGTAATTGATTGTTTATCATGGGAAACGTGGAGCGAAAGCCATCCATTGTCAAGAAAAGTTCATTTACAGTCACTCATGCCTAGAAAAGCCTTATTACTCGGTTTAAATGCCTTTATAATCCCATTATTGAATTTATTTTGAATTTTTTTACATTTTTTTTTATTAAAATAGATTGTAATTGATTGTTTGCCTCAGAAAACGTGAAGCGAAACCCATCCATTGTCAAGAAAAGTTTATTTATAGTCACACATGTCTAGAAAAGCCTTATTACTCGGTTTAAATGCTTTTATAATCCCATTATTGAATTTATTTTAAATTTTTTTTACATTTTTTGATTAAAACAGATTGTAATTGATTGTTTGCTTTTGAAAATGCGAAGCGAAAGCCATCCATTGTGAAGAAAAGTTCATTTATTGTCACTCCTGCCTAGAAAAGCCTTATTACTCGGTTTAAATGCTTTTATAATTCCATTATTGTATTTATTTTAAAGTTTTTTTACATTTTTGATTAAAACAGATTGTAATATATTGTTTGCTGTGGAAAATGAAAAGCGAAAGCCATCCATTGTCAAGAAAAGTTCATTTATAGTCACTCATCCCTAGAAAAGCCTTATTACTCAGTTTAAATGCTTTTATAATCCCATAATTGAATTTATTTTGAATTTTTTTTACATTTTTTTGATTAAAACATATTGTAATTGATTGTTTGCTTTGGAAAATGTGAAGCGAAAGCCATCTATTGTCAAGAAAAGTTCATTTACTGTCACTCCTGCCTAGAAAAGCCTTATTACTCGGTTTAAATGCTTTTATAATCCCATTATTGTATTTATTTTAAAGTTTTTTTACATTTTTTGATTAAAACAGATTGTAATTGATTGTTTGCTTTGGAAAATGAAAAGCGAAAGCCATCCATTGTTAAGAAAAGTTCATTTATAGTCACTCATCCCTAGAAAAGCCTTATTACTCGGTTTAAATGCTTTTATAATCCCAATATTGAATTTTTTTTACATTTTTTGATTAAAACATATTGTAATGGATTGTTTGGTGTGGGAAACGCGAAGCGAAAGTCATCCATTGATAAGAAAAGTTCATTTATAATCACTAATGCCTACGAAAGCTTTATTACTCGCTTTAAATGCTTTTATAATCCAATAATTGAATATAATTTGAATTTTTTTACATTGTTTGATTAAAGCAGATTGTAATTGATTGTTTGCCTAGGAAAACGTGAAGCAAAAGCCGTCCATTGTCAAGAAAAGTTCATTTACAGTCACTCATGCCTACGAAAGCTTAATTACTCGCTTTAAATGCTTTTATAATCCCATAATTGAATTTATTTTCAATTTTTTTTACATTTTTTTTTTGATTAAAATAGATTGTAATTGATTGTTTGCCTCAGAAAACGTGAAGCGAAACCCATCCATTGTCAAGAAAAGTTTATTTATAGTCACACATGTCTAGAAAAGCCTTATTACTCGGTTTAAATGCTTTTATAATCCCAATATTGAATTTATTTTGTATTTTTTTTATATTTTTTAAATAAAACATATTGTAATTTATTGTTTGCCCTGGAAAATGAGAAGCGAAAGCCATCCATTGTCAAGAAAAGTTCATTTATAGTCACTCATGCCTAGAAAAGCCTTATTACTCGCTTTAAATGCTTTTATAATCCCATAATTGAATTTATTTTGAGTTTTTTTTACATTTTTTTGATTAAAACAGATTGAAATTGATTATTTACCTCAGAAAACGCGAAGCGAAAGCCATCCATTGTCGAGAAAAATTCATTTATAGTCACTCATGTCTAGAAAAGCCTTATTACTCGGTTTAAATGCTTTTATAATCCCATTATTGAATTTGTTTTAATTTTTTTTTACCATTTTTGATTAAAACAGATTGTAATTGATTGTTTGCTTTTGAAAATGCGAAGCGAAAGCCATCCATTGTCAAGAAAAGTTCATTTATTGTCACTCCTGCCTAGAAAAGCCTTATTACTCGGTTTAAATGCTTTTATAATTCCATTATTGTATTTATTTTAAAGTTTTTTTACATTTTTTGATTAAAACAGATTGTAATTGATTGTTTGCTGTGGAAAATGAAAAGCGAAAGCCATCCATTGTCAAGAAAAGTTCATTTATAGTCACTCATCCCTAGAAAAGCCTTATTACTCGGTTTAAATGCTTTTATAATCCCAATATTGAATTTATTTTGTATTTTTTTTATATTTTTTTATTAAAACAGATTGTAATTTATTGTTTGCCTTGGAAAATGAGAAGCGAAAGCCATCCATTGTCAAGAAAAGTTCATTTATAGTCACTCATGCCTAGAAAAGCCTTATTACTCGCTTTAAATGCTTTTATAATCCCATAATTGAATTTATTTTGAATTTTTTTTACATTTTTTTGATTAAAACAGATTGTAATTGATTATTTACCTCAGAAAACGCGAAGCGAAAGCCATCCATTGTGAAGAAAAGTTCATTTATAGTCACTCATGCCTAGAAAAGCCTTATTACTCGCTTTAAATGCTTTTATAATCCCATAATTGAATTTATTTTCAATTTTTTTTACATTTTTTTTTTGATTAAAATAGATTGTAATTGATTGTTTGCCTCAGAAAACGTGAAGCGAAACCCATCCATTGTCAAGAAAAGTTTATTTATAGTCACACATGTCTAGAAAAGCCTTATTACTCGGTTTAAATGCTTTTATAATCCCAATATTGAATTTATTTTGTATTTTTTTTATATTTTTTAAATAAAACATATTGTAATTTATTGTTTGCCCTGGAAAATGAGAAGCGAAAGCCATCCATTGTCAAGAAAAGTTCATTTATAGTCACTCATGCCTAGAAAAGCCTTATTACTCGCTTTAAATGCTTTTATAATCCCATAATTGAATTTATTTTGAGTTTTTTTTACATTTTTTTGATTAAAACAGATTGAAATTGATTATTTACCTCAGAAAATGCGAAGCGAAAGCCATCCATTGTCGAGAAAAGTTCATTTATAGTCACTCATGTCTAGAAAAGCCTTATTACTCGGTTTAAATGCTTTTATAATCCCATTATTGAATTTGTTTTAATTTTTTTTTACCATTTTTGATTAAAACAGATTGTAATTGATTGTTTGCTTTTGAAAATGCGAAGCGAAAGCCATCCATTGTCAAGAAAAGTTCATTTATTGTCACTCCTGCCTAGAAAAGCCTTATTACTCGGTTTAAATGCTTTTATAATTCCATTATTGTATTTATTTTAAAGTTTTTTTACATTTTTTGATTAAAACAAATTGTAATTGATTGTTTGCTGTGGAAAATGAAAAGCGAAAGCCATCCGTTGTCAAGAAAAGTTCATTTATAGTCACTCATCCCTAGAAAAGCCTTATTACTCGGTTTAAATGCTTTTATAATCCCAATATTGAATTTATTTTGTATTTTTTTTATATTTTTTTATTAAAACAGATTGTAATTTATTGTTTGCCTTGGAAAATGAGAAGCGAAAGCCATCCATTGTCAAGAAAAGTTCATTTATTGTCACTCCTGCCTAGAAAAGCCTTATTACTCGGTTTAAATGCTTTTATAATCCCATTATTGTATTTATTTTAAAGTTTTTTTACATTTTTTGATTAAAACAGATTGTAATTGATTGTTTGCTTTGGAAAATGAAAAGCGAAAGCCATCCATTGTCAAGAAAAGTTCATTTATAGTCACTCATCCCTAGAAAAGCCTTATTACTCGGTTTAAATGCTTTTATAATCCCAATATTGAATTTATTTTGTATTTTTTTTACATTTTTTGATTAAAACAGATTGTAATTGATTGTTTTCTTTGGAAAATGAAAAGCGAAAGTCATTCATTGTCAAGAAAAGTTCATTTATAGTCACTCATGCCTACAAAATCCTTATTACTCGCTTTAAATGCTTTTATAATCCCATAATTGAATTTATTTTGAATTTTTTTTACATTTTTTTGATTAAAACATATTGTAATTGATTGTTTGCTTTGGAAAATGCGAAGCGAAAGCCATCTATTGTCAAGAAAAGTTCATTTATTGTCACTCTTGCCTAGAAAAGCCTTATTACTCGGTTTAAATGCTTTTATAATCCCATTATTGTATTTATTTTAAAGTTTTTTTACATTTTTTGATTAAAACAGATTGTAATTGATTGTTTGCTTTGGAAAATGAAAAGCGAAAGCCATCCATTGTCAAGAAAAGTTCATTTATAGTCACTCATCCCTAGAAAAGCCTTATTACTCGGTTTAAATGCTTTTATAATCCCAATATTGAATTTATTTTGTATTTTTTTTATATTTTTTTAATAAAACAGATTGTAATTTATTATTTGCCTTGAAAATGAGAAGCGAAAGCCATCCATTGTCAAGAAAAGTTCATTTATAGTCACTCATGCCTAGAAAAGCCTTATTACTCGCTTTAAATGCTTTTATAATCCCATAATTGAATTTATTTTGAGTTTTTTTTACATTTTTTTGTTTAAAACAGATTGAAATTGATTATTTACCTCAGAAAACGCGAAGCGAAAGCCATCCATTGTCGAGAAAAGTTCATTTATAGTCACTCATGTCTAGAAAAGCCTTATTACTCGGTTTAAATGCTTTTATAATCCCATTATTGAATTTATTTTAAATTTTTTTTACATTTTTTGATTAAAACAGATTGTAATTGATTGTTTGCTTTTGAAAATGCGAAGCGAAAGCCATCCATTGTCAAGAAAAGTTCATTTATTGTCACTCATCCCTAGAAAAGCCTTATTACTCGGTTTAAATGCTTTTATAATCCCAATATTGAATTTATTTTGTATTTTTTTATATTTTTTTATTAAAACAGATTGTAATTTATTGTTTGCCTTGGAAAATGAGAAGCGAAAGCCATCCATTGTCAAGAAAAGTTCATTTATAGTCACTCATGCCTAGAAAAGCCTTATTACTCGCTTTAAATGCTTTTATAATCCCATAATTGAATTTATTTTGAATTTTTTTTACATTTTTTTGATTAAAACAGATTGTAATTGATTATTTACCTCAGAAAACGCGAAGCGAAAGCCATCCATTGTCAAGAAAAGTTCATTTACAGTCACTTAAGCCTAGAAAAGCCTTATTACTCGATTTAAATGCTTTTATAATCCCATAATTGAATTTATTTTGAATTTTTTTTACATTTTTTTGATTAAAACAGATTGTAATTGATTATTTACCTCAGAAAACGCGAAGCGAAAGCCATCCATTGTCAAGAAAAGTTCATTTACAGTCACTTATGCCTAGAAAAGCCTTATTACTCGATTTAAATGCTTTTATAATCCCATAATTGAATTTATTTTAAATTTTTTTTACATTTTTTGATTAAAACATATTGTAATGGATTGTTTGGCGTGGGAAACGCGAAGCGAAAGTCATCCATTGATAAGAAAAGTTCATTTATAATCACTAATGCCTACGAAAGCTTTATTACTCGCTTTAAATGCTTTTATAATCCAATAATTGAATATAATTTGAATTTTTTTACATTGTTTGATTAAAGCAGATTGTAATTGATTGTTTGCCTCGGAAAACGTGAAGCAAAAGCCGTCCATTGTCAAGAAAAGTTCATTTACAGTCACTCATGCCTACGAAAGCTTAATTACTCGCTTTAAATGCTTTTATAATCCCATAATTGAATTTATTTTCAATTTTTTTTACATTTTTTTTTTGATTAAAATAGATTGTAATTGATTGTTTGCCTCAGAAAACGTGAAGCGAAACCCATCCATTGTCAAGAAAAGTTTATTTATAGTCACACATGTCTAGAAAAGCCTTATTACTCGGTTTAAATACTTTTATAATCCCAATATTGAATTTATTTTGTATTTTTTTTATATTTTTTAAATAAAACATATTGTAATTTATTGTTTGCCCTGGAAAATGAGAAGCGAAAGCCATCCATTGTCAAGAAAAGTTCATTTATAGTCACTCATGTCTAGAAAAGCCTTATTACTCGGTTTAAATGCTTTTATAATCCCATTATTGAATTTCTTTTAATTTTTTTTTACCATTTTTGATTAAAACAGATTGTAATTGATTGTTTGCTTTTGAAAATGCGAAGCGAAAGCCATCCATTGTCAAGAAAAGTTCATTTATTGTCACTCCTGCCTAGAAAAGCCTTATTACTCGCTTTAAATGCTTTTATAATCCCATAATTGAATTTATTTTCAATTTTTTTTACATTTTTTTTTGATTAAAATAGATTGTAATTGATTGTTTGCCTCAGAAAACGTGAAGCGAAACCCATCCATTGTCAAGAAAAGTTTATTTATAGTCACACATGTCTAGAAAAGCCTTATTACTCGGTTTAAATGCTTTTATAATCCCAATATTGAATTTATTTTGTATTTTTTTTATATTTTTTAAATAAAACATATTGTAATTTATTGTTTGCCCTGGAAAATGAGAAGCGAAAGCCATCCATTGTCAAGAAAAGTTCATTTATAGTCACTCATGCCTAGAAAAGCCTTATTACTCGCTTTAAATGCTTTTATAATCCCATAATTGAATTTATTTTGAGTTTTTTTTACATTTTTTTGATTAAAACAGATTGAAATTGATTATTTACCTCAGAAAACGCGAAGCGAAAGCCATCCATTGTCGAGAAAAATTCATTTATAGTCACTCATGTCTAGAAAAGCCTTATTACTCGGTTTAAATGCTTTTATAATCCCATTATTGAATTTGTTTTAATTTTTTTTTACCATTTTTGATTAAAACAGATTGTAATTGATTGTTTGCTTTTGAAAATGCGAAGCGAAAGCCATCCATTGTCAAGAAAAGTTCATTTATTGTCACTCCTGCCTAGAAAAGCCTTATTACTCGGTTTAAATGCTTTTATAATTCCATTATTGTATTTATTTTAAAGTTTTTTTACATTTTTTGATTAAAACAGATTGTAATTGATTGTTTGCTGTGGAAAATGAAAAGCGAAAGCCATCCATTGTCAAGAAAAGTTCATTTATAGTCACTCATCCCTAGAAAAGCCTTATTACTCGGTTTAAATGCTTTTATAATCCCAATATTGAATTTATTTTGTATTTTTTTTATATTTTTTTATTAAAACAGATTGTAATTTATTGTTTGCCTTGGAAAATGAGAAGCGAAAGCCATCCATTGTCAAGAAAAGTTCATTTATAGTCACTCATGCCTAGAAAAGCCTTATTACTCGCTTTAAATGCTTTTATAATCCCATAATTGAATTTATTTTGAATTTTTTTTACATTTTTTTGATTAAAACAGATTGTAATTGATTATTTACCTCAGAAAACGCGAAGCGAAAGCCATCCATTGTGAAGAAAAGTTCATTTATAGTCACTCATGCCTAGAAAAGCCTTATTACTCGCTTTAAATGCTTTTATAATCCCATAATTGAATTTATTTTGAATTTTTTTTACATTTTTTTGATTAAAACAGATTGTAATTGATTATTTACCTCAGAAAACGCGAAGCGAAAGTCATCCATTGATAAGAAAAGTTCATTTATAATCACTAATGCCTAAGAAAGCTTTATTACTCGCTTTAAATGCTTTTATAATCCAATAATTGAATATAATTTGAATTTTTTTACATTGTTTGATTAAAACAGATTGTAATTGATTGTTTACCTCGGAAAACGTGAAGCAAAAGCCATCCATTGTCAAGAAAAGTTCATTTACAGTCACTCATGCCTACGAAAGCTTAATTACTCGCTTTAAATGCTTTTATAATCCCATAATTGAATTTATTCTCAATTTTTTTTACATTTTTTTTTGATTAAAATAGATTGTAATTGATTGTTTGCCTCAGAAAACGTGAAGCGAAATCCATCCATTGTCAAGAAAAGTTTATTTATAGTCACACATGTCTAGAAAAGCTTTATTACTCGGTTTAAATGCTTTTATAATCCCAATATTGAATTTATTTTGTATTTTTTTATATTTTTTAAATAAAACATATTGTAATTTATTGTTTGCCCTGGAAAATGAGAAGCGAAAGCCATCCATTGTCAAGAAAAGTTCATTTATAGTCACTCATGCCTAGAAAAGCCTTATTACTCGCTTTAAATGCTTTTATAATCCCATAATTGAATTTATTTTGAGTTTTTTTTTACATTTTTTTGATTAAAACAGATTGAAATTGATTATTTACCTCAGAAAACGCGAAGCGAAAGCCATCCATTGTCGAGAAAAGTTCATTTATAGTCACTCATGTCTAGAAAAGCCTTATTACTCGGTTTAAATGCTTTTATAATCCCATTATTGAATTTATTTTAATTTTTTTTTACCATTTTTGATTAAAACAGATTGTAATTGATTGTTTGCTTTTGAAAATGCGAAGCGAAAGCCATCCATTGTCAAGAAAAGTTCATTTATTGTCACTCCTGCCTAGAAAAGCCTTATTACTCGGTTTAAATGCTTTTATAATCCCATAATTGAATTTATTTTCAATTTTTTTTACATTTTTTTTTTGATTAAAATAGATTGTAATTGATTGTTTGCCTCAGAAAACGTGAAGCGAAACCCATCCATTGTCAAGAAAAGTTTATTTATAGTCACACATGTCTAGAAAAGCTTTATTACTCGGTTTAAATGCTTTTATAATCCCAATATTGAATTTATTTTGTATTTTTTTTATATTTTTTAAATAAAACATATTGTAATTTATTGTTTGCCCTGGAAAATGAGAAGCGAAAGCCATCCATTGTCAAGAAAAGTTCATTTATAGTCACTCATGCCTAGAAAAGCCTTATTACTCGCTTTAAATGCTTTTATAATCCCATAATTGAATTTATTTTGAGTTTTTTTTACATTTTTTTGATTAAAACAGATTGAAATTGATTATTTACCTCAGAAAACGCGAAGCGAAAGCCATCCATTGTCGAGAAAAATTCATATATAGTCACTCATGTCTAGAAAAGCCTTATTACTCGGTTTAAATGCTTTTATAATCCCATTATTGAATTTGTTTTAATTTTTTTTTACCATTTTTGATTAAAACAGATTGTAATTGATTGTTTGCTTTTGAAAATGCGAAGCGAAAGCCATCCATTGTCAAGAAAAGTTCATTTATTGTCACTCCTGCCTAGAAAAGCCTTATTACTCGGTTTAAATGCTTTTATAATTCCATTATTGTATTTATTTTAAAGTTTTTTTACATTTTTTGATTAAAACAGATTGTAATTGATTGTTTGCTGTGGAAAATGAAAAGCGAAAGCCATCCATTGTCAAGAAAAGTTCATTTATAGTCACTCATCCCTAGAAAAGCCTTATTACTCGGTTTAAATGCTTTTATAATCCCAATATTGAATTTATTTTGTATTTTTTTTATATTTTTTTATTAAAACAGATTGTAATTTATTGTTTGCCTTGGAAAATGAGAAGCGAAAGCCATCCATTGTCAAGAAAAGTTCATTTATAGTCACTCATGCCTAGAAAAGCCTTATTACTCGCTTTAAATGCTTTTATAATCCCATAATTGAATTTATTTTGAATTTTTTTTACATTTTTTTGATTAAAACAGATTGTAATTGATTATTTACCTCAGAAAACGCGAAGCGAAAGCCATCCATTGTGAAGAAAAGTTCATTTATAGTCACTCATGCCTAGAAAAGCCTTATTACTCGCTTTAAATGCTTTTATAATCCCATAATTGAATTTATTTTGAATTTTTTTTACATTTTTTTGATTAAAACAGATTGTAATTGATTATTTACCTCAGAAAACGCGAAGCGAAAGTCATCCATTGATAAGAAAAGTTCATTTATAATCACTAATGCCTAAGAAAGCTTTATTACTCGCTTTAAATGCTTTTATAATCCAATAATTGAATATAATTTGAATTTTTTTACATTGTTTGATTAAAACAGATTGTAATTGATTGTTTGCCTCGGAAAACGTGAAGCAAAAGCCATCCATTGTCAAGAAAAGTTCATTTACAGTCACTCATGCCTACGAAAGCTTAATTACTCGCTTTAAATGCTTTTATAATCCCATAATTGAATTTATTCTCAATTTTTTTTACATTTTTTTTTGATTAAAATAGATTGTAATTGATTGTTTGCCTCAGAAAACGTGAAGCGAAATCCATCCATTGTCAAGAAAAGTTTATTTATAGTCACACATGTCTAGAAAAGCTTTATTACTCGGTTTAAATGCTTTTATAATCCCAATATTGAATTTATTTTGTATTTTTTTATATTTTTTAAATAAAACATATTGTAATTTATTGTTTGCCCTGGAAAATGAGAAGCGAAAGCCATCCATTGTCAAGAAAAGTTCATTTATAGTCACTCATGCCTAGAAAAGCCTTATTACTCGCTTTAAATGCTTTTATAATCCCATAATTGAATTTATTTTGAGTTTTTTTTTACATTTTTTTGATTAAAACAGATTGAAATTGATTATTTACCTCAGAAAACGCGAAGCGAAAGCCATCCATTGTCGAGAAAAGTTCATTTATAGTCACTCATGTCTAGAAAAGCCTTATTACTCGGTTTAAATGCTTTTATAATCCCATTATTGAATTTATTTTAATTTTTTTTTACCATTTTTGATTAAAACAGATTGTAATTGATTGTTTGCTTTTGAAAATGCGAAGCGAAAGCCATCCATTGTCAAGAAAAGTTCATTTATTGTCACTCCTGCCTAGAAAAGCCTTATTACTCGGTTTAAATGCTTTTATAATCCCATAATTGAATTTATTTTCAATTTTTTTTACATTTTTTTTTTGATTAAAATAGATTGTAATTGATTGTTTGCCTTAGAAAACGTGAAGCGAAACCCATCCATTGTCAAGAAAAGTTTATTTATAGTCACACATGTCTAGAAAAGCCTTATTACTCGGTTTAAATGCTTTTATAATCCCAATATTGAATTTATTTTGTATTTTTTTTATATTTTTTAAATAAAACATATTGTAATTTATTGTTTGCCCTGGAAAATGAGAAGCGAAAGCCATCCATTGTCAAGAAAAGTTCATTTATAGTCACTCATGCCTAGAAAAGCTTTATTACTCGCTTTAAATGCTTTTATAATCCCATAATTGAATTTATTTTGAGTTTTTTTTACATTTTTTTGATTAAAACAGATTGAAATTGATTATTTACCTCAGAAAACGCGAAGCGAAAGCCATCCATTGTCGAGAAAAATTCATTTATAGTCACTCATGTCTAGAAAAGCCTTATTACTCGATTTAAATGCTTTTATAATCCCATTATTGAATTTGTTTTAATTTTTTTTTACCATTTTTGATTAAAACAGATTGTAATTGATTGTTTGCTTTTGAAAATGCGAAGCGAAAGCCATCCATTGTCAAGAAAAGTTCATTTATTGTCACTCCTGCCTAGAAAAGCCTTATTACTCGGTTTAAATGCTTTTATAATTCCATTATTGTATTTATTTTAAAGTTTTTTTACATTTTTTGATTAAAACAGATTGTAATTGATTGTTTGCTGTGGAAAATGAAAAGCGAAAGCCATCCATTGTCAAGAAAAGTTCATTTATAGTCACTCATCCCTAGAAAAGCCTTATTACTCGGTTTAAATGCTTTTATAATCCCAATATTGAATTTATTTTGTATTTTTTTTATATTTTTTTATTAAAACAGATTGTAATTTATTGTTTGCCTTGGAAAATGAGAAGCGAAAGCCATCCATTGTCAAGAAAAGTTCATTTATAGTCACTCATGCCTAGAAAAGCCTTATTACTCGCTTTAAATGCTTTTATAATCCCATAATTGAATTTATTTTGAATTTTTTTTACATTTTTTTGATTAAAACAGATTGTAATTGATTATTTACCTCAGAAAACGCGAAGCGAAAGCCATCCATTGTGAAGAAAAGTTCATTTATAGTCACTCATGCCTAGAAAAGCCTTATTACTCGCTTTAAATGCTTTTATAATCCCATAATTGAATTTATTTTGAATTTTTTTTACATTTTTTTGATTAAAACAGATTGTAATTGATTATTTACCTCAGAAAACGCAAAGCGAAAGCCATCCATTGTCAAGAAAAGTTCATTTACAGTCACTTATGCCTAGAAAAGCCTTATTACTCGATTTAAATACTTTTATAATCCCATAATTGAATTTATTTTGAATTTTTTTACATTGTTTGATTAAAACAGATTGTAATTGATTGTTTGCCTCGGAAAACGTGAAGCAAAAGCCATCCATTGTCAAGAAAAGTTCATTTACAGTCATTCATGCCTACGAAAGCTTAATTACTCGCTTTAAATGCTTTTATAATCCCATAATTGAATTTATTTTTAATTTTTTTTACATTTTTTTTTATTAAAATAGATTGTAATTGATTATTTGCCTCAGAAAACGTGAAGCGAAACCCATCCATTGTCAAGAAAAGTTTATTTATAGTCACACATGTCTAGAAAAGCCTTATTACTCGGTTTAAATACTTTTATAATCCCAATATTGAATTTATTTTGTATTTTTTTTATATTTTTTAAATAAAACATATTGTAATTTATTGTTTGCCCTGGAAAATGAGAAGCGAAAGCCATCCATTGTCAAGAAAAGTTCATTTATAGTCACTCATGCCTAGAAAAGCTTTATTACTCGCTTTAAATGCTTTTATAATCCCATAATTGAATTTATTTTGAGTTTTTTTTACGTTTTTTTGATTAAAAAAAATTGAAATTGATTATTTACCTCAGAAAACGCGAAGCGAAAGCCATCCATTGTCGAGAAAAGTTCATTTATAGTCACTCATGTCTAGAAAAGCCTTATTACTCGGTTTAAATGCTTTTATAATCCCATTATTGAATTTATTTTAATTTTTTTTTATATTTTTTGATTAAAACAGATTGTAATTGATTGTTTGCTTTTGAAAATGCGAAGCGAAAGCCATCCATTGTCAAGAAAAGTTCATTTATTGTCACTCCTGCCTAGAAAAGCCTTATTACTCGGTTTAAATGCTTTTATAATTCCATTATTGTATTTATTTTAGAAGTTTTTTTACATTTTTTGATTAAAACAGATTGTAATTGATTGTTTGCTGTGGAAAATGAAAAGCGAAAGCCATCCATTGTCAAGAAAAGTTCATTTATAGTCACTCATCCCTAGAAAAGCCTTATTACTCGGTTTAAAAGCTTTTATAATCCCAATATTGAATTTATTTTGTATTTTTTTTATATTTTTTTATTAAAACAGATTGTAATTTATTGTTTGCCTTGGAAAATGAGAAGCGAAAGCCATCCATTGTCAAGAAAAGTTCATTTATAGTCACTCATGCCTAGAAAAGCCTTATTACTCGGTTTAAATGCTTTTATAATCCCATAATTGAATTTATTTTGAATTTTTTTTACATTTTTTTGATTAAAACAGATTGTAATTGATTATTTACCTCAGAAAACGCGAACCGAAAGCCATCCATTGTCGAGAAAAGTTCATTTATAGTCACTCATGTCTAGAAAAGCCTTATTACTCGGTTTAAATGCTTTTATAATCCCATTATTGAATTTATTTTAATTTTTTTTTATATTTTTTGATTAAAACAGATTGTAATTGATTGTTTGCTTTTGAAAATGCGAAGCGAAAGCCATCCATTGTCAAGAAAAGTTCATTTATTGTCACTCCTGCCTAGAAAAGCCTTATTACTCGGTTTAAATGCTTTTATAATTCCATTATTGTATTTATTTTAGAAGTTTTTTTACATTTTTTGATTAAAACAGATTGTAATTGATTGTTTGCTGTGGAAAATGAAAAGCGAAAGCCATCCATTGTCAAGAAAAGTTCATTTATAGTCACTCATCCCTAGAAAAGCCTTATTACTCGGTTTAAATGCTTTTATAATCCCAATATTGAATTTATTTTGTATTTTTTTTATATTTTTTTATTAAAACAGATTGTAATTTATTGTTTGCCTTTTGTAAAATGAGAAGCGAAAGCCATCCATTGTCAAGAAAAGTTCATTTATAGTCACTCATGCCTAGAAAAGCCTTATTACTCGGTTTAAATGCCTTTATAACCCCATAATTGAATTTATTTTGAATTTTTTTTACATTTTTTTATTAAAACAGATTGTAATTGATTGTTTGCTTTGGAAAATGAAAAGCGAAAGCCATCCATTGTCAAGAAAAGTTCATTTATAGTCACTCATGCCTAGAAAAGCCTTATTACTCGGTTTAAATGCTTTTATAATCCCATAATTGAATTTATTTTGAATTTTTTTTACATTTTTTTGATTAAAACAGATTGTAATTGATTATTTACCTCAGAAAACGCGAAGCGAAAGCCATCCATTGTCGAGAAAAGTTCATTTATAGTCACTCATGTCTAGAAAAGCCTTATTACTCGGTTTAAATGCTTTTATAATCCCATTATTGAATTTATTTTAAATTTTTTTTACATTTTTTGATTAAAACAGATTGTAATTGATTGTTTGCTTTGGAAAATGAAAAGCGAAAGCCATCCATTGTCAAGAAAAGTTCATTTATAGTCACTCATCCCTAGAAAAGCCTTATTACTCGGTTTAAATGCTTTTATAATCCCAATATTGAATTTATTTTGTATTTTTTTTATATTTTTTTATTAAAACAGATTGTAATTTATTGTTTGCCTTGGAAAATGAGAAGCGAAAGCCATCCATTGTCAAGAAAAGTTCATTTATTGTCACTCCTGCCTAGAAAAGCCTTATTACTCGGTTTAAATGCTTTTATAATCCCATTATTGTATTTATTTTAAAGTTTTTTTACATTTTTTGATTAAAACAGATTGTAATTAAATGTTTGCCTCAGAAAACGTGAAGCGAAAGGCATCCATTGTCAAGAAAAGTTTATTTATAGTCACACATGTCTAGAAAAGCCTTATTACTCAGTTTAAATGCTTTTATAATCCCAATATTGAATTTATTTTGTATTTTTTTATATTTTTTTATTAAAACAGATTGTAATTTATTGTTTGCGTTGGAAAATGAGAAGCGAAAGCCATCCATTGTCAAGAAAAGTTCATTTATAGTCACTCATGCCTAGAAAAGCCTTATTACTCGCTTTAAATGCTTTTATAATCCCATAATTGAATTTATTTTGAATTTTTTTTACATTTTTTTGATTAAAACAGATTGTAATTGATTATTTACCTCAGAAAACGCGAAGCGAAAGCCATCCATTGTCGAGAAAAGTTCGTTTATAGTCACTCATGTCTAGAAATGCCTTATTACTCGGTTTAAATGCTTTTATAATCCCATTATTGAATTTATTTTAAATTTTTTTTACATTTTTTGATTAAAACAGATTGTAATTGATTGTTTGCTTTGGAAAATGCGAAGCGAAAGCCATCCATTGTCAAGAAAAGTTCATTTATTGTCACTCCTTCCTAGAAAAGCCTTATTACTCGGTTTAAATGCTTTTATAATTCCACAATTGAATTTATTTTGTATTTTTTTTACATTTTTTGTTTAAAACAGATTCTAATTGATTGTTTGCGTCGGGAAACGGGAAGCGAAACCCATCTTTTGACAAGAAAAGTTCATTTATAGTCACTCATGCCTAGAAAAGCCTTATTAGTCGGTTTAAATGCTTTTATAATCCCATTATTGTATTTATTTTAAAGTTTTTTTACATTTTTTGATTAAAACAGATTGTAATTGATTGTTTGCTTTGGAAAATGAAAAGCGAAAGCCATCCATTGTCAAGAAAAGTTCATTTATAGTCACTCATCCCTAGAAAAGCCTTATTACTCGGTTTAAATGCTTTTATAATCCCAATATTGAATTTATTTTGTATTTTTTTATATTTTTTTATTAAAACAGATTGTAATTTATTGTTTGCCTTGGAAAATGAGAAGCGAAAGCCAGCCATTGTTAAGAAAAGTTCATTTATAGTCACTCATGCCTAGAAAAGCCTTATTACTCGCTTTAAATGCTTTTATAATCCCATAATCGAATTTATTTTGAGTTTTTTTTTACATTTTTTTGATTAAAACAGATTGAAATTGATTATTTACCTCAGAAAACGCGAAGCGAAAGCCATCCATTGTCGAGAAAAGTTCATTTATAGTCACTCATGTCTAGAAAAGCCTTATTACTCGGTTTAAATGCTTTTATAATCCCATTATTGAATTTATTTTAAATTTTTTTTACATTTTTTGATTAAAACAGATTGTAATTGATTGTTTGCTTTTGAAAATGCGAAGCGAAAGCCATCCATTGTGAAGAAAAGTTCATTTATTGTCACTCCTGCCTAGAAAAGCCTTATTACTCGGTTTAAATGCTTTTATAATTCCATTATTGTATTTATTTTAAAGTTTTTTTACATTTTTGATTAAAACAGATTGTAATATATTGTTTGCTGTGGAAAATGAAAAGCGAAAGCCATCCATTGTCAAGAAAAGTTCATTTATAGTCACTCATCCCTAGAAAAGCCTTATTACTCAGTTTAAATGCTTTTATAATCCCATAATTGAATTTATTTTGAATTTTTTTTACATTTTTTTGATTAAAACATATTGTAATTGATTGTTTGCTTTGGAAAATGTGAAGCGAAAGCCATCTATTGTCAAGAAAAGTTCATTTACTGTCACTCCTGCCTAGAAAAGCCTTATTACTCGGTTTAAATGCTTTTATAATCCCATTATTGTATTTATTTTAAAGTTTTTTTACATTTTTTGATTAAAACAGATTGTAATTGATTGTTTGCTTTGGAAAATGAAAAGCGAAAGCCATCCATTGTTAAGAAAAGTTCATTTATAGTCACTCATCCCTAGAAAAGCCTTATTACTCGGTTTAAATGCTTTTATAATCCCAATATTGAATTTTTTTTACATTTTTTGATTAAAACATATTGTAATGGATTGTTTGGTGTGGGAAACGCGAAGCGAAAGTCATCCATTGATAAGAAAAGTTCATTTATAATCACTAATGCCTACGAAAGCTTTATTACTCGCTTTAAATGCTTTTATAATCCAATAATTGAATATAATTTGAATTTTTTTACATTGTTTGATTAAAGCAGATTGTAATTGATTGTTTGCCTCGGAAAACGTGAAGCAAAAGCCGTCCATTGTCAAGAAAAGTTCATTTACAGTCACTCATGCCTACGAAAGCTTAATTACTCGCTTTAAATGCTTTTATAATCCCATAATTGAATTTATTTTCAATTTTTTTTACATTTTTTTTTTGATTAAAATAGATTGTAATTGATTGTTTGCCTCAGAAAACGTGAAGCGAAACCCATCCATTGTCAAGAAAAGTTTATTTATAGTCACACATGTCTAGAAAAGCCTTATTACTCGGTTTAAATGCTTTTATAATCCCAATATTGAATTTATTTTGTATTTTTTTTATATTTTTTAAATAAAACATATTGTAATTTATTGTTTGCCCTGGAAAATGAGAAGCGAAAGCCATCCATTGTCAAGAAAAGTTCATTTATAGTCACTCATGCCTAGAAAAGCCTTATTACTCGCTTTAAATGCTTTTATAATCCCATAATTGAATTTATTTTGAGTTTTTTTTACATTTTTTTGATTAAAACAGATTGAAATTGATTATTTACCTCAGAAAACGCGAAGCGAAAGCCATCCATTGTCGAGAAAAATTCATTTATAGTCACTCATGTCTAGAAAAGCCTTATTACTCGGTTTAAATGCTTTTATAATCCCATTATTGAATTTGTTTTAATTTTTTTTTACCATTTTTGATTAAAACAGATTGTAATTGATTGTTTGCTTTTGAAAATGCGAAGCGAAAGCCATCCATTGTCAAGAAAAGTTCATTTATTGTCACTCCTGCCTAGAAAAGCCTTATTACTCGGTTTAAATGCTTTTATAATTCCATTATTGTATTTATTTTAAAGTTTTTTTACATTTTTTGATTAAAACAGATTGTAATTGATTGTTTGCTGTGGAAAATGAAAAGCGAAAGCCATCCATTGTCAAGAAAAGTTCATTTATAGTCACTCATCCCTAGAAAAGCCTTATTACTCGGTTTAAATGCTTTTATAATCCCAATATTGAATTTATTTTGTATTTTTTTTATATTTTTTTATTAAAACAGATTGTAATTTATTGTTTGCCTTGGAAAATGAGAAGCGAAAGCCATCCATTGTCAAGAAAAGTTCATTTATAGTCACTCATGCCTAGAAAAGCCTTATTACTCGCTTTAAATGCTTTTATAATCCCATAATTGAATTTATTTTGAATTTTTTTTACATTTTTTTGATTAAAACAGATTGTAATTGATTATTTACCTCAGAAAACGCGAAGCGAAAGCCATCCATTGTGAAGAAAAGTTCATTTATAGTCACTCATGCCTAGAAAAGCCTTATTACTCGCTTTAAATGCTTTTATAATCCCATAATTGAATTTATTTTCAATTTTTTTTACATTTTTTTTTTGATTAAAATAGATTGTAATTGATTGTTTGCCTCAGAAAACGTGAAGCGAAACCCATCCATTGTCAAGAAAAGTTTATTTATAGTCACACATGTCTAGAAAAGCCTTATTACTCGGTTTAAATGCTTTTATAATCCCAATATTGAATTTATTTTGTATTTTTTTTATATTTTTTAAATAAAACATATTGTAATTTATTGTTTGCCCTGGAAAATGAGAAGCGAAAGCCATCCATTGTCAAGAAAAGTTCATTTATAGTCACTCATGCCTAGAAAAGCCTTATTACTCGGTTTAAATGCTTTTATAATCCCATAATTGAATTTATTTTGAGTTTTTTTTACATTTTTTTGATTAAAACAGATTGAAATTGATTATTTACCTCAGAAAATGCGAAGCGAAAGCCATCCATTGTCGAGAAAAGTTCATTTATAGTCACTCATGTCTAGAAAAGCCTTATTACTCGGTTTAAATGCTTTTATAATCCCATTATTGAATTTGTTTTAATTTTTTTTTACCATTTTTGATTAAAACAGATTGTAATTGATTGTTTGCTTTTGAAAATGCGAAGCGAAAGCCATCCATTGTCAAGAAAAGTTCATTTATTGTCACTCCTGCCTAGAAAAGCCTTATTACTCGGTTTAAATGCTTTTATAATTCCATTATTGTATTTATTTTAAAGTTTTTTTACATTTTTTGATTAAAACAAATTGTAATTGATTGTTTGCTGTGGAAAATGAAAAGCGAAAGCCATCCGTTGTCAAGAAAAGTTCATTTATAGTCACTCATCCCTAGAAAAGCCTTATTACTCGGTTTAAATGCTTTTATAATCCCAATATTGAATTTATTTTGTATTTTTTTTATATTTTTTTATTAAAACAGATTGTAATTTATTGTTTGCCTTGGAAAATGAGAAGCGAAAGCCATCCATTGTCAAGAAAAGTTCATTTATTGTCACTCCTGCCTAGAAAAGCCTTATTACTCGGTTTAAATGCTTTTATAATCCCATTATTGTATTTATTTTAAAGTTTTTTTACATTTTTTGATTAAAACAGATTGTAATTGATTGTTTGCTTTGGAAAATGAAAAGCGAAAGCCATCCATTGTCAAGAAAAGTTCATTTATAGTCACTCATCCCTAGAAAAGCCTTATTACTCGGTTTAAATGCTTTTATAATCCCAATATTGAATTTATTTTGTATTTTTTTTACATTTTTTGATTAAAACAGATTGTAATTGATTGTTTTCTTTGGAAAATGAAAAGCGAAAGTCATTCATTGTCAAGAAAAGTTCATTTATAGTCACTCATGCCTACAAAATCCTTATTACTCGCTTTAAATGCTTTTATAATCCCATAATTGAATTTATTTTGAATTTTTTTTACATTTTTTTGATTAAAACATATTGTAATTGATTGTTTGCTTTGGAAAATGCGAAGCGAAAGCCATCTATTGTCAAGAAAAGTTCATTTATTGTCACTCTTGCCTAGAAAAGCCTTATTACTCGGTTTAAATGCTTTTATAATCCCATTATTGTATTTATTTTAAAGTTTTTTTACATTTTTTGATTAAAACAGATTGTAATTGATTGTTTGCTTTGGAAAATGAAAAGCGAAAGCCATCCATTGTCAAGAAAAGTTCATTTATAGTCACTCATCCCTAGAAAAGCCTTATTACTCGGTTTAAATGCTTTTATAATCCCAATATTGAATTTATTTTGTATTTTTTTTATATTTTTTTAATAAAACAGATTGTAATTTATTATTTGCCTTGAAAATGAGAAGCGAAAGCCATCCATTGTCAAGAAAAGTTCATTTATAGTCACTCATGCCTAGAAAAGCCTTATTACTCGCTTTAAATGCTTTTATAATCCCATAATTGAATTTATTTTGAGTTTTTTTTACATTTTTTTGTTTAAAACAGATTGAAATTGATTATTTACCTCAGAAAACGCGAAGCGAAAGCCATCCATTGTCGAGAAAAGTTCATTTATAGTCACTCATGTCTAGAAAAGCCTTATTACTCGGTTTAAATGCTTTTATAATCCCATTATTGAATTTATTTTAAATTTTTTTTACATTTTTTGATTAAAACAGATTGTAATTGATTGTTTGCTTTTGAAAATGCGAAGCGAAAGCCATCCATTGTCAAGAAAAGTTCATTTATTGTCACTCATCCCTAGAAAAGCCTTATTACTCGGTTTAAATGCTTTTATAATCCCAATATTGAATTTATTTTGTATTTTTTTATATTTTTTTATTAAAACAGATTGTAATTTATTGTTTGCCTTGGAAAATGAGAAGCGAAAGCCATCCATTGTCAAGAAAAGTTCATTTATAGTCACTCATGCCTAGAAAAGCCTTATTACTCGCTTTAAATGCTTTTATAATCCCATAATTGAATTTATTTTGAATTTTTTTTACATTTTTTTGATTAAAACAGATTGTAATTGATTATTTACCTCAGAAAACGCGAAGCGAAAGCCATCCATTGTCAAGAAAAGTTCATTTACAGTCACTTATGCCTAGAAAAGCCTTATTACTCGATTTAAATGCTTTTATAATCCCATAATTGAATTTATTTTGAATTTTTTTTACATTTTTTTGATTAAAACAGATTGTAATTGATTATTTACCTCAGAAAACGCGAAGCGAAAGCCATCCATTGTCAAGAAAAGTTCATTTACAGTCACTTATGCCTAGAAAAGCCTTATTACTCGATTTAAATGCTTTTATAATCCCATAATTGAATTTATTTTAAATTTTTTTTACATTTTTTGATTAAAACATATTGTAATGGATTGTTTGGCGTGGGAAACGCGAAGCGAAAGTCATCCATTGATAAGAAAAGTTCATTTATAATCACTAATGCCTACGAAAGCTTTATTACTCGCTTTAAATGCTTTTATAATCCAATAATTGAATATAATTTGAATTTTTTTACATTGTTTGATTAAAGCAGATTGTAATTGATTGTTTGCCTCGGAAAACGTGAAGCAAAAGCCGTCCATTGTCAAGAAAAGTTCATTTACAGTCACTCATGCCTACGAAAGCTTAATTACTCGCTTTAAATGCTTTTATAATCCCATAATTGAATTTATTTTCAATTTTTTTTACATTTTTTTTTTGATTAAAATAGATTGTAATTGATTGTTTGCCTCAGAAAACGTGAAGCGAAACCCATCCATTGTCAAGAAAAGTTTATTTATAGTCACACATGTCTAGAAAAGCCTTATTACTCGGTTTAAATGCTTTTATAATCCCAATATTGAATTTATTTTGTATTTTTTTTATATTTTTTAAATAAAACATATTGTAATTTATTGTTTGCCCTGGAAAATGAGAAGCGAAAGCCATCCATTGTCAAGAAAAGTTCATTTATAGTCACTCATGTCTAGAAAAGCCTTATTACTCGGTTTAAATGCTTTTATAATCCCATTATTGAATTTCTTTTAATTTTTTTTTACCATTTTTGATTAAAACAGATTGTAATTGATTGTTTGCTTTTGAAAATGCGAAGCGAAAGCCATCCATTGTCAAGAAAAGTTCATTTATTGTCACTCCTGCCTAGAAAAGCCTTATTACTCGCTTTAAATGCTTTTATAATCCCATAATTGAATTTATTTTCAATTTTTTTTACATTTTTTTTTTGATTAAAATAGATTGTAATTGATTGTTTGCCTCAGAAAACGTGAAGCGAAACCCATCCATTGTCAAGAAAAGTTTATTTATAGTCACACATGTCTAGAAAAGCCTTATTACTCGGTTTAAATGCTTTTATAATCCCAATATTGAATTTATTTTGTATTTTTTTTATATTTTTTAAATAAAACATATTGTAATTTATTGTTTGCCCTGGAAAATGAGAAGCGAAAGCCATCCATTGTCAAGAAAAGTTCATTTATAGTCACTCATGCCTAGAAAAGCCTTATTACTCGCTTTAAATGCTTTTATAATCCCATAATTGAATTTATTTTGAGTTTTTTTTACATTTTTTTGATTAAAACAGATTGAAATTGATTATTTACCTCAGAAAACGCGAAGCGAAAGCCATCCATTGTCGAGAAAAATTCATTTATAGTCACTCATGTCTAGAAAAGCCTTATTACTCGGTTTAAATGCTTTTATAATCCCATTATTGAATTTGTTTTAATTTTTTTTTACCATTTTTGATTAAAACAGATTGTAATTGATTGTTTGCTTTTGAAAATGCGAAGCGAAAGCCATCCATTGTCAAGAAAAGTTCATTTATTGTCACTCCTGCCTAGAAAAGCCTTATTACTCGGTTTAAATGCTTTTATAATTCCATTATTGTATTTATTTTAAAGTTTTTTTACATTTTTTGATTAAAACAGATTGTAATTGATTGTTTGCTGTGGAAAATGAAAAGCGAAAGCCATCCATTGTCAAGAAAAGTTCATTTATAGTCACTCATCCCTAGAAAAGCCTTATTACTCGGTTTAAATGCTTTTATAATCCCAATATTGAATTTATTTTGTATTTTTTTTATATTTTTTTATTAAAACAGATTGTAATTTATTGTTTGCCTTGGAAAATGAGAAGCGAAAGCCATCCATTGTCAAGAAAAGTTCATTTATAGTCACTCATGCCTAGAAAAGCCTTATTACTCGCTTTAAATGCTTTTATAATCCCATAATTGAATTTATTTTGAATTTTTTTTACATTTTTTTGATTAAAACAGATTGTAATTGATTATTTACCTCAGAAAACGCGAAGCGAAAGCCATCCATTGTGAAGAAAAGTTCATTTATAGTCACTCATGCCTAGAAAAGCCTTATTACTCGCTTTAAATGCTTTTATAATCCCATAATTGAATTTATTTTGAATTTTTTTTACATTTTTTTGATTAAAACAGATTGTAATTGATTATTTACCTCAGAAAACGCGAAGCGAAAGTCATCCATTGATAAGAAAAGTTCATTTATAATCACTAATGCCTAAGAAAGCTTTATTACTCGCTTTAAATGCTTTTATAATCCAATAATTGAATATAATTTGAATTTTTTTACATTGTTTGATTAAAACAGATTGTAATTGATTGTTTACCTCGGAAAACGTGAAGCAAAAGCCATCCATTGTCAAGAAAAGTTCATTTACAGTCACTCATGCCTACGAAAGCTTAATTACTCGCTTTAAATGCTTTTATAATCCCATAATTGAATTTATTCTCAATTTTTTTTACATTTTTTTTTGATTAAAATAGATTGTAATTGATTGTTTGCCTCAGAAAACGTGAAGCGAAATCCATCCATTGTCAAGAAAAGTTTATTTATAGTCACACATGTCTAGAAAAGCTTTATTACTCGGTTTAAATGCTTTTATAATCCCAATATTGAATTTATTTTGTATTTTTTTATATTTTTTAAATAAAACATATTGTAATTTATTGTTTGCCCTGGAAAATGAGAAGCGAAAGCCATCCATTGTCAAGAAAAGTTCATTTATAGTCACTCATGCCTAGAAAAGCCTTATTACTCGCTTTAAATGCTTTTATAATCCCATAATTGAATTTATTTTGAGTTTTTTTTTACATTTTTTTGATTAAAACAGATTGAAATTGATTATTTACCTCAGAAAACGCGAAGCGAAAGCCATCCATTGTCGAGAAAAGTTCATTTATAGTCACTCATGTCTAGAAAAGCCTTATTACTCGGTTTAAATGCTTTTATAATCCCATTATTGAATTTATTTTAATTTTTTTTTACCATTTTTGATTAAAACAGATTGTAATTGATTGTTTGCTTTTGAAAATGCGAAGCGAAAGCCATCCATTGTCAAGAAAAGTTCATTTATTGTCACTCCTGCCTAGAAAAGCCTTATTACTCGGTTTAAATGCTTTTATAATCCCATAATTGAATTTATTTTCAATTTTTTTTACATTTTTTTTTTGATTAAAATAGATTGTAATTGATTGTTTGCCTCAGAAAACGTGAAGCGAAACCCATCCATTGTCAAGAAAAGTTTATTTATAGTCACACATGTCTAGAAAAGCTTTATTACTCGGTTTAAATGCTTTTATAATCCCAATATTGAATTTATTTTGTATTTTTTTTATATTTTTTAAATAAAACATATTGTAATTTATTGTTTGCCCTGGAAAATGAGAAGCGAAAGCCATCCATTGTCAAGAAAAGTTCATTTATAGTCACTCATGCCTAGAAAAGCCTTATTACTCGCTTTAAATGCTTTTATAATCCCATAATTGAATTTATTTTGAGTTTTTTTTACATTTTTTTGATTAAAACAGATTGAAATTGATTATTTACCTCAGAAAACGCGAAGCGAAAGCCATCCATTGTCGAGAAAAATTCATTTATAGTCACTCATGTCTAGAAAAGCCTTATTACTCGGTTTAAATGCTTTTATAATCCCATTATTGAATTTGTTTTAATTTTTTTTTACCATTTTTGATTAAAACAGATTGTAATTGATTGTTTGCTTTTGAAAATGCGAAGCGAAAGCCATCCATTGTCAAGAAAAGTTCATTTATTGTCACTCCTGCCTAGAAAAGCCTTATTACTCGGTTTAAATGCTTTTATAATTCCATTATTGTATTTATTTTAAAGTTTTTTTACATTTTTTGATTAAAACAGATTGTAATTGATTGTTTGCTGTGGAAAATGAAAAGCGAAAGCCATCCATTGTCAAGAAAAGTTCATTTATAGTCACTCATCCCTAGAAAAGCCTTATTACTCGGTTTAAATGCTTTTATAATCCCAATATTGAATTTATTTTGTATTTTTTTTATATTTTTTTATTAAAACAGATTGTAATTTATTGTTTGCCTTGGAAAATGAGAAGCGAAAGCCATCCATTGTCAAGAAAAGTTCATTTATAGTCACTCATGCCTAGAAAAGCCTTATTACTCGCTTTAAATGCTTTTATAATCCCATAATTGAATTTATTTTGAATTTTTTTTACATTTTTTTGATTAAAACAGATTGTAATTGATTATTTACCTCAGAAAACGCGAAGCGAAAGCCATCCATTGTGAAGAAAAGTTCATTTATAGTCACTCATGCCTAGAAAAGCCTTATTACTCGCTTTAAATGCTTTTATAATCCCATAATTGAATTTATTTTGAATTTTTTTTACATTTTTTTGATTAAAACAGATTGTAATTGATTATTTACCTCAGAAAACGCGAAGCGAAAGTCATCCATTGATAAGAAAAGTTCATTTATAATCACTAATGCCTAAGAAAGCTTTATTACTCGCTTTAAATGCTTTTATAATCCAATAATTGAATATAATTTGAATTTTTTTACATTGTTTGATTAAAACAGATTGTAATTGATTGTTTGCCTCGGAAAACGTGAAGCAAAAGCCATCCATTGTCAAGAAAAGTTCATTTACAGTCACTCATGCCTACGAAAGCTTAATTACTCGCTTTAAATGCTTTTATAATCCCATAATTGAATTTATTCTCAATTTTTTTTACATTTTTTTTTGATTAAAATAGATTGTAATTGATTGTTTGCCTCAGAAAACGTGAAGCGAAATCCATCCATTGTCAAGAAAAGTTTATTTATAGTCACACATGTCTAGAAAAGCTTTATTACTCGGTTTAAATGCTTTTATAATCCCAATATTGAATTTATTTTGTATTTTTTTATATTTTTTAAATAAAACATATTGTAATTTATTGTTTGCCCTGGAAAATGAGAAGCGAAAGCCATCCATTGTCAAGAAAAGTTCATTTATAGTCACTCATGCCTAGAAAAGCCTTATTACTCGCTTTAAATGCTTTTATAATCCCATAATTGAATTTATTTTGAGTTTTTTTTTACATTTTTTTGATTAAAACAGATTGAAATTGATTATTTACCTCAGAAAACGCGAAGCGAAAGCCATCCATTGTCGAGAAAAGTTCATTTATAGTCACTCATGTCTAGAAAAGCCTTATTACTCGGTTTAAATGCTTTTATAATCCCATTATTGAATTTATTTTAATTTTTTTTTACCATTTTTGATTAAAACAGATTGTAATTGATTGTTTGCTTTTGAAAATGCGAAGCGAAAGCCATCCATTGTCAAGAAAAGTTCATTTATTGTCACTCCTGCCTAGAAAAGCCTTATTACTCGGTTTAAATGCTTTTATAATCCCATAATTGAATTTATTTTCAATTTTTTTTACATTTTTTTTTTGATTAAAATAGATTGTAATTGATTGTTTGCCTCAGAAAACGTGAAGCGAAACCCATCCATTGTCAAGAAAAGTTTATTTATAGTCACACATGTCTAGAAAAGCCTTATTACTCGGTTTAAATGCTTTTATAATCCCAATATTGAATTTATTTTGTATTTTTTTTATATTTTTTAAATAAAACATATTGTAATTTATTGTTTGCCCTGGAAAATGAGAAGCGAAAGCCATCCATTGTCAAGAAAAGTTCATTTATAGTCACTCATGCCTAGAAAAGCTTTATTACTCGCTTTAAATGCTTTTATAATCCCATAATTGAATTTATTTTGAGTTTTTTTTACATTTTTTTGATTAAAACAGATTGAAATTGATTATTTACCTCAGAAAACGCGAAGCGAAAGCCATCCATTGTCGAGAAAAATTCATTTATAGTCACTCATGTCTAGAAAAGCCTTATTACTCGATTTAAATGCTTTTATAATCCCATTATTGAATTTGTTTTAATTTTTTTTTACCATTTTTGATTAAAACAGATTGTAATTGATTGTTTGCTTTTGAAAATGCGAAGCGAAAACCATCCATTGTCAAGAAAAGTTCATTTATTGTCACTCCTGCCTAGAAAAGCCTTATTACTCGGTTTAAATGCTTTTATAATTCCATTATTGTATTTATTTTAAAGTTTTTTTACATTTTTTGATTAAAACAGATTGTAATTGATTGTTTGCTGTGGAAAATGAAAAGCGAAAGCCATCCATTGTCAAGAAAAGTTCATTTATAGTCACTCATCCCTAGAAAAGCCTTATTACTCGGTTTAAATGCTTTTATAATCCCAATATTGAATTTATTTTGTATTTTTTTTATATTTTTTTATTAAAACAGATTGTAATTTATTGTTTGCCTTGGAAAATGAGAAGCGAAAGCCATCCATTGTCAAGAAAAGTTCATTTATAGTCACTCATGCCTAGAAAAGCCTTATTACTCGCTTTAAATGCTTTTATAATCCCATAATTGAATTTATTTTGAATTTTTTTTACATTTTTTTGATTAAAACAGATTGTAATTGATTATTTACCTCAGAAAACGCGAAGCGAAAGCCATCCATTGTGAAGAAAAGTTCATTTATAGTCACTCATGCCTAGAAAAGCCTTATTACTCGCTTTAAATGCTTTTATAATCCCATAATTGAATTTATTTTGAATTTTTTTTACATTTTTTTGATTAAAACAGATTGTAATTGATTATTTACCTCAGAAAACGCAAAGCGAAAGCCATCCATTGTCAAGAAAAGTTCATTTACAGTCACTTATGCCTAGAAAAACCTTATTACTCGATTTAAATACTTTTATAATCCCATAATTGAATTTATTTTGAATTTTTTTACATTGTTTGATTAAAACAGATTGTAATTGATTGTTTGCCTCGGAAAACGTGAAGCAAAAGCCATCCATTGTCAAGAAAAGTTCATTTACAGTCATTCATGCCTACGAAAGCTTAATTACTCGCTTTAAATGCTTTTATAATCCCATAATTGAATTTATTTTTAATTTTTTTTACATTTTTTTTTATTAAAATAGATTGTAATTGATTATTTGCCTCAGAAAACGTGAAGCGAAACCCATCCATTGTCAAGAAAAGTTTATTTATAGTCACACATGTCTAGAAAAGCCTTATTACTCGGTTTAAATACTTTTATAATCCCAATATTGAATTTATTTTGTATTTTTTTTATATTTTTTAAATAAAACATATTGTAATTTATTGTTTGCCCTGGAAAATGAGAAGCGAAAGCCATCCATTGTCAAGAAAAGTTCATTTATAGTCACTCATGCCTAGAAAAGCTTTATTACTCGCTTTAAATGCTTTTATAATCCCATAATTGAATTTATTTTGAGTTTTTTTTACGTTTTTTTGATTAAAAAAAATTGAAATTGATTATTTACCTCAGAAAACGCGAAGCGAAAGCCATCCATTGTCGAGAAAAGTTCATTTATAGTCACTCATGTCTAGAAAAGCCTTATTACTCGGTTTAAATGCTTTTATAATCCCATTATTGAATTTATTTTAATTTTTTTTTATATTTTTTGATTAAAACAGATTGTAATTGATTGTTTGCTTTTGAAAATGCGAAGCGAAAGCCATCCATTGTCAAGAAAAGTTCATTTATTGTCACTCCTGCCTAGAAAAGCCTTATTACTCGGTTTAAATGCTTTTATAATTCCATTATTGTATTTATTTTAGAAGTTTTTTTAGATTTTTTGATTAAAACAGATTGTAATTGATTGTTTGCTGTGGAAAATGAAAAGCGAAAGCCATCCATTGTCAAGAAAAGTTCATTTATAGTCACTCATCCCTAGAAAAGCCTTATTACTCGGTTTAAAAGCTTTTATAATCCCAATATTGAATTTATTTTGTATTTTTTTTATATTTTTTTATTAAAACAGATTGTAATTTATTGTTTGCCTTGGAAAGTGAGAAGCGAAAGCCATCCATTGTCAAGAAAAGTTCATTTATAGTCACTCATGCCTAGAAAAGCCTTATTACTCGGTTTAAATGCTTTTATAATCCCATAATTGAATTTATTTTGAATTTTTTTTACATTTTTTTGATTAAAACAGATTGTAATTGATTATTTACCTCAGAAAACGCGAACCGAAAGCCATCCATTGTCGAGAAAAGTTCATTTATAGTCACTCATGTCTAGAAAAGCCTTATTACTCGGTTTAAATGCTTTTATAATCCCATTATTGAATTTATTTTAATTTTTTTTTATATTTTTTGATTAAAACAGATTGTAATTGATTGTTTGCTTTTGAAAATGCGAAGCGAAAGCCATCCATTGTCAAGAAAAGTTCATTTATTGTCACTCCTGCCTAGAAAAGCCTTATTACTCGGTTTAAATGCTTTTATAATTCCATTATTGTATTTATTTTAGAAGTTTTTTTACATTTTTTGATTAAAACAGATTGTAATTGATTGTTTGCTGTGGAAAATGAAAAGCGAAAGCCATCCATTGTCAAGAAAAGTTCATTTATAGTCACTCATCCCTAGAAAAGCCTTATTACTCGGTTTAAATGCTTTTATAATCCCAATATTGAATTTATTTTGTATTTTTTTTATATTTTTTTATTAAAACAGATTGTAATTTATTGTTTGCCTTTTGTAAAATGAGAAGCGAAAGCCATCCATTGTCAAGAAAAGTTCATTTATAGTCACTCATGCCTAGAAAAGCCTTATTACTCGGTTTAAATGCCTTTATAACCCCATAATTGAATTTATTTTGAATTTTTTTTACATTTTTTTATTAAAACAGATTGTAATTGATTGTTTGCTTTGGAAAATGAAAAGCGAAAGCCATCCATTGTCAAGAAAAGTTCATTTATAGTCACTCATGCCTAGAAAAGCCTTATTACTCGGTTTAAATGCTTTTATAATCCCATAATTGAATTTATTTTGAATTTTTTTTACATTTTTTTGATTAAAACAGATTGTAATTGATTATTTACCTCAGAAAACGCGAAGCGAAAGCCATCCATTGTCGAGAAAAGTTCATTTATAGTCACTCATGTCTAGAAAAGCCTTATTACTCGGTTTAAATGCTTTTATAATCCCATTATTGAATTTATTTTAAATTTTTTTTACATTTTTTGATTAAAACAGATTGTAATTGATTGTTTGCTTTGGAAAATGAAAAGCGAAAGCCATCCATTGTCAAGAAAAGTTCATTTATAGTCACTCATCCCTAGAAAAGCCTTATTACTCGGTTTAAATGCTTTTATAATCCCAATATTGAATTTATTTTGTATTTTTTTTATATTTTTTTATTAAAACAGATTGTAATTTATTGTTTGCCTTGGAAAATGAGAAGCGAAAGCCATCCATTGTCAAGAAAAGTTCATTTATTGTCACTCCTGCCTAGAAAAGCCTTATTACTCGGTTTAAATGCTTTTATAATCCCATTATTGTATTTATTTTAAAGTTTTTTTACATTTTTTGATTAAAACAGATTGTAATTAAATGTTTGCCTCAGAAAACGTGAAGCGAAAGGCATCCATTGTCAAGAAAAGTTTATTTATAGTCACACATGTCTAGAAAAGCCTTATTACTCAGTTTAAATGCTTTTATAATCCCAATATTGAATTTATTTTGTATTTTTTTATATTTTTTTATTAAAACAGATTGTAATTTATTGTTTGCGTTGGAAAATGAGAAGCGAAAGCCATCCATTGTCAAGAAAAGTTCATTTATAGTCACTCATGCCTAGAAAAGCCTTATTACTCGCTTTAAATGCTTTTATAATCCCATAATTGAATTTATTTTGAATTTTTTTTACATTTTTTTGATTAAAACAGATTGTAATTGATTATTTACCTCAGAAAACGCGAAGCGAAAGCCATCCATTGTCGAGAAAAGTTCGTTTATAGTCACTCATGTCTAGAAATGCCTTATTACTCGGTTTAAATGCTTTTATAATCCCATTATTGAATTTATTTTAAATTTTTTTTACATTTTTTGATTAAAACAGATTGTAATTGATTGTTTGCTTTGGAAAATGCGAAGCGAAAGCCATCCATTGTCAAGAAAAGTTCATTTATTGTCACTCCTTCCTAGAAAAGCCTTATTACTCGGTTTAAATGCTTTTATAATTCCACAATTGAATTTATTTTGTATTTTTTTTACATTTTTTGTTTAAAACAGATTCTAATTGATTGTTTGCGTCGGGAAACGGGAAGCGAAACCCATCTTTTGACAAGAAAAGTTCATTTATAGTCACTCATACCTAGAAAAGCCTTATTACTCGGTTTAAATGCTTTTATAATCCCATTATTGAATTTATTTTGCATTTTTTATATATTTTTTGATTAAAACAGATTATAATTGATTGTTTACCTCAAAAAACGTGAAGCGAAAGCCATCCATTGCCAAGAAAAGTTCATTTATAATCACTAATGCCTACGAAAGCTTTATTACTCGCTTTAAATGCTTTTATAATCCAATAATTGAATATAATTTGAATTTTTTTACATTGTTTGATTAAAACAGATTGTAATTGATTGTTTGCCTCGGAAAACGTGAAGCAAAAGCCATCCATTGTCAAGAAAAGTTCATTTACAGTCACTCATGCCTACGAAAGCTTAATTACTCGCTTTAAATGCTTTTATAATCCCATAATTGAATTTATTTTCAATTTTTTTTACATTTTTTTTTTATTAAAATAGATTGTAATTGATTGTTTGCCTCAGAAAACGTGAAGCGAAACCCATCCATTGTCAAGAAAAGTTTATTTATAGTCACACATGTCTAGAAAAGCCTTATTACTCGGTTTAAATGCTTTTGTAATCCCAATATTGAATTTATTTTGTATTTTTTTTATATTTTTTAAATAAAACATATTGTAATTTATTGTTTGCCCTGGAAAATGAGAAGCGAAAGCCATCCGTTGTCAAGAAAAGTTCATTTATAGTCACTCATGCCTAGAAAAGCCTTATTACTCGCTTTAAATGCTTTTATAATCCCATAATTGAATTTATTTTGAATTTTTTTTACATTTTTTTTATTAAAACAGATTGTAATTGATTGTTTGCTTTGGAAAATGTGAAGCGAAAGCCATCGATTGTCAAGAAAAGTTCATTTATTGTCACTCATGCCTAGAAAAGCCTTATTACTCGGTTTAAATGCTTTTATAATCCCATTATTGTATTTATTTTAAAGTTTTTTTACATTTTTTGATTAAAACAGATTGTAATTAATTGTTTGCCTCAGAAAACGTGAAGCGAAAGCCATCCATTGTCAAGAAAAGTTTATTTATAGTCACACATGTCTAGAAAAGCCTTATTACTCGGTTTAAATGCTTTTATAATCCCATTATTGAATTTATTTTGTATTTTTTTTATATTTTTTGATAAAAATAGATTGTAATTTATTGTTTGCCTTGGAAAATGAGAAGCGAAAGCCATCCATTGTCAAGAAAAGTTCATTTCTAGTCACTTATGCCTAGAAAAGCCTTATTACTCGCTTTAAATGCTTTTATAATCCCATAATTGAATTTATTTTGAATTTTTTTTACATTTTTTGATTAAAACAAATTGTAATGGATTGTTTGGCTTGGGAAACGCGAAGCGAAAGTCATCCATTGATAAGAAAAGTTCATTTATAATCACTAATGCCTACGAAAGCTTTATTACTCGCTTTAAATGCTTTTATAATCCAATAATTGAATATAATTTGAATTTTTTTACATTGTTTGATTAAAACAGATTGTAATTGATTGTTTGCCTCGAAAAACGTGAAGCAAAAGCCATCCATTGTCAAGAAAAGTTCATTTACAGTCACTCATACCTACGAAAGCTTAATTACTCGCTTTAAATGCTTTTATAATCCCATAATTGAATTTATTTTGAATTTTTTTTACATTTTTTTTGATTAAAAAAGATTGTAATTGATTGTTTGCCTCAAAAAACGTGAGGCGAAACCCATCCATTGTCAAGAAAAGTTTATTTATAGTCACACCTGTCTAGAAAAGCCTTATTACTCGGTTTAAATGCTTTTATAATCCCAATATTGAATTTATTTTGAATTTTTTTTATATTTTTAGAATAAAACATATTGTAATTTATTGTTTGCCCTGGAAAATGAGAAGCGAAAGCCATCCATTGTCAAGAAAAGTTCATTTATAGTCACTCATGCCTAGAAAAGCCTTATTACTCGCTTTAAATGCTTTTATAATCCCATAATTGAATTTATTTTGAATTTTTTTTACATTTTTTTGATTAAAACATATTGTAATTGATTGTTTGCTTTGGAAAATGTGAAGCGAAAGCCATCTATTGTCAAGAAAAGTTCATTTATTGTCACTCCTGCCTAGAAAAGCCTTATTACTCGGTTTAAATGCTTTTATAATCCCATTATTGTATTTATTTTAAAGTTTTTTTACATTTTTTGATTAAAACAGATTGTAATTGATTGTTTGCTTTGGAAAATGAAAAGCGAAAGCCATCCATTGTCAAGAAAAGTTCATTTATAGTCACTCATGCCTAGAAAAGCCTTATTACTCGGTTTAAATGCTTTTATAATCCCAATATTGAATTTATTTTGTATTTTTTTATATTTTTTTATTAAAACAGATTGTAATTTATTGTTTGCGTTGGAAAATGAGAAGCGAAAGCCATCCATTGTCAAGAAAAGTTCATTTATAGTCACTCATGCCTGGAAAAGCCTTATTACTCGCTTTAAATGCTTTTATAATCCCATAATTGAATTTATTTTGAATTTTTTTTACATTTTTTTGATTAAAACAGATTGTAATTGATTATTTACCTCAGAAAACGCGAAGCGAAAGCATTCCATTGTCGAGAAAAGTTCGTTTATAGTCACTCATGTCTAGAAAAGCCTTATTACTCGGTTTAAATGCTTTTATAATCCCATTATTGAATTTATTTTAAATTTTTTTTACATTTTTTGATTAAAACAGATTGTAATTGATTGTTTGCTTTGGAAAATGCGAAGCGAAAGCCATCCATTGTCAAGAAAAGTTCATTTATTGTCACTCCTGCCTAGAAAAGCCTTATTACTCGGTTTAAATGCTTTTATAATTCCACAATTGAATTTATTTTGTATTTTTTTTACATTTTTTGTTTAAAACAGATTCTAATTGATTGTTTGCGTCGGGAAACGGGAAGCGAAACCCATCTTTTGACAAGAAAAGTTCATTTATAGTCACTCATACCTAGAAAAGCCTTATTACTCGATTTAAATGCTTTTATAATCCCATTATTGAATTTATTTTGCATTTTTTATATATTTTTTGATTAAAACAGATTATAATTGATTGTTTACCTCAAAAAACGCGAAGCGAAAGCCATCCATTGCCAAGAAAAGTTCATTTATAATCACTAATGCCTACGAAAGCTTTATTACTCGCTTTAAATGCTTTTATAATCCAATAATTGAATATAATTTGAATTTTTTTACATTGTTTGATTAAAACAGATTGTAATTGATTGTTTGCCTCGGAAAACGTGAAGCAAAAGCCATCCATTGTCAAGAGTTCATTTACAGTCACTCATGCCTACGAAAGCTTAATTACTCGCTTTAAATGCTTTTATAATCCCATAATTGAATTTATTTTCAATTTTTTTTACATTTTTTTTTGATTAAAATAGATTGTAATTGATTGTTTGCCTCAGAAAACGTGAAGCGAAACCCATCCATTGTCAAGAAAAGTTTATTTATAGTCACACATGTCTAGAAAAGCCTTATTACTCGATTTAAATGCTTTTATAATCCCAATATTGAATTTATTTTGTATTTTTTTTATATTTTTTAAATAAAACATATTGTAATTTATTGTTTGCCCTGGAAAGTGAGAAGCGAAAGCCATCCATTGTCAAGAAAAGTTCATTTATAGTCACTCATGCCTAGAAAAGCCTTATTACTCGCTTTAAATGCTTTTATAATCCCATAATTGAATTTATTTTGAATTTTTTTTACATTTTTTTTATTAAAACATATTGTAATTGATTGTTTGCTTTGGAAAATGTGTAGCGAAAGCCATCGATTGTCAAGAAAAGTTCATTTATTGTCACTCATGCCTAGAAAAGCCTTATTACTCGGTTTAAATGCTTTTATAATCCCATTATTGTATTTATTTTAAAGTTTTTTTACATTTTTTGATTAAAACAGATTGTAATTAATTGTTTGCCTCAGAAAACGTGAAGCGAAAACCATCCATTGTCAAGAAAAGTTTATTTATCGTCACACATGTCTAGAAAAGCCTTATTACTCGGTTTAAATGCTTTTATAATCCCATTATTGAATTTATTTTGTATTTTTTTTATATTTTTTGATAAAAATAGATTGTAATTTATTGTTTGCCTTGGAAAATGAGAAGCGAAAGCCATCCATTGTCAAGAAAAGTTCATTTCTAGTCACTTATGCCTAGAAAAGCCTTATTACTCGCTTTAAATGCTTTTATAATCCCATAATTGAATTTATTTTGAATTTTTTTTACATTTTTTGATTAAAACATATTGTAATGGATTGTTTGGGTTGGGAAACGCGAAGCGAAAGTCATCCATTGATAAGAAAAGTTCATTTATAATCACTAATGCCTACGAAAGCTTTATTACTCGCTTTAAATGCTTTTATAATCCAATAATTGAATATAATTTGAATTTTTTTATATTGTTTGATTAAAACAGATTGTAATTGATTGTTTGCCTCGGAAAACGTGAAGCAAAAGCCATCCATTGTCAAGAGTTCATTTACAGTCACTCATGCCTACGAAAGCTTAATTACTCGCTTTAAATGCTTTTATAATCCCATAATTGAATTTATTTTCAATTTTTTTTACATTTTTTTTGATTAAAATAGATTGTAGTTGATTGTTTGCCTCAGAAAACGTGAAGCGAAACCCATCCATTGTCAAGAAAAGTTTATTTATAGTCACACATGTCTAGAAAAGCCTTATTACTCGGTTTAAATGCTTTTATAATCCCAATATTGAATTTATTTTGTATTTTTTTTATATTTTTTCAATAAAACATATTGTAATTTATTGTTTGCCTTGGAAAATGAGAAGCGAAAGCCATCCATTGTCAAGAAAAGTTCATTTATAGTCACTCATGCCTAGAAAAGCCTTATTACTCGCTTTAAATGCTTTTATAATCCCATAATTGAATTTATTTTGAATTTTTTTTATATTTTTTTTATTAAAACAGATTGTAATTGATTGTTTGCTTTGGAAAATGTGAAGCGAAAGCCATCGATTGTCAAGAAAAGTTCATTTATTGTCACTCATGCCTAGAAAAGCCTTATTACTCGGTTTAAATGCTTTTATAATCCCATTATTGTATTTATTTTAATGTTTTTTTACATTTTTTGATTAAAACAGATTGTAATTAATTGTTTGCCTCAGAAAACGCAAAGCGAAAGCCATCCATTGTCAAGAAAAGTTTATTTATAGTCACACATGTCTAGAAAAGCCTTATTACTCGGTTTAAATGCTTTTATAATCCCATTATTGAATTTATTTTGTATTTTTTTTATATTTTTTGATAAAAATAGATTGTAATTTATTGTTTGCCTTGGAAAATGAGAAGCGAGAGCCATCCATTGTCAAGAAAGTTCATTTCTAGTCACTTATGCCTAGAAAAGCCTTATTACTCGCTTTAAATGCTTTTATAATCCCATAATTGAATTTATTTTGAATTATTTTTACATTTTTTGATTAAAACATATTGTAATGGATTGTTTGGCTTGGGAAACGCGAAGCGAAAGTCATCCATTGATAAGAAAAGTTCATTTATAATCACTAATGCCTACGAAAGCTTTATTACTCGCTTTAAATGCTTTTATAATCCAATAATTGAATATAATTTGAATTTTTTTACATTGTTTGATTAAAACATATTGTAATTGATTGTTTGCCTCGGAAAACGTGAAGCAAAAGCCATCCATTGTCAAGAAAAGTTCATTTACAGTCACTCATGCCTACGAAAGCTTAATTACTCACTTTAAATGCTTTTATAATCCCATAATTGAATTTATTTTGAATTTTTTTTTAATTTTTTTTGATTAAAAAAGATTGTAATTGATTGTTTGCCTCAAAAAACGTGAGGCAAAACCCATCCATTGTCAAGAAAAGTTTATTTATAGTCACACCTGTCTAGAAAAGCCTTAATACTCGGTTTAAATGCTTTTATAATCCCAATATTGAATTTATTTTGAATTTTTTTTATATTTTTAGAATAAAACATATTGTAATTTATTGTTTTCCCTGGAAAATGAGAAGCGAAAGCCATCCATTGTCAAGAAAAGTTCATTTATAGTCACTCATGCCTAGAAAAGCTTTATTACTCGCTTTAAATGCTTTTATAATCCCATAATTGAATTTATTTTGAATTTTTTTTACATTTTTTTGATTAAAACATATTATAATTGATTGTTTGCTTTCGAAAATGTGAAGCGAAAGCCATCTATTGTCAAGAAAAGTTCATTTATTGTCACTCCTGCCTAGAAAAGCCTTATTACTCGGTTTAAATGCTTTTATAATCCCATTATTGTATTTATTTTAAAGTTTTTTTACATTTTTTGATTAAAACAGATTGTAATTGATTGTTTGCTTTGGAAAATGAAAAGCGAAAGCCATCCATTGTCAAGAAAAGTTCATTTATAGTCACTCATGCCTAGAAAAGCCTTATTACTCGGTTTAAATGCTTTTATAATCCCAATATTGAATTTATTTTGTATTTATTTTATATTTTTTTATTAAAACAGATTGTAATTTATTGTTTGCGTTGGAAAATGAGAAGCGAAAGCCATCCATTGTCAAGAAAAGTTCATTTATAGTCACTCATGCCTAGAAAAGCCTTATTACTCGCTTTAAATGCTTTTATAATCCCATAATTGAATTTATTTTGAATTTTTTTTACATTTTTTTGATTAAAACAGATTGTAATTGATTATTTACCTCAGAAAACGCGAAGCGAAAGCCATCCATTGTCGAGAAAAGTTCATTTATAGTCACTCATGTCTAGAAAAGCCTTATTACTCGGTTTAAATGCTTTTATAATCCCATTATTGAATTTATTTTAAATTTTTTTTACATTTTTTGATTAAAACAGATTGTAATTGATTGTTTGCTTTGGAAAATGCGAAGCGAAAGCCATCCATTGTCAAGAAAAGTTCATTTATTGTCACTCCTGCCTAGAAAAGCCTTATTACTCGGTTTAAATGCTTTTATAATTCCACAATTGAATTTATTTTATACTTTTTTTACATGTTTTGTTTAAAACAGATTCTAATTGATTGTTTGCGTCGGGAAACGGGAAGCGAAACCCATCTTTTGACAAGAAAAGTTCATTTATAGTCACTCATACCTAGAAAAGCCTTATTACTCGGTTTAAATGCTTTTATAATCCCATTATTGAATTTATTTTGCATTTTTTATATATTTTTTGATTAAAACAGATTATAATTGATTGTTTACCTCAAAAAACGCGAAGCGAAAGCCATCCATTGCCAAGAAAAGTTCATTTATAATCACTAATGCCTACGAAAGCTTTATTACTCGCTTTAAATGCTTTTATAATCCAATAATTGAATATAATTTGAATTTTTTTACATTGTTTGATTAAAACAGATTGTAATTGATTGTTTGTCTCGGAAAACGTGAAGCAAAAGCCATCCATTGTCAAGAAAAGTTCATTTACAGTCACTCATGCCTACGAAAGCTTAATTACTCGCTTTAAATGCTTTTATAATCCCATAATTGAATTTATTTTCAATTTTTTTTACATTTTTTTTGATTAAAATAGATTGTAGTTGATTGTTTGCCTCAGAAAACGTGAAGTGAAACCCATCCATTGTCAAGAAAAGTTTATTTATAGTCACACATGTCTAGAAAAGCCTTATTACTCGGTTTAAATGCTTTTATAATCCCAATATTGAATTTATTTTGTATTTTTTTATATTTTTTGAATAAAACATATTGTAATTTATTATTTGCCCTGGAAAATGAGAAGCGAAAGGCATCCATTGTCAAGAAAAGTTCATTTATAGTCACTCATGCCTAGAAAAGCCTTATTACTCGTTTTAAATGCTTTTATAATCCCATAATTGAATTTATTTTAAATTTTTTTTACATTTTTTGATTAAAACATACTGTAATGGATTGTTTGCCTTGGGAAACGCGAAGCGAAAGTCATCCATTGAGAAGAAAAGTTCATTTATAATCACTAATGCCTACGAAAGCTTTATTACTCGCTTTAAATGCTTTTATAATCCAATAATTGAATTTAATTTGAATTTTTTTACATTTTTGATTAAAACAGATTGTAATTGATTGTTTGCCTCGAAAAACCCGAAGCAAAAGCCATCCATTGTCAAGAAAAGTTCATTTACAGTCTCTCATACCTACGAAAGCTTAATTACTCGCTTTAAATGCTTTTATATTCCCATAATTGAATTTATTTTAAATTTTTTTTACATTTTTTTGATTAAAACAGATTGTAATTGATTGTTTGCTTTGGAATATGTGAAGCGAAAGCCATCCATTGTCAAGAAAAGTTCATTTATCGTCACTCCTGCCTAGAAAAGCCTTATTACTCGGTTTAAATGCTTTTATAATCCTATTATTGTATTTATTTTAAAGTTTTTTTACATTTTTTGATTAAAACAGATTGTAATTAATTGTTTGCCTCAGAAAACGTGAAGCGAAAGCCATTCGTTGTCAAGAAAAGTTTATTTATAGTCACACATGTCTAGAAAAACCTTATTACTCGGTTTAAATGCTTTTATAATCCCATTATAGAATTTATTTTATATTTTTTTATATTTTTTGATAAAAATAGATTGTAATTGATTGTTTGCCTTGGAAAATGAGAAGCGAAAGCCATCCATTGTCAAGAAAAGTTCATTTATAGTCACTTATGCCTAGAAAAGCCTTATTACTCGCTTTAAATGCTTTTATAATCCCATAATTGAATTTATTTTGATTTTTTTTACATTTTTTGATTATAACATATTGTAATGGATTGTTTGGCTTGGGAAACACGAAGCGAAAGTCATCCACTGATAAGAAAAGTTCATTTATAATCACTAATGCCTACGAAAGCTTTATTACTCGCTTTAAATGCTTTTATAATCCAATAATTGAATATAATTTGAATTTTTTTACATTGTTTGATTAAAACAGATTGTAATTGATTGTTTGCCTCGGAAAACGTGAAGCAAAAGCCATCCATTGTCAAGAAAAGTTCATTTACAGTCACTCATGCCTACGAAAGCTTAATTACTCGCTTTAAATGCTTTTATAATCCCATAATTGAATTTATTTTGAATTTTTTTTACATTTTTTTTGATTAAAACAGATTGTAATTGATTGTTTGCCTCAAAAAACGTGAAGCGAAACCCATCCATTTTCAAGAAAAGTTTATTTATAGTCACACATGTCTAGAAAAGCCTTATTACTCGGTTTAAATGCTTTTATAATCCCAATATTGAATTTATTTTGTATTTTTTTATATTTTTTGAATAAAACATATTGTAATTTATTGTTTGCCCTGCAAAATGAGAAGCGAAAGGCATCCATTGTCAAGAAAAGTTCATTTATAGTCACTCATGCCTAGAAAAGCCTTATTACTCGCTTTAAATGCTTTTATAATCCCATAATTGAATTTATTTTGAATTTTTTTTACATTTTTTGATTAAAACATACTGTAATGGATTGTTTGCCTTGGGAAACGCGAAGCGAAAGTCATCCATTGAGAAGAAAAGTTCATTTATAATCACTAATGCCTACGAAAGCTTTATTACTCGCTTTAAATGCCTTTATAATCCAATAATTGAATTTAATTTGAATTTTTTTACATTGTTTGATTAAAACAGGTTGTAATTGATTGTTTACCTCGGAAAACGTGAAGCAAAAGCCATCCATTGTCAAGAAAAGTTCATTTACAGTCACTCATACCTACGAAAGCTTAATTACTCGCTTTAAATGCTTTTATAATCCCATAATTGAATTTATTTTGAATTTTTTTTACATTTTTTTGATTAAAACAGATTGTAATTGATTGTTTACTCTGGAAAATGTGAAGCGAAAGCCATCCATTGTCAAGAAAAGTTCATTTATTGTCACTCCTACCTAGAAAAGTTTTATTACTCGGTTTAAATGCTTTTATAATCCCATTATTGCATTTATTTTAAAGTTTTTTTATATTTTTTTATTAAAACAGATTGTAATTGATTGTTTGCTTTGGAAAATGAGAAGCGAAAGCCATCCATTATCAAGAAAAGTTCATTTATAGTCACTCATGCCTAGAAAAGCCTTATTACTCGGTTTAAATGCTTTTATAATCCTATTATTGAATTTATTTTAAATTTTTTTTACATTTTTTGATTAAAACAGATTGTAATTGATTGTTTGCTTTGGAAAATGAGAAGCGAAAGCCATCCATTGTAAAGAAAAGTTCATTTATAGTCACTCATGACTAGAAAAGCCTTATTACTCGCTTTAAATGCTTTTATAATCCCAATATTGAATTTATTTTGTATTTTTTTTATATTTTTTTATTAAAACAGATTGTAATTTATTGTTTGCGTTGGAAAATGAGAAGCGAAAGCCATCCATTGTCAAGAAAAGTTCATTTATAGTCACTCATGCCTAGAAAAGCCTTATTACTCGCTTTAAATGCTTTTATAATCCCCTAATTGAATTTATTTTGAATTTTTTTTACATTTTTTTGATTAAAACAGATTGTAATTGATTATTTACCTCAGAAAACGCGAAGCGAAAGCCATCCATTGTCGAGACAAGTTCATTTATAGTCACTTATGTCTAGAAAAGCCTTATTACTCGGTTTAAATGCTTTTATAATCCCATTATTAAATTTATTTTAATTTTTTTTTTACATTTTTTGATTAAAACAGGTTGTAATTGATTGTTTGCTTTGGAAATGCGAAGCGAAAGCCATCCATTGTCAAGAAAAGTTCATTTATTGTCACTCCTGCCTAGAAAAGCCTTATTACTCGGTTTAAATGCTTTTATAATCCCATTATTGAATTTATTTTGAATTTTTTATATATTTTTTTATTAAAACAGATTATAATTGATTGTTTGCCTCAAAAAAAGCGAAGCGAAAGCCATCCATTGCCAAGAAAAGTTCATTTATAATCACTAATGCCTACGAAAGCTTTATTACTCGCTTTAAATGCTTTTATAATCCAATAATTGAATATAATTTGAATTTTTTTACATTGTTTGATGAAAACAGATTGTAATTGATTGTTTGCCTCGGAAAACGTGAAGCAAAAGCCATCCATTGTCAAGAAAAGTTCATTTACAGTCACTCATGCCTACGAAAAATTAATTACTCGTTTTAAATGCTTTTATAATCCCATAATTGAATTTATTTTTAATTTTTTTTACATTTTTTTTTGATTAAAATAGATTGTAATTGATTGTTTGCCTCAGAAAACGTGAAGTGAAACCCATCCATTGTCAAGAAAAGTTTATTTATAGTCACACATGTCTAGAAAAGCCTTATTACTCGGTTTAAATGCTTTTATAATCCCAATATTGAATCTATTTTGTATTTTTTTTATATTTTTTGATAAAAATAGATTGTAATTTATTGTTTGCCTTGGAAAATGAGAAGCGAAAGCCATCCATTGTCAAGAAAAGTTCATTTATAGTCACTTATGCCTAGAAAAGCCTTATTACTCGCTTTAAATGCTTTTATAATCCCATAATTGAATTTATTTTGAATTTTTTTTACATTTTTTGATTAAAACATATTGTAATGGATTGTTTGGCTTGGGAAACCCGAAGCGAAAGTCATCCATTGATAAGAAAGGTTCATTTATAATCACTAATGCCTACGAAAGCTTAATTACTCGCTTTAAATGCTTTTATAATCCCATAATTGAATTTATTTTGAATTTTTTTTACATTTTTTGATTAAAACATATTGTAATTGATTGTTTGCTTTGGAAAATGTGAAGCGAAAGCCATCCATTGTCAAGAAAAGTTCATTTATTGTCACTCCTACCTAAAAAAACCTTATTACTAGGTTTAAATGCTTTTATAATCCCATTATTGTATTTATTTTAAGGTTTTTTTACATTTTTTGAGTAAAACATATTGTAATTAACTGTTTGCCTCAGAAAACGTGAAGCGAAAGCCATCTATTGTCAAGAAAAGTTTATTTATAGTCACACATGTCTAGAAAAGCCTTATTACTCGGTTTAAATGCTTTTATAATCCCATTATTGAATTTATTTTGTATTTTTTTTATATTTTTTGATAAAAATAGATTGTAATTTATTGTTTGCCTTGGAAAATGAGAAGCGAAAGCCATCCATTGTCAAGAAAAGTTCATTTATAGTCACTTATGCCTAGAAAAGCCTTATTACTCGCTTTAAATGCTTTTATAATCCCATAATTGAATTTTTTTTGAATTTTTTTTACATTTTTTGATTAAAACATATTGTAATTGATTGTTTGCTTTGGAAAATGTGAAGCGAAAGCCATCCATTGTCAAGAAAAGTTCATTTATTGTCACTCCTACCTAAAAAAGCCTTATTACTCGGTTTAAATGCTTTTATAATCCCATTATTGTATTTATTTTAAAGTTTTTTTACATTTTTTGAGTAAAACAGATTGTAATTAACTGTTTGCCTCAGAAAACGTGAAGCGAAAGCCATCCATTGTCAAGAAAAGTTTATTTATAGTCACACATGTCTAGAAAAGCCTTATTGCTCGGTTTAAATGCTTTTATAATCCCATTATTGAATTTATTTTGAATTTTTTTTACATTTTTTGATTAAAACAGATTGTAATTGATTGTTTGCTTTGCAAAATACGAAGCGAAAGTCATCCATTGATAAGAAAAGTTCATTTATTGTCACTCCTGCCTAGAAAAGCCTTATTAGTCGGTTTAAATGCTTTTATAATTCCACTATTGAATTTATTTTGTATTTTTTTTACATTTTTTGATTAAAACAGATTGTAATTGATTGTTTGCTTTGGACAATACGAAGCGAAAGCCATCTATTGTCAAGAAAAGTTCATTTATTGTCACTCCTGCCTAGAAAAGCCTTATTACTCGGTTTAAATGCTTTTATAATTCCACTATTGAATTTATTTTGTATTTTTTTTACATTTTTTGTTTAAAACATATTCTAATTGATTGTTTGCGTCGGGAAACGGGGAGCGAAAGCCATCTTTTGACAAAAAAAGTTCATTTATAGACACTCCTACCTAGAAAAGCCTTATTACTCGCTTTAAATGCTTTTATAATCCCATTATTGAATTTATTTTGAATTTTTTATATATTTTTTTATTAAAACAGATTATAATTGATTGTTTACCTCAAAAAACGCGAAGCGAAAGCCATCCATTGCCAAGAAAAGTTCATTTATAATCACTAATGCCTACGAAAGCTTTATTACTCGCTTTAAATGCTTTTATAATCCAATAATTGAATATAATTTGAATTTTTTTACATTGTTTGATTAAAACAGATTGTAATTGATTGTTTGCCTCGGAAAACGTGAAGCAAAAGCCATCCATTGTCAAGAAAAGTTCATTTACAGTCACTCATGCCTACGAAAGCTTAATTACTCGCTTTAAATGCTTTTATAATCCCATAATTGAATTTATTTTCAATTTTTTTTAAATTTTTTTTGATTAAAATAGATTGTAATTGATTGTTTGCCTCAGAAAACGTGAAGCGAAATCCATCCATTGTCAAGAAAAGTTTATTTATAGTCACACATGTCTAGAAAAGCCTTATTACTCGGTTTAAATGCTTTTATAATCCCAATATTGAATTTATTTTGTATTTTTTTTATATTTTTTGAATAAAACATATTGTAATTTATTGTTTGCCCTGGAAAATGAGAAGCGAAAGGCATCCATTGTCAAGAAAAGTTTATTTATAGTCACTCATGCCTAGAAAAGCCTTATTACTCGCTTTAAATGCTTTTATAATCCCATAATTGAATTTATTTTGAATTTTTTTTACATTTTTTGATTAAAACATATTGTAATGGATTGTTTTCCTTGGGAAACGCGAAGCGAAAGTCATCCATTGAGAAGAAAAGTTCATTTATAATCACTAATGCCTACGAAAGCTTTATTACTCGCTTTAAATGCTTTTATAATCCAATAATTGAATTTAATTTGAATTTTTTTACATTGTTTGATTAAAACAGATTATAATTGATTGTTTGCCTCGAAAAACGTGAAGCAAAAGCCATCCATTGTCAAGAAAAGTTCATTTACAGTCACTCATACCTACGAAAGCTTAATTACTCGCTTTAAATGCTTTTATAATCCCATAATTGAATTTATTTTGAATTTTTTTACATTTTTTTGTTTAAAACAGATTGTAATTGATTGTTTGCTTTGGAAAATGTGAAGCGAAAGCCATCCATTGTCAAGAAAAGTTCATTTATTGTCACTCATGCCTAGAAAAGCCTTATTACTCGGTTTAAATGCTTTTATAATCCCATTATTGTATTTATTTTAAAGTTTTTTTACATTTTTTGAGTAAAACATATTGTAATTAACTGTTTGCTTCAGAAAACGTGAAGCGAAAGCCATCCATTGTCAAGAAAAGTTTATTTATAGTCACACATGTCTAGAAAAGCCTTATTACTCGGTTTAAATGCTTTAATAATCCCATTATTGAATTTATTTTGTATTTTTTTATATTTTTTGATAAAAATAGATTGTAATTTATTGTTTGCCTTGTAAAATGAGAAGCAAAAGCCATCCATTGTCAAGAAAAGTTCATTTATAGTCACTTATGCCTAGAAAAGCCTTATTACTTGCTTTAAATGCTTTTATAATCCCATAATTGAATTTATTTTGAATTTTTTTTACATTTTTTGATTAAAACATATTGTAATGGATTGTTTGGCTTGGGAAACGCGAAGCGAAAGTCATCCATTGATAAGAAAAGTTCATTTATAATCACTAATGCCTACGAAAGCTTAATTACTCGCTTTAAATGCTTTTATAATCCCACAATTGAATTTATTTTGATTTTTTTTTACATTTTTTTGATTAAAACATATTGTAATTGATTGTTTGCTTTGGAAAATGTGAAGCGAAAGCCATCCATTGTCAAGAAAAGTTCATTTATTGTCACTCCTGCCTAGAAAAGCCTAATTACTCGGTTTAAATGCTTTTATAATCCCATTATTGTATTTATTTTAAAGTTTTTTTACATTTTTTGATTAAAACAGATTGTAATTGATTGTTTGCTTTGGAAAATGAGAAGCGAAAGCCATCCATTGTCAAGAAAAGTTCATTTATAGTCACTCATGCCTAGAAAAGCCTTATTACTCGGTTTAAATGATTTTATAATCCCAATATTGAATTTATTTTGTATTTTTTTTATATTTTTTTATTAAAACAGATTGTAATTTATTGTTTGCCTTGGAAAATGAGAAGCGAAAAGCCATCCATTGTCAAGAAAAGTTCATTTATAGTCACTCATGCCTAGAAAAGCCTTATTACTCGCTTTAAATGCTTTTATAATCCCATAATTGAATTTATTTTGAATTTTTTTTACATTTTTTTGATTAAAACAGATTGTAATTGAATATTTACCTCAGAAAACGCGAAGGGAAAGCCATCCATTGTCGAGACAAGTTCATTTATAGTCACTTATGTCTAGAAAAGCCTTATTACTCGGTTTAAATGCTTTTATAATCCCATTATTAAATTTATTTTAATTTTTTTTTTACATTTTTTGATTAAAACAGGTTGTAATTGATTGTTTGCTTTGGAAATGCGAAGCGAAAGCCATCCATTGTCAAGAAAAGTTCATTTATTGTCACTCCTGCCTAGAAAAGCCTTATTACTCGGTTTAAATGCTTTTATAATTCCACTATTGAATTTATTTTGTATTTTTTTTACATTTTTTGTTTAAAACAGATTCTAATTGATTGTTTGCGTCGGGAAACGGGGAGCGAAAGCCATCTTTTGACAAGAAAAGTTCATTTATAGTCACTCATACCTAGAAAAGCCTTATTACTCGGTTTAAATGCTTTTATAATCCCATTATTGAATTTATTTTGAATTTTTTATATATTTTTTTATTAAAACAGATTATAATTGATTGTTTACCTCAAAAAACGCGAAGCGAAAGCCATCCATTGCCAAGAAAAGTTCATTTATAATCACTAATGCCTACGAAAGCTTTATTACTCGCTTTAAATGCTTTTATAATCCAATAATTGAATATAATTTGAATTTTTTTACATTGTTTGATTAAAACAGATTGTAATTGATTGTTTGCCTCGGAAAACGTGAAGCAAAAGCCATCCATTGTCAAGAAAAGTTCATTTACAGTCACTCATGCCTACGAAAGCTTAATTACTCGCTTTAAATGCTTTTATAATCCCATAATTGAATTTATTTTCAATTTTTTTTACATTTTTTTTGATTAAAATAGATTGTAATTGATTGTTTGCCTCAGAAAACGTGAAGCGAAACCCATCCATTGTCAAGAAAAGTTTATTTATAGTCACACATGTCTAGAAAAGCCTTATTACTCGGTTTAAATGCTTTTATAATCCCAATATTGAATTTATTTTGTATTTTTTTTATATTTTTTGAATAAAACATATTGTAATTTATTGTTTGCCCTGGAAAATGAGAAGCGAAAGGCATCCATTGTCAAGAAAAGTTCATTTATAGTCACTCATGCCTAGAAAAGCCTTATTACTCGCTTTAAATGCTTTTATAATCCTATAATTGAATTTATTTTGAATTTTTTTTACATTTTTTGATTAAAATATATTGTCATGGATTGTTTGCCTTGGGAAACGCGAAGCGAAAGTCATCCATTGAGAAGAAAAGTTCATTTATAATCACTAATGCCTACGAAAGCTTTATTACTCGCTTTAAATGCTTTTATAATCCAATAATTGAATTTAATTTGAATTTTTTTACATTGTTTGATTAAAACAGATTATAATTGATTGTTTGCCTCGAAAAACGTGAAGCAAAAGCCATCCATTGTCAAGAAAAGTTTATTTACAGTCACTCATACCTACGAAAGCTTAATTACTCGCTTTAAATGCTTTTATAATCCCATAATTGAATTTATTTTGAATTTTTTTACATTTTTTTTATTAAAACAGATTGTAATTGATTGTTTGCTTTTGAAAATGTGAAGCGAAAGCCATCCATTGTCAAGAAAAGTTCATTTATTGTCACTCATGCCAAGAAAAGCCTTATTACTCGGTTTAAATGCTTTTATAATACCATTATTGTATTTATTTTAAAGTTTTTTTACATTTTTTGAGTAAAACAGATTGTAATTAACTGTTTGCCTCATAAAACGTGAAGCGAAAGCCATCCATTGTCAAGAAAAGTTTATTTATAGTCACACATGTCTAGAAAAGCCTTATTACTCGGTTTAAATGCTTTTATAATCCCATTATTGAATTTATTTTGTATTTTTTTATATTTTTTGATAAAAATAGATTGTAATTTATTGTTTAGCTTGGAAAATGAGAAGCGAAAGCCATCCATTGTCAAGAAAAGTTCATTTATAGTCACTTATGCCTAGAAAAGCCTTATTACTTGCTTTAAATGCTTTTATAATCCCATAATTGAATTTATTTTGAATTTTTTTTACATTTTTTGATTAAAACATATTGTAATGGATTGTTTGGCTTGGGAAACGCGAAGCGAAAGTCATCCATTGATAAGAAAAGTTCATTTATAATCACTAATGCCTACGAAAGCTTAATTACTCGCTTTAAATGCTTTTATAATCCCACAATTGAATTTATTTGGATTTTTTTTTACAGTTTTTTGATTAAAACATATTGTAATTGATTGTTTGCTTTGGAAAATGTGAAGCGAAAGCCATCCATTGTCAAGAAAAGTTCATTTATTGTCACTCCTGCCTAGAAAAGCCTTATTACTCGGTTTAAATGCTTTTATAATCCCATTATTGTATTTATTTTAAAGTTTTTTTACATTTTTTGATTAAAACATATTGTAATTGATTGTTTGATTTGGAAAATGAGAAGCGAAAGCCAACCATTGTCAAGAAAAGTTCATTTATAGTCACTCATGCGTAGAAAAGCCTTATTACTCGGTTTAAATGCTTTTATAATCCCAATATTGAATTTATTTTGTATTTTTTTTATATTTTTTTATTAAAACAGATTGTAATTTATTGTTTGCCTTGGAAAATGAGAAGCGAAAGCCATCCATTGTCAAGAAAAGTTCATTTATAGTCACTCATGCCTAGAAAAGCCTTATTACTCGCTTTAAATGCTTTTATAATCCCTAATTGAATTTATTTTGAATTTTTTTTAAATTTTTTTGATTAAAACAGATTGTAATTGATTATTTACCTCAGAAAACGCGAAGCGAAAGCTATCCATTGTCGAGACAAGTTCATTTATAGTCACTTATGTCTAGAAAAGCCTTATTACTCGGTTTAAATGCTTTTATAATCCCATTATTGAATTTATTTTAATTTTTTTTTTTACATTTTTTGATTAAAACAGATTGTAATTGATTGTTTGCTTTGGAAATGCGAAGCGAAAGCCATCCATTGTCAAGAAAATTTCATTTATTATCACTCCTACCTAGAAAAGCCTTATTACTCGGTTTAAATGCTTTTATAATTCCACTATTGAATTTATTTTGTATTTTTTTTACATTTTTTGTTTAAAACAGATTCTAATTGATTGTTTGCGTCGGGAAACGGGAAGCAAAAGCCATCCATTGTCAAGAAAAGTTCATTTACAGTCACTCATGCCTACGAAAGCTTAATTACTCGCTTTAAATGCTTTTATAATCCCATAATTGAATTTATTTTAAATTTTTTTTACATTTTTTTTTGATTAAAATAGATTGTAATTGATTGTTTGCCTCAGAAAACGTGAAGCGAAACCCATCCATTGTCAAGAAAAGTTTATTTATAGTCACACATGTCTAGAAAAGCCTTATTACTCGGTTTAAATGCTTTTATAATCCCAATATTGAATTTATTTTGAATTTTTTTTACATTTTTTGATTAAAACATATTGTAATGGATTGTTTTCCTTGGGAAACGCGAAGCGAAAGTCATCCATTGAGAAGAAAAGTTCATTTATAATCACTAATGCCTACGAAAGCTTTATTACTCGCTTTAAATGCTTTTATAATCCAATAATTGAATTTAATTTGAATTTTTTTACATTGTTTCATTAAAACAGATTATAATTGATTGTTTGCCTCGAAAAACGTGAAGCAAAAGCCATCCATTGTCAAGAAAAGTTCATTTACAGTCACTCATACCTACGAAAGCTTAATTACTCGCTTTAAATGCTTTTATAATCCCATAATTGAATTTATTTTGAATTTTTTTACATTTTTTTGTTTAAAACAGATTGTAATTGATTGTTTGCTTTGGAAAATGTGAAGCGAAAGCCATCCATTGTCAAGAAAAGTTCATTTATTGTCACTCATGCCTAGAAAAGCCTTATTACTCGGTTTAAATGCTTTTATAATCCCATTATTGTATTTATTTTAAAGTTTTTTTACATTTTTTGAGTAAAACATATTGTAATTAACTGTTTGCTTCAGAAAACGTGAAGCGAAAGCCATCCATTGTCAAGAAAAGTTTATTTATAGTCACACATGTCTAGAAAAGCCTTATTACTCGGTTTAAATGCTTTAATAATCCCATTATTGAATTTATTTTGTATTTTTTTATATTTTTTGATAAAAATAGATTGTAATTTATTGTTTGCCTTGTAAAATGAGAAGCGAAAGCCATCCATTGTCAAGAAAAGTTCATTTATAGTCACTTATGCCTAGAAAAGCCTTATTACTTGCTTTAAATGCTTTTATAATCCCATAATTGAATTTATTTTGAATTTTTTTTACATTTTTTGATTAAAACATATTGTAATGGATTGTTTGGCTTGGGAAACGCGAAGCGAAAGTCATCCATTGATAAGAAAAGTTCATTTATAATCACTAATGCCTACGAAAACTTAATTACTCGCTTTAAATGCTTTTATAATCCCACAATTGAATTTATTTTGATTTTTTTTTACATTTTTTTGATTAAAACATATTGTAATTGATTGTTTGCTTTGGAAAATGTGAAGCGAAAGCCATCCATTGTCAAGAAAAGTTCATTTATTGTCACTCCTGCCTAGAAAAGCCTAATTACTCGGTTTAAATGCTTTTATAATCCCATTATTGTATTTATTTTAAAGTTTTTTTACATTTTTTGATTAAAACAGATTGTAATTGATTGTTTGCTTTGGAAAATGAGAAGCGAAAGCCATCCATTGTCAAGAAAAGTTCATTTATAGTCACTCATGCCTAGAAAAGCCTTATTACTCGGTTTAAATGATTTTATAATCCCAATATTGAATTTATTTTGTATTTTTTTTATATTTTTTTATTAAAACAGATTGTAATTTATTGTTTGCCTTGGAAAATGAGAAGCGAAAAGCCATCCATTGTCAAGAAAAGTTCATTTATAGTCACTCATGCCTAGAAAAGCCTTATTACTCGCTTTAAATGCTTTTATAATCCCATAATTGAATTTATTTTGAATTTTTTTTACATTTTTTTGATTAAAACAGATTGTAATTGAATATTTACCTCAGAAAACGCGAAGCGAAAGCCATCCATTGTCGAGACAAGTTCATTTATAGTCACTTATGTCTAGAAAAGCCTTATTACTCGGTTTAAATGCTTTTATAATCCCATTATTAAATTTATTTTAATTTTTTTTTTACATTTTTTGATTAAAACAGGTTGTAATTGATTGTTTGCTTTGGAAATGCGAAGCGAAAGCCATCCATTGTCAAGAAAAGTTCATTTATTGTCACTCCTGCCTAGAAAAGCCTTATTACTCGGTTTAAATGCTTTTATAATTCCACTATTGAATTTATTTTGTATTTTTTTTACATTTTTTGTTTAAAACAGATTCTAATTGATTGTTTGCGTCGGGAAACGGGGAGCGAAAGCCATCTTTTGACAAGAAAAGTTCATTTATAGTCACTCATACCTAGAAAAGCCTTATTACTCGGTTTAAATGCTTTTATAATCCCATTATTGAATTTATTTTGAATTTTTTATATATTTTTTTATTAAAACAGATTATAATTGATTGTTTACCTCAAAAAACGCGAAGCGAAAGCCATCCATTGCCAAGAAAAGTTCATTTATAATCACTAATGCCTACGAAAGCTTTATTACTCGCTTTAAATGCTTTTATAATCCAATAATTGAATATAATTTGAATTTTTTTACATTGTTTGATTAAAACAGATTGTAATTGATTGTTTGCCTCGGAAAACGTGAAGCAAAAGCCATCCATTGTCAAGAAAAGTTCATTTACAGTCACTCATGCCTACGAAAGCTTAATTACTCGCTTTAAATGCTTTTATAATCCCATAATTGAATTTATTTTCAATTTTTTTTACATTTTTTTTGATTAAAATAGATTGTAATTGATTGTTTGCCTCAGAAAACGTGAAGCGAAACCCATCCATTGTCAAGAAAAGTTTATTTATAGTCACACATGTCTAGAAAAGCCTTATTACTCGGTTTAAATGCTTTTATAATCCCAATATTGAATTTATTTTGTATTTTTTTTATATTTTTTGAATAAAACATATTGTAATTTATTGTTTGCCCTGGAAAATGAGAAGCGAAAGGCATCCATTGTCAAGAAAAGTTCATTTATAGTCACTCATGCCTAGAAAAGCCTTATTACTCGCTTTAAATGCTTTTATAATCCTATAATTGAATTTATTTTGAATTTTTTTTACATTTTTTGATTAAAATATATTGTCATGGATTGTTTGCCTTGGGAAACGCGAAGCGAAAGTCATCCATTGAGAAGAAAAGTTCATTTATAATCACTAATGCCTACGAAAGCTTTATTACTCGCTTTAAATGCTTTTATAATCCAATAATTGAATTTAATTTGAATTTTTTTACATTGTTTGATTAAAACAGATTATAATTGATTGTTTGCCTCGAAAAACGTGAAGCAAAAGCCATCCATTGTCAAGAAAAGTTTATTTACAGTCACTCATACCTACGAAAGCTTAATTACTCGCTTTAAATGCTTTTATAATCCCATAATTGAATTTATTTTGAATTTTTTTACATTTTTTTTATTAAAACAGATTGTAATTGATTGTTTGCTTTTGAAAATGTGAAGCGAAAGCCATCCATTGTCAAGAAAAGTTCATTTATTGTCACTCATGCCAAGAAAAGCCTTATTACTCGGTTTAAATGCTTTTATAATACCATTATTGTATTTATTTTAAAGTTTTTTTACATTTTTTGAGTAAAACAGATTGTAATTAACTGTTTGCCTCATAAAACGTGAAGCGAAAGCCATCCATTGTCAAGAAAAGTTTATTTATAGTCACACATGTCTAGAAAAGCCTTATTACTCGGTTTAAATGCTTTTATAATCCCATTATTGAATTTATTTTGTATTTTTTTATATTTTTTGATAAAAATAGATTGTAATTTATTGTTTAGCTTGGAAAATGAGAAGCGAAAGCCATCCATTGTCAAGAAAAGTTCATTTATAGTCACTTATGCCTAGAAAAGCCTTATTACTTGCTTTAAATGCTTTTATAATCCCATAATTGAATTTATTTTGAATTTTTTTTAGATTTTTTGATTAAAACATATTGTAATGGATTGTTTGGCTTGGGAAACGCGAAGCGAAAGTCATCCATTGATAAGAAAAGTTCATTTATAATCACTAATGCCTACGAAAGCTTAATTACTCGCTTTAAATGCTTTTATAATCCCACAATTGAATTTATTTGGATTTTTTTTTACAGTTTTTTGATTAAAACATATTGTAATTGATTGTTTGCTTTGGAAAATGTGAAGCGAAAGCCATCCATTGTCAAGAAAAGTTCATTTATTGTCACTCCTGCCTAGAAAAGCCTTATTACTCGGTTTAAATGCTTTTATAATCCCATTATTGTATTTATTTTAAAGTTTTTTTACATTTTTTGATTAAAACATATTGTAATTGATTGTTTGCTTTGGAAAATGAGAAGCGAAAGCCAACCATTGTCAAGAAAAGTTCATTTATAGTCACTCATGCGTAGAAAAGCCTTATTACTCGGTTTAAATGCTTTTATAATCCCAATATTGAATTTATTTTGTATTTTTTTTATATTTTTTTATTAAAACAGATTGTAATTTATTGTTTGCCTTGGAAAATGAGAAGCGAAAGCCATCCATTGTCAAGAAAAGTTCATTTATAGTCACTCATGCCTAGAAAAGCCTTATTACTCGCTTTAAATGCTTTTATAATCCCTAATTGAATTTATTTTGAATTTTTTTTAAATTTTTTTGATTAAAACAGATTGTAATTGATTATTTACCTCAGAAAACGCGAAGCGAAAGCTATCCATTGTCGAGACAAGTTCATTTATAGTCACTTATGTCTAGAAAAGCCTTATTACTCGGTTTAAATGCTTTTATAATCCCATTATTGAATTTATTTTAATTTTTTTTTTTACATTTTTTGATTAAAACAGATTGTAATTGATTGTTTGCTTTGGAAATGCGAAGCGAAAGCCATCCATTGTCAAGAAAATTTCATTTATTATCACTCCTACCTAGAAAAGCCTTATTACTCGGTTTAAATGCTTTTATAATTCCACTATTGAATTTATTTTGTATTTTTTTTACATTTTTTGTTTAAAACAGATTCTAATTGATTGTTTGCGTCGGGAAACGGGAAGCAAAAGCCATCCATTGTCAAGAAAAGTTCATTTACAGTCACTCATGCCTACGAAAGCTTAATTACTCGCTTTAAATGCTTTTATAATCCCATAATTGAATTTATTTTAAATTTTTTTTACATTTTTTTTTGATTAAAATAGATTGTAATTGATTGTTTGCCTCAGAAAACGTGAAGCGAAACCCATCCATTGTCAAGAAAAGTTTATTTATAGTCACACATGTCTAGAAAAGCCTTATTACTCGGTTTAAATGCTTTTATAATCCCAATATTGAATTTATTTTGAATTTTTTTTATATTTTTTGATTAAAACATATTGTAATGGATTGTTTTCCTTGGGAAACGCGAAGCGAAAGTCATCCATTGAGAAGAAAAGTTCATTTATAATCACTAATGCCTACGAAAGCTTTATTACTCGCTTTAAATGCTTTTATAATCCAATAATTGAATTTAATTTGAATTTTTTTACATTGTTTCATTAAAACAGATTATAATTGATTGTTTGCCTCGAAAAACGTGAAGCAAAAGCCATCCATTGTCAAGAAAAGTTCATTTACAGTCACTCATACCTACGAAAGCTTAATTACTCGCTTTAAATGCTTTTATAATCCCATAATTGAATTTATTTTGAATTTTTTTACATTTTTTTGTTTAAAACAGATTGTAATTGATTGTTTGCTTTGGAAAATGTGAAGCGAAAGCCATCCATTGTCAAGAAAAGTTCATTTATTGTCACTCATGCCTAGAAAAGCCTTATTACTCGGTTTAAATGCTTTTATAATCCCATTATTGTATTTATTTTAAAGTTTTTTTACATTTTTTGAGTAAAACATATTGTAATTAACTGTTTGCTTCAGAAAACGTGAAGCGAAAGCCATCCATTGTCAAGAAAAGTTTATTTATAGTCACACATGTCTAGAAAAGCCTTATTACTCGGTTTAAATGCTTTAATAATCCCATTATTGAATTTATTTTGTATTTTTTTATATTTTTTGATAAAAATAGATTGTAATTTATTGTTTGCCTTGTAAAATGAGAAGCGAAAGCCATCCATTGTCAAGAAAAGTTCATTTATAGTCACTTATGCCTAGAAAAGCCTTATTACTTGCTTTAAATGCTTTTATAATCCCATAATTGAATTTATTTTGAATTTTTTTTACATTTTTTGATTAAAACATATTGTAATGGATTGTTTGGCTTGGGAAACGCGAAGCGAAAGTCATCCATTGATAAGAAAAGTTCATTTATAATCACTAATGCCTACGAAAGCTTAATTACTCGCTTTAAATGCTTTTATAATCCCACAATTGAATTTATTTTGATTTTTTTTTACATTTTTTTGATTAAAACATATTGTAATTGATTGTTTGCTTTGGAAAATGTGAAGCGAAAGCCATCCATTGTCAAGAAAAGTTCATTTATTGTCACTCCTGCCTAGAAAAGCCTAATTACTCGGTTTAAATGCTTTTATAATCCCATTATTGTATTTATTTTAAAGTTTTTTTACATTTTTTGATTAAAACAGATTGTAATTGATTGTTTGCTTTGGAAAATGAGAAGCGAAAGCCATCCATTGTCAAGAAAAGTTCATTTATAGTCACTCATGCCTAGAAAAGCCTTATTACTCGGTTTAAATGATTTTATAATCCCAATATTGAATTTATTTTGTATTTTTTTTATATTTTTTTATTAAAACAGATTGTAATTTATTGTTTGCCTTGGAAAATGAGAAGCGAAAAGCCATCCATTGTCAAGAAAAGTTCATTTATAGTCACTCATGCCTAGAAAAGCCTTATTACTCGCTTTAAATGCTTTTATAATCCCATAATTGAATTTATTTTGAATTTTTTTTACATTTTTTTGATTAAAACAGATTGTAATTGAATATTTACCTCAGAAAACGCGAAGCGAAAGCCATCCATTGTCGAGACAAGTTCATTTATAGTCACTTATGTCTAGAAAAGCCTTATTACTCGGTTTAAATGCTTTTATAATCCCATTATTAAATTTATTTTAATTTTTTTTTTACATTTTTTGATTAAAACAGGTTGTAATTGATTGTTTGCTTTGGAAATGCGAAGCGAAAGCCATCCATTGTCAAGAAAAGTTCATTTATTGTCACTCCTGCCTAGAAAAGCCTTATTACTCGGTTTAAATGCTTTTATAATTCCACTATTGAATTTATTTTGTATTTTTTTTACATTTTTTGTTTAAAACAGATTCTAATTGATTGTTTGCGTCGGGAAACGGGGAGCGAAAGCCATCTTTTGACAAGAAAAGTTCATTTATAGTCACACATTTCTAGAAAAGCCTTATTACTCGGTTTAAATGCTTTTATAATCCCATTGTTGAATTTATTTTGTATTTTTTTTATATTTTTTGATAAAAATAGATTGTAATTTATTGTTTGCCTTGGACAATGAGAAGCGAAAGCCATCCATTGTCAAGAAAAGTTCATTTATTGTCACTCCTGCCTAGAAAAGCCTTATTACTCGGTTTAAATGCTTTTATAATCCCATTATTGTATTTATTTTAAAGTTTTTTTACATTTTTTGATTAAAACAGATTGTAATTAAATGTTTGCCTCAGAAAACGTGAAGCGAAAGCCATCCATTGTCAAGAAAAGTTTAGTTATAGTCACACATGTCTAGAAAACCCTTATTACTCGGTTTAAATGCTTTTATAATCCCATTATTGAATTTATTTTTTATTTTTTTATATTTTTTGATAAAAATAGATTGTTATTTATTGTTTGCCTTGGAAAATGAGAAGCGAAAGCCATCCATTGTCAAGAAAAGTTCATTTATAGTCACTTATGCCTAGAAAAGCCTTATTACTCGCTTTAAATGCTTTTATAATCCCATAATTGAATTTATTTTGAATTTTTTTTACATTTTTTGATTAAAACATATTGTAATGGATTGTTTGGCTTGGGAAACGCGAAGCGAAAGTCACCCATTGATAAGAAAAGTTCATTTATAATCACTAATGCCTACGAAAGCTTTATTACTCGCTTTAAATGCTTTTATAATCCAATAATTGAATATAATTTGAATTTTTTTACATTGTTTGATTAAAACAGATTGTAATTGATTGTTTGCCTCGGAAAACGTGAAGCAAAAGCCATCCATTGTCAAAAAAAGTTCATTTACAGTCACTCATGCCTACGAAAGCTTAATTACTCGCTTTAAATGCTTTTATAATCCCATAATTGAATTTATTTTCAATTTTTTTTACATTTTTTTTATTAAAATAGATTGTAGTTGATTGTTTGCCTCAGAAAACGTGAAGTGAAACCCATCCATTGTCAAGAAAAGTTTATTTATAGTCACACATGTCTAGAAAAGCCTTATTACTCGGTTTAAATGCTTTTATAATCCCATTATTGAATTTATTTTGTATTTTTTTATATTTTTTGATAAAAATAGATTGTAATTTATTGTTTACCTTGGAAAATGAGAAGCGAAAGCCATCCATTGTCAAGAAAAGTTCATTTATAGTCACTTATGCCTAGAAAAGCCTTATTACTTGCTTTAAATGCTTTTATAATCCCATAATTGAATTTATTTTGAATTTTTTTTACATTTTTTGATTAAAACATATTGTAATGGATTGTTTGGCTTGGGAAACGCGAAGCGAAAGTCATCCATTGATAAGAAAAGTTCATTTATAATCACTAATGCCTACGAAAGCTTAATTACTCGCTTTAAATGCTTTTATAATCCCACAATTGAATTTATTTTGATTTTTTTTTACATTTTTTTGATTAAAACATATTATAATTGATTGTTTGCTTTGGAAAATGTGAAGCGAAAGCCATCCATTGTCAAGAAAAGTTCATTTATTGTCACTCCTGCCTAGAAAAACCTTATTACTCGGTTTAAATGCTTTTATAATCCCATTATTGTATTTGTTTTAAAGTTTTTTTACATTTTTTGATTAAAACAGATTGTAATTGATTGTTTGCTTTGGAAAATGAGAAGCGAAAGCCATCCATTGTCAAGAAAAGTTCATTTATAGTCACTCATGCCTAGAAAAGCCTTATTACTCGGTTTAAATGTTTTTATAATCCCAATATTGAATTTATTTTGTATTTTTTTTATATTTTTTTATTAAAACAGATTGTAATTTATTGTTTGCCTTGGAAAATGAGAAGCGAAAGCCATCCATTGTCAAGAAAAGTTCATTTATAGTCACTCATGCCTAGAAAAGCCTTATTACTCGCTTTAAATACTTTTATAATCCCATAATTGAATTTATTTTGAATTTTTTTTACATTTTTTTGATTAAAACAGATTGTAATTGATTATTTACCTCAGAAAACGCGAAGCGAAAGCCATCCACTGTCGAGACAAGTTCATTTATGGTCACTTATGTCTAGAAAAGCCTTATTACTCGGTTTAAATGCTTTTATAATCCCATTATTGAATTTATTTTAATTTTTTTTTTACATTTTTTGATTAAAACAGATTGTAATTGATTGTTTGCTTTGGAAATGCGAAGCGAAAGCCATCCATTGTCAAGAAAATTTCATTTATTATCACTCCTTCCTAGAAAAGCCTTATTACTCGGTTTAAATGCTTTTATAATTCCACTATTGAATTTATTTTGTATTTTTTTTACATTTTTTGTTTAAAACAGATTCTAATTGATTGTTTGCGTCGGGAAACGGGGAGCGAAAGCCATCTTTTGAGAAGAAAAGTTCATTTATAGTCACTCATACCTAGAAAAGCCTTATTACTCGGTTTAAATGATTTTATAATCCCATTATTGAATTTATTTTGAATTTTTTATATATTTTTTTATTAAAACAGATTATAATTGATTGTTTACCTCAAAAAACGCGAAGCGAAAGCCATCCATTGCCAAGAAAAGTTCATTTATAATCACTAATGCCTACGAAAGCTTTATTACTCGTTTTAAATGCTTTTATAATCCAATAATTGAATATAATTTGAATTTTTTTACATTGTTTGATTAAAACAGATTGTAATTGATTGTTTGCCTCGGAAAACGTGAAGCAAAAGCCATCCATTGTCAAGAAAAGTTCATTTACAGTCACTCATGCCTACGAAAGCTTAATTACTCGCTTTAAATGCTTTTATAATCCCATAATTGAATTTATTTTAAATTTTTTTTACATTTTTTTTGATTAAAATAGATTGTAATTGATTGTTTGCCTCAGAAAACGTGAAGCGCAACCCATCCATTGTCAAGAAAAGTTTATTTATAGTCACACATGTATAGAAAAGCCTTATTACTCGGTTTAAATGCTTTTATAATCCCAATATTGAATTTATTTTGTATTTTTTTTTATATTTTTTGAATAAAACATATTGTAATTTATTGTTTGCCCTGGAAAATGAGAAGCGAAAGCCATCCATTGTCAAGAAAAGTTCATTTATAGTCACTCATGCCTAGAAAAGCCTTATTACTCGCTTTAAATGCTTTTATAATCCCATAATTGAATTTATTTTGAATTTTTTTTACATTTTTTTATTAAAACAGATTGTAATTGATTGTTTGCTTTCGAAAATGTGAAGCGAAAGCCATCGATTGTCAAGAAAAGTTCATTTATTGTCACTCATGCCTAGAAAAGCCTTATTACTAGGTTTAAATGCTTTTATAATCCCATTATTGTACTTATTTTAGAGTTTTTTTACATTTTTCTATTAAAACAAATTGTAATTAATTGTTTACCTCAGAAAACGTGAAGCGAAAGCCATCCATTGTCAAGAAAAGTTTATTTATAGTCACACATGTCTAGAAAAGCCTTATTACTCGGTTTAAATGCTTTTATAATCCCATTATTGAATTTATTTTGTATTTTTTTTATATTTTTTGATAAAAATAGATTGTAATTTATTGTTTGCCTTGGACAATGAGAAGCGAAAGCCATCCATTGTCAAGAAAAGTTCATTTATTGTCACTCCTGCCTAGAAAAGCCTTATTACTCGGTTTAAATGCTTTTATAATCCTATTATTGTATTTATTTTAAAGTTTTTTTACATTTTTTGATTAAAACAGATTGTAATTAAATGTTTGCCTTAGAAAACGTGAAGCGAAAGCAATCCATTGTCAAGAAAAGTTTATTTATAGTCACACATGTCTAGAAAACCCTTATTACTCGGTTTAAATACTTTTATAATCCCATTATTGAATTTATTTTTTATTTTTTTATATTTTTTGATAAAAATAGATTGTAATTTATTGTTTGCCTTGGAAAATGAGAAGCGAAAGCCATCCATTGTCAAGAAAAGTTCATTTATAGTCACTTATGCCTAGAAAAGCCTTATTACTCGCTTTAAATGCTTTTATAATCCCATAATTGAATTTATGTTGAATTTTTTTTACATTTTTTGATTAAAACATATTGTAATGGATTGTTTGGCTTGGGAAACGCGAAGCGAAAGTCACCCATTGATAAGAAAAGTTCATTTATAATCACTAATGCCTACGAAAGCTTTATTACTCGCTTTAAATGCTTTTATAATCCAATAATTGAATATAATTTGAATTTTTTTACATTGTTTGATTAAAACAGATTGTAATTGATTGTTTGCCTCGGAAAACGTGAAGCAAAAGCCATCCATTGTCAAAAAAAGTTCATTTACAGTCACTCATGCCTACGAAAGCTTAATTACTCGCTTTAAATGCTTTTATAATCCCATAATTGAATTTATTTTCAATTTTTTTTACATTTTTTTATTAAAATAGATTGTAGTTGATTGTTTGCCTCAGAAAAAGTGAAGTGAAACCCATTCATTGTCAAGAAAAGTTTATTTATAGTCACACATGTCTAGAAAAGCCTTATTACTCGGTTTAAATGCTTTTATAATCCCATTATTGAATTTATTTTGTATTTTTTTATATTTTTTGATAAAAATAGATTGTAATTTATTGTTTACCTTGGAAAATGAGAAGCGAAAGCCATCCATTGTCAACAAAAGTTCATTTATAGTCACTTATGCCTAGAAAAGCCTTATTACTTGCTTTAAATGCTTTTATAATCCCATAATTGAATTTATTTTGAATTTTTTTTACATTTTTTGATTAAAACATATTGTAATGGATTGTTTGGCTTGGGAAACGCGAAGCGAAAGTCATCCATTGATAAGAAAAGTTCATTTATAATCACTAATGCCTACGAAAGCTTAATTACTCGCTTTAAATGCTTTTATAATCCCACAATTGAATTTATTTTGATTTTTTTTTACATTTTTTTGATTAAAACATATTGTAATTGATTGTTTGCTTTGGAAAATGTGAAGCGAAAGCCATCCATTGTCAAGAAAAGTTCATTTATTGTCACTCCTGCCTAGAAAAGCCTTATTACTCGGTTTAAATGCTTTTATAATCCCATTATTGTATTTGTTTTAAAGTTTTTTTACATTTTTTGATTAAAACAGATTGTAATTGATTGTTTGCTTTGGAAAATGAGAAATGAAAGCCATCCATTGTCAAGAAAAGTTCATTTATAGTCACTCATGCCTAGAAAAGCCTTATTACTCGGTTTAAATGCTTTTATAATCCCAATATTGAATTTATTTTGTATTTTTTTTATATTTTTTTATTAAAACAGATTGTAATTTATTGTTTGCCTTGGAAAATGAGAAGCGAAAGCCATCCATTGTCAAGAAAAGTTCATTTATAGTCACTCATGCCTAGAAAAGCCTTATTACTCGCTTTAAATGCTTTTATAATCCCATAATTGAATTTATTTTGAATTTTTTTTACATTTTTTTGATTAAAACAGATTGTAATTGATTATTTACCTCAGAAAACGCAAAGCGAAAGCCATCCATTGTCGAGACAAGTTCATTTATAGTCACTTATGTCTAGAAAAGCCTTATTACTCGGTTTAAATGCTTTTATAATCCCATTATTGAATTTATTTTAATTTTTTTTTTACATTTTTTGATTAAAACAGATTGTAATTGATTGTTTGCTTTGGAAATGCGAAGCGAAAGCCATCCATTGTCAAGAAAATTTCATTTATTATCACTCCTGCCTAGAAAAGCCTTATTGCTCGGTTTAAATGCTTTTATAATTCCACTATTGAATTTATTTTGTATTTTTTTTACATTTTTTGTTTAAAACAGATTCTAATTGATTGTTTGCGTCGGGAAACGGAGAGCGAAAGCCATCTTTTGACAAGAAAAGTTCATTTATAGTCACTCATACCTAGAAAAGCCTTATTACTCGGTTTAAATGCTTTTATAATCCCATTATTGAATTTATTTTGAATTTTTTATATATTTTTTTATTAAAACAGATTATAATTGATTGTTTACCTCAAAAAACGCGAAGCGAAAGCCATCCATTGCCAAGAAAAGTTCATTTATAATCACTAATGCCTACGAAAGCTTTATTACTCGCTTTAAATGCTTTTATAATCCAATAATTGAATATAATTTGAATTTTTTTACATTGTTTGATTAAAACAGATTGTAATTGATTGTTTGCCTCGGAAAACGTGAAGCAAAAGCCATCCATTGTCAAGAAAAGTTCATTTACAGTCACTCATGCCTACGAAAGCTTAATTACTCGCTTTAAATGCTTTTATAATCCCATAATTGAATTTATTTTGAATTTTTTTTACATTTTTTTTTTATTAAAATAGATTGTAATTGATTGTTTGCCTCAGAAAACGTGAAGCGAAACCCATCCATTGTCAAGAAAAGTTTATTTATAGTCACACATGTATAGAAAAGCCTTATTACTCGGTTTAAATGCTTTTATAATCCCAATATTGAATTTATTTTGTATTTTTTTTTATATTTTTTGAATAAAACATATTGTAATTTATTGTTTGCCCTGGAAAATGAGAAGCGAAAGCCATCCATTGTCAAGAAAAGTTCATTTATAGTCACTCATGCCTAGAAAAGCCTTATTACTCGCTTTAAATGCTTTTATAATCCCATAATTGAATTTATTTTGAATTTTTTTTACATTTTTTTATTAAAACAGATTGTAATTGATTGTTTGCTTTCGAAAATGTGAAGCGAAAGCCATCGATTGTCAAGAAAAGTTCATTTATTGTCACTCATGCCTAGAAAAGCCTTATTACTAGGTTTAAATGCTTTTATAATCCCATTATTGTACTTATTTTAGAGTTTTTTTACATTTTTTGATTAAAACAAATTGTAATTAATTGTTTACCTCAGAAAACGTGAAGCGAAAGCCATCCATTGTCAAGAAAAGTTTATTTATAGTCACACATGTCTAGAAAAGCCTTATTACTCAGTTTAAATGCTTTTATAATCCCATTATTGAATTTATTTTGTATTTTTTTTATATTTTTTGATAAAAATAGATTGTAATTTATTGTTTGCCTTGGACAATGAGAAGCGAAAGCCATCCATTGTCAAGAAAAGTTCATTTATTGTCACTCCTGCCTAGAAAAGCCTTATTACTCGGTTTAAATGCTTTTATAATCCCATTATTGTATTTATTTTAAAGTTTTTTTACATTTTTTGATTAAAACAGATTGTAATTAAATGTTTGCCTCAGAAAACGTGAAGCGAAAGCAATCCATTGTCAAGAAAAGTTTATTTATAGTCACACATGTCTAGAAAACCCTTATTACTCGGTCTAAATGCTTTTATAATCCCATTATTGAATTTATTTTTTATTTTTTTATATTTTTTGATAAAAATAGATTGTAATTTATTGTTTGCCTTGGAAAATGAGAAGCGAAAGCCATCCATTGTCAAGAAAAGTTCATTTATAGTCACTTATGCCTAGAAAAGCCTTATTACTCGCTTTAAATGCTTTTATAATCCCATAATTGAATTTATTTTGAATTTTTTTTACATTTTTTGATTAAAACATATTGTAATGGATTGTTTGGCTGGGGAAACGCGAAGCGAAAGTCACCCATTGATAAGAAAAGTTCATTTATAATCACTAATGCCTACGAAAGCTTTATTACTCGCTTTAAATGCTTTTATAATCCAATAATTGAATATAATTTGAATTTTTTTACATTGTTTGATTAAAACAGATTGTAATTGATTGTTTGCCTCAGAAAACGTGAAGCAAAAGCCATCCATTGTCAAAAAAAGTTCATTTACAGTCACTCATGCCTACGAAAGCTTAATTACTCGCTTTAAATGCTTTTATAATCCCATAATTGAATTTATTTTCAATTTTTTTTACATTTTTTTTATTAAAATAGATTGTAGTTGATTGTTTGCCTCAGAAAACGTGAAGTGAAACCCATCCATTGTCAAGAAAAGTTTATTTATAGTCACACATGTCTAGAAAAGCCCTATTACTCGGTTTAAATGCTTTTATAATCCCATTATTGAATTTATTTTGTATTTTTTTATATTTTTTGATAAAAATAGATTGTAATTTATTGTTTACCTTGGAAAATGAGAAGCGAAAGCCATCCATTGTCAAGAAAAGTTCATTTATAGTCACTTATGCCTAGAAAAGCCTTATTACTTGCTTTAAATGCTTTTATAATCCCATAATTGAATTTATTTTGAATTTTTTTTACATTTTTTGATTAAAACATATTGTAATGGATTGTTTGGCTTGGGAAACGCGAAGCGAAAGTCATCCATTGATAAGAAAAGTTCATTTATAATCACTAATGCCTACGAAAGCTTAATTACTCGCTTTAAATGCTTTTATAATCCCACAATTGAATTTATTTTGATTTTTTTTTACATTTTTTTGATTAAAACATATTGTAATTGATTGTTTGCTTTGGAAAATGTGAAGCGAAAGCCATCCATTGTCAAGAAAAGTTCATTTATTGTCACTCATGCCTAGAAAAGCCTTATTACTCGCTTTAAATCCTTTTATAATCCCATAATTGAAATTATTTTAAATTTTTTTACATTTTTTGATTAAAACATACTATAATGGATTGTTTGCCTTGGGATACGCGAAGCGAAAGTCATCCATTGAGAAGAAAAGTTCATTTATAATCACTAATGCCTACGAAAGCTTTATTACTCGCTTTAAATGCTCTTATAATCCAATAATTGAATTTAATTTGAATTTTTTTACATTGTTTGATTAAAACAGATTGTAATTGATTATTTGCCTCGAAAAACGTGAAGCGAAAGCCATCCATTGTTAAGAAAAGTTCATTTACAGTCACTCATACCTACGAAAGCTTAATTACTCGCTTTAAATGCTTTTATAATCCCATAATTGAATTTATTTTGAATTTTTTTACATTGTTTGATTAAAACAGATTGTAATTGATTTTTTGCCTCGAAAAACGTGAAGCAAAAGCCATCCATTGTCAAGAAAAGTTCATTTACAGTCACTCATACCTACGAAAGCTTAATTACTCGCTTTAAATGCTTTTATAATCCCATAATCGAATTTATTTTGATTTTTTTTAAATTTTTTTGATTAAAACAGATTGTAAGTGATTGTTTGCTTTGGAATATGTGAAGCGAAAGCCATCCATTGTCAAGAAAAGTTCATTTATTGTCACTCCTGCCTAGAAAAGCCTTATTACTCGGTTTAAATGCTTTTACAATCCCATTATTGTATTTATTTTAAAGTTTTTTTACATTTTTTGATTAAAACAGATTGTAATTAATTGTTTGCCTCAGAAAACGTGAAGCGAAAGCCATCCATTGTCAAGAAAAGTTTATTTATAGTCACACATGTCTAGAAAAACTTTATTACTCGGTTTAAATGCTTTTATAATCCCGTTATTGAATTTATTTTATATTTTTTGATAAAAATATATTGTAATTTATTGTTTGCCTTGGAAAATGAGAAGCGAAAGCCATCCATTGTCAAGAAAAGTTCATTTATAGTCACTTATGCCTAGAAAAGCCTTATTACTCGCTTTAAATGCTTTTATAATCCCATAATTGAATTTATTTTGAATTTTTTTTACATCTTTTGATTAAAACATATAGTAATGGATTGTTTGGCTTGGGAAACGCGAAGCGAAAGTCATCCATTGATAAGAAAAGTTCATTTATAATCACTAATGCCTACGAAAGCTTTATTACTCGCTTTAAATGCTTTTATAATCCAATAATTGAATATAATTTGAATTTTTTTACATTGTTTGATTAAAACAGATTGTAATTGATTGTTTGCCTCGGAAAACGTGAAGCAAAAGCCATCCATTGTCAAGAAAAGTTCCTTTACAGTCACTCATGCCTACGACAGCTTAATTACTCGCTTTAAATGCTTTTATAATCCCATAATTGAATTTATTTTGAATTTTATTTTACATTTTTTTTGATTAAAATAGATTGTAATTGATTGTTTGCCTCAGAAAACGTGAAGCGAAACCCATCCATTGTCAAGAAAAGTTTATTTATAGTCACACATGTCTAGAAAAGCCTTATTACTCGGTTTAAATGCTTTTATAATCCCAATATTAAATTTATTTTGTATTTTTTTATATTTTTTGAATAAAACATATTGTAATTTATTGTTTGCCCTGGAAAATGAGAAGCGAAAGGCATCCATTGTCAAGAAAAGTTCATTTATAGTCACTTATGCCTAGAAAAGCCTTATTACTCGCTTTAAATGCTTTTATAATCCCATAATTGAATTTATTTTGAATTTTTTTTACATTTTTTGATTAAAACATACTGTAATGGATTGTTTGCCTTGGGAAACGCGAAGCGAAAGTCATCCATTGAGAAGAAAAGTTCATTTATAATCACTAATGCCTACGAAAGCTTTATTACTCGCTTTAAATGCTTTTATAATCCAATAATTGAATTTAATTTGAATTTTTTTACATTGTTTGATTAAAACAGATTGTAATTGATTGTTTGCCTCGAAAAACGTGAAGCAAAAGCCATCCATTGTCAAGAAAAGTTCATTTACAGTCACTCATACCTACGAAAGCTTAATTACTCGCTTTAAATGCTTTTATAATCCCATAATTGAATTTATTTTGAATGTTTTTTACATTTTTTTGATTAAAACAGATTGTAATTGATTGTTTGCTTTGGAATATGTGAAGCGAAAGCCATCCATTGTCAAGAAAAGTTCATTTATTGTCACTCCTGCCTAGAAAAGCCTTTTTACTCAGTTTAAATGCTTTTATAATCCCATTATTGTATTTATTTTAAAGTTTTTTTACATTTTTTTATTAAAACAGATTGTAATTGATTGTTTGCTTTTAAAAATGAGAAGCGAAAGCCATCCATTGTCAAGAAAAGTTCATTTATAGTCACTCATGCCTAGAAAAGCCTTATTACTCGCTTTAAATACTTTTATAATCCCATAATTGAATTTATTTTGAATTTTTATTACAATTTTTGATTAAAACATACTGTAATGGATTGTTTGCCTTAGGAAACGCGAAGCGAAAGTCATCCATTGAGAAGAAAAGTTCATTTATAATCACTAATGCCTACGAAAGCTTTATTACTCGCTTTAAATGCTTTTATAATTCAATAATTGAATTTAATTTGATTTTTTTTACATTTTTTTGATTTAAACAGATTGTAATTGATTGTTTGCTTTGGAATATGTGAAGCGAAAGCCATCCATTGTCAAGAAAAGTTCATTTATTGTCACTCCTGCCTAGAAAAGCCTTATTACTCGGTTTAAATGCTTTTATAATCCCATTATTGTATTTATTTTAAAGTTTTTTTACATTTTTTGATTAAAACAGATTGTAATTAGATGTTTGCCTCAGAAAACGTGAAGCGAAAGCAATCCATTGTCAGGAAAAGTTTATTTATAGTCACACATGTCTAGAAAAACCTTATTACTCGGTTTAAATGCTTTTATAATCCCGTTATTGAATTTATTTTATATTTTTTGAAAAAAATAGATTGTAATTTATTGTTTGCCTTGGAAAATGAGAAGCGAAAGCCATCCATTGTCAAGAAAAGTTCATTTATAGTCACTTATGCCTAGAAAAGCCTTATTACTCGCTTTAAATGCTTTTATAATCCGATAATTGAATTTATTTTGATTTTTTTTACATTTTTTTGATTTAAACAGATTGTAATTGATTGTTTGCTTTGGAATATGTGAAGCGAAAGCCATCCATTGTCAAGAAAAGTTCATTTATTGTCACTCCTGCCTAGAAAAGCCTTATTACTCGGTTTAAATGCTTTTATAATCCCATTATTGTATTTATTTTAAAGTTTTTTTACATTTTTTGATTAAAACAGATTGTAATTAGATGTTTGCCTCGGAAAACGTGAAGCGAAAGCAATCCATTGTCAGGAAAAGTTTATTTATAGTCACACATGTCTAGAAAAACCTTATTACTCGGTTTAAATGCTTTTATAATCCCGTTATTGAATTTATTTTATATTTTTTGAAAAAAATAGATTGTAATTTATTGTTTGCCTTGGAAAATGAGAAGCGAAAGCCATCCATTGTCAAGAAAAGTTCATTTATAGTCACTTATGCCTAGAAAAGCCTTATTACTCGCTTTAAATGCTTTTATAATCCCATAATTGAATTTATTTTGAATTTTTTTTACATCTTTTGATTAAAACATATAGTAATGGATTGTTTGGCTTGGGAAACGCGAAGCGAAAGTCATCCATTGATAAGAAAAGTTCATTTATAATCACTAATGCCTACGAAAGCTTTATTACTCGCTTTAAATGCTTTTATAATCCAATAATTGAATATAATTTGAATTTTTTTACATTGTTTGATTAAAACAGATTGTAATTGATTGTTTGCCTCGGAAAACGTGAAGCAAAAGCCATCCATTGTCAAGAAAAGTTCATTTACAGTCACTCATGCCTACGAAAGCTTAATTACTCGCTTTAAATGCTTTTATAATCCCATAATTGAATTTATTTTGAATTTTTTTTACATTTTTTTTGATTAAAATAGATTGTAATTGATTGTTTGCCTCAGAAAACGTGAAGCGAAACCCATCCATTGTCAAGAAAAGTTTATTTATAGTCACACATGTCTAGAAAAGCCTTATTACTCGGTTTAAATGCTTTTATAATCCCAATATTGAATTTATTTTGTATTTTTTTATATTTTTTGAATAAAACATATTGTAATTTATTGTTTGCCCTGGAAAATGAGAAGCGAAAGGCATCCATTGTCAAGAAAAGTTCATTTATAGTCACTCATGCTTAGAAAAGCCTTATTACTCGCTTTAAATGCTTTTATAATCCCATAATTGAATTTATTTTGATTTTTTTTTACATTTTTTGATTAAAACATACTGTAATGGATTGTTTGCCTTGGGAAACACGAAGCGAAAGTCATCCATTGAGAAGAAAAGTTCATTTATAATCACTAATGCCTACGAAAGCTTTATTACTCGCTTTAAATGCTTTTATAATCCAATAATTGAATTTAATTTGAATTTTTTTACATTGTTTGATTAAAACAGATTGTAATTGATTGTTTGCCTCGAAAAACGTGAAGCAAAAGCCATCCATTGTCAAGAAAAGTTCATTTACAGTCACTCATACCTACGAAAGCTTAATTACTCGCTTTAAATGCTTTTATAATCCCATAATTGAATTTATTTTGAATTTTTTTTACATTTTTTTGATTAAAACAGATTGTAATTGATTGTTTGCTTTGGAATATGTGAAGCGAAAGCCATCCATTGTCAAGAAAAGTTCATTTATTGTCACTCCGGCCTAGAAAAGCCTTATTACTCGGTTTAAATGCTTTTATAATCCCATTATTGTATTTATTTTAAAGTTTTTTTACATTTTTTGATTAAAACAGATTGTAATTGATTGTTTGCTTTGAAAAATGAGAAGCGAAAGCCATCCATTGTCAAGAAAAGTTCATTTATAGTCACTCATGCCTAGAAAAGCCTTATTACTCGGTTTAAATGCTTTTATAATCCCATTATTGAATTTATTTTAATTTTTTTTACATTTTTTGATTAAAACAGATTGTAATTGATTGTTTGCTTTGGAAAATGCGAAGCGAAAGCCATCCATTGTCAAGAAAAGTTCATTTATTGTCACTCCTGCCTAGAAAAGCCTTATTACTCGGTTTAAATGCTTTTATAATTCCACTTTTGAATTTATTTTGTATTTTTTTTTACATTTTTTGTTTAAAACAGATTCTAATTGATTGTTTGCGTCGGGAAACGGGGAGCGAAAGCCATCCATTGCCAAGAAAAGTTCATTTATAATCACTCATGTCTAGAAAAGCCTTATTACTTGGTTTAAATGCTTTTATAATCCCATTATTGAATTTATTTTGAATTTTTTTTACATTTTTTGATTAAAACATATTGTAATTTATTGTTTGCCTTGGAAAACGCGAAGCGAAAGCCATCCATTGTCAAAACAAGTTTATTTGTAGTCACTCACACCTAGAAAAGCCTTATTGCTCGCTTTAAATGCTTTTATAATCTCATAATTGAATTTACTTTGAATTTTTGTTACATTTTTTGAGTAAAACATATTGTAATTGATTGTTTACCTCGGGAAACGCGAAGCAAAAGTCATCCATTGACAAGAAAAGTTCATTTATAATCACTGATGCCTATGAAAGCTTTGTTACTCGCTTTAAATGCTTTTATAATCCCATAATTGAATTTAATTTGAATTTTTTATATTTTTTAATTTAAACAAAATGTAATTGATTGTTTGCCTCCTGAAACTTGGAGCGAAAGCCATCCATTGTCAAGAAAAGTTGATTTATAGTCACTCATGTCTAGAAAAGCCTTATTACTCGGTTTAAATGCTTTTATAATCCAATTATTGAAATTATTTAGAATTTTTTGTACATTTTTTGATTCAAACATATTGTAATTTATTGTTTGCGTTGGAAAATGCAAAGCGAAAGCCATCCATTGTCAAGAAAAGTTCATTTATAGTCATTGATGCCTAGAAAAGCCTTATTAGTCGCTTTAAATGCTTTTATAATCCCATAATTGAACTTAATTTGAATTTTTTTTACATTTTTTGATTAAAACATATTGTAATGGATTCTTTACCTCGGTAAACGCGAAGCAAAAGTCATCCATTCACAAGAAAAGTTAATTTATAATCACTAATGCCTACGAAAGTTTTATTACTCGATTTAAATGCTTTTATAATCCAATAATTGAATTTAATTTGAATTTTTTTACATTTTTTGATTAAAACAGATTGTAATTGATTGTCTGCCTCGGAAAACGTGAATCAAAAGCCATCCATTGTCAAGAAAAGTTCATTTATAGTCACTCATGCCTAGAAAAGCCTTATTACTAGCTTTAAATGCTTTTATAATCCCATAATTGAATTTATTTTGAATTTTTATTACATTTTTTGATTAAAACATACTGTAATTGATTGTTTGCCTTAGGAAACGCGAAGCGAAAGTCATCCATTGAGAAGAAAAGTTCATTTATAATCACTAATGCCTACGAAAGCTTTATTACTCACTTTAAATGCTTTTATAATTCAATAATTGAATTTAATTTGAATTTTTTTACATTGTTTGATTAAAACAGATTGTAATTGATTGTTTGCCTCGAAAAACGTGAAGCAAAAGCCATCCATTGTCAAGAAAAGTTTATTTACAGTCACTCATACCTACGAAAGCTTTATTACTCGCTTTAAATGCTTTTATAATTGAATAATTGAATTTAATTTGAATTTTTTTACATTGTTTGATTAAAACAGATTGTAATTGATTGTCTGCCTCAGAAAACGTGAATCAAAAGCCATCCATTGTCAAGAAAAGTTTATTTATAGTCACACATGTCTAGAAAAGCCTTATTACTCGGTTTAAATGCTTTTATAATCCCATTATTGAATTTATTTTGTATTTTTTTTATATTTTTTGGTAAAAATAGATTGTAATTTATTGTTTGCCTTGGAAAATGAGAAGCGAAAGCCATCCATTGTCAAGAAAAGTTCATTTATAGTCACTTATGCCTAGAAAAGCCTTATTACTCGCTTTAAATGCTTTTATAATCCCATAATTGAATTTATTTTGAATTTTTTTACATTTTTTGATTAAAACATATTGTAATGGATTGTTTGGCTTGGGAAACGCGAAGCGAAAGTCACCCATTGATAAGAAAAGTTCATTTATAATCACTAATGCCTACGAAAGCTTTATTACTCGCTTTAAATGCTTTTATAATCCAATAATTGAATATAATTTGAATTTTTTTACATTTTTTGATTAAAACAGATTGTAATTGATTGTTTGCCTCGGAAAACGTGAAGCAAAAGCCATCCATTGTCAAGAAAAGTTCATTTACAGTCACTCATGCCTACGAAAGCTTAATTACTCGCTTTAAATGCTTTTATAGTCCCATAATTGAATTTATTTTCAATTTTTTTTACATTTTTTTTGATTAAAATAGATTGTAGTTGATTGTTTGCCTCAGAAAACGAGAAGTGAAACCCATCCATTGTCAAGAAAAGTTTATTTATAGTCACACATGTCTAGAAAAGCCTTATTACTCGGTTTAAATGCTTTTATAATCCCAATATTGAATTTATTTTGTATTTTTTTTTATATTTTTTGAATAAAACATATTGTAATTTATTATTTGCCCTGGAAAATGGGAAGCGAAAGGCATCCATTGTCAAGAAAAGTTCATTTATAGTCACTCATGCCTAGAAAAGCCTTATTACTCGCTTTAAATGCTTTTATAATCCCATAATTGAATTTATTTTGAATTTTTTTTACATTTTTTGATTAAAACATACTGTAATGGATTGTTTGCCTTGGGAAACGCGAAGCGAAAGTCATCCATTGAGAAGAAAAGTTCATTTATAATCACTAATGCCTACGAAAGCTTTATTACTCGCTTTAAATGCTTTTATAATCCAATAATTGAATTTAATTTAAATTTTTTTACATTGTTTGATTAAAACAGATTGTAATTGATTGTTTGCCTCGAAAAACGTGAAGCAAAAGCCATCCATTGTCAAGAAAAGTTTATTTACAGTCACTCATACCTACGAAAGCTTTATTACTCGCTTTAAATGCTTTTATAATTGAATAATTGAATTTAATTTGAATTTTTTTACATTGTTTGATTAAAACAGATTGTAATTGATTGTCTGCCTCGGAAAACGTGAATCAAAAGCCATCCATTGTCAAGAAAAGTTTATTTATAGTCACACATGTCTAGAAAAGCCTTATTACTCGGTTTAAATGCTTTTATAATCCCATTATTGAATTTATTTTGTATTTTTTTTATATTTTTTGGTAAAAATAGATTGTAATTTATTGTTTGCCTTGGAAAATGAGAAGCGAAAGCCATCCATTGTCAAGAAAAGTTCATTTATAGTCACTTATGCCTAGAAAAGCCTTATTACTCGCTTTAAATGCTTTTATAATCCCATAATTGAATTTATTTTGAATTTTTTTACATTTTTTGATTAAAACATATTGTAATGGATTGTTTGGCTTGGGAAACGCGAAGCGAAAGTCACCCATTGATAAGAAAAGTTCATTTATAATCACTAATGCCTACGAAAGCTTTATTACTCGCTTTAAATGCTTTTATAATCCAATAATTGAATATAATTTGAATTTTTTTACATTTTTTGATTAAAACAGATTGTAATTGATTGTTTGCCTCGGAAAACGTGAAGCAAAAGCCATCCATTGTCAAGAAAAGTTCATTTACAGTCACTCATGCCTACGAAAGCTTAATTACTCGCTTTAAATGCTTTTATAGTCCCATAATTGAATTTATTTTCAATTTTTTTTACATTTTTTTTGATTAAAATAGATTGTAGTTGATTGTTTGCCTCAGAAAACGTGAAGTGAAACCCATCCATTGTCAAGAAAAGTTTATTTATAGTCACACATGTCTAGAAAAGCCTTATTACTCGGTTTAAATGCTTTTATAATCCCAATATTGAATTTATTTTGTATTTTTTTTTATATTTTTTGAATAAAACATATTGTAATTTATTATTTGCCCTGGAAAATGGGAAGCGAAAGGCATCCATTGTCAAGAAAAGTTCATTTATAGTCACTCATGCCTAGAAAAGCCTTATTACTCGCTTTAAATGCTTTTATAATCCCATAATTGAATTTATTTTGAATTTTTTTTACATTTTTTGATTAAAACATACTGTAATGGATTGTTTGCCTTGGGAAACGCGAAGCGAAAGTCATCCATTGAGAAGAAAAGTTCATTTATAATCACTAATGCCTACGAAAGCTTTATTACTCGCTTTAAATGCTTTTATAATCCAATAATTGAATTTAATTTAAATTTTTTTACATTGTTTGATTAAAACAGATTGTAATTGATTGTTTGCCTCGAAAAACGTGAAGCAAAAGCCATCCATTGTCAAGAAAAGTTTATTTACAGTCACTCATACCTACGAAAGCTTTATTACTCGCTTTAAATGCTTTTATAATTGAATAATTGAATTTAATTTGAATTTTTTTACATTGTTTGATTAAAACAGATTGTAATTGATTGTCTGCCTCGGAAAACGTGAATCAAAAGCCATCCATTGTCAAGAAAAGTTTATTTATAGTCACACATGTCTAGAAAAGCCTTATTACTCGGTTTAAATGCTTTTATAATCCCATTATTGAATTTATTTTGTATTTTTTTTATATTTTTTGGTAAAAATAGATTGTAATTTATTGTTTGCCTTGGAAAATGAGAAGCGAAAGCCATCCATTGTCAAGAAAAGTTCATTTATAGTCACTTATGCCTAGAAAAGCCTTATTACTCGCTTTAAATGCTTTTATAATCCCATAATTGAATTTATTTTGAATTTTTTTACATTTTTTGATTAAAACATATTGTAATGGATTGTTTGGCTTGGGAAACGCGAAGCGAAAGTCACCCATTGATAAGAAAAGTTCATTTATAATCACTAATGCCTACGAAAGCTTTATTACTCGCTTTAAATGCTTTTATAATCCAATAATTGAATATAATTTGAATTTTTTTACATTTTTTGATTAAAACAGATTGTAATTGATTGTTTGCCTCGGAAAACGTGAAGCAAAAGCCATCCATTGTCAAGAAAAGTTCATTTACAGTCACTCATGCCTACGAAAGCTTAATTACTCGCTTTAAATGCTTTTATAGTCCCATAATTGAATTTATTTTCAATTTTTTTTACATTTTTTTTGATTAAAATAGATTGTAGTTGATTGTTTGCCTCAGAAAACGTGAAGTGAAACCCATCCATTGTCAAGAAAAGTTTATTTATAGTCACACATGTCTAGAAAAGCCTTATTACTCGGTTTAAATGCTTTTATAATCTCAATATTGAATTTATTTTGTATTTTTTTTATATTTTTTGAATAAAACATATTGTAATTTATTATTTGCCCTGGAAAATGGGAAGCGAAAGGCATCCATTGTCAAGAAAAGTTCATTTATAGTCACTCATGCCTAGAAAAGCCTTATTACTCGCTTTAAATGCTTTTATAATCCCATAATTGAATTTATTTTGAATTTTTTTTACATTTTTTGATTAAAACATACTGTAATGGATTGTTTGCCTTGGGAAACGCGAAGCGAAAGTCATCCATTGAGAAGAAAAGTTCATTTATAATCACTAATGCCTACGAAAGCTTTATTACTCGCTTTAAATGCTTTTATAATCCAATAATTGAATTTAATTTGAATTTTTTTACATTGTTTGATTAAAACAGATTGTAATTGATTGTTTGCCTCGAAAAACGTGAAGCAAAAGCCATCCATTGTCAAGAAAAGTTCATTTACAGTCACTCATGCCTGCGAAAGCTTAATTACTCGCTTTAAATGCTTTTATAATCCCATAATTGAATTTATTTTGATTTTTTTACATTTTTTTGATTAAAACATATTGTAATGGATTGTTTGCCTTGGGAAACACGAAGCGAAAGTCATCCATTGAGAAGAAAAGTTCATTTATAATCACTAATGCCTACGAAAGCTTTATTACTCGCTTTAAATGCTTTTATAATCCAATAATTGAATTTAATTTGAATTTTTTTACATTGTTTGATTAAAACAGATTGTAATTGATTGTTTGCCTCGAAAAACGTGAAGCAAAAGCCATCCATTGTCAAGAAAAGTTCATTTACAGTCACTCATACCTACGAAAGCTTAATTACTCGCTTTAAATGCTTTTATAATCTCATAATTGAATTTATTTTGAATTGTTTTTACATTTTTTTGATTAAAACAGATATTAATTGATTGTTTGCTTTGGAATATGTGAAGCGAAAGCCATCCATTGTCAAGAAAAGTTCATTTATTGTCACTCCTGCCTAGACAAGCCTTATTACTCGGTTTAAATGCTTTTATAATCCCATTATTGTATTTATTTTAAAGTTTTTTTACATTTTTTGATTAAAACAGATTGTAATTGATTGTTTGCTTTGAAAAATGAGAAGCGAAAGCCATCCATTGTCAAGAAAAGTTCATTTATAGTCACTCATGCCTAGAAAAGCCTTATTACTCGGTTTAAATGCTTTTATAATCCCATTATTGAATTTATTTTAAATTTTTTTTACATTTTTTGATTAAAACAGATTGTAATTGATTGTTTGCTTTGGAAAATGCGAAGCGAAAGCCATCCATTGTCAAGAAAAGTTCATTTATTGTCACTCCTGCCTAGAAAAGCCTTATTACTCGGTTTAAATGCTTTTATAATTCCACTATTGAATTTATTTTGTATTTTTTTTACATTTTTTGTTTAAAACAGATTCTAATTGATTGTTTGCGTCGGGAAACGGGGAGCGAAAGCCATCCATTGCCAAGAAAAGTTCATTTATAATCACTCATGTCTAGAAAAGCCTTATTACTTGGTTTAAATGCTTTTATAATCCCATTATTGAATTTATTTTGAATTTTTTTTACATTTTTTGATTAAAACATATTGTAATTTATTGTTTGCCTTGGAAAACGCGAAGCGAAAGCCATCCATTGTCAAAAAAAGTTTATTTGTAGTCACTCACACCTAGAAAAGCCTTATTGCTCGCTTTAAATGCTTTTATAATCTCTTAATTGAATTTACTTTGAATTTTTGTTACATTTTTTGAGTAAAACATATTGTAATTGATTGTTTACCTCGGGAAACGCGAAGCGAAAGTCATCCATTGACAAGAAAAGTTCATTTATAGTCACACATGTCTAGAAAAGCCTTATTACTCGGTTTAAATGCTTTTATAATCCCAATATTGAATTTATTTTGTATTTTTTTTATATTTTTTGAATAAAACATATTGTAATTTATTGTTTGCCCTGGAAAATGGGAAGCGAAACCCATCCATTGTCAAGAAAAGTTTATTTATAGTCACACATGTCTAGAAAAGCCTTATTACTCGGTTTAAATGCTTTTATAATCCCAATATTGAATTTATTTTGTATTTTTTTTATATTTTTTGAATAAAACATATTGTAATTTATTGTTTGCCCTGGAAAATGGGAAGCGAAACCCATCCATTGTCAAGAAAAGTTTATTTATAGTCACACATGTCTAGAAAAGCCTTATTACTCGGTTTAAATGCTTTTATAATCCCAATATTGAATTTATTTTGTATTTTTTTTATATTTTTTGAATAAAACATATTGTAATTTATTGTTTGCCCTGGAAAATGAGAAGCGAAAGGCATCCATTGTCAAGAAAAGTTCATTTATAGTCACTCATGCCTAGAAAAGCCTTATTACTAGCTTTAAATGCTTTTATAATCCCATAATTGAATTTATTTTGAATTTTTATTACATTTTTTGATTAAAACATACTGTAATGGATTGTTTGCCTTAGGAAACGCGAAGCGAAAGTCATCCATTGAGAAGAAAAGTTCATTTATAATCACTAATGCCTACGAAAGCTTTATTACTCGCTTTAAATGCTTTTATAATCCAATAATTGAATTTAATTTGAATTTTTTTACATTGTTTGATTAAAACAGATTGTAATTGATTGTTTGCCTCGAAAAACGTGAAGCAAAAGCCATCCATTGTCAAGAAAAGTTCATTTACAGTCACTCATGCCTGCGAAAGCTTAATTACTCGCTTTAAATGCTTTTATAATCCCATAATTGAATTTATTTTGATTTTTTTTACATTTTTTTGATTAAAACATATTGTAATGGATTGTTTGCCTTGGGAAACACGAAGCGAAAGTCATCCATTGAGAAGAAAAGTTCATTTATAATCACTAATGCCTACGAAAGCTTTATTACTCGCTTTAAATGCTTTTATAATCCAATAATTGAATTTAATTTGAATTTTTTTACATTGTTTGATTAAAACAGATTGTAATTGATTGTTTGCCTCGAAAAACGTGAAGCAAAAGCCATCCATTGTCAAGAAAAGTTCATTTACAGTCACTCATACCTACGAAAGCTTAATTACTCGCTTTAAATGCTTTTATAATCTCATAATTGAATTTATTTTGAATTGTTTTTACATTTTTTTGATTAAAACAGATATTAATTGATTGTTTGCTTTGGAATATGTGAAGCGAAAGCCATCCATTGTCAAGAAAAGTTCATTTATTGTCACTCCTGCCTAGACAAGCCTTATTACTCGGTTTAAATGCTTTTATAATCCCATTATTGTATTTATTTTAAAGTTTTTTTACATTTTTTGATTAAAACAGATTGTAATTGATTGTTTGCTTTGAAAAATGAGAAGCGAAAGCCATCCATTGTCAAGAAAAGTTCATTTATAGTCACTCATGCCTAGAAAAGCCTTATTACTCGGTTTAAATGCTTTTATAATCCCATTATTGAATTTATTTTAAATTTTTTTTACATTTTTTGATTAAAACAGATTGTAATTGATTGTTTGCTTTGGAAAATGCGAAGCGAAAGCCATCCATTGTCAAGAAAAGTTCATTTATTGTCACTCCTGCCTAGAAAAGCCTTATTACTCGGTTTAAATGCTTTTATAATTCCACTATTGAATTTATTTTGTATTTTTTTTACATTTTTTGTTTAAAACAGATTCTAATTGATTGTTTGCGTCGGGAAACGGGGAGCGAAAGCCATCCATTGCCAAGAAAAGTTCATTTATAATCACTCATGTCTAGAAAAGCCTTATTACTTGGTTTAAATGCTTTTATAATCCCATTATTGAATTTATTTTGAATTTTTTTTACATTTTTTGATTAAAACATATTGTAATTTATTGTTTGCCTTGGAAAACGCGAAGCGAAAGCCATCCATTGTCAAAAAAAGTTTATTTGTAGTCACTCACACCTAGAAAAGCCTTATTGCTCGCTTTAAATGCTTTTATAATCTCTTAATTGAATTTACTTTGAATTTTTGTTACATTTTTTGAGTAAAACATATTGTAATTGATTGTTTACCTCGGGAAACGCGAAGCGAAAGTCATCCATTGACAAGAAAAGTTCATTTATAGTCACACATGTCTAGAAAAGCCTTATTACTCGGTTTAAATGCTTTTATAATCCCAATATTGAATTTATTTTGTATTTTTTTTATATTTTTTGAATAAAACATATTGTAATTTATTGTTTGCCCTGGAAAATGGGAAGCGAAACCCATCCATTGTCAAGAAAAGTTTATTTATAGTCACACATGTCTAGAAAAGCCTTATTACTCGGTTTAAATGCTTTTATAATCCCAATATTGAATTTATTTTGTATTTTTTTTATATTTTTTGAATAAAACATATTGTAATTTATTGTTTGCCCTGGAAAATGGGAAGCGAAACCCATCCATTGTCAAGAAAAGTTTATTTATAGTCACACATGTCTAGAAAAGCCTTATTACTCGGTTTAAATGCTTTTATAATCCCAATATTGAATTTATTTTGTATTTTTTTTATATTTTTTGAATAAAACATATTGTAATTTATTGTTTGCCCTGGAAAATGAGAAGCGAAAGGCATCCATTGTCAAGAAAAGTTCATTTATAGTCACTCATGCCTAGAAAAGCCTTATTACTAGCTTTAAATGCTTTTATAATCCCATAATTGAATTTATTTTGAATTTTTATTACATTTTTTGATTAAAACATACTGTAATGGATTGTTTGCCTTAGGAAACGCGAAGCGAAAGTCATCCATTGAGAAGAAAAGTTCATTTATAATCACTAATGCCTACGAAAGCTTTATTACTCGCTTTAAATGCTTTTATAATCCAATAATTGAATTTAATTTGAATTTTTTTACATTGTTTGATTAAAACAGATTGTAATTGATTGTTTGCCTCGAAAAACGTGAAGCAAAAGCCATCCATTGTCAAGAAAAGTTCATTTACAGTCACTCATGCCTGCGAAAGCTTAATTACTCGCTTTAAATGCTTTTATAATCCCATAATTGAATTTATTTTGATTTTTTTTACATTTTTTTGATTAAAACATATTGTAATGGATTGTTTGCCTTGGGAAACACGAAGCGAAAGTCATCCATTGAGAAGAAAAGTTCATTTATAATCACTAATGCCTACGAAAGCTTTATTACTCGCTTTAAATGCTTTTATAATCCAATAATTGAATTTAATTTGAATTTTTTTACATTGTTTGATTAAAACAGATTGTAATTGATTGTTTGCCTCGAAAAACGTGAAGCAAAAGCCATCCATTGTCAAGAAAAGTTCATTTACAGTCACTCATACCTACGAAAGCTTAATTACTCGCTTTAAATGCTTTTATAATCTCATAATTGAATTTATTTTGAATTGTTTTTACATTTTTTTGATTAAAACAGATATTAATTGATTGTTTGCTTTGGAATATGTGAAGCGAAAGCCATCCATTGTCAAGAAAAGTTCATTTATTGTCACTCCTGCCTAGACAAGCCTTATTACTCGGTTTAAATGCTTTTATAATCCCATTATTGTATTTATTTTAAAGTTTTTTTACATTTTTTGATTAAAACAGATTGTAATTGATTGTTTGCTTTGAAAAATGAGAAGCGAAAGCCATCCATTGTCAAGAAAAGTTCATTTATAGTCACTCATGCCTAGAAAAGCCTTATTACTCGGTTTAAATGCTTTTATAATCCCATTATTGAATTTATTTTAAATTTTTTTTACATTTTTTGATTAAAACAGATTGTAATTGATTGTTTGCTTTGGAAAATGCGAAGCGAAAGCCATCCATTGTCAAGAAAAGTTCATTTATTGTCACTCCTGCCTAGAAAAGCCTTATTACTCGGTTTAAATGCTTTTATAATTCCACTATTGAATTTATTTTGTATTTTTTTTACATTTTTTGTTTAAAACAGATTCTAATTGATTGTTTGCGTCGGGAAACGGGGAGCGAAAGCCATCCATTGCCAAGAAAAGTTCATTTATAATCACTCATGTCTAGAAAAGCCTTATTACTTGGTTTAAATGCTTTTATAATCCCATTATTGAATTTATTTTGAATTTTTTTTACATTTTTTGATTAAAACATATTGTAATTTATTGTTTGCCTTGGAAAACGCGAAGCGAAAGCCATCCATTGTCAAAAAAAGTTTATTTGTAGTCACTCACACCTAGAAAAGCCTTATTGCTCGCTTTAAATGCTTTTATAATCTCTTAATTGAATTTACTTTGAATTTTTGTTACATTTTTTGAGTAAAACATATTGTAATTGATTGTTTACCTCGGGAAACGCGAAGCGAAAGTCATCCATTGACAAGAAAAGTTCATTTATAGTCACACATGTCTAGAAAAGCCTTATTACTCGGTTTAAATGCTTTTATAATCCCAATATTGAATTTATTTTGTATTTTTTTTATATTTTTTGAATAAAACATATTGTAATTTATTGTTTGCCCTGGAAAATGGGAAGCGAAACCCATCCATTGTCAAGAAAAGTTTATTTATAGTCACACATGTCTAGAAAAGCCTTATTACTCGGTTTAAATGCTTTTATAATCCCAATATTGAATTTATTTTGTATTTTTTTTATATTTTTTGAATAAAACATATTGTAATTTATTGTTTGCCCTGGAAAATGGGAAGCGAAACCCATCCATTGTCAAGAAAAGTTTATTTATAGTCACACATGTCTAGAAAAGCCTTATTACTCGGTTTAAATGCTTTTATAATCCCAATATTGAATTTATTTTGTATTTTTTTTATATTTTTTGAATAAAACATATTGTAATTTATTGTTTGCCCTGGAAAATGAGAAGCGAAAGGCATCCATTGTCAAGAAAAGTTCATTTATAGTCACTCATGCCTAGAAAAGCCTTATTACTAGCTTTAAATGCTTTTATAATCCCATAATTGAATTTATTTTGAATTTTTATTACATTTTTTGATTAAAACATACTGTAATGGATTGTTTGCCTTAGGAAACGCGAAGCGAAAGTCATCCATTGTGAAGAAAAGTTCATTTATAATCACTAATGCCTACGAAAGCTTTATTACTCGCTTTAAATGCTTTTATAATCCAATAATTGAATTTAATTTGAATTTTTTTACATTGTTTGATTAAAACAGATTGTAATTGATTGTTTGCCTCGAAAAACGTGAAGCAAAAGCCATCCATTGTCAAGAAAAGTTCATTTACAGTCACTCATGCCTGCGAAAGCTTAATTACTCGCTTTAAATGCTTTTATAATCCCATAATTGAATTTATTTTGATTTTTTTTACATTTTTTTGATTAAAACATATTGTAATGGATTGTTTGCCTTGGGAAACACGAAGCGAAAGTCATCCATTGAGAAGAAAAGTTCATTTATAATCACTAATGCCTACGAAAGCTTTATTACTCGCTTTAAATGCTTTTATAATCCAATAATTGAATTTAATTTGAATTTTTTTACATTGTTTGATTAAAACAGATTGTAATTGATTGTTTGCCTCGAAAAACGTGAAGCAAAAGCCATCCATTGTCAAGAAAAGTTCATTTACAGTCACTCATACCTACGAAAGCTTAATTACTCGCTTTAAATGCTTTTATAATCTCATAATTGAATTTATTTTGAATTTTTTTTACATTTTTTTGATTAAAACAGATATTAATTGATTGTTTGCTTTGGAATATGTGAAGCGAAAGCCATCCATTGTCAAGAAAAGTTCATTTATTGTCACTCCTGCCTAGACAAGCCTTATTACTCGGTTTAAATGCTTTTATAATCCCATTATTGTATTTATTTTAAAGTTTTTTTACATTTTTTGATTAAAACAGATTGTAATTGATTGTTTGCTTTGAAAAATGAGAAGCGAAAGCCATCCATTGTCAAGAAAAGTTCATTTATAGTCACTCATGCCTAGAAAAGCCTTATTACTCGGTTTAAATGCTTTTATAATCCCATTATTGAATTTATTTTAAATTTTTTTTACATTTTTTGATTAAAACAGATTGTAATTGATTGTTTGCTTTGGAAAATGCGAAGCGAAAGCCATCCATTGTCAAGAAAAGTTCATTTATTGTCACTCCTGCCTAGAAAAGCCTTATTACTCGGTTTAAATGCTTTTATAATTCCACTATTGAATTTATTTTGTATTTTTTTTACATTTTTTGTTTAAAACAGATTCTAATTGATTGTTTGCGACGGGAAACGGGGAGCGAAAGCCATCCATTGCCAAGAAAAGTTCATTTATAATCACTCATGTCTAGAAAAGCCTTATTACTTGGTTTAAATGCTTTTATAATCCCATTATTGAATTTATTTTGAATTTTTTTTACATTTTTTGATTAAAACAGATTGTAATTGATTGTTTGCTTTGGAAAATGCGAAGCGAAAGCCATCCATTGTCAAGAAAAGTTCATTTATTGTCACTCCTGCCTAGAAAAGCCTTATTACTCGGTTTAAATGCTTTTATAATTCCACTATTGAATTTATTTTGTATTTTTTTTACATTTTTTGTTTAAAACAGATTCTAATTTATTGTTTGCCTTGGAAAACGCGAAGCGAAAGCCATCCATTGTCAAAAAAAGTTTATTTGTAGTCACTCACACCTAGAAAAGCCTTATTGCTCGCTTTAAATGCTTTTATTATCTCATAATTGAATTTACTTTGAATTTTTGTTACATTTTTTGAGTAAAACATATTGTAATTGATTGTTTACCTCGGGAAACGCGAAGCGAAAGTCATCCATTGACAAGAAAAGTTCATTTATAATCACTGATGCCTATGAAAGCTTTGTTACTCGGTTTAAATGCTTTTATAATCCAATTATTGAAATTATTTAGAATTTTTTGTACATTTTTTGATTCAAACATATTGTAATTTATTGTTTGCGTTGGAAAATGCAAAGCGAAAGCCATATTAGTCGCTTTAAATGCTTTTATAATCCCATAATTGAACTTAATTTGAATTTTTTTTACATTTTTTTATTAAAACATATTGTAATGGATTCTTTACCTCGGTAAACGCGAAGCAAAAGTCATCCATTCACAAGAAAAGTTAATTTATAATCACTAATGCCTACGAAAGTTTTATTACTCGATTTAAATGCTTTTATAATCCAATAATTGAATTTAATTTGAATTTTTTTATATTTTTTGATTAAAACAGATTGTAATTGATTGTCTGCCTCGGAAAACGTGAATCAAAAGCCATCCATTGTCAAGAAAAGTTCATTTATAGTCACTCATGTCTAGAAAAGCCTTATTACTCGGTTTAAATGCTTTTATAATCCCATTATTGAATTTATTTTGTATTTTTTTTATATTTTTTGACTAAAACAGATTGCAATTTATTGTTTGCCTTGGAAAATGAGGAGCGAAAGCCATCCATTGTCAAGAAAAGTTCATTTATAGTCACTTATGCCTAGAAAAGCCTTATTACTCACTTTAAATGCTTTTATAATCCCATAATTGAACTTATTTTGAATTTTTTTTATATTTTTTGATTAAAACATATTGTAATGGATTGTTTGGCTTGGGAAAAGCGAAGCGAAAGTCATCCATTGATAGAAAAGTTCATTTATAATCACTAACGCCTACGAAAGCTTTATTACTCGCTTTAAATGCTTTTATAATCGAATAATTGAATTTAATTTGAATTTTTTTACATTGTTTGATTAAACCAGATTGTAATTGATTGTTTGCCTCGAAAAACGTGAAGCAAAAGCCATCCATTGTCAATAAAAGTTCATTTACAGTCACTCATGCCTACGAAAGCTTAATTACTCGCTTTAAATGCTTTTATAATCCCATAATTGAATTTATTTTGAATTTTTTTTACATTTTTTTGATTAAAACAGATTGTAATTGATTGTTTGCCTCAGAAAATGTGAAGCGAAACCCATCCATTGTCAATAAAAGTTTATTTATAGTCACACCTGTCTAGAAAAGCCTTATTACTCGGTTTAAATGCTTTTATAGTCCCAATATTGAATTTATTTTGTATTTTTTTTATATTTCTTGAATAAAACATATTGTAATTTATTGTTTGCACTGGAAAATGAGAAGCGAAAGCCATCCATTGTCAAGAAAAGTTCATTTATAGTCACTCATGCCTAGAAAAGCCTTATTACTCGCTTTAAATGCTTTTATAATCCCATAATTGAATTTATTTTGAATTTTTTTTACATTTATTGATTAAAACAGATTGTAATTGATTGTTTGCTTTGGAAAATGTGAAGCGAAAGCCATCTATTGTCAAGAAAAGTTCATTTATTGTCACTCCTGCCTAGAAAAGCCTTATTACTCGGTTTAAATGCTTTTATAATCCCATTATTGTATTTATTTTAAAGTTTTTTTACATTTTTTGATTAAAACAGATTGTAAGTGATTGTTTGCTTTGGAACATGAGAAGCGAAAGCCATCCATTGTCAAGAAAAGTTCATTTATAGTCACTCATGCCTAGAAAAGCCTTATTACTCGGTTTAAATGCTTTTATAATCCCAATATTGAATTTATTTTGTATTTTTTTTATATTATTTTATTAAAACAGATTGTAATTTATTGTTTGCCTTGGAAAATGAGAAGCGAAAGCCATCCATTGTCAAGAAAAGTTCATTTATAGTCACTCATGCCTAGAAAAGCCTTATTACTCGCTTTAAATGCTTTTATAATCTCGTAATTGAATTTATTTTGAATTTTTTTTACATGTTTTTGATTAAAACAGATTGTAATTGATTATTTACCTCAGAAAACGCGAAGCGAAAGCCATCCATTGTCGAGAGAAGTTCATTTATAGTCACTCATGTCTAGAAAAGCCTTATTACTCGGTTTAAATGCTTTTATAATCCCATTATTGAATTTATTTTAATTTTTTTTTACATTTTTTGATTAAAACAAATTGTAATTGATTGTTTGCTTTGGAAAATGCGAAGCGAAAGCCATCCATTGTCAAGAAAAGTTCATTTATTGTCACTTCTGCCTAGAAAACCCTTATTACTCGGTTTAAATGCTTTTATAATTCCACTATTGAATTTATTTTGTATTTTTTTTACATTTTTTGTTTAAAACAGATTCTAATTGATTGTTTGCGTCGGGAAACGGGGAGCGAAAGCCATCTTTTGACAAGAAAAGTTCATTTATAGTCACTCATACCAAGAAAAGCCTTATTACTCGGTTTAAATGCTTTTATAATCCCATTATTGAATTTATTTTGAATTTTTTATATATTTTTTTATTAAAACAGATTATAATTGATTGTTTACCTCAAAAAACGCGAAGCGAAAGCCATCCATTGCCAAGAAAAGTTCATTTATAATCACTAATGCCTACGAAAGCTTTATTACTCGTTTTAAATGCTTTTATAATCCAATAATTGAATATAATTTGAATTTTTTTACATTGTTTGATTAAAACAGATTGTAATTGATTGTTTGCCTCGGAAAACGTGAAGCAAAAGCCATCCATTGTCGAGAAACGTTCATTTACAGTCACTCATGCCTACGAAAGCTTAATTACTCGCTTTAAATGCTTTTATAATCCCATAATTGAATTTATTTTCAATTTTTTTAACATTTTTTTTTATTAAAATAGATTGTAGTTGATTGTTTGCCTCAGAAAACGTGAAGTGAAACCCATCCATTGTCAAGAAAAGTTTATTTATAGTCACACATGTATAGAAAAGCCTTATTACTCGGTTTAAATGCTTTTATAATCCCAATATTGAATTTATTTTGTATTTTTTTTATATTTTTTCAATAAAACATATTGTAATTTATTATTTGCCCTGGAAACTGAGAAGTGAAAGGCATCCATTGTCAAGAAAAGTTCATTTATAGTCACTCATGCCTAGAAAAGCCTTATTACTCGGTTTAAATGCTTTTATAATCCCATTATTGAATTTATTTTAATTTTTTTTTTACATTTTTTGATTAAAACAAATTGTAATTGATTGTTTGCTTTGGAAAATGCGAAGCGAAAGCCATCCATTGTCAAGAAAAGTTCATTTATTGTCACTCTTGCCTAGAAAAGCCTTATTACTCGGTTTAAATGCTTTTATAATTCCACTATTGAATTTATTTTGTATTTTTTTTACATTTTTTGTTTAAAAGATATTATAATTGATTGTTTACCTCAAAAAACGCGAAGCGAAAGCCATCCATTGCCAAGAAAAGTTCATTTATAATCACTAATGCCTACGAAAGCTTTATTACTCGTTTTAAATGCTTTTATAATCCAATAATTGAATATAATTTGAATTTTTTTACATTGTTTGATTAAAACAGATTGTAATTGATTGTTTGCCTCGGAAAACGTGAAGCAAAAGCCATCCATTGTCAAGAAAAGTTCATTTACAGTCACTCATGCCTACAAAAGCTTAATTACTCGCTTTAAATGCTTTTATAATCCCATAATTGAATTTATTTTCAATTTTTTTTACATTTTTTTTATTAAAATAGATTGTAGTTGATTGTTTGCCTCAGAAAACGTGAAGTGAAACCCATCCATTGTGAAGAAAAGTTTATTTATGGTCACACATGTATAGAAAAGCCTTATTACTCGGTTTAAATGCTTTTATAATCCCAATATTGAATTTATTTTGTATTTTTTTTATATTTTTTGAATAAAACATATTGTAATTTATTATTTGCCCTGGAAAATGAGAAGCGAAAGGCATCCATTGTCAAGAAAAGTTCATTTATAGTCACTCATGCCTAGAAAAGCCTTATTACTCGCTTTAAATGCTTTTATAATCCCATAATTGAATTTATTTTGAATTTTTTTTACATTTTTTGATTAAAACATACTGTAATGGATTGTTTTCCTTGGGAAACGCGAAGCGAAAGTCATCCATTGAGAAGAAAAGTTCATTTATAATCACTAATGCCTACGAAAGCTTTATTACTCGCTTTAAATGCTTTTATAATCCAATAATTGAATTTAATTTGAATTTTTTTACATTGTTTGATTAAAACAGATTATAATTGATTGTTTGCCTCGAAAAACGTGAAGCAAAAGCCATCCATTGTCAAGAAAAGTTCATTTACAGTCACTCATACCTACGAAAACTTAATTACTCGCTTTAAATGCTTTTATAATCCCATAATTGAATTTATTTTGAATTTTTTTTACATTTTTTTGATTAAAACAGATTGTAATTGATTGTTTGCTTTGGAATATGTGAAGCGAAAGCCATCCATTGTCAAGAAAAGTTTATTTATTGTCACTCCTGCCTAGAAAAGCCTTATTACTCGGTTTAAATGCTTTTATAATCCCATTATTGTATTTATTTTAAAGTTTTTTTACATTTTTTGATGAAAACAGATTGTAATTAATTGTTTGCCTCAGAAAACGTGAAGCGAAAGCCATCCATTGTCAAGAAAAGTTTATTTATAGTCACACATGTCTAGAAAAGCCTTATTACTCGGTTTAAATGCTTTTATAATCCCATTATTGAATTTATTTTATATTTTTTTTTATATTTTTTGATAAAAATAGATTGTAATTTATTGTTTGCCTTGGAAAATGAGAAGCGAAAGCCATCCATTGTCAAGAAAAGTTCATTTATAGTCACTCATGCCTAGAAAAGCCTTATTACTCGGTTTAAATGCTTTTATAATCCCATTATTGAATTTATTTTGTATTTTTTTTATATTTTTTGAATAAAACATATTGTAATTTATTATTTGCCCTGGAAACTGAGAAGTGAAAGGCATCCATTGTCAAGAAAAGTTCATTTATAGTCACTCATGCCTAGAAAAGCCTTATTACTCGGTTTAAATGCTTTTATAATCCCATTATTGAATTTATTTTAATTTTTTTTTTACATTTTTTGATTAAAACATATTGTAATTGATTGTTTGCTTTGGAAAATGCGAAGCGAAAGCCATCCATTGTCAAGAAAAGTTCATTTATTGTCACTCTTGCCTAGAAAAGCCTTATTACTCGGTTTAAATGCTTTTATAATTCCACTATTGAATTTATTTTGTATTTTTTTTACATTTTTTGTTTAAAAGATATTATAATTGATTGTTTACCTCAAAAAACGTGAAGCGAAAGCCATCCATTGCCAAGAAAAGTTCATTTATAATCACTAATGCCTACGAAAGCTTTATTACTCGTTTTAAATGCTTTTGTAATCCAATAATTGAATATAATTTGAATTTTTTTACATTGTTTGATTAAAACAGATTGTAATTGATTGTTTGCCTCGAACAACGTGAAGCAAAAGCCATCCATTGTCAAGAAAAGTTCATTTACAGTCACTCATGCCTACGAAAGCTTAATTACTCGCTTTAAATGCTTTTATAATCCCATAATTGAATTTATTTTCAATTTTTTTAACATTTTTTTTTATTAAAATAGATTGTAGTTGATTGTTTGCCTCAGAAAACGTGAAGTGAAACCCATCCATTGTCAAGAAAAGTTTATTTATAGTCACACATGTATAGAAAAGCCTTATTACTCGGTTTAAATGCTTTTATAATCCCAATATTGAATTTATTTTGTATTTTTTTTATATTTTTTCAATAAAACATATTGTAATTTATTATTTGCTCTGGAAACTGAGAAGTGAAAGGCATCCATTGTCAAGAAAAGTTCATTTATAGTCACTCATGCCTAGAAAAGCCTTATTACTCGGTTTAAATGCTTTTATAATCCCATTATTGAATTTATTTTAATTTTTTTTTTTACATTTTTTGATTAAAACAGATTGTAATTGAATGTTTGCCTCAGAAAACGTGAAGCGAAAGCCATCCATTGTCAAGAAAAGTTTATTTATAGTCACACATGTCTAGAAAAGCCTTATTACTCGGTTTAAATGCTTTTATAATCCCAATATTGAATTTATTTTGTATTTTTTTTATATTTTTTGAATAAAACATATTGTAATTTATTATTTGCCCTGGAAACTGAGAAGTGAAAGGCATCCATTGTCAAGAAAAGTTCATTTATAGTCACTCATGCCTAGAAAAGCCTTATTACTCGGTTTAAATGCTTTTATAATCCCATTATTGAATTTATTTTAATTTTTTTTTACATTTTTTGATTAAAACAGATTGTAATTGATTGTTTGCTTTGGAAAATGCGAAGCGAAAGCCATCCATTGTCAAGAAAAGTTCATTTATTGTCACTCTTGCCTAGAAAAGCCTTATTACTCGGTTTAAATGCTTTTATAATTCCACTATTGAATTTATTTTGTATTTTTTTTACATTTTTTGTTTAAAAGATATTATAATTGATTGTTTACCTCAAAAAACGTGAAGCGAAAGCCATCCATTGCCAAGAAAAGTTCATTTATAATCACTAATGCCTACGAAAGCTTTATTACTCGTTTTAAATGCTTTTGTAATCCAATAATTGAATATAATTTGAATTTTTTTACATTGTTTGATTAAAACAGATTGTAATTGATTGTTTGCCTCGGAAAACGTGAAGCAAAAGCCATCCATTGTCAAGAAAAGTTCATTTATTGTCACTCTTGCCTAGAAAAGCCTTATTACTCGGTTTAAATGCTTTTATAATTCCACTATTGAATTTATTTTGTATTTTTTTTACATTTTTTGTTTAAAAGATATTATAATTGATTGTTTACCTCAAAAAACGCGAAGCGAAAGCCATCCATTGCCAAGAAAAGTTCATTTATAATCACTAATGCCTACGAAAGCTTTATTACTCGTTTTAAATGCTTTTATAATCCAATAATTGAATATAATTTGAATTTTTTTACATTTTTTGATTAAAACAGATTGTAATTGATTGTTTGCCTCGGAAAACGTGAAGCAAAAGCCATCCATTGTCGAGAAAAGTTCATTTACAGTCACTCATGCCTACGAAAGCTTAATTACTCGCTTTAAATGCTTTTATAATCCCATAATTGAATTTATTTTCAATTTTTTTACATTTTTTTTATTAAAATAGATTGTAGTTGATTGTTTGCCTCAGAAAACGTGAAGTGAAACCCATCCATTGTCAAGAAAAGTTTATTTATGGTCACACATGTATAGAAAAGCCTTATTACTCGGTTTAAATGCTTTTATAATCCCAATATTGAATTTATTTTGTATTTTTTTTATATTTTTTGAATAAAACATATTGTAATTTATTATTTGCCCTGGAAAATGAGAAGCGAAAGGCATCCATTGTCAAGAAAAGTTCATTTATAGTCACTCATGCCTAGAAAAGCCTTATTACTCGCTTTAAATGCTTTTATAATCCCATAATTGAATTTATTTTGAATTTTTTTTACATTTTTTGATTAAAACATACTGTAATGGATTGTTTTCCTTGGGAAACGCGAAGCGAAAGTCATCCATTGAGAAGAAAAGTTCATTTATGATCACTAATGCCTACGAAAGCTTTATTACTCGCTTTAAATGCTTTTATAATCCAATAATTGAATTTAATTTGAATTTTTTTACATTGTTTGATTAAAACAGATTGTAATTGATTGTTTGCATCGAAAAACGTGAAGTAAAAGCCATCCATTGTCAAGAAAAGTTCATTTACAGTCACTCATACCTACGAAAACTTAATTACTCGCTTTAAATGCTTTTATAATCCCATAATTGAATTTATTTTGAATTTTTTTTACATTTTTTTGATTAAAACAAATTGTAATTGATTGTTTGCTTTGGAATATGTGAAGCGAAAGCCATCCATTGTCAAGAAAAGTTCATTTATTGTCACTCCTGCCTAGAAAAGCCTTATTACTCGGTTTAAATGCTTTTATAATCCCATTATTGTATTTATTTTAAAGTTTTTTTACATTTTTTGATGAAAACAGATTGTAATTAATTGTTTGCCTCAGAAAACGTGAAGCGAAAGCCATCCATTGTCAAGAAAAGTTTATTTATAGTCACACATGTCTAGAAAAGCCTTATTACTCGGTTTAAATGCTTTTATAATCCCATTATTGAATTTATTTTATATTTTTTTTTATATTTTTTGATAAAAATAGATTGTAATTTATTGTTTGCCTTGGAAAATGAGAAGCGAAAGCCATCCATTGTCAAGAAAAGTTCATTTATAGTCACTCATGCCTAGAAAAGCCTTATTACTCGGTTTAAATGCTTTTATAATCCCATTATTGAATTTATTTTGTATTTTTTTTATATTTTTTGAATAAAACATATTGTAATTTATTATTTGCCCTGGAAACTGAGAAGTGAAAGGCATCCATTGTCAAGAAAAGTTCATTTATAGTCACTCATGCCTAGAAAAGCCTTATTACTCGGTTTAAATGCTTTTATAATCCCATTATTGAATTTATTTTAATTTTTTTTTTACATTTTTTGATTAAAACAGATTGTAATTGATTGTTTGCTTTGGAAAATGCGAAGCGAAAGCCATCCATTGTCAAGAAAAGTTCATTTATTGTCACTCTTGCCTAGAAAAGCCTTATTACTCGGTTTAAATGCTTTTATAATTCCACTATTGAATTTATTTTGTATTTTTTTTACATTTTTTGTTTAAAAGATATTATAATTGATTGTTTACCTCAAAAAACGTGAAGCGAAAGCCATCCATTGCCAAGAAAAGTTCATTTATAATCACTAATGCCTACGAAAGCTTTATTACTCGTTTTAAATGCTTTTGTAATCCAATAATTGAATATAATTTGAATTTTTTTACATTGTTTGATTAAAACAGATTGTAATTGATTGTTTGCCTCGAACAACGTGAAGCAAAAGCCATCCATTGTCAAGAAAAGTTCATTTACAGTCACTCATGCCTACGAAAGCTTAATTACTCGCTTTAAATGCTTTTATAATCCCATAATTGAATTTATTTTCAATTTTTTTAACATTTTTTTTTATTAAAATAGATTGTAGTTGATTGTTTGCCTCAGAAAACGTGAAGTGAAACCCATCCATTGTCAAGAAAAGTTCATTTATAGTCACACATGTATAGAAAAGCCATATTACTCGGTTTAAATGCTTTTATAATCCCAATATTGAATTTATTTTGTATTTTTTTTATATTTTTTCAATAAAACATATTGTAATTTATTATTTGCTCTGGAAACTGAGAAGTGAAAGGCATCCATTGTCAAGAAAAGTTCATTTATAGTCACTCATGCCTAGAAAAGCCTTATTACTCGGTTTAAATGCTTTTATAATCCCATTATTGAATTTATTTTAATTTTTTTTTTACATTTTTTGATTAAAACAGATTGTAATTGAATGTTTGCCTCAGAAAACGTGAAGCGAAAGCCATCCATTGTCAAGAAAAGTTTATTTATAGTCACACATGTCTAGAAAAGCCTTATTACTCGGTTTAAATGCTTTTATAATCCCAATATTGAATTTATTTTGTATTTTTTTTATATTTTTTGAATAAAACATATTGTAATTTATTATTTGCCCTGGAAACTGAGAAGTGAAAGGCATCCATTGTCAAGAAAAGTTCATTTATAGTCACTCATGCCTAGAAAAGCCTTATTACTCGGTTTAAATGCTTTTATAATCCCATTATTGAATTTATTTTAATTTTTTTTTTACATTTTTTGATTAAAACAGATTGTAATTGATTGTTTGCTTTGGAAAATGCGAAGCGAAAGCCATCCATTGTCAAGAAAAGTTCATTTATTGTCACTCCTGCCTAGAAAAGCCTTATTACTCGGTTTAAATGCTTTTATAATTCCACTATTGAATTTATTTTGTATTTTTTTTACATTTTTTGTTTAAAAGATATTATAATTGATTGTTTACCTCAAAAAACGTGAAGCGAAAGCCATCCATTGCCAAGAAAAGTTCATTTATAATCACTAATGCCTACGAAAGCTTTATTACTCGTTTTAAATGCTTTTGTAATCCAATAATTGAATATAATTTGAATTTTTTTACATTGTTTGATTAAAACAGATTGTAATTGATTGTTTGCCTCGGAAAACGTGAAGCAAAAGCCATCCATTGTCAAGAAAAGTTCATTTATTGTCACTCTTGCCTAGAAAAGCCTTATTACTCGGTTTAAATGCTTTTATAATTCCACTATTGAATTTATTTTGTATTTTTTTTACATTTTTTGTTTAAAAGATATTATAATTGATTGTTTACCTCAAAAAACGCGAAGCGAAAGCCATCCATTGCCAAGAAAAGTTCATTTATAATCACTAATGCCTACGAAAGCTTTATTACTCGTTTTAAATGCTTTTATAATCCAATAATTGAATATAATTTGAATTTTTTTACATTTTTTGATTAAAACAGATTGTAATTGATTGTTTGCCTCGGAAAACGTGAAGCAAAAGCCATCCATTGTCGAGAAAAGTTCATTTACAGTCACTCATGCCTACGAAAGCTTAATTACTCGCTTTAAATACTTTTATAATCCCATAATTGAATTTATTTTCAATTTTTTTTACATTTTTTTTATTAAAATAGATTGTAGTTGATTGTTTGCCTCAGAAAACGTGAAGTGAAACCCATCCATTGTCAAGAAAAGTTTATTTATGGTCACACATGTATAGAAAAGCCTTATTACTCGGTTTAAATGCTTTTATAATCCCAATATTGAATTTATTTTGTATTTTTTTTATATTTTTTGAATAAAACATATTGTAATTTATTATTTGCCCTGGAAAATGAGAAGCGAAAGGCATCCATTGTCAAGAAAAGTTCATTTATAGTCACTCATGCCTAGAAAAGCCTTATTACTCGCTTTAAATGCTTTTATAATCCCATAATTGAATTTATTTTGAATTTTTTTTACATTTTTTGATTAAAACATACTGTAATGGATTGTTTTCCTTGGGAAACGCGAAGCGAAAGTCATCCATTGAGAAGAAAAGTTCATTTATAATCACTAATGCCTACGAAAGCTTTATTACTCGCTTTAAATGCTTTTATAATCCAATAATTGAATTTAATTTGAATTTTTTTACATTGTTTGATTAAAACAGATTGTAATTGATTGTTTGCCTCGAAAAACGTGAAGCAAAAGCCATCCATTGTCAAGAAAAGTTCATTTACAGTCACTCATACCTACGAAAACTTAATTACTCGCTTTAAATGCTTTTATAATCCCATAATTGAATTTATTTTGAATTTTTTTTACATTTTTTTGATTAAAACAGATTGTAATTGATTGTTTGCTTTGGAATATGTGAAGCGAAAGCCATCCATTGTCAAGAAAAGTTCATTTATTGTCACTCCTGCCTAGAAAAGCCTTATTACTCGGTTTAAATGCTTTTATAATCCCATTATTGTATTTATTTTAAAGTTTTTTTACATTTTTTGATGAAAACAGATTGTAATTAATTGTTTGCCTCAGAAAACGTGAAGCGAAAGCCATCCATTGTCAAGAAAAGTTTATTTATAGTCACACATGTCTAGAAAAGCCTTATTACTCGGTTTAAATGCTTTTATAATCCCATTATTGAATTTATTTTATATTTTTTTTTATATTTTTTGATAAAAATAGATTGTAATTTATTGTTTGCCTTGGAAAATGAGAAGCGAAAGCCATCCATTGTCAAGAAAAGTTCATTTATAGTCACTCATGCCTAGAAAAGCCTTATTACTCGGTTTAAATGCTTTTATAATCCCATTATTGAATTTATTTTGTATTTTTTTTATATTTTTTGAATAAAACATATTGTAATTTATTATTTGCCCTGGAAACTGAGAAGTGAAAGGCATCCATTGTCAAGAAAAGTTCATTTATAGTCACTCATGCCTAGAAAAGCCTTATTACTCGGTTTAAATGCTTTTATAATCCCATTATTGAATTTATTTTAATTTTTTTTTTACATTTTTTGATTAAAACAGATTGTAATTGATTGTTTGCTTTGGAAAATGCGAAGCGAAAGCCATCCATTGTCAAGAAAAGTTCATTTATTGTCACTCCTGCCTAGAAAAGCCTTATTACTCGGTTTAAATGCTTTTATAATTCCACTATTGAATTTATTTTGTATTTTTTTTACATTTTTTGTTTAAAAGATATTATAATTGATTGTTTACCTCAAAAAACGTGAAGCGAAAGCCATCCATTGCCAAGAAAAGTTCATTTATAATCACTAATGCCTACGAAAGCTTTATTACTCGTTTTAAATGCTTTTGTAATCCAATAATTGAATATAATTTGAATTTTTTTACATTGTTTGATTAAAACAGATTGTAATTGATTGTTTGCCTCGAACAACGTGAAGCAAAAGCCATCCATTGTCAAGAAAAGTTCATTTACAGTCACTCATGCCTACGAAAGCTTAATTACTCGCTTTAAATGCTTTTATAATCCCATAATTGAATTTATTTTCAATTTTTTTAACATTTTTTTTTATTAAAATAGATTGTAGTTGATTGTTTGCCTCAGAAAACGTGAAGTGAAACCCATCCATTGTCAAGAAAAGTTCATTTATAGTCACACATGTATAGAAAAGCCTTATTACTCGGTTTAAATGCTTTTATAATCCCAATATTGAATTTATTTTGTATTTTTTTTTATATTTTTTGATAAAAATAGATTGTAATTTATTGTTTGCCTTGGAAAATGAGAAGCGAAAGCCATCCATTGTCAAGAAAAGTTCATTTATAGTCACTTATGCCTAGAAAAGCCTTATTACTCGCTTTAAATGCTTTTATAATCCCATAATTGAATTTATTTTGAATTTTTTTTACATTTTTTGATTAAAACATATTGTAATGGATTGTTTGGCTTGGGAAACGCAAAGCGAAAGTCATCCATTGATAAGAAAAGTTCATTTATAATCACTAATGCCTACGAAAGCTTTATTACTCGCTTTAAATGCTTTTATAATCCAATAATTGAATATAATTTGAATTTTTTTACATTGTTTGATTAAAACAGATTGTAATTGATTGTTTTACTCGAAAAACGTGAAGCAAAAGCCATCCATTGTCAAGAAAAGTTCATTTACAGTCACTCATGCCTACGAAAGCTTAATTACTCGCTTTAAATGCTTTTATAATCCCATAATTGAATTTATTTTGAATTTTTTTTACATTTTTTTTGATTAAAACATATTGTAATGGATTGTTTGCCTCAGAAAACGTGAAGCGAAAGCCATCCATTGTCAAGAAAAGTTTATTTATAGTCACACATGTCTAGAAAAGCCTTATTACTCGGTTTAAATGCTTTTATAATCCCATTATTGAATTTATTTTATATTTTTTTTTATATTTTTTGATAAAAATAGATTGTAATTTATTGTTTGCCTTGGAAAATGAGAAGCGAAAGCCATCCATTGTCAAGAAAAGTTCATTTATAGTCACTCATGCCTAGAAAAGCCTTATTACTCGGTTTAAATGCTTTTATAATCCCATTATTGAATTTATTTTGTATTTTTTTTATATTTTTTGAATAAAACATATTGTAATTTATTATTTGCCCTGGAAACTGAGAAGTGAAAGGCATCCATTGTCAAGAAAAGTTCATTTATAGTCACTCATGCCTAGAAAAGCCTTATTACTCGGTTTAAATGCTTTTATAATCCCATTATTGAATTTATTTTAATTTTTTTTTTACATTTTTTGATTAAAACAGATTGTAATTGATTGTTTGCTTTGGAAAATGCGAAGCGAAAGCCATCCATTGTCAAGAAAAGTTCATTTATTGTCACTCCTGCCTAGAAAAGCCTTATTACTCGGTTTAAATGCTTTTATAATTCCACTATTGAATTTATTTTGTATTTTTTTTACATTTTTTGTTTAAAAGATATTATAATTGATTGTTTACCTCAAAAAACGTGAAGCGAAAGCCATCCATTGCCAAGAAAAGTTCATTTATAATCACTAATGCCTACGAAAGCTTTATTACTCGTTTTAAATGCTTTTGTAATCCAATAATTGAATATAATTTGAATTTTTTTACATTGTTTGATTAAAACAGATTGTAATTGATTGTTTGCCTCGAACAACGTGAAGCAAAAGCCATCCATTGTCAAGAAAAGTTCATTTACAGTCACTCATGCCTACGAAAGCTTAATTACTCGCTTTAAATGCTTTTATAATCCCATAATTGAATTTATTTTCAATTTTTTTAACATTTTTTTTTATTAAAATAGATTGTAGTTGATTGTTTGCCTCAGAAAACGTGAAGTGAAACCCATCCATTGTCAAGAAAAGTTCATTTATAGTCACTCATGCCTAGAAAAGCCTTATTACTCGGTTTAAATGCTTTTATAATCCCATTATTGAATTTATTTTATATTTTTTTTTATATTTTTTGATAAAAATAGATTGTAATTTATTGTTTGCCTTGGAAAATGAGAAGCGAAAGCCATCCATTGTCAAGAAAAGTTCATTTATAGTCACTTATGCCTAGAAAAGCCTTATTACTCGCTTTAAATGCTTTTATAATCCCATAATTGAATTTATTTTGAATTTTTTTTACATTTTTTGATTAAAACATATTGTAATGGATTGTTTGGCTTGGGAAACGCAAAGCGAAAGTCATCCATTGATAAGAAAAGTTCATTTATAATCACTAATGCCTACGAAAGCTTTATTACTCGCTTTAAATGCTTTTATAATCCAATAATTGAATATAATTTGAATTTTTTTACATTGTTTGATTAAAACAGATTGTAATTGATTGTTTTCCTCGAAAAACGTGAAGCAAAAGCCATCCATTGTCAAGAAAAGTTCATTTACAGTCACTCATGCCTACGAAAGCTTAATTACTCGCTTTAAATGCTTTTATAATCCCATAATTGAATTTATTTTGAATTTTTTTTACATTTTTTTTGATTAAAACATATTGTAATGGATTGTTTGGCTCAGAAAACGTGAAGCGAAACCCATCCATTGTCAAGAAAAGTTTATTTATAGTCACACATGTCTTGAAAAGCCTTATTACTTGGTTTAAATGCTTTTATAATCCCAATATTGAATTTATTTTGTATTTTTTTTTATATTTTTTGAATAAAACATATTGTAATTTATTGTTTGCCCTGGAAAATGGGAAGCGAAACCCATCCATTGTCAAGAAAAGTTTATTTATAGTCACACATGTCTAGAAAAGCCTTATTACTCGGTTTAAATGCTTTTATAATCCCAATATTGAATTTATTTTGTATTTTTTTTATATTTTTTGAATAAAACATATTGTAATTTATTGTTTGCCCTGGAAAATGGGAAGCGAAAGGCATCCATTGTCAAGAAAAGTTCATTTATAGTCACTCATGCCTAGAAAAGCCTTATTACTAGCTTTAAATGCTTTTATAATCCCATAATTGAATTTATTTTGAATTTTTATTACATTTTTTGATTAAAACATATTGTAATGGATTGTTTGCCTTAGGAAACGCGAAGCGAAAGTCATCCATTGAGAAGAAAAGTTCATTTATAATCACTAATGCCTACGAAAGCTTTATTACTCGCTTTAAATGCTTTTATAATTCAATAATTGAATTTAATTTGAATTTTTTTACATTGTTTGATTAAAACAGATTGTAATTGATTGTTTGCCTCGAAAAACGTGAAGCAAAAGCCATCCATTGTCAAGAAAAGTTCATTTACAGTCACTCATACCTACGAAAGCTTAGTTACTCGCTTTAAATGCTTTTATAATCCCATAATTGAATTTATTTTGAATTTTTTTTTTACATTTTTTTGATTAAAACAGATTGTAATTGATTGTTTGCTTTGGAAAATGTGAAGCGAAAGCCATCCATTGTCAAGAAAAGTTCATTTGTTGTCACTCCTGCCTAGAAAAGCCTTATTAGTCGGGTTAAATGCTTTTATAATCCCATTATTGTATTTATTTTAAAGTTTTTTTACATTTTTTGATTAAAACAGATTGTAATTAAATGTTTGCCTCAGAAAACGTGAAGCGAAAGCCATCCATTGTCAAGAAAAGTTTATTTATAGTCACACATGTCTAGAAAAGCCTTATTACTCGGTTTAAATGCTTTTATAATCCCATTATTGAATTTATTTTGTATTTTTTTAATATTTTTTGATAAAAATAGATTGTAATTTATTGTTTGCCTTGGAAAATGAGAAGCGAAAGCCATCATTGTCAAGAAAAGTTCATTTATTGTCACTCCTGCCTAGAAAAGCCTTATTACTCGGTTTAAATGCTTTTATAATCCCAATATTGAATTTATTTTGTATTTTTTTTATATTTTTTTATTAAAACAGATTGTAATTTATTGTTTGCCTTGGAAAATGAGAAGCGAAAGCCATCCATTGTCAAGAAAAGTTCATTTATAGTCACTTATGCCTAGAAAAGCCTTATTACTCGCTTTAAATGCTTTTATAATCCCATAATTGAATTTATTTTGAATTTTTTTTACATTTTTTGATTAAAACATATTGTAATGGATTGTTTGGCTTGGGAAACGCGAAGCGAAAGTCACCCATTGATAAGAAAAGTTCATTTATAATCACTAATGCCTACGAAAGCTTTATTACTCGCTTTAAATGCTTTTATAATCCAATAATTGAGTATAATTTGAATTTTTTTACATTTTTTGATTAAAATAGATTGTAATTGATTGTTTGCCTCAGAAAACGTGAAGCAAAAGCCATCCATTGTCAAGAAAAGTTCATTTACAGTCACTCATGCCTACGAAAGCTTAATTACTCGCTTTAAATGCTTTTATAGTCCCATAATTGAATTTATTTTCAATTTTTTTTACATTTTTTTTGATTAAAATAGATTGTAGTTGATTGTTTGCCTTAGAAAACGTGAAGTGAAACCCATCCATTGTCAAGAAAAGTTTATTTATAGTCACACATGTCTAGAAAAGCCTTATTACTCGGTTTAAATGCTTTTATAATCCCAATATTGAATTTATTTTGTATTTTTTTTATATTTTTTGAATAAAACATATTGTAATTTATTATTTGCCCTGGAAAATGGGAAGCGAAAGGCATCCATTGTCAAGAAAAGTTCATTTATAGTCACTCATGCCTAGAAAAGCCTTATTACTTGCTTTAAATGCTTTTATAATCCCATAATTGAATTTATTTTGAATTTTTTTTACATTTTTTGATTAAAACATACTGTAATGGATTGTTTGCCTTGGGAAACGCGAAGCGAAAGTCATCCATTGAGAAGAAAAGTTCATCTATAATCACTAATGCCTACGAAAGCTTTATTACTCGCTTTAAATGCTTTTATAATCCAATAATTGAATTTAATTTGAATTTTTTTACATTGTTTGATTAAAACAGATTGTAATTGATTGTTTGCCTCGAAAAACGTGAAGCAAAAGCCTTCCATTGTCAAGAAAAGTTCATTTACAGTCACTCATGCCTACGAAAGCTTAATTACTCGCTTTAAATGCTTTTATAATCTCATAATTGAATTTACTTTGAATTTTTGTTACATTTTTTGAGTAAAACATATTGTAATTGATTGTTTACCTCGGGAAACGTGAAGCGAAAGTCATCCATTGACAAGAAAAGTTCATTTATAATCACTGATGCCTATGAAAGCTTTGTTACTCGCTTTAAATGCTTTTATAATCCCATAATTGAATTTAATTTGAATTTTTTATATTTTTTAATTAAAACAAAATGTAATTGATTGTTTGCCTCCTGAAACTTGGAGCGAAAGCCATCCATTGTCAAGAAAAGTTGATTTATAGTCACTCATGTCTAGAAAAGCCTTATTACTCGGTTTAAATGCTTTTATAATCCAATTATTGAAATTATTTAGAATTTTTTGTACATTTTTTGATTGAAACATATTGTAATTTATTGTTTGCGTTGGAAAATGCAAAGCGAAAGCCATCCATTGTCAAGAAAAGTTCATTTATAGTCATTGATGCCTAGAAAAGCCTTATTAGTCGCTTTAAATGCTTTTATAATCCCATAATTGAACTTAATTTGAATTTTTTTTACATTTTTTGATTAAAACATATTGTAATGGATTCTTTACCTCGGTAAACGCGAAGCAAAAGTCATCCATTCACAAGAAAAGTTAATTTATAATCACTAATGCCTACGAAAGTTTTATTACTCGATTTAAATGCTTTTATAATCCTATAATTGAATTTAATTTGAATTTTTTTACATTTTTTGATTAAAACAGATTGTAATTGATTGTCTGCCTCGGAAAACGTGAATCAAAAGCCATCCATTGTCAAGAAAAGTTCATTTATAGTCACTCATGTCTAGAAAAGCCTTATTACTCGGTTTAAATGCTTTTATAATCCCATTATTGAATTTATTTTGTATTTTTTTTATATTTTTTGACTAAAACAGATTGCAATTTATTGTTTGCCTTGAAAAATAAGAAGCGAAAGCCATCCATTGTCAAGAAAAGTTCATTTATAGTCACTTATGCCTAGAAAAGCCTTATTACTCGCTTTAAATGCTTTTATAATCCCATAATTGAATTTATTTTGAATTTTTTTTACATTTTTTGATTAAAACATATTGTAATGGATTGTTTGGCTTGGGAAAAGCGAAGCGAAAGTCATCCATTGATAGAAAAGTTCATTTATAATCACTAATGCCTACGAAAGCTTTATTACTCGCTTTAAATGCTTTTATAATCGAATAATTGAATATAATTTGAATTTTTTTACATTGTTTGATTAAAACAGATTGTAATTGATTGTTTGCCTCGAACAACGTGAAGCAAAAGCCATCCATTGTCAAGAAAAGTTCATTTACAGTCACTCATGCCTACGAAAGCTTAATTACTCGCTTTAAATGCTTTTATAATCCCATAATTGAATTTATTTTGAATTTTTTTTACATTTTTTTGATTAAAACAGATTGTAATTGATTGTTTGCCTCAGAAAACGTGAAGCGAAACCCATCCATTGTCAAGAAAAGTTTATTTATAGTCACACCTGTCTAGAAAAGCCTTATTACTCGGTTTAAATGCTTTTATAGTCCCAATATTGAATTTATTTTGTATTTTTTTTATATTTCTTGAATAAAACATATTGTAATTTATTGTTTGCCCTGGAAAATGAGAAGCGAAAGCCATCCATTGTCAAGAAAAGTTCATTTATAGTCACTCATGCCTAGAAAAGCCTTATTACTCGCTTTAAATGCTTTTATAATCCCATAATTGAATTTATTTTGAATTTTTTTTATATTTTTTTGATTAAAACATATTGTAATTGATTGTTTGCTTTGGAAAATGTGAAGTGAAAGCCATCTATTGTCAAGAAAAGTTCATTTATTGTCACTCCTGCCTAGAAAAGCCTTATTACTCGGTTTAAATGCTTTTATAATCCCATTATTGTATTTATTTTAAAGTTTTTTTACATTTTTTGATTAAAACAGATTGTAATTGATTGTTTGCTTTGGAACATGAGAAGCGAAAGCCATCCATTGTCAAGAAAAGTTCATTTATAGTCACTTATGCCTAGAAAAGCCTTATTACTCTGTTTAAATGCTTTTATAATCCCAATATTGAATTTATTTTGTATTTTTTTTATATTATTTTATTAAAACATATTGTAATTTATTGTTTGCCTTGGAAAATGAGAAGCGAAAGCCATCCATTGTCAAGAAAAGTTCGTTTATAGTCACTGATGCCTAGAAAAGCCTTATTACTCGCTTTAAATGCTTTTATAATCCCGTAATTGAATTTATTTTGAATTTTTTTTACATTTTTTTGATTAAAACAGATTGTAATTGATTATTTACCTCAGAAAACGCGAAGCGAAAGCCATCCATTGTCGAGAAAAGTTCATTTATAGTCACTCATGTGTAGAAAAGCCTTATTACTCAGTTTAAATGCTTTTATAATCCCATTATTGAATTTATTTTAAATTTTTTTTACATTTTTTGATTAAAACAGATTGTAATTGATTGTTTGCTTTGGAAAATGCGAAGCGAAAGCCATCCATTGTCAAGAAAAGTTCATTTATTGTCACTTCTGCCTAGAAAACCCTTATTACTCGGTTTAAATGCTTTTATAATTCCACTATTGAATTTATTTTGTATTTTTTTTACATTTTTTGTTTAAAACATATTCTAATTGATTGTTTGCGTCGGGAAACGGGGAGCGAAAGCCATCTTTTGACAAGAAAAGTTCATTTATAGTCACTCATACCTAGAAAAGCCTTATTACACGGTTTAAATGCTTTTATAATCCCATTATTGAATTTATTTTGAATTTTTTATATATTTTTTTATTAAAACAGATTATAATTGATTGTTTACCTCAAAAAACGCGAAGCGAAAGCCATCCATTGCCAAGAAAAGTTCATTTATAATCACTAATGCCTACGAAAGCTTTATTACTCGTTTTAAATGCTTTTATAATCCAATAGTTGAATATAATTTGAATTTTTTTACATTATTTGATTAAAACAGATTGTAATTGATTGTTTGCCTCGGAAAACGTGAAGCAAAAGCCATCCATTGTCGAGAAAAGTTCATTTATAGTCACTCATGTGTAGAAAAGCCTTATTACTCAGTTTAAATGCTTTTATAATCCCATTATTGAATTTATTTTAAATTTTTTTTAGATTTTTTGATTAAAACAGATTGTAATTGATTGTTTGCTTTGGAAAATGCGAAGCGAAAGCCATCCATTGTCAAGAAAAGTTCATTTATTGTCACTTCTGCCTAGAAAACCCTTATTACTCGGTTTAAATGCTTTTATAATTCCACTATTGAATTTATTTTGTATTTTTTTTACATTTTTTGTTTAAAACATATTCTAATTGATTGTTTGCGTCGGGAAACGGGGAGCGAAAGCCATCTTTTGACAAGAAAAGTTCATTTATAGTCACTCATACCTAGAAAAGCCTTATTACACGGTTTAAATGCTTTTATAATCCCATTATTGAATTTATTTTGAATTTTTTATATATTTTTTTATTAAAACAGATTATAATTGATTGTTTACCTCAAAAAACGCGAAGCGAAAGCCATCCATTGCCAAGAAAAGTTCATTTATAATCACTAATGCCTATGAAAGCTTTATTACTCGTTTTAAATGCTTTTATAATCCAATAGTTGAATATAATTTGAATTTTTTTACATTATTTGATTAAAACAGATTGTAATTGATTGTTTGCCTCGGAAAACGTGAAGCAAAAGCCATCCATTGTCGAGAAACGTTCATTTACAGTCACTCATGCCTACGAAAGCTTAATTACTCGCTTTAAATGCTTTTATAATCCCATAATTGAATTTATTTTCAATTTTTTTAACATTTTTTTTGATTAAAATAGATTGTAGTTGATTGTTTGCCTCAGAAAACGTGAAGTGAAACCCATCCATTGTCAAGAAAAGTTTATTTATAGTCACACATGTATAGAAAAGCCTTATTACTCGGTTTAAATGCTTTTATAATCCCAATATTGAATTTATTTTGTATTTTTTTATATTTTTTGAATAAAACATATTGTAATTTATTATTTGCCCTGGAAAATGAGAAGTGAAAGGCATCCATTGTCAAGAAAAGTTCATTTATAGTCACTCATGCCTAGAAAAGCCTTATTACTCGCTTTAAATGCTTTTATAATTCCACTATTGAATTTATTTTGAATTTTTTTTACATTTTTTTGATTAAAACAGATTGTAATTGATTATTTACCTCAGAAAACGCGAAGCGAAAGCCATCCATTGTCGAGAAAAGTTCATTTATAGTCACTCATATTTAGAAAAGTCTTATTACTCGGTTTAAATGCTTTTATAATCCCATTATTGAATTTATTTTAAATTTTTTTACATTTTTTGATTAAAACATATTGTAATTGATTGTTTGCTTTGGAAAATGCGAAGCGAAAGCCATCCATTGTCAAGAAAAGTTCATTTATTGTCACTTCTGCCTAGAAAAGCCTTATTACTCGGTTTAAATGCTTTTATAATTCCACTATTGAATTTATTTTGTATTTTTTTTACATTTTTTGTTTAAAACAGATTCTAATTGATTGTTTGCGTCGGGAAACGGGGAGCGAAAGCCATCTTTTGACAAGAAAAGTTCATTTATAGTCACTCATATCTAGAAAAGCCTTATTACTCGGTTTAAATGCTTTTATAATCCCATTATTGAATTTATTTTGAATTTTTTATATATTTTTTTATTGAAACAGATTATAATTGATTGTTTACCTCAAAAAACGCGAAGCGAAAGCCATCCATTGCCAAGAAAAGTTCATTTATAATCACTAATGCCTACGAAAGCTTTATTACTCGTTTTAAATGCTTTTATAATCCAATAATTGAATATAATTTGAATTTTTTTACATTTTTTGATTAAAACAGATTGTAATTGATTGTTTGCCTCGGAAAACGTGAAGCAAAAGCCATCCATTGTCGAGAAACGTTCATTTACAGTCACTCATGCCTACGAAAGCTTAATTACTCGCTTTAAATGCTTTTATAATCCCATAATTGAATTTATTTTCAATTTTTTTAACATTTTTTTTGATTAAAATAGATTGTAGTTGATTGTTTGCCTCAGAAAACGTGAAGTGAAACCCATCCATTGTCAAGAAAAGTTTATTTATAGTCACACATGTATAGAAAAGCCTTATTACTCGGTTTAAATGCTTTTATAATCCCAATATTGAATTTATTTTGTATTTTTTTTTATTTTTTGAATAAAACATATTGTAATTTATTATTTGCCCTGGAAAATGAGAAGTGAAAGGCATCCATTGTCAAGAAAAGTTCATTTATAGTCACTCATGCCTAGAAAAGCCTTATTACTCGCTTTAAATGCTTTTATAATTCCACTATTGAATTTATTTTGAATTTTTTTTACATTTTTTTGATTAAAACAGATTGTAATTGATTATTTACCTCAGAAAACGCGAAGCGAAAGCCATCCATTGTCGAGAAAAGTTCATTTATAGTCACTCATCTTTAGAAAAGCCTTATTACTCGGTTTAAATGCTTTTATAATCCCATTATTGAATTTATTTTAAATTTTTTTTTCATTTTTTGATTAAAACAGATTGTAATTGATTGTTTGCTTTGGAAAATGCGAAGCGAAAGCCATCCACTGTCAAGAAAAGTTCATTTATTGTCACTCTTGCCTAGAAAAGCCTTATTACTCGGTTTAAATGCTTTTATAATTCCACTATTGAATTTATTTTGTATTTTTTTTACATTTTTTGTTTAAAACAGATTCTAATTGATTGTTTGCGTCGGGAAACGGGGAGCGAAAGCCATCTTTTGACAAGAAAAGTTCATTTATAGTCACTCATACCTAGAAAAGCCTTATTACTCGGTTTAAATGCTTTTATAATCCCATTATTAAATTTATTTTGAAATTTTTATATATTTTTTTATTGAAACAGATTATAATTGATTGTTTACCTCAAAAAACGCGAAGCGAAAGCCATCCATTGCCAAGAAAAGTTCATTTATAATCACTAATGCCTACGAAAGCTTTATTACTCGTTTTAAATGCTTTTATAATCCAATAATTGAATATAATTTGAATTTTTTTACATTGTTTGATTAAAACAGATTGTAATTGATTGTTTGCCTCGAAAAACGTGAAGCAAAAGCCATCCATTGTCGAGAAAGTTCATTTACAGTCACTCATGCCTACGAAAGCTTAATTACTCGCTTTAAATGCTTTTATAATCCCATAATTGAATTTATTTTCAATTTTTTTAACATTTTTTTTATTAAAATAGATTGTAGTTGATTGTTTGCCTCAGAAAACGTGAAGTGAAACCCATCCATTGTCAAGAAAAGTTTATTTATGGTCACACATGTATAGAAAAGCCTTATTACTCGGTTTAAATGCTTTTATAATCCCAATATTGAATTTATTTTGTATTTTTTTTATATTTTTTGGATAAAACATATTGTAATTTATTATTTGCCCTGGAAAATGGGAAGCGAAAGGCATCCATTGTCAAGAAAAGTTCATTTATAGTCACTCATGCCTAGAAAAGCCTTATTACTCGCTTTAAATGCTTTTATAATCCCATAATTGAATTTATTTTGAATTTTTTTTACAGTTTTTGATTAAAACATACTGTAATGGATTGTTTGCCTTGGGAAACGCAAAGCGAAAGTCATCCACTGAGAAGAAAAGTTCATTTATAATCACTAATGCCTACGAAAGCTTTATTACTCGCTTTGAATGCTTTTATAATCCAATAATTGAATTTAATTTGAATTTTTTTACATTGTTTGATTAAAACAGATTGTAATTGATTGTTTGCCTCGAAAAACGTGAAGCAAAAGCCATCCATTGTCAAGAAAAGTTCATTTACAGTCACTCATACCTACGAAAACTTAATTACTCGCTTTAAATGCTTTTATAATCCCATAATTGAATTTATTTTGAATTTTTTTTACATTTTTTTGATTAAAACAGATTGTAATTGATTGTTTGCTTTGGAATATGTGAAGCGAAAGCCATCCATTGTCAAGAAAAGTTCATTTATTTTCACTCCTGCCTAGAAAAGCCTTTTTACTCGGTTTAAATGCTTTTATAATCCCATTATTGTATTTATTTTAAAGTTTTTTTACATTTTTTGATTAAAACAGATTGTAATTAATTGTTTGCCTCAGAAAACGTGAAGCGAAAGCCATCCATTGTCAAGAAAAGTTTATTTATAGTCACACATGTCTAGAAAAGCCTTATTACTCGGTTTAAATGCTTTTATAATCCCATTATTGAATTTATTTTATATATTTTTTTATATTTTTTGATAAAAATAGATTGTAATTTATTGTTTGCCTTGGAAAATGAGAAGCGAAAGCCATCCATTGTCAAGAAAAGTTCATTTATAGTCACTTATGCCTAGAAAAGCCTTATTACTCGTTTTAAATGCTTTTATAATCCCATAATTGAATTTATTTTGAATTTTTTTTACATTTTTTGATTAAAACATATTGTAATGGATTGTTTGGCTTGGGAAACGCGAAGCGAAAGTCATCCATTGATAAGAAAAGTTCATTTATAATCACTAATGCCTACGAAAGCTTTATTACTCGCTTTAAATGCTTTTATAATCCAATAATTGAATATAATTTGAATTTTTTTACATTGTTTGATTAAAACAGATTGTAATTGATTGTTTACCTCGAAAAACGTGAAGCAAAAGCCATCCATTGTCAAGAAAAGTTTATTTACAGTCACTCATGCCTACGAAAGCTTAATTACTCGCTTTAAATGCTTTAATAATCCCGTAATTGAATTTATTTTGAATTTTTTTTTACATTTTTTTGGATTAAAACAGATTGTAATTGATTGTTTGGCTCAGAAAACGTGAAGCGAAACCCATCCATTGTCAAGAAAAGTTTATTTATAGTCACACATGTCTAGAAAAGCCTTATTACTCGGTTTAAATGCTTTTATAATCCCAATATTGAATTTATTTTGTATTTTTTTTATATTTTTTGAATAAAACATATTGTAATTTATTGTTTGCCCTGGAAAATGGGAAGCGAAAGCCATCCATTGTCAAGAAAAGTTCATTTATAGTCACTCACGCCTAGAAAAGCCTTATTACTCGCTTTAAATGCTTTTATAATCCCATAATTGAATTTATTTTGATTTTTTTTTACATTTTTTGATTAAAACATACTGTAATGGATTGTTTGCCTTGGGAAACGCGAAGCGAAAGTCATCCATTGAGAAGAAAAGTTCATTTATAATCACTAATGCCTACGAAAGCTTTATTACTCGCTTTAAATGCTTTTATAATCCAATAATTGAATTTAATTTGAATTTTTTTACATTGTTTGATTAAAACAGATTGTAATTGATTGTTTGCCTCGAAAAACGTGAAGCAAAAGCCATCCATTGTCAAGAAAAGTTCATTTACAGTCACTCATACCTACGAAAGCTTAATTACTCGCTTTAAATGCTTTTATAATCCCATAATTGAATTTATTTTGAATTTTTTTTACATTTTTTTGATTAAAACATATTGTAATTGATTGTTTGCTTTGGAATATGTGAAGCGAAAGCCATCCATTGTCAAGAAAAGTTCATTTATTGTCACTCCTGCCTAGAAAAGCCTTATTACTCGGTTTAAATGCTTTTATAATCCCATTATTGTATTTATTTTAGAGTTTTTTTACATTTTTTGATTAAAACAGATTGTAATTGATTGTTTGCTTTGAAAAATGAGAAGCGAAAGCCATCCATTGTCAAGAAAAGTTCATTTATAGTCACTCATGCCTAGAAAAGCCTTATTAGTCGGTTTAAATGCTTTTATAATCCCATTATTGAATTTTTTTTTTTTTTTTTTTACATTTGTTGATTAAAACAGATTGTAATTGATTGTTTGCTTTGGAAAATGCGAAGCGAAAGCCATCCATTGTCAAGAAAAGTTAATTTATTGTCACTCCTGCCTAGAAAAGCCTTATTACTCGGTTTAAATGCTTTTACAATTCCACTATTGAATTTATTTTGTATTTTTTTTACATTTTTTGTTTAAAACAGATTCTAATTGATTGTTTGCGTCGGGAAACGGGGAGCGAAAGCCATCCATTACCAAGAAAAGTTCATTTATAATCACTCATGTCTAGAAAAGCCTTATTACTTGGTTTAAATGCTTTTATAATCCCATTATTGAATTTATTTTGAATTTTTTTTACATTTTTTGATTAAAACATATTGTAATTTATTGTTTGCCTTGGAAAACGCGAAGCGAAAGCCATCCATTGTCAAAAAAAGTTTATTTGTGGTCACTCACACCTAGAAAAGCCTTATTGCTCGCTTTAAATGCTTTTATAATCTCATAATTGAATTTACTTTGAATTTTTGTTACATTTTTTGAGTAAAACATATTGTAATTGATTGTTTACCTCGGGAAACGCGAAGCGAAAGTCATCCATTGACAAGAAAAGTTCATTTATAATCATTGATGCCTATGAAAGCTTTGTTACTCGCTTTAAATGCTTTTATAATCCCATAATTGAATTTAATTTGAATTTTTTATATTTTTTAATTAAAACAAATTGTAATTGATTGTTTGCCTCCTGAAACTTGGAGCGAAAGCCATCCATTGTCAAGAAAAGTTGATTTATAGTCACTCATGTCTAGAAAAGCCTTATTACTCGGTTTAAATGCGTTTATAATCCAATTATTGAAATTATTTAGAATTTTTTGTACATTTTTTGATTCAAACATATTGTAATTTATTGTTTGCGTTGGAAAATGCAAAGCGAAAGCCATCCATTGTCAAGAAAAGTTCATTTATAGTCATTGATGCCTAGAAAAGCCTTATTAGTCGCTTTAAATGCTTTTATAATCCCATAATTGAACTTAATTTGAATTTTTTTTACATTTTTTGATTAAAACATATTGTAATGGATTCTTTACCTCGGTAAACGCGAAGCAAAAGTCATCCATTCACAAGAAAAGTTAATTTATAATCACTAATGCCTACGAAAGTTTTATTACTCGATTTAAATGCTTTTATAATCCAATAATTGAATTTAATTTGAATTTTTTTACATTTTTTGATTAAAACAGATTGTAATTGATTGTCTGCCTCGGAAAACGTGAATCAAAATCCATCCATTGTCAAGAAAAGTTCATTTATAGTCACTCATGTCTAGAAAAGCCTTATTACTCGGTTTAAATGCTTTTATAATCCATTATTGAATTTATTTTGTATTTTTTTATATTTTTTGACTAAAACAGATTGCAATTTATTGTTTGCCTTGTAAAATGAGAAGCGAAAGCCATCCATTGTCAAGAAAAGTTCATTTATAGTCACTTATGCCTAGAAAAACCTTATTACTCGCTTTAAATGCTTTTATAATCCCATAATTGAATTTATTTTGAATTTTTTTTACATTTTTTGATTAAAACATATTGTAATGGATTGTTTGGCTTGGGAAAAGCGAAGCGAAAGTCATCCATTGATAGAAAAGTTCATTTATAATCACTAATGCCTACGAAAGCTTTATTACTCGCTTTAAATGGTTTTATAATCGAATAATTGAATATAATTTGAATTTTTTTACATTGTTTGATTAAAACAGATTGTAATTGATTGTTTGCCTTGAAAAACGTGAAGCAAAAGCCATCCATTGTCAAGAAAAGTTCATTTACAGTCACTCATGCCTACGAAAGCTTAATTACTCGCTTTAAATGCTTTTATAATCCCATAATTGAATTTATTTTGAATTTTTTTTACATTTTTTTGATTAAAACAGATTGTAATTGATTGTTTGCCTCAGAACACGTGAAGCGAAACCCATCCATTGTCAAGAAAAGTTTATTTATAGTCACACCTGTCTAGAAAAGCTTTATTACTCGGTTTAAATGCTTTTATAGTCCCAATATTGAATTTATTTTGTATTTTTTTTATATTTCTTGAATAAAACATATTGTAATTTATTGTTTGCCCTGGAAAATGAGAAGCGAAAGCCATCCATTGTCAAGAAAAGTTCATTTTATAGTCACTCATGCCTATAAAAGCCTTATTACTCGCTTTAAATGCTTTTATAATCCCATAATTGAATTTATTTTGAATTTTTTTTTACATTTTTTTGATTAAAACATATTGTAATTGATTGTTTGCTTTGGAAAATGTGAAGCGAAAGCCATCTATTGTCAAGAAAAGTTCATTTATTGTCACTCCTGCCTAGAAAAGCCTTATTACTCGGTTTAAATGCTTTTATAATCCCATTATTGTATTTATTTTAAAGTTTTTTTACATTTTTTGATTAAAACAGATTGTAATTGATTGTTTGCTTTGAAAAATGAGAAGCGAAAGCCATCCATTGTCAAGAAAAGTTCATTTATAGTCACTCATGCCTAGAAAAGCCTTATTACTCGGTTTAAATGCTTTTATAATCCCATTATTGAATTTTTTTTTTTTTTTTTTTACATTTATTGATTAAAACAGATTGTAATTGATTGTTTGCTTTGGAAAATGAGAAGCGAAAGCCATCCATTGTCAAGAAAAGTTCATTTATTGTCACTCCTGCCTAGAAAAGCCTTATTACTCGGTTTAAATGCTTTTACAATTCCACTATTGAATTTATTTTGTATTTTTTTTACATTTTTTGTTTAAAACAGATTCTAATTGATTGTTTGCGTCGGGAAACGGGGAGCGAAAGCCATCCATTACCAAGAAAAGTTCATTTATAATCACTCATGTCTAGAAAAGCCTTATTACTTGGTTTAAATGCTTTTATAATCCCATTATTGAATTTATTTTGAATTTTTTTTACATTTTTTGATTAAAACATATTGTAATTTATTGTTTGCCTTGGAAAACGCGAAGCGAAAGCCATCCATTGTCAAAAAAAGTTTATTTGTGGTCACTCACACCTAGAAAAGCCTTATTGCTCGCTTTAAATGCTTTTATAATCTCATAATTGAATTTACTTTGAATTTTTGTTACATTTTTTGAGTAAAACATATTGTAATTGATTGTTTACCTCGGGAAACGCGAAGCGAAAGTCATCCATTGACAAGAAAAGTTCATTTATAATCATTGATGCCTATGAAAGCTTTGTTACTCGCTTTAAATGCTTTTATAATCCCATAATTGAATTTAATTTGAATTTTTTATATTTTTTAATTAAAACAAATTGTAATTGATTGTTTGCCTCCTGAAACTTGGAGCGAAAGCCATCCATTGTCAAGAAAAGTTGATTTATAGTCACTCATGTCTAGAAAAGCCTTATTACTCGGTTTAAATGCGTTTATAATCCAATTATTGAAATTATTTAGAATTTTTTGTACATTTTTTGATTCAAACATATTGTAATTTATTGTTTGCGTTGGAAAATGCAAAGCGAAAGCCATCCATTGTCAAGAAAAGTTCATTTATAGTCATTGATGCCTAGAAAAGCCTTATTAGTCGCTTTAAATGCTTTTATAATCCCATAATTGAACTTAATTTGAATTTTTTTTACATTTTTTGATTAAAACATATTGTAATGGATTCTTTACCTCGGTAAACGCGAAGCAAAAGTCATCCATTCACAAGAAAAGTTAATTTATAATCACTAATGCCTACGAAAGTTTTATTACTCGATTTAAATGCTTTTATAATCCAATAATTGAATTTAATTTGAATTTTTTTACATTTTTTGATTAAAACAGATTGTAATTGATTGTCTGCCTCGGAAAACGTGAATCAAAATCCATCCATTGTCAAGAAAAGTTCATTTATAGTCACTCATGTCTAGAAAAGCCTTATTACTCGGTTTAAATGCTTTTATAATCCATTATTGAATTTATTTTGTATTTTTTTATATTTTTTGACTAAAACAGATTGCAATTTATTGTTTGCCTTGTAAAATGAGAAGCGAAAGCCATCCATTGTCAAGAAAAGTTCATTTATAGTCACTTATGCCTAGAAAAGCCTTATTACTCGCTTTAAATGCTTTTATAATCCCATAATTGAATTTATTTTGAATTTTTTTTACATTTTTTGATTAAAACATATTGTAATGGATTGTTTGGCTTGGGAAAAGCGAAGCGAAAGTCATCCATTGATAGAAAAGTTCATTTATAATCACTAATGCCTACGAAAGCTTTATTACTCGCTTTAAATGGTTTTATAATCGAATAATTGAATATAATTTGAATTTTTTTACATTGTTTGATTAAAACAGATTGTAATTGATTGTTTGCCTTGAAAAACGTGAAGCAAAAGCCATCCATTGTCAAGAAAAGTTCATTTACAGTCACTCATGCCTACGAAAGCTTAATTACTCGCTTTAAATGCTTTTATAATCCCATAATTGAATTTATTTTGAATTTTTTTTACATTTTTTTGATTAAAACAGATTGTAATTGATTGTTTGCCTCAGAACACGTGAAGCGAAACCCATCCATTGTCAAGAACAGTTTATTTATAGTCACACCTGTCTAGAAAAGCCTTATTACTCGGTTTAAATGCTTTTATAGTCCCAATATTGAATTTATTTTGTATTTTTTTTTATATTTCTTGAATAAAACATATTGTAATTTATTGTTTGCCCTGGAAAATGAGAAGCGAAAGCCATCCATTGTCAAGAAAAGTTCATTTTATAGTCACTCATGCCTATAAAAGCCTTATTACTCGCTTTAAATGCTTTTATAATCCCATAATTGAATTTATTTTGAATTTTTTTTTACATTTTTTTGATTAAAACATATTGTAATTGATTGTTTGCTTTGGAAAATGTGAAGCGAAAGCCATCTATTGTCAAGAAAAGTTCATTTATTGTCACTCCTGCCTAGAAAAGCCTTATTACTCGGTTTAAATGCTTTTATAATCCCATTATTGTATTTATTTTAAAGTTTTTTTACATTTTTTGATTAAAACATATTGTAATTGATTGTTTGCTTTGAAAAATGAGAAGCGAAAGCCATCCATTGTCAAGAAAAGTTCATTTATAGTCACTCATGCCTAGAAAAGCCTTATTAGTCGGTTTAAATGCTTTTATAATCCCATTATTGAATTTTTTTTTTTTTTTTTTACATTTATTGATTAAAACAGATTGTAATTGATTGTTTGCTTTGGAAAATGCGAAGCGAAAGCCATCCATTGTCAAGAAAAGTTCATTTATTGTCACTCCTGCCTAGAAAAGCCTTATTACTCGGTTTAAATGCTTTTACAATTCCACTATTGAATTTATTTTGTATTTTTTTTACATTTTTTGTTTAAAACAGATTCTAATTGATTGTTTGCGTCGGGAAACGGGGAGCGAAAGCCATCCATTACCAAGAAAAGTTCATTTATAATCACTCATGTCTAGAAAAGCCTTATTACTTGGTTTAAATGCTTTTATAATCCCATTATTGAATTTATTTTGAATTTTTTTTACATTTTTTGATTAAAACATATTGTAATTTATTGTTTGCCTTGGAAAACGCGAAGCGAAAGCCATCCATTGTCAAAAAAAGTTTATTTGTGGTCACTCACACCTAGAAAAGCCTTATTGCTCGCTTTAAATGCTTTTATAATCTCATAATTGAATTTACTTTGAATTTTTGTTACATTTTTTGAGTAAAACATATTGTAATTGATTGTTTACCTCGGGAAACGCGAAGCGAAAGTCATCCATTGACAAGAAAAGTTCATTTATAATCATTGATGCCTATGAAAGCTTTGTTACTCGCTTTAAATGCTTTTATAATCCCATAATTGAATTTAATTTGAATTTTTTATATTTTTTAATTAAAACAAATTGTAATTGATTGTTTGCCTCCTGAAACTTGGAGCGAAAGCCATCCATTGTCAAGAAAAGTTGATTTATAGTCACTCATGTCTAGAAAAGCCTTATTACTCGGTTTAAATGCGTTTATAATCCAATTATTGAAATTATTTAGAATTTTTTGTACATTTTTTGATTCAAACATATTGTAATTTATTGTTTGCGTTGGAAAATGCAAAGCGAAAGCCATCCATTGTCAAGAAAAGTTCATTTATAGTCATTGATGCCTAGAAAAGCCTTATTAGTCGCTTTAAATGCTTTTATAATCCCATAATTGAACTTAATTTGAATTTTTTTTACATTTTTTGATTAAAACATATTGTAATGGATTCTTTACCTCGGTAAACGCGAAGCAAAAGTCATCCATTCACAAGAAAAGTTAATTTATAATCACTAATGCCTACGAAAGTTTTATTACTCGATTTAAATGCTTTTATAATCCAATAATTGAATTTAATTTGAATTTTTTTACATTTTTTGATTAAAACAGATTGTAATTGATTGTCTGCCTCGGAAAACGTGAATCAAAATCCATCCATTGTCAAGAAAAGTTCATTTATAGTCACTCATGTCTAGAAAAGCCTTATTACTCGGTTTAAATGCTTTTATAATCCATTATTGAATTTATTTTGTATTTTTTTATATTTTTTGACTAAAACAGATTGCAATTTATTGTTTGCCTTGTAAAATGAGAAGCGAAAGCCATCCATTGTCAAGAAAAGTTCATTTATAGTCACTTATGCCTAGAAAAGCCTTATTACTCGCTTTAAATGCTTTTATAATCCCATAATTGAATTTATTTTGAATTTTTTTTACATTTTTTGATTAAAACATATTGTAATGGATTGTTTGGCTTGGGAAAAGCGAAGCGAAAGTCATCCATTGATAGAAAAGTTCATTTATAATCACTAATGCCTACGAAAGCTTTATTACTCGCTTTAAATGGTTTTATAATCGAATAATTGAATATAATTTGAATTTTTTTACATTGTTTGATTAAAACAGATTGTAATTGATTGTTTGCCTTGAAAAACGTGAAGCAAAAGCCATCCATTGTCAAGAAAAGTTCATTTACAGTCACTCATGCCTACGAAAGCTTAATTACTCGCTTTAAATGCTTTTATAATCCCATAATTGAATTTATTTTGAATTTTTTTTACATTTTTTTGATTAAAACAGATTGTAATTGATTGTTTGCCTCAGAACACGTGAAGCGAAACCCATCCATTGTCAAGAAAAGTTTATTTATAGTCACACCTGTCTAGAAAAGCCTTATTACTCGGTTTAAATGCTTTTATAGTCCCAATATTGAATTTATTTTGTATTTTTTTTATATTTCTTGAATAAAACATATTGTAATTTATTGTTTGCCCTGGAAAATGAGAAGCGAAAGCCATCCATTGTCAAGAAAAGTTCATTTTATAGTCACTCATGCCTATAAAAGCCTTATTACTCGCTTTAAATGCTTTTATAATCCCATAATTGAATTTATTTTGAATTTTTTTTTACATTTTTTTGATTAAAACATATTGTAATTGATTGTTTGCTTTGGAAAATGTGAAGCGAAAGCCATCTATTGTCAAGAAAAGTTCATTTATTGTCACTCCTGCCTAGAAAAGCCTTATTACTCGGTTTAAATGCTTTTATAATCCCATTATTGTATTTATTTTAAAGTTTTTTTACATTTTTTGATTAAAACATATTGTAATTGATTGTTTGCTTTGAAAAATGAGAAGCGAAAGCCATCCATTGTCAAGAAAAGTTCATTTATAGTCACTCATGCCTAGAAAAGCCTTATTACTCGGTTTAAATGCTTTTATAATCCCATTATTGAATTTTTTTTTTTTTTTTTTACATTTATTGGTTAAAACAGATTGTAATTGATTGTTTGCTTTGGAAAATGCGAAGCGAAAGCCATCCATTGTCAAGAAAAGTTCATTTATTGTCACTCCTGCCTAGAAAAGCCTTATTACTCGGTTTAAATGCTTTTACAATTCCACTATTGAATTTATTTTGTATTTTTTTTACATTTTTTGTTTAAAACAGATTCTAATTGATTGTTTGCGTCGGGAAACGGGGAGCGAAAGCCATCCATTACCAAGAAAAGTTCATTTATAATCACTCATGTCTAGAAAAGCCTTATTACTTGGTTTAAATGCTTTTATAATCCCATTATTGAATTTATTTTGAATTTTTTTTACATTTTTTGATTAAAACATATTGTAATTTATTGTTTGCCTTGGAAAACGCGAAGCGAAAGCCATCCATTGTCAAAAAAAGTTTATTTGTGGTCACTCACACCTAGAAAAGCCTTATTGCTCGCTTTAAATGCTTTTATAATCTCATAATTGAATTTACTTTGAATTTTTGTTACATTTTTTGAGTAAAACATATTGTAATTGATTGTTTACCTCGGGAAACGCGAAGCGAAAGTCATCCATTGACAAGAAAAGTTCATTTATAATCATTGATGCCTATGAAAGCTTTGTTACTCGCTTTAAATGCTTTTATAATCCCATAATTGAATTTAATTTGAATTTTTTATATTTTTTAATTAAAACAAATTGTAATTGATTGTTTGCCTCCTGAAACTTGGAGCGAAAGCCATCCATTGTCAAGAAAAGTTGATTTATAGTCACTCATGTCTAGAAAAGCCTTATTACTCGGTTTAAATGCGTTTATAATCCAATTATTGAAATTATTTAGAATTTTTTGTACATTTTTTGATTCAAACATATTGTAATTTATTGTTTGCGTTGGAAAATGCAAAGCGAAAGCCATCCATTGTCAAGAAAAGTTCATTTATAGTCATTGATGCCTAGAAAAGCCTTATTAGTCGCTTTAAATGCTTTTATAATCCCATAATTGAACTTAATTTGAATTTTTTTTACATTTTTTGATTAAAACATATTGTAATGGATTCTTTACCTCGGTAAACGCGAAGCAAAAGTCATCCATTCACAAGAAAAGTTAATTTATAATCACTAATGCCTACGAAAGTTTTATTACTCGATTTAAATGCTTTTATAATCCAATAATTGAATTTAATTTGAATTTTTTTACATTTTTTGATTAAAACAGATTGTAATTGATTGTCTGCCTCGGAAAACGTGAATCAAAATCCATCCATTGTCAAGAAAAGTTCATTTATAGTCACTCATGTCTAGAAAAGCCTTATTACTCGGTTTAAATGCTTTTATAATCCATTATTGAATTTATTTTGTATTTTTTTATATTTTTTGACTAAAACAGATTGCAATTTATTGTTTGCCTTGTAAAATGAGAAGCGAAAGCCATCCATTGTCAAGAAAAGTTCATTTATAGTCACTTATGCCTAGAAAAGCCTTATTACTCGCTTTAAATGCTTTTATAATCCCATAATTGAATTTATTTTGAATTTTTTTTACATTTTTTGATTAAAACATATTGTAATGGATTGTTTGGCTTGGGAAAAGCGAAGCGAAAGTCATCCATTGATAGAAAAGTTCATTTATAATCACTAATGCCTACGAAAGCTTTATTACTCGCTTTAAATGGTTTTATAATCGAATAATTGAATATAATTTGAATTTTTTTACATTGTTTGATTAAAACAGATTGTAATTGATTGTTTGCCTTGAAAAACGTGAAGCAAAAGCCATCCATTGTCAAGAAAAGTTCATTTACAGTCACTCATGCCTACGAAAGCTTAATTACTCGCTTTAAATGCTTTTATAATCCCATAATTGAATTTATTTTGAATTTTTTTTACATTTTTTTGATTAAAACAGATTGTAATTGATTGTTTGCCTCAGAACACGTGAAGCGAAACCCATCCATTGTCAAGAAAAGTTTATTTATAGTCACACCTGTCTAGAAAAGCCTTATTACTCGGTTTAAATGCTTTTATAGTCCCAATATTGAATTTATTTTGTATTTTTTTTATATTTCTTGAATAAAACATATTGTAATTTATTGTTTGCCCTGGAAAATGAGAAGCGAAAGCCATCCATTGTCAAGAAAAGTTCATTTTATAGTCACTCATGCCTATAAAAGCCTTATTACTCGCTTTAAATGCTTTTATAATCCCATAATTGAATTTATTTTGAATTTTTTTTTACATTTTTTTGATTAAAACATATTGTAATTGATTGTTTGCTTTGGAAAATGTGAAGCGAAAGCCATCTATTGTCAAGAAAAGTTCATTTATTGTCACTCCTCCCTAGAAAAGCCTTATTACTCGGTTTAAATGCTTTTATAATCCCATTTTTGTATCTATTTTAAAGTTTTTTTACATTTTTTAATTAAAACAGATTGTAATTGATTGTTTGCTTTGGAACATGAGAAGCGAAAGCCATCCATTGTCAAGAAAAGTTCATTTATAGTCACTCATGCCTAGAAAAGCCTTATTACTCGGTTTAAATGCTTTTATAATCCCAATATTGAATTTATTTTGTATTTTTTTTATATTATTTTATTAAAACAGATTGTAATTTATTGTTTGCCTTGGAAAATGAGAAGCGAAAGCCATCCATTGTCAAGAAAAGTTCATTTATAGTCACTCATGCCTAGAAAAGCCTTATTACTCGGTTTAAATGCTTTTATAATCCCGTAATTGAATTTATTTTGATTTTTTTTTTACATTTTTTTGATTAAAACAGATTGTAATTGATTATTTACCTCAGAAAACGCGAAGCGAAAGCTATCCATTGTCGAGAAAAGTTCATTTATAGTCACTCACTTCTAGAAAAGCCTTATTACTCGGTTTAAATGCTTTTATAATCCCATTATTGAATTTATTTTAAATTTTTTTTTACATTTTTTGATTAAAACAGATTGTAATTGATTGTTTGCTTTGGAGAATGCGAAGCGAAAGCCATCCATCGTCAAGAAAAGTTCATTTATTGTCACTTCTGCCTAGAAAAGCCTTATTACTCGGTTTAAATGCTTTTATAATCCCATTATTGAATTTATTTTGAATTTTTAATATATTTTTTTATTGAAACAGATTATAATTGATTGTTTACCTCAAAAAACGCGAAGCGAAAGCCATCCATTGCCAAGAAAAGTTCATTTATAATCACTAATGCCTACGAAAGCTTTATTACTCGTTTTAAATGCTTTTATAATCCAATAATTGAATATAATTTGAATTTTTTTACATTGTTTGATTAAAACAGATTGTAATTGATTGTTTGTCTCGAAAAACGTGAAGCAAAAGCCATTCATTGTCGAGAAACAGTCATTTACAGTCACTCATGCCTACGAAAGCTTAATTACTCGCTTTAAATGCTTTTATAATCCCATAATTGAATTTATTTTCAATTTTTTTAACATTTTTTTGATTAAAATAGATTGTAGTTGATTGTTTGCCTCAGAAAACGTGAAGTGAAACCCATCCATTGTCAAGAAAAGTTTATTTATACTCACACATGTATAGAAAAGCCTTATTACTCGGTTTAAATGCTTTTATAATCCCAATATTGAATTTATTTTGTATTTTTTTTATATTTTTTGAATAAAACATATTGTAATTTATTATTTGCCCTGGAAAATGAGAAGTGAAAGGCATCCATTGTCAAGAAAAGTTCATTTATAGTCACTCATGCCTAGAAAAGCCTTATTACTCGCTTTAAATGCTTTTATAATTCCACTATTGAATTTATTTTGAATTTTTTTTACATTTTTTTGATTAAAACAGATTGTAATTGATTATTTACCTCAGAAAACACGAAGCGAAAGCCATCCATTGTCGAGAAAAGTTCATTTATAGTCACTCATCTTTAGAAAAGCCTTATTACTCGGTTTAAATGCTTTTATAATCCCATTATTGAATTTATTTTAAATTTTTTTAACATTTTTTGATTAAAACAGATTGTAATTGATTGTTTGCTTTGGAAAATGCGAAGCGAAAGCCATCCATTGTCAAGAAAAGTTCATTTATTGTCACTCCTGCCTAGAAAAGCCTTATTACTCGGTTTAAATGCTCTTATAATTCCACTATTGAATTTATTTTGTATATTTTTTACATTTTTTGTTTAAAACAGATTCTAATTGATTGTTTGCGTCGGGAAACGGGGAGCGAAAGCCATCTTTTGACAAGAAAAGTTCATTTATAGTCACTCATACCTAGAAAAGCCTTATTACTCGGTTTAAATGCTTTTATAATCCCATTATTGAATTTATTTTGAATTTTTTATATATTTTTTTATTGAAACAGATTATAATTGATTGTTTACCTCAAAAAACGCGAAGCGAAAGCCATCCATTGCCAAGAAAAGTTCATTTATAATCACTAATGCCTACGAAAGCTTTATTACTCGTTTTAAATGCTTTTATAATCCAATAATTGAATATAATTTGAATTTTTTTACATTGTTTGATTAAAACAGATTGTAATTGATTGTTTGCCTCGGAAAACGTGAAGCAAAAGCCATCCATTGTCGAGAAAAGTTCATTTACAGTCACTCATGCCTACGAAAGCTTAATTACTCGCTTTAAATGCTTTTATAATCCCATAATTGAATTTATTTTCAATTTTTTTAACATTTGTTTTTATTAAAATAGATTGTAGTTGATTGTTTGCCTCAGAAAACGTGAAGTGAAACCCATCCATTGTCAAGAAAAGTTTATTTATGGTCACACATGTATAGAAAAGCCTTATTACTCGCTTTAAATGCTTTTATAATCCCAATATTGAATTTATTTTGTATTTTTTTATATTTTTTGAATAAAACATATTGTAATTTATTATTTGCCCTGGAAAATGAGAAGCGAAAGGCATCCATTGTCAAGAAAAGTTCATTTATAGTCACTCATGCCTAGAAAAGCCTTATTACTCGCTTTAAATGCTTTTATAATCCCATAATTGAATTTATTTTGAATTTTTTTTACATTTTTTGATTAAAACATACTGTAATGGATTGTTTGCCTTGGGAAACGCGAAGCGAAAGTCATCCATTGAGAAGAAAAGTTCATTTATAATCACTAATGCCTACGAAAGCTTTATTACTCGCTTTAAATGCTTTGATAATCCAATAATTGAATTTAATTTGAATTTTTTTACATTGTTTGATTAAAACAGATTGTGATTGATTGTTTGCCTCGAAAAACGTGAAGCAAAAGCCATCCATTGTCAAGAAAAGTTCATTTACAGTCACTCATACCTACGAAAACTTAATTACTCGCTTTAAATGCTTTTATAATCCCATAATTGAATTTATTTTGAATTTTTTTTACATTTTTTTGATTAAAACAGATTGTAATTGATTGTTTGCTTTGGAATATGTGAAGCGAAAGCCATCCATTGTCAAGAAAAGTTCATTTATTGTCACTCCTGCCTAGAAAAGCCTTATTACTCGGTTTAAATGCTTTTATAATCCCATTATTGTATTTATTTTAAAGTTTTTTTATATTTTTTGATTAAAACAGATTGTAATTAATTGTTTGCCTCAGAAAACGTGAAGCGAAAGCCATCCATTGTCAAGAAAAGTTTATTTATAGTCACACATGTCTAGAAAAGCCTTATTACTCGGTTTAAATGCTTTTATAATCCCATTATTGAATTTATTTTATATTTTTTTTTATATTTTTTGATAAAAATAGATTGTAATTTATTGTTTGCCTTGGAAAATGAGAAGCGAAAGCCATCCATTGTCAAGAAAAGTTCATTTATAGTCACTTATGCCTAGAAAAGCCTTATTACTCGCTTTAAATGCTTTTATAATCCCATAATTGAATTTATTTTGAATTTTTTTTACATTTTTTGATTAAAACATATTGTAATGGATTGTTTGGCTTGGGAAATGCGAAGCGAAAGTCATCCATTGATAAGAAAAGTTCATTTATAATCACTAATGCCTACGAAAGCTTTATTACTCGTTTTAAATGCTTTTATAATCCAATAATTGAATATAATTTGAATTTTTTTACATTGTTTGATTAAAACAGATTGTAATTGATTGTTTGCCTCGAAAAACGTGAAGCAAAAGCCATCCATTGTCAAGAAAAGTTCATTTACAGTCACTCATGCCTACGAAAGCTTAATTACTCGCTTTAAATGCTTTAATAATCCCATAATTGAATTTATTTTGAATTTTTTTTACATTTTTTTTGATTAAAACAGATTGTAATTGATTGTTTGGCTCAGAAAATGTGAAGCGAAACCCATCCATTGTCAAGAAAAGTTTATTTATAGTCACACCTGTCTAGAAAAGCCTTATTACTCGGTTGAAATGCTTTTATAGTCCCAATATTGAATTTATTTTGTATTTTTTTATATTTTTTGAATAAAACATATTGTAATTTATTGTTTGCCCTGGAAAATGGGAAGCGAAATCCATCCATTGTCAAAAAAAGTTTATTTGTAGTCACTCACACCTAGAAAAGCCTTATTGCTCGCTTTAAATGCTTTTATAATCTCATAATTGAATTTACTTTGAATTTTTGTTACATTTTTTGAGTAAAACATATTGTAATTGATTGTTTACCTCGGGAAACGCGAAGCGAAAGTCATCCATTGACAAGAAAAGTTCATTTATAATCACTGATGCCTATGAAAGCTTTGTTACTCGCTTTAAATGCTTTTATAATCCCATAATTGAATTTAATTTGATTTTTTTATATTTTTTAATTAAAACAAATTGTAATTGATTGTTTGCCTCCTGAAACTTGGAGCGAAAGCCATCCATTGTCAAGAAAAGTTGATTTATAGTCACTCATGTCTAGAAAAGCCTTATTACTCGGTTTAAATGCTTTTATAATCCAATTATTGAAATTATTTAGAATTTTTTGTACATTTTTTGATTCAAACATATTGTAATTTATTGTTTGCGTTGGAAAATGCAAAGCGAAAGCCATCCATTGTCAAGAAAAGTTCATTTATAGTCATCGATGCCTAGAAAAACGTTATTAGTCGCTTTAAATGCTTTTATAATCCCATAATTGAACTTAATTTGAATTTTTTTTACATTTTTTGATTAAAACATATTGTAATGGATTCTTTACCTCGGTAAACGCGAAGCAAAAGTCATCCATTCACAAGAAAAGTTAATTTATAATCACTAATGCCTACGAAAGTTTTATTACTCGATTTAAATGCTTTTATAATCCAATAATTGAATTTAATTTGAATTTTTTTACATTTTTTGATTAAAACAGATTGTAATTAATTGTCTGCCTCAGAAAACGTGAATCAAAAGCCATCCATTGTCAAGAAAAGTTCATTTATAGTCACTCATGTCTAGAAAAGCCTTATTACTCGGTTTAAATGCTTTTATAATCCCATTATTGAATTTATTTTGTATTTTTTTTATATTTTTTGACTAAAACAGATTGCAATTTATTGTTTGCCTTGTAAAATGAGAAGCGAAAGCCATCCATTGTCAAGAAAAGTTCATTTATAGTCACTTATGCCTAGAAAAGCCTTATTACTCGCTTTAAATGCTTTTATAATCCCATAATTGAATTTATTTTGAATTTTTTTTACATTTTTTGATTAAAACATATTGTAATGGATTGTTTACCTCGGGAAACGCGAAGCGAAAGTCATCCATTGAGAAGAAAAGTTCATTTATAATCACTGATGCCTATGAAAGCTTTGTTACTCGCTTTAAATGCTTTTATAATCCAATAATTGAATATAATTTGAATTTTTTTACATTGTTTGATTAACACAGATTGTAATTGATTGTTTGCCTCGGAAAACGTGAAGCAAAAGCCATCCATTGTCGAGAAACGTTCATTTACAGTCACTCATGCCTACGAAAGCTTAATTACTCGCTTTAAATGCTTTTATAATCCCATAATTGAATTTATTTTCAATTTTTTTAACATTTTTTTTATTAAAATAGATTGTAGTTGATTGTTTGCCTCAGAAAACGTGAAGCGAAACCCATCCATTGTCAAGAAAAGTTTATTTATAGTCACACCTGTCTAGAAAAGCCTTATTACTCGGTTTAAATGCTTTTATAGTCCCAATATTGAATTTATTTTGTATTTTTTTTATATTTCTTGAATAAAACATATTGTAATTTATTGTTTGCCCTGGAAAATGAGAAGCGAAAGCCATCCATTGTCAAGAAAAGTTCATTTATAGTCACTCATGCCTAGAAAAGCCTTATTACTCGCTTTAAATGCTTTTATAATCCCATAATTGAATTTATTTTGAATTTTTTTTACATTTTTTTGATTAAAACAGATTGTAATTGATTGTTTGCTTTGGAATATGTGAAGCGAAAGCCATCCATTGTCAAGAAAAGTTCATTTATTGTCACCCCTGCCTAGAAAAGCCTTATTACTCGGTTTAAATGCTTTTATAATCCCATTAGTGTATTTATTTTAAAGTTTTTTTACATTTTTTGATTAAAACAGATTGTAATTAATTGTTTGCCTCAGAAAACGTGAAGCGAAAGCCATCCATTGTCAAGAAAAGTTTAGTTATAGTCACACATGTCTAGAAAAGCCTTATTACTCGGTTTAAATGCTTTTATAATCCTATTATTGAATTTATTTTATATTTTTTTTTATATTTTTTGATAAAAATAGATTGTAATTTATTGTTTGCCTTGGAAAATGAGAAGCGAAAGCCATCCATTGTCAAGAAAAGTTCATTTATAGTCACTTATGCTTAGAAAAGCCTTATTACTCGCTTTAAATGCTTTTATAATCCCATAATTGAATTTATTTTGAATTTTTTTTACATTTTTTGATTAAAACATATTGTAATGGATTGTTTGGCTTGGGAAACGCGAAGCGAAAGTCATCCATTGATAAGAAAAGTTCATTTATAATCACTAATGCCTACGAAAGCTTTATTACTCGTTTTAAATGCTTTTATAATCCAATAATTGAATATAATTTGAATTTTTTTACATTGTTTGATTAAAACAGATTGTAATTGATTGTTTGCCTCGAAAAACGTGAAGCAAAAGCCATCCATTGCCAAGAAAAGTTCATTTATAGTCACTCATGCCTACGAAAGCTTAATTACTCGCTTTAAATGCTTTAATAATCCCATAATTGAATTTATTTTGAATTTTTTTTACATTTTTTTTGATTAAAACAGATTGTAATTGATTGTTTGGCTCAGAAAACGTGAAGCGAAACCCATCCATTGTCAAGAAAAGTTTATTTATAGTCACACATGTCTAGAAAAGCCTTATTACTCGGTTTAAATGCTTTTATAATCCCAATATTGAATTTATTTTGTATTTTTTTTATATTTTTTGAATAAAATATATTGTAATTTATTGTTTGCTCTGGAAAATGAGAAGCGAAAGCCATCCATTGTCAAGAAAAGTTCATTTATAGTCACTCATGCCTAGAAAAGCCTTATTACTCGCTTTAAATGCTTTTATAATCCCATAATTGAATTTATTTTGAATCTTTTTTACATTTTTTGATTAAAACATACTGTAATGGATTGTTTGCCTTGGGAAACGCGAAGCGAAAGTCATCCATTGAGAAGAAAAGTTCATTTATAATCACTAATGCCTACGAAAGCTTTATTACTCGCTTTAAATGCTTTTATAATCCAATAATTGAATTTAATTTGAATTTTTTTACATTGTTTGATTAAAACAGATTGTAATTGATTGTTGACCTCGGAAAACGTGAAGCAAAAGCCATCCATTGTCAAGAAAAGTTCATTTACAGTCACTCATACCTACGAAAGCTTAATTACTCGCTTTAAATGCTTTTATAATCCCATAATTGAATTTATTTTGAATTTTTTTTACATTTTTTTGATGAAAACAGATTGTAATTGATTGTTTGCTTTGGAATATGTGAAGCGAAAGCCATCCATTGTCAAGAAAAGTTCATTTATTGTCACTCCTGCCTAGAAAATCCTTATTACTCGGTTTAAATGCTTTTATAATCCCATTATTGTATTTATTTTAAAGTTTTTTTACATTTTTTGATTAAAACAGATTGTAATTGATTGTTTGCTTTGAAAAATGAGAAGCGAAAACCATCCATTGTCAAGAAAAGTTCATTTATAGTCACTCATGCCTAGAAAAGCCTTATTACTCGGTTTAAATGCTTTTATAATCCCATTATTGAATTTATTTTAAATTTTTTTTACATTTTTTGATTAAAACAGATTGTAATTGATTGTTTGCTTTGGAAAATGCGAAGCGAAAGCCATCCATTGTCAAGAAAAGTTCATTTATTGTCACTCCTGCCTAGAAAAGCCTTATTACTCGGTTTAAATGCTTTTATAATTCCACTATTGAATTTATTTTGTATTTTTTTTACATTTTTTGTTTAAAACATATTCTAATTGATTGTTTGCGTCGGGAAACGAGGAGCGAAAGCCATCTTTTGACAAGAAAAGTTCATTTATAGTCACTCATACCTAGAAAAGCCTTATTACTCGGTTTAAATGCTTTTATAATCCCATTATTGAATTTATTTTGAATTTTTTATATATTTTTTTATTGAAACAGATTATAATGGATTGTTTACCTCAAAAAACGCGAAGCGAAAGCCATCCATTGCCAAGAAAAGTTCATTTATAATCACTAATGCCTACGAAAGCTTTATTACTCGTTTTAAATGCTTTTATAATCCAATAATTGAATATAATTTGAATTTTTTTACATTGTTTGATTAAAATAGATTGTAATTGATTGTTTGCCTCGGAAAACGTGAAGCAAAAGCCATCCATTGTCAAGAAAAGTTCATTTACAGTCACTCATGCCTACGAAAGCTTAGTTACTCGCTTTAAATGCTTTTATAATCCCATAATTGAATTTATTTTCAATTTTTTTAACATTTTTTTTATTAAAATAGATTGTAGTTGATTGTTTGCCTCAGAAAACGTGAAGTGAAACCCATCCATTGTCAAGAAAAGTTTATTTATGGTCACACATGTATAGAAAAGCCTTATTACTCGGTTTAAATGCTTTTATAATCCCAATATTGAATTTATTTTGTATTTGTTTTATATTTTTTGAATAAAACATATTGTAATTTATTATTTGCCCTGGAAAATGAGAAGCGAAAGGCATCCATTGTCAAGAAAAGTTCATTTATAGTCACTCATGCCTAGAAAAGCCTTATTACTCGCTTTAAATGCTTTTATAATCCCATAATTGAATTTATTTTGAATGTTTTTTACATTTTTTGATTAAAACATACTGTAATGGATTGTTTGCCTTGGGAAACGCGAAGCGAAAGTCATCCATTGAGAAGAAAAGTTCATTTATAATCACTAATGCCTACGAAAGCTTTATTACTCGCTTTAAATGCTTTTATAATCCAATAATTGAATTTAATTTGAATTTTTTTACATTGTTTGATTAAAACCGATTGTAATTGATTGTTTGCCTCGAAAAACGTGAAGCAAAAGCCATCCATTGTCAAGAAAAGTTCATTTACAGTCACTCATACCTACGAAAGCTTAATTACTCGCTTTAAATGCTTTTATAATCCCATAATTGAATTTATTTTGAATTTTTTTTACATTTTTTTGATTAAAACAGATTGTAATTGATTGTTTGCTTTGGAATATGTGAAGCAAAAGCCATCCATTGTCAAGAAAAGTTCATTTATTGTCACTCCTGCCTAGAAAAGCCTTATTACTCGGTTTAAATGCTTTTATAATCCCATTATTGTATTTATTTTAAAGTTTTTTTACATTTTTTGATTAAAACAGATTGTAATTAATTGTTTGCCTCAGAAAACGTGAAGCGCAAGCCATCCATTGTTAAGAAAAGTTTATTTATAGTCACACATGTCTAGAAAAGCCTTATTACTCGGTCTAAATGCTTTTATAATCCCATTATTGAATTTATTTTATATTTTTTTTTTATTTTTTTTGATAAAAATAGATTGTAATTTATTGTTTGCCTTGGAAAATGAGAAGCGAAAGCCATCCATTGTCAAGAAAAGTTCATTTATAGTCACTTATGCCTAGAAAAGCCTTATTACTCGCTTTAAATGCTTTTATAATCCCATAATTGAATTTATTTTGAATTTTTTTTACATTTTTTGATTAAAACATATTGTAATGGATTGTTTGACTTGGGAAACGCGAAGCGAAAGTCATCCATTGATAGGAAAAGTTCATTTATAATCACTAATGCCTACGAAAGCTTTATTACTCGTTTTAAATGCTTTTATAATCCAATAATTGAATATAATTTGAATTTTTTTACATTGTTTGATTAAAACAGATTGTAATTGATTGTTTACCTCGAAAAACGTGAAGCAAAAGCCATCCATTGTCAAGAAAAGTTCATTTACAGTCACTCATGCCTACGAAAGCTTAATTACTCGCTTTAAATGCTTTTATAATCCCATAATTGAATTTATTTTGAATTTTTTTTACATTTTTTTTGATTAAAACATATTGTAATTGATTGTTTGGCTCAGAAAACGTGAAGCGAAACCCATCCATTGTCAAGAAAAGTTTATTTATAGTCACACATGTCTAGAAAAGCCTTATTACTCGGTTTAAATGCTTTTATAATCCCAATATTGAATTTATTTTGTATTTTTTTATATTTTTTTAATAAAACATATTGTAATTTATTGTTTGCCCTGGAAAATGAGAAGCGAAAGCCATCCATTGTCAAGAAAAGTTCATTTATAGTCACTCATGCCTAGAAAAGCCTTATTACTCGCTTTAAATGCTTTTATAATCCCATAATTGAATTTATTTTGAATTTTTTTTACATTTTTTGATTAAAACATACTGTAATGGATTGTTTGCCTTGGGAAACGCGAAGCCAAAGTCATCCATTGAGAAGAAAAGTTCATTTATAATCACTAATGCCTACGAAAGCTTTATTACTCGCTTTAAATGCTTTTATAATCCAATAATTGAATTTAATTTGAATTTTTTTACATTGTTTGATTAAAACAGATTGTAATTGATTGTTTACCTCGGAAAACGTGAAGCAAAAGCCATCCATTGTCAAGAAAAGTTCATTTACAGTCACTCATACCTACGAAAGCTTAATTACTCGCTTTAAATGCTTTTATAATCCCATAATTGAATTTATTTTAAATTTTTTTTACATTTTTTTGATTAAAACAGATTGTAATTGATTGTTTGCTTTGGAATATGTGAAGCGAAAGCCATCCATTGTCAAGAAAAGTTCATTTATTGTCACTCCTGCCTAGAAAAGCCTTATTACTCGGTTTAAATGCTTTTATAATCCCATTATTGTATTTATTTGAAAGTTTTTTTACATTTTTTGATTAAAACATATTGTAATTGATTGTTTGCTTTGGAAAATGAGAAGCGAAAGCCATCCATTGTCAAAAAAAGTTCATTTATAGTCACTCATGCCTAGAAAAGCCTTATTACTCGGTTTAAATGCTTTTATAATCCCATTATTGAATTTATTTTAAATTTTTTTTTACATTTTTTGATTAAAACAAATTGTAATTGATTGTTTGCTTTGGAAAATGCGAAGCGAAAGCCATCCATTGTCAAGAAAAGTTCATTTATTGTCACTCCTGCCTAGAAAAGCCTTATTACTCGGTTTACATGCTTTTATAATTCCACTATTGAATTTATTTTGTATTTTTTTTATATTTTTTTATTAAAACAGATTATAATTGATTGTTTACCTCAAAAAACGCGAAGCGAAAGCCATCCATTGCGAAGAAAAGTTCATTTATAATCACTAATGCCTCCGAAAGCTTTATTACTCGTTTTAAATGCTTTTATAATCCAATAATTGAATATAATTTGAATTTTTTTACATTGTTTGATTAAAACAGATTGTAATTGATTGTTTGCCTCGGAAAACGTGAAGCAAAAGCCATCCATTGTCGAGAAACGTTCATTTACAGTCACTCATGCCTACGAAAGCTTAATTACTCGCTTTAAATGCTTTTATAATCCCATAATTGAATTTATTTTCAATTTTTTTAACATTTTTTTTATTAAAATAGATTGTAGTTGATTGTTTGCCTCAAAAAACGTGAAGTGAAACCCATCCATTGTCAAGAAAAGTTTATTTATAGTCACACCTGTCTAGAAAAGCCTTATTACTCGGTTTAAATGCTTTTATAGTACCAATATTGAATTTATTTTGTATTTTTTTTATATTTCTTGAGTAAAACATATTGTAATTTATTGTTTGCCCTGGAAAATGAGAAGCGAAAGCCATCCATTGTCAAGAAAAGTTCATTTATAGTCACTTATGCCTAGAAAAGCCTTATTACTCGCTTTAAATGCTTTTATAATCCCATAATTGAATTTATTTTGAATTTTTTTTACATTTTTTGATTAAAACATATTGTAATGGATTGTTTGGCTTGGGAAAAGCGAAGCGAAAGTCATCCATTGATAGAAAAGTTCATTTATTTTCACTCCTGCCTAGAAAAGCCTTATTACTCGGTTTAAATGCTTTTATAATCGAATAATTGAATATAATTTGAATTTTTTTACATTGTTTGATTAAAACAGATTGTAATTGATTGTTTGCCTCGAAAAACGTGAAGCAAAAGCCATCCATTGCCAAGAAAAGTTCATTTACAGTCACTCATGCCTACGAAAGCTTAATTACTCGCTTTAAATGCTTTTATAATCCCATAATTGAATTTATTTTGAATTTTTTTTACATTTTTTTAATTAAAACAGATTGTAATTGATTGTTTGCCTCAGAAAACGTGAAACGAAACCCATCCATTGTCAAGAAAAGTTTATTTATAGTCACACCTGTCTAGAAAAGCCTTATTACTCGGTTTAAATGCTTTTATAGTCCCAATATTGAATTTATTTTGTATTTTTTTTATATTTCTTGAATAAAACATATTGTAATTTATTGTTTGCCCTGGAAAATGAGAAGCGAAAGCCATCCATTATCAAGAAAAGTTCATTTATAGTCACTCATGCCTAGAAAAGCCTTATTACTCGCTTTAAATGCTTTTATAATCCCATAATTGAATTTATTTTGAATTTTTTTTACATTTTTTTGATTAAAACATATTGTAATTGATTGTTTGCTTTGGAAAATGTGAAGCGAAAGCCATCTATTGTCAAGAAAAGTTCATTTATTTTCACTCCTGCCTAGAAAAGCTTTATTACTCGGTTTAAATGCTTTTGTAATCCCATTATTGTATTTATTTTAAAGTTTTTTTACATTTTTTGATTAAAACATATTGTAATTGATTGTTTGCTTTGGAACATGAGAAGCGAAAGCCATCCATTGTCAAGAAAAGTTCATTTATAGTCACTCCTGCCTAGAAAAGCCTTATTACTCGGTTTAAATGCATTTATAATCCCATTATTGTATTTATTTTAAAGTTTTTTTACATTTTTTGAATAAAACAGATTGCAATTAATTGTTTGCCTCAGAAAACGTGAAGCGAAAGCCATCCATTGTCAAGAAAAGTTTAGTTATAGTCACACATGTATAGAAAAGCCTTATTACTCGGTTTAAATGCTTTTATAATCCCATTATTGAATTTATTTTATATTTTTTTTATATTTTTTGATAAAAATAGATTGTAATTTATTGTTTGCCTTGGAAAATGAGAAGCGAAAGCCATCCATTGTCAAGAAAAGTTCATTTATAGTCACTTATGCCTAGAAAAGCCTTATTACTCGGTTTAAATGCTTTTATAATCCCATTATTGAATTTATTTTAAATTTTTTTTACATTTTTTGATTAAAACATATTGTAATTGATTGTTTGCTTAGGAAAATGCGAAGCGAAAGCCATCCATTGTCAAGAAAAGTTCATTTATTGTCACTCCTGCCTAGAAAAGCCTTATTACTCGGTTTAAATGCTTTTATAATTCCACTATTGAATTTATTTTGTATTTTTTTTACATTTTTTGTTTAAAACAGATTCTAATTGATTGTTTGCGTCGGGAAACGGGGAGCGAAAGCCATCTTTTGACAAGAAAAGTTCATTTATAGTCACTCATACCTAGAAAAGCCTTATTACTCGGTTTAAATGCATTTATAATCCCATTATTGTATTTATTTTAAAGTTTTTTTACATTTTTTGATTAAAACAGATTGCAATTAATTGTTTGCCTCAGAAAACGTGAAGCGAAAGCCATCCATTGTCAAGAAAAGTTTAGTTATAGTCACACATGTATAGAAAAGCCTTATTACTCGGTTTAAATGCTTTTATAATCCCATTATTGAATTTATTTTATATTTTTTTTTATATTTTTTGATAAAAATAGATTGTAATTTATTGTTTGCCTTGGAAAATGAGAAGCGAAAGTCATCCATTGTCAAGAAAAGTTCATTTATAGTCACTTATGTCTACGAAAACTTAATTACTCGCTTTAAATGCTTTTATAATCCCATAATTGAATTTATTTTGAAATTTTTTTACATTTTTTTGATTAAAACAGATTGTAATTGATTGTTTGCTTTGGAATATGTGAAGCGAAAGCCATCCATTGTCAAGAAAAGTTCATTTATTGTCACTCCTGCCTAGAAAAGCCTTATTACTCGGTTTAAATGCATTTATAATCCCATTATTGTAGTTATTTTAAAGTTTTTTTACATTTTTTGATTAAAACAGATTGCAATTAATTGTTTGCCTCAGAAAACGTGAAGCGAAAGCCATCCATTGTCAAGAAAAGTTTAGTTATAGTCACACATGTATAGAAAAGCCTTATTACTCGGTTTAAATGCTTTTATAATCCCATTATTGAATTTATTTTATATTTTTTTTATATTTTTTGATAAAAATAGATTGTAATTTATTGTTTGCCTTGGAAAATGAGAAGCGAAAGCCATCCATTGTCAAGAAAAGTTCATTTATAGTCACTTATGCCTAGAAAAGCCTTATTACTCGGTTTAAATGCTTTTATAATCCCATTATTGAATTTATTTTAAATTTTTTTTACATTTTTTGATTAAAACAAATTGTAATTGATTGTTTGCTTTGGAAAATGCGAAGCGAAAGCCATCCATTGTCAAGAAAAGTTCATTTATTGTCACTCCTGCCTAGAAAAGCCTTATTACTCGGTTTAAATGCTTTTATAATTCCACTATTGAATTTATTTTGTATTTTTTTTTACATTTTTTGTTTAACACAGATTCTAATTGATTGTTTGCGTCGGGAAACGGGGAGCGAAAGCCATCTTTTGACAAGAAAAGTTCATTTATAGTCACTCATACCTAGAAAAGCCTTATTACTCGGTTTAAATGCATTTATAATCCCATTATTGTATTTATTTTAAAGTTTTTTTACATTTTTTGATTAAAACAGATTGCAATTAATTGTTTGCCTCAGAAAACGTGAAGCGAAAGCCATCCATTGCCAAGAAAAGTTTAGTTATAGTCACACATGTATAGAAAAGCCTTATTACTCGGTTTAAATGCTTTTATAATCCCATTATTGAATTTATTTTATATTTTTTTTTATATTTTTTGATAAAAATAGATTGTAATTTATTGTTTGCCTTGGAAAATGAGAAGCGAAAGTCATCCATTGTCAAGAAAAGTTCATTTATAGTCACTTATGCCTACGAAAACTTAATTACTCGCTTTAAATGCTTTTATAATCCCATAATTGAATTTATTTTGAAATTTTTTTACATTTTTTTGATTAAAACAGATTGTAATTGATTGTTTGCTTTGGAATATGTGAAGCGAAAGCCATCCATTGTCAAGAAAAGTTCATTTATTGTCACTCCTGCCTAGAAAAGCCTTATTACTCGGTTTAAATGCATTTATAATCCCATTATTGTATTTATTTTAAAGTTTTTTTACATTTTTTGATTAAAACAGATTGCAATTAATTGTTTGCCTCAGAAAACGTGAAGCGAAAGCCATCCATTGTCAAGAAAAGTTTAGTTATAGTCACACATGTATAGAAAAGCCTTATTACTCGGTTTAAATGCTTTTATAATCCCATTATTGAATTTATTTTATATTTTTTTTATATTTTTTGATAAAAATAGATTGTAATTTATTGTTTGCCTTGGAAAATGAGAAGCGAAAGCCATCCATTGTCAAGAAAAGTTCATTTATAGTCACTTATGCCTAGAAAAGCCTTATTACTCGGTTTAAATGCTTTTATAATCCCATTATTGAATTTATTTTAAATTTTTTTTACATTTTTTGATTAAAACAGATTGTAATTGATTGTTTGCTTTGGAAAATGCGAAGCGAAAGCCATCCATTGTCAAGAAAAGTTCATTTATTGTCACTCCTGCCTAGAAAAGCCTTATTACTCGGTTTAAATGCTTTTATAATTCCACTATTGAATTTATTTTGTATTTTTTTTACATTTTTTGTTTAAAACAGATTCTAATTGATTGTTTGCGTCGGGAAACGGGGAGCGAAAGCCATCTTTTGACAAGAAAAGTTCATTTATAGTCACTCATACCTAGAAAAGCCTTATTACTCGGTTTCAATGCTTTTATAATCCCATTATTGAATTTATTTTGAATTTTTTATATATTTTTTTATTAAAACAGATTATAATTGATTGTTTACCTCAAAAAACGCGAAGCGAAAGCCATCCATTGCCAAGAAAAGTTCATTTATAATCACTAATGCCTCCGAAAGCTTTATTACTCGTTTTAAATGCTTTTATAATCCAATAATTGAATATAATTTGAATTTTTTTACATTGTTTGATTAAAACAGATTGTAATTGATTGTTTGCCTCGGAAAACGTGAAGCAAAAGCCATCCATTGTCGAGAAACGTTCATTTGCAGTCACTCATGCCTACGAAAGCTTAATTACTCGCTTTAAATGCTTTTATAATCCCATAATTGAATTTATTTTCAATTTTTTTAACATTTTTTTTATTAAAATAGATTGTAGTTGATTGTTTGCCTCAGAAAACGTGAAGTGAAACCCATCCATTGTCAAGAAAAGTTTATTTATAGTCACACCTGTCTAGAAAAGCCTTATTACTCGGTTTAAATGCTTTTATAGTCCCAATATTGAATTTATTTTGTATTTTTTTTATATTTCTTGAATAAAACATATTGTAATTTATTGTTTGCCCTGGAAAATGAGAAGCGAAAGCCATCCATTGTCAAGAAAAGTTCATTTATAGTCACTTATGCCTAGAAAAGCCTTATTACTCGCTTTAAATGCTTTTATAATCCCATAATTGAATTTATTTTGAATTTTTTTTACATTTTTTTGATTAAAACATATTGTAATGGATTGTTTGGCTTGGGAAAAGCGAAGCGAAAGTCATCCATTGATAGAAAAGTTCATTTATTTTCACTCCTGCCTAGAAAAGCCTTATTACTCGGTTTAAATGCTTTTATAATCGAATAATTGAATATAATTTGAATTTTTTTACATTGTTTGATTAAAACAGATTGTAATTGATTGTTTGCCTCGAAAAACGTGAAGCAAAAGCCATCCATTGCCAAGAAAAGTTCATTTACAGTCACTCATGCCTACGAAAGCTTAATTACTCGCTTTAAATGCTTTTATAATCCCATAATTGAATTTATTTTGAATTTTTTTTACATTTTTTTGATTAAAACAGATTGTAATTGATTGTTTGCCTCAGAAAACGTGAAACGAAACCCATCCATTGTCAAGAAAAGTTTATTTATAGTCACACCTGTCTAGAAAAGCCTTATTACTCGGTTTAAATGCTTTTATAGTCCCAATATTGAATTTATTTTGTATTTTTTTTATATTTCTTGAATAAAACATATTGTAATTTATTGTTTGCCCTGGAAAATGAGAAGCGAAAGCCATCCATTGTCAAGAAAAGTTCATTCATAGTCACTCATGCCTAGAAAAGCCTTATTACTCGCTTTAAATGCTTTTATAATCCCATAATTGAATTTATTTTGAATTTTTTTTACATTTTTTTGATTAAAACATATTGTAATTGATTGTTTGCTTTGGAAAATGTGAAGCGAAAGCCATCTATTGTCAAGAAAAGTTCATTTATTTTCACTCCTGCCTAGAAAAGCTTTATTACTCGGTTTAAATGCTTTTGTAATCCCATTATTGTATTTATTTTAAAGTTTTTTTACATTTTTTGATTAAAACAGATTGTAATTGATTGTTTGCTTTGGAACATGAGAAGCGAAAGCCATCCATTGTCAAGAAAAGTTCATTTATAGTCACTCCTGCCTAGAAAAGCCTTATTACTCGGTTTAAATGCATTTATAATCCCATTATTGTATTTATTTTAAAGTTTTTTTACATTTTTTGAATAAAACAGATTGCAATTAATTGTTTGCCTCAGAAAACGTGAAGCGAAAGCCATCCATTGTCAAGAAAAGTTTAGTTATAGTCACACATGTATAGAAAAGCCTTATTACTCGGTTTAAATGCTTTTATAATCCCATTATTGAATTTATTTTATATTTTTTTTATATTTTTTGATAAAAATAGATTGTAATTTATTGTTTGCCTTGGAAAATGAGAAGCGAAAGCCATCCATTGTCAAGAAAAGTTCATTTATAGTCACTTATGCCTAGAAAAGCCTTATTACTCGGTTTAAATGCTTTTATAATCCCATTATTGAATTTATTTTAAATTTTTTTTACATTTTTTGATTAAAACAGATTGTAATTGATTGTTTGCTTTGGAAAATGCGAAGCGAAAGCCATCCATTGTCAAGAAAAGTTCATTTATTGTCACTCCTGCCTAGAAAAGCCTTATTACTCGGTTTAAATGCTTTTATAATTCCACTATTGAATTTATTTTGTATTTTTTTTACATTTTTTGTTTAAAACAGATTCTAATTGATTGTTTGCGTCGGGAAACGGGGAGCGAAAGCCATCTTTTGACAAGAAAAGTTCATTTATAGTCACTCATACCTAGAAAAGCCTTATTACTCGGTTTAAATGCATTTATAATCCCATTATTGTATTTATTTTAAAGTTTTTTTACATTTTTTGATTAAAACAGATTGCAATTAATTGTTTGCCTCAGAAAACGTGAAGCGAAAGCCATCCATTGTCAAGAAAAGTTTAGTTATAGTCACACATGTATAGAAAAGCCTTATTACTCGGTTTAAATGCTTTTATAATCCCATTATTGAATTTATTTTATATTTTTTTTTATATTTTTTGATAAAAATAGATTGTAATTTATTGTTTGCCTTGGAAAATGAGAAGCGAAAGTCATCCATTGTCAAGAAAAGTTCATTTATAGTCACTTATGCCTACGAAAACTTAATTACTCGCTTTAAATGCTTTTATAATCCCATAATTGAATTTATTTTGAAATTTTTTTACATTTTTTTGATTAAAACAGATTGTAATTGATTGTTTGCTTTGGAATATGTGAAGCGAAAGCCATCCATTGTCAAGAAAAGTTCATTTATTGTCACTCCTGCCTAGAAAAGCCTTATTACTCGGTTTAAATGCATTTATAATCCCATTATTGTATTTATTTTAAAGTTTTTTTACATTTTTTGATTAAAACAGATTGCAATTAATTGTTTGCCTCAGAAAACGTGAAGCGAAAGCCATCCATTGTCAAGAAAAGTTTAGTTATAGTCACACATGTATAGAAAAGCCTTATTACTCGGTTTAAATGCTTTTATAATCCCATTATTGAATTTATTTTATATTTTTTTTATATTTTTTGATAAAAATAGATTGTAATTTATTGTTTGCCTTGGAAAATGAGAAGCGAAAGCCATCCATTGTCAAGAAAAGTTCATTTATAGTCACTTATGCCTAGAAAAGCCTTATTACTCGGTTTAAATGCTTTTATAATCCCATTATTGAATTTATTTTAAATTTTTTTTACAATTTTTGATTAAAACAGATTGTAATTGATTGTTTGCTTTGGAAAATGCGAAGCGAAAGCCATCCATTGTCAAGAAAAGTTCATTTATTGTCACTCCTGCCTAGAAAAGCCTTATTACTCGGTTTAAATGCTTTTATAATTCCACTATTGAATTTATTTTGTATTTTTTTTACATTTTTTGTTTAACACAGATTCTAATTGATTGTTTGCGTCGGGAAACGGGGAGCGAAAGCCATCTTTTGACAAGAAAAGTTCATTTATAGTCACTCATACCTAGAAAAGCCTTATTACTCGGTTTAAATGCATTTATAATCCCATTATTGTATTTATTTTAAAGTTTTTTTACATTTTTTGATTAAAACAGATTGCAATTAATTGTTTGCCTCAGAAAACGTGAAGCGAAAGCCATCCATTGTCAAGAAAAGTTTAGTTATAGTCACACATGTATAGAAAAGCCTTATTACTCGGTTTAAATGCTTTTATAATCCCATTATTGAATTTATTTTATATTTTTTTTTATATTTTTTGATAAAAATAGATTGTAATTTATTGTTTGCCTTGGAAAATGAGAAGCGAAAGTCATCCATTGTCAAGAAAAGTTCATTTATAGTCACTTATGCCTACGAAAACTTAATTACTCGCTTTAAATGCTTTTATAATCCCATAATTGAATTTATTTTGAAATTTTTTTACATTTTTTTGATTAAAACAGATTGTAATTGATTGTTTGCTTTGGAATATGTGAAGCGAAAGCCATCCATTGTCAAGAAAAGTTCATTTATTGTCACTCCTGCCTAGAAAAGCCTTATTACTCGGTTTAAATGCATTTATAATCCCATTATTGTATTTATTTTAAAGTTTTTTTACATTTTTTGACTAAAACAGATTGCAATTAATTGTTTGCCTCAGAAAACGTGAAGCGAAAGCCATCCATTGTCAAGAAAAGTTTAGTTATAGTCACACATGTATAGAAAAGCCTTATTACTCGGTTTAAATGCTTTTATAATCCCATTATTGAATTTATTTTATATTTTTTTTATATTTTTTGATAAAAATAGATTGTAATTTATTGTTTGCCTTGGAAAATGAGAAGCGAAAGCCATCCATTGTCAAGAAAAGTTCATTTATAGTCACTTATGCCTAGAAAAGCCTTATTACTCGGTTTAAATGCTTTTATAATCCCATTATTGAATTTATTTTAAATTTTTTTTACATTTTTTGATTAAAACAGATTGTAATTGATTGTTTGCTTTGGAAAATGCGAAGCGAAAGCCATCCATTGTCAAGAAAAGTTCATTTATTGTCACTCCTGCCTAGAAAAGCCTTATTACTCGGTTTAAATGCTTTTATAATTCCACTATTGAATTTATTTTGTATTTTTTTTACATTTTTTGTTTAAAACAGATTCTAATTGATTGTTTGCGTCGGGAAACGGGGAGCGAAAGCCATCTTTTGACAAGAAAAGTTCATTTATAGTCACTCATACCTAGAAAAGCCTTATTACTCGGTTTAAATGCTTTTATAATCCCATTATTGAATTTATTTTGAATTTTTTATATATTTTTTTATTAAAATAGATTATAATTGATTGTTTACCTCAAAAAACGCGAAGCGAAAGCCATCCATTGCCAAGAAAAGTTCATTTATAATCACTAATGCCTCCGAAAGCTTTATTACTCGTTTTAAATGCTTTTATAATCCAATAATTGAATATAATTTGAATTTTTTTACATTGTTTGATTAAAACAGATTGTAATTGATTGTTTGCCTCGGAAAACGTGAAGCAAAAGCCATCCATTGTCGAGAAACGTTCATTTGCAGTCACTCATGCCTACGAAAGCTTAATTACTCGCTTTAAATGCTTTTATAATCCCATAATTGAATTTATTTTCAATTTTTTTAACATTTTTTTTATTAAAATAGATTGTAGTTGATTGTTTGCCTCAGAAAACGTGAAGTGAAACCCATCCATTGTCAAGAAAAGTTTATTTATAGTCACACCTGTCTAGAAAAGCCTTATTACTCGGTTTAAATGCTTTTATAGTCCCAATATTGAATTTATTTTGTATTTTTTTTATATTTCTTGAATAAAACATATTGTAATTTATTGTTTGCCCTGGAAAATGAGAAGCGAAAGCCATCCATTGTCAAGAAAAGTTCATTTATAGTCACTTATGCCTAGAAAAGCCTTATTACTCGCTTTAAATGCTTTTATAATCCCATAATTGAATTTATTTTGAATTTTTTTTACATTTTTTGATTAAAAAATATTGTAATGGATTGTTTGGCTTGGGAAAAGCGAAGCGAAAGTCATCCATTGATAGAAAAGTTCATTTATTTTCACTCCTGCCTAGAAAAGCCTTATTACTCGGTTTAAATGCTTTTATAATCGAATAATTGAATATAATTTGAATTTTTTTACATTGTTTGATTAAAACAGATTGTAATTGATTGTTTGCCTCGAAAAACGTGAAGCAAAAGCCATCCATTGCCAAGAAAAGTTCATTTACAGTCACTCATGCCTACGAAAGCTTAATTACTCGCTTTAAATGCTTTTATAATCCCATAATTGAATTTATTTTGAATTTTTTTTACATTTTTTTGATTAAAACAGATTGTAATTGATTGTTTGCCTCAGAAAACGTGAAACGAAACCCATCCATTGTCAAGAAAAGTTTATTTATAGTCACACCTGTCTAGAAAAGCCTTATTACTCGGTTTAAATGCTTTTATAGTCCCAATATTGAATTTATTTTGTATTTTTTTTATATTTCTTGAATAAAACATATTGTAATTTATTGTTTGCCCTGGAAAATGAGAAGCGAAAGCCATCCATTGTCAAGAAAAGTTCATTCATAGTCACTCATGCCTAGAAAAGCCTTATTACTCGCTTTAAATGCTTTTATAATCCCATAATTGAATTTATTTTGAATTTTTTTTACATTTTTTTGATTAAAACATATTGTAATTGATTGTTTGCTTTGGAAAATGTGAAGCGAAAGCCATCTATTGTCAAGAAAAGTTCATTTATTTTCACTCCTGCCTAGAAAAGCTTTATTACTCGGTTTAAATGCTTTTGTAATCCCATTATTGTATTTATTTTAAAGTTTTTTTACATTTTTTGATTAAAACAGATTGTAATTGATTGTTTGCTTTGGAACATGAGAAGCGAAAGCCATCCATTGTCAAGAAAAGTTCATTTATAGTCACTCCTGCCTAGAAAAGCCTTATTACTCGGTTTAAATGCATTTATAATCCCATTATTGTATTTATTTTAAAGTTTTTTTACATTTTTTGAATAAAACAGATTGCAATTAATTGTTTGCCTCAGAAAACGTGAAGCGAAAGCCATCCATTGTCAAGAAAAGTTTAGTTATAGTCACACATGTATAGAAAAGCCTTATTACTCGGTTTAAATGCTTTTATAATCCCATTATTGAATTTATTTTATATTTTTTTTATATTTTTTGATAAAAATAGATTGTAATTTATTGTTTGCCTTGGAAAATGAGAAGCGAAAGCCATCCATTGTCAAGAAAAGTTCATTTATAGTCACTTATGCCTAGAAAAGCCTTATTACTCGGTTTAAATGCTTTTATAATCCCATTATTGAATTTATTTTAAATTTTTTTTACATTTTTTGATTAAAACAGATTGTAATTGATTGTTTGCTTTGGAAAATGCGAAGCGAAAGCCATCCATTGTCAAGAAAAGTTCATTTATTATCACTCCTGCCTAGAAAAGCCTTATTACTCGGTTTAAATGCTTTTATAATTCCACTATTGAATTTATTTTGTATTTTTTTTACATTTTTTGTTTAAAACAGATTCTAATTGATTGTTTGCGTCGGGAAACGGGGAGCGAAAGCCATCTTTTGACAAGAAAAGTTCATTTATAGTCACTCATACCTAGAAAAGCCTTATTACTCGGTTTAAATGCATTTATAATCCCATTATTGTATTTATTTTAAAGTTTTTTTACATTTTTTGATTAAAACAGATTGCAATTAATTGTTTGCCTCAGAAAACGTGAAGCGAAAGCCATCCATTGTCAAGAAAAGTTTAGTTATAGTCACACATGTATAGAAAAGCCTTATTACTCGGTTTAAATGCTTTTATAATCCCATTATTGAATTTATTTTATATTTTTTTTTATATTTTTTGATAAAAATAGATTGTAATTTATTGTTTGCCTTGGAAAATGAGAAGCGAAAGTCATCCATTGTCAAGAAAAGTTCATTTATAGTCACTTATGCCTACGAAAACTTAATTACTCGCTTTAAATGCTTTTATAATCCCATAATTGAATTTATTTTGAAATTTTTTTACATTTTTTTGATTAAAACAGATTGTAATTGATTGTTTGCTTTGGAATATGTGAAGCGAAAGCCATCCATTGTCAAGAAAAGTTCATTTATTGTCACTCCTGCCTAGAAAAGCCTTATTACTCGGTTTAAATGCATTTATAATCCCATTATTGTATTTATTTTAAAGTTTTTTTACATTTTTTGATTAAAACAGATTGCAATTAATTGTTTGCCTCAGAAAACGTGAAGCGAAAGCCATCCATTGTCAAGAAAAGTTTAGTTATAGTCACACATGTATAGAAAAGCCTTATTACTCGGTTTAAATGCTTTTATAATCCCATTATTGAATTTATTTTATATTTTTTTTATATTTTTTGATAAAAATAGATTGTAATTTATTGTTTGCCTTGGAAAATGAGAAGCGAAAGCCATCCATTGTCAAGAAAAGTTCATTTATAGTCACTTATGCCTAGAAAAGCCTTATTACTCGGTTTAAATGCTTTTATAATCCCATTATTGAATTTATTTTAATTTTTTTTTACATTTTTTGATTAAAACAGATTGTAATTGATTGTTTGCTTTGGAAAATGCGAAGCGAAAGCCATCCATTGTCAAGAAAAGTTCATTTATTGTCACTCCTGCCTAGAAAAGCCTTATTACTCGGTTTAAATGCTTTTATAATTCCACTATTGAATTTATTTTGTATTTTTTTTACATTTTTTGTTTAAAACAGATTCTAATTGATTGTTTGCGTCGGGAAACGGGGAGCGAAAGCCATCTTTTGACAAGAAAAGTTCATTTATAGTCACTCATACCTAGAAAAGCCTTATTACTCGGTTTAAATGCTTTTATAATCCCATTATTGAATTTATTTTGAATTTTTTATATATTTTTTTATTAAAACAGATTATAATTGATTGTTTACCTCAAAAAACGCGAAGCGAAAGCCATCCATTGCCAAGAAAAGTTCATTTATAATCACTAATGCCTCCGAAAGCTTTATTACTCGTTTTAAATGCTTTTATAATCCAATAATTGAATATAATTTGAATTTTTTTACATTGTTTGATTAAAACAGATTGTAATTGATTGTTTGCCTCGGAAAACGTGAAGCAAAAGCCATCCATTGTCGAGAAACGTTCATTTGCAGTCACTCATGCCTACGAAAGCTTAATTACTCGCTTTAAATGCTTTTATAATCCCATAATTGAATTTATTTTCAATTTTTTTAACATTTTTTTTATTAAAATAGATTGTAGTTGATTGTTTGCCTCAGAAAACGTGAAGTGAAACCCATCCATTGTCAAGAAAAGTTTATTTATAGTCACACCTGTCTAGAAAAGCCTTATTACTCGGTTTAAATGCTTTTATAGTCCCAATATTGAATTTATTTTGTATTTTTTTTATATTTCTTGAATAAAACATATTGTAATTTATTGTTTGCCCTGGAAAATGAGAAGCGAAAGCCATCCATTGTCAAGAAAAGTTCATTTATAGTCACTTATGCCTAGAAAAGCCTTATTACTCGCTTTAAATGCTTTTATAATCCCATAATTGAATTTATTTTGAATTTTTTTTACATTTTTTGATTAAAACATATTGTAATGGATTGTTTGGCTTGGGAAAAGCGAAGCGAAAGTCATCCATTGATAGAAAAGTTCATTTATTTTCACTCCTGCCTAGAAAAGCCTTATTACTCGGTTTAAATGCTTTTATAATCGAATAATTGAATATAATTTGAATTTTTTTACATTGTTTGATTAAAACAGATTGTAATTGATTGTTTGCCTCGAAAAACGTGAAGCAAAAGCCATCCATTGCCAAGAAAAGTTCATTTACAGTCACTCATGCCTACGAAAGCTTAATTACTCGCTTTAAATGCTTTTATAATCCCATAATTGAATTTATTTTGAATTTTTTTTACATTTTTTTAATTAAAACAGATTGTAATTGATTGTTTGCCTCAGAAAACGTGAAACGAAACCCATCCATTGTCAAGAAAAGTTTATTTATAGTCACACCTGTCTAGAAAAGCCTTATTACTCGGTTTAAATGCTTTTATAGTCCCAATATTGAATTTATTTTGTATTTTTTTTATATTTCTTGAATAAAACATATTGTAATTTATTGTTTGCCCTGGAAAATGAGAAGCGAAAGCCATCCATTGTCAAGAAAAGTTCATTTATAGTCACTCATGCCTAGAAAAGCCTTATTACTCGCTTTAAATGCTTTTATTATCCCATAATTGAATTTATTTTGAATTTTTTTTACATTTTTTTGATTAAAACATATTGTAATTGATTGTTTGCTTTGGAAAATGTGAAGCGAAAGCCATCTATTGTCAAGAAAAGTTCATTTATTTTCACTCCTGCCTAGAAAAGCTTTATTACTCGGTTTAAATGCTTTTGTAATCCCATTATTGTATTTATTTTAAAGTTTTTTTACATTTTTTGATTAAAACAGATTGTAATTGATTGTTTGCTTTGGAACATGAGAAGCGAAAGCCATCCATTGTCAAGAAAAGTTCATTTATAGTCACTCCTGCCTAGAAAAGCCTTATTACTCGGTTTAAATGCATTTATAATCCCATTATTGTATTTATTTTAAAGTTTTTTTACATTTTTTGAATAAAACAGATTGCAATTAATTGTTTGCCTCAGAAAACGTGAAGCGAAAGCCATCCATTGTCAAGAAAAGTTTAGTTATAGTCACACATGTATAGAAAAGCCTTATTACTCGGTTTAAATGCTTTTATAATCCCATTATTGAATTTATTTTATATTTTTTTATATTTTTTGATAAAAATAGATTGTAATTTATTGTTTGCCTTGGAAAATGAGAAGCGAAAGCCATCCATTGTCAAGAAAAGTTCATTTATAGTCACTTATGCCTAGAAAAGCCTTATTACTCGGTTTAAATGCTTTTATAATCCCATTATTGAATTTATTTTAAATTTTTTTTACATTTTTTGATTAAAACAGATTGTAATTGATTGTTTGCTTTGGAAAATGCGAAGCGAAAGCCATCCATTGTCAAGAAAAGTTCATTTATTGTCACTCCTGCCTAGAAAAGCCTTATTACTCGGTTTAAATGCTTTTATAATTCCACTATTGAATTTATTTTGTATTTTTTTTACATTTTTTGTTTAAAACAGATTCTAATTGATTGTTTGCGTCGGGAAACGGGGAGCGAAAGCCATCTTTTGACAAGAAAAGTTCATTTATAGTCACTCATACCTAGAAAAGCCTTATTACTCGGTTTAAATGCTTTTATAATCCCATTATTGAATTTATTTTGAATTTTTTATATATTTTTTTATTAAAACAGATTATAATTGATTGTTTAACTCAAAAAACGCGAAGCGAAAGCCATCCATTGCCAAGAAAAGTTCATTTATAATCACTAATGCCTCCGAAAGCTTTATTACTCGTTTTAAATGCTTTTATAATCCAATAATTGAATATAATTTGAATTTTTTTACATTGTTTGATTAAAACAGATTGTAATTGATTGTTTGCCTCGGAAAACGTGAAGCAAAAGCCATCCATTGTCGAGAAACGTTCATTTGCAGTCACTCATGCCTACGAAAGCTTAATTACTCGCTTTAAATGCTTTTATAATCCCATAATTGAATTTATTTTCAATTTTTTTAACATTTTTTTTATTAAAATAGATTGTAGTTGATTGTTTGCCTCAGAAAACGTGAAGTGAAACCCATCCATTGTCAAGAAAAGTTTATTTATAGTCACACCTGTCTAGAAAAGCCTTATTACTCGGTTTAAATGCTTTTATAGTCCCAATATTGAATTTATTTTGTATTTTTTTTATATTTCTTGAATAAAACATATTGTAATTTATTGTTTGCCCTGGAAAATGAGAAGCGAAAGCCATCCATTGTCAAGAAAAGTTCATTTATAGTCACTTATGCCTAGAAAAGCCTTATTACTCGCTTTAAATGCTTTTATAATCCCATAATTGAATTTATTTTGAATTTTTTTTACATTTTTTGATTAAAACATATTGTAATGGATTGTTTGGCTTGGGAAAAGCGAAGCGAAAGTCATCCATTGATAGAAAAGTTCATTTATTTTCACTCCTGCCTAGAAAAGCCTTATTACTCGGTTTAAATGCTTTTATAATCGAATAATTGAATATAATTTGAATTTTTTTACATTGTTTGATTAAAACAGATTGTAATTGATTGTTTGCCTCGAAAAACGTGAAGCAAAAGCCATCCATTGCCAAGAAAAGTTCATTTACAGTCACTCATGCCTACGAAAGCTTAATTACTCGCTTTAAATGCTTTTATAATCCCATAATTGAATTTATTTTGAATTTTTTTTACATTTTTTTAATTAAAACAGATTGTAATTGATTGTTTGCCTCAGAAAACGTGAAACGAAACCCATCCATTGTCAAGAAAAGTTTATTTATAGTCACACCTGTCTAGAAAAGCCTTATTACTCGGTTTAAATGCTTTTATAGTCCCAATATTGAATTTATTTTGTATTTTTTTTATATTTCTTGAATAAAACATATTGTAATTTATTGTTTGCCCTGGAAAATGAGAAGCGAAAGCCATCCATTGTCAAGAAAAGTTCATTTATAGTCACTCATGCCTAGAAAAGCCTTATTACTCGCTTTAAATGCTTTTATAATCCCATAATTGAATTTATTTTGAATTTTTTTTACATTTTTTTGATTAAAACATATTGTAATTGATTGTTTGCTTTGGAAAATGTGAAGCGAAAGCCATCTATTGTCAAGAAAAGTTCATTTATTTTCACTCCTGCCTAGAAAAGCTTTATTACTCGGTTTAAATGCTTTTGTAATCCCATTATTGTATTTATTTTAAAGTTTTTTTACATTTTTTGATTAAAACAGATTGTAATTGATTGTTTGCTTTGGAACATGAGAAGCGAAAGCCATCCATTGTCAAGAAAAGTTCATTTATAGTCACTCCTGCCTAGAAAAGCCTTATTACTCGGTTTAAATGCATTTATAATCCCATTATTGTATTTATTTTAAAGTTTTTTTACATTTTTTGAATAAAACAGATTGCAATTAATTGTTTGCCTCAGAAAACGTGAAGCGAAAGCCATCCATTGTCAAGAAAAGTTTAGTTATAGTCACACATGTATAGAAAAGCCTTATTACTCGGTTTAAATGCTTTTATAATCCCATTATTGAATTTATTTTATATTTATTTTATATTTTTTGATAAAAATAGATTGTAATTTATTGTTTGCCTTGGAAAATGAGAAGCGAAAGCCATCCATTGTCAAGAAAAGTTCATTTATAGTCACTTATGCCTAGAAAAGCCTTATTACTCGGTTTAAATGCTTTTATAATCCCATTATTGAATTTATTTTAAATTTTTTTTACATTTTTTGATTAAAACATATTGTAATTGATTGTTTGCTTTGGAAAATGCGAAGCGAAAGCCATCCATTGTCAAGAAAAGTTCATTTATTGTCACTCCTGCCTAGAAAAGCCTTATTACTCGGTTTAAATGCTTTTATAATTCCACTATTGAATTTATTTTGTATTTTTTTTACATTTTTTGTTTAAAACAGATTCTAATTGATTGTTTGCGTCGGGAAACGGGGAGCGAAAGCCATCTTTTGACAAGAAAAGTTCATTTATAGTCACTCATACCTAGAAAAGCCTTATTACTCGGTTTAAATGCATTTATAATCCCATTATTGTATTTATTTTAAAGTTTTTTTACATTTTTTGATTAAAACAGATTGCAATTAATTGTTTGCCTCAGAAAACGTGAAGCGAAAGCCATCCATTGTCAAGAAAAGTTTAGTTATAGTCACACATGTATAGAAAAGCCTTATTACTCGGTTTAAATGCTTTTATAATCCCATTATTGAATTTATTTTATATTTTTTTTATATTTTTTGATAAAAATAGATTGTAATTTATTGTTTGCCTTGGAAAATGAGAAGCGAAAGCCATCCATTGTCAAGAAAAGTTCATTTATAGTCACTTATGCCTAGAAAAGCCTTATTACTCGGTTTAAATGCTTTTATAATCCCATTATTGAATTTATTTTAAATTTTTTTTACATTTTTTGATTAAAACATATTGTAATTGATTGTTTGCTTTGGAAAATGCGAAGCGAAAGCCATCCATTGTCAAGAAAAGTTCATTTATTGTCACTCCTGCCTAGAAAAGCCTTATTACTCGGTTTAAATGCTTTTATAATTCCACTATTGAATTTATTTTGTATTTTTTTTACATTTTTTGTTTAACACAGATTCTAATTGATTGTTTGCGTCGGGAAACGGGGAGCGAAAGCCATCTTTTGACAAGAAAAGTTCATTTATAGTCACTCATACCTAGAAAAGCCTTATTACTCGGTTTAAATGCATTTATAATCCCATTATTGTATTTATTTTAAAGTTTTTTTACATTTTTTGATTAAAACAGATTGTAATTAATTGTTTGCCTCAGAAAACGTGAAGCGAAAGCCATCCATTGTCAAGAAAAGTTTAGTTATAGTCACACATGTATAGAAAAGCCTTATTACTCGGTTTAAATGCTTTTATAATCCCATTATTGAATTTATTTTATATTTTTTTTTATATTTTTTGATAAAAATAGATTGTAATTTATTGTTTGCCTTGGAAAATGAGAAGCGAAAGTCATCCATTGTCAAGAAAAGTTCATTTATAGTCACTTATGCCTACGAAAACTTAATTACTCGCTTTAAATGCTTTTATAATCCCATAATTGAATTTATTTTGAAATTTTTTTACATTTTTTTGATTAAAACAGATTGTAATTGATTGTTTGCTTTGGAATATGTGAAGCGAAAGCCATCCATTGTCAAGAAAAGTTCATTTATTGTCACTCCTGCCTAGAAAAGCCTTATTACTCGGTTTAAATGCATTTATAATCCCATTATTGTATTTATTTTAAAGTTTTTTTACATTTTTTGACTAAAACAGATTGCAATTAATTGTTTGCCTCAGAAAACGTGAAGCGAAAGCCATCCATTGTCAAGAAAAGTTTAGTTATAGTCACACATGTATAGAAAAGCCTTATTACTCGGTTTAAATGCTTTTATAATCCCATTATTGAATTTATTTTATATTTTTTTTATATTTTTTGATAAAAATAGATTGTAATTTATTGTTTGCCTTGGAAAATGAGAAGCGAAAGCCATCCATTGTCAAGAAAAGTTCATTTATAGTCACTTATGCCTAGAAAAGCCTTATTACTCGGTTTAAATGCTTTTATAATCCCATTATTGAATTTATTTTAAATTTTTTTTACATTTTTTGATTAAAACAGATTGTAATTGATTGTTTGCTTTGGAAAATGCGAAGCGAAAGCCATCCATTGTCAAGAAAAGTTCATTTATTGTCACTCCTGCCTAGAAAAGCCTTATTACTCGGTTTAAATGCTTTTATAATTCCACTATTGAATTTATTTTGTATTTTTTTTACATTTTTTGTTTAACACAGATTCTAATTGATTGTTTGCGTCGGGAAACGGGGAGCGAAAGCCATCTTTTGACAAGAAAAGTTCATTTATAGTCACTCATACCTAGAAAAGCCTTATTACTCGGTTTAAATGCATTTATAATCCCATTATTGTATTTATTTTAAAGTTTTTTTACATTTTTTGATTAAAACAGATTGTAATTAATTGTTTGCCTCAGAAAACGTGAAGCGAAAGCCATCCATTGTCAAGAAAAGTTTAGTTATAGTCACACATGTATAGAAAAGCCTTATTACTCGGTTTAAATGCTTTTATAATCCCATTATTGAATTTATTTTATATTTTTTTTTATATTTTTTGATAAAAATAGATTGTAATTTATTGTTTGCCTTGGAAAATGAGAAGCGAAAGTCATCCATTGTCAAGAAAAGTTCATTTATAGTCACTTATGCCTACGAAAACTTAATTACTCGCTTTAAATGCTTTTATAATCCCATAATTGAATTTATTTTGAAATTTTTTTACATTTTTTTGATTAAAACAGATTGTAATTGATTGTTTGCTTTGGAATATGTGAAGCGAAAGCCATCCATTGTCAAGAAAAGTTCATTTATTGTCACTCCTGCCTAGAAAAGCCTTATTACTCGGTTTAAATGCATTTATAATCCCATTATTGTATTTATTTTAAAGTTTTTTTACATTTTTTGACTAAAACAGATTGCAATTAATTGTTTGCCTCAGAAAACGTGAAGCGAAAGCCATCCATTGTCAAGAAAAGTTTAGTTATAGTCACACATGTATAGAAAAGCCTTATTACTCGGTTTAAATGCTTTTATAATCCCATTATTGAATTTATTTTATATTTTTTTTATATTTTTTGATAAAAATAGATTGTAATTTATTGTTTGCCTTGGAAAATGAGAAGCGAAAGCCATCCATTGTCAAGAAAAGTTCATTTATAGTCACTTATGCCTAGAAAAGCCTTATTACTCGGTTTAAATGCTTTTATAATCCCATTATTGAATTTATTTTAAATTTTTTTTACATTTTTTGATTAAAACAGATTGTAATTGATTGTTTGCTTTGGAAAATGCGAAGCGAAAGCCATCCATTGTCAAGAAAAGTTCATTTATTGTCACTCCTGCCTAGAAAAGCCTTATTACTCGGTTAAAATGCTTTTATAATTCCACTATTGAATTTATTTTGTATTTTTTTTACATTTTTTGTTTAAAACAGATTCTAATTGATTGTTTGCGTCGGGAAACGGGGAGCGAAAGCCATCTTTTGACAAGAAAAGTTCATTTATAGTCACTCATACCTAGAAAAGCCTTATTACTCGGTTTAAATGCTTTTATAATCCCATTATTGAATTTATTTTGAATTTTTTATATATTTTTTTATTAAAACAGATTATAATTGATTGTTTACCTCAAAAAACGCGAAGCGAAAGCCATCCATTGCCAAGAAAAGTTCATTTATAATCACTAATGCCTCCGAAAGCTTTATTACTCGTTTTAAATGCTTTTATAATCCAATAATTGAATATAATTTGAATTTTTTTACATTGTTTGATTAAAACAGATTGTAATTGATTGTTTGCCTCGGAAAACGTGAAGCAAAAGCCATCCATTGTCGAGAAACGTTCATTTGCAGTCACTCATGCCTACGAAAGCTTAATTACTCGCTTTAAATGCTTTTATAATCCCATAATTGAATTTATTTTCAATTTTTTTAACATTTTTTTTATTAAAATAGATTGTAGTTGATTGTTTGCCTCAGAAAACGTGAAGTGAAACCCATCCATTATCAAGAAAAGTTTATTTATAGTCACACCTGTCTAGAAAAGCCTTATTACTCGGTTTAAATGCTTTTATAGTCCCAATATTGAATTTATTTTGTATTTTTTTTATATTTCTTGAATAAAACATATTGTAATTTATTGTTTGCCCTGGAAAATGAGAAGCGAAAGCCATCCATTGTCAAGAAAAGTTCATTTATAGTCACTTATGCCTAGAAAAGCCTTATTACTCGCTTTAAATGCTTTTATAATCCCATAATTGAATTTATTTTGAATTTTTTTTACATTTTTTGATTAAAACATATTGTAATGGATTGTTTGGCTTGGGAAAAGCGAAGCGAAAGTCATCCATTGATAGAAAAGTTCATTTATTTTCACTCCTGCCTAGAAAAGCCTTATTACTCGGTTTAAATGCTTTTATAATCGAATAATTGAATATAATTTGAATTTTTTTACATTGTTTGATTAAAACAGATTGTAATTGATTGTTTGCCTCGAAAAACGTGAAGCAAAAGCCATCCATTGCCAAGAAAAGTTCATTTACAGTCACTCATGCCTACGAAAGCTTAATTACTCGCTTTAAATGCTTTTATAATCCCATAATTGAATTTATTTTGAATTTTTTTTACATTTTTTTGATTAAAACAGATTGTAATTGATTGTTTGCCTCAGAAAACGTGAAACGAAACCCATCCATTGTCAAGAAAAGTTTATTTATAGTCACACCTGTCTAGAAAAGCCTTATTACTCGGTTTAAATGCTTTTATAGTCCCAATATTGAATTTATTTTGTATTTTTTTTATATTTCTTGAATAAAACATATTGTAATTTATTGTTTGCCCTGGAAAATGAGAAGCGAAAGCCATCCATTGTCAAGAAAAGTTCATTTATAGTCACTCATGCCTAGAAAAGCCTTATTACTCGCTTTAAATGCTTTTATAATCCCATAATTGAATTTATTTTGAATTTTTTTTACATTTTTTTGATTAAAACATATTGTAATTGATTGTTTGCTTTGGAAAATGTGAAGCGAAAGCCATCTATTGTCAAGAAAAGTTCATTTATTTTCACTCCTGCCTAGAAAAGCTTTATTACTCGGTTTAAATGCTTTTGTAATCCCATTATTGTATTTATTTTAAAGTTTTTTTACATTTTTTGATTAAAACAGATTGTAATTGATTGTTTGCTTTGGAACATGAGAAGCGAAAGCCATCCATTGTCAAGAAAAGTTCATTTATAGTCACTCCTGCCTAGAAAAGCCTTATTACTCGGTTTAAATGCATTTATAATCCCATTATTGTATTTATTTTAAAGTTTTTTTACATTTTTTGAATAAAACAGATTGCAATTAATTGTTTGCCTCAGAAAACGTGAAGCGAAAGCCATCCATTGTCAAGAAAAGTTTAGTTATAGTCACACATGTATAGAAAAGCCTTATTACTCGGTTTAAATGCTTTTATAATCCCATTATTGAATTTATTTTATATTTATTTTATATTTTTTGATAAAAATAGATTGTAATTTATTGTTTGCCTTGGAAAATGAGAAGCGAAAGCCATCCATTGTCAAGAAAAGTTCATTTATAGTCACTTATGCCTAGAAAAGCCTTATTACTCGGTTTAAATGCTTTTATAATCCCATTATTGAATTTATTTTAAATTTTTTTTACATTTTTTGATTAAAACATATTGTAATTGATTGTTTGCTTTGGAAAATGCGTAGCGAAAGCCATCCATTGTCAAGAAAAGTTCATTTATTGTCACTCCTGCCTAGAAAAGCCTTATTACTCGGTTTAAATGCTTTTATAATTCCACTATTGAATTTATTTTGTATTTTTTTTACATTTTTTGTTTAAAACAGATTCTAATTGATTGTTTGCGTCGGGAAACGGGGAGCGAAAGCCATCTTTTGACAAGAAAAGTTCATTTATAGTCACTCATACCTAGAAAAGCCTTATTACTCGGTTTAAATGCATTTATAATCCCATTATTGTATTTATTTTAAAGTTTTTTTACATTTTTTGATTAAAACAGATTGCAATTAATTGTTTGCCTCAGAAAACGTGAAGCGAAAGCCATCCATTGTCAAGAAAAGTTTAGTTATAGTCACACATGTATAGAAAAGCCTTATTACTCGGTTTAAATGCTTTTATAATCCCATTATTGAATTTATTTTATATTTTTTTTATATTTTTTGATAAAAATAGATTGTAATTTATTGTTTGCCTTGGAAAATGAGAAGCGAAAGTCATCCATTGTCAAGAAAAGTTCATTTATAGTCACTTATGCCTACGAAAACTTAATTACTCGCTTTAAATGCTTTTATAATCCCATAATTGAATTTATTTTGAAATTTTTTTACATTTTTTTGATTAAAACAGATTGTAATTGATTGTTTGCTTTGGAATATGTGAAGCGAAAGCCATCCATTGTCAAGAAAAGTTCATTTATTGTCACTCCTGCCTAGAAAAGCCTTATTACTCGGTTTAAATGCATTTATAATCCCATTATTGTATTTATTTTAAAGTTTTTTTACATTTTTTGATTAAAACAGATTGCAATTAATTGTTTGCCTCAGAAAACGTGAAGCGAAAGCCATCCATTGTCAAGAAAAGTTTAGTTATAGTCACACATGTATAGAAAAGCCTTATTACTCGGTTTAAATGCTTTTATAATCCCATTATTGAATTTATTTTATATTTTTTTTATATTTTTTGATAAAAATAGATTGTAATTTATTGTTTGCCTTGGAAAATGAGAAGCGAAAGCCATCCATTGTCAAGAAAAGTTCATTTATAGTCACTTATGCCTACGAAAACTTAATTACTCGCTTTAAATGCTTTTATAATCCCATAATTGAATTTATTTTGAAATTTTTTTACATTTTTTTGATTAAAACAGATTGTAATTGATTGTTTGCTTTGGAATATGTGAAGCGAAAGCCATCCATTGTCAAGAAAAGTTCATTTATTGTCACTCCTGCCTAGAAAAGCCTTATTACTCGGTTTAAATGCATTTATAATCCCATTATTGTATTTATTTTAAAGTTTTTTTACATTTTTTGATTAAAACAGATTGCAATTAATTGTTTGCCTCAGAAAACGTGAAGCGAAAGCCATCCATTGTCAAGAAAAGTTTAGTTATAGTCACACATGTATAGAAAAGCCTTATTACTCGGTTTAAATGCTTTTATAATCCCATTATTGAATTTATTTTATATTTTTTTTATATTTTTTGATAAAAATAGATTGTAATTTATTGTTTGCCTTGGAAAATGAGAAGCGAAAGCCATCCATTGTCAAGAAAAGTTCATTTATAGTCACTTATGCCTACGAAAACTTAATTACTCGCTTTAAATGCTTTTATAATCCCATAATTGAATTTATTTTGAAATTTTTTTACATTTTTTTGATTAAAACAGATTGTAATTGATTGTTTGCTTTGGAATATGTGAAGCGAAAGCCATCCATTGTCAAGAAAAGTTCATTTATTGTCACTCCTGCCTAGAAAAGCCTTATTACTCGGTTTAAATGCATTTATAATCCCATTATTGTATTTATTTTAAAGTTTTTTTACATTTTTTGATTAAAACAGATTGCAATTAATTGTTTGCCTCAGAAAACGTGAAGCGAAAGCCATCCATTGTCAAGAAAAGTTTAGTTATAGTCACACATGTATAGAAAAGCCTTATTACTCGGTTTAAATGCTTTTATAATCCCATTATTGAATTTATTTTATATTTTTTTTATATTTTTTGATAAAAATAGATTGTAATTTATTGTTTGCCTTGGAAAATGAGAAGCGAAAGCCATCCATTGTCAAGAAAAGTTCATTTATAGTCACTTATGCCTACGAAAACTTAATTACTCGCTTTAAAAGCTTTTATAATCCCATAATTGAATTTATTTTGAAATTTTTTTACATTTTTTTGATTAAAACAGATTGTAATTGATTGTTTGCTTTGGAATATGTGAAGCGAAAGCCATCCATTGTCAAGAAAAGTTCATTTATTGTCACTCCTGCCTAGAAAAGCCTTATTACTCGGTTTAAATGCTTTTATAATCCCATTATTGAATTTATTTTATATTTTTTTTATATTTTTTGATAAAAATAGATTGTAATTTATTGTTTGCCTTGGAAAATGAGAAGCGAAAGCCATCCATTGTCAAGAAAAGTTCATTTATAGTCACTTATGCCTAGAAAAGCCTTATTACTCGGTTTAAATGCTTTTATAATCCCATTATTGAATTTATTTTAAATTTTTTTTACATTTTTTGATTAAAACAGATTGTAATTGATTGTTTGCTTTGGAAAATGCGAAGCGAAAGCCATCCATTGTCAAGAAAAGTTCATTTATTATCACTCCTGCCTAGAAAAGCCTTATTACTCGGTTTAAATGCTTTTATAATTCCACTATTGAATTTATTTTGTATTTTTTTTACATTTTTTGTTTAAAACAGATTCTAATTGATTGTTTGCGTCGGGAAACGGGGAGCGAAAGCCATCTTTTGACAAGAAAAGTTCATTTATAGTCACTCATACCTAGAAAAGCCTTATTACTCGGTTTAAATGCATTTATAATCCCATTATTGTATTTATTTTAAAGTTTTTTTACATTTTTTGATTAAAACAGATTGCAATTAATTGTTTGCCTCAGAAAACGTGAAGCGAAAGCCATCCATTGTCAAGAAAAGTTTAGTTATAGTCACACATGTATAGAAAAGCCTTATTACTCGGTTTAAATGCTTTTATAATCCCATTATTGAATTTATTTTATATTTTTTTTTATATTTTTTGATAAAAATAGATTGTAATTTATTGTTTGCCTTGGAAAATGAGAAGCGAAAGTCATCCATTGTCAAGAAAAGTTCATTTATAGTCACTTATGCCTACGAAAACTTAATTACTCGCTTTAAATGCTTTTATAATCCCATAATTGAATTTATTTTGAAATTTTTTTACATTTTTTTGATTAAAACAGATTGTAATTGATTGTTTGCTTTGGAATATGTGAAGCGAAAGCCATCCATTGTCAAGAAAAGTTCATTTATTGTCACTCCTGCCTAGAAAAGCCTTATTACTCGGTTTAAATGCATTTATAATCCCATTATTGTATTTATTTTAAAGTTTTTTTACATTTTTTGATTAAAACAGATTGCAATTAATTGTTTGCCTCAGAAAACGTGAAGCGAAAGCCATCCATTGTCAAGAAAAGTTTAGTTATAGTCACACATGTATAGAAAAGCCTTATTACTCGGTTTAAATGCTTTTATAATCCCATTATTGAATTTATTTTATATTTTTTTTATATTTTTTGATAAAAATAGATTGTAATTTATTGTTTGCCTTGGAAAATGAGAAGCGAAAGCCATCCATTGTCAAGAAAAGTTCATTTATAGTCACTTATGCCTAGAAAAGCCTTATTACTCGGTTTAAATGCTTTTATAATCCCATTATTGAATTTATTTTAATTTTTTTTTACATTTTTTGATTAAAACAGATTGTAATTGATTGTTTGCTTTGGAAAATGCGAAGCGAAAGCCATCCATTGTCAAGAAAAGTTCATTTATTGTCACTCCTGCCTAGAAAAGCCTTATTACTCGGTTTAAATGCTTTTATAATTCCACTATTGAATTTATTTTGTATTTTTTTTACATTTTTTGTTTAAAACAGATTCTAATTGATTGTTTGCGTCGGGAAACGGGGAGCGAAAGCCATCTTTTGACAAGAAAAGTTCATTTATAGTCACTCATACCTAGAAAAGCCTTATTACTCGGTTTAAATGCTTTTATAATCCCATTATTGAATTTATTTTGAATTTTTTATATATTTTTTTATTAAAACAGATTATAATTGATTGTTTACCTCAAAAAACGCGAAGCGAAAGCCATCCATTGCCAAGAAAAGTTCATTTATAATCACTAATGCCTCCGAAAGCTTTATTACTCGTTTTAAATGCTTTTATAATCCAATAATTGAATATAATTTGAATTTTTTTACATTGTTTGATTAAAACAGATTGTAATTGATTGTTTGCCTCGGAAAACGTGAAGCAAAAGCCATCCATTGTCGAGAAACGTTCATTTGCAGTCACTCATGCCTACGAAAGCTTAATTACTCGCTTTAAATGCTTTTATAATCCCATAATTGAATTTATTTTCAATTTTTTTAACATTTTTTTTATTAAAATAGATTGTAGTTGATTGTTTGCCTCAGAAAACGTGAAGTGAAACCCATCCATTGTCAAGAAAAGTTTATTTATAGTCACACCTGTCTAGAAAAGCCTTATTACTCGGTTTAAATGCTTTTATAGTCCCAATATTGAATTTATTTTGTATTTTTTTTATATTTCTTGAATAAAACATATTGTAATTTATTGTTTGCCCTGGAAAATGAGAAGCGAAAGCCATCCATTGTCAAGAAAAGTTCATTTATAGTCACTTATGCCTAGAAAAGCCTTATTACTCGCTTTAAATGCTTTTATAATCCCATAATTGAATTTATTTTGAATTTTTTTTACATTTTTTGATTAAAACATATTGTAATGGATTGTTTGGCTTGGGAAAAGCGAAGCGAAAGTCATCCATTGATAGAAAAGTTCATTTATTTTCACTCCTGCCTAGAAAAGCCTTATTACTCGGTTTAAATGCTTTTATAATCGAATAATTGAATATAATTTGAATTTTTTTACATTGTTTGATTAAAACAGATTGTAATTGATTGTTTGCCTCGAAAAACGTGAAGCAAAAGCCATCCATTGCCAAGAAAAGTTCATTTACAGTCACTCATGCCTACGAAAGCTTAATTACTCGCTTTAAATGCTTTTATAATCCCATAATTGAATTTATTTTGAATTTTTTTTACATTTTTTTGATTAAAACAGATTGTAATTGATTGTTTGCCTCAGAAAACGTGAAACGAAACCCATCCATTGTCAAGAAAAGTTTATTTATAGTCACACCTGTCTAGAAAAGCCTTATTACTCGGTTTAAATGCTTTTATAGTCCCAATATTGAATTTATTTTGTATTTTTTTTATATTTCTTGAATAAAACATATTGTAATTTATTGTTTGCCCTGGAAAATGAGAAGCGAAAGCCATCCATTGTCAAGAAAAGTTCATTTATAGTCACTCATGCCTAGAAAAGCCTTATTACTCGCTTTAAATGCTTTTATAATCCCATAATTGAATTTATTTTGAATTTTTTTTACATTTTTTTGATTAAAACATATTGTAATTGATTGTTTGCTTTGGAAAATGTGAAGCGAAAGCCATCTATTGTCAAGAAAAGTTCATTTATTTTCACTCCTGCCTAGAAAAGCTTTATTACTCGGTTTAAATGCTTTTGTAATCCCATTATTGTATTTATTTTAAAGTTTTTTTACATTTTTTGATTAAAACAGATTGTAATTGATTGTTTGCTTTGGAACATGAGAAGCGAAAGCCATCCATTGTCAAGAAAAGTTCATTTATAGTCACTCCTGCCTAGAAAAGCCTTATTACTCGGTTTAAATGCATTTATAATCCCATTATTGTATTTATTTTAAAGTTTTTTTACATTTTTTGATTAAAACAGATTGCAATTAATTGTTTGCCTCAGAAAACGTGAAGCGAAAGCCATCCATTGTCAAGAAAAGTTTAGTTATAGTCACACATGTATAGAAAAGCCTTATTACTCGGTTTAAATGCTTTTATAATCCCATTATTGAATTTATTTTATATTTTTTTTATATTTTTTGATAAAAATAGATTGTAATTTATTGTTTGCCTTGGAAAATGAGAAGCGAAAGCCATCCATTGTCAAGAAAAGTTCATTTATAGTCACTTATGCCTAGAAAAGCCTTATTACTCGGTTTAAATGCTTTTATAATCCCATTATTGAATTTATTTTAAATTTTTTTTACATTTTTTGATTAAAACATATTGTAATTGATTGTTTGCTTTGGAAAATGCGAAGCGAAAGCCATCCATTGTCAAGAAAAGTTCATTTATTGTCACTCCTGCCTAGAAAAGCCTTATTACTCGGTTTAAATGCTTTTATAATTCCACTATTGAATTTATTTTGTATTTTTTTTACATTTTTTGTTTAAAACAGATTCTAATTGATTGTTTGCGTCGGGAAACGGGGAGCGAAAGCCATCTTTTGACAAGAAAAGTTCATTTATAGTCACTCATACCTAGAAAAGCCTTATTACTCGGTTTAAATGCATTTATAATCCCATTATTGTATTTATTTTAAAGTTTTTTTACATTTTTTGATTAAAACAGATTGCAATTAATTGTTTGCCTCAGAAAACGTGAAGCGAAAGCCATCCATTGTCAAGAAAAGTTTAGTTATAGTCACACATGTATAGAAAAGCCTTATTACTTGGTTTAAATGCTTTTATAATCCCATTATTGAATTTATTTTATATTTTTTTTTATATTTTTTGATAAAAATAGATTGTAATTTATTGTTTGCCTTGGAAAATGAGAAGCGAAAGTCATCCATTGTCAAGAAAAGTTCATTTATAGTCACTTATGCCTACGAAAACTTAATTACTCGCTTTAAATGCTTTTATAATCCCATAATTGAATTTATTTTGAAATTTTTTTACATTTTTTTGATTAAAACAGATTGTAATTGATTGTTTGCTTTGGAATATGTGAAGCGAAAGCCATCCATTGTCAAGAAAAGTTCATTTATTGTCACTCCTGACTAGAAAAGCCTTATTACTCGGTTTAAATGCATTTATAATCCCATTATTGTATTTATTTTAAAGTTTTTTTATATTTTTTGATTAAAACAGATTGCAATTAATTGTTTGCCTCAGAAAACGTGAAGCGAAAGCCATCCATTGTCAAGAAAAGTTTAGTTATAGTCACACATGTATAGAAAAGCCTTATTACTCGGTTTAAATGCTTTTATAATCCCATTATTGAATTTATTTTATATTTATTTTATATTTTTTGATAAAAATAGATTGTAATTTATTGTTTGCCTTGGAAAATGAGAAGCGAAAGCCATCCATTGTCAAGAAAAGTTCATTTATAGTCACTTATGCCTAGAAAAGCCTTATTACTCGGTTTAAATGCTTTTATAATCCCATTATTGAATTTATTTTAAATTTTTTTTACATTTTTTGATTAAAACAGATTGTAATTGATTGTTTGCTTTGGAAAATGCGAAGCGAAAGCCATCCATTGTCAAGAAAAGTTCATTTATTGTCACTCCTGCCTAGAAAAGCCTTATTACTCGGTTTAAATGCTTTTATAATTCCACTATTGAATTTATTTTGTATTTTTTTTACATTTTTTGTTTAAAACAGATTCTAATTGATTGTTTGCGTCGGGAAACGGGGAGCGAAAGCCATCTTTTGACAAGAAAAGTTCATTTATAGTCACTCATACCTAGAAAAGCCTTATTACTCGGTTTAAATGCTTTTATAATCCCATTATTGAATTTATTTTGAATTTTTGATATATTTTTTTATTAAAACAGATTATAATTGATTGTTTACCTCAAAAAACGCGAAGCGAAAGCCATCCATTGCCAAGAAAAGTTTATTTATAGTCACACCTGTCTAGAAAAGCCTTATTACTCGGTTTAAATGCTTTTATAGTCCCAATATTGAATTTATTTTGTATTTTTTTTATATTTCTTGAATAAAACATATTGTAATTTATTGTTTGCCCTGGAAAATGAGAAGCGAAAGCCATCCATTGTCAAGAAAAGTTCATTTATAGTCACTCATGCCTAGAAAACCCTTATTACTCGCTTTAAATGCTTTTATAATCCTATAATTGAATTTATTTTGAATTTTTTTTACATTTTTTTGATTAAAACATATTGTAATTGATTGTTTGCTTTGGAAAATGTGAAGCGAAAGCCATCTATTGTCAAGAAAAGTTCATTTATTTTCACTCCTGCCTAGAAAAGCCTTATTACTCGGTTTAAATGCTTTTATAATCCCAATATTGAATTTATTTTGTATTTTTTTTATATTATTTTATTAAAACAGATTGTAATTTATTGTTTGCCTTGGAAAATGAGAAGCGAAAGCCATCCATTGTCAAGAAAAATTCATTTATAGTCACTCATGCCTAGAAAAGCCTTATTACTCGCTTTAAATGCTTTTATAATCCCGTAATTGAATTTATTTTGAATTTTTTTTACATTTTTTTGATTAAAACAGATTGTAATTGATTATTTACCTTAGAAAACGCGAAGCGAAAGCCATCCATTGTCGAGAAAAGTTCATTTATAGTCACTCATGTCTAGAAAAGCCTTATTACTCGGTTTAAATGCTTTTATAATCCCATTATTGAATTTATTTTAAATTTTTTTTACATTTTTTGATTAAAACAGATTGTAATTGATTGTTTGCTTTGCAAAATGCGAAGCGAAACCATCGATTGTCAAGAAAAGTTCATTTATTGTCACTTCTGCCTAGAAAAGCCTTATTACTCGGTTTAAATGCTTTTATAATTCCACTATTGAATTTATTTTGTATTTTTTTTACATTTTTTGTTTAAAACAGATTCTAATTGATTGTTTGCGTCGGGAAACGGGGAGCGAAAGCCATCTTTTGACAAGAAAAGTTCATTTATAGTCACTCATACCTAGAAAAGCCTTATTACTCGGTTTAAATGCTTTCATAATCCCATTATTGAATTTATTTTGAATTTTTTATATATTTTTTTATTAAAACAGATTATAATTGATTGTTTACCTCAAAAAACGCGAAGCGAAAGCCATCCATTGCCAAGAAAAGTTCATTTATAATCACTAATGCCTCCGAAAGCTTTATTACTCGTTTTAAATGCTTTTATAATCCAATAATTGAATATAATTTGAATTTTTTTAAATTGTTTGATTAAAACAGATTGTAATTGATTGTTTGCCTCGGAAAACGTGAAGCAAAAGCCATCCATTGTCGAGAAACGTTCATTTACAGTCACTCATGCCTACGAAAGCTTAATTACTCGCTTTAAATGCTTTTATAATCCCATAATTGAATTTATTTTCAATTTTTTTAACATTTTTTTTATTAAAATAGATTGTAGTTGATTGTTTGCCTCAGAAAACGTGAAGTGAAACCCATCCATTGTCAAGAAAAGTTTATTTATAGTCACACATGTATAGAAAAGACTTATTACTCAGTTTAAATGCTTTTATAATCCCAATATTGAATTTATTTTGTATTTTTTTTAAATTTTTTGAATAAAACATATTGTAATTTATTATTTGCCCTGGAAAATGAGAAGTGAAAGGCATCCATTGTCAAGAAAAGTTCATTTATAGTCACTCATGCCTAGAAAAGCCTTATTACTCGCTTTAAATGCTTTTATAATTCCACTATTGAATTTATTTTGAATTTTTTTTACATTTTTTTGATTAAAACAGATTGTAATTGATTATTTACCTCAGAAAACGCGAAGCAAAAGCCATCCATTGTCGAGAAAAGTTTATTTATAGTCACTCATCTTTAGAAAAGCCTTATTACTCGGTTTAAATGCTTTTATAATCCCATTATTGAATTTATTTTAAATTTTTTTTACATTTTTTGATTAAAACAGATTGTAATTGATTGTTTGCTTTGGAAAATGCGAAGCGAAAGCCATCCATTGTCAAGAAAAGTTCATTTATTGTCACTCCTGCCTAGAAAAGCCTTATTACTCGGTTTAAATGCTTTTATAATTCCACTATTGAATTTATTTTGTATTTTTTTTACATTTTTTGTTTAAAACAGATTCTAATTGATTGTTTGCGTCGGGAAACGGGGAGCGAAAGCCATCATTTGACAAGAAAAGTTCATTTATAGTCACTCATACCTAGAAAAGCCTTATTACTCGGTTTAAATGCTTTTATAATCCCATTATTGAATTTATTTTGAATTTTTTATATATTTTTTTATTGAAACAGATTATAATGGATTGTTTACCTCAAAAAACGCGAAGCGAAAGCCATCCATTGCCAAGAAAAGTTCATTTATAATCACTAATGCCTACGAAAGCTTTATTACTCGTTTTAAATGCTTTTATAATCCAATAATTGAATATAATTTGAATTTTTTTACATTGTTTGATTAAAACAGATTGTAATTGATTGTTTGCTTTGGAATATGTGAAGCGAAAGCCATCCATTGTCAAGAAAAGTTCATTTATTGTCACTCCTGCCTAGAAAAGCCTTATTACTCGGTTTAAATGCATTTATAATCCCATTATTGTATTTATTTTAAAGTTTTTTTACATTTTTTGATTAAAACATATTGCAATTAATTGTTTGCCTCAGAAAACGTGAAGCGAAAGCCATCCATTGTCAAGAAAAGTTTAGTTATAGTCACACATGTATAGAAAAGCCTTATTACTCGGTTTAAATGCTTTTATAATCCCATTATTGAATTTATTTTATATTTTTTTTATATTTTTTGATAAAAATAGATTCTACTTTATTGTTTGCCTTGGAAAATGAGAAGCGAAAGCCATCCATTGTCAAGAAAAGTTCATTTATAGTCACTTATGCCTACGAAAACTTAATTACTCGCTTTAAATGCTTTTATAATCCCATAATTGAATTTATTTTGAATTTTTTTTACATTTTTTTGATTAAAACAGATTGTAATTGATTGTTTGCTTTGGAATATGTGAAGCGAAAGCCATCCATTGTCAAGAAAAGTTCATTTATTGTCACTCCTGCCTAGAAAAGCCTTATTACTCGGTTTAAATGCATTTATAATCCCATTATTGTATTTATTTTAAAGTTTTTTTACATTTTTTGATTAAAACAGATTGCAATTAATTGTTTGCCTCAGAAAACGTGAAGCGAAAGCCATCCATTGTCAAGAAAAGTTTAGTTATAGTCACACATGTATAGAAAAGCCTTATTACTCGGTTTAAATGCTTTTATAATCCCATTATTGAATTTATTTTATATTTTTTTTATATTTTTTGATAAAAATAGATTGTAATTTATTGTTTGCCTTGGAAAATGAGAAGCGAAAGCCATCCATTGTCAAGAAAAGTTCATTTATAGTCACTTATGCCTACGAAAACTTAATTACTCGCTTTAAATGCTTTTATAATCCCATAATTGAATTTATTTTGAATTTTTTTTACATTTTTTTGATTAAAACAGATTGTAATTGATTGTTTGCTTTGGAATATGTGAAGCGAAAGCCATCCATTGTCAAGAAGAGTTCATTTATTGTCACTCCTGCCTAGAAAAGCCTTATTACTCGGTTTAAATGCTTTTATAATCCCATTATTGTATTTATTTTAAAGTTTTTTTACAGTTTTTGATTAAAACAGATTGTAATTGATTGTTTGCTTTGAAAAATGAGAAGCGAAAGCCATCCATTGTCAAGAAAAGTTCATTTATAGTCACTCATGCCTAGAAAAGCCTTATTACTCGGTTTAAATGCTTTTATAATCCCATTATTGAATTTATTTTAAATTTTTTTTACATTTTTTGATTAAAACATATTGTAATTGATTGTTTGCTTTGGAAAATGCGAAGCGAAAGCCATCCATTGTCAAGAAAAGTTCATTTATTGTCACTCCTGCCTAGAAAAGCCTTATTACTCGGTTTAAATACTTTTATAATTCCACTATTGAATTTATTTTGTATTTTTTTTACATTTTTTGTTTAAAACAGATTCTAATTGATTGTTTGCGTCGGGAAACGGGGAGCGAAATCCATCTTTTGACAAGAAAAGTTCATTTATAGTCACTCATACCTAGAAAAGCCTTATTACTCGGTTTAAATGCTTTTATAATCCCATTATTGAATTTATTTTGAATTTTTTATATATTTTTTTATTAAAACAGATTATAATTGATTGTTTACCTCAAAAAACGCGAAGCGAAAGCCATCCATTGCCAAGAAAAGTTCATTTATAATCACTAATGCCTCCGAAAGCTTTATTACTCGTTTTAAATGCTTTTATAATCCAATAATTGAATATAATTTGAATTTTTTTACATTGTTTGATTAAAACAGATTGTAATTGATTGTTTGCCTCGGAAAACGTGAAGCAAAAGCCATCCATTGTCGAGAAACGTTCATTTACAGTCACTCATGCCTACGAAAGCTTAATTACTCGCTTTAAATGCTTTTATAATCCCATAATTGAATTTATTTTCAATTTTTTTAACATTTTTTTTATTAAAATAGATTGTAGTTGATTGTTTGCCTCAGAAAACGTGAAGTGAAACCCATCCATTGTCAAGAAAAGTTTATTTATAGTCACACATGTATAGAAAAGCCTTATTACTCAGTTTAAATGCTTTTATAATCCCAATATTGAATTTATTTTGTATTTTTTTTTATATTTTTTGAATAAAATATATTGTAATTTATTATTTGCCCTGGAAAATGAGAAGTGAAAGGCATCCATTGTCAAGAAAAGTTCATTTATAGTCACTCATGCCTAGAAAAGCCTTATTACTCGCTTTAAATGCTTTTATAATTCCACTATTGAATTTATTTTGAATTTTTTTTACATTTTTTTGATTAAAACAGATTGTAATTGATTATTTACCTCAGAAAACGCGAAGCGAAAGCCATCCATTGTCGAGAAAAGTTTATTTATAGTCACTCATCTTTAGAAAAGCCTTATTACTCGGTTTAAATGCTTTTATAATCCCATTATTGAATTTATTTTAAATTTTTTTTACATTTTTTGATTAAAACAGATTGTAATTGATTGTTTGCTTTGGAAAATGCGAAGCGAAAGCCATCCATTGTCAAGAAAAGTTCATTTATTGTCACTCCTGCCTAGAAAAGCCTTATTACTCGGTTTAAATGCTTTTATAATTCCACTATTGAATTTATTTTGTATTTTTTTTACATTTTTTGTTTAAAACAGATTCTAATTGGATTGTTTGCGTCGGGAAACGGGGAGCGAAAGCCATCTTTTGACAAGAAAAGTTCATTTATAGTCACTCATACCTAGAAAAGCCTTATTACTCGGTTTAAATGCTTTTATAATCCCATTATTGAATTTATTTTGAATTTTTTATATATTTTTTTATTGAAACAGATTATAATGGTTTGTTTACCTCAAAAAACGCGAAGCGAAAGCCATCCATTGCCAAGAAAAGTTCATTTATAATCACTAATGCCTACGAAAGCTTTATTACTCGTTTTAGATGCTTTTATAATCCAATAATTGAATATAATTTGAATTTTTTTACATTGTTTGATTAAAACAGATTGTAATTGATTGTTTGCCTCGGAAAACGTGAAGCAAAAGCCATCCATTGTCAAGAAAAGTTCATTTACAGTCACTCATGCCTACGAAAGCTTAGTTACTCGCTTTAAATGCTTTTATAATCCCATAATTGAATTTATTTTCAATTTTTTTAATATTTTTTTTATTAAAACAGATTGTAGTTGATTGTTTGCCTCGGAAAACGTGAAGTGAAACCCATCCATTGTCAAGAAAAGTTTATTTATGGTCACACATGTATAGAAAAGCCTTATTACTCGGTTTAAATGCTTTTATAATCCCAATATTGAATTTATTTTGTATTTGTTTTATATTTTTTGAATAAAACATATTGTAATTTATTATTTGCCCTGGAAAATGAGAAGCGAAAGCCATCCATTGTCAAGAAAAGTTCATTTATAGTCACTCATGCCTAGAAAAGCCTTATTACTCGCTTTAAATGCTTTTATAATCCCATAATTGAATTTATTTTGAATGTTTTTTACATTTTTTGATTAAAACATACTGTAATGGATTGTTTGCCTTGGGAAACGCGAAGCGAAAGACATCCATTGAGAAGAAAAGTTCATTTATAATCACTAATGCCTACGAAAGCTTTATTACTCGCTTTAAATGCTTTTATAATCCAATAATTGAATTTAATTTGAATTTTTTTACATTGTTTGATTAAAACAGATTGTAATTGATTGTTTGCCTCGAAAAACGTGAAGCAAAAGCCATCCATTGTCAAGAAAAGTTCATTTACAGTCACTCATACCTACGAAAGCTTAATTACTCGCTTTAAATGCTTTTATAATCCCATAATTGAATTTATTTTGAATTTTTTTTACATTTTTTTGATTAAAACAAATTGTAATTGATTGTTTGCTTTGGAATATGTGAAGCGAAAGCCATCCATTGTCAAGAAAAGTTCATTTATTGTCACTCCTGCCTAGAAAAGCCTTATTACTCGGTTTAAATGCTTTTATAATCCCATTACTGTATTTATTTTAAAGTTTTTTTACATTTTTTGATTAAAACAGATTGTAATTGATTGTTTGCTTTGGAAAATGCGAAGCGAAAGCCATCCATTGTCAAGAAAAGTTCATTTATTGTCACTCCTGCCTAGAAAAGCCTTATTACTCGGTTTAAATACTTTTATAATTCCACTATTGAATTTATTTTGTATTTTTTTTACATTTTTTGTTTAAAACAGATTCTAATTGATTGTTTGCGTCGGGAAACGGGGAGCGAAAGCCATCTTTTGACAAGAAAAGTTCATTTATAGTCACTCATACCTAGAAAAGCCTTATTACTCGGTTTAAATGCTTTTATAATCCCATTATTGAATTTATTTTGAATTTTTTATATATTTTTTTATTAAAACAGATTATAATTGATTGTTTACCTCAAAAAACGCGAAGCGAAAGCCATCCATTGCCAAGAAAAGTTCATTTATAATCACTAATGCCTCCGAAAGCTTTATTACTCGCTTTAAATGCTTTTATAATCCCATAATTGAATTTATTTTGAATGTTTTTTACATTTTTTGATTAAAACATACTGTAATGGATTGTTTGCCTTGGGAAACGCGAAGCGAAAGTCATCCATTGAGAAGAAAAGTTCATTTATAATCACTAATGCCTACGAAAGCTTTATTACTCGCTTTAAATGCTTTTATAATCCAATAATTGAATTTAATTTGAATTTTTTTACATTGTTTGATTAAAACAGATTGTAATTGATTGTTTGCCTCGAAAAACGTGAAGCAAAAGCCATCCATTGTCAAGAAAAGTTCATTTACAGTCACTCATGCCTACGAAAGCTTAGTTACTCGCTTTAAATGCTTTTATAATCCCATAATTGAATTTATTTTCAATTTTTTTAATATTTTTTTTATTAAAATAGATTGTAGTTGATTGTTTGCCTCAGAAAACGTGAAGTGAAACCCATCCATTGTCAAGAAAAGTTTATTTATGGTCACACATGTATAGAAAAGCCTTATTACTCGGTTTAAATGCTTTTATAATTCCATTATTGTATTTATTTTAAAGTTTTTTTACATTTTTTGATTAAAACAGATTGTAATTAATTGTTTGCCTCAGAAAACGTGAAGCGAAAGCCATCCATTGTTAAGAAAAGTTTATTTATAGTCACACATGTCTAGAAAAGCCTTATTACTCGGTCTAAATGCTTTTATAATCCCATTATTGAATTTATTTTATATTTTTTTTATTTTTTTTGATAAAAATAGATTGTAATTTATTGTTTGCCTTGGAAAATGAGAAGCGAAAGCCATCCATTGTCAAGAAAAGTTCATTTATAGTCACTTATGCCTAGAAAAGCCTTATTACTCGCTTTAAATGCTTTTATAATCCCATAATTGAATTTATTTTGAATTTTTTTTACATTTTTTGATTAAAACATATTGTAATGGATTGTTTGGCTTGGGAAACGCGAAGCGAAAGTCATCCATTGATAAGAAAAGTTCATTTATAATCACTAATGCCTACGAAAGCTTTATTACTCGTTTTAAATGCTTTTATAATCCAATAATTGAATATAATTTGAATTGTTTTACATTGTTTGGTTAAAACAGATTGTAATTGATTGTTTACCTCGAAAAACGTGAAGCAAAAGCCATCCATTATCAAGAAAAGTTCATTTACAGTCACTAATGCCTACGAAAGCTTAATTACTCGCTTTAAATGCTTTAATAATCCCATAATTGAATTTATTTTGAATTTTTTTTGCATTTTTTTTGATTAAAACAGATTGTAATTGATTGTTTGGCTCAGAAAACGTGAAGCGAAAGCCATCCATTGTCAAGAAAAGTTTATTTATAGTCACACATGTCTAGAAAAGCCTTATTACTCGGTTTAAATGCTTTTATAATCCCAATATTGAATTTATTTTGTATTTTTTTTTATATTTTTTGAATAAAACATATTGTAATTTATTGTTTGCCTTGGAAAATGAGAAGCGAAAGCCATCCATTATCAAGAAAAGTTCATTTATAGTCACTCATGCCTAGAAAAGCCTTATTACTCGCTTTAAATGCTTTTATAATCCCATAATTGAATTTATTTTGAATTTTTTTTACATTTTTTGATTAAAACATACTGTAATGGATTGTTTGACTTGGGAAACGCGAAGCGAAAGTCATCCATTGAGAAGAAAAGGTCATTTATAATCACTAATGCCTACGAAAGCTTTATTACTCGCTTTAAATGCTTTTATAATCCAATAATTGGATTTAATTTGAATTTTTTTACATTGTTTGATTAAAACAGATTGTCATTGATTGTCTACCTTGGAAAACGTGAAGCAAAAGCCATCCATTGTCAAGAAAAGTTCATTTACAGTCACTCATACCTACGAAAGCTTAATTACTCGCTTTAAATGCTTTTATAATCCCATAATTGAATTTATTTTGAATTTTTTTTACATTTTTTTGATTAAAACAGATTGTAATTGATTGTTTGCTTTGGAATATGTGAAGCGAAAGCCATCCATTGTCAAGAAAAGTTCATTTATTGTCACTCCTGCCTAGAAAAGCCTTATTACTCGGTTTAAATGCTTTTATAATCCCATTATTATATTTATTTTAAAGTTTTTTTACATTTTTTGATTAAAACAGATTGTAATTAATTGTTTGCCTCAGAAAACGTGAAGCGAAAGCCATCCATTGTTAAGAAAAGTTTATTTATAGTCACACATGTCTAGAAAAGCCTTATTACTCGGTCTAAATGCTTTTATAATCCCATTATTGAATTTATTTTATATTTTTTTTATTTTTTTTGATAAAAATAGATTGTAATTTATTGTTTGCCTTGGAAAATGAGAAGCGAAAGCCATCCATTGTCAAGAAAAGTTCATTTATAGTCACTTATGCCTAGAAAAGCCTTATTACTCGCTTTAAATGCTTTTATAATCCCATAATTGAATTTATTTTGAATTTTTTTTTACATTTTTTGATTAAAACATATTGTAATGGATTGTTTGGCTTGGGAAACGCGAAGCGAAAGTCATCCATTGATAAGAAAAGTTCATTTATAATCACTAATGCCTACGAAAGCTTTATTACTCGTTTTAAATGCTTTTATAATCCAATGATTGAATATAATTTGAATTTTTTTACATTGTTTGATTAAAACAGATTGTAATTGATTGTTTGCCTCGAAAAACGTGAAGCAAAAGCCATCCATTATCAAGAAAAGTTCATTTACAGTCACTCTTGCCTACGAAAGCTTAATTACTCGCTTTAAATGCTTTAATAATCCCATAATTGAATTTTTTTTGAATTTTTTTTACATTTTTTTTGATTAAAACAGATTGTAATTGATTGTTTGGCTCAGAAAACGTGAAGCGAAACCCATCCATTGTCAAGAAAAGTTTATTTATAGTCACACATGTCTAGAAAAGCCTTATGACTCGGTTTAAATGCTTTTATAATCCCAATATTGAATTTATTTTGTAATTTTTTTATATTTTTTGAATAAAACATATTGTAATTTATTGTTTGCCCTGGAAAATGAGAAGCGAAAGCCATCCATTGTCAAGAAAAGTTCATTTATAGTCACTCATGCCTAGAAAAGCCTTATTACTCGGTTTAAATGCTTTTATAATCCCATTATTGAATTTATTTTAAATTTTTTTTACATTTTTTGATTAAAACAGATTGTAATTGATTGTTTGCTTTGGAAAATGCGAAGCGAAAGCCATCCATTGTCAAGAAAAGTTCATTTATTGTCACTCCTGCCTAGAAAAGCCTTATTACTCGGTTTAAATGCTTTTATAATCCCATTACTGTATTTATTTTAAAGTTTTTTTACATTTTTTGATTAAAACAGATTGTAATTGATTGTTTGCTTTGGAAAATGCGAAGCGAAAGCCATCCATTGTCAAGAAAAGTTCATTTATTGTCACTCCTGCCTAGAAAAGCCTTATTACTCGGTTTAAATACTTTTATAATTCCACTATTGAATTTATTTTGTATTTTTTTTACATTTTTTGTTTAAAACAGATTCTAATTGATTGTTTGCGTCGGGAAACGGGGAGCGAAAGCCATCTTTTGACAAGAAAAGTTCATTTATAGTCACTCATACCTAGAAAAGCCTTATTACTCGGTTTAAATGCTTTTATAATCCCAATATTGAATTTATTTTGTATTTTTTTTTATATTTTTTGAATAAAACATATTGTAATTTATTATTTGCCCTGGAAAATGAGAAGTGAAAGGCATCCATTGTCAAGAAAAGTTCATTTATAGTCACTCATGCCTAGAAAAGCCTTATTACTCGCTTTAAATGCTTTTATAATTCCACTATTGAATTTATTTTGAATTTTTTTTACATTTTTTTGATTAAAACAGATTGTAATTGATTATTTACCTCAGAAAACGCGAAGCGAAAGCCATCCATTGTCGAGAAAAGTTTATTTATAGTCACTCATCTTTAGAAAAGCCTTATTACTCGGTTTAAATGCTTTTATAATCCCATTATTGAATTTATTTTAAATTTTTTTTACATTTTTTGATTAAAACAGATTGTAATTGATTGTTTGCTTTGGAAAATGCGAAGCGAAAGCCATCCATTGTCAAGAAAAGTTCATTTATTGTCACTCCTGCCTAGAAAAGCCTTATTACTCGGTTTAAATGCTTTTATAATTCCACTATTGAATTTATTTTGTATTTTTTTTACATTTTTTGTTTAAAACAGATTCTAATTGGATTGTTTGCGTCGGGAAACGGGGAGCGAAAGCCATCTTTTGACAAGAAAAGTTCATTTATAGTCACTCATACCTAGAAAAGCCTTATTACTAGGTTTAAATGCTTTTCTAATCCCATTATTGAATTTATTTTGAATTTTTTATATATTTTTTTATTGAAACAGATTATAATGGATTGTTTACCTCAAAAAACGCGAAGCGAAAGCCATCCATTGCCAAGAAAAGTTCATTTATAATCACTAATGCCTACGAAAGCTTTATTACTCGTTTTAGATGCTTTTATAATCCAATAATTGAATATAATTTGAATTTTTTTACATTGTTTGATTAAAACAGATTGTAATTGATTGTTTGCCTCGGAAAACGTGAAGCAAAAGCCATCCATTGTCAAGAAAAGTTCATTTACAGTCACTCATGCCTACGAAAGCTTAGTTACTCGCTTTAAATGCTTTTATAATCCCATAATTGAATTTATTTTCAATTTTTTTAATATTTTTTTTATTAAAATAGATTGTAGTTGATTGTTTGCCTCAGAAAACGTGAAGTGAAACCCATCCATTGTCAAGAAAAGTTTATTTATGGTCACACATGTATAGAAAAGCCTTATTACTCGGTTTAAATGCTTTTATAATCCCAATATTGAATTTATTTTGTATTTGTTTCAAATTTTTTGAATAAAACATATTGTAATTTATTATTTGCCCTGGAAAATGAGAAGCGAAAGCCATCCATTGTCAAGAAAAGTTCATTTATAGTCACTCATGCCTAGAAAAGCCTTATTACTCGCTTTAAATGCTTTTATAATCCCATAATTGAATTTATTTTGAATGTTTTTTACATTTTTTGATTAAAACATACTGTAATGGATTGTTTGCCTTGGGAAACGCGAAGCGAAAGTCATCCATTGAGAAGAAAAGTTCATTTATAATCACTAATGCCTACGAAAGCTTTATTACTCGCTTTAAATGCTTTTATAATCCAATAATTGAATTTAATTTGAATTTTTTTACATTGTTTGATTAAAACAGATTGTAATTGATTGTTTGCCTCGAAAAACGTGAAGCAAAAGCCATCCATTGTCAAGAAAAGTTCATTTACAGTCACTCATGCCTACGAAAGCTTAGTTACTCGCTTTAAATGCTTTTATAATCCCATAATTGAATTTATTTTCAATTTTTTTAATATTTTTTTTATTAAAATAGATTGTAGTTGATTGTTTGCCTCAGAAAACGTGAAGTGAAACCCATCCATTGTCAAGAAAAGTTTATTTATGGTCACACATGTATAGAAAAGCCTTATTACTCGGTTTAAATGCTTTTATAATTCCATTATTGTATTTATTTTAAAGTTTTTTTACATTTTTTGATTAAAACAGATTGTAATTAATTGTTTGCCTCAGAAAACGTGAAGCGAAAGCCATCCATTGTTAAGAAAAGTTTATTTATAGTCACACATGTCTAGAAAAGCCTTATTACTCGGTCTAAATGCTTTTATAATCCCATTATTGAATTTATTTTATATTTTTTTTATTTTTTTTGATAAAAATAGATTGTAATTTATTGTTTGCCTTGGAAAATGAGAAGCGAAAGCCATCCATTGTCAAGAAAAGTTCATTTATAGTCACTTATGCCTAGAAAAGCCTTATTACTCGCTTTAAATGCTTTTATAATCCCATAATTGAATTTATTTTGAATTTTTTTTACATTTTTTGATTAAAACATATTGTAATGGATTGTTTGGCTTGGGAAACGCGAAGCGAAAGTCATCCATTGATAAGAAAAGTTCATTTATAATCACTAATGCCTACGAAAGCTTTATTACTCGTTTTAAATGCTTTTATAATCCAATAATTGAATATAATTTGAATTGTTTTACATTGTTTGGTTAAAACAGATTGTAATTGATTGTTTACCTCGAAAAACGTGAAGCAAAAGCCATCCATTATCAAGAAAAGTTCATTTACAGTCACTAATGCCTACGAAAGCTTAATTACTCGCTTTAAATGCTTTAATAATCCCATAATTGAATTTATTTTGAATTTTTTTTGCATTTTTTTTGATTAAAACAGATTGTAATTGATTGTTTGGCTCAGAAAACGTGAAGCGAAAGCCATCCATTGTCAAGAAAAGTTTATTTATAGTCACACATGTCTAGAAAAGCCTTATTACTCGGTTTAAATGCTTTTATAATCCCAATATTGAATTTATTTTGTATTTTTTTTTATATTTTTTGAATAAAACATATTGTAATTTATTGTTTGCCTTGGAAAATGAGAAGCGAAAGCCATCCATTGTCAAGAAAAGTTCATTTATAGTCACTCATGCCTAGAAAAGCCTTATTACTCGCTTTAAATGCTTTTATAATCCCATAATTGAATTTATTTTGAATTTTTTTTACATTTTTTGATTAAAACATACTGTAATGGATTGTTTGACTTGGGAAACGCGAAGCGAAAGTCATCCATTGAGAAGAAAAGGTCATTTATAATCACTAATGCCTACGAAAGCTTTATTACTCGCTTTAAATGCTTTTATAATCCAATAATTGGATTTAATTTGAATTTTTTTACATTGTTTGATTAAAACAGATTGTCATTGATTGTCTACCTTGGAAAACGTGAAGCAAAAGCCATCCATTGTCAAGAAAAGTTCATTTACAGTCACTCATACCTACGAAAGCTTAATTACTCGCTTTAAATGCTTTTATAATCCCATAATTGAATTTATTTTGATTTTTTTTTACATTTTTTTGATTAAAACAGATTGTAATTGATTGTTTGCTTTGGAATATGTGAAGCGAAAGCCATCCATTGTCAAGAAAAGTTCATTTATTGTCACTCCTGCCTAGAAAAGCCTTATTACTCGGTTTAAATGCTTTTATAATCCCATTATTATATTTATTTTAAAGTTTTTTTACATTTTTTGATTAAAACAGATTGTAATTAATTGTTTGCCTCAGAAAACGTGAAGCGAAAGCCATCCATTGTTAAGAAAAGTTTATTTATAGTCACACATGTCTAGAAAAGCCTTATTACTCGGTCTAAATGCTTTTATAATCCCATTATTGAATTTATTTTATATTTTTTTTATTTTTTTTGATAAAAATAGATTGTAATTTATTGTTTGCCTTGGAAAATGAGAAGCGAAAGCCATCCATTGTCAAGAAAAGTTCATTTATAGTCACTTATGCCTAGAAAAGCCTTATTACTCGCTTTAAATGCTTTTATAATCCCATAATTGAATTTATTTTGAATTTTTTTTACATTTTTTGATTAAAACATATTGTAATGGATTGTTTGGCTTGGGAAACGCGAAGCGAAAGTCATCCATTGATAAGAAAAGTTCATTTATAATCACTAATGCCTACGAAAGCTTTATTACTCGTTTTAAATGCTTTTATAATCCAATGATTGAATATAATTTGAATTTTTTTACATTGTTTGATTAAAACAGATTGTAATTGATTGTTTGCCTCGAAAAACGTGAAGCAAAAGCCATCCATTATCAAGAAAAGTTCATTTACAGTCACTCTTGCCTACGAAAGCTTAATTACTCGCTTTAAATGCTTTAATAATCCCATAATTGAATTTTTTTTGAATTTTTTTTACATTTTTTTTGATTAAAACAGATTGTAATTGATTGTTTGGCTCAGAAAACGTGAAGCGAAACCCATCCATTGTCAAGAAAAGTTTATTTATAGTCACACATGTCTAGAAAAGCCTTATGACTCGGTTTAAATGCTTTTATAATCCCAATATTGAATTTATTTTGTAATTTTTTTATATTTTTTGAATAAAACATATTGTAATTTATTGTTTGCCCTGGAAAATGAGAAGCGAAAGCCATCCATTGTCAAGAAAAGTTCATTTATAGTCACTCATGCCTAGAAAAGCCTTATTACTCGGTTTAAATGCTTTTATAATCCCATTATTGAATTTATTTTAAATTTTTTTTACATTTTTTGATTAAAACAGATTGTAATTGATTGTTTGCTTTGGAAAATGCGAAGCGAAAGCCATCCATTGTCAAGAAAAGTTCATTTATTGTCACTCCTGCCTAGAAAAGCCTTATTACTCGGTTTAAATGCTTTTATAATCCCATTACTGTATTTATTTTAAAGTTTTTTTACATTTTTTGATTAAAACAGATTGTAATTGATTGTTTGCTTTGGAAAATGCGAAGCGAAAGCCATCCATTGTCAAGAAAAGTTCATTTATTGTCACTCCTGCCTAGAAAAGCCTTATTACTCGGTTTAAATACTTTTATAATTCCACTATTGAATTTATTTTGTATTTTTTTTACATTTTTTGTTTAAAACAGATTCTAATTGATTGTTTGCGTCGGGAAACGGGGAGCGAAAGCCATCTTTTGACAAGAAAAGTTCATTTATAGTCACTCATACCTAGAAAAGCCTTATTACTCGGTTTAAATGCTTTTATAATCCCAATATTGAATTTATTTTGTATTTTTTTTTATATTTTTTGAATAAAACATATTGTAATTTATTATTTGCCCTGGAAAATGAGAAGTGAAAGGCATCCATTGTCAAGAAAAGTTCATTTATAGTCACTCATGCCTAGAAAAGCCTTATTACTCGCTTTAAATGCTTTTATAATTCCACTATTGAATTTATTTTGAATTTTTTTTACATTTTTTTGATTAAAACAGATTGTAATTGATTATTTACCTCAGAAAACGCGAAGCGAAAGCCATCCATTGTCGAGAAAAGTTTATTTATAGTCACTCATCTTTAGAAAAGCCTTATTACTCGGTTTAAATGCTTTTATAATCCCATTATTGAATTTATTTTAAATTTTTTTTACATTTTTTGATTAAAACAGATTGTAATTGATTGTTTGCTTTGGAAAATGCGAAGCGAAAGCCATCCATTGTCAAGAAAAGTTCATTTATTGTCACTCCTGCCTAGAAAAGCCTTATTACTCGGTTTAAATGCTTTTATAATTCCACTATTGAATTTATTTTGTATTTTTTTTACATTTTTTGTTTAAAACAGATTCTAATTGGATTGTTTGCGTCGGGAAACGGGGAGCGAAAGCCATCTTTTGACAAGAAAAGTTCATTTATAGTCACTCATACCTAGAAAAGCCTTATTACTAGGTTTAAATGCTTTTATAATCCCATTATTGAATTTATTTTGAATTTTTTATATATTTTTTTATTGAAACAGATTATAATGGATTGTTTACCTCAAAAAACGCGAAGCGAAAGCCATCCATTGCCAAGAAAAGTTCATTTATAATCACTAATGCCTACGAAAGCTTTATTACTCGTTTTAGATGCTTTTATAATCCAATAATTGAATATAATTTGAATTTTTTTACATTGTTTGATTAAAACAGATTGTAATTGATTGTTTGCCTCGGAAAACGTGAAGCAAAAGCCATCCATTGTCAAGAAAAGTTCATTTACAGTCACTCATGCCTACGAAAGCTTAGTTACTCGCTTTAAATGCTTTTATAATCCCATAATTGAATTTATTTTCAATTTTTTTAATATTTTTTTTATTAAAATAGATTGTAGTTGATTGTTTGCCTCAGAAAATGTGAAGTGAAACCCATCCATTGTCAAGAAAAGTTTATTTATGGTCACACATGTATAGAAAAGCCTTATTACTCGGTTTAAATGCTTTTATAATCCCAATATTGAATTTATTTTGTATTTGTTTCAAATTTTTTGAATAAAACATATTGTAATTTATTATTTGCCCTGGAAAATGAGAAGCGAAAGCCATCCATTGTCAAGAAAAGTTCATTTATAGTCACTCATGCCTAGAAAAGCCTTATTACTCGCTTTAAATGCTTTTATAATCCCATAATTGAATTTATTTTGAATGTTTTTTACATTTTTTGATTAAAACATACTGTAATGGATTGTTTGCCTTGGGAAACGCGAAGCGAAAGTCATCCATTGAGAAGAAAAGTTCATTTATAATCACTAATGCCTACGAAAGCTTTATTACTCGCTTTAAATGCTTTTATAATCCAATAATTGAATTTAATTTGAATTTTTTTACATTGTTTGATTAAAACAGATTGTAATTGATTGTTTGCCTCGAAAAACGTGAAGCAAAAGCCATCCATTGTCAAGAAAAGTTCATTTACAGTCACTCATGCCTACGAAAGCTTAGTTACTCGCTTTAAATGCTTTTATAATCCCATAATTGAATTTATTTTCAATTTTTTTAATATTTTTTTTATTAAAATAGATTGTAGTTGATTGTTTGCCTCAGAAAACGTGAAGTGAAACCCATCCATTGTCAAGAAAAGTTTATTTATGGTCACACATGTATAGAAAAGCCTTATTACGCGGTTTAAATGCTTTTATAATTCCATTATTGTATTTATTTTAAAGTTTTTTTACATTTTTTGATTAAAACAGATTGTAATTAATTGTTTGCCTCAGAAAACGTGAAGCGAAAGCCATCCATTGTTAAGAAAAGTTTATTTATAGTCACACATGTCTAGAAAAGCCTTATTACTCGGTCTAAATGCTTTTATAATCCCATTATTGAATTTATTTTATATTTTTTTTATTTTTTTTGATAAAAATAGATTGTAATTTATTGTTTGCCTTGGAAAATGAGAAGCGAAAGCCATCCATTGTCAAGAAAAGTTCATTTATAGTCACTTATGCCTAGAAAAGCCTTATTACTCGCTTTAAATGCTTTTATAATCCCATAATTGAATTTATTTTGAATTTTTTTTACATTTTTTGATTAAAACATATTGTAATGGATTGTTTGGCTTGGGAAACGCGAAGCGAAAGTCATCCATTGATAAGAAAAGTTCATTTATAATCACTAATGCCTACGAAAGCTTTATTACTCGTTTTAAATGCTTTTATAATCCAATAATTGAATATAATTTGAATTTTTTTACATTGTTTGGTTAAAACAGATTGTAATTGATTGTTTACCTCGAAAAACGTGAAGCAAAAGCCATCCATTATCAAGAAAAGTTCATTTACAGTCACTAATGCCTACGAAAGCTTAATTACTCGCTTTAAATGCTTTAATAATCCCATAATTGAATTTATTTTGAATTTTTTTTGCATTTTTTTTGATTAAAACAGATTGTAATTGATTGTTTGGCTCAGAAAACGTGAAGCGAAAGCCATCCATTGTCAAGAAAAGTTTATTTATAGTCACACATGTCTAGAAAAGCCTTATTACTCGGTTTAAATGCTTTTATAATCCCAATATTGAATTTATTTTGTATTTTTTTTTATATTTTTTGAATAAAACATATTGTAATTTATTGTTTGCCTTGGAAAATGAGAAGCGAAAGCCATCCATTGTCAAGAAAAGTTCATTTATAGTCACTCATGCCTAGAAAAGCCTTATTACTCGCTTTAAATGCTTTTATAATCCCATAATTGAATTTATTTTGAATTTTTTTTACATTTTTTGATTAAAACATACTGTAATGGATTGTTTGACTTGGGAAACGCGAAGCGAAAGTCATCCATTGAGAAGAAAAGGTCATTTATAATCACTAATGCCTACGAAAGCTTTATTACTCGCTTTAAATGCTTTTATAATCCAATAATTGGATTTAATTTGAATTTTTTTACATTGTTTGATTAAAACAGATTGTCATTGATTGTCTACCTTGGAAAACGTGAAGCAAAAGCCATCCATTGTCAAGAAAAGTTCATTTACAGTCACTCATACCTACGAAAGCTTAATTACTCGCTTTAAATGCTTTTATAATCCCATAATTGAATTTATTTTGAATTTTTTTTACATTTTTTTGATTAAAACAGATTGTAATTGATTGTTTGCTTTGGAATATGTGAAGCGAAAGCCATCCATTATCAAGAAAAGTTCATTTATTGTCACTCCTGCCTAGAAAAGCCTTATTACTCGGTTTAAATGCTTTTATAATCCCATTATTATATTTATTTTAAAGTTTTTTTACATTTTTTGATTAAAACAGATTGTAATTAATTGTTTGCCTCAGAAAACGTGAAGCGAAAGCCATCCATTGTTAAGAAAAGTTTATTTATAGTCACACATGTCTAGAAAAGCCTTATTACTCGGTCTAAATGCTTTTATAATCCCATTATTGAATTTATTTTATATTTTTTTTATTTTTTTTGATAAAAATAGATTGTAATTTATTGTTTGCCTTGGAAAATGAGAAGCGAAAGCCATCCATTGTCAAGAAAAGTTCATTTATAGTCACTTATGCCTAGAAAAGCCTTATTACTCGCTTTAAATGCTTTTATAATCCCATAATTGAATTTATTTTGAATTTTTTTTACATTTTTTGATTAAAACAAATTGTAATGGATTGTTTGGCTTGGGAAACGCGAAGCGAAAGTCATCCATTGATAAGAAAAGTTCATTTATAATCACTAATGCCTACGAAAGCTTTATTACTCGTTTTAAATGCTTTTATAATCCAATGATTGAATATAATTTGAATTTTTTTACATTGTTTGATTAAAACAGATTGTAATTGATTGTTTGCCTCGAAAAACGTGAAGCAAAAGCCATCCATTATCAAGAAAAGTTCATTTACAGTCACTCTTGCCTACGAAAGCTTAATTACTCGCTTTAAATGCTTTAATAATCCCATAATTGAATTTTTTTTGAATTTTTTTTACATTTTTTTTGATTAAAACAGATTGTAATTGATTGTTTGGCTCAGAAAACGTGAAGCGAAACCCATCCATTGTCAAGAAAAGTTTATTTATAGTCACACATGTCTAGAAAAGCCTTATTACTCGGTTTAAATGCTTTTATAATCCCAATATTGAATTTATTTTGTAATTTTTTTATATTTTTTGAATAAAACATATTGTAATTTATTGTTTGCCCTGGAAAATGAGAAGCGAAAGCCATCCATTGTCAAGAAAAGTTCATTTATAGTCACTCATGCCTAGAAAAGCCTTATTACTCGCTTTAAATGCTTTTATAATCCCATAATTGAATTTATTTTGAAATTTTTTTACATTTTTTTATTAAAACATACTGTAATGGATTGTTTGCCTTGGGAAACGCGAAGCGAAAGTCATCCATTGAGAAGAAAAGTTCATTTATAATCACTAATGCCTACGAAAGCTTTATTACTCGCTTTAAATGCTTTTATAATCCAATAATTGAATTTAATTTGAATTTTTTTACATTGTTTGATTAAAACAGATTGTCATTGATTGTCTACCTCGGAAAACGTGAAGCAAAAGCCATCCATTGTCAAGAAAAGTTCATTTACAGTCACTCACACCTACGAAAGCTTAATTACTCGCTTTAAATGCTTTTATAATCCCATAATTGAATTTATTTTGAATTTTTTTTACATTTTTTTGATTAAAACAGATTGTAATTGATTGTTTGCTTTGGAATATGTGAAGCGAAAGCCATCCATTGTCAAGAAAAGTTCATTTATTGTCGCTCCTGCCTAGAAAAGCCTTATTACTCGGTTTAAATGCTTTTATAATCCCATTATTGTATTTATTTTAAAGTTTTTTTACATTTTTTGATTAAAACAGATTGTAATTAATTGTTTGCCTCAGAAAACGTGAAGCGAAAGCCATCCATTGTCAAGAAAAGTTTATTTATAGTCACACATGTCTAGAAAAGCCTTATTACTCGGTTTAAATGCTTTTATAATCCCATTATTGTATTTATTTTATATTTTTTTTTATTTTTTTTGATAAAAATAGATTGTAATTTATTGTTTGCCTTGGAAAATGAGAAGCGAAAGCCATCCATTGTCAAGAAAAGTTCATTTATAGTCACTTATGCCTAGAAAAGCCTTATTACTCGGTTTAAATGCTTTTATAATCCCATTATTGAATTTATTTTAATTTTTTTTTTACATTTTTTTATTAAAACAGATTGTAATTGATTGTTTGCTTTGGAAAATGCGAAGCGAAAGCCATCCATTGTCAAGAAAAGTTCATCTAATGTCACTCCTGCCTAGTAAAGCCTTATTACTCGGTTTAAATGCTTTTATAATCCCATTATTGTATTTATTTTAAAGTTTTTTTACATTTTTTGATTAAAACAGATTGTAATTGATTGTTTGCTTTGAAAAATGAGAAGCGAAAGCCATCCATTGTCAAGAAAAGTTCATTTATAGTCACTCATGCCTAGAAAAGCCTTATTACTCGGTTTAAATGCTTTTATAATCCCATTATTGAATTTATTTTAAATTTTTTTTACATTTTTTGATTAAAACAGATTGTAATTGATTGTTTGCTTTGGAAAATGCGAAGCGAAAGCCATCCATTGTCAAGAAAAGTTCATTTATTGTCACTCCTGCCTAGAAAAGCCTTATTACTCGGTTTAAATACTTTTATAATTCCACTATTGAATTTATTTTGTATTTTTTTTACATTTTTTGTTTAAAACAGATTCTAATTGATTGTTTGCGTCGGGAAACGGGGAGCGAAAGCCATCTTTTGACAAGAAAAGTTCATTTATAGTCACTCATACCTAGAAAAGCCTTATTACTCGGTTTAAATGCTTTTATAATCCCATTATTGAATTTATTTTGAATTTTTTATATATTTTTTTATTAAAACAGATTATAATTGATTGTTTACCTCAAAAAACGCGAAGCGAAAGCCATCCATTGCCAAGAAAAGTTCATTTATAATCACTCATGTCTAGAAAAGCCTTATTACTTGGTTTAAATGCTTTTATAATCCCATTATTGAATTTATTTTGAATTTTTTTTTACATTTTTTGATTAAAACAGATTTTAATTTATTGTTTGCCTTGGAAAACGTGAAGCGGAAGCCATCCATTGTCAAAAAAATGTCATTTGTAGTCACTCACACCTAGAAAAGCCTTATTGCTCGCTTTAAATGCTTTTATAATCTCATAATTGAATTTACTTTTAATTTTTTTTACATTTTTTGAGTAAAACATATTGTAATTGATTGTTTACCTCGGGAAACGCGAAGCGAAAGTCATCCATTGACAAGAAAAGTTCATTTATAATCACTGATGCCTATGAAAGCTTTGTTACTCGCTTTAAATGCTTTTATAATCCCATAATTGAATTTAATTTGAATTTTTTATATTTTTTAATTAAAACAAATTGTAATTGATTGTTTGCCTCCTGAAACTTGGAGCGAAAGCCATCCATTGTCAAGAAAAGTTGATTTATAGTCACTCATGTCTAGAAAAGCCTTATTACTCGGTTTAAATGCTTTTATAATCCAATTATTGAAATTATTTAGAATTTTTTGTACATTTTTTGATTAAAACATATTGTAATTTATTGTTTACGTTGGAAAATGCAAAGCGAAAGCCATCCATTGTCAAGAAAAGTTCATTTATAGTCATTGATGCCTAGAAAAGCCTTATTAGTCGCTTTAAATGCTTTTATAATCCCATAATTGAACTTAATTTGAATTTTTTTTACATTTTTTGATTAAAACATATTGTAATGGATTCTTTACCTCGGTAAGCGCGAAGCAAAAGTCATCCATTCACAAGAAAAGTTAATTTATAATCACTAATGCCTACGAAAGTTTTATTACTCGATTTAAATGCTTTTATAATCCAATAATTGAATTTAATTTGAATTTTTTTACATTTTTTGATTAAAACAGATTGTAATTGATTGTCTGCCTCGGAAAACGTGAATCAAAAGCCATCCATTGTCAAGAAAAGTTCATTTATAGTCACTCATGTCTAGAAAAGCCTTATTACTCGGTTTAAATGCTTTTATAATCCCATTATTGAATTTATTTTGTATTTTTTTTTTATATTTTTTGACTAAAACAGATTGCAATTTATTGTTTGCCTTGGAAAATGAGAAGCGAAAGTCATCCATTGTCAAGAAAAGTTCATTTATAGTCACTTATGCCTAGAAAAGCCTTATTACTCACTTTAAATGCTTTTATAATCCCATAATTGAATTTATTTTGAAATTTTTTTATAATTTTTTTATTAAAACAGATTGTAATTGATTGTTTACCTCGAAAAACGTGAAACGAAAGCCATCCATTGTCAAGAAAAGTTCATTTATAGTCACTCATGTCTAGAAAAGCCTTATTACTCGGTTTAAATGCTTTTATAATCCCATTATTGAATTGATTTTAATTCTTTTTTACATTTTTTGATTAAAACAGATTGTAATTGATTGTTTGCTTCGGAAAACGCGAAGCGAAAGCCATCCATTGTCAAGAAAAGTTTATTTATAGTCACTCCTGCCTAGAAAAGCCTTATTACTCGATTTAAATGCTTTTATAATCTCACAATTGAATTTAATTTGAATTTTTTACATTTTTGATTGAAACAGATTGTAATTGATTGTTTGTCTCGGGAAAGATGGGGCGAAAGCCATTCATTGTCAAGAAAAGTTCATTTATAGTCACTCATGCTTATAAAAGCCTTAATACTCGCTTTAAATACTTTTATAATCCCATAATTGAATTTAATTTGAATTTTTTTACATTTTTTGATTAAAACATATTGTAATTGATTGTTTGCCTTGGGAAACATGGAGCTAAAGCCATCTATTGTCAAGAAAAGTTCAGTTATAGTCACAAATGCTTAGAAAAGCCTTATTACTCAATTTAAATGCTTTTATAATCCCATTATTGAATTTGTTTGAAATTTTTTTCTACATTTTTTGATTAAAATAGATTCTAATTGATTGTTTGCGTCAGAAAACGCGAAGCGAAAGCCATCCATTGTCAAGAAAAGTTCATTTATAGTCACTCTTGCCTAGAAAAGCCTTATTACTCACTTTAAATGCTTTTATAATCCCATAATTGAATTTAATATGAATTTTTTTACATTTTTTAATTAAAACATATTGTAATTAATTGTTTTTCTCGAGAAACGTGAAGCGAAAGCCGTCCATTGACAAGAAAAATTCATTTATAATCACTAATGCCTACGAAAGCTTTATTACTCGCTTTAAATGCTTTTATAATCCCATAATTGAATTTAATTTGAATTTTTTTTATTTTTTTATTAAAACAAATTGTAATTGATTGTTAGGCTTCGGAAAACGCGAAGCGAAAGCCATCCATTGTCAAGAAAAGTTCACTTATAGTCACTCTTGCCTATAAAAGCCTTATTACTTGGTTTAAATGCTTTTATAATCACATAATTGAATTTAATTTGAATTTTTTACATTTTTGATTAAAACAGATTGTAATTGATTGTTTGGCTCGGGAAACATGGAGCGAAAGCCATCCATTGTCAAGTAAAGTTCATTTATAGTCACTCATGCTTATAAAAGCGTTAATACTCGCTATAAATGCTTTTATAATACCATAATTGAAATTAATTTTTAATTTTTTCACATTTTTTGATTAAAACAGATTGTACTTGATTGTTTGCCTTGGGAAACATGGAGCTAAAGCGATCCATTGTCAAGAAAAGTTCATTTCTAATCACCCATGCCTAGAAAAGCCTTATTACTCGGTTTAAATGCTTTCATAATCCCACTATTGAATTTATTTTGTATTTGTTTTACATTTTTTTGTTAAAACAGATTCTAAGCGATTGTTTGCCTTGGGAAACGAGGAGCGAAAGCCATCTTTTGACAAGAAAGATTCATTTATAGTCACTCATGCCTAGAAAAGCCTTATTATTCGGTTTAAAGGCTTTTATAATCCCATTATTGAATTTATTTTGAAGTTTTTTTTATATTTTTTGATTAAAACAGATTCTAGTTGATTGTTTACCTCGGAAAACGCGAAGCGAAAGCCATCCATTGTCAAGAATAGTTCATTTATAGTCACTCATGCTTACGAAAGCTTTATTACTCGCTTTAAATGCTTTTATAATCCCATAATTGAAATTAATTTACATTTTTTTTTACATTTTTTGATTAAAACAGATTGTAATTGATTGTTTGCCTCAGAAAACGTGAAGCGAAAGCCATCCATTGTCAAGAAAAGTTCACTAACAGTCACTCATGCCTAGAAAGGCCTTATTACTCACTTTAAATGCTTTTATAATCCCATAATTGAATTTAATTTGAATTTTTTTACATTTTTTGATTAAAACAGATTGTACTTGATTGTTTGCCTCAGAAAACGCAACGTAAAAGCCATCCATTGTCAAGAAAAGTTTGTTTATAGTCACAAATGCCTAGAAAAGCCTTATTACTCGGTTTAAATGCTTTTATAATCCCATTATTTAATTTATTTTAAATTTTTTTCACATTTTTTGATTAAAACAGATTCTAATTGATTGTTTGCCTCAGAAAATGTGAAGCGAAAGCCATCCATTGTCAAGAAAAGTTTATTTACAGTCACACATGTCTAGAAAAGCCTTATTACTCGGTTTAAATGCTTTTATAATCCCATTATTGAATTTATTTTAAATTTTTTTTTACATTGTTTTATTAAAACAGATTGTAATTGATTGTTTGCCTCAGAAAACGTGAAGCGAAAGCCATCCATTGTCAAGAAAAGTTTATTTATAGTCACACATGTCTAGAAAAGCCTTATTACTCGGTTTAAATGCTTTTATAATCCCATTATTGAATTTATTTTCAATTTTTTTTATATTTTTTTATTAAAACAGATTGTAATTGATTGTTTGCCTCAGAAAACGCGAGGCGAAAGCCATCCATTGTCAAGAAAAGTTCATTTACAGTCACTCATGCCTAGAAAAGCCTTATTACTCACTTTAAATGCTTTTATAATTCCATAATTGAATTTAATTTGAATTTTTTACATTTTTTGATTAAAACAGATTGTAATTAATTGTTTTCTTCGAGAAACGTGAAGCGAAAGCCATCCATTGACAAGAAAAGTTCATTTATAATCACTAATGCCTACGAAAGCTTTATTACTCGCTTTAAATGCTTTTATAATCCCATAATTGAATTTAATTTGAATTTTTTTTACATTTTTTGATTATAACAAATTGTAATTGATTGTTTGCTTCGGAAAACACGAAGCGAAAGTCATCCATTGTCAGGAAAAGTTCATTTATAGTCACTCTTGCCTAGAAAAGCCTTATTACTCGGTTTAAATGCTTTTATAATCGCATAATTGAATTTAATTTGAATTTTTTACATTTTTTATTAAAACAGATTGTAAATGATTGTTTGCCTCGGGAAACATGGAGCGAAAGCCATCCATTGTCAAGAAAAGTTCATTTATAATTACTCATGTTTATAAAAGCCTTAATACTCGCTTTAAATGCTTTTATAATCCCATAATTGAATTTAATCTGAATTTTTTTACATTTTTTCATTAAAACAGATTGTACTTGATTGTTTGCCTTTGGAAACATGGAGCTAAAGCCATCTATTGTCAAGAATAGTTCATTTACAGTCACTCATGCCTACGAAAGCTTAATTACTCGCTTTAAATGCTTTTATAATCCAATAATTGAATTTAATTTGAATTTTTTTACATTGTTTGATTAAAACAGATTGTAATTGATTGTTTGCCTCGAAACACGTGAAGCAAAAGCCATCCATTGTCAAGAAAAGTTCATTTACAGTCACTCATACCTACGAAAGCTTAATTACTCGCTTTAAATGCTTTTATAATCCCATAATTGAATTTATTTTGAATTTTTTTTACATTTTTTTGATTAAAACAGATTGTAATTGATTGTTTGCTTTGGAATATGTGAAGCGAAAGCCATCCATTGTCAAGAAAAGTTCATTTATTGTCACTCCTGCCTAGAAAAGCCTTATTACTCGGTTTAAATGCTTTTATAATCCCATTATTGTATTTATTTTAAAGTTTTTTTACGTTTTTTGATTAAAACAGATTGTAATTAATTGTTTGCCTCAGAAAACGTGAAGCGAAAGCCATCCATTGTCAAGAAAAGTTTATTTATAGTCACACATGTCTAGAAAAGCCTTATTACTCGGTTTAAATGCTTTTATAATCCCATTATTGAATTTATTTTATATTTTTTTTATATTTTTTGAAACAAATAGATTGTAATTTATTGTTTGCCTTGGAAAATGAGAAGCGAAAGCCATCCATTGTCAAGAAAAGTTCATTTATAGTCACTTATGCCTAGAAAAGCCTTAATACTCGCTTTAAATGCTTTTATAATCCCATAATTGAATTTATTTTGAATTTTTTTTACATTTTTTGATTAAAACATATTGTAATGGATTGTTTGGCATGGGAAACGCGAAGCGAAAGTCATCCATTGATAAGAAAAGTTCATTTATAATCACTAATGCCTACGAAAGCTTTATTACTCGCTTTAAATGCTTTTATAATCCAATAATTGAATATAATTTGAATTTTTTTACATTGTTTGATTAAAACAGATTGTAATTGATTCTTTGCCTCGGAAAACGTGAAGCAAAAGCCATCCATTGTCAAGAAAAGTTCATTTACAGTCACTCATGCCTACGAAAGCTTAATTACTCGCTTTAAATGCTTTTATAATCCCATAATTGAATTTATGTTGAATTTTTTTTACATTTTTTTTGATTAAAACATATTGTAATTGATTGGTTGGCTCAGAAAACGTGAAGCGAAACCCATCCATTGTCAAGAAAAGTTTATTTATAGTCACACATGTCTAGAAAAGCCTTATTACTCGGTTTAAATGCTTTTATAATCCCAATATTGAATTTATTTTGTATTTTTTTATATTTTTTGAATAAAACATATTGTAATTTATTGTTTGCCCTGGAAAATGAGAAGCGAAAGCCATCCATTGTCAAGAAAAGTTCATTTATAGTCACTCATGCCTAGAAAAGCCTTATTACTCGCTTTAAATGCTTTTATAATCCCATAATTGAATTTATTTTGAATTTTTTTTACATTTTTTGATTAAAACATACTGTAATGGATTGTTTGCCTTGGGAAACGCGAAGCAAAAGTCATCCATTGAGAAGAAAAGTTCATTTATAATCACTAATGCCTACGAAAGCTTTATTACTCGCTTTAAATGCTTTTATAATCTAATAATTGAATTTAATTTGAATTTTTTTACATTGTTTGATTAAAACAGATTGTAATTGATTGTTTACCTCGGAAAACGTGAAGCAAACGCTATCCATTGTCAAGAAAAGTTCATTTAAAGTCACTCATACCTACGAAAGCTTAATTACTCGCTTTAAATGCTTTTATAATCCCATAATTGAATTTATTTTGAATTTTTTTTACATTTTTTTGATTAAAACAGATTGTAATTGATTGTTTGCTTTGGAATATGTGAAGCGAAAGCCATCCATTGTCAAGAAAAGTTCATTTATAGTCACTCATGCCTAGAAAAGCCTTATTACTCGGTTTAAATGCTTTTATAATCCCATTATTGAATTTATTTTAAATTTTTTTTTACATTTTTTGATTAAAACAGATTGTAATTGATTGTTTGCTTTGGAAAATGCGAAGCGAAAGCCATCCATTGTCAAGAAAAGTTCATTTATTGTCACTCCTGCCTAGAAAAGCCTTATTACTCGGTTTAAATGCTTTTATAATCCCATTATTGTATTTATTTTAAAGTTTTTTTACATTTTTTGATTAAAACATATTGTAATTGATTGTTTGCTTTGGAAAATGAGAAGCGAAAGCCATCCATTGTCAAGAAAAGTTCATTTATAGTCACTCATGCCTAGAAAAGCCTTATTACTCGGTTTAAATGCTTTTATAATCCCATTATTGAATTTATTTTAAATTTTTTTTTACATTTTTTGATTAAAACAGATTGTAATTGATTGTTTGCTTTGGAAAATGCGAAGCGAAAGCCATCCATTGTCAAGAAAAGTTCATTTATTGTCACTCCTGCCTAGAAAAGCCTTATTACTCGGTTTACATGCTTTTATAATTCCACTATTGAATTTATTTTGTATTTTTTTTACATTTTTTGTTTAAAACAGATTCTAATTGATTGTTTGCGTCGGGAAACGGGGAGCGAAAGCTATCTTTTGACAAGAAAAGTTCATTTATAGTCACTCATACCTAGAAAAGCCTTATTACTCGGTTTAAATGCTTTTATAATCTCATAATTGAATTTACTTTGAATTTTTTTTACATTTTTTGAGTAAAACATATTGTAATTGATTGTTTACCTCGGGAAACGCGAAGCGAAAGTCATCCATTGACAAGAAAAGTTCATTTATAATCACTGATGCCTATGAAAGCTTTGTTACTCGCTTTAAATGCTTTTATAATCTCATAATTGAATTTAATTTGAATTTTTTATATTTCTTAATTAAAATAAATTGTAATTGATTGTTTGCCTCCTGAAACTTGGAGCGAAAGCCATCCATTGTCAAGAAAAGTTGATTTATAGTCACTCATGTCTAGAAAAGCCTTATTACTCGGTTAAAATGCTTTTATAATCCAATTATTGAAATTATTTAGAATTTTTTGACATTTTTTGATTAAAACATATTGTAATTTATTGTTTGCGTTGGAAAATGCAAAGCGAAAGCCATCCATTGTCAAGAAAAGTTCATTTATAGTCATTGATGCCTAGAAAAGCCTTATTAGTCGCTTTAAATGCTTTTATAATCCCATAATTGAACTTAATTTGAATTTTTTTTACATTTTTTGATTAAAACATATTGTAATGGATTCTTTACCTCGGTAAACGCGAAGCAAAAGTAATCCATTCACAACAAAAGTTAATTTATAATCACTAATGCCTACGAAAGTTTTATTACTCGATTTAAATGCTTTTATAATCCAATAATTGAATTTAATTTGAATTTTTTTACATTTTTTGATTAAAACAGATTGTAATTGATTGTCTGCCTCGAAAAACGTGAGTCAAAAGCCATCCATTGTCAAGAAAAGTTCATTTATAGTCACTCATGTCTAGAAAAGCCTTATTAGTCGGTTTAAATGCTTTTATAATCCCATTATTGAATTTATTTTGTATTTTTTTTATATTTTTTGACTAAAACATATTGCAATTTATTGTTTGCCTTGGAAAATGAGAAGCGAAAGTCATCCATTGTCAAGAAAAGTTCATTTATAGTCACTCATGCCTAGAAAAAGCCTTATTACTCACTTTAAATGCTTTTATAATCCCATAATTGAATTTATTTTGAAATTTTTTTATAATTTTTTTATTAAAACAGATTGTAATTGATTTTTTACCTCGAAAAACGTGAAACGAAAGCCATCCATTGTCAAGAAAAGTTCATTTATAGTCACTCATGTCTAGAAAAGCCTTATTACTCGGTTTAAATGCTTTTATAATCCCATTATTGAATTGATTTTAATTCTTTTTTACATTTTTTGATTAAAACAGATTGTAATTGATTGTTTGCTTCGGAAAACGCGAAGCGAAAGCCATCCATTGTCAAGAAAAGTTGATTGATAGTCACTCATGTCTAGAAAAGTCTTATTACTCGGTTAAAATGCTTTTATAATCCAATTATTGAAATTATTTAGAATTTTTTGTACATTTTTTGATTAAAACATATTGTAATTTATTGTTTGCGTTGGAAAATACAAAGCGAAAGCCATCCATTGTCAAGAAAAGTTCATTTATAGTCATTGATGCCTAGAAAAGCCTTATTAGTCGCTTTAAATGCTTTTATAATCCCATAATTGAACTTAATTTGAATTTTTTTTACATTTTTTGATTAAAACATATTGTAATGGATTCTTTACCTCGGTAAACGCGAAGCAAAAGTCATCCATTCAAACCAAAAGTTAATTTATAATCACCAATGCCTACGAAAGTTTTATTACTCGATTTAAATGCTTTTATAATCCAATAATTGAATTTAATTTGAATTTTTTTACATTTTTTGATTAAAACAGATTGTAATTGATTGTCTGCCTCGGAAAACGTGAATCAAAAGCCATCCATTGTCAAGAAAAGTTCATTTATAGTCACTCATCTCTAGAAAAGCCTTATTACTCGGTTTAAATGCTTTTATAATCCCATTATTGAATTTATTTTGTATTTTTTTTATATTTTTTGACTAAAACATATTGCAATTTATTGTTTGCCTTGGAAAATGAGAAGCGAAAGTCATCCATTGTCAAGAAAAGTTCATTTATAGTCACTTATGCCTAGAAAAAGCCTTATTACTCACTTTAAATGCTTTTATAATCCCATAATTGAATTTATTTTGAAATTTTTTTCTAATTTTTTTATTAAAACAGATTGTAATTGATTGTTTACCTCGAAAAACGTGAAACAAAAGCCATCCATTGTCAAGAAAAGTTCATTTATAGTCACTCATGTCTAGAAAAGCCTTATTACTCGGTTTAAATGCTTTTATAATCCCATTATTGAATTGATTTTAATTCTTTTTTACATTTTTTGATTAAAACAGATTGTAATTGATTGTTTGCTTCGGAAAACGCGAAGCGAAAGCCATCCATTGTCAAGAAAAGTTTATTTATAGTCACTCCTGCCTAGAAAAGCCTTATTACTCGGTTTAAATGCTTTTATAATCTCACAATTGAATTTAATTTGAATTTTTTACATTTTTGATTGAAACAGATTGTAATTGATTGTTTGCCTCGGGAAAGATGGGGCGAAAGCCATTCATTGTCAAGAAAAGTTCATTTATAGTCACTCATGCTTATAAAAGCCTTAATACTCGCTTTAAATACTTTTATAATCCCATAATTGAATTTAATTTGAATTTTTTTATATTTTTTAATTAAAACATATTGTAATTGATTGTTTGCCTTGGGAAACATGGAGCTAAAGCCATCTATTGTCAAGAAAAGTTCAGTTATAGTCACAAATGCTTAGAAAAGCCTTATTACTCGGTTTAAATGCTTTTATAATCCCATTATTGAATTTGTTTGAAATTTTTTTTTACATTTTTTGATTAAAACAGATTCTAATTGATTGTTTGCCTCAGAAAACGCGAAGCGAAAGCCATCCATTGTCAAGAAAAGTTCATTTATAGTCACTCCTGCCCAGAAAAGCCTTATTACTCACTTTAAATGCTTTTATAATCCCATTATTGAATTTAATATGAATTTTTTTACATTTTTTTAATTAAAACATATTGTAATTAATTGTTTTTCTCGAGAAACGTGAAGCGAAAGCCGTCCATTGACAAGAAAAATTCATTTATAATCACTAATGCCTACGAAAGCTTTATTACTCGCTTTAAATGCTTTTATAATCCCATAATTGAATTTAATTTGAATTTTTTTTTATTTTTTTATTAAAACAAATTGTAATTGATTGTTAGGCTTCGGAAAATGCAAAGCGAAAGCCATCCATTGTCAAGAAAAGTTCACTTATAGTCACTTTTGCCTATAAAAGCCTTATTACTTGGTTTAAATGCTTTTATAATCACATAATTGAATTTAATTTGAATTTTTTACATTTTTGATTAAAACATATTGTAATTGATTGTTTGGCTCGGGAAACATGGAGCGAAAGCCATCCATTGTCAAGTAAAGTTCATTTATAGTCACTCATGCTTATAAAAGCGTTAATACTCGTTATAAATGCTTTTATAATACCATAATTGAAATTAATTTTTAATTTTTTTACATTTTTTGATTAAAACAGATTGTACTTGATTGTTTGCCTTGGGAAACATGGAGCTAAAGCGATCCATTGTCAAGAAAAGTTCATTTCTAATCACCCATGCCTAGAAAAGCCTTATTACTCGGTTTAAATGCTTTCATAATCCCACTATTGAATTTATTTTGTATTTTTTTTACATTTTTTTGTTAAAATAGATTCTAAGTGATTGTTTGCCTTGGGAAACGAGGAGCGAAAGCCATCTTTTGACAAGAAAGATTCATTTATAGTCACTCATGCCTAGAAAAGCCTTATTATTCGGTTTAAATGCTTTTATAATCCCATTATTGAATTTATTTTGAAGTTTTTTTTTATATTTTTTGATTAAAACAGATTCTAGTTATTTGTTTACCTCGGAAAACGCGAAGCGAAAGCCATCCATTGTCAAGAATAGTTCATTTATAGTCACTCATGCCTACGAAAACTTTATTACTCGCTTTAAATGCTTTTATAATCCCATAATTGAAATTATTTTGTATTTTTTTTACATTTTTTGATTAAAACAGATTGTAATTGATTGTTTGCCTCAGAAAACGTGAAGCGAAAGCCATCCATTGTCAAGAAAAGTTCACTAACAGTCACTCATGCCTAGAAAGGCCTTATTACTCACTTTAAATGCTTTTATAATCCCATAATTGAATTTAATTTGAATTTTTTATATTTTTTGATTAAAACAGATTGTAATTAATTGTTTTCTTCGAGAAACATGAAGCGAAAGCCATCCATTGACAAGAAAAGTTCATTTATAATCACTAATGCCTACGAAAGCTTTATTACTCGCTTTAAATGCTTTTATAATCCCATAATTGAATTTAATTTAAATATTTTTTATATTTTTTTATTAAAACAGATTGTAATTGATTATTTGCCACGAAAAACGCGAAGTAAAAGCCATCCATTGTCAACAAAAGTTTGTTTATAGTCACAAATGCCTAGAAAAGCCTTATTACTAGGTTTAAATGCTTTTATAATCCCATTATTTAATTTATTTTAAATTTGTTTTACTTTTTTTTGATTAAAACAGATTCTAATTGATTGTTTGCCTTAGAAAACGTGAAGCGAAAGCCATCCATTGTCAAGAAAAGTTCATTTATAGTCACTCATGTTTATAAAAGCCTTAATACTCGCTTTAAATGCTTTTATAATCCCATAATTGAATTTAATTTGAATTTTTTTACATTTTTTGATTAAAACAGATTGTACTTGATTGTTTGCCTCAGAAAACGCAACGTAAAAGCCATCCATTGTCAAGAAAAGTTTGTTTATAGTGACAAATGCCTAGAAAAGCCTTATTACTCGGTTTAAATGCTTTTATAATCCCATTATTTAATTTATTTTAAATTTTTTTCACATTTTTTGATTAAAACAGATTCTAATTGATTGTTTGCCTCAGAAAATGTGAAGCGAAAGCCATCCATTGTCAAGAAAAGTTTATTTACAGTCACACATGTCTAGAAAAGCCTTATTACTCGGTTTAAATGCTTTTATAATCCCATTATAGAATTTATTTTAAATTTTGTTTTACATTGTTTTATTAAAACAGATTGTAATTGATTGTTTGCCTCAGAAAACGTGAAGCGAAAGCCATCCATTGTCAAGAAAAGTTTATTTATAGTCACACATGTCTAGAAAAGCCTTATTACTCAGTTTAAATGCTTTTATAATCCCATTATTGAATTTATTTTCAATTTTTTTTATATTTTTTTATTAAAACAGATTGTAATTGATTGTTTGCCTCAGAAAACGCGAGGCGAAAGCCATCCATTGTCAAGAAAAGTTCATTTACAGTCACTCATGCCTAGAAAAGCCTTATTACTCACTTTAAATGCTTTTATAATCCCATTATTTAATTTATTTTAAATTTTTTTCACATTTTTTGATTAAAACAGATTCTAATTGATTGTTTGCCTCAGAAAATGTGAAGCGAAAGCCATCCATTGTCAAGAAAAGTTTATTTACAGTCACACATGTCTAGAAAAGCCTTATTACTCGGTTTAAATGCTTTTATAATCCCATTATAGAATTTATTTTAAATTTTTTTTTACATTGTTTTATTAAAACAGATTGTAATTGATTGTTTGCCTCAGAAAACGTGAAGCGAAAGCCATCCATTGTCAAGAAAAGTTTATTTATAGTCACACATGTCTAGAAAAGCCTTATTACTCAGTTTAAATGCTTTTATAATCCCATTATTGAATTTATTTTCAATTTTTTTTATATTTTTTTATTAAAACAGATTGTAATTGATTGTTTGCCTCAGAAAACGCGAGGCGAAAGCCATCCATTGTCAAGAAAAGTTCATTTACAGTCACTCATGCCTAGAAAAGCCTTATTACTCACTTTAAATGCTTTTATAATCCCATTATTTAATTTATTTTAAATTTTTTTCACATTTTTTGATTAAAACAGATTCTAATTGATTGTTTGCCTCAGAAAATGTGAAGCGAAAGCCATCCATTGTCAAGAAAAGTTTATTTACAGTCACACATGTCTAGAAAAGCCTTATTACTCGGTTTAAATGCTTTTATAATCCCATTATAGAATTTATTTTAAATTTTTTTTTACATTGTTTTATTAAAACAGATTGTAATTGATTGTTTGCCTCAGAAAACGTGAAGCGAAAGCCATCCATTGTCAAGAAAAGTTTATTTATAGTCACACATGTCTAGAAAAGCCTTATTACTCAGTTTAAATGCTTTTATAATCCCATTATTGAATTTATTTTCAATTTTTTTTATATTTTTTTATTAAAACAGATTGTAATTGATTGTTTGCCTCAGAAAACGCGAGGCGAAAGCCATCCATTGTCAAGAAGAGTTCATTTACAGTCACTCATGCCTAGAAAAGCCTTATTACTCACTTTAAATGCTTTTATAATTTCATAATTGAATTTAATTTGAATTTTTTACATTTTTTGATTAAAACAGATTGTAATTAATTGTTTTCTTCGAGAAACGTGAAGCGAAAGCCATCCATTGACAAGAAAAGTTCATTTATAATCACTAATGCCTACGAAAGCTTTATTACTCGCTTTAAATGCTTTTATAATCCCATAATTGAATTTAATTTGAATTTTTTTTACATTTTTTGTTTAGAACAAATTGTAATTGATTGTTTTCTTCGGAAAACACGAAGCGAAAGTCATCCATTGTCAGGAAAAGTTCATTTATAGTCACTCTTGCCTAGAAAAGCCTTATTACTCGGTTTAAATGCTTTTATAATCGCATAATTGAATTTAATTTGAATTTTTTACATTTTTTATTAAAACAGATTGTAAATGATTGTTTGCCTCGGGAAACATGGAGCGAAAGCCATCCATTGTCAAGAAAAGTTCATTTATAATCACTCATGTTTATAAAAGCCTTAATACTCGCTTTAAATGCTTTTATAATCCCATAATTGAATTTAATCTGAATTTTTTTACATTTTTTCATTAAAACAGATTGTACTTGATTGTTTGCCTTGGGAAACATGGAGCTAAAGCCATCTATTGTCAAGAATAGTTCATTTACAGTCACTCATGCCTACGAAAGCTTAATTACTCGCTTTAAATGCTTTCATAATCCAATAATTGAATTTAATTTGAATTTTTTTACATTGTTTGATTAAAACAGATTGTAATTGATTGTTTGCCTCGAAACACGTGAAGCAAAAGCCATCCATTGTCAAGAAAAGTTCATTTACAGTCACTCATACCTACGAAAGCTTAATTACTCGCTTTAAATGCTTTTATAATCCCATAATTGAATTTATTTTGAATTTTTTTTTACATTTTTTTAATTAAAACAGATTGTAATTGATTGTTTGCTTTGGAATATGTGAAGCGAAAGCCATCCATTGTCAAGAAAAGTTCATTTATTGTCACTCCTGCCTAGAAAAGCCTTATTACTCGGTTTAAATGCTTTTATAATCCCATTATTGTATTTATTTTAAAGTTTTTTTACATTTTTTTATTAAAACAGATTGTAATTAATTGTTTGCCTCAGAAAACGTGAAGCGAAAGCCATCCATTGTCAAGAAAAGTTTATTTATAGTCACACATGTCTAGAAAAGCCTTATTACTCGGTTTAAATGCTTTTATAATCCCATTATTGAATTTAATTTATATTTTTTTTATATTTTTTGATAAAAATAGATTGTAATTTATTGTTTGCCTTGGAAAATGAGAAGCGAAAGCCATCCATTGTCAAGAAAAGTTCATTTATAGTCACTTATGCCTAGAAAAGCCTTATTACTCGCTTTAAATGCTTTTATAATCCCATAATTGAATTTATTTTGAATTTTTTTTACATTTTTTGATTAAAACATATTGTAATGGATTGTTTGGCATGGGAAACGCGAAGCGAAAGTCATCCATTGATAAGAAAAGTTCATTTATAATCACTAATGCCTACGAAAGCTTTATTACTCGCTTTAAATACTTTTATAATCCCATAATTGAATATAATTTGAATTTTTTTACATTGTTTGATTAAAACAGATTGTAATTGATTCTTTGCCTCGGAAAACGTGAAGCAAAAGCCATCCATTGTCAAGAAAAGTTCATTTACAGTCACTCATGCCTACGAAAGCTTAATTACTCGCTTTAAATGCTTTTATAATCCCATAATTGAATTTATTTTGAATTTTTTTTACATTTTTTTTTATTAAAACAGATTGTAATTGATTGTTTGGCTCAGAAAACGTGAAGCGAAACCCATCCATTGTCAAGAAAAGTTTATTTATAGTCACACATGTTTAGAAAAGCCTTATTACTCGGTTTAAATGCTTTTATAATCCAAATATTGAATTTATTTTGTATTTTTTTTATATTTTTTGAATAAAACATATTGTAATTTATTGTTTGCCTTGGAAAATGAGAAGCGAAAGCCATCCATTGTCAAGAAAAGTTCATTTATAGTCACTCATGCCTAGAAAAGCCTTATTACTCGCTTTAAATGCTTTTATAATCCCATAATTGAATTTATTTTGAATTTTTTTTACATTTTTTGATTTAAACATACTGTAATGGATTGTTTGCCTTGGGAAACGCAAAACAAAAGTCATCCATTGAGAAGAAAAGTTCGTTTATAATCACTAATGCCTACGAAAGCTTTATTACTCGCTTTAAATGCTTTTATAATCCAATAATTGAATTTAATTTGAATTTTTTTACATTGTTTGTTTAAAACAGATTGTAATTGATTGTTTACCTCGGAAAACGTGAAGCAAAAGCCATCCATTGTCAAGAAAAGTTCATTTACAGTCACTCATACCTACGAAAGCTTAATTACTCGCTTTAAATGCTTTTATAATCCCATAATTGAATTTATTTTGAATTTTTTTTACATTTTTTTAATTAAAACAGATTGTAATTGATTGTTTGCTTTGGAATATGTGAAGCGAAAGCCATCCATTATCAAGAAAAGTTCATTTATTGTCACTCCTGCCTAGAAAAGCCTTATTACTCGGTTTAAATGCTTTTATAAATCCATTATTGTATTTATTTTAAAGTTTTTTTACATTTTTTGATTAAAACAGATTGTAATTGATTGTTTGCTTTGGAAAATGAGAAGCGAAAGCCATCCATTGTCAAGAAAAGTTCATTTATAGTCACTCATGGCTAGAAAAGCCTTATTACTAGGTTTAAATGCTTTTATAATCCCATTATTGAATTTATTTTAAATTTTTTTTACATTTTTTGATTAAAACAGATTGTAATTGATTGTTTGCTTTGGAAAATGCGAAGCGAAAGCCATCCATTGTCAAGAAAAGTTCATTTATTGTCACTCCTGCCTAGAAAAGCCTTATTACTCGGTTTACATGCTTTTATAATTCCACTATTGAATTTATTTTGTATTTTTTTTATATTTTTTGTTTAAAACAGATTCGAATTGATTGTTTGCGTCGGGAAACGGGGAGCGAAAGCCATCTTTTGACAAGAAAAGTTCATTTATAGTCACTCATACCTAGAAAAGCCTTATTACTCGGTTTAAATGCTTTTATAATCTCATAATTGAATTTACTTTGAATTTTTTTTACATTTTTTGAGTAAAACATATTGTAATTGATTGTTTACCTCGGGAAACGCGAAGCAAAAGTCATCCATTGACACGAAAAGTTCATTTATAATCACTGATGCCTATGAAAGCTTTGTTACTCGCTTTAAATGCTTTTATAATCTCATAATTGAATTTAATTTGAATTTTTTATATTTTTTAATTAAAATAAATTGTAATTGATTGTTTGCCTCCTGAAACTTGGAGCGAAAGCCATCCATTGTCAAGAAAAGTTGATTTATAGTCACTCATGTCTAAAAAAGCCTTATTACTCGGTTAAAATGCTTTTATAATCCAATTATTGAAATTATTTAAAATTTTTTGTACATTTTTTGATTAAAACATATTGTAATTTATTGTTTGCGTTGGAAAATGCAAAGCGAAAGCCATCCATTGTCAAGAAAAGTTCATTTATAGTCATTGATGCCTAGAAAAGCCTTATTAGTCGCTTTAAATGCTTTTATAATCCCATAATTGAACTTAATTTGAATTTTTTTTTACATTTTTTGATTAAAACATATTGTAATGGATTGTTTGGCATGGGAAACGCGAAGCGAAAGTCATCCATTGATAAGAAAAGTTCATTTATAATCACTAATGCCTACGAAAGCTTTATTACTCGCTTTAAATACTTTTATAATCCCATAATTGAATATAATTTGAATTTTTTTACATTGTTTGATTAAAACAGATTGTAATTGATTCTTTGCCTCGGAAAACGTGAAGCAAAAGCCATCCATTGTCAAGAAAAGTTCATTTACAGTCACTCATGCCTACGAAAGCTTAATTACTCGCTTTAAATGCTTTTATAATCCCATAATTGAATTTATTTTGAATTTTTTTTACATTTTTTTTGATTAAAACAGATTGTAATTGATTGTTTGGCTCAGAAAACGTGAAGCGAAACCCATCCATTGTCAAGAAAAGTTTATTTATAGTCACACATGTTTAGAAAACCCTTATTACTCGGTTTAAATGCTTTTATAATCCAAATATTGAATTTATTTTGTATTTTTTTTTATATTTTTTGAATAAAAGATATTGTAATTTATTGTTTGCCTTGGAAAATGAGAAGCGAAAGCCATCCATTGTCAAGAAAAGTTCATTTATAGTCACTCATGCCTAGAAAAGCCTTATTACTCGCTTTAAATGCTTTTATAATCCCATAATTGAATTTATTTTGAATTTTTTTTACATTTTTTGAGTAAAACATATTGTAATTGATTGTTTACCTCGGGAAAAGCGAAGCGAAAGTCATCCATTGACAAGAAAAGTTCATTTATAATCACTGATGCCTATGAAAGCTTTGTTACTCGCTTTAAATGCTTTTATAATCTCATAATTGAATTTAATTTGAATTTTTTATATTTCTTAATTAAAATAAATTGTAATTGATTGTTTGCCTCCTGAAACTTGGAGCGAAAGCCATCCATTGTCAAGAAAAGTTGATTTATAGTCACTCATGTCTAGAAAAGCCTTATTACTCGGTTAAAATGCTTTTATAATCCAATTATTGAAATTATTTAAAATTTTTTGACATTTTTTGATTAAAACATATTGTAATTTATTGTTTGCGTTGGAAAATGCAAAGCGAAAGCCATCCATTGTCAAGAAAAGTTCATTTATAGTCATTGATGCCTAGAAAAGCCTTATTAGTCGCTTTAAATGCTTTTATAATCCCATAATTGAACTTAATTTGAATTTTTTTTACATTTTTTGATTAAAACATATTGTAATGGATTCTTTACCTCGGTAAACGCGAAGCAAAAGTCATCCATTCACAACAAAAGTTAATTTATAATCACTAATGCCTACGAAAGTTTTATTACTCGATTTAAATGCTTTTATAATCCAATAATTGAATTTAATTTGAATTTTTTTACATTTTTTCATTAAAACAGATTGTAATTGATTGTCTGCCTCGAAAAACGTGAGTCAAAAGCCATCCATTGTCAAGAAAAGTTCATTTATAGTCACTCATGTCTAGAAAAGCCTTATTAGTCGGTTTAAATGCTTTTATAATCCCATTATTGAATTTATTTTGTATTTTTTTTATATTTTTTGACTAAAAGATATTGCAATTTATTGTTTGCCTTGGAAAATGAGAAGCGAAAGTCATCCATTGTCAAGAAAAGTTCATTTATAGTCACTCATGCCTAGAAAAAGCCTTATTACTCACTTTAAATGCTTTTATAATCCCATAATTGAATTTATTTTGAAATTTTTTTATAATTTTTTTATTAAAACAGATTGTAATTGATTGTTTACCTCGAAAAACGTGAAACGAAAGCCATCCATTGTCAAGAAAAGTTCATTTATAGTCACTCATGTCTAGAAAAGCCTTATTACTCGGTTTAAATGCTTTTATAATCCCATTATTGAATTGATTTTAATTTTTTTTTACATTTTTTGATTAAAACAGATTGTAATTGATTGTTTGCTTCGGAAAACGCGAAGCGAAAGCCATCCATTGTCAAGAAAGGTTGATTTATAGTCACTCATGTCTAGAAAAGTCTTATTACTCGGTTAAAATGCTTTTATAATCCAATTATTGAAATTATTTAGAATTTTTTGTACATTTTTTGATTAAAACATATTATAATTTATTGTTTGCGTTGGAAAATACAAAGCGAAAGCCATCCATTGTCAAGAAAAGTTCATTTATAGTCATTGATGCCTAGAAAAGCCTTATTAGTCGCTTTAAATGCTTTTATAATCCCATAATTGAACTTAATTTGAATTTTTTTTACATTTTTTGATTAAAACATATTGTAATGGATTCTTTACCTCGGTAAACGCGAAGCAAAAGTCATCCATTCAAACCAAAAGTTAATTTATAATCACTAATGCCTACGAAAGTTTTATTACTCGATTTAAATGCTTTTATAATCCAATAATTGAATTTAATTTGAATTTTTTTACATTTTTTGATTAAAACAGATTGTAATTGATTGTCTGCCTCGGAAAACGTGAATCAAAAGCCATCCATTGTCAAGAAAAGTTCATTTATAGTCACTCATGTCTAGAAAAGCCTTATTACTCGGTTTAAATGCTTTTATAATCCCATTATTGAATTTATTTTGTATTGTTTTTATATTTTTTGACTAAAACATATTGCAATTTATTGTTTGCCTTGGAAAATGAGAAGCGAAAGTCATCCATTGTCAAGAAAAGTTCATTTATAGTCACTTATGCCTAGAAAAAGCCTTATTACTCACTTTAAATGCTTTTATAATCCCATAATTGAATTTATTTTGAAATTTTTTTATAATTTTTTTATTAAAACAGATTGTAATTGATTGTTTACCTCGAAAAACATGAAACGAAAGCCATCCATTGTCAAGAAAAGTTCATTTATAGTCACTCATGTCTAGAAAAGCCTTATTACTCGGTTTAAATGCTTTTATAATCCCATTAATGAATTGATTTTAATTCTTTTTTACATTTTTTGATTAAAACAGATTGTAATTGATTGTTTGCTTCGGAAAACGCGAAGCGAAAGCCATCCATTGTGAAGAAAAGTTTATTTATAGTCACTCCTGCCTAGAAAAGCCTTATTACTCGGTTTAAATGCTTTTATAATCTCACAATTGAATTTAATTTGAATTTTTTACATTTTTGATTGAAACAGATTGTAATTGATTGTTTGCCTCGGGAAAGATGGGGCGAAAGCCATTCATTGTCAAGAAAAGTTCATTTATAGTCACTCATGCTTATAAAAGCCTTAATACTCGCTTTAAATACTTTTATAATCCCATAATTGAATTTAATTTGAATTTTTTTACATTTTTTGATTAAAACATATTGTAATTGATTGTTTGCCTTGGGAAACATGGAGCTAAAGCCATCTATTGTCAAGAAAAGTTCAGTTATAGTCACAAATGCTTAGAAAAGCCTTATTACTCGGTTTAAATGCTTTTATAATCCCATTATTGAATTTGTTTGAAATTTTTTTTTTACATTTTTTGATTAAAACAGATTCTAATTGATTGTTTGCCTCAGAAAACGCGAAGCGAAAGCCATCCATTGTCAAGAAAAGTTCATTTATAGTCACTCATGCCCAGAAAAGCCTTATTACTCACTTTAAATGCTTTTATAATCCCATAATTGAATTTAATATGAATTTTTTTATATTTTTTTAATTAAAACATATTGTAATTAATTGTTTTTCTCGAGAAACGTGAAGCGAAAGCCGTCCATTGACAAGAAAAATTCATTTATAATCACTAATGCCTACGAAAGCTTTATTACTCGCTTTAAATGCTTTTATAATCCCATAATTGAATTTAATTTGAATTTTTTTTTATTTTTTTATTAAAACAAATTGTAATTGATTGTTAGGCTTCGGAAAATGCAAAGCGAAAGCCATCCATTGTCAAGAAAAGTTCACTTATAGTCACTCTTGCCTATAAAAGCCTTATTACTTGGTTTAAATGCTTTTATAATCACATAATTGAATTTAATTTGAATTTTTTACATTTTTGATTAAAACATATTGTAATTGATTGTTTGGCTCGGGAAACATGGAGCGAAAGCCATCCATTGTCAAGTAAAGTTCATTTATAGTCACTCATGCTTATAAAAGCATTAATACTCGTTATAAATGCTTTTATAATACCATAATTGAAATTAATTTTTAATTTTTTTACATTTTTTGATTAAAACAGATTGTACTTGATTGTTTGCCTTGGGAAACATGGAGCTAAAGCGATCCATTGTCAAGAAAAGTTCATTTCTAATCACCCATGCCTAGAAAAGCCTTATTACTCGGTTTAAATGCTTTCATAATCCCACTATTGAATTTATTTTGTATTTTTTTTACATTTTTTTGTTAAAACAGATTCTAAGTGATTGTTTGCCTTGGGAAACGAGGAGCGAAAGCCATCTTTTGACAAGAAAGATTCATTTATAGTCACTCATGCCTAGAAAAGCCTTATTATTCGGTTTAAATGCTTTTATAATCCCATTATTGAATTTATTTTGAAGTTTTTTTTATATTTTTTGATTAAAACAGATTCTAGTTATTTGTTTACCTAGGAAAACGCGAAGCGAAAGCCATCCATTGTCAAGAATAGTTCATTTATAGTCACTCATGCCTACGAAAACTTTATTACTCGCTTTAAATGCTTTTATAATCCCATAATTGAAATTAATTTGCATTTTTTTTACATTTTTTGATTAAAACAGATTGTAATTGATTGTTTGCCTCAGAAAACGTGAAGCGAAAGCCATCCATTGTCAAGAAAAGTTCACTAACAGTCACTCATGCCTAGAAAGGCCTTATTACTCACTTTAAATGCTTTTATAATCCCATAATTGAATTTAATTTGAATTTTTTATATTTTTTGATTAAAACAGATTGTAATTAATTGTTTTCTTCGAGAAACGTGAAGCGAAAGCCATCCATTGACAAGAAAAGTTCATTTATAATCACTAATGCCTACGAAAGCTTTATTACTCGCTTTAAATGCTTTTATAATCCCATAATTGAATTTAATTTAAATATTTTTTATATTTTTTTATTAAAACAGATTGTAATTGATTATTTGCCACGAAAAACGCGAAGTAAAAGCCATCCATTGTCAACAAAAGTTTGTTTATAGTCACAAATGCCTAGAAAAGCCTTATTACTAGGTTTAAATGCTTTTATAATCCCATTATTTAATTTATTTTAAATTTGTTTTACTTTTTTTTGATTAAAACAGATTCTAATTGATTGTTTGCCTTAGAAAACGTGAAGCGAAAGCCATCCATTGTCAAGAAAAGTTCATTTATAGTCACTCATGTTTATAAAAGCCTTAATACTCGCTTTAAATGCTTTTATAATCCCATAATTGAATTGAATTTGAATTTTTTTACATTTTTTGATTAAAACAGATTGTACTTGATTGTTTGCCTCAGAAAACGCAACGTAAAAGCCATCCATTGTCAAGAAAAGTTTGTTTATAGTCACAAATGCCTAGAAAAGCCTTATTACTCGGTTTAAATGCTTTTATAATCCCATTATTTAATTTATTTTAAATTTTTTTCACATTTTTTGATTAAAACAGATTCTAATTGATTGTTTGCCTCAGAAAATGTGAAGCGAAAGCCATCCATTGTCAAGAAAAGTTTATTTACAGTCACACATGTCTAGAAAAGCCTTATTACTCGGTTTAAATGCTTTTATAATCCCATTATAGAATTTATTTTAAATTTTGTTTTACATTGTTTTATTAAAACAGATTGTAATTGATTGTTTGCCTCAGAAAACGTGAAGCGAAAGCCATCCATTGTCAAGAAAAGTTTATTTATAGTCACACATGTCTAGAAAAGCCTTATTACTCAGTTTAAATGCTTTTATAATCCCATTATTGAATTTATTTTCAATTTTTTTTATATTTTTTTATTAAAACAGATTGTAATTGATTGTTTGCCTCAGAAAACGCGAGGCGAAAGCCATCCATTGTCAAGAAAAGTTCATTTACAGTCACTCATGCCTAGAAAAGCCTTATTACTCACTTTAAATGCTTTTATAATTTCATAATTGAATTTAATTTGAATTTTTTACATTTTTTGATTAAAACAGATTGTAATTAATTGTTTTCTTCGAGAAACGTGAAGCGAAAGTCATCCATTGACAAGAAAAGCTCATTTATAATCACTAATGCCTACGAAAGCTTTATTACTCGCTTTAAATGCTTTTATAATCCCATAATTGAATTTAATTTGAATTTTTTTTACATTTTTTATTTAGAACAAATTGTAATTGATTGTTTGCTTCGGAAAACACGAAGCGAAAGTCATCCATTGTCAGGAAAAGTTCATTTATAGTCACTCTTGCCTAGAAAAGCCTTATTACTCGGTTTAAATGCTTTTATAATCGCATAATTGAATTTAATTTGAATTTTTTACATTTTTTATTAAAACAGATTGTAAATGATTGTTTGCCTCGGGAAACATGGAGCGAAAGCCATCCATTGTCAAGAAAAGTTCATTTATAATCACTCATGTTTATAAAAGCCTTAATACTTGCTTTAAATGTTTTTATAATCCCATAATTGAATTTAATCTGAATTTTTTTACATTTTTTCATTAAAACAGATTGTACTTGATTGTTTGCCTTGGGAAACATGGAGCTAAAGCCATCTATTGTCAAGAATAGTTCATTTACAGTCACTCATGCCTACGAAAGCTTAATTACTCGCTTTAAATGCTTTCATAATCCAATAATTGAATTTAATTTGAATTTTTTTACATTGTTTGATTAAAACAGATTGTAATTGATTGTTTGCCTCGAAACACGTGAAGCAAAAGCCATCCATTGTCAAGAAAAGTTCATTTACAGTCACTCATACCTACGAAAGCTTAATTACTCGCTTTAAATGCTTTTATAATCCCATAATTGAATTTATTTTGAATTTTTTTTTACATTTTTTTGATTAAAACAGATTGTAATTGATTGTTTGCTTTGGAATATGTGAAGCGAAAGCCATCCATTGTCAAGAAAAGTTTATTTATTGTCACTCCTGCCTAGAAAAGCCTTATTACTCGGTTTAAATGCTTTTATAATCCCATTATTGTATTTATTTTAAAGTTTTTTTACATTTTTTTATTAAAACAGATTGTAATTAATTGTTTGCCTCAGAAAACGTGAAGCGAAAGCCATCCATTGTCAAGAAAAGTTTATTTATAGTCACACATGTCTAGAAAAGCCTTATTACTCGGTTTAAATGCTTTTATAATCTCATTATTGAATTTATTTTATATTTATTTTATATTTTTTGATAAAAATAGATTGTAATTTATTGTTTGCCTTGGAAAATGAGAAGCGAAAGCCATCCATTGTCAAGAAAAGTTCATTTATAGTCACTTATGCCTAGAAAAGCCTTATTACTCGCTTTAAATGCTTTTATAATCCCATAATTGAATTTATTTTGAATTTTTTTTACATTTTTTGATTAAAACATATTGTAATGGATTGTTTGGCATGGGAAACGCGAAGCGAAAGTCATCCATTGATAAGAAAAGTTCATTTATAATCACTAATGCCTACGAAAGCTTTATTACTCGCTTTAAATACTTTTATAATCCCATAATTGAATATAATTTGAATTTTTTTACATTGTTTGATTAAAACAGATTGTAATTGATTCTTTGCCTCGAAAAACGTGAAGCAAAAGCCATCCATTGTCAAGAAAAGTTCATTTACAGTCACTCATGCCTACGAAAGCTTAATTACTCGCTTTAAATGCTTTTATAATCCCATAATTGAATTTATTTTGAATTTTTTTTACATTTTTTTTGATTAAAATAGATTGTAATTGATTGTTTGGCTCAGAAAACGTGAAGCGAAACCCATCCATTGTCAAGAAAAGTTTATTTATAGTCACACATGTTTAGAAAAGCCTTATTACTCGGTTTAAATGCTTTTATAATCCAAATATTGAATTTATTTTGTATTTTTTTTATATTTTTTGAATAAAACATATTGTAATTTATTGTTTGCCCTGGAAAATGTGAAGCGAAAGCCATCCATTGTCAAGAAAAGTTCATTTATAGTCACTCATGCCTAGAAAAGCCTTATTACTCGCTTTAAATGCTTTTATAATCCCATAATTGAATTTATTTTGAATTTTTTTTACATTTTTTGATTAAAACATACTGTAATGGATTGTTTGCCTTGGGAAACGCGAAGCAAAAGTCATCCATTGAGAAGAAAAGTTCGTTTATAATCACTAATGCCTACGAAAGCTTTATTACTCGCTTTAAATGCTTTTATAATCCAATAATTGAATTTAATTTGAATTTTTTTACATTGTTTGATTAAAACAGATTGTAATTGATTGTTTACCTCGGAAAACGTGAAGCAAAAGCCATCCATTGTCAAGAAAAGTTCATTTACAGTCACTCATACCTACGAAAGCTTAATTACTCGCTTTAAATGCTTTTATAATCCCATAATTGAATTTATTTTGAATTTTTTTTACATTTTTTTAATTAAAACAGATTGTAATTGATTGTTTGCTTTGGAATATGTGAAGCGAAAGCCATCCATTGTCAAGAAAAGTTCATTTATTGTCACTCCTGCCTAGAAAAGCCTTATTACTCGGTTTAAATGCTTTTATAAATCCATTATTGTATTTATTTTAAAGTTTTTTTACATTTTTTGATTAAAACAGATTGTAATTGATTGTTTGCTTTGGAAAATGAGAAGCGAAAGCCATCCATTGTCAAGAAAAGTTCATTTATAGTCACTCATGCCTAAAAAAGCCTTATTACTCGGTTTAAATGCTTTTATAATCCCATTATTGAATTTATTTTAAATTTCTTTTACATTTTTTGATTAAAACAGATTGTAATTGATTGTTTGCTTTGGAAAATGCGAAGCGAAAGCCATCCATTGTCAAGAAAAGTTCATTTATTGTCACTCCTGCCTAGAAAAGCCTTATTACTCGGTTTACATGCTTTTATAATTCCACTATTGAATTTATTTTGTATTTTTTTTTTATTTTTTGTTTAAAACAGATTCTAATTGATTGTTTGCGTCGGGAAACGGGGAGCGAAAGCCATCTTTTGACAAGAAAAGTTCATTTATAGTCACTCATACCTAGAAAAGCCTTATTACTCGGTTTAAATGCTTTTATAATCTCATAATTGAATTTACTTTGAATTTTTTTTACATTTTTTGAGTAAAACATATTGTAATTGATTGTTTACCTCGGGAAACGCGAAGCGAAAGTCATCCATTGACACGAAAAGTTCATTTATAATCACTGATGCCTATGAAAGCTTTGTTACTCGCTTTAAATGCTTTTATAATCTCATAATTGAATTTAATTTGAATTTTTTATATTTTTTAATTAAAATAAATTGTAATTGATTGTTTGCCTCCTGAAACTTGGAGCGAAAGCCATCCATTGTCAAGAAAAGTTGATTTATAGTCACTCATGTCTAGAAAAGCCTTATTACTCGGTTAAAATGCTTTTATAATCCAATTATTGAAATTATTTAGAATTTTTTGTACATTTTTTTATTAAAACATATTGTAATTTATTGTTTGTGTTGGAAAATGCAAAGCGAAAGCCATCCATTGTCAAGAAAAGTTCATTTATAGTCATTGATGCCTAGAAAAGCCTTATTAGTCGCTTTAAATGCTTTTATAATCCCATAATTGAACTTAATTTGAATTTTTTTTACATTTTTTGATTAAAACATATTGTAATGGATTCTTTACCTCGGTAAACGCGAAGCAAAAGTCATCCATTCAAACCAAAAGTTAATTTATAATCACTAATGCCTACGAAAGTTTTATTACTCGATTTAAATGCTTTTATAATCCAATAATTGAATTTAAATTGAATTTTTTTACATTTTTTGATTAAAACAGATTGTAATTGATTGTCTGCCTCGGAAAACGTGAATCAAAAGCCATCCATTGTCAAGAAAAGTTCATTTATAGTCACTCATGTCTAGAAAAGCCTTATTACTCGGTTTAAATGCTTTTATAATCCCATTATTGAATTTATTTTGTATTTTTTTTATATTTTTTGACTAAAACATATTGCAATTTATTGTTTGTCTTGGAAAATGAGAAGCGAAAGTCATCCATTGTCAAGAAAAGTTCATTTATAGTCACTCATGCCTAGAAAAAGCCTTATTACTCACTTTAAATGCTTTTATAATCCCATAATTGAATTTATTTTGAAATTTTTTTATAATTTTTTTATTAAAACAGATTGTAATTGATTGTTTACCTCGAAAAACGTGAAACGAAAGCCTTCCATTGTCAAGAAAAGTTCATTTATAGTCACTCATGTCTAGAAAAGCCTTATTACTCGGTTTAAATGCTTTTATAATCTCATTATTGAATTGATTTTAATTCTTTTTTACATTTTTTGATTAAAACAGATTGTAATTGATTGTTTGCTTCGGAAAACGCGAAGCGAAAGCCATCCATTGTCAAGAAAAGTTTATTTATAGTCACTCCTGCCTAGAAAAGCCTTATTACTCGGTTTAAATGCTTTTATAATCTCACAATTGAATTTAATTTGAATTTTTTACATTTTTGATTGAAACAGATTGTAATTGATTGTTTGCCTCGGGAAAGATGGGGCGAAAGCCATTCATTGTCAAGAAAAGTTCATTTATAGTCACTCATGCTTATAAAAGCCTTAATACTCGCTTTAAATACTTTTATAATCCCATAATTGAATTTAATTTGAATTTTTTTACATTTTTTGATTAAAACATATTGTAATTGATTGTTTGCCTTTGGAAACATGGAGCTAAAGCCATCTATTGTCAAGAAAAGTTCTGTTATAGTCACAAATGCTTAGAAAAGCCTTAGTACTCGGTTTAAATGCTTTTATAATCCCATTATTGAATTTGTTTGAATTTTTTTTTTACATTTTTTGATTAAAACAGATTCTAATTGATTGTTTGCCTCAGAAAACGCGAAGCGAAAGCCATCCATTGTCAAGAAAAGTTCATTTATAATCACTCATGTCTAGAAAAGCCTTATTACTCACTTTAAATGCTTTTATAATCCCATAATTGAATTTAATATGAATTTTTTTATATTTTTTTAATTAAAACATATTGTAATTAATTGTTTTTCTCGAGAAACGTGAAGCGAAAGCCGTCCATTGACAAGAAAAGTTCATTTATAATCACTAATGCCTATGAAAGCTTTATTACTCGCTTTAAATGCTTTTATAATCCCATAATTGAATTTATTTTGAATTTTTTTTTATTTTTTTATTAAAACAAATTGTAATTGATTGTTAGGCTTCGGAAAACGCGAAGCGAAAGCCATCCATTGTCAAGAAAAGTTCACTTATAGTCACTCTTGCCTATAAAAGCCTTATTACTTGGTTTAAATGCTTTTATAATCACATAATTGAATTTAACTTGAATTTTTTACATTTTTGATTAAAACAGATTATAATTGATTGTTTGGCTCGGGAAACATGGAGCGAAAGCCATCCATTGTCAAGTAAAGTTCATTTATAGTCACTCATGCTTATAAAAGCGTTAATACTCGCTTTAAATGCTTTTATAATACCATAATTGAAATTAATTTTTAATTTTTTTACATTTTTTGATTAAAACAGATTGTACTTGATTGTTTGCCTTGGGAAACATGGAGCTAAAGCGATCCATTGTCAAGAAAAGTTCATTTCTAATCACCCATGCCTAGAAAAGCCTAATTACTCGGTTTAAATGCTTTCATAATCCCACTATTGAATTTATTTTGTATTTTTTTTACATTTTTTTGTTAAAACAGATTCTAAGTGATTGTTTGCCTTGGGAAACGAGGAGCGAAAGCCATCTTTTGACAAGAAAGATTCATTTATAGTCACTCATGCCTAGAAAAGCCTTATTACTCGGTTTAAATGCTTTTATAATCCCATTATTGAATTTATTTTGAAGTTTTTTTTATATTTTTTGATTAAAACAGATTGTAGTTGATTGTTTACCTCGGAAAACGCGAAGCGAAAGCCATCCATTGTCAAGAATAGTTCATTTATAGTCACTCATGCCTACGAAAACTTTATTACTCGCTTTAAATGCTTTTATAATCCCATAATTGAAATTAATTTGCATTTTTTTTACATTTTTTGATTAAAACAGATTGTAATTGATTGTTTGCCTCAGAAAACGAGAAGCGAAAGCCATCCATTGTCAAGAAAAGTTCACTAACAGTCACTCATGCCTAGAAAGGCCTTATTACTCACTTTAAATGCTTTTATAATCCCATAATTGAATTTAGTTTGAATTTTTTACATTTTTTGATTAAAACAGATTGTAATTAATTGTTTTCTTCGAGAAACGTGAAGCGAAAGCCATCCATTGACAAGAAAAGTTCATTTATAATCACTAATGCCTACGAAAGCTTTATTACTCGCTTTAAATGCTTTTATAATCCCATAATTGAATTTAATTTGAATTTTTTTTATATTTTTTTATTAAAACAGATTGTAATTGATTATTTGCCACGAAAAACGCGAAGTAAAAGCCATCCATTGTCAACAAAAGTTTGTTTATAGTCACAAATGCCTAGAAAAGCCTTATTACTAGGTTTAAATGCTTTTATAATCCCATTATTTAATTTATTTTAAATTTGTTTTACTTTTTTTTGATTAAAACAGATTCTAATTGATTGTTTGCCTTAGAAAACGTGAAGCGAAAGCCATCCATTGTCAAGAAAAGTTCATTTATAGTCACTCATGTTTATAAAAGCCTTAATACTCGCTTTAAATGCTTTTATAATCCCATAATTGAATTTAATTTGATTTTTTTTACATTTTTTGATTAAAACAGATTGTACTTGATTGTTTGCCTCAGAAAACGCAACGTAAAAGCCATCCATTGTCAAGAAAAGTTTGTTTATAGCCACAAATGCCTAGAAAAGCCTTATTACTCGGTTTAAATGCTTTTATAATTCCATTATTTAATTTATTTTAAATTTTTTTCACATTTTTTGATTAAAACAGATTCTAATTGATTGTTTGCCTCAGAAAATGTGAAGCGAAAGCCATCCATTGTCAAGAAAAGTTTATTTACAGTCACACATGTCTAGAAAAGCCTTATTACTCGGTTTAAATGCTTTTATAATCCCATTATTGAATTTATTTTAAATTTTTTTTTACATTGTTTTATTAAAACAGATTGTAATTGATTGTTTGCCTCAGAAAACGTGAAGTGAAAGCCATCCATTGTCAAAAAAAGTTTATTTATAGTCACACATGTCTAGAAAAGCCTTATTACTCAGTTTAAATGCTTTTATAATCCCATTATTGAATTTATTTTCAATTTATTTTATATTTTTTTATTAAAACAGATTGTAATTGATTGTTTGCCTCAGAAAACGCGAGGCGAAAGCCATCCATTGTCAAGGAAAGTTCATTTACAGTCACTCTTGCCTAGAAAAGCCTTATTACTCGACTTAAATGCTTTTATAATCGCATAATTGAATTTAATTTGAATTTTTTACATTTTTGATTAAAACAGATTGTAATTGATTGTTTGCCTCGGGAAACATGGAGCAAAAGCCATCCATTGTCAAGAAAAGTTTATTTATAGTCACACATGTCTAGAAAAGTCTTAATACTCGCTTTAAATGCTTTTATAATCCCATAATTGAATTTAATTTGAATTTTTTTTTACATTTTTTGATTAAAACAGATTGTAATTGATTGTTTGCCTCAGAAAAGGTGAAGCGAAAGCCATCCATTGTCAAGAAAAGTTAATTTACAGTCACTCATGCCTAGAAAAGCCTTATTACTCACTTTAAATGCTTTTATAATTCCATAATTGAATTTAATTTGAATTTTTTATAGTTTTTGATTAAAACAGATTGTAATTAATTGTTTTCTTCGAGAAACGTGAAGCGAAAGCCATCCATTGACAAGAAAAGTTCATTTATAATCACTAATGCCTACGAAAGCTTTATTACTCGCTTTAAATGCTTTTATAATCCCATAATTGAATTTAATTTGAATTTTTTTTACATTTTTTGATTAGAACAAATTGTAATTGATTGTTTGCTTCGGAAAACACGAAGCGAAAGTCATCCATTGTCAGGAAAAGTTCATTTATAGTCACTCTTGCCTAGAAAAGCCTTATTTCTCGGTTTAAATGCTTTTATAATCGCATAATTGAATTTAATTTGAATTTTTTACATTTTTGATTAAAACAGATTGTAAATGATTGTTTGCCTCGGGAAACATGGAGCGAAAGCCATCCATTGTCAAGAAAAGTTCATTTATAGTCACTCATGTTTATAAAAGCCTTAATACTCGCTTTAAATGCTTTTATAATCCCATAATTGAATTTAATCTGAATTTTTTTACATTTTTTCATTAAAACAGATTGTACTTGATTGTTTGCCTTGGGAAACATGGAACTAAAGCCATCTATTGTCAAGAATAGTTCATTTACAGTCCCTCATGCCTACGAAAGCTTAATTACTCGCTTTAAATGCTTTTATAATCCCATAATTGAATTTAATTTGAATATTTTTTACATTTTTTGATTGAAACAGATTGTAATTGATTGTTTGCCTCAGAAAACGTGAAGCGAAAGCCATCCATTGTCAAGAAAAGTTTATTTATAGTCACACATGTCTAGAAAAGCCTTATTACTCGGTTTAAATGCTTTTATAATCCCATTATTGAATTTATTTTTTATTTTTTTATAGTTTTTGATTAAAACAGATTGTAATTTATTGTTTGCATTAGAAAATGAGAAGCGAAAGCCATCCGTTGTCAAGAAAAGTTCATTTATAGTCACTCATGCCTAGAAAAGCCTTATTACTCGCTTTAAATGCTTTTATAATCCCATAATTGAATTTATTTTGAATTATTTTTACATTTTTTGGTTAAAACAGATTGTAATTGATTGTTTACCTCGAAAAACGTGAAGCGAAAGCCATCCATTGTCAAAAAATGTTCATTTACAGTCACTCATGTCTAGAAAAGCCTTATTACTCGGTTTAAATGCTTTTATAATCCCATAATTGAATTTAATTTGAATTTTTTACATTTTTGATTAAAACAGATTGTAAATGATTGTTTTCCTCGGGAAACATGGAGCGAAAGCCATCCATTGTCAAGAAAAGTTCATTTATAGTCACTCATGTTTATAAAAGCCTTAATACTCGCTTTAAATGCTTTTATAATCCCATAATTGAATTTAATCTGAATTTTTTTTTATTTTTTCATTAAAACAGATTGTACTTGATTGTTTGCCTTGGGAAACGTGGAGCGAAAGCCATCTATTGTCAAGAATAGTTCATTTACAATCACTCATGCCTACGAAAGCTTAATTACTCGCTTTAAATGCTTTTATAATCCCATAATTGAATTTAATTTGAATTTTTTTTACATTTTTTGATTGAAACAGATTGTAATTGATTGTTTGCCTCAGAAAACGTGAAGCGAAAGCCATCCATTGTCAAGAAAAGTTTATTTATAGTCACACATGTCTAGAAAAGCCTTATTACTCGGTTTAAATGCTTTTATAATCCCATTATTGGATTTATTTTTTACTTTTTTATAGTTTTTGATTAAAACAGATTGTAATTTATTGTTTGCCCTAGAAAATGAGAAGCGAAAGCCATCCGTTGTCAAGAAAAGTTCATTTATAGTCACTCATGCCTAGAAAAGCCTTATTACTCGCTTTAAATGCTTTTATAATCCCATAATTGAATTTATTTTGAATTATTTTTACATTTTTTGGTTAAAACAGATTGTAATTGATTGTTTACCTCGAAAAACGTGAAGCGAAAGCCATCCATTGTCAAAAAAGGTTCATTTATAGTCACTCATGTCTAGAAAAGCCTTATTACTCGGTTTAAATGCATTTATAATCCCATTATTGAATTTATTTTAATTTTTTTTTACATTTTTTGATTAAGACAGATTGTAAGTGATTGTTTGCTTCGGAAAACGCGAAGCGAAAGCCATCCATTGTCAAGAAAATTTCCTTTATAGTCACTCCTGCCTAGAAAAGCCTTATTACTCGGTTTAAATACTTTTATAATCTCACAATTGAATTTAATTTGAATTTTTTACATTTTTGATTGAAACAGATTGTAATTTTTTGTTTGCCTCGGGAAAGATGGGGCGAAAGCTATCCATTGTCAAGAAAAGTTCATTTATAGTCACTCATGCTTATAAAAGCCGTAATACTCGCTTTAAATGCTTTTATAATCCCATAATTAAATTCAATTTTAGTTTTTTTTACATTTTTTGATTAAAACAGATTGTAATTGATTGTTTGCCTCAGAAAACGTGAAGCGAAAGCCATCCATTGTCAAGAAAAGTTCATTTACAGTCACTCATGCCTAGAAAAGCCTTATTACTCACTTTAAATGCTTTTATATTCCCATAATTGAGTTTAATTTGAATTTTTTACATTTTTTGATTAAAACAGATTGTAATTAATTGTTTTCTTCGAGAAACGTGAAGCGAAAGCCATCCATTGACAAGAAAAGTTTATTTATAATCACTAATGCCTACGAAAGCTTTATTACTCGCTTTAAATGCTTTTATAATCCCATAATTGAATTTAATTTGAATTTTTTTTGCATTTTTTGATTAGAACAAATTGTAATTGATTGTTTGCTTCGGAAAACCCGAAGCGAAAGTCATCCATTGTCAGGAAAAGTTCATTTATAGTCACAAATGCCTAGAAAAGCCTTGTTACTCGGTTTAAATGCTTTTATAATCCCATTATTTAATTTATTTTAATTTTTTTTAACATTTTTTGATTAAAACAGATTCTAATTTATTGTTTGCCTCAGAAAACGTGAAGCAAAAGCCACCCATTGTCAAGAAAAGTTTATTTACAATCACACATGTCTAGAAAAGCCTTATTACTCGGTTTAAATGCTTTCATAATCCCATTATTGAATTTATTTTAGGTTTTTTTTACATTTTTTTATTAAAATAGATTGTAATTGATTGTTTGTCTCAGAAACCGTGAAGCGAAAACCATCCATTGTCAAGAAAATTTTATTTATAGTCACACATGTCTAGAAAAACCTTATTACTCGGTTTAAATGCTTTTATAATCCCATTATTGAATTTATTTTAAATTTTTTTTACATTTTTTTCTTAAAACAGATTGTAATTGATTGTTTGCCTCAGAAAACGCGAAGCGAAAGCCATCCATTGTCAAGAAAAGTTCATTTACAGTCATTCATGCCTAGAAAAGCCTTATTACTCACTTTAAATGCTTTTATAATTCCATAATTGAATTTAATTTGAATTTTTACATTTTTTGATTAAAACAGACTGTAATTAATTGTTTTCTTCGAGAAACGTGAAGCGAAAGCCATCCATTGACAGGAAAAGTTCATTTATAATCACTAATGCCCACGAAAGCTTTATTACTCGCTTTAAATGCTTTTATAATCCCATAACTGAATTTAATTTGAATTTTTTTTACATTTTTTCATTAAAACAAATTGTAATTGATTGTTTGCTTCGGAAAACACGAAGCGAAAGCCATTCATTGTCAGGAAAAGTTCATTTATAGTCACTATTGCCTAGAAAAGCCTTATTACTCGGCTTAAATGCTTTTATAATCGCATAATTGAATTTAATTTGAATTTTTTACATTTTTGATTAAAACAGATTGTAATTGATTGTTTGCCTCGGGAAACATGGAGCAAAAGCCATCCATTGTCAAGAAAAGTTTATTTATAGTCACACATGTCTAGAAAAGTCTTAATACTCGCTTTAAATGCTTTTATAATCCCATAATTGAATTTAATTTGAATTTTTTTTACATTTTTTGATTAAAACAGATTGTAATTGATTGTTTGCCTCAGAAAAGGTGAAGCGAAAGCCATCCATTGTCAAGAAAAGTTCATTTACAGTCACTCATGCCTAGAAAAGCCTTATTACTCACTTTAAATGCTTTTATAATCCCATAATTGAATTTAATTTGAATTTTTTATAGTTTTTGATTAAAACAGATTGTAATTAATTGTTTTCTTCGAGAAACGTGAAGCGAAAGCCATCCATTGACAAGAAAAGTTCATTTATAATCATTAATGCCTACGAAAGCTTTATTACTCGCTTAAAATGCTTTTATAATCCCATAATTGAATTTAATTTGAATTTTTTTTACATTTTTTGATTAGAACAAATTGTAATTGATTGTTTGCTTCGGAAAACACGAAGCGAAAGTCATCCATTGTCAGGAAAAGTTCATTTATAGTCACTCTTGCCTAGAAAAGCCTTATTACTCGGTTTAAATGCTTTTATAATCGCATAATTGAATTTAATTTGAATTTTTTACATTTTTGATTAAAACAGATTGTAAATGATTGTTTGCCTCGGGAAACATGGAGCGAAAGCCATCCATTGTCAAGAAAAGTTCATTTATAGTCACTCATGTTTATAAAAGCCTTAATACTCGCTTTAAATGCTTTTATAATCCCATAATTGAATTTAATCTGAATTTTTTTACATTTTTTCATTAAAACAGATTGTACTTGATTGTTTGCCTTGGGAAACATGGAACTAAAGCCATCTATTGTCAAGAATAGTTCATTATAGTCCCTCATGCCTACGAAAGCTTAATTACTCGCTTTAAATGCTTTTATAATCCCATAATTGAATTTAATTTGAATATTTTTTACATTTTTTGATTGAAACAGATTGTAATTGATTGTTTGCCTCAGAAAACGTGAAGCGAAAGCCATCCATTGTCAAGAAAAGTTTATTTATAGTCACACATGTCTAGAAAAGCCTTATTACTCGGTTTAAATGCTTTTATAATCCCATTATTGAATTTATTTTTTATTTTTTTATAGTTTTTGATTAAAACAGATTGTAATTTATTGTTTGCATTAGAAAATGAGAAGCGAAAGCCATCCGTTGTCAAGAAAAGTTCATTTATAGTCACTCATGCCTAGAAAAGCCTTATTACTCGCTTTAAATGCTTTTATAATCCCATAATTGAATTTATTTTGAATTATTTTTACATTTTTTGGTTAAAACAGATTGTAATTGATTGTTTACCTCGAAAAACGTGAAGCGAAAGCCATCCATTGTCAAAAAATGTTCATTTACAGTCACTCATGTCTAGAAAAGCCTTATTACTCGGTTTAAATGCTTTTATAATCCCATAATTGAATTTAATTTGAATTTTTTACATTTTTGATTAAAACAGATTGTAAATGATTGTTTTCCTCGGGAAACATGGAGCGAAAGCCATCCATTGTCAAGAAAAGTTCATTTATAGTCACTCATGTTTATAAAAGCCTTAATACTCGCTTTAAATGCTTTTATAATCCCATAATTGAATTTAATCTGAATTTTTTTTTATTTTTTCATTAAAACAGATTGTACTTGATTGTTTGCCTTGGGAAACGTGGAGCGAAAGCCATCTATTGTCAAGAATAGTTCATTTACAATCACTCATGCCTACGAAAGCTTAATTACTCGCTTTAAATGCTTTTATAATCCCATAATTGAATTTAATTTGAATTTTTTTTACATTTTTTGATTGAAACAGATTGTAATTGATTGTTTGCCTCAGAAAACGTGAAGCGAAAGCCATCCATTGTCAAGAAAAGTTTATTTATAGTCACACATGTCTAGAAAAGCCTTATTACTCGGTTTAAATGCTTTTATAATCCCATTATTGGATTTATTTTTTACTTTTTTATAGTTTTTGATTAAAACAGATTGTAATTTATTGTTTGCCCTAGAAAATGAGAAGCGAAAGCCATCCGTTGTCAAGAAAAGTTCATTTATAGTCACTCATGCCTAGAAAAGCCTTATTACTCGCTTTAAATGCTTTTATAATCCCATAATTGAATTTATTTTGAATTATTTTTACATTTTTTGGTTAAAACAGATTGTAATTGATTGTTTACCTCGAAAAACGTGAAGCGAAAGCCATCCATTGTCAAAAAAGGTTCATTTATAGTCACTCATGTCTAGAAAAGCCTTATTACTCGGTTTAAATGCATTTATAATCCCATTATTGAATTTATTTTAATTTTTTTTTACATTTTTTGATTAAGACAGATTGTAAGTGATTGTTTGCTTCGGAAAACGCGAAGCGAAAGCCATCCATTGTCAAGAAAATTTCCTTTATAGTCACTCCTGCCTAGAAAAGCCTTATTACTCGGTTTAAATACTTTTATAATCTCACAATTGAATTTAATTTGAATTTTTTACATTTTTGATTGAAACAGATTGTAATTTTTTGTTTGCCTCGGGAAAGATGGGGCGAAAGCTATCCATTGTCAAGAAAAGTTCATTTATAGTCACTCATGCTTATAAAAGCCGTAATACTCGCTTTAAATGCTTTTATAATCCCATAATTAAATTCAATTTTAGTTTTTTTTACATTTTTTGATTAAAACAGATTGTAATTGATTGTTTGCCTCAGAAAACGTGAAGCGAAAGCCATCCATTGTCAAGAAAAGTTCATTTACAGTCACTCATGCCTAGAAAAGCCTTATTACTCACTTTAAATGCTTTTATATTCCCATAATTGAGTTTAATTTGAATTTTTTACATTTTTTGATTAAAACAGATTGTAATTAATTGTTTTCTTCGAGAAACGTGAAGCGAAAGCCATCCATTGACAAGAAAAGTTTATTTATAATCACTAATGCCTACGAAAGCTTTATTACTCGCTTTAAATGCTTTTATAATCCCATAATTGAATTTAATTTGAATTTTTTTTGCATTTTTTGATTAGAACAAATTGTAATTGATTGTTTGCTTCGGAAAACCCGAAGCGAAAGTCATCCATTGTCAGGAAAAGTTCATTTATAGTCACAAATGCCTAGAAAAGCCTTGTTACTCGGTTTAAATGCTTTTATAATCCCATTATTTAATTTATTTTAATTTTTTTTAACATTTTTTGATTAAAACAGATTCTAATTTATTGTTTGCCTCAGAAAACGTGAAGCAAAAGCCACCCATTGTCAAGAAAAGTTTATTTACAATCACACATGTCTAGAAAAGCCTTATTACTCGGTTTAAATGCTTTCATAATCCCCTTATTGAATTTATTTTAGGTTTTTTTTACATTTTTTTATTAAAATAGATTGTAATTGATTGTTTGTCTCAGAAACCGTGAAGCGAAAACCATCCATTGTCAAGAAAATTTTATTTATAGTCACACATGTCTAGAAAAACCTTATTACTCGGTTTAAATGCTTTTATAATCCCATTATTGAATTTATTTTAAATTTTTTTTACATTTTTTTCTTAAAACAGATTGTAATTGATTGTTTGCCTCAGAAAACGCGAAGCGAAAGCCATCCATTGTCAAGAAAAGTTCATTTACAGTCATTCATGCCTAGAAAAGCCTTATTACTCACTTTAAATGCTTTTATAATTCCATAATTGAATTTAATTTGAATTTTTACATTTTTTGATTAAAACAGACTGTAATTAATTGTTTTCTTCGAGAAACGTGAAGCGAAAGCCATCCATTGACAGGAAAAGTTCATTTATAATCACTAATGCCCACGAAAGCTTTATTACTCGCTTTAAATGCTTTTATAATCCCATAACTGAATTTAATTTGAATTTTTTTTACATTTTTTCATTAAAACAAATTGTAATTGATTGTTTGCTTCGGAAAACACGAAGCGAAAGCCATTCATTGTCAGGAAAAGTTCATTTATAGTCACTATTGCCTAGAAAAGCCTTATTACTCGGCTTAAATGCTTTTATAATCGCATAATTGAATTTAATTTGAATTTTTTACATTTTTTAATAAACCAGATTGTAATTGATTGTTTGCCTCGGGAAACATGGAGCAAAAGCCATCCATTGTCAAGAAAAGTTTATTTATAGTCACACATGTCTAGAAAAGTCTTAATACTCGCTTTAAATGCTTTTATAATCCCATAATTGAATTTAGTTTGAATTTTTTTTACATTTTTTGATTAAAACAGATTGTAATTGATTGTTTGCCTCAGAAAAGGTGAAGCGAAAGCCATCCATTGTCAAGAAAAGTTCATTTACAGTCACTCATGCCTAGAAAAGCCTTATTACTCACTTTAAATGCTTTTATAATCCCATAATTGAATTTAATTTGAATTTTTTATAGTTTTTGATTAAAACAGATTGTAATTAATTGTTTTCTTCGAGAAACGTGAAGCGAAAGCCATCCATTGACAAGAAAAGTTCATTTATAATCATTAATGCCTACGAAAGCTTTATTACTCGCTTAAAATGCTTTTATAATCCCATAATTGAATTTAATTTGAATTTTTTTTACATTTTTTGATTAGAACAAATTGTAATTGATTGTTTGCTTCGGAAAACACGAAGCGAAAGTCATCCATTGTCAGGAAAAGTTCATTTATAGTCACTCTTGCCTAGAAAAGCCTTATTACTCGGTTTAAATGCTTTTATAATCGCATAATTGAATTTAATTTGAATTTTTTACATTTTTGATTAAAACAGATTGTAAATGATTGTTTGCCTCGAGAAACATGGAGCGAAAGCCATCCATTGTCAAGAAAAGTTCATTTATAGTCACTCATGTTTATAAAAGCCTTAATACTCGCTTTAAATGCTTTTATAATCCCATAATTGAATTTAATCTGAATTTTTTTACATTTTTTCATTAAAACAGATTGTACTTGATTGTTTGCCTTGGGAAACATGGAACTAAAGCCATCTATTGTCAAGAATAGTTCATTTACAGTCCCTCATGCCTACGAAAGCTTAATTACTCGCTTTAAATGCTTTTATAATCCCATAATTGAATTTAATTTGAATATTTTTTACATTTTTTGATTGAAACAGATTGTAATTGATTGTTTGCCTCAGAAAACGTGAAGCGAAAGCCATCCATTGTCAAGAAAAGTTTATTTATAGTCACACATGTCTAGAAAAGCCTTATTACTCGGTTTAAATGCTTTTATAATCCCATTATTGAATTTATTTTTTATTTTTTTATAGTTTTTGATTAAAACAGATTGTAATTTATTGTTTGCATTAGAAAATGAGAAGCGAAAGCCATCCGTTGTCAAGAAAAGTTCATTTATAGTCACTCATGCCTAGAAAAGCCTTATTACTCGCTTTAAATGCTTTTATAATCCCATAATTGAATTTATTTTGAATTATTTTTACATTTTTTGGTTAAAACAGATTGTAATTGATTGTTTACCTCGAAAAACGTGAAGCGAAAGCCATCCATTGTCAAAAAATGTTCATTTACAGTCACTCATGTCTAGAAAAGCCTTATTACTCGGTTTAAATGCTTTTATAATCCCATAATTGAATTTAATTTGAATTTTTTACATTTTTGATTAAAACAGATTGTAAATGATTGTTTTCCTCGGGAAACATGGAGCGAAAGCCATCCATTGTCAAGAAAAGTTCATTTATAGTCACTCATGTTTATAAAAGCCTTAATACTCGCTTTAAATGCTTTTATAATCCCATAATTGAATTTAATCTGAATTTTTTTTTATTTTTTCATTAAAACAGATTGTACTTGATTGTTTGCCTTGGGAAACGTGGAGCGAAAGCCATCTATTGTCAAGAATAGTTCATTTACAATCACTCATGCCTACGAAAGCTTAATTACTCGCTTTAAATGCTTTTATAATCCCATAATTGAATTTAATTTGAATTTTTTTTACATTTTTTGATTGAAACAGATTGTAATTGATTGTTTGCCTCAGAAAACGTGAAGCGAAAGCCATCCATTGTCAAGAAAAGTTTATTTATAGTCACACATGTCTAGAAAAGCCTTATTACTCGGTTTAAATGCTTTTATAATCCCATTATTGGATTTATTTTTTACTTTTTTATAGTTTTTGATTAAAACAGATTGTAATTTATTGTTTGCCCTAGAAAATGAGAAGCGAAAGCCATCCGTTGTCAAGAAAAGTTCATTTATAGTCACTCATGCCTAGAAAAGCCTTATTACTCGCTTTAAATGCTTTTATAATCCCATAATTGAATTTATTTTGAATTATTTTTATATTTTTTGGTTAAAACAGATTGTAATTGATTGTTTACCTCGAAAAACGTGAAGCGAAAGCCATCCATTGTCAAAAAAGGTTCATTTATAGTCACTCATGTCTAGAAAAGCCTTATTACTCGGTTTAAATGCATTTATAATCCCATTATTGAATTTATTTTAATTTTTTTTTACATTTTTTGATTAAGACAGATTGTAAGTGATTGTTTGCTTCGGAAAACGCGAAGCGAAAGCCATCCATTGTCAAGAAAATTTCCTTTATAGTCACTCCTGCCTAGAAAAGCCTTATTACTCGGTTTAAATACTTTTATAATCTCACAATTGAATTTAATTTGAATTTTTTACATTTTTGATTGAAACAGATTGTAATTTTTTGTTTGCCTCGGGAAAGATGGGGCGAAAGCTATCCATTGTCAAGAAAAGTTCATTTATAGTCACTCATGCTTATAAAAGCCGTAATACTCGCTTTAAATGCTTTTATAATCCCATAATTAAATTCAATTTTAGTTTTTTTTACATTTTTTGATTAAAACAGATTGTAATTGATTGTTTGCCTCAGAAAACGTGAAGCGAAAGCCATCCATTGTCAAGAAAAGTTCATTTACAGTCACTCATGCCTAGAAAAGCCTTATTACTCACTTTAAATGCTTTTATATTCCCATAATTGAGTTTAATTTGAATTTTTTACATTTTTTGATTAAAACAGATTGTAATTAATTGTTTTCTTCGAGAAACGTGAAGCGAAAGCCATCCATTGACAAGAAAAGTTTATTTATAATCACTAATGCCTACGAAAGCTTTATTACTCGCTTTAAATGCTTTTATAATCCCATAATTGAATTTAATTTGAATTTTTTTTGCATTTTTTGATTAGAACAAATTGTAATTGATTGTTTGCTTCGGAAAACCCGAAGCGAAAGTCATCCATTGTCAGGAAAAGTTCATTTATAGTCACAAATGCCTAGAAAAGCCTTGTTACTCGGTTTAAATGCTTTTATAATCCCATTATTTAATTTATTTTAATTTTTTTTAACATTTTTTGATTAAAACAGATTCTAATTTATTGTTTGCCTCAGAAAACGTGAAGCAAAAGCCACCCATTGTCAAGAAAAGTTTATTTACAATCACACATGTCTAGAAAAGCCTTATTACTCGGTTTAAATGCTTTCATAATCCCCTTATTGAATTTATTTTAGGTTTTTTTTACATTTTTTTATTAAAATAGATTGTAATTGATTGTTTGTCTCAGAAACCGTGAAGCGAAAACCATCCATTGTCAAGAAAATTTTATTTATAGTCACACATGTCTAGAAAAACCTTATTACTCGGTTTAAATGCTTTTATAATCCCATTATTGAATTTATTTTAAATTTTTTTTACATTTTTTTCTTAAAACAGATTGTAATTGATTGTTTGCCTCAGAAAACGCGAAGCGAAAGCCATCCATTGTCAAGAAAAGTTCATTTACAGTCATTCATGCCTAGAAAAGCCTTATTACTCACTTTAAATGCTTTTATAATTCCATAATTGAATTTAATTTGAATTTTTACATTTTTTGATTAAAACAGACTGTAATTAATTGTTTTCTTCGAGAAACGTGAAGCGAAAGCCATCCATTGACAGGAAAAGTTCATTTATAATCACTAATGCCCACGAAAGCTTTATTACTCGCTTTAAATGCTTTTATAATCCCATAACTGAATTTAATTTGAATTTTTTTTACATTTTTTCATTAAAACAAATTGTAATTGATTGTTTGCTTCGGAAAACACGAAGCGAAAGCCATTCATTGTCAGGAAAAGTTCATTTATAGTCACTATTGCCTAGAAAAGCCTTATTACTCGGCTTAAATGCTTTTATAATCGCATAATTGAATTTAATTTGAATTTTTTACATTTTTTAATAAACCAGATTGTAATTGATTGTTTGCCTCGGGAAACATGGAGCAAAAGCCATCCATTGTCAAGAAAAGTTTATTTATAGTCACACATGTCTAGAAAAGTCTTAATACTCGCTTTAAATGCTTTTATAATCCCATAATTGAATTTAGTTTGAATTTTTTTTACATTTTTTGATTAAAACAGATTGTAATTGATTGTTTGCCTCAGAAAAGGTGAAGCGAAAGCCATCCATTGTCAAGAAAAGTTCATTTACAGTCACTCATGCCTAGAAAAGCCTTATTACTCACTTTAAATGCTTTTATAATCCCATAATTGAATTTAATTTGAATTTTTTATAGTTTTTGATTAAAACAGATTGTAATTAATTGTTTTCTTCGAGAAACGTGAAGCGAAAGCCATCCATTGACAAGAAAAGTTCATTTATAATCATTAATGCCTACGAAAGCTTTATTACTCGCTTAAAATGCTTTTATAATCCCATAATTGAATTTAATTTGAATTTTTTTTACATTTTTTGATTAGAACAAATTGTAATTGATTGTTTGCTTCGGAAAACACGAAGCGAAAGTCATCCATTGTCAGGAAAAGTTCATTTATAGTCACTCTTGCCTAGAAAAGCCTTATTACTCGGTTTAAATGCTTTTATAATCGCATAATTGAATTTAATTTGAATTTTTTACATTTTTGATTAAAACAGATTGTAAATGATTGTTTGCCTCGAGAAACATGGAGCGAAAGCCATCCATTGTCAAGAAAAGTTCATTTATAGTCACTCATGTTTATAAAAGCCTTAATACTCGCTTTAAATGCTTTTATAATCCCATAATTGAATTTAATCTGAATTTTTTTACATTTTTTCATTAAAACAGATTGTACTTGATTGTTTGCCTTGGGAAACATGGAACTAAAGCCATCTATTGTCAAGAATAGTTCATTTACAGTCCCTCATGCCTACGAAAGCTTAATTACTCGCTTTAAATGCTTTTATAATCCCATAATTGAATTTAATTTGAATATTTTTTACATTTTTTGATTGAAACAGATTGTAATTGATTGTTTGCCTCAGAAAACGTGAAGCGAAAGCCATCCATTGTCAAGAAAAGTTTATTTATAGTCACACATGTCTAGAAAAGCCTTATTACTCGGTTTAAATGCTTTTATAATCCCATTATTGAATTTATTTTTTATTTTTTTATAGTTTTTGATTAAAACAGATTGTAATTTATTGTTTGCATTAGAAAATGAGAAGCGAAAGCCATCCGTTGTCAAGAAAAGTTCATTTATAGTCACTCATGCCTAGAAAAGCCTTATTACTCGCTTTAAATGCTTTTATAATCCCATAATTGAATTTATTTTGAATTATTTTTACATTTTTTGGTTAAAACAGATTGTAATTGATTGTTTACCTCGAAAAACGTGAAGCGAAAGCCATCCATTGTCAAAAAATGTTCATTTACAGTCACTCATGTCTAGAAAAGCCTTATTACTCGGTTTAAATGCTTTTATAATCCCATAATTGAATTTAATTTGAATTTTTTACATTTTTGATTAAAACAGATTGTAAATGATTGTTTTCCTCGGGAAACATGGAGCGAAAGCCATCCATTGTCAAGAAAAGTTCATTTATAGTCACTCATGTTTATAAAAGCCTTAATACTCGCTTTAAATGCTTTTATAATCCCATAATTGAATTTAATCTGAATTTTTTTTTATTTTTTCATTAAAACAGATTGTACTTGATTGTTTGCCTTGGGAAACGTGGAGCGAAAGCCATCTATTGTCAAGAATAGTTCATTTACAATCACTCATGCCTACGAAAGCTTAATTACTCGCTTTAAATGCTTTTATAATCCCATAATTGAATTTAATTTGAATTTTTTTTACATTTTTTGATTGAAACAGATTGTAATTGATTGTTTGCCTCAGAAAACGTGAAGCGAAAGCCATCCATTGTCAAGAAAAGTTTATTTATAGTCACACATGTCTAGAAAAGCCTTATTACTCGGTTTAAATGCTTTTATAATCCCATTATTGGATTTATTTTTTACTTTTTTATAGTTTTTGATTAAAACAGATTGTAATTTATTGTTTGCCCTAGAAAATGAGAAGCGAAAGCCATCCGTTGTCAAGAAAAGTTCATTTATAGTCACTCATGCCTAGAAAAGCCTTATTACTCGCTTTAAATGCTTTTATAATCCCATAATTGAATTTATTTTGAATTATTTTTATATTTTTTGGTTAAAACAGATTGTAATTGATTGTTTACCTCGAAAAACGTGAAGCGAAAGCCATCCATTGTCAAAAAAGGTTCATTTATAGTCACTCATGTCTAGAAAAGCCTTATTACTCGGTTTAAATGCATTTATAATCCCATTATTGAATTTATTTTAATTTTTTTTTACATTTTTTGATTAAGACAGATTGTAAGTGATTGTTTGCTTCGGAAAACGCGAAGCGAAAGCCATCCATTGTCAAGAAAATTTCCTTTATAGTCACTCCTGCCTAGAAAAGCCTTATTACTCGGTTTAAATACTTTTATAATCTCACAATTGAATTTAATTTGAATTTTTTACATTTTTGATTGAAACAGATTGTAATTTTTTGTTTGCCTCGGGAAAGATGGGGCGAAAGCTATCCATTGTCAAGAAAAGTTCATTTATAGTCACTCATGCTTATAAAAGCCGTAATACTCGCTTTAAATGCTTTTATAATCCCATAATTAAATTCAATTTTAGTTTTTTTTACATTTTTTGATTAAAACAGATTGTAATTGATTGTTTGCCTCAGAAAACGTGAAGCGAAAGCCATCCATTGTCAAGAAAAGTTCATTTACAGTCACTCATGCCTAGAAAAGCCTTATTACTCACTTTAAATGCTTTTATATTCCCATAATTGAGTTTAATTTGAATTTTTTACATTTTTTGATTAAAACAGATTGTAATTAATTGTTTTCTTCGAGAAACGTGAAGCGAAAGCCATCCATTGACAAGAAAAGTTTATTTATAATCACTAATGCCTACGAAAGCTTTATTACTCGCTTTAAATGCTTTTATAATCCCATAATTGAATTTAATTTGAATTTTTTTTGCATTTTTTGATTAGAACAAATTGTAATTGATTGTTTGCTTCGGAAAACCCGAAGCGAAAGTCATCCATTGTCAGGAAAAGTTCATTTATAGTCACAAATGCCTAGAAAAGCCTTGTTACTCGGTTTAAATGCTTTTATAATCCCATTATTTAATTTATTTTAATTTTTTTTAACATTTTTTGATTAAAACAGATTCTAATTTATTGTTTGCCTCAGAAAACGTGAAGCAAAAGCCACCCATTGTCAAGAAAAGTTTATTTACAATCACACATGTCTAGAAAAGCCTTATTACTCGGTTTAAATGCTTTCATAATCCCCTTATTGAATTTATTTTAGGTTTTTTTTACATTTTTTTATTAAAATAGATTGTAATTGATTGTTTGTCTCAGAAACCGTGAAGCGAAAACCATCCATTGTCAAGAAAATTTTATTTATAGTCACACATGTCTAGAAAAACCTTATTACTCGGTTTAAATGCTTTTATAATCCCATTATTGAATTTATTTTAAATTTTTTTTACATTTTTTTCTTAAAACAGATTGTAATTGATTGTTTGCCTCAGAAAACGCGAAGCGAAAGCCATCCATTGTCAAGAAAAGTTCATTTACAGTCATTCATGCCTAGAAAAGCCTTATTACTCACTTTAAATGCTTTTATAATTCCATAATTGAATTTAATTTGAATTTTTACATTTTTTGATTAAAACAGACTGTAATTAATTGTTTTCTTCGAGAAACGTGAAGCGAAAGCCATCCATTGACAGGAAAAGTTCATTTATAATCACTAATGCCCACGAAAGCTTTATTACTCGCTTTAAATGCTTTTATAATCCCATAACTGAATTTAATTTGAATTTTTTTTACATTTTTTCATTAAAACAAATTGTAATTGATTGTTTGCTTCGGAAAACACGAAGCGAAAGCCATTCATTGTCAGGAAAAGTTCATTTATAGTCACTATTGCCTAGAAAAGCCTTATTACTCGGCTTAAATGCTTTTATAATCGCATAATTGAATTTAATTTGAATTTTTTACATTTTTTAATAAACCAGATTGTAATTGATTGTTTGCCTCGGGAAACATGGAGCAAAAGCCATCCATTGTCAAGAAAAGTTTATTTATAGTCACACATGTCTAGAAAAGTCTTAATACTCGCTTTAAATGCTTTTATAATCCCATAATTGAATTTAGTTTGAATTTTTTTTACATTTTTTGATTAAAACAGATTGTAATTGATTGTTTGCCTCAGAAAAGGTGAAGCGAAAGCCATCCATTGTCAAGAAAAGTTCATTTACAGTCACTCATGCCTAGAAAAGCCTTATTACTCACTTTAAATGCTTTTATAATCCCATAATTGAATTTAATTTGAATTTTTTATAGTTTTTGATTAAAACAGATTGTAATTAATTGTTTTCTTCGAGAAACGTGAAGCGAAAGCCATCCATTGACAAGAAAAGTTCATTTATAATCATTAATGCCTACGAAAGCTTTATTACTCGCTTAAAATGCTTTTATAATCCCATAATTGAATTTAATTTGAATTTTTTTTACATTTTTTGATTAGAACAAATTGTAATTGATTGTTTGCTTCGGAAAACACGAAGCGAAAGTCATCCATTGTCAGGAAAAGTTCATTTATAGTCACTCTTGCCTAGAAAAGCCTTATTACTCGGTTTAAATGCTTTTATAATCGCATAATTGAATTTAATTTGAATTTTTTACATTTTTGATTAAAACAGATTGTAAATGATTGTTTGCCTCGGGAAACATGGAGCGAAAGCCATCCATTGTCAAGAAAAGTTCATTTATAGTCACTCATGTTTATAAAAGCCTTAATACTCGCTTTAAATGCTTTTATAATCCCATAATTGAATTTAATCTGAATTTTTTTACATTTTTTCATTAAAACAGATTGTACTTGATTGTTTGCCTTGGGAAACATGGAACTAAAGCCATCTATTGTCAAGAATAGTTCATTTACAGTCCCTCATGCCTACGAAAGCTTAATTACTCGCTTTAAATGCTTTTATAATCCCATAATTGAATTTAATTTGAATATTTTTTACATTTTTTGATTGAAACAGATTGTAATTGATTGTTTGCCTCAGAAAACGTGAAGCGAAAGCCATCCATTGTCAAGAAAAGTTTATTTATAGTCACACATGTCTAGAAAAGCCTTATTACTCGGTTTAAATGCTTTTATAATCCCATTATTGAATTTATTTTTTATTTTTTTATAGTTTTTGATTAAAACAGATTGTAATTTATTGTTTGCATTAGAAAATGAGAAGCGAAAGCCATCCGTTGTCAAGAAAAGTTCATTTATAGTCACTCATGCCTAGAAAAGCCTTATTACTCGCTTTAAATGCTTTTATAATCCCATAATTGAATTTATTTTGAATTATTTTTACATTTTTTGGTTAAAACAGATTGTAATTGATTGTTTACCTCGAAAAACGTGAAGCGAAAGCCATCCATTGTCAAAAAATGTTCATTTATAGTCACTCATGTCTAGAAAAGCCTTATTACTCGGTTTAAATGCTTTTATAATCCCATAATTGAATTTAATTTGAATTTTTTACATTTTTGATTAAAACAGATTGTAAATGATTGTTTTCCTCGGGAAACATGGAGCGAAAGCCATCCATTGTCAAGAAAAGTTCATTTATAGTCACTCATGTTTATAAAAGCCTTAATACTCGCTTTAAATGCTTTTATAATCCCATAATTGAATTTAATCTGAATTTTTTTACATTTTTTCATTAAAACAGATTGTACTTGATTGTTTGCCTTGGGAAACATGGAACTAAAGCCATCTATTGTCAAGAATAGTTCATTTACAGTCCCTCATGCCTACGAAAGCTTAATTACTCGCTTTAAATGCTTTTATAATCCCATAATTGAATTTAATTTGAATATTTTTTACATTTTTTGATTGAAACAGATTGTAATTGATTGTTTGCCTCAGAAAACGTGAAGCGAAAGCCATCCATTGTCAAGAAAAGTTTATTTATAGTCACACATGTCTAGAAAAGCCTTATTACTCGGTTTAAATGCTTTTATAATCCCATTATTGAATTTATTTTTTATTTTTTTATAGTTTTTGATTAAAACAGATTGTAATTTATTGTTTGCATTAGAAAATGAGAAGCGAAAGCCATCCGTTGTCAAGAAAAGTTCATTTATAGTCACTCATGCCTAGAAAAGCCTTATTACTCGCTTTAAATGCTTTTATAATCCCATAATTGAATTTATTTTGAATTATTTTTACATTTTTTGGTTAAAACAGATTGTAATTGATTGTTTACCTCGAAAAACGTGAAGCGAAAGCCATCCATTGTCAAAAAATGTTCATTTATAGTCACTCATGTCTAGAAAAGCCTTATTACTCGGTTTAAATGCTTTTATAATCCCATAATTGAATTTAATTTGAATTTTTTACATTTTTGATTAAAACAGATTGTAAATGATTGTTTTCCTCGGGAAACATGGAGCGAAAGCCATCCATTGTCAAGAAAAGTTCATTTATAGTCACTCATGTTTATAAAAGCCTTAATACTCGCTTTAAATGCTTTTATAATCCCATAATTGAATTTAATCTGAATTTTTTTACATTTTTTCATTAAAACAGATTGTACTTGATTGTTTGCCTTGGGAAACATGGAACTAAAGCCATCTATTGTCAAGAATAGTTCATTTACAGTCCCTCATGCCTACGAAAGCTTAATTACTCGCTTTAAATGCTTTTATAATCCCATAATTGAATTTAATTTGAATATTTTTTACATTTTTTGATTGAAACAGATTGTAATTGATTGTTTGCCTCAGAAAACGTGAAGCGAAAGCCATCCATTGTCAAGAAAAGTTTATTTATAGTCACACATGTCTAGAAAAGCCTTATTACTCGGTTTAAATGCTTTTATAATCCCATTATTGAATTTATTTTTTATTTTTTTATAGTTTTTGATTAAAACAGATTGTAATTTATTGTTTGCATTAGAAAATGAGAAGCGAAAGCCATCCGTTGTCAAGAAAAGTTCATTTATAGTCACTCATGCCTAGAAAAGCCTTATTACTCGCTTTAAATGCTTTTATAATCCCATAATTGAATTTATTTTGAATTATTTTTACATTTTTTGGTTAAAACAGATTGTAATTGATTGTTTACCTCGAAAAACGTGAAGCGAAAGCCATCCATTGTCAAAAAATGTTCATTTACAGTCACTCATGTCTAGAAAAGCCTTATTACTCGGTTTAAATGCTTTTATAATCCCATAATTGAATTTAATTTGAATTTTTTACATTTTTGATTAAAACAGATTGTAAATGATTGTTTTCCTCGGGAAACATGGAGCGAAAGCCATCCATTGTCAAGAAAAGTTCATTTATAGTCACTCATGTTTATAAAAGCCTTAATACTCGCTTTAAATGCTTTTATAATCCCATAATTGAATTTAATCTGAATTTTTTTTCATTTTTTCATTAAAACAGATTGTACTTGATTGTTTGCCTTGGGAAACGTGGAGCGAAAGCCATCTATTGTCAAGAATAGTTCATTTACAATCACTCATGCCTACGAAAGCTTAATTCTCGCTTTAAATGCTTTTATAATCCCATAATTGAATTTAATTTGAATTTTTTTTACATTTTTTGATTGAAACAGATTGTAATTGATTGTTTGCCTCAGAAAACGTGAAGCGAAAGCCATCCATTGTCAAGAAAAGTTTATTTATAGTCACACATGTCTAGAAAAGCCTTATTACTCGGTTTAAATGCTTTTATAATCCCATTATTGGATTTATTTTTTACTTTTTTATAGTTTTTGATTAAAACAGATTGTAATTTATTGTTTGCCCTAGAAAATGAGAAGCGAAAGCCATCCGTTGTCAAGAAAAGTTCATTTATAGTCACTCATGCCTAGAAAAGCCTTATTACTCGCTTTAAATGCTTTTATAATCCCATAATTGAATTTATTTTGAATTATTTTTACATTTTTTGGTTAAAACAGATTGTAATTGATTGTTTACCTCGAAAAACGTGAAGCGAAAGCCATCCATTGTCAAAAAAGGTTCATTTATAGTCACTCATGTCTAGAAAAGCCTTATTACTCGGTTTAAATGCATTTATAATCCCATTATTGAATTTATTTTAAATTTTTTTTACATTTTTTGATTAAGACAGATTGTAAGTGATTGTTTGCTTCGGAAAACGCGAAGCGAAAGCCATCCATTGTCAAGAAAATTTCCTTTATAGTCACTCCTGCCTAGAAAAGCCTTATTACTCGGTTTAAATACTTTTATAATCTCACAATTGAATTTAATTTGAATTTTTTACATTTTTGATTGAAACAGATTGTAATTTTTTGTTTGCCTCGGGAAAGATGGGGCGAAAGCTATCCATTGTCAAGAAAAGTTCATTTATAGTCACTCATGCTTATAAAAGCCGTAATACTCGCTTTAAATGCTTTTATAATCCCATAATTAAATTCAATTTTAGTTTTTTTTACATTTTTTGATTAAAACAGATTGTAATTGATTGTTTGCCTCAGAAAACGTGAAGCGAAAGCCATCCATTGTCAAGAAAAGTTCATTTACAGTCACTCATGCCTAGAAAAGCCTTATTACTCACTTTAAATGCTTTTATATTCCCATAATTGAGTTTAATTTGAATTTTTTACATTTTTTGATTAAAACAGATTGTAATTAATTGTTTTCTTCGAGAAACGTGAAGCGAAAGCCATCCATTGACAAGAAAAGTTTATTTATAATCACTAATGCCTACGAAAGCTTTATTACTCGCTTTAAATGCTTTTATAATCCCATAATTGAATTTAATTTGAATTTTTTTTGCATTTTTTGATTAGAACAAATTGTAATTGATTGTTTGCTTCGGAAAACCCGAAGCGAAAGTCATCCATTGTCAGGAAAAGTTCATTTATAGTCACAAATGCCTAGAAAAGCCTTGTTACTCGGTTTAAATGCTTTTATAATCCCATTATTTAATTTATTTTAATTTTTTTTAACATTTTTTGATTAAAACAGATTCTAATTTATTGTTTGCCTCAGAAAACGTGAAGCAAAAGCCACCCATTGTCAAGAAAAGTTTATTTACAATCACACATGTCTAGAAAAGCCTTATTACTCGGTTTAAATGCTTTCATAATCCCCTTATTGAATTTATTTTAGGTTTTTTTTACATTTTTTTATTAAAATAGATTGTAATTGATTGTTTGTCTCAGAAACCGTGAAGCGAAAACCATCCATTGTCAAGAAAATTTTATTTATAGTCACACATGTCTAGAAAAACCTTATTACTCGGTTTAAATGCTTTTATAATCCCATTATTGAATTTATTTTAAATTTTTTTTACATTTTTTTCTTAAAACAGATTGTAATTGATTGTTTGCCTCAGAAAACGCGAAGCGAAAGCCATCCATTGTCAAGAAAAGTTCATTTACAGTCATTCATGCCTAGAAAAGCCTTATTACTCACTTTAAATGCTTTTATAATTCCATAATTGAATTTAATTTGAATTTTTACATTTTTTGATTAAAACAGACTGTAATTAATTGTTTTCTTCGAGAAACGTGAAGCGAAAGCCATCCATTGACAGGAAAAGTTCATTTATAATCACTAATGCCCACGAAAGCTTTATTACTCGCTTTAAATGCTTTTATAATCCCATAACTGAATTTAATTTGAATTTTTTTTACATTTTTTCATTAAAACAAATTGTAATTGATTGTTTGCTTCGGAAAACACGAAGCGAAAGCCATTCATTGTCAGGAAAAGTTCATTTATAGTCACTATTGCCTAGAAAAGCCTTATTACTCGGCTTAAATGCTTTTATAATCGCATAATTGAATTTAATTTGAATTTTTTACATTTTTTAATAAACCAGATTGTAATTGATTGTTTGCCTCGGGAAACATGGAGCAAAAGCCATCCATTGTCAAGAAAAGTTTATTTATAGTCACACATGTCTAGAAAAGTCTTAATACTCGCTTTAAATGCTTTTATAATCCCATAATTGAATTTAGTTTGAATTTTTTTTACATTTTTTGATTAAAACAGATTGTAATTGATTGTTTGCCTCAGAAAAGGTGAAGCGAAAGCCATCCATTGTCAAGAAAAGTTCATTTACAGTCACTCATGCCTAGAAAAGCCTTATTACTCACTTTAAATGCTTTTATAATCCCATAATTGAATTTAATTTGAATTTTTTATAGTTTTTGATTAAAACAGATTGTAATTAATTGTTTTCTTCGAGAAACGTGAAGCGAAAGCCATCCATTGACAAGAAAAGTTCATTTATAATCATTAATGCCTACGAAAGCTTTATTACTCGCTTAAAATGCTTTTATAATCCCATAATTGAATTTAATTTGAATTTTTTTTACATTTTTTGATTAGAACAAATTGTAATTGATTGTTTGCTTCGGAAAACACGAAGCGAAAGTCATCCATTGTCAGGAAAAGTTCATTTATAGTCACTCTTGCCTAGAAAAGCCTTATTACTCGGTTTAAATGCTTTTATAATCGCATAATTGAATTTAATTTGAATTTTTTACATTTTTGATTAAAACAGATTGTAAATGATTGTTTGCCTCGGGAAACATGGAGCGAAAGCCATCCATTGTCAAGAAAAGTTCATTTATAGTCACTCATGTTTATAAAAGCCTTAATACTCGCTTTAAATGCTTTTATAATCCCATAATTGAATTTAATCTGAATTTTTTTACATTTTTTCATTAAAACAGATTGTACTTGATTGTTTGCCTTGGGAAACATGGAGCTAAAGCCATCTATTGTCAAGAATAGTTCATTTACAGTCCCTCATGCCTACGAAAGCTTAATTACTCGCTTTAAATGCTTTTATAATCCCATAATTGAATTTAATTTGAATATTTTTTACATTTTTTGATTGAAACAGATTGTAATTGATTGTTTGCCTCAGAAAACGTGAAGCGAAAGCCATCCATTGTCAAGAAAAGTTTATTTATAGTCACACATGTCTAGAAAAGCCTTATTACTCGGTTTAAATGCTTTTATAATCCCATTATTGAATTTATTTTTTATTTTTTTATAGTTTTTAATTAAAACAGATTGTAATTTATTGTTTGCATTAGAAAATGAGAAGCGAAAGCCATCCGTTGTCAAGAAAAGTTCATTTATAGTCACTCATGCCTAGAAAAGCCTTATTACTCGCTTTAAATGCTTTTATAATCCCATAATTGAATTTATTTTGAATTATTTTTACATTTTTTGGTTAAAACAGATTGTAATTGATTGTTTACCTCGAAAAACGTGAAGCGAAAGCCATCCATTGTCAAAATATGTTCATTTATAGTCACTCATGTCTAGAAAAGCCTTATTACTCGGTTTAAATGCTTTTATAATCCCATAATTGAATTTAATTTGAATTTTTTACATTTTTGATTAAAACAGATTGTAAATGATTGTTTTCCTCGGGAAACATGGAGCGAAAGCCATCCATTGTCAAGAAAAGTTCATTTATAGTCACTCATGTTTATAAAAGCCTTAATACTCGCTTTAAATGCTTTTATAATCCCATAATTGAATTTAATCTGAATTTTTTTTCATTTTTTCATTAAAACAGATTGTACTTGATTGTTTGCCTTGGGAAACGTGGAGCGAAAGCCATCTATTGTCAAGAATAGTTCATTTACAGTCACTCATGCCTACGAAAGCTTAATTACTCGCTTTAAATGCTTTTATAATCCCATAATTGAATTTAATTTGAATTTTTTTTACATTTTTTGATTGAAACAGATTGTAATTGATTGTTTGCCTCAGAAAACGTGAAGCGAAAGCCATCCATTGTCAAGAAAAGTTTATTTATAGTCACACATGTCTAGAAAAGCCTTATTACTCGGTTTAAATGCTTTTATAATCCCATTATTGGATTTATTTTTTACTTTTTTATAGTTTTTGATTAAAACAGATTGTAATTTATTGTTTGCCCTAGAAAATGAGAAGCGAAAGCCATCCGTTGTCAAGAAAAGTTCATTTATAGTCACTCATGCCTAGAAAAGCCTTATTACTCGCTTTAAATGCTTTTATAATCCCATAATTGAATTTATTTTGAATTATTTTTACATTTTTTGGTTAAAACAGATTGTAATTGATTGTTTACCTCGAAAAACGTGAAGCGAAAGCCATCCATTGTCAAAATATGTTCATTTATAGTCACTCATGTCTAGAAAAGCCTTATTACTCGGTTTAAATGCTTTTATAATCCCATAATTGAATTTAATTTGAATTTTTTACATTTTTGATTAAAACAGATTGTAAATGATTGTTTTCCTCGGGAAACATGGAGCGAAAGCCATCCATTGTCAAGAAAAGTTCATTTATAGTCACTCATGTTTATAAAAGCCTTAATACTCGCTTTAAATGCTTTTATAATCCCATAATTGAATTTAATCTGAATTTTTTTTCATTTTTTCATTAAAACAGATTGTACTTGATTGTTTGCCTTGGGAAACGTGGAGCGAAAGCCATCTATTGTCAAGAATAGTTCATTTACAGTCACTCATGCCTACGAAAGCTTAATTACTCGCTTTAAATGCTTTTATAATCCCATAATTGAATTTAATTTGAATTTTTTTTACATTTTTTGATTGAAACAGATTGTAATTGATTGTTTGCCTCAGAAAACGTGAAGCGAAAGTCATCCATTGTCAAGAAAAGTTTATTTATAGTCACACATGTCTAGAAAAGCCTTATTACTCGGTTTAAATGCTTTTATATTCCCATTATTGGATTTATTTTTTATTTTTTTATAGTTTTTGATTAAAACAGATTGTAATTTATTGTTTGCCCTAGAAAATGAGAAGCGAAAGCCATCCGTTGTCAAGAAAAGTTCATTTATAGTCACTCATGCCTAGAAAAGCCTTATTACTCGCTTTAAATGCTTTTATAATCTCATAATTGAATTTAATTTGAATTTTTTACATTTTTGATTAAAACAGATTGTAATTGATTGTTTGCCTCGGGAAACATGGAGCAAAAGCCATCCATTGTAAAGAAAAGTTTATTTATAGTCACACATGTCTAGAAAAGTCTTAATACTCGCGTTAAATGCTTTTATAATCCCATAATTGAATTGAATTTGAATTTTTTTTACATTTTTTGATCAAAACATATTGTAATTGTTTGTTTGCCTCTGAAAAGGTGAAGCGAAAGCCATCCATTGTCAAGAAAAGTTCATTTACAGTCACTCATGCCTAGAAAAGCCTTATTACTCACTTTAAATGCTTTTATAATCCCATAATTGAATTTAGTTTGAATTTTTTATAGTTTTTGATTAAAACAGATTGTAATTAATTGTTTTCTTCGACAAACGTGAAGCGAAAGCCATCCATTGACAAGAAAAGTTCATTTATAATCACTAATGCCTACGAAAGCTTTATTACTCGCTTTAAATGCTTTTATAATCCCATAATTGAATTTAATTTGAATTTTTTTTACATTTTTTGATTAGAACAAATTGTAATTGATTGTTTGCTTCGGAAAACACGAAGCGAAAGTCATCCATTGTCAGGAAAAGTTCATTTATAGTCACTCTTGCCTAGAAAAGCCTTATTACTCGGTTTAAATGCTTTTATAATCGCATAATTGAATTTAATTTGAATTTTTTACATTTTTGATTAAAACAGATTGTAAATGATTGTTTGCCTCGGGAAACATGGAGCGAAAGCCATCCATTGTCAAGAAAAGTTCATTTATAGTCACTCATGTTTATAAAAGCCTTAATACTCGCTTTAAATGCTTTTATAATCCCATAATTGAATTTAATCTGAATTTTTTTACATTTTTTCATTAAAACAGATTGTACTTGATTGTTTGCCTTGGGAAACATGGAGCTAAAGCCATCTATTGTCAAGAATAGTTCATTTACAGTCACTCATGCTTACGAAAGCTTAATTACTAGCTTTAAATGCTTTTATAATCCCATAATTGAATTTAATTTGAATTTTTTTTACATTTTTTAATTGAAACAGATTGTAATTGATTGTTTGCCTCAGAAAACGTGAAGCGAAAGCCATCCATTGTCAAGAAAAGTTCATTTACAGTCATTCATGCCTAGAAAAGCCTTATTACTCACTTTAAATGCTTTTATAATTCCATAATTGAATTTAATTTGAAATTTTTACATTTTTTGATTAAAACAGATTGTCATTAATTGTTTTCTTCGAGAAACGTGAAGCGAAAGCCATCCATTGACAAGAAAAGTTCATTTATAATCACTAATGCCTACGAAAGCTTTATTACTCGCTTTAAATGCTTTTATAATCCCATAATTGAATTTAATTTGAATTTTTTTAACATTTTTTGATTAGAACAAATTGTAATTGATTGTTTGCTTCGGAAAACACGAAGCGAAAGTCATCCATTGTCAGGAAAAGTTCATTTATAGTCACTCTTGCCTAGAAAAGCCTTATTACTCGGTTTAAATGCTTTTATAATCGCATAATTGAATTTAATTTGAATTTTTTACATTTTTGATTAAAACAGCTTGTAAATGATTGTTTGCCTCGGGAAACATGGAGCGAAAGCCATCCATTGTCAAGAAAAGTTCATTTATAGTCACTCATGTTTATAAAAGCCTTAATACTCGCTTTAAATGCTTTTATAATCCCATAATTGAATTTAATCTGAATTTTTTTACATTTTTTCATTAAAACCGATTGTACTTGATTGTTTGCCTTGGGAAACATGGAGCTAAAGCCATCTATTGTCAAGAATAGTTCATTTACAGTCCCTCATGCCTACGAAAGCTTAATTACTCGCTTTAAATGCTTTTATAATCCCATAATTGAATTTAATTTGAATATTTTTTACATTTTTTGATTGAAACAGATTGTAATTGATTGTTTGCCTCAGAAAACATGAAGCGAAAGCCATCCATTGTCAAGAAAAGTTTATTTATAGTCACACATGTCTAGAAAAGCCTTATTACTCGGTTTAAATGCTTTTATAATCCCATTATTGAATTTATTTTTTATTTTTTTATAGTTTTTGATTAAAACAGATTGTAATTTATTGTTTGCATTAGAAAATGAGAAGCGAAAGCCATCCGTTGTCAAGAAAAGTTCATTTATAGTCACTCATGCCTAGAAAAGCCTTATTACTCGCTTTAAATGCTTTTATAATCCCATAATTGAATTTATTTTGAATTATTTTTACATTTTTTGGTTAAAACAGATTGTAATTGATTGTTTACCTCGAAAAACGTGAAGCGAAAGCCATCCATTGTCAAAAAATGTTCATTTATAGTCACTCATGTCTAGAAAAGCCTTATTACTCGGTTTAAATGCTTTTATAATCCCATAATTGAATTTAATTTGAATTTTTTACATTTTTGATTAAAACAGATTGTAAATGATTGTTTTCCTCGGGAAACATGGAGCGAAAGCCATCCATTGTCAAGAAAAGTTCATTTATAGTCACCCATGTTTATAAAAGCCTTAATACTCGCTTTAAATGCTTTTATAATCCCATAATTGAATTTAATCTGAATTTTTTTTCATTTTTTCATTAAAACAGATTGTACTTGATTGTTTGCCTTGGGAAACGTGGAGCGAAAGCCATCTATTGTCAAGAATAGTTCATTTACAGTCACTCATGCCTACGAAAGCTTAATTACTCGCTTTAAATGCTTTTATAATCCCATAATTGAATTTAATTTGAATTTTTTTTACATTTTTTGATTGAAACAGATTGTAATTGATTGTTTGCCTCAGAAAACGTGAAGCGAAAGCCATCCATTGTCAAGAAAAGTTTATTTATAGTCACACATGTCTAGATAAGCCTTATTACTCGGTTTAAATGCTTTTATAATCCCATTATTGGATTTATTTTTTATTTTTTTATAGTTTTTGATTAAAACAGATTGTAATTTATTGTTTGCCCTAGAAAATGAGAAGCGAAAGCCACCCGTTGTCAAGAAAAGTTCATTTATAGTCACTCATGCCTAGAAAAGCCTTATTACTCGCTTTAAATGCTTTTATAATCCCATAATTGAATTTATTTTGAATTATTTTTACATTTTTTGGTTAAATTAGATTGTAATTGATTGTTTACCTCGAAAAACGTGAAGCGAAAGCCATCCATTGTCAAAAAATGTTCATTTATAGTCACTCATGTCTAGAAAAGCCTTATTACTCGGTTTAAATGCTTTTATAATCCCATAATTGAATTTAATTTGAATTTTTTAAATTTTTGATTAAAACAGATTGTAAATGATTGTTTTCCTCGGGAAACATGGAGCGAAAGCCATCCATTGTCAAGAAAAGTTCATTTATAGTCACTCATGTTTATAAAAGCCTTAATACTCGCTTGAAATGCTTTTATAATCCCATAATTGAATTTAATCTGAATTTTTTTTCATTTTTTCATTAAAACAGATTGTACTTGATTGTTTGCCTTGGGAAACATGGAGCGAAAGCCATCTATTGTCAAGAATAGTTCATTTACAGTCACTCATGCCTACGAAAGCTTAATTACTCGCTTTAAATGCTTTTATAATCCCATAATTGAATTTAATTTGAATTTTTTTTACATTTTTTGATTGAAACAGATTGTAATTGATTGTTTGCCTCAGAAAACGTGAAGCGAAAGCCATCCATTGTCAAGAAAAGTTTATTTATAGTCACACATGTCTAGAAAAGCCTTATTACTCGGTTTAAATGCTTTTATAATCCCATTATTGGATTTATTTTTTATTTTTTTATAGTTTTTGATTAAAACAGATTGTAATTTATTGTTTGCCCTAGAAAATGAGAAGCGAAAGCCATCCGTTGTCAAGAAAAGTTCATTTATAGTCACTCATGCCTAGAAAAGCCTTATTACTCGCTTTAAATGCTTTTATAATCTCATAATTGAATTTAATTTGAATTTTTTACATTTTTGATTAAAACAGATTGTAATTGATTGTTTGCCTCGGGAAACATGGAGCAAAAGCCATCCATTGTCAAGAAAAGTTTATTTATAGTCACACATGTCTAGAAAAGTCTTAATACTCGCTTTAAATGCTTTTATAATCCCATAATTGAATTGAATTTGAATTTTTTTTACATTTTTTGATCAAAACATATTGTAATTGTTTGTTTGCCTCAGAAAAGGTGAAGCGAAAGCCATCCATTGTCAAGAAAAGTTCATTTACAGTCACTCATGCCTAGAAAAGCCTTATTACTCACTTTAAATGCTTTTATAATCCCATAATTGAATTTAGTTTGAATTTTTTATAGTTTTTGATTAAAACAGATTGTAATTAATTGTTTTCTTCGACAAACGTGAAGCGAAAGCCATCCATTGACAAGAAAAGTTCATTTATAATCACTAATGCCTACGAAAGCTTTATTACTCGCTTTAAATGCTTTTATAATCCCATAATTGAATTTAATTTGAATTTTTTTTACATTTTTTGATTAGAACAAATTGTAATTGATTGTTTGCTTCGGAAAACACGAAGCGAAAGTCATCCATTGTCAGGAAAAGTTCATTTATAGTCACTCTTGCCTAGAAAAGCCTTATTACTCGGTTTAAATGCTTTTATAATCGCATAATTGAATTTAATTTGAATTTTTTACATTTTTGATTAAAACAGATTGTAAATGATTGTTTGCCTCGGGAAACATGGAGCGAAAGCCATCCATTGTCAAGAAAAGTTCATTTATAGTCACTCATGTTTATAAAAGCCTTAATACTCGCTTTAAATGCTTTTATAATCCCATAATTGAATTTAATCTGAATTTTTTTACATTTTTTCATTAAAACAGATTGTACTTGATTGTTTGCCTTGGGAAACATGGAGCTAAAGCCATCTATTGTCAAGAATAGTTCATTTACAGTCACTCATGCTTACGAAAGCTTAATTACTAGCTTTAAATGCTTTTATAATCCCATAATTGAATTTAATTTGAATTTTTTTTACATTTTTTAATTGAAACAGATTGTAATTGATTGTTTGCCTCAGAAAACGTGAAGCGAAAGCCATCCATTGTCAAGAAAAGTTCATTTATAGTCATTCATGCCTAGAAAAGCCTTATTACTCACTTTAAATGCTTTTATAATTCCATAATTGAATTTAATTTGAAATTTTTACATTTTTTGATTAAAACAGATTGTAATTAATTGTTTTCTTCGAGAAACGTGAAGCGAAAGCCATCCATTGACAAGAAAAGTTCATTTATAATCACTAATGCCTACGAAAGCTTTATTACTCGCTTTAAATGCTTTTATAATCCCATAATTGAATTTAATTTGAATTTTTTTAACATTTTTTGATTAAAACAAATTGTAATTGATTGTTTGCTTCGGAAAACACGAAGCGAAAGCCATCCATTGTCAGGAAAAGTTCATTTATAGTCACTCTTGCCTAGAAAAGCCTTATTACTCGGTTTAAATGCTTTTATAATCGCATAATTGAATTTAATTTGAATTTTTTACATTTTTGATTAAAACAGATTGTAATTGATTGTTTACCTCGAAAAACGTGAAGCGAAAGCCATCCATTGTCAAAAAAGGTTCATTTATAGTCACTCATGTTTAGAAAAGCCTTATTACTCGGTTTAAATGCTTTTATAATCCCATTATTGAATTTATTTTAATTTTTTTTTACATTTTTTGATTAAGACAGATTGTAAGTGATTGTTTGCTTCGGAAAACGCGAAGCGAAAGCCATCCATTGTGAAGTAAATTTCATTTATAGTCACTCCTGCCTAGAAAAGCCTTATTACTCGGTTTAAATACTTTTATAATCTCACAATTGAATTTAATTTGAATTTTTTACATTTTTGATTGAAACAGATTGTAATTTTTTGTTTGCCTGGGGAAAGATGGGGCGAAAGCTATCCATTGTCAAGAAAAGTTCATTTATAGTCACTCATGCTTATAAAAGCCTTAATACTCGCTTTAAATGCTTTTATAATCACATAATTAAATTTAATTTTAGTTTTTTTTACATTTTTTGATTAAAACAGATTGTAATTGATTGTTTGCCTCAGAAAACGTGAGGCGAAAGCCATCCATTGTTAAGAAAAGTTCATTTACAGCCACTCATGCCTAGAAAAGCCTTATTACTCACTTTAAGTGCTTTTATATTCCCATAATTGAGTTTAATTTGAATTTTTTACATTTTTTGATTAAAACAGATTGTAATTAATTGTTTTCTTCGAGAAACGTGTAGCGAAAGCCATCCATTGACAAGAAAAGTTCATTTATAATCACTAATGCCTACGAAAGCTTTATTACTCGCTTTAAATGCTTTTATAATCCCATAATTGAATTTAATTTAAATTTTTTTTACCTTTTTTTATTAAAACAGATTGTAATTGATTATTTACCTTGGAAAACGCGAAGTAAAAGCCATCCATTGTGAAGAAAAGTTTGTTTATAGTCACAAATGCCTAGAAAAGCCTTATTACTCGGTTTAAATGCTTTCATAATCCCATTATTTAATTTATTTTAATTTTTTTTTACATTTTTTGATTAAAACAGATTCTAATTGATTGTTTGCCTCCGAAAACGTGAAGCGAAAGCCATCCATTATCAAGAAAAGTTTACTTATAGTCACACATGTCTAGAAAAGCTTTATTACTGGGTTTAAATGCTTTCATAATCCCATTATTGAATTTATTTTAAGTTTTTTTTATATTTTTTTATTAAAACAGATTGTAATTGATTGTTTGTCTCAGAAAACGTGAAGCGAAAGCCATCCATTGTCAAGAAAATTTTATTTATAGTCACACATGTCTAGAAAAACCTTATTACTCGGTTTAAATGCTTTTATAATCCCATTATTGAATTTATTTAAATTTTTTTTACATTTTTTTATTAAAACAGATTGTAATTGATTGTTTGCATGAGAAAACACGAAGCGAAAGCCATCCATTGTCAAGAAAAGTTCATTTACAGTCATTCATGCCTAGAAAAGCCTTATTATTCACCTTAAATGCTTTTATAATTCCATAATCGAATTTAATTTGAAATTTTTACATTTTTTGATTAAAACAGATTGTAATTAATTATTTTCTTCGAGAAACGTGAAGCGAAAGCCATCCATTGACAAGAAAAGTTCATTTATAATCACTAATGCCTACGAAAGCTTTATTACTCGCTTTAAATGCTTTTATAATCCCATAATTGAATTTAATTTGAATTTTTTTAACATTTTTTGATTAAAACAAATTGTAATTGATTGTTTGCTTCGGAAAACACGAAGCGAAAGCCATCCATTGTCAGGAAAAGTTCATTTATAGTCACTCTTGCCTAGAAAAGCCTTATTACTCGGTTTAAATGCTTTTATAATCGCATAATTGAATTTAATTTGAATTTTTTACATTTTTGATTAAAACAGATTGTAAATGATTGTTTGCCTCTGGAAACATGGAGCGAAAGCCATCCATTGTCAAGAAAAGTTCATTTATAGTAACTCATGTTTATAAAAGCCTTAATACTCGCTTTAAATGCTTTTATAATCCCATAATTGAATTTAATCTGAATTGTTTTACATTTTTTCATTAAAACAGATTGTACTTGATTGTTTGCCTTGGGAAACATGGAGCTAAAGCCATCTATTGTCAAGAATAGTTCATTTACAGTCCCTCATGCCAACGAAAGCTTAATTACTCGCTTTAAATGCTTTTATAATTCCATAATTGAATTTAATTTGAATTTTTTTTACATTTTTTGATTAAAACAGATTGTAATTGATTGTTTGCCTCAGAAAACGTGAAGCGAAAGCCATCCATTGTCAAGAAAAGTTTTTTTATAGTCACACATGTCTAGAAAAGCCTTATTACTCGGTTTAAATGCTTTTATAATCCCATTATTGAATTTATTTTTTATTTTTTATAGTTTTTGATTAAAACAGATTGTAATTTATTGTTTGCCCTGGAAAATGAGAAGCGAAAGCCATCCGTTGTCAAGAAAAGTTCATTTATAGTCACTCATGCCTAGAAAAGCCTTATTACTCGCTTTAAATGCTTTTATAATCCCATAATTGAATTTATATTGAATTTTTTTTACATTTTTTGGTTAAAACAGATTGTAATTGATTGTTTACCTCGAAAAACGCGAAGCGAAAGCCATCCATTGTCAAAAAAGGTTCATTTATAGTCACTCATGTCTAGAAAAGCCTTATTACTCGGTTTAAATGCTTTTATAATCCCATTATTGAATTTATTTTAAATTTTTTTTTATATTTTGATTAAGACAGATTGTAAGTGATTGTTTGCTTCGGAAAACGCGAAGCAAAAGCCATCCATTGTCAAGAAAATTTCATTTATAGTCACTCTTGCCTAGAAAAGCCTTATTACTCGGTTTAAATGCTTTTATAATCTCACAATTGAATTTAATTTGAATTTTTTATATTTTTGATTGAAACAGATTGTAATTTTTTGTTTGCCTTGGGAAAGATGGGGCGAAAGCTATCCATTGTCAAGAAAAGTTCATTTATAGTCACTCATGCTTATAAAACCCTTAATACTCGCTTTAAATGCTTTTATAATCCCATAATTAAATTTAATTTTAGTTTTTTTTTACATTTTTTGATTAAAACAGATTGTAATTGATTGTTTGCCTCAGAAAACGTGAAGCGAAAGCCATCCATTGTCAAGAAAAGTTCATTTACAGTCACTCATGCCTAGAAAAGCCTTATTACTCACTTTAAATGCTTTTATATTCCCATAATTGAGTTTAATTTGAATTTTTTATATTTTTTGATTAAAACAGATTGTAATTAATTGTTTTCTTCGAGAAACGTGAAGCGAAAGCCATCCATTGACAAGAAAAGTTCATTTATAATCACTAATGCCTACGAAAGCTTTATTACTCGCTTTAAATGCTTTTACAATCCCATAATTGAATTTAATTTGAATTTTTTTTACATTTTTTGATTAGAACAAATTGTAATTGATTGTTTGCTTCGGAAAACCCGAAGCGAAAGTCATCCATTGTCAGGAAAAGTTCATTTATAGTCACAAATGCCTAGAAAAGCCTTGTTACTCGATTTAAATGCTTTTATAATCCCATTATTTAATTTATTTTAATTTTTTTTTACATTTTTTGATTAAAACAGATTCTAATTGATTGTTTGCCTCAGAAAACGTGAAGCAAAAGCCACCCATTGTCAAGAAAAGTTTATTTATAGTCACACATGTCTAGAAAAGCCTTATTACTCGGTTTAAATGTTTTCATAATCCCATTATTGAATTTATTTTAAGTTTTTTTTACATTTTTTTATTAAAACAGATTGTAATTGATTGTTTGTCTCAGAAAACGTGAAGCGAAAGCCATCCATTGTCAAGAAAATTTTATTTATAGTCACACATGTCTAGAAATACCTTATTACTCGGTTTAAATGCTTTTATAATCCCATTATTGAATTTATTTTAAATTTATTTTATATTTTTTTATTAAAACAGATTGTAATTGATTGTTTGCCTCAGAAAACGCGAAGCGAAAGCCATCCATTGTCAAGAAAAGTTCATTTACAGTCATTCATGCCTAGAAAAGCCTTATTACTCACTTTAAATGCTTTTATAATTCCATAATTGAATTTAAATTGAATTTTTTACATTTTTTGATTAAAACAGATTGTAATTAATTGTTTTCTTTGAGAAACGTGAAGCGAAAGCCATCCATTGACAAGAAAAGTTCATTTATAATCACTAATGCCTACGAAAGCTTTATTACTCACTTTAAATGCTTTTATAATCCCATAATTGAATTTAATTTGAATTTTTTTTATATTTTTTGATTAAAACAAATTATAATTGATTGTTTGCTTCGGAAAACACGAAGCGAAAGCCATCCATTGTCAGGAAAAGTTCAGTTATAGTCACTCTTGCCTAGAAAAGCCTTATTACTCGGCTTAAATGCTTTTATAATCGCATAGATGAATTTAATTTGAATTTATTATATTTTTGATTAAAACAGATTGGAATTGATTGTTTACCTCGGGAAACATGGAGCAAAAGCCATCCATTGTCAAGAAAAGTTCATTTATAGTCACTCATACTCATAAAAGCCTTAATACTCGCTTTAAATGCTTTTATAATCCCATAATTGAATTTAATTTGAATTTTTTTTTACATTTTTTGATTAAAACAGATTGTAATTGATTGTTTGCCTCAGAAAACGTGAAGCGAAAGCCATCCATTGTCAAGAAAAGTTCATTTACAGTCACTCATGCCTAGAAAAGCCTTATTACTCACTTTAAATGCTTGTATAATCCCATAATTGAATTTAATTTGAATTTTTTACAGTTTTTGATTAAAACAGATTGTAATTAATTGTTTTCTTCGAGAAACGTGAAGCGAAAGCCATCCATTAACAAGAAAAGTTCATTTATAATAACTAATGCCTACGAAAGCTTTCTTACTCGCTTTAAATGCTTTTATAATCCCATAATTGAATTTAATTTGATTTTTTTTTATATTTTTTTATTAAAACAGATTGTAATTGATTATTTGCCTCGGAAAACGCGACGTAAAAGTCATCCATTGTGAAGAAAAGTTTGTTTATAGTCACAAATGCCTAGAAAAGCCTTATTACTCGGTTTAAATGCTTTTATAATCCCATTATTTAATTTATTTTAATTTTTTTTTACATTTTTTGATTAAAACAGATTCTAATTGATTGTTTGCCTCAGAAAACGTGAAGCGAAAGCCACCCATTGTCAAGAAAAGTTTATTTATAGTCACACATGTCTAGAAAAGCCTTATTACTCGGTTTAAATGTTTTCATAATCCCATTATTGAATTTATTTTAAGTTTTTTTTACGTTTTTTTATTAAAACAGATTGTAATTGATTGTTTGTCTCAGAAAACGTGAAGCGAAAGCCATCCATTGTCAAGAAAATTTTATTTATAGTCACACATGTCTAGAAAAACCTCATTACTCGGTTGAAATGCTTTTATAATCCCATTATTGAATTTATTTTAAATTTATTTTATATTTTTTTATTAAAACAGATTGTAATTGATTGTTTGCGTCAGAAAACGCGAAGCGAAAGCCATCCATTGTCAAGAAAAGTTCATTTACAGTCATTCATGCCTAGAAAAGCCTTATTACTCACTTTAAATGCTTTTATAATGCCATAATTGAATTTAATTTGAATTTTTTACATTTTTTCATTAAAACAGATTGTAATTAATTATTTTCTTCGAGAAACGTGAAGCGAAAGCCATCCATTGACAAGAAAAGTTCATTTATAATCACTAATACCTACGAAAGCTTTATTACTCGCTTTAAATACTTTTATAATCCCATAATTGAATTTAATTTGAATTTTTTTTACATTTTTTGATTAAAACAAATTGTAATTGATTGTTTGCTTCGGAAAACACGAAGTGAAAGCCATCCATTGTCAGGAAAAGTTCATTTATAGTCACTCTTGCCTAGAAAAATCTTATTACTCGGCTTAAATGCTTTTATAATCGCATAATTGAATTTAATTTGAATTTTTTATATTTTTGATTAAAACAGATTGGAATTGATTGTTTACCTCGGGAAACATGGAGCAAAAGCCATCCATTGTCAAGAAAAGTTCATTTATAGTCACTTATACTCATAAAAGCCTTAATACTCGCTTTAAATGCTTTTATAATCCCATAATTGAATTTAATTTGATTTTTTTTAATATTTTTTTATTAAAACAGATTGTAATTGATTATTTACCTCGGAAAACGCGACGTACAAGTCATCCATTATCAAAAAATGTTTGTTTATAGTCACAATTGCCTAGAAAAGCCTTATTACTCGGTTTAATTGCTTTTATAATCCCAGTATTTAATTTATTTTAAATTTTTTTTACATTTTTTGATTAAAATAGATTCTAATTGATTGTTTGCCTTAGAAAACGTGAAGCGAAAGCCATCCATTGTCAAGAAAAGTTTATTTATAGTCACACATGTCTAGAAAAGCCTTATTACTCGGTTTAAATGCTTTTATAATCCCATTATTAAATTTATGTTATATTTTTTTATTAAAACAGATTGTAATTGATTGTTTGCCTCAGAAAATGCGAAGCGAAAGCCATCCATTGTCAAGAAAAGTTCATTTACAGTCACTCATGCCTAGAAAAGCCTTATTACTCACTTTAAATGCTTTTATAATCCCATAATTCAATATGATTTGAATTTTTTACATTTTTTGATTTAAACAGATTGTAATTAATTATTTTCTTCGAGAAACGTGAAGCGAAAGCCATCCGTTGACAAGAAAAGTTCATTTATGATCACTAATGCCTGCGAAAGCTTTATTACTCGCTTTAAATGCTTTTATAATCCCATTATTGAATTGAATTTGAACTTTTTTTACATTTTTTTATTAAAACAGATTGTAATTGGTTATTTGCCTCGAAAAACGTGAAGTAAAAGCCATCCATTGTCAAGAAAAGTTTTTTTATAGTCACAAATGCCTAGAAAAGCCTTATTACTCGGTTTAAATGCTTTTATAATCCCATTATTTAATTTATTTTAATTTTTTTTTATATTTTTTGATTAAAATAGATTCTAATTGATTGTTTGCCTTAAAAAACGTGAAGCGAAAGCCATCAATTGTCAAGAAAAGTTTATTTATAGTCACACATGTCTAGAAAAGCCTTATTACTCGCTTTAAATGCTTTTATAATCCCATAATTGAATTTAATTTGAATTTTTTTTACATTTTTTAATTAAAACAGATTGTAATTAATTGTTTTCCTCATAAAACGTGAAGCGAAAACCATCCATTGACAAGAAAAGTTCATTTATAATCACTAATGCTTACGAAAGATTTATTACTCGCTTTAAATGCTTTTATAATCCCATAATTGAATTTAATTTGATTTTTTTTACATTTTTTGATTAAAACAAATTGTAATTGATTGTTTGCTTCGGAAAACACGAAGCAAAAGCCATCCATTGTCAGGAAAAGTTCATTTATAGTCACTCTTGCCTAGAAAAGCCTTATTACTCGGTTTAAATGCCTTTATAATCGCATAATTGAATTTAATTTGAATTTTTTACATTTTTGATTAAAACAGATTGTAATTGATTGTTTGCCTCGGGAAACATGGAGCGAAAGCCATCCATTGTCAAGAAAAGTTCATTTATAGTCACTCATGTTTATAAAAGCCTTAATACTCGCTTTAAATGCTTTTATAATCCCATAATTAAATTTAATTTGAATTTTTTTACATTTTTTGATTAAAACAGATTGTACTTGATTGTTTGCCTTGGAAAACATGGAGCTAAAGGCATCTATTGTCAAGAATAGTTCATTTACAGTCACTCATGCCTATGAAAGCTTAATTACTCACTTTAAATGCTTTTATATTCCCATAATTGAATTTAATTTGAATTTTTTTTACATCTTTTCATTAAAACAGATTGTAATTGATTGTTTGCCTCAAAAAACGTGAAGCGAAAGCTATCCATTGTCAAGAAAAGTTTATTATAGTCACACATGTCTAGAAAAGCCTTATTACTCGGTTTGAATGCTTTTATAATCCCATTATTGAATTTATTTTGTATTTTTTTTATATTTTTTGATTAAAAAAGATTGTATTTTATTGTTTGGCTTGGAAAATGAGAAGCGAAAGCCATCCGTTGTCAAGAAAAGTTCATTTATAGTCACTCATGCCTAGAAAAGCCTTATTACTCGCTTTAAATGCTTTTATAATTCCATAATTGAATTTATTTTGAATTTTTTTTACATTTTTTGGTTAAAACATATTGTAATTGATTGTTTACCTCGGAAAACGCGAAGCGAAAGCCATCCATTGTCAAAAAAGGTTCATTTATAGTCACTCATGTCTAGAAAAGCCTTATTACTCGGTTTAAATGCTTTTATAATCCCATTATTGAATTTGTTTTAATTTTTTTTTACATTTTTTGATTAAAACAGATTATAAGTGATTGTTTGCTTCGAAAAACGCAAAGTGAAAGCCATCCATTGTCAAGAAAATTTCATTTATAGTCACTTCTGCCTAGAAAAGCCTTATTACCCGGTTTAAATGCTTTTATAATCTCACAATTGAATTTAATTTGAATTTTTTACATTTTTGATTGAAACAGATTGTAATTGATTATTTGCCTCGGGAAAGATGGGGCGAAAGCCATCCATTGTCAAGAAAAGTTTATTTATAGTCACTCATGCTTATAAAAGCCTTAATACTCGCTTTAAATGCTTTTATAATCCTATAATTGAATTTAATTTGAATTTTTTTACATTTTTTGATTAAAACATATTGTAATTGATTGTTTGCCTTGGGAAACATGGAGCTAAAGCCGTCTATTGTCAAGAAAAGTTCATTTATAGTCACTCATACCTAGAAAGGCCTTATTACTCGGTTTAAATGCTTTTATAATCCCACTATTGAATTTATTTTGTATTTTTTTACATTTTTTGATTAAAACATATTCTAATTGATTGTTTGCGTCGGGAAACGGGGAGCGAAAGCATCCTTTGACAAGAAAAGTTTATTTATAGTCACTCATACCTAGAAAAGCCTTATTACTCGGTTTAAATGCTTTTATAATCCCATTATTGAATTTATTTTGAAATTTTTTTATATTTTTTGATTAAAACAGATTCTAATTGATTGTTTACCTCCGAAAACGCAAAGCGAAAGCCATCCATTGTCAAGAAAAGTTCATTTAGTCACTCATGCCTACGAAGGCTTTATTACTCGCTTTAAATGCTTTTATAATCCCATAATTGAATTTAATTTGAATTTTTTTCACATTTTTTGATTAAAACAGATTGTAATTGTTTGCTTGCCTCGAAAAACGTGAAACGAAAGCCATCCATTGTCAAGAAAAGTTTATTTATAGTCACACATGTCTAGAAAAGCCTTATTACTCGGTTTAAATGCTTTTATAATCCCATTATTGAATTTATTTTGTATTTTTTTTATATTTTTTTGATTAAAACAGTTTTTAATTTATTGTTTGCCTTGGAAAATGAGAAGCGAAAGCTATCAATTGTCAAGAAAAGTTCATTTATAGTCACTCATGCCTAGAAAAGCCTTATTACTCGCTTTAAATGCTTTTATAATCCCATAATTGAATTTAATTTTAATTGTTTCTACATTTTTTGGTTAAAACATTATGTAATTGATTGTTGGCCTCGGGGAATCGCGAAGCGAAGTCATCCATTGACAAGAAAAGTTCATTTATAATCACTAATGCCTACGAAAGCTTTATTACTTGCTTTAAATGCTTTTATAATCCCATAATTGAATTTAATTTGATTTTTTTTATATTTTTTGATTAAAACAGATTGTAAGTTATTGTTTGCCTCAGAAAACGTGAAGCCAAAGCCATCCATTGTCAAGAAAAGTTTATTTATAGTCACACATATATAGAAAAGCCTTATTACTCTGTTTAAATGCTTTTATAATCCCATTATTAAATTTATTTTAATTTTTTTTACATTTTTTGATTAAAACAGATTCTAATTGATTGTTTAGCTCGGAAAACGCAAAGCGAATGGCATCCATTGTCAAGAAAAGTTCATTTATAGTCACTCATGCCTTTAAAAACCTTATTACTCACTTTAAATGCTTTGATAATACCATAATTGAATTTAATTTGAATTTTTTTACATTTTTTAATTTAAACAGATTATAATTAATTGTTTTCCTCAGAAAACATGAAGCGAAACCTATCCATTGATAAGAAAAGTTCATTTATAATCACTAATGCTTACGAAAGCTTTATTACTCGCATTAAATGCTTTTATAATCCAATAATTGAATTTAATTTGAATTTTTTTTACATTTTTTGATTAAAACAGATTGTAATTGATTGTTTCCTTCGAAAAACGAGAAGCGAAAGCCATCCATTGTCAAGAAAAGTTCATTTATAGTCACTCCTGCCTAGAAAAGCCTTATTACTCGGTTTAAATGCTTTTATAATCCCATAATTGAATTTAATTTGAATTTTTTACATTTTTGATTAAATATATTGTAATTGATTGTTTGCCTCGGGAAACATGGAGCGAAAGCCATCCATTGAAAAGAAAAGTTCATTTATAGTCACTCATGCCTATAAAAGCCTTAATAATTGCTTTAAATGCTTTTATAATCCCATAATTGAATTTAATTTGAAATTTTTTATATTTTTTGATTAAAACATATTGTAATTGACTGTTTGCCTTCGGAAACATGGAGCTAAAGCCATCCATTGTCAAGAAAAGTTCATTTATAGTCACTCATGCCTAGAAAAGCTTTCTTACTCAGTTTAAATACTTTTATAATGCCACTATTGAATTTATTTTGTATTTGTTTTGCATTTTTTGATTAAAACAGATTCTAATTGATTGTTTGCCTCGGGAAACGGGGAGCGAAAGTCATCCTTTATCAAGAAAAGTTCACTTTTAGTCACTCATGCCTAGAAAACCTTATTACACGGTTCAAATGCTTTTATAATCCCATTATTGAATTTATTTTACAATTTTTTTATATTTTTTGATTAAAACAGATTCTAATTGATTGTTTACCTCAGAAAACGCGAAGCGAAAGCCATCCATTGTCAAGAAAAGTTCATTTATAGTCACTCATGTTTACGAAAGCTTTATTACTCGCTTTAAATGCTTTTATAATCCCATAATTGAATTTAATTTGAATTTTTTACATTTTTTGATTAAAACAAATTGTAATTAATTATTTTCTTCGAGAAATGTGAAGCGAAAGCCATCTATTGACAAGAAAAATTCATTTATAATCACTAATGCCTACGAAAGCTTTATTCCTTGCTTTAAATGCTTTTATAATCCCATAATTGAATTGAATTTGAATTTTTTTTACATTTTTTGATTAAAACAGATTGTAATCGATTGTTTGCCTCGGAAAACGAGAAGCAAAAGCCATCCATTATGAAGAAAAGTTTGTTTATAGTCACAAATGCCTAGAAAGGCCTTATTACTCGGTTTAAATGCTTTTATAATCCCATTATTGAATATATTTTAAATTTATTTTATATTTTTTTATTAAAACAGATTCTAATTGATTGTTTGCCTCAGAAAACGCGAAGCGAAAGCCATCCATTGTCAAGAAAAGTTCATTTATAGTCACTCATGTCTAGAAAAGCCTTGTTACTCACTTTAAATGCTTTTATAATCCCATAATTGAATTTCATTTGAATTTTTTTTACATTTTTTAATGAAAACAGTCTGGAATTAATTGTTTTCCTCAAGAAACGTGAAGCGAAAGCCATCCATTGACAAGAAAAGCTCATTTATAATCACTAATGCTTACGAAAGCTTTATTAGTCGCTTTAAATGCTTTTATAATCCCATAATTGAATTTAATTTGAATTTTTTTTACACTTTTTGATTAAAACAAATTGTAATTGATTCTTTGCTTCAGAAAACACGAAGCAAAAGCCATCCATTGTCAAGAAAAGTTCATTTATAGTCACTCTTGCCTAGAAAAGCCTTATTACTCGGTTTAAATGCTTTTATAATCGCATAATTGAATTTAATTTGAATTTTTTTCATTTTTGATTAAATTAGATTGTAATTGATTGTTTGCCTCGGGAAACATGGAGCGAAAGCCATCCATTGTCAAGAAAAGTTCATTTATAGTCACTAATGTTTATAAAAGCCTTAATACTCACTTTAAATGCTTTTATAACCCCATAATTGAATTTAATTTGAATTTTTTTTATATTTTTTGATTAAAACAGATTGTACTTGATTGTTTGCCTTGGGAAACATGGAGCTAAAGCCATCCATTGTCAAGAATAGTTCATTTATAGTCACTCATGCCTACGAAAGTTTTATTACTCGTTTTAAATGCTTTTATAATCCCATAATTGAATTTAATTTGAATTTTTTTTACATTTTTTAATTAAAACAGATTGTAATTGATTGTTTGCCTCAGAAAACGTGAAGCGAAAGCCATCCATTGTCAAGAAAAGTTTATTTATAGTCACACATGTCTAGAAAAGCCTTATTACTTAGTTTAAATGCTTTTATAATCCCATTATTGAATTTATTTTATAATTTTTTTATATTTTTTGATTAAAACAGATTGTAATTTATTGTTTGCCTTGGAAAAGGAGAAGCGAAAGCCATCCATTGTCAAGAAAAGTTCATTTATAGTCACTCATGCTTAGAAAAGCCTTATTACTCGCTTTAAATGCTTTTATAATCCCATAATTGAATTTAATTTGAATTTTTTTTACATTTTTTGATTAAAACATATTATAGTTGATTGTTTGCCTTGGGAACCGAGAAGCGAAAGTCATCAATTGACAAGAAAAGTTCATTTATAATCACTAATGCCTATGAAAGCTTTATTACTTGCTTTAAATGCTTTTATAATCCCATAATTGAATTTAATTTGAATTTTTTTTATATTTTTTGATTAAAACAGATTGTAATTGATTGTTTGCCTCAGAAAACGCGAAGCGAAAGCCATCCATTGTCAAGAAAAGTTTATTTATAGTCACACATGTCTAGAAAAGCCTTATTACTCAGTTTAAATGCTTTTATAATCCCATTATTGAATTAATTTTAATTTTTTTTTTACATTTTTTGATTAAAACAGATTCTAATTAATTGTTTACCTCGGAAAACGCGAAGCGAATGCCATCCATTGTCAAGAAAAGTTCATTTTATAGTCACTCATGCCTTTAAAAACCTTATTACTCACTTTAAATGCTTTGATAATCCCATAATTGAATTTAATTTGAATTTTTTTTACATTTTTTTAATTAAAACAGATTGTAATTAATTGTTTTCCTCTGAAAACATGAAGCGAAAGCTATCCATTGACAAGAAAAGTTCATTTATAATCACTAATGCCTATGAAAGCTTTATTAATCGCTTTAAATGCTTTTATAATCCAATAATTGAATTTAATTTGAATTTTTTTTACTTTTTTTGATTAAAACAGATTGTAATTGATTGTTTACTTCAGAAAACAAGAAACGAAAGCCATCCATTGTTAAGAAAAGTTCATTTATAGTCACTCCTACCTAGAAAAGCCTTATTACTCGGTTTAAATGCTTTTATAATCCCATAATTGAATTTGATTTGAATTTTTTACTTTTTTGATTAAACAGAATTGAAAAGAAAAGTTTATTTATAGTCACTTATGCCTATAAAAGCCTTAATAATCGCTTTAAATGCTTTTATAATCCCATATTTGAATTTAATTTAAAATTTTTTACATTTTTTAATTAAAACTTATTGTAATTGATTGTTTGCCTTGGGAAACATGGAGGTAAAGCCATCCATTGTCAAGAAAAGTTCATTTATAGTCACTCATGCCTAGAAAAGCTTTATTACTCAGTTTACATGCTTTTATAATCCCACTATTGAATTTATTTTGTATTTGATTTACATTTTTTGATTAAAACAGATTCTAATTGATTGTTTGCCTCGGGAAACGGAGAGCGAAAGCCATCCTTTGACAAGAAAAGTTCATTTATAGTCACTCATGCCTAGAAAACCTTATTATTCGGTTCAAATGCTTTTATAATCCCATTATTGAATTTATTTTGAATAATTTTTATAGTTTTTTATTAAAACATATTCTAATTGATTGTTTACCTCAGAAAACGCGAAGTGAAAGCCATCCATTGTCAAGAAAAGTTCATTTATAGTCACTCATGCTTACGAAAGTTTTATTACTCGCTTTAAATGCTTTTATAATCCCTTAATTGAATTTAATTCAAATTTTTTTTATATTTTTTGATTAAAACAAATTGTAATTGATTGTTTGCCTCGGAAAACGCGAAGCGAAAGCCATCCATTGTAAAGAAAAGTTCATTTATAGTCACACATGTCTAGAAAAGCCTTATTACTCGGTTTAAATGCTTTTATATTCCCATTATTGAATTTATTTTGAATTTATTTTATATTTTTTGATTAAAACAGATTCTAATTGATTGTTTGCCTCAGAAAACGCGAAGCGAAAGTCGTTCATTGCCAAGAAAAGTTCATTTATAGTCACTCATGTCTAGAAAAGCCTTATTACTCACTTTAAATGCTTTTATAATCCCATAATTGAATTTAATTTGAATTTTTTACATTTTTTGATTAAAACAGATTGTAATTAATTGTTTTCTTCGAGAAACGTGAAGCGAAAGCCATCCATTGACAAGAAAAGTTAATTTACAATCACTAATGCCTACGAAAGCTTTATTACTCGCTTTAAATGCTTTTATAATCCCATAATTGAATTGAATTTGAATTTTTTTTACATTTTTTGATTAAAACATATTGTAATTGATTGTTTGTTTCGGAAAACGCGAAGCGAAAGCCATCCATTGTCAAGAAAAGTTCATTTATAGTCACTCATGCCTAGAAAAGCTTATTACTCGGTTTAAATGCTTTTATAATCCCATAATTGATATTAATTTGAATTTTTTATATTTTTTATTAAAACAGATTGTAATTGATTGTTTGCCTTGGGAAACGTGGGGCGAAAGCCATCTATTGAAAAGAAAAGTTCATTTATAGTCACTCATGCCTATAAAAGCCTTAATACTCGCTTTAAATGCTTTTATAATCCCATAATTGAATTTAATTTGAATTATTTTATTATTTTTATTAAAACAGATTGTAATTGATTGTTTGCCTTGGGAAACATGGAGCTAAAGCCATCAATTGTCAAGAAAGTTCATTTATAGTCACTCATGTCTAGAAAAGCGTTATTACTCGGTTTAAATGCTTTTATAATCCCATTATTGAATTTATTTTGTATTTTTTTTTACATTTTTTGATTAAAACAGATTCTAATTGATTGTTTGCCTCGGAAAACGGGAGCGAAAGTCATCTTTTGACAAGAAAAGTTCATTTATAGTTACTCATGCCTAGAAAAGCCTTATTACTCGGTTTAAATGCTTTTATAATCCAATTATTGAATTTATTTTGAATTTATTTTATATTTTTATGATTAAAATAGATTCTAATTGATTGTTTACCTCGAAAAACACGAAGCGAAAGCCATCCATTGTCAAGAAAAGTTCATTTATAATCACTAATGCCTACGAAAGCTTTATTACTCGCGTTAAATGCTTTTATAATCCCATAATTGAATTTAATTTGAATTTTTTTTTTTACATTTTTTGATTAAAACAGATTTTAATTGATTGTTTACCTCGAAAAACGTGAAGAGAAAGCCATCCATTGTCAAGAAAAGTTCATTTATAGTCATTCATGCCTAGAAAAGCTGCAGCGAGAATGATTCTCGCTACAGCAAAAAACTCTCAGATTTGCCAGGTTGACCACGGTTCTGCTTCTCGATGTCTTGGAGGGTTTTTCCAGCAGCGAGAATGATTCTCATCACAGTGAGAAACTCTTAGGTTTTTGCCGCTTGAATCTTGCTGCAGCAAGAATTCATTCTTGTTGCAGTGAGAAACCTCCTGTCAAGCTTGCTACCTTGCTTGGTTTCTGCCATATTTTCTACTTTTTTAACATCACGGTTGATCTTGGATTTTCAACATCAAGGGATTAATTAATCAAGTTTGAAATGAGGGGTTTTAGTGAGAAAACCCTTGAGTTGTTGGTTCCAAATTTTGCCCTAAAGTTCGCTGTAGCAAAAATTCATTCTCGCTGTAGCGTATGCCTTTTCGCTGTAGCGAGATTCGCTCTGCTATGCTTGCCTTACTTGAACTTCATAAATGTTTTAAACTAAGTTGAAAACAGCACGGCATCGAGTTTGTTCATAGTATACCAAATTGCATCGTTTTTAAACAAGTGCATCATGTTTTCAAAAGCTCTCCGTATCTTTTGCTTGTTCCCTTTCTATGTTCACTCACTAGGTTTATACTCATTCTTTTCAAATTTATGTTTTAGTTTTCAAGTTCGTAGATAGTTGGATCTTAGGTGGAGGCATTTCCTTCTGTTCATCTTACGCTAGGTTTGCTAGAACACTCCATGATAGTATTCATGCTAGAGTCACTCTGTTGATAGTCAAGATCTTTTGTATAAGTATATCGTTATTTAAATGTAATTGAATGGATTTGTTGTAAACATAGTATGCTTGGTTTACATGATAATGTTGACACAGGTTGGCAAATGGTATTATCATTTCGTGAATGGTATTGTTCAGTTACCATGACTTATTTTCAAAAGGAAATTATTCTTGAAAACAATGAATTAAGAACCTTAGAGGAAAAAGAAAGACAAATGGTCTAACGAACAAGTTTATATAGAAAGGCTTGCTTGGGCCCAATTGGCCACGCCTATTGGGTCCTGACACCAGCCATGGCTCGAAAATTGGGCTGTAACACATAATTGGTTTTAAGTTGAATTTTTATTACCTTTTAGGTTAAAACAGATTATTACCTTTTAGCTTGGGAAAGTGAAGTGAAAGCAATCCACTGAGAAGAAAAGTCTATTTATAGTCACTCATGCCCTCGAAAGCCTTATTACTTGCTTTAAATGGTCTTATATTCTCACAATTAATTTAAGTTAAATTTTTTCCCTTTTTTGTTAAAACATATTCTAATTGAATGTTTACCTATGGAAATGTAAAGCGAAAGCTTGGCATTGACAACAAAAGTTCATTTATAGTCACTCATGCCTTCAAAAACCTTATTACTCGCTTTAAATGGTTTTATAATCTCATAATTCATTTTTAGCTGAATTGTTTTACCTTTTGGTTAATACAGATCATAATTGAATACTAGCCTTGGAAAATGTGAAGCGAAACCCATTTATTGAAAAGAAAAGTTCATTTATAGTCACTCATGCCTTCGAAAGCCTTATTACTCACTTTAAATCATTTTATAATCTCATAATTGATTTTAAGTTGTATTTTTTTATATTTTTGGTTAAAACAGATTATAATTGAATGTTTACCTCAGGAAACGTGAAGCAAAAGCCATCCATTTGGAAGAAAAGTTCATTTGTAGTCATTCATACCTTCGAAAGCCTTATTACTCACTTTAAATGGTTTTGTAAACTCATAATTGGTTTTAGGTTGAATTTTTATTACCTTTTAGGTTAAAATAGATTATAATTCAATGTTTAGCTAGGGAAACGTGAAGCGAAAGCAATCCATTGAGAAGAAGAGTCCATTTATAGTCACTCATGCCCTCGAAAGCCATATTACTTGCTTTAAATGGTTTTATATTTTCACAATTAATTTAAGTTGAATTTTTTTTTGCCTTTTTTGTTAAAACATATTCTAATTGAATGTTTACCTATGAAAATGTAAAGTGAAAGCTCGACATTGAAAGTAAAACTCTATTTATAGTCACTCATGCCTTTAAAAGCCTTATTAGTCACTTTAAATGGTTTTATAATCTCATAGCCAACTTTAAGTTGAATTTTTTTTGCCTTTTTGGCTAAAAACAGATTATAAGTGAATCTTTACCTCGGGAAACGTGAAGCGAAACCCATCTATTAGGAAGAGAAGTTCATTTATAGTAACTCACGCCTTCAAAAGCCTTATTACTTCCTTTAAATGGTTTTATAATCTCATAATTGATTTTTATATGAATTTTTTTACCTTTTTGGTTAATACAGATCATAATTGAATATTAGCTTTGGGAAATGTGAAGCGAAACCCATTTATTGAAAAGAAAAGTTCATTTACAGTCACTCAAGCCTTCGAAAGCCTTATTACTCACTTTAAATGATTTTATATCTCATAATTGATTTTTAGTTGAATTTTTTTACCTTTTTGGTTAATACAGATTATAATTGAATATTTACCTTAGGAAACGTGAAGCGAAAGTCATCCGTTGACAAGAAATGTCTATTTATAGTCATTCATGCCTTCAAAAGCCTTATTACACGGTTTAAATGGTTGTATAATCTCATAGTCGATTTTAAGCTTAATTTTTTTGCCTTCTTGGTTAAAACATATTATAAATGAATATTTGCCTCAAGAAACGTGAAGCAAAAGCCATCTATTGACAAGAAAAGTCCATTTATAGTCACTCATGCCTTTGAAAACCTTATTACTCACTTTAAATGGTTTGACAATCTCATAATTAATGTTGAGTTGAATTTTTTTACCTTTTTGCTTAAAAATGACCATAATTGAATATTAGTCTTAGGAAACGTGAAGCGAAAGCCATCCATTGACTAGAAAAGTTTATTTATAGTCATTTATGCCTTCAAAAACCTTATTACTCGCTTTAAATGGTTTTATAATCTCATAATTGATTTTAAGTTGTATTTTTTTACATTTTTGGTTAAAACAAATTATAAATGAATGTTTACCTTGAGAAACGTGAAGCAAAAACCGTCCATTGACAAAAAAAAGTCCATTTATAGTCACTCATGGATTCAAAAGCCTTATTACTTGTTTTAAATGGCTTTATAATCTCATAATTGGTTTTAAGTTGAATTTTTTTACCTTTTAGCTTAAAACAAATTATAATTCAATGTTTAGCTTGGGAAACGTGCAGCGAAAGCAATCCATTGATAAGAAAAGTCCATTTATAGTCACTCATGCCTTCGAAAGCTATATTACTTGCCTTAAATGGTTTTATAATCTCATAATTGATTTTAAGTTGTATTTTTTTACATTTTTAGTTAAAACAGACTATAATTGAATGTTTGCCTCAAGAAACATGAAGCAAGAGCCTTCCATTTGGAAGGAAAGTTCATTTGTAGTCACTCATACCTTGGAAAGCTTTATTACTTGCTTTCAATGTTTTTATAATCTCATAATTGGTTTTAAGTTGGTTTTTTTTCCCTTTTAGGTTAAAACAGATTATAATTCAATGTTTGGCCTAGGAAATGTGAAGCGAAAGCAATCCATTGAGAAGAAAAGTCCATTTATAGTCACTCATGTCTTCGAAAGCCTTATTACTTTCTTTAAATGGTTTTATAATCTCATAATTAATTTTAAGTTGAACTTTTTTTTTTATTTTTTTGGTTAAAACATATTCTAATTGAATGTTTACCTCTGAAAACGTAATGCGAAAGCCAAGCATTTATAAGAAAACTCCACTTATAGTCACTCATGCCTTCAAAAGCCTTATTACTTGCTTTAAATAATTTTATAATCTCATAGTCAATTTTAAATTGCATTTTTTTACCTTTCTAGCTAACACATATTATAAGTGAATCTTTACCTCGATAACCATGAAGCGAAATCGATCCATTGGGGAAAAAAGTTCATTTATAAGTTTATAATTCTATTTTAAATGGTTTTATAATCTTATAATTGATTTTTAGTTGAATTTTTTTACCATTTTGGTTAATACAGATCACAATTGAATATTTACCTTGGGAAACGTGAAGTGAAACCCATTTATTGAAAAGAAAAGTTCATGTATAGTCACCCATGCCTATGAAAGCCTTATTACTCGCTTTAAATGGTTTTATAATCTCATAATTGATTTTTGGTTAAATTTTTTTAGATTTTTGGTTAAAACAGATTAAAATTGAATATTTACCTCAAGAAACGTGAAGCGAAAGCCATTCACGGACAATAAAAGTTCATTTATAGTTACTCATGCCTTCGAAAGCCTTATTACTCACTTTAAATGGTTTTATAGTCTCATAATTGATTTTAAGTTGAAATTTTTTTACCATTTTTGTTAAAACAGATCATAATTGAATATTAACCTCGAGAAACGTGAAGCTAAACTCATTCATTAAGAAGAAAAGTTCATTTATAGTCACTCATGCCTTCAAAAGCTTTATTACTCGCTTTAAATAGTTTTATAATCTCATAATTGATTTTTAGTTAAATTGTTTTTACCTTTTTGGTTAATACAGATTATAATTTAATATTTACCTTGGAAAACGTGAAGCGAAAGCCATCAGTTGACAAGAAGCATTTGTAGTCACTCATGTCTTTAAAAGCCTTATTACTCACTTGAAATGGTTTTATAATCTTATAATTGATTTTAAGTTGAATTTTTTTACCTTTTCGGTTAAAACAGATCATAATTGAATATTAGCCTTAGGAAACGTGAAGCGAAAGTCATCCATTGACAAGAAAAGTCCATTTATAGTCACTCATACCTTCAAAAGCCTTATTACTTGCTTTAAATGGCTTTATAATCTCATAATTGATTTTGAGTTGGTTTTTTTATATTTTTGGTTAAAACAGATTATAATTGAATGTTTACTTTAGAAAACATAAGGGGAAAGCCATCTATTAACAACAAAAGTCCATTTATAGTTACACATGCCTTCGAAAGACTTATTACTCACTTTAAATGGTTTTATAATCTCAATTGATTTTAAGTTGTATTTTTTTACATTTCTGATTAAAACATATTATAATTGAATGCTTAACTTGGGAAACATGAAGCGAAAGCCAACCATTTGGAAGAAAAGTTCATTTGTAGTCACTCATACCTTCAAAAGCCTTATTACTCACTTTAAATGATTTTGTAATCTCATAATTGATTTTAAGTTGAATGTTTTTTACCTTTTTGGTTAAAACATATTCTAATTGAATGTTTACCTCGAGAAACGTGAAGCAAAAGCCAGGCATTGACAAGAAAACTCCATTTATAGTCACTCATGCCTTTGGCAACCTTATTACTAGCTTTAAATGGTTTTATAATCTCATAGTCGATTTTAAGTTGAATTTTTTTACCTTTTTGGTTAAAATAGATTATAAGTGAATTTTTGCCTCAAGAAACGTGAAGCGAAACCCATCTATTAGGAAGAAAAGTTCATTTATAGTCACTCATACCTTTAAAAGCCTTATTACTCGTTTTAAATGATTTTATAATCTCACAATTGATTTTTAGTTGAATTTTTTTACCTTTTTGGTTAAAACAGATCATAATTGAACATTAGCCTCGGGAAACATGAAGCAAAACTCGTTTATTGAAAACAAAAGTTCATTTATAGTCACTCATTCGTTTGAAAGCTTTATTCTTTGCTTTAAATGGTTTGATAATGTCTTGATTGATTTTAAGTTGAATTCTTTTTTTAATTTTTGATTAAAAAGATTATAATTGAATGTTTGCCTAAGGAAATGTGAAGCGAATGCCATCTATGGACAAAAAAAGTGTCAAGCCTGACCTTATAAAGTACTTGCCATGTCCTTCATGTGATTGACAATATGCTTGCATACTTGAAAAGCCCCGAAAAATCGTCAAAAGTCGATATTGTACCAAATGGTACTATTAAGTTGAATTAAGCCTTGAACTAGTCTAAATAGAGATCTTAAGATGAAACTGAGCATTTAAAAACCCCAAAATGACTTAAAATGATGATTTGGAGTTTGAGGGCTGAATTGGAGTCAATTTAGAATTTTCATGTTCTAGGGGCAAAATGGTAATCTTGTCACCCAAGGACAAAATAGAAATTTTTAGAAAAGATTTTGATCACATTTGACTCATTGGAGTATGATTTGAGTTTGAGAGGTGAAAAATTTAAATTCTAACATTTTTGGAGTCCTAAGGGCAAAACGATAATTTTACAAGTTTACGGGGGGCAAAGTTAAAATTTTGAAATTTTACACCACCTAACACTTGTCATGCCCATGGATTTCAGCCATTAACATTTTACATTGTGGATAATTGAAACATTTTATGTGGTGGAGAGAGATTGCTTAATCGATAAGTATTACACATGGACCAATGGAAACATGCCATGTGTCAAGCTTGGATTATTCTAGAATTTCCTTGTAAAATCTATTTAAAACTCTCTTAGTCTCACCCATATGGCCGGGCAAAGCATGAAGTGAAGAGGAAAGGAAAGAACACAAACCCTAGGTGGGAAAATTGAAGAAAAAGTGTGGGATTTCAAGGGATTAAGCTAATAAAGGTAAAATTTTGTGATTTTATCTTGTGATTTACACTACCCATGCTTTCTTTTTCATTTTCCATGCTTAGAACTCAAGTTTGCATGATGAACCCATGCTGGCCGAATTTGAGAGGAGAGGTTTTCAGCATTGATTTTGCTAGATTTCAAGCTAATTAAGTGTTTTTGGTTGTTTGGTAATGGAAAGTATGAAAATCTAGCAAGGAATCACTTTGTTCTTCACAAACCCACAAGAGGCTGAATTTTCTAGGGAGGATATTGAGGCTGAAATTGATGATATTTCATGATATTTTGGTGGTATTTAATGATTGGTGAGGCTAGAAATTTAATGGGAAATTTTGGCATGAAAATTTAAATTTTTACCTAATGTATAGACATGTGCGATTTATGGTTCGGACTGATAAATTGAATGATATTCACAGTCATTGAGGTATTTTAAGTATAATTGGAGTGTAGAAAGTGAAAGAAATCAATTTGGAGTTAAATTAGAGGTTTTAGCTTGTTTACATAGAGAATAGTACGAATTAGGTTGAATACCGTATTTAAATAGATATTCAGACATTTTGCATCACATTTAATGCATTCATATAGATTTATAGAGCCTGAAATAGTTTATGATAAATTGACACAATTTATTGAAATTCGTGTCACGTATGATGTATAAGTGGTGAGCCCTCTAACAAGGGTAAAGAGATTGTGCTCGAAGATCGAGAATAGGAGTATATCAAACTCCTAGTACACTGAGTAACCTTACTATCGTCTTAATTATCTAAAGTGGTTTTTATCCGATTTTGTGATTTTATGAAAAATGAGTTTAAATGGTAAATCTTTATGTTTTATAAACAAAATGTGTTTAAACGAAATGATTTTATAAATTATCTTAAAATTGAATGATGGCTTTGAAAATAGAGTAATTGGAGACCATTTGATGTATTGTGAATTTATGTTTCTAATTGATTGCCTTATGATAATATTGGCATGAATGGTTGAATTGGCAAATGTGTTGAAAATGTATGAATTGTTGATTTACCTTGAAAGGCTATAAAATAAAATAATTGTCATGTCATGCTATTGCAAATTTTATTGTATGGTGGGTTTAACCTACTGCAGGGGGGCTGGTTTTTTGTGGACCAGCCTATTAGAGGGGCACGGAATCCCGTTATATTTTACCTCGATTGAAGAGGCGAGTAGGGTAACTCCCGAGGTATAACTTTTAGAGTTCACTTCATGCCAAACCACCACGTGAGTGTGAACTCAGCCAACGCCAAGGAACGGCTATGTTTTCAAAATAAAAACATGATTTATGCGTACATAACTTTTTAATAGCCTTGGCGGACTCGGTTTGGGATAGCCTTCGGCCAAGGTATCCCTGATAACTGAGTATGAGAATGATTTTTTGGCACGAGCCAAGTTTTTCAGAAATTCATAAGCCATGTTGATTACTCGATTTATATGAATTGATTTTATTTGGTTGAAATGAGTTGAAAGGTAATGAAATTACAGTATGATGACTTATTTTAATTGTCTTCATTTACTCGACTTTAGATGGTTTAGATGGTATCTGTTTACTCACTGGGATTTTATAATCTCACCACCCTCCTTTTCAACCATTTCAAGCCCGAGGTAGCCTGTGGATAGCAGATATCGTCAAGGATTATAGTCGGCTTTATTACTCCAAAAACTGTAGGTTTACTGCCTTTGTGCATTTTTGTTCCTTGTGGGCCCATGAGTCTCTGTAAAGTAAATTTCATATTCCGGTTATTTGTATTATAGTACGTATGAGTTTATTTAGCTTTTACATTACAAAAATTATTTACAGATGACTATAAATATTGTTTTACAAGAAATTAGAATATTTTATTGAATATTTTTATTTTATTCAAATAGTTGCAATATCATTTTTAATAAATGTTGTAGACACCCAAATTTATTTTAAATCATGAAATATGTGTTTTCCACTCATCAACTACATTTTTAGTCGGGTTAAAAAATTTTGAGGAAAAATAACGAAAAAGCCCTTATGAGGCGAAAATTATTTTTTCACGGTTTTGAAAGGGAAAAAGCTTAAAATTCTTTAAAAATGAGGTTTGGCGATGATTACTCACAGGGGAGATGAGAAAAATGGTACTAAAGCCTTGCGGGGTTCCAGTTGGCACTCCGGGTAGCGAATGTCTATCGAGACGTCGCGACGGTTGTCACGGGCTCGAGAGGAGTACCGGGTCGTTACAAAAAGTCCATTTATAGTCACTCATACCTTTGAAAGCCTTATTACTCACTTTAAATTCTTTTATAATCTCATAATTGATTTTGAGTTTATTTTTTTTATATGTTTAGTTAAAACAGATTATAATTGAATGTTTACTTCAGGAAACATAAGGGGAAAGCCATCCATTGACAAGAAAAGTCCATTTATAGTAACACATGCCTTCGAAAGCCTTATTACTCACTTAAATGGTTTTATAATCTCATAATTGATTTTAAGTTGTATTTTTTTACATTTTTGGTTAAAACAAATTATAATTGAATGCTTCACTCGGGAAACGTGAAGTGAAAGTCAACCATTTAGAAGAAAAGTTCATTTGTAGTCACTCATACCTTCAAAAGCCTTGTTACTCACTTTAAATGGTTTTATAATCTCATAATTGATTTCAAGTTGTATTTTTTTTATATTTTTTGTTAAAACAGATTATAATTGAATGCTTAACTAGGGAAACATGAAGTGAAAGTCAACTATTTAGAAGAAAAGTTCATTTGTAGTCACTCATACCTTCAAAAGCCTTGTTACTCACTTTAAATGGTTTTGTAATCTCACAATTGATTTTAAGTTGAATTTTTTTTGCCTTTTTGATTAAAACATATTCTAATTGAATGTTTACCTCAGGAAATATGAAGTGAAAGCCAAGCATTGACAAGAAAACTCCATTTATAGTCACTCACACCTTTGAGAGCCTTATTACTAGCTTTAAATGGTTTTATAATCTCATAGTCGATTTTAAGTTGAAATTTTTTACCTTTTTGGTTAAAATAGATTATAAATGAATCTTTGCCTTAAGAAACATGAAGCAAAACCCATCCATTGGAAAGAAAAGTTCATTTATTGTCACTCATGCCTTCAAAAGCCTTATTACTTGCTTTAAATGGTTTTATAATCTCACAATTGATTTTTAGTTGATTTTTTTTACCTTTTTGGTTAACACAGATCATAATTGAATATTAGCCTTAGGAAACGTGAAGCAAAACTCATTTATTAAAACGAAAAGTTCATTTATAGTCACTCATGCCTTTGAAAACCTTATTATTCACTTTAAATGGTTTGATAATCTCATAATTGATTTTAAGTTGAATTTTTTTTAAATTTTTGGTCAAAAAGATTATAATTGAATGTTTGCCTTAGGAAACATGAAGCGAAATCCATCCATGGAAAAGAAAATTTCATTTATAGCCACTTATGCTTTCAAAAGCCTTATTACTCGCTTTAAACGGTTTTATAATCTCATAATTGATCTTGATTTGAACCTTTTTGCCTTTTTGGTTAAAACAGATCATAATAGAATCTTTACCTTGGGAAACGTGAAGTAAAAGCCATCCATTGACAAAAAAAGTCCATTTATAGTTTATCATGCCTTCGAAAGCCTTATTACTTGCTTTAATTAGTTTTATTATCTCATAATTGATTTTTAGTTGAATATTTTTACCTTTTTGGTTAAAACAGATCATAATTGAATGTTTACCTTAAGAAACATCAAGCGAAAGTCATCCATTGATAAGAAAAGTCCATTTATAGTCACTCATGCCTTTGAAAGCCTTATTACTCGCTTTAAATGGTTTTATAATCTCATAATTGATTTTAAGTTGAATTTTTTTACCTTTTTGGTTAAAACATATCATAATTGAATATTAGCCTCAGGAAATGTGAAGCTAAACCCATTCATTAAGAACAAAGGTCCATTTAGTCACTCATACCTTCGAAAGCCTTATTACTCGCTTTAAATGGTTTTATAATCTCATAATTGATTTTAAGTGGAATTTTTTAAAATTTTTCACTGAAAAAGATTATAATTAAATGTTTACTGTGGGAAACGTGAAGCGAAAACCTTCCATTGACAAAAAAAGTCTATCTATAGTCACTCATGCCTTCAAAAGCCTTATTACTCACTGTAAATGGTTTTATAATCTCATAATTGATTTTAAGTTTTATTTTTTTACCTTTATGGTTAAAACAGATTATCATTGAATATTTACCTTGAGAAATGTGAAGCGAAAACCATCAATTGACAAAAAAATTTCTATTTAGAGTTACCCATGCTTTTGAAAGCTTTATTATCCACTTTAAATGGTTTTATAATCTCATAGTCAATTTTAAGTTGAATTTTTTTTACCTTTTTGGTTAAAACAAATTATAATTGAATATTTACCTTGAGAAAAATGAAGCGAAAACCATCCATTAGGAAGAAAAGTTCATTTATAGTCGCTTATACCTTCGGAAGCCTTATTGCTCGCTTTAAATGGTTTTATAATCTCATAATTGATTGTAAGTTGAATTTTTTCACCTTTTCTGTTAAAACAAATTATCATTCAATGTTTACCTAGGGAAACGTGAAGCATAAGCCATACATTGACAAAAAAAAGACTATTTATAGTCACTCATGGCTTCAAACACCTTATTACTCACTTTGAATGCTTTTATAATCTCATAATTGATTTTAAGTTGAGTTTTTTTACCTTTTTGGTTAAAACAGATCTTAAGTGAATATTTACGTTGGGAAACGTGAAGCGAAAACCATCCATTGGGAAGAAAAGTCCATTTATAGTCACTCATGCCTTCGAAAGCCTTATTACTCGCTTTAATTCGTTTTCTAATCTCATAATTAATTTTATGTAGAATTGTTTTACCTTTTTAGTTAAAACAGATCATAATTGAATATTTGCCTCGAGAAATGTGAAGCAAAAGCCATTCATTAAGAAGAAAAGTCCATTCGTAGTTACTCATGCCTTCGAAAGCTTATTGCTCGCTTTAAAACGTTTTATAATCCCATAATTGATTTTAAGTTGAATTTGTTTACCTTTTTGGTTAAAACAGATTATAAGTGAATGTTTGCCTCAGGAAACGTAAAGCGAAAGCCATCCATTGGGAAGAAAAGTTCATTGATAGTCACTCATTCCTTTGAAAGCCTTGTTACTCGCTGTAAATGGTTTTATAATCTCATAATTGATTTTTAGTTCAATTTTTTTACCTTTTTGGTTAAAACAGATTATAAATGAATATTTGGCTCAGGAAACATGAAGCAAAAGCCATCCATTGTCAAGAAAAGTCAATTTATAGTCACTCATACCTTCAAAAGCCTTATTACTCGCTTTCAATGGTTTTATAATCTCATAATTGATTTTAAGTTAAATTTTGTTACCGTTTTGGTTAAACCAAATTATAATTGAATATTTACCTCGAGATACATGAAGCGAAAGCCATCCGTTGGTAAGAAAAGTCCATTTATAGTCACTCACGTTTTCAAAAGCCTTATTGCTCACTTTAAATGATTTTATAATCGCATAATTAATTTTAAGTTGATTTTTTTTACCTTTTTGGTTAAAACAGATTATAATTGAATATTTACTTGGAGAAACGTGAAGTGAAAGCCATCCATTGTCAACAAAAGACCATTTATAGTTGGTAATGCCTTTGAAAGTCTTATTACTCATTTTAAATGGTTTTATAATCTCATAATTGATTTTAAGTTGAATTTTTTTTAAATTTTTAGTTAACAAAGATTATAATTGAAAGTTTACTTGAAAAACGTGAAGCCAAAACCATCAATTGATAAGAAAAGTCCATTTATTGTCACTCATACCTTCGGAAGCCTTGTTACTCGCTGTATATGGTTTTATAACCACATAATTGATTTTAAGTTGAATTTTTTTACCTTTTTTGGTTAAAACAGATTATAATTGAATATTTGATTGGGGAAATGTGAAGCGAAAGCCATCCATTGGTGAGTAAAGTCTATTAACAGTCACTCATACCTTCAAAGCCTTATTACTCACTTTAAATGGTTTTGTAATCTCATAATTAATTTTTAGTTGAATTTTTTTACCTTTTTAGTTAAAACAGATCATAATTGAATGTTTAACTCGAGAAACATGAAGCGAAAGTCATCCATTTAAAAGAAAAGTCCATTTATAGTCACTCATGCCTTCGAAAGCCCTATTACTCGCCTTAAATGGTTTTATAATCTCATAATTGATTTTAAGTTGAATATTTTTACCTTTTTGGTTAAAACAGATTATAATTGAATATTCACTTGGGAAAATATGAAGCAAAAGTCATCCATTGTCGAGAAAAGCCCATTTATAGTCACTCATACCTTCAAAAGCCTCATTACTCGCTATAAATGGTTTTATAATTTCGTAATTGATTTTTAGTTGAATTTTTTTACCGTTTTGGATAAAACATATTATAATTAAATATTTGCCTTGAGATACGTGAAGCAAAAGCCATCCGTTGACAAAAAAAGTCTATTTATAGACACTCATACCTTCGAAAGCCTTATTACTCACTTTAAATTGTTTTATAATCTCATAATTGTTTTTAAGTTGAATTTTTTTCCTTTTTGATTAAAACAGATTATAATTGAATATTTGCCTAGGGAAATGTGAAGCAAAAGCCATCCATTGTTAAGAAGTCCATTTATAGTCATTGATGCCTTTGAAAGCCTTATTACTCTTTTAAATGGTTTTATAATCTCATAATTGATTTTAAGTTGAATTTTTTAGCCTTTTTGGCTTAAAAATATTATAATTAATGTTTACCTCGAGAAACGTGAAGCGAAAGCCATCCATTGATAAGAAAAGTCCATTTATAGTGACTCATGCCTTCAAAAGCCTTCTTACTCGCTGTAAATGGTTTTATAATCACATAATTGATTTTAAGTTGAATTTTTTTACCTTTTTGGTTAAAATGGATTATAATTAAATATTTGGCCAGGGAAATGTGAAGTGAAAGCCATCGATTGACAAGAAAAGTCCATTTATAGTACTCATGCCTTCAAAAGCTTTATTACTCACTTTAAATGGTTTTGTAATCTCATAATTAATTTTAAGTTGAATTGTTTTACCTTTTTAGTTGAAGTAGATTATAATTGAATATTTTCCAAGTAAAACATGAAGCAAAAGCCATTCATTGTCAAGAAATGTCCATTTATAGTGTCACGACCCGGTACTTCCTTGGAGCCCGTGATAATCGTCTCGACGTCTCGATGGACATTCATTGTCCAGAATGCCAACCGAAACCTCGCAAGGCTTTAATATCAGTTTTTGCACCTCCCTTGTGAGCAATAGTTGTTAAGTATCATGTTTTGAGAGATTATAAACTATTTCCAAATCAAAACAATCGAAAAATAATTTTTTTCTCACAGGGGCATTTTGGTCATTTTTCCTCAAAAATCTCGAAACCAGCTAAAAATGTAGTATGTGAGTGGAAAACACATATTTCATAATAAAAAATAAGTTTAGATGTCTAAAACATTCATTTAAAGTGAAACTATACTTATTTGAATATAATAAAAATATTCAATAAAATATTCTATTTTCTTATAAAACAATATTTATAGAGTTACCGGTAAATAATTTTTGTAGCGTAAAAGCTAAATAAATTCATACATACTGTAATACAGATAACCAACACATAAGATTTAATTTACAATAACAAGTGAGCCCCCGAATAACCAAAAGTAATAAAGGTTGTGAACCTACAGTTTGGAGGATGCAAATCCAATGCTAGCTCTCGATGAAATAAGCTATCTACCAACTATCCTGAGCTTGAAAGGGGTGGAAAGGAGGGTGGTGAGATTATATAATCCCAATGAGTGAACAAACATCATCCAAAATATCTAAAGTTGAGTAAATGGAGATGATTGAAATAAATCATCATACTGTAATTTATCACCTTTCAACTCATTTCAATCAAATAAAATCAATTCATTTAAATCGAGTAATCAACATGGCTTATGAATTTATGAAAAACTTGGCTCGTGCCAAAAAATCATTCTCATACTCAATTATCAGGGAGACCTTGGCCGAGGGCTATCCCAAACCGAGTCCGCCAAGGCTGTTAAAAAGTTATGTACGCATAAATCATGTTTTTATTTTGAAAACATAACTGTTCCTTAGAGTTGGCTAAGTTCACCCTCACGTGGTGGTTTGGCATGAAGTGAACTCTAAAATTGTACCTCGGGAGTTACCCTACACGCCTTTCCAATCGAGGTAAAATATAAAGGGGTTTATAGTGCCCCTCTAATAGGCTAGTCCATAGAAACCCGCCCACTGCAACAAGTTATAACCACCATACAATAAAATTTGCGATAGCATGACATGGCAATTATTTTATTTTACAGCCTCTCAAGGCAAATCAACAGTTCATACATTTTTAGCACATTTACCAATTCAACCATTCATGCCAATATTGCCATAAGCCAATCAATTAGAACCATAAATTTACAACACATCAAGTGGTCTCCAATTACTCTATTTTCAAAGCCATCATTCAATTTCAAAATGATTTATAAAATCATTTCATTTAAACACATTTTGTTTATAAAACCTAAAAATTAACCATTTAAACTCATTTTCCATAAAATTTCAAAATCAGATAAAAACATACATAGAGTAATTAAGACGATAATAAGGTTACTCACAATGTCAGGAGTTTGAAATACTCCTATTCTCAGTCCTCTGACAGAACATCTTTACCCTTGTTAGAGGGCTCACCACCTATATACAATACATGACACATAATTCAATATACTGTGTCATACCATTATAAATCTATTTCAGGCTCTTTACTAATGCATGAAATGGAATGCAAATTGCTCGGATTATCATCTAAATACGATATTTTACACAAATTCAATTGTGTACCTAAATAAAACGGTATCGGCCTAATTCGATCTATCACTTGATTAATTGGCCAATATGTCCAATTCAACACCAATTAACTCCAATTTTCTTCAAATTCTCCAAACCATCAAACACAAGTCAAATAGCATAAAATTTAGCAAAATCATCTTCACATTTTCTCTTGAGAATTTCGGCCATAATGGGTGCATCAACACTATGATTTTTCTTACTTGATTTTCTCACTGTAATTCATCATTTCCCAACCAATTCACTTGAAATAAAATCAAAATCATCATCAATATTCCACATGGAGAATTTGGCCAATGAGGGTTATGGAAGAACATGAATTTTTCTTGCTTGATTTTCATGCTACACATTACCAATCAACTAAAAACACTAGAATATCTTAAAATCTAACCAAAACAACCATCAAAATCTCTCTCTAAGTGTTCGGCCAGCAAGAGACCCATCATGAAATCATGTGATTCAACCAAGGAAAATGCAAAAGAATGTATGGGAAAGGTAGATCACAAGTCAAAATCAAGAAATTTTACCTTTGATTGATTGATTACTTGAAATCCACTAATTTTCTCTTGAATTTTCACTCTAGGATTTTTGTTCTTCTTTTCTTCCTTTGTTCTTGCTATGGCCGGCCATAAGAATGAGAAATGGGCTGATTTTGTGCTATTTATAAGGAAAATAATAAAGAAATAAAAGCTTGACACTTGTCACCTTACCATTGGTCCATTTTTAAATTCTTAACTATTAAGCTTTCTTTCTCCACCACATAAAATCCTTCAATTATCCATGATAATATTGGGTAAAATCCATGTGCTGGAGAAGTGTTGGGTGGTGTAAAATTACAATTTTACCCTTGGGTGACAAAATGACTATTTACCCCTATGCTCGAAAAAATATCGAAATTAAAATTTTTCACTTCTCAAACTCAAATTATGATCCAAATGATCAATCTTAGTAAAAAATTTCATCCAACACTCACATCTTAACCTCGAGTGTCAAAATGACCATTTTACCCCTAGGTCATGAAAATTCTAATTTGACTCCAAATCGATCCTCGAATTCTGAATCACCATTTTAAGTCATTCTGGGGTTTTAAAACTCTCAATTTCATCTTAAAATCTCTATTTGGGCTAGTTCGAGGCTTAATTCAACTTAATTGTACCATTTGGTACATTGTTGTCCTTTAACGATTTTCGAGGTACCCAAGTAAGCAAACATGCATTCTTATGTAAGAATGACATAATAAACATAGTGTAGAGTCGGGCTTGACATATAGTCACTCATGCCTTCGAAAGCCTTATTACTCGTTTTAAAGGATTTTATAATCTCATAATTGATTTTCAGTTAAACTTTTTTACCTTTTTGGTTAAACCAGATCATAATAGAATATTTGCCTCAAGAAACATGAACCGAAAGCCATTCATTTATAAAAACAGTCCATTTATAATCACCAATGTCTTTGAAAGCCTTACTACTCGTTTTAAATGGTTTTATAATCTCATAACTAATTTTAAATTGAATATTTTTTCCTTTTTGGTAAAAATAGATTATATTGAATATTTACCTTGGGAAACGTGAAGCAAAAGACATCCATTGTGAAGAAAAATTCATTTATAGTCACTTATGCCTTCAAAAGCCTTATTGCTCGCTTTAAATGGTTTTATAATCTCATAAATGATTTTAAGTTGAATTTTTTACTTTTGGTTAAAACATATTATAATTGAATGTTTATCTTGGGAAACGTGAAGCAAAAGCCATCTCTTGATAATAAATGTCTATTTATGGTCACTCATGCCTTTGAAAGCCTTATTACTCGCTTTAAATGGTTTTATAATCTTGTAATTGATTTTAAGTTGAATTTTTTTATTGTTTTGGTTAAAACAGATTATAATTCAATATTTACATCGGGATACATGACACGAAAGCCATTCGTTGACAAAAAAAGTCTATTTATAGTCACTCATGCCTTCGAAAGCCTTATTACTCACTTTAAATGATTTTATAATCTCATAATTGATTTTAAGTTGAACTTTTTTTCCTTTTTGGTTAAAATAGATTATAATTGAATATTTACCTAGGGAAACGTGAAGCGAAAGCCATCCATTGTCAAGAAAAGTCCATTTATAGTCACTCATGGCTTCGAAAGCTTTATTACTCACTTTAAATGGTTTTATAATCTCATAATTCATTTTAAGTTGAATTTTTTTATCTTTTTGGTTAAAAGAGATTATAATTGAATATTTGCCTATAGAAACATAAAGCAAAAGCCATCCATTGTCAAAAAAAGTCCATTTATAGTCACTCATGCCATTGAAAGCCTTCTTACTCGTTTTAAATGGTTTTATAATCTCATAATCGACTTTAAGTTGATTTGTTTTGCCTTTTTGGTGAACAAAGTTTACAATTGAATGTTTACCATGAGAAACATGAAGCGAAAGCCATCAATTGATAAGAAAAGTTCATTTATAGTCACTAATGCCTTCAAAAGCCTTATTACTTACTGTAAATGATTTTATAATCTCATAATTGATTTTAAGTTGAATTTTTTTACCTTTTTGGTTAAAAAAAGATTATAATTGAATGTTTAGCTTGAAAAATGTGAAGTGGAAGCCATCCATTGACAAGAAAAGTCTATTTATAGTCACTTATGCCTTTAAAAGCCTTATTAATCGCCATAAATGGTTTTATAATCATATAATTGATTTTGAGTTGAATGGTTTTGCCTTTTGGATTAAAACAGATTATAATTGAATATTTTCCTTAGGAAACGTAAAGCGAAAGCCATCCATTGGGAAGAAAGCTTCATTTATAGTCACTTATGCCTTTAAAAGCCTTATTGCTAGCTTTAAATGGTTTTAGAATCTCATAATTGGTTTCAAGTTTAATGTTTTACCATTTTGGTTAAAACATATTATAATTAAATGTTTACCTTGGGAAACATGAAGCGAAAGCCATCTATTGATAAGAAAAGTCTATTTGTAGTCACTCATGCCTTCAAAAGCCTTATTACTCGCTATAAATGGTTTTATAATCTCATAATTAATTTTAAGTTGAATTTTTTTACCTTACTAGTTAAAACAGATCATAATAGAATATTTGCCTTGGGAAACATGAAGTGAAAGCCATCCATTGACGAAAAAAGTTCATTTATAGTCACTCATGCCTTTGAAAGCCTTATTACTTGCTTTAAATGAGTTTATAATCTCATAATTGACTTTTAGTTGAATTCTTTTGCTGTTTTGCTTAAAATAGATTATAATTGAATAATTGCCTTGGGATACATGAAGCAAAAGTCATCCGTTGATAAGAAAAGTCCATTTATAGTCACTCATACCTTCAAAAGTCTTATTACTCAATCTAAATGGTTTTATAATCTCATAATTGATTTTAAGTTGAATATTTTTACATTTTTGGTCAAAACAGGTTATAATTGGATATTTGCCTAGGAAACGTGAAGCGAAAGCCATCCATTGTCAAGAAAAGTCCATTCATAGTCACTCATGCCTTCAAAAGCCTTATTACTCGTGTTAAATGGTTTTATAATCTTATAATTGATTTTAAGTTGAATTTTTTAAAATATTTAGTTAAAAGATATTATTATTGAATTTTTACCTCGAGAAACGTGAAGCAAAAGCCATCCATTGATAAGAAAAGTCTATTTATAGTCACTCATGCCTTTGAAAGCCTTATTACTTGCTTTAAATGGTTTTATAATCTCGTAATTGGTTTTAAGTTGAATTTTTTTACCATTTTGGTTAAAACAGATTATAATTGAATATTTACGTCAGAATACACGACGCAAAAGCCATCTCTTGAAAAGAAAAGTACATTTATAGTCACTCATGCCTTTGAAAGCCTTATTACTCACCTTAAATGGTTTTATAATCTCATAATTGATTTTAAGTTGAATTTTTTTGCCTTTTTGGTTAAAACAAATTATAAGTGAATCTTTGCCTCAGGAAACATGAAGCGAAAGCCATCCATTGGGAAGAAGAGTTCATTTATAGTCGCTCGTGCCTTTGAAACCATTATTACTCACTTTAAAAGGTTTTATAATCTCATGATTGTTTTTTAGTTGAATTTTTTTACCTTTTTGGTTAAAACAGATCATAATTGAAGATTAGCCTCCGAAAAGATGCAGCAAAACCCATTCATTAAGAAGAAAAGTTTATTTATAGTCACTCATGGGTTCGAAAGCCTTATTACTCGCTTTAAATGGTTTTTTAATCTCATACTTGCTTTTAAGTTCATTTTGCTATATTTTTGGTTAAACAGATTATAATTGAGTATTTACCTCGAGAAATGTGAAGCAAAAGCCCTCTATTGTAAAAAAAAGTCCATTTATAGTCACCCATGCCTTCGAAAGCCTTATTACTCAATTAAATTAGTTTTATAATCTCATAATTGGTTTTAAGTTGAACTTTTTTGCTATTTTGGTTAAAACAGATAATAATTGAATATTTACCTCAAGATACATAAAGAGAAAGCCATCCGTTGACAAGAAAAGTTTATTTATAGTCACTCATGCCTTTGAAAGCCTAATTACTCACTTTAATTCTTTACATTATTGGTTAAAACATATTACAATTGAATGTTTACCTCAAGAAACGTAAAGCGAAAGCCACGCATTGATAAGAAAACTCCATTTATAGTCGCTCATGCCTTCGAAAGCCCTATTATTCACTTTAAATGGTTTTATAATCTCATAATTAGTTTTAAGTTGAATTTTTTTACCTTATTTTGTAAATAGATCACTCATGCCTTGAGAAACATGAAGCGGAAGCCATTCATTGAGAAGAAAAGTTTAATTATAGCCACTCATGCCTTTGAAAGCTTTATTACTTGCTTTCAATGGTTTCATAATCTCATAATTGATTTTAAGTTAATTTTTTCTACATTTTTGGTTAAAACAGATTATAATTGAATGTTTACCTCACGAATCGTGAAGCGAAAGCCATCCATTGACAAAAAAAGCCATTTATAGTCTCTTATGCCTTCGAAAACCTTATTACTCACTTTAAATGGTTTTATAATCTCATAACTGATTTTAAGTTGACTTTTTTAACCATTTTGGTTAAAACTGATTATAATTGAATATTTGCCACGGGATATATGAAGCGAAAGCCATCCATTGATAAGAAAAGTCCATTTATAGTCACTTATCCCATCGAAAGCCTTATTACTCACTTTAAATGGTTTTATAATCTCATAATTGATTTTAAGTTGAACTTTTTTACCTTTTTCATTAGAACAGATCATAATAGAATATTTGCCTTGAGAAATGTGAAGCGAATGCCATTTATTGACAAAAAAAGTCCATTTATAGTCACTCATGCCTTCGAAAGCCTTATTCTTGCTTTAAATGGTTTTATAATCTTATAATTGATTTTCAGTTGATTTTTCTTACATTTTTGGTTAAAAAAAATTATAATTGAATGTTTACCTCTACAAACGTGAAGCGAAAGCCATTCATTGATAAGAAAAGTCCATTTATAGCCACTCATGCCTTCGAAAGCCATATTACTCGCTTTACAATGATTTTATAATCTCATAATTGATTTGAAGCTGAATTTTTTTGCCTTTTTGCTTAAAACAGAGCATAATTGAATGTTTACCTTGGGAAACGTGAAGCAAAAGTCATCCACTGACAAGAAAAGTCCATTTATAGCCACTCACACCTTAAAAGTCTTATTACTTGCTTTAAATGGTTTTATAATCTCATAATTGGTTTTAAGTTGAATTTTTTTACCTTATTTTGTAAAATAGATCACTCATGCCTCGAGAAACATGAAGCGAAAGCCATTCATTCAGAAGAAAAGTTCAATTATAGCTACTCATGCCTTTGAAAGTCTTATTACTTTCTTTAAGTGGTTTTATAATCTCATAATTGATTTTAAGTCAATTTTTTCTACATTTTTGTTAAAACAGATTATAATTGAATGTTTACCTCACAAATCATGAAGCAAAAGCCATCCATTGACAAAAAAACAAGTCCATTTATAGTCTCTGATGCCTTCAAAAACCTTATTACTCACTTTAAATGGTTTTATAATCTTATAACTGATTTTAAGTTGACTTTTTTTATCGTTTTGGTTAAAACTAATTATAATTGAATATTTTCCTTGAGATATTTGAAGTGAAAGCCATCAATTGACAAAAAAAGTCCATATATAGTCACTTATCCCTTCGAAAGCCTTATTACTCACTTTAAATGGTTTTATAATCTCATAATTGAATTTAAGTTGAACTTTTTTACCTTTTTCATTAGAACATATCATAATAGAATATTTACCTGGAGAAACATGAAGCGAATGCCATCCATTGACAAAAAAAGTCCATTTATAGTCACTCATGTCTTCGAAAGCCTTATTCTCGCTTTAAATGGTTTTATAATCTTATAATTGATTTTGAGTTGATTTTTTTTACATTTTTGGTTAAAAAAATTATAATTGAACGTTTACCTTTGCAAACATGAAGCGAAAGCCATCCATTGACAAAAAAAGTCCATTTATAGCCACTCATGCCTTCGAAAGCCATATTACTCTCTTTACAATGGTTTTATAATCTCATAATTGATTTTAAGCTGAACTTTTTTACCTTTGTGCTTAAAACAGAGCATAATTGAATGTTTATCTTGGGAAACGTGAAGCAAAAGTCATCCACTAACAAGAAAAGTCCATTTATAGTCACTCACACCTTTAAAAGCCTTATTACTTGCTTTAAATGGTTTTATAATCTCATAATTGGTTTTAAGTTGAATTGTTTTCCTTTTTTGTTAAAACAGATTATAATTCAATGTTTACCTGAGGAAACATGAAGCGAAAGCCATTCATTGTGAAGAAAAGTCCATTTATAGTCACCCATGCCTTCGAAACCCTTGTTACTCGTTTTAAATAGTTTTATAATCTCATAATTGATTTTAAGTTGAATTTTTTAAAATTTTTCGCTAAAAAAGATTATAATTGAATTTTCACCTCATGAATCATGAAGCGAAAGCCATCCATTGACAAAAAAAAGTCTATTTATAGTCTCATATGCCTTCGAAAGTCGTATTACTCACTTTAAATGGTTTTCACATCTCATAGTTGATTTTAAGTTGAATTTTTTACCGTTTTGGTTAAAATAGATTATAATTGAATATTTGCCATGGGATACATGAAGCGAAAGCCATCTGTTTACAAGAAAAGTACATTTATAGTCACTCGTGCCTTATTACTCACTTTAAATGGTTTTATAATCTCATAATTGATTTTAAGTTGAATGTTTTTACCTTTTTGATTAAAACAGACCATAATAGAATATTTGCCTCGACAAACAAGAAGCGAATGCTATCGATTGACAAAAAAAATCTATTTATAGTCACTCATGCTTTCGAAAGCCTTATTACTCGCTTTAAATAGTTTTATAATCTCATCATTGATTTTGAATTGATATTTTTTACGTTTTTGGTTAAAACAGATTATAATTGAATGTTTACCTCAGGAAACATAAAGCAAAAGCCATCCATTGACAAGAAAAGTCCATTTATGGTCACTCATGCCTTCGAAAGCCTTATTACTCACTTTAAATGGTTTTATAATCTCATAATTGATTTTTAGCTGAATTTGTTTTACCTTTTTGGTTAAAACATATCATAATTGAATGTTTACCTTGAGAAACGTGAAGTCAAAATCATCTATTGACAAGAAAACTCTATTTATAGGCACTCATGCCTTTGAAAGCCTTATTTCTCATTGTAAATGGTTTTATAATCTCATAATTGATTTTAAGTTGAATTTTTTCCTTTTTGGTTAAAATAGATTATAATTGAATGTTTACCTCGGGAAACATAAAGCGAAAGCCATCCATTGTCAAGAAAAGTCCATTTATAGTCACTCATGCCTTCGAAAGCCTTATTACTAGCTTTAAATGGTTTTCTAATCTCATAATTGATTTTAAGTTGAATTTTTTAAAAGTTTTGGTTAGAACATATTATAATTGAGTGTTTACCTCGAGAAACGTGAAGAAAAAGCCATCAATTGACAAAAAAAGTCCATTCCTAGTCACGAATGCCTTCGAAAGCCTTATTACTCGCTATAAATGGTTTAATAATCTCATAATTGATTTTAAGTTGAATTTTTTTACCTTTTTGGTTAAAACAGATTATAATTGAAAGTTTACCTCAAGAAACATGAAGTGAAAGTCATCCGTTGTCAAGAAAAGTCCATTTATAGTCACTCATTCCTTCAAAAGCCTTATTACTTGCTTTAAATGGTTTTATAATCTTATAATTGATTTTAAGTTAAATTTCTTTTAAATTTTTGGAGAACAAAGATTATAATTGAATGTTTACCTTGCAAAACGTGAAGCGAAAGTCATCCACTGACAAGAAAAGTCCATTTATAGCCACTCACTCCTTTAAAAGCCTTATTACTTGCTTTAAATGGTTTTAAAATCTCATAATTTGTTTTAAGTTGAATTTTTTTCCTTTTTGGTTAAAACAAATGATAATTGAATGTTTACCTTAAGAAACATGAAGCGAAAGCCATCCATTGTCAAGAAAGTCCATTTATAGTCACCCATGCCTTCGAAAGCCTTATTATTCACTTTAAATGGTTTTATAATATCATAATTGATTTCAGGTTTAATTTTTTAAAATTTTTGGCTAAAAAAGATTATAATTGAATTTTTACCTTAAGAATTGTGAAGCGAAAGCCATCCATTGACAAAAAAAGTCCATTTAGAGTCTTATATGGCTTTGAAAGCTGTATTACTCACTTTAAATGGTTTTCTCATTGCATAATTGATTTTAAGTTGAATTTTTTTACTGTTTTGGTTAAAACAGATTATAATTGAATATTTACCATGGGATACATGAAGAGAAAGCCATCCGTTGACAAGAAAAGTACATTTATAGTCACTCATGCCTTCGAAAGCCTTATTACTCGCTTTAAATGGTTTTATGATCTCATAATTGATTTTAAGTTGAACTTTTTGACCTTTTCGGTTAAAACAGACCATAATAGAATATTTGCCTTGGGAAACATGAAGCGAATGCCATCCATTGACAAAAAAGTCCATTTATAGTGACTCATGCCTTCGATAGCCTTATTACTCGCTTTAAATAGTTTTATAATCTCATCATTGATTTTGAATGGATTTTTTTTACATTTTTGGTTAAAACAGATTATAATTGAATGTTTACCTCAAGAAACATAAAGCGAAAGCCATCCATTGATAAGCCATCCATTGATAAGAAAAGTCCATTTATAGTCACTCATGCCTTCGAAAGCCTTATTACTTGTTTTAAATGGTTTTATAATCTCATAATTGATTTTTAGTAGAATGTTTTTTACCTTTTTGGTTAAAACATATCATAATTGAATGTTTACCTCGGAGAAACATGAGGCAAAAATCATCTATGGATAAGAAAACTCTATTTATAGTCACTCCTGCCTTTGAAAGCCTTATTACTTGCTTTAAATGATTTTATAATCTCATAATTGATTTTAAGTTGAATTTTTTTCTTTTTTGGTTAAAACAGATTATAATTGAATGTTTACCTCAGGAAACATGAAGCGAAAGCCCTCCATTGTTAAGAAAATTCCATTTATAGTCACTCATGCCTTTGAAAGCCTTATTACTAGCTTTAAATGGTTTTATAATCTCATAATTGATTTTAAGTTGAATTTTTTTAAATTTTTGGTTAAAAAATATTATAATTGAATGTTTACCTTGAGAAACATGAAGCGAAAGCCATCCATTGACAAGAAAAGTTTATTCCTAGTCACTCATGCCTTCGAAAGCCTTATTACTCGTTATAAATGGTTTTATAATCTTGTAATTGATTTTAATTTGAATTTTTTTACCTTTTTTGTTAAAACAGATTATAATTAAATGTTTACCTAGAGAAACGTGAAGCAAAAGCCATCCATTGAGAAGAAAGGTCCATTTATAGTCACTCATACCTTTGAAAGCCTTATTGCTCACTCTAAATGGTTTTATGATTTCGTAATATGTTTTAAGTTGAAATTGTTTACATTTTTGGTTAAAACAGATTATAATTGGATATTTGCCTATGGTAACGAGAAGTGAAAGCCATCCGTTGAGAAGAAAAGTTCATTTAAAGTCACTTATACCTTCGTAAGCCTTGTTACTCACTTTGAATAGTTCTATAATCTCATAGTTGATTTTTAGTTGAAATTTTTTACATTTTTGGTTAAAAATGATTATAATTAAATATTTACCTAGGGAAACGAGAAGCTAAAGCCATCCATTGACAAGAAAAGTCCATTTATAGTCACTCATGGCTTCGAAAGCCTTATTACTCGCTTTAAATGGTTTTACAATCTCATAATTGATTTTAAGTTAAATTTTTTTATATTTTTGCTTAAAAGAGATAATAATTCAATGTTTGCCTTGGGAAACGTCTGGCGAAAACCATCTATTGACAAAAAAAGTTCGTTTATAGTCACTCACGCCTTTGAGAGCCTTATTACTCGATTTAAATGGTCTTATCATCTCATAAATGATTTTGAGTTGAGTTTTTTTACATTTTTTGTTAAAACAGATTATAATTGAATGTTTGCCTTGAGAAACGTGAAACAAAAGCCATCCATTGACAAGAAAAGTTCATTTATAGTCACTCATGCCTACGAAACCCTTATTACTTGCTTGAAAATGTTTTATAAGCTCATAATTGAATTTAATTTGAATTTTTTTACATTGTTTTGATTAAAACAGATTATAATTGATTGTTTGCCTCAAGAAACATGAGAAAAAGCCATCCATTGACAAGAAAAGGCTGTTTACACTCAGTCATGCCTTTGAAAGACCTGTTACTCACTTTAAATAGTTTTGTAATCTCATAATTGATTTTAATTTGAATTTTTTTACATTTTTAGTTAAAACAGATTATAATTGAATGTTAGCCGTGGGAAACATGAAGCAAAAGCCATCCATTAATAACAAAAGTTCATTCATAGTCACTCATGCCTTCAAAAGCCTTTTTACTTGGTTTAAATGGTTTTATAATCTCATAATTGATTTTAAGTTGAATTTTTTTATATTTTTGGTTAAAACAGATAATAATTGATTGTTTGCCTCAAGAAATGCACAACAAAAACCATCCATTGACTAGAAAAGTTCATTTATAGTCACTCATGCCTTCGAAAGCTTTATTACTCGATTTAAATGGTCTTATCATCTCACAAATGATTTTAAGTTGAAATTTTTTATATTTTTGGTTAAAGCAAATTATAATTGAATGTTTTCCTTGGGAAACGTGAAGCAAAAACAATCCATTGACACAAAATGTCCATTTATAGTCACTCATACCTTTGAAAAGCCTTATTGCTCAATTTAAATGGTTTTATAATCTCATAATTGATTTTTAGTGGAATTTTTTTTACCTTTTTGGATAAAACAGATTATAATTGAATGTTTAACTCAGAAAATGTGAAGCGAAAGTCATCCATTGACAAAAAAAGTCTATTTATGGTCACTCATGCGTTCGAAAGCCTTATTACTCGTTTTAAATGGTTTTATAATCTCATAGTTGATTTTAAGTTGATTTTTTTTTCTTTTTGGTTAAAACATGTTATAATTGAATGTTGACCTTGGGAAACATGAAGCAAAAGCCATTCATTGTCAAGAAAAGTCCATTTATAGTCACTCATGCCTTCGAAAGCCTTATTACTCACTTTAAATGGTTTTATAATTTCATAATTGATTTTGAGTTGATTCCTTTTACATTTTTGGTTAAAATAGATTATAATTGAACATTTACCTCTGCAAACATGAAGCAAAAGCCATCATTGATAAGAAAAATCCATTTATAGCCACTCATGCCTTCAAAAGCTATATTACTCACTTCAAATGGTTTTATAATCTCATAGTTGATTTTAAGTTAGTTTTTTTTCTTTTTGGTTAAAATATATTATAATTGAATGTTTATCTCTGGAAACATGAAGTGAAAGCCATCCATTGTCAAGAAAAGTCCATTTATAGTCACTCATACCTTCGAAAGCCTTACTACTCACCCTTAATGGTTTTATAATCTCATAATTGATTTTAAGTTGAATTTTTTAAAATTTTTGGTCAAAAGAGATTATTATTGAACGTTTACCTCGAAAAACGTGAAGCGAAAGCTATCCATTAATAGGAAAAGTCTATTTATGGTCACTCATGCCTTTGAAAGCCTTATCATTCGTTTTAAATGGTTTTATAATCTCATAATTGGTTTTAAGTTTAATTTTTTTATCGTTTTGTTAAAAACATATTATAATTGAATATTTGCGTTGGGATACATGTGACACGAAAGCCATCCTTTGACAAGAAAAGTCCATTTATACTCACTCATGACTTTAAAAGCTTTATTACTCACTTTAAATGGTTTTATAATCTCATAATTGATTTTAAGTTGAACCTTTTTGCCTTTTTGGTTAAAACAAATCATAATAGAATATGTAAGTCGAGAAACGTGAAGCGAATGCCATCTATTGACAAAAAAAGTCCATTTATAGTCACTCATGCCTTCGAAAGCCTTCTTACTCACTTTAAATGATTTTATAAACTCATAATTTATTTTAAGTTGATTTTTTTTACATTTTTGGTTAAAATATATTATAATTGAATGTTTTCCTCAGGAAACGTGGAGCGAAAGCCATCCATTGACAAGAAAAATCCATTTATAGTCACTCATGCCTTCAAAAGCTTTATTACTCACTTTAAATGGTTTTATAATCTCATAATTGATTTTGAGTAGATTCCTTTTACATTTTTAGTTAAAACAGATTATAATTGAACGTTTACCTCTGCAAACGTGAAGCAAAAGCCATCCATTGACAAAAAAAGTTCATTTATAGCCACTCATGCCTTCAAAAGCCATATTACTTGCTTTAAATGGTTTTATAATCTCGTAATTGATTTTAAGCTGAATTCTTTTACCTTTTGGTTAAAACAGAATATAATTGAATGTTTACCTCGAGAAACGTGAAGCGAAAGCCATCTATTGACAAGAAAAGTACATTTATAGTCACTTATGCCTTCGAAAGCCTTATTACTCGCTTTAAATGGCTTTATAATCTCATAATTGATTTTAAGTTAAATGTTTTTACCTTTTCGGTTAAAATAGATCATAATAGAATATTTGCCTTGGGAAACATGAAGCAAAAGCCATCCATTATCATGAAAAGTCCATTTATAGTCACTCATGCCTTCGAAAGCCTTATTACTTGCTTAAAATGATTTTATAATGTCATAATTGATTTTAAGTTAAATGTTTTTAAATTTTTGGTTAAAACAGATTATAATTGAATGTTTACCTCAGAAAACGTGAAGCGAAAGCATCCATTGACAAGAAAAGCCTATTTATGGTCATTCATGCCTTTGAAAGCCTTATTACTCGCTTTAAATGGTTTTATAATCTCGTAATTGTTTTTCAGTTGAGTGTTTTTGTCATTTTGGTTAAAATTGATTATAATTGAATATTTGCATCGGGATACATGATGTGAAAGCCATCCGTTGACAAGAAAAGTTCATTTATAGTCACTCATGCCTTTGAAAGCCTTATTACTCGCTTCAAATGGTTTTATAATCTTGTAATTTGTTTTAAGTTGAACTTTTTTACCGTTTTGGTTAAAACATATTATAATTGAATATTTACGTTGGGATACATGACGCGAAAGCCATCCGTTGACAAGAAAAGTGCATTTATAGTCACTCATGCCTTCGAAAGCCTTATTACTCACTTTAAATGGTTTTATAATCTCATAATTGATTTTAAGTTGAACTTTTTTGTCTTTTTGGTTAAAACAGATCATAATAGAATATTTGCCTCGAAAAACATGAAGCGAATGCCATCCATTGACAAAAAAGGTCCATTTATAGTCACTCATGCCTTTGAAAGCCTTATTACTCGCTTCATATGGTTTTATAATCTCGTAATTGGTTTTAAGTTGAATTTTTTTACCGTTTTGGTTAAAACAGATTATAATTGAATATTTGCATCGGGATACATGACGCGAAAGCCATCCATTGACAAGAAAAGTCCATTTTATAGTCATTCATGCCTTCAAAAGCCTTATTACTCACTTTAAATGGTTTTATAATCTTATAATTGATTTTAAGTTGAACTTTTTTGCCTTTTTGGTTAAGACAGACCATAATAGAATATTTGCCTTGGGAAACGTGAAGCGAATGCCATCCATTAACAAAAAAGGTCCATTTATAGTCACGCATGCTTTTGAAAGACTTATTACTCACTTTAAATGTTTTTATAATCTCAAAATTGATTTTAAGCTGAAGGTTTTTGCCTTTTTCTTTAAAATAGAGCATAATTGAATGTTTATCTTAGGAAACGTGAAGTGAAAGCCATCCATTGTCAAGAAAAGTCCATTTATAGTCACTCATGCCTTCAAAAGCCTTATTACTAGCTTTAAATGGTTTTACAATCACATAATTGATTTTAAGTTGAATTGTTTTTAATTTTTGGGTAAAACAGATTATAATTAAATGTTTATCTCTGCAAACGTGAAGGGAAAGCCATCCATTGACAAGAAAAGTCCATTTATAGCCACTTATGCCTTCAAAAGCCATATTACTCGCTTTAAATGGTTTCATAATCTCATAATTGATTTTAAGCTAAATTTTTTTACCTTTTTGGTTAAAATAGAGCATAATTGAATGTTTACCTCTGGAAATGTGAAGCAAAAGCCATTGTTGACAAGAAAAGTATATTTATAGTCACTCATGCCTTCAAAAGCCTTATTACTCGCTTTAAATGGTTTTATAATCACATAATTGATTTTAAGTTGAACTTTTTTACCTTTTTGGTTAAAACAGATCATGATAGAATATTTGCCTCAGGAAATGTGAAGCGAATGCCATCCATTGACAAGAAAAGTCCATTCCTAGTCACTCATGTCTTCGAAAGCCTTATTGCTCGCTATAAATGGTTTTATAACCTCATAATTGATTTTAAGTTAAATTTTTTTACCTTTTTGGTTCAAACAGATTACTATTGAATGTTTACCTAGGAAAACATCAGGCGAAAGCCATCTACTGATAAGAAAAGTCCATTTATAGTCACTCATGCCTTTGAAAGCCTTATTACTCACTTTAAATGGTCTTATAATCTCATAACTAATTTTTAGTTAAAATTTTTTGCCTTTTGGTTAAAACAGATCATAATAGAATATTTGCCTTGGGAAACATGAAGCGAATGCTATCCCTTGACAAAAAAAGTCCATTTATAGTCACTCATGCCTTGGAAAGTCTTATTACTCAGTTTAAATGGCTTTATAATCTCATCATTGATTTTGAGTTGATTTTTTTTACATTTTTGGTTAAAACAGATTACAATTGAATGTTTTCCTCGAGAAATATGAAGCGAAGGTCATCCATTGACAAGAAAAGTCCATTTATAGTCACTCATGCCTTCAAAAGCTTTATTGCTCACTTTAAATGGTTTTATAATCTCATATATTTTGAGCTCATTTTTTTTTTACATTTTTGGTTAAAACAGATTATAATTGAACATTTACCTATGCAAACGTGAAGCGAAAGCTATCCATTGACAAGAAAAGTCCATTTATTGCCACTCATGCCTTCGAAAGCCATATTACTCTCTTTAAATGGTTTTATAATCTCATAATTGATTTCAAGCTGAATTTTTTTTGCCTATTGGTTAAAACAAATTATAATTGAATGTTTACCTCAGGAAACGTGTCAAGCTCAACTCTACAATATGTTTATTATGCCATTCTTACATAAGAATGCATGTTTACTTGCTTGAGTACCTCGAAAATCGTTAAAGGATGGTATTATACCAAATGGTATAATTAAGTTGAATTAAGCCTCGAACTAGTCCAAATAGAGATTTTAAGATGAAATTGAGAAGTGAAAAATTTTAATTCCGACATTTTTTCGATCATAGGGGTAAAATAGTCATTTTGCCACCCAGGGGTAAAATTATAGTTTTACACACCCAACACTTGTCCAGCACATGGATTTTACCCAATATTATCATGGATAATTGAGAAAATTTAAGTGGTGGAGAGAGATTGCTTAATGAGTAAGTATGACACATGGACCAATGGAATGGTGACATGTGTCAAATTCTCATCCATTTATTATTTTCCTTATAAATTAGCACAAAATCAGCCCATTTCTCTTCATATGGCTGGCCAAAGGAAGAACAAAGGAAGAAAAGAAAGAACAAGAACCCTAGGGTGAAAATTCAAGAGAAAATTGGTGGATTTCAAGTAATCAAGCAATCAAAGGTAAAATTTCTTGATTTGGACTTGTGATCTACCTTTCCCATACATTCTTTTGCATTTTCCATGGTTGAGAATCGAGTTTTCATGATGGGTATCTTGCTGGCCGAACACTTAGAGAGAGATTTGATGGTTGTTTTGGTTAGATTTTAAGATATTCTAGTGTTTTTAGTTAGTTAGTGATGTGTAGCATGAAAAGCCAACAAGAAAAATTCATTTTCTCCCATCACCCATCATTGGCCAAATTTTCCATGTAGAGTGTTGATGGTAGATTTGATTTTATTTCAAGTGAATTGGTTAGGAAATGATGAATTATGGAGAGAAAATCAAGTAGGAAAAATCATAGTATTGATGCATCCACCTGGCCGAAATTCCCAAGAGAAAATGTGAAGATGATTTTGCTAAATTTTATGCTATTTGACTTGTGTTTGATGGTTTGGAGAATTTGAAGAAAATGGAGTTAATTGGAGCTAAATTGGACATATTAGCCAATTAATTGAGTGATAGATTGAATTAGGCCAATACCGTTTTATTTAGGTACACAATTGAATTTGTGTAGAACACCGTGTTTAGACGATAATCCAAACAATTTGCATCCCATTTCATGCATTAGTAAAGAGCCTGAAATAGATTTATAATGGTATGACACAATATATTGAATTATGTGTCGTGTATTATATATAGGTGGTGAGCCCTCTAACAAGGGTAAAGACGTTGTGTTAGAGGATTGAGAATAGGAGTATTTCAAACTCCTGATACAGTGAGTAACCTTACTATCGTCTTAATTATCTAAAGTATGTTTTTATCCGATTTTGTGATTTTATAGAAAAATGAGTTTAAATGGTTAATTTTTAGATTTTATAAACAAAATGTGTTTAAATGAAATGATTTTATAAATTGTCTTGAATTGAATGATGGCTTTGAAAATAGAGTAATTGGAGACCATTTGATGTATTGTGAATTTATGTTTCTAATTGATTGGCTTATGGCAATATTGGCATGAATTGTTGAATTGGCAAATGTGCTGAAAATGTATGAATTGTTGATTTACCTTGAGAGGCCGTAAAATAAAATAATTGCCATGTCATGCTATTGCAAATTTTATTGAATTAGTGGGATATTAATTAGTCACTACCGTAAGGGGTTTCTATGGACCAGCCTTTTAGAGGGGCACGATAAACCCCATCATATTCTTACCTCGATCGGAGAGGCACATACGGTATCTCCTAGGGTAAAGTTTAGAGTTCACTTCACGCTAAACCACCACGTGAGGGAGAACTCGACCAACGCCAAGGAACGGTTATGTTTTCAAAATAAAAACATGATTTATGCGTACATAACTTTTTAATAGCCTTGGCGGACTCGGTTGGGATAGCCCTCGATCAAGGGATCCCTGATAACTGGGTATAAGAATGATTTTGGCACGAGCCAAAGTTTTAAGAAATTCATAAGCCATGTTGATTACTCGATTTATATGAATTGATTTTATTTGGTTGAAACAAGTTGAAAGGTGATGAATTACAGTATGTTAAACTATTTTATCTGTCTCCATTTACTCGGCTTTAGATATTTTAGATGGTATTTGTTTACTCACTGGGATTATATAATCTCACCACCCTCTTTTCCACCCTTTTTAGGCTCAGAATAGGCTGTAGATAGCTGATTTCTTCGAGGCTACCATTTTGCATCCTCCAAACTGTATGTTCACAGTCTTACTTACTTTTAGTTATTTGAGGGCCCACTAGTTATTGTAAATTAAATTAAATACTCTAGCTTACTGTATTACAGTATGTATGAATTTATTTTGCTCTTACGCTGCTACAAAAAAATTATTTACATATAACTCTAAAAATATTGTTTTACAAGAAAATAGAATATTTTATTGAATATTTTTTTTAATTTTTTTATTATTATATCCAAATAATCATAATTTCTTTTTAAATGAAGGTTTTAGATGTTTAAACTTATTTTTGATTATGAATTATGTGTTTTGTACTCCCATACTACATTTTTAAAGGACTTCGAGAATGTTGAGGAAAAATGACCAAAATGCCCTTGTGAGAAAAAAATTGTTTTTCTATTGTTTTGATTTGAAAATAGTTTATAATCTCTCAAAACATAATTTTAATGACTAATACTCACAGGGAAAGCGAAAAAAAAAATTGATGTTAAGCCTTGCGAGGTTTTGATTGACATTCCGGGTAATGAATGTCTATCGGGATATCACGGCGGTTGTCACGGGCTCGATGGAAGTTCCGAGTTGTGACAAAACATGAAGCGAAATCATCTATTCACAAGAAAAATCTATTTATAGTCACTCATGCCTTTGAAAGCCTTATTACTCACTTTAAATGGTTTTATAATCTCATAATTGATTTTAAGTTGAATTTTTTCCCTTTTTGGTTAAAACAGATTATAATTGAATGTGTACCTAGGGAAACGTCTAGCAAAAATCATCCATTGACAAGAAAAATCTGTTTATAGTCACTCATGCCTTCGAGAGCCTTCTTACTCGATTTAAATGGTCTTATCTTCTCACAAATGATTTTAAGTTGAGTTTTTTTACATTTTTGTTAAAACAGATTATAATTGAATGTTTACCTCGAGAAACGTGAAGCAAAAGCTAGCCATTGACAAGAAAAGTTCATTGATAGTCACTCATGCCTACGAAAGCCTTATTACTCGCTTTAAAAGGTTTTATAAGCTCATAATTGAATTTTAATTTGAATTTTTTTATATTTTTTGATTAAAACATATTATAATTGATTGTTTACCTTAGGAAACATGAGGCGAAAGCCATTCATTGATAAGAAATGTCCGTTTACACTCAGTCATGCCTTTGAAAAACCTATTTCTCACTTTAAAATGGTTTTGTAATCTCATAATTGATTTTAAGTTGAATTTATTTACATTTTTAGTTAAAACATATTATAATTGAATGTTTGCCTTGGGAAACATGAAGCAAAAGCCATCCATTGATAACAAAAGTTCATTCATAGTCACTCATGCCTTCAAAAGCCTTTTTACTTGGTTTAAATGGTTTTATAATCTCATAATTGATTTTAAGTTGAATTTTTTTATATTTTTTGTTAAAACATATTATAATTGAATGTTTGCCTTGGGAAACATGAAGCAAAAGACATCCATTGATAAGAAAATTTCATTCATAGTCACTCATGCATTCAAAAGCCTTTTTACTCAGTTTAAATATTTTTATAATCTCATAATTGATTTTAGGTTGAATTTTTTTACATTTTTGGTTAAAACAAATAATAATTGATTGTTTGCCTCAGGAAGCATGCAGCAAAAACCATCCATTGACAATAAAAGTCTGTTTATAGTCATTCATGCCTTCAAAAGCCTTATTACTCGATTTAAATAGTCTTATCATCTCACAAATGATTTTAAGTTGATGTTTTTTACAATTCTGGTTAAAACAGAATATAATTGAATGTTTGCCTCGGGAAACTTGAAGCGAAAGCCATCCATTGACACGAAATGTCCATTTATAGTCACTCATGCCTTTGAAAGCCTTATTACTCGATTTAAATGGTTTTATAATCTCATAATTGATTTTTAGTAGAATTCTTTTACCTTTTTGGTTAAAACAGATCATAATTGAATGTTTATTTCGAAAAACATGAAGTGAAAGTCATCTATTAATAAAAAAAGTTTATTTATAGTCACTCATGAGTTTAAAAGCCTTAATACTCATTTTAAATGGTTTTGTAATCTCATAGTTGATTTTAAGTTGAATTTTTTTTCCTTTTTGGTTAAAACATATTATAATTGAATGTTTACCTTGGGAGACGTGAAGTGAAAGCCATCTATTGACGAGAAAAGTTAATTCCTAGTCACTCATGCCTTTGAAAGCCTTATTGCTTACTATAAATGGTTTTATAACCTCATAATTGATTTTAAGTTGAATTTTTTTACCTTTTTGGTTAAAACAGATTATAATTGAATATTTATCTCGAGAAATGTGAAGTGAAAGTTATCCATTCACAAAAATAGTCTACTTATAGTCACTTATGCCTTCATAAGCTTATTAGTCGCTTAAATGGTTTTATAATCTCATAGCTGATTTTAAGTTGAATTTTTTTCCTTTTTGGTTAAAACATAATATAATTGAATATTTATCTTGAGAAATGTGAAGCGAAAGTCATCCATTCGCAAAAATAGTCTACTTATAGTCACTCATACCTTCGAAAGCTTATTAATCGCTTTAAATGGTTTTATAATCTCATAGTTGATTTTAAGTTGAATTTTTTTACCTTTTTGATTAAAACAGATCATAATTGAATATTTATCTTGAGAAATGTAAAGCAAAAGTCATCCATTCACAAAAATAGTCTACTTATAGTCACTTATGCCTTCGAAAGCTTATTACTCGCTTTAAATGGTTTTATAATCTCATAGTTGATTTTAAGTTGAATTTTTTTTCCTTTTTGGTTAAAACATATTATAATTGAATGTTTACCTTGAGAAACGTGAAGCAAAAGCCATCCATTGACAAGAAAAGTCCATTCTTAGTCACTCATGCCTTCGAAAACCTTATTGCTCGCTATAAATGGTTTTGTAACCTCATAATTGATTTTAAGTTGAATTTTTTTACCTTTTTGGTTAAAACATATTATAATTAAATGTTTACCTTGGGAAACATGAAGCGAAAGCCATCCATTGTTAACAAAAGTCCATTTATAGTCACTCATGCCTTCGAAAGCCTTATTACTAGCTTTAAATGGTTTTATAATCTCCTATTTGATTTTAAGTTGATTTTTTTAAATTTTTGGTTAAAAGAGATTATTATTGAATGTTTATCTTGAGAAACGTGAAGCGAAAGCCTTCCATCGACAAGAAAAGTCCATTCCTAGTCACTCATGCATTTGAAAGCCTTATTACTCACTATAAATGGTTTTATAATGTCATAATTGATTTTAAGTTGAATTTTTTTACCTTTTTGATTAAAACAGATTATAATTGAATGTTCACCTCGAGAAACATTAAGCGAAAGCTATCCATTGTCAAGAAAAGTCTTTTTATAGTAACTTATGCCTTCAAAAGCCTTATTACTTGCTTTAAATGGTTTTATAATCTCATAATTAACTTTAAGTTGAATTTATTTTAAATTTTTTGTTAACAAAGATTATAATTGAATGTTTACCTCCAGAAACATAAAGTGAAAGCCATCTATTGACAAGAAAAGTCCATTTATAGTCACTTATGCCTTCGAAAGCCTTATTACTCACTTTAAATGGTTTTATGATCTCATAATTGATTTTAAGTTGAAATGTTTTACATTTTTGGTTAAAACAAATTATAATTGAATATTTACCTATGGAAACGAGAAGCGAAAGCCATCCATTGAGAAGAAAAGTTCACGTAGAGTCACTTATACCATCATAAGCCTTGTTACTCACTTTGAATAGTTCTATAATCTCATAGTTGATTTTTAGTTGAAATTTTTTACATTTTTGGTTAAAAATGATTGTAATTGAATATTTGCTTAGGAAAACGATAAGTGAAAGCCATCCATTGACAAGAACAGTCCATTTATAGTCACTCATGCCTTCGAAAGCCTTACTACTTGCTTTAAATCGTTTTACAATCTCATAATTGATTTTAAGTTGAGTTTTTTTATATTTTTGGTTAAAACATATTATAATTGAATGTTTGCCTCAAGAAACGTGAGGCAAAAGCCATCCATTGACAAAAAAAGTTCATTCATAGTCACTCATGCCTTCAAAAGCCTTATTACTCGCTATAAATGGTTTTATAATCTCATAATTGATTTTAAGTTGAATTGTTTTACACTTTTGGTGAAAACAGAAAATAATTGAATATTTACCTCGAGAAATGTGAAGCGAAAGCCATCCATTCACAAAAGAAAGTCTACTTATAGTCACCCATGCCTTCGAAAGCCTTATTACTCGTTTTAAAAGGTTTTATAATCTCATAACTGATTTTAAGTTGAATTTTTTAATCCTTTTGGTTAAAACAGATTATAATTGAATGTTTACCTAGGGAAACAAGAAGCGAAAGCCACCATTGTCAAGAAAAGTCCATTTATAGTCACTAATGCCTTCGAAAGCCTTATTACTCGCTTTAAATAGTTTTATAATCTCATAGCTAATCTTAAGTTGAATTTTTTTTTTAATTTTTGGTTAAAACAAATTATAATTTAATGTTTACCTCGGGAAACATGAAGCGAAAGCCATCCATTTTCAAGGAAAGTCCATTTATAGTCACTAATGCCTTTGAAAGCCTTATTACTCGCTTTAAATTGTTTTATAATCTCATAACTAATCTTAAGTTGAATTTTTTAAAATTTTTGGCGAAAAGAGATTATTATTGAATGTTTGCTTTGGGAAATGTCAAGCGAAAGCCATTCATTTACAAGAAACCATTTATAGTCACTCATGCCTTTGAAACCTTTATTACTCGTTTTAAATGGTTTTATAATCTCATAATTGATTTTAAGTTGATTTTTTTAAAATTTTTGCTTAAAACAGATTATAATTGAATGTTTACCTTGGGGAACGTGAAGCGAAAACCATCCATTGACAAGAAAAGTTCATTCATAGTCACTCATGCCTTCAAAAGCCTTATTACTCGCTATAAATGGTTTTATAATCTCATAATTGATTTTAAGTTGAACTTTTTTTACCTTTTTGATTAGAACAGATCATAATTGAATATTTATCTTGAGAAATGTGAAGCGAAAGTCATCCATTCAAAAAAATAGTCTACTTATAGTCACTCATGCCTTTGAAAGCTTATTACTCGCTTTAAATAGTTTTATAATCTCATAATTGATTTTAAGTTGAATTTTTTTTTATCTTTTTGGTCAAAACAGATTATAATTGAATGTTTACCTGTGGAAACAAGAAGCGAAAGCCATCCATTGTCAAGAAAAGGCCATTTATAGCCACTCATACCTTCAAAAGCCTTATTACTCACTTTAAATGGTTTTATAATCTCATAACTAATCTAAAGTTGAATTTATTTAATTTTTTTTAAAATAGATTATAATTGAATGTTTACCTCGAGAAACATGAAGCGAAAGCCATCCATTTCTAAGGAAAGTCCATTTAAAGTCACTCATGCCTTCGAAAGCATTATTACTCGCTTTAAATGGTTTTATAATCTTATAACTAATCTTAAGTTGAATTCTTTTAAATTTTTGGTCAACAGAGATTATTATCGAATGTTTACTCCGGGAAATGTCAAGCGAAAGCCATCCATTGACATGAAAAGTCTATTTATAGTCACTCATACCTTCGAAAGCCTTATTACTCGCTTAAAATGGATTTATAATGTCATAATTGATTTTAAGTTAAATTTGTTTAAAATTTTGGTTAAAACAGATTATAGTTGAATGTTTACCACAGAAAATGTGAAGTGAAAGCCATCCATTGACAAGGAAAGCCTATTTGTGGTCACTCATGCCTTTGAAAGTCTTTATGTTGAGTTTTTATGCTATTTTGGTTAAAACATATTATAATTGAATATTTGCGTTGGGATAGATGACATGAAAGCCATTCGTTGACAACAAAAGTCCATCTATAGTCACTCATGCCTTTGAAAGCCTTATTACTCACTTTAAATGGTTTTATAATCTCATAACTGATTTTAAGTTAAACTCTTTAGCCTTTTTGGTTAAGATAGATCATAATAGAATATTTACCTTGGGAAACGTGAAGCGAATGCCATCTTTTGACAAAAAAAGTCCATTTATAGTCACTCATGCCTTCAAAAGCCTTATTACTCGGTTTAAATTGTTTTATAATCTCATAATTGATTTTGAGTTGATTTTTTTTTACATTTTTCATTAAAATAGATTATAATTGAATGTTTTCCTTCAAGAAACATGAACCAAAAGCCATCCATTGACAAGAAAAGTCTATTTATAGTCACTCATGCCTTCAAAACCTTTATTACTCACTTTAAATGGTTTGATAATCTCATAATTGATTTTGAGTTGATTCTTTTTACATTTTTTATTAAAACAGAATATAATTGAACGTTTACCTATGCAAACATGAAGTTAAAGCCATCCATTGAGAAGAAAAGTACATTTATAGCCACTCACGTCTTCAAAAGCCATATTACTCACTTTAAATGGTTTTATAATCTCATAATTGATTTTAAGCTGAATTTTTTTACCTTTTTGATTAAAACAGATCGTACTTGAATGTTTACCTTGAGAAATGTGAAGCAAAAATAATCTATTGAAAAGAAAACTCTATTTATAGTCACTTATGCCTTTGAAAGCCTTTTTACTCGCTTTAAATGGTTTTATAATCTCATAATTTATTTTAAGCTAAAATTTTTTACCTTTTTGGTTAAAACAGATTGTAATTGAATGTTTACCTTGAGAAACGTGAAGCAAAAATCATCTATTCACAAGAAAACTCTATTTATAGTCACTCATGTTTTTGAAAGTCTTATTACTCACTTTAAATGGTTTTATAATCTCATAATTGATTTTAAGTTGATTTTTTTTTCCTTTTTGTTAACACATATTATAATTGAATGCTTACCTCAGGAAACATGAAGTGAAAGCCATCCATTATAAAGAAAAATCCATTTATAGTCACTCATGCCTTCGAAAGCCTTATCACTCGCGTTAAATGGTTTTATAATCTCATAAGTGATTTTAAATTGAATTTTTTAAAATTTTTGGTTAAAAGAGATTATTATTGAATGTTTACCTCGACAAACGTAAAGTGAAAGCTATCTATAGACAAGAAAAGTCTATCCATATTCACTCATGCCTTTGACAGCCTTATTACTCGCTTTAAATGGTTTTATAATATCATAATAGATTTTAAATTGAATGTTTTTTCCTTTTTCGCTAAAATAGACTATAATTGAATGTTTACCTTGGGAAACATAAAGTGAAAGCCGTTTATTGTGAAGAAAAGTCCATTTATAGTCACTCATGCCTTCAAAAGCTTTGTTACTCGCTTTAAATGGTTTTATAATCTCATAATTGATCTTTAGCTGAATTATTTTACCGTTTTGGTTAAAACATATCATAATTCAATGTTTACCTCGGCAAACGTGAAGAAAAATAAGCTATTGACAAGAAAACTCTATTTATAGTCACTTATGCCTTTGAAAGCCTTATTACTCGCTTCAAAAGGTTTTATAATCTCATAATTTAATTTAAGCTGAAATTTTTTACTTTTTTGGTTAAAATAGATCATAATTGAATGTTTACCTTGAAAAACGTGTAGCAAAAATCATCTATTGACAAGAAACTCTATTTATAGTCACTCATGCCTTTGAAAGCCTTGTTACTCGCTTTAAATGGTTTTATAATCTCATAATTGATTTCAAGTTGAATTTTTTTCCTTTTTGGTTAAAACAGATTATAATTGAAAGTTTGCCTCAGGAAACATGATGCGAAAGCCATCCATTGTCAAGAAAAGTCCATTTACAGTCACTCATGCCTTCGAAAGCTTTATTACTTGCTTTAAATGGTTTTAGAATCTCATAATTGATTTTAAGTTGAACTTTTTTGCCTTTTTGGTTAAAACATATCATAATAGAATAGTTGCCTTGGGGAAACGTGAAGCAAATGCTAGCTACTAACAAAAAAGTCCATTTATAGTCACTCATGCATTCGAAAGCGTTATTACTCGCGTAAAATGATTTTATAATGTCATAATTGATTTTAAGCTAAATTTTTTTAAATTTTTGGTTAAAACAGATTATAGTTGAATGTTATCACAAAAAACGTGAAGTGAAAGCCATCCATTGACAAGGAAAGCCTATTTATGGTCACTCATGCCTTTGAAAGCCTTATTACTCGCTTTAAATGGTTTTATAATCTCGTAATTGGTTTTATGTTGAGTTTTTTTGCTGTTTTGGTTAAAACATATTGTAATTGAATATTTGCGTTGGAATAGATGATGTGAAAGCCATCCGTTGACAAGAAAAGTCTATCTATAGTCACTCGTGCCTTTGAAAGCCTTATTACTCACTTTAAATGGTTTTATAATCTTGTAATTAGTTTTAAGTGGAATTTTTTTACCGTTTTTGTTAAAACAGATTATAATTAGATATTTGCGGTGGATACATGATGCGAAAGCCATCCGTTGACAAGAAAAGTCCATTTATAGTCACTCATGCCTTCGAAAGCCTTATTACTCACTTTAAATGGTTTTATAATCTTATAACTGATTTAAGTTAAACTCTTTAGCCTTTTTGGTTAAGACAGATTATAATAGAATATTTGCCTTGGGAAACGTGAAGCGAATACCATCCTTTGACAAAAAAAGTCCATTTATAGTCACTCATGCCTTCGAAAGATTTATTACTCTATTTAAATTGTTTTATAATCTCATAATTGATTTTGAGTGGATTTTTTTTTTATATTTTTGGTTAAAACAGATTATAATTGAATGTTTTCCTTCGAGAAACATGAACCAAAAGCCATCCATTGACAAGAAAAGTCTATTTATAGTCACTCATGCCTTCAAAACCCTCATTACTCACTTTAAATGTTTTATAATCTCATAATTGATTTTGAGTTGATTCTTTTTACATTTTTGATTAAAACAGATTATAATTGAACGTTTACCCATGCAAATGTGAAGTTAAAGCCATCCATTGAGAAGAAAAGTCCATTTATAGCCACTCACGCCTTCAAAAGCCATATTACTCGCTTTAAATGGTTTTATAATCTCATAATTGATTTTAAGCTGAATTTTTTTGCCTTTTTGGTTAAAACATATCGTACTTGAATGTTTACCTTGAGAAACGTGAAGCAAAAATAATCTATTGACAAGAAAACTCTATTTATAGTCACTTATACCTTTGAAAGCCTTATTACTCGCTTTAAATGGTTTTATAATCTCATAATTTATTTTAAGCTAAAATGTTTTACTTTTTTGGTTAAAACAGATCGTAATTGAATGTTTACCTTGAGAAATGTGAAGCAAAAATCATCTATTCACAAGAAAACTCTATTTATAGTCACTCATGTTTTTGAAAGCCTTATTACTCACTTTAAATGGTTTTATAATCTCATAATTGATTTTAAGTTGAAATTTTTTCCTTTTTGTTAAAACATATTATAATTGAATGCTTACCTCATGAAACATGAAGCGAAAGCCATCCATTGTAAAGAAACATCCATTTATAGTCACTCATGCCTTCGAAAGCCTTATCACTCGCGTTAAATGGTTTTATAATCTCATAAGTGATTTTAAGTTGAATTTTTTAAAAATTTTGGTTAAAAGAGATTATTGTTGAATGTTTACCTCGGCAAACGTAAAGTGAAAGCTATCTATAGACAAGAAAAGTCTGTCCATATTCACTCATGCCTTTGAAAGCCTTATTACTCGCTTTAAATGCTTTTATAATATCATAATAGATTTTAAATTGAATTTTTTTCCTTTTTGTCTAAAATAGACTATAATTGAATGTTCACCTTGGGAAACATAAAGTGAAAGCCGTTTATTGTGAAGAGAAGTCCATTTATAGTCACTCATGCCTTCAAAAGCTTTGTTACTCGCTTTAAATGGTTTTATAATCTCATAATTGATCTTTAGCTGAATTATTTTACCGTTTTGGTTAAAACATATCATAATTCAATGTTTACCTCGACAAACATGAAGAAAAATAATCTATTGACAAGAAAATTCTATTTATAGTCACTTTTGCCTTTGAAAGCCTTATTATTCGCTTTAAATGGTTTTATAATGTCATAATTTATTTTAAGCTGAAATTTTTTACTTTTTTGGTTAAAACATATCATAATTGAATGTTTACCTCAAAAAACGTGAAGCAAAAATCATCTATTGACAAGAAAACTCTATTTATAGTCACTCATGCCTTTGAAAGCCTTGTTACTCGCTTTAAATGGTTTTATAATCTCATAATTGATTTTAAGTTGAATTTTTTTCCTTTTTGGTTAAAACAGATTAAAATTGAATGTTTGCCTTGGGAAACATGATGCGAAAGCCATCCATTGTCAAGAAAAGTCCATTTACAGTCACTCATGCCTTCGAAAGCTTTATTACTCGCTTTAAATGGTTTTAGAATCTCATAATTGATTTTTGGCTGAATTTTTTTTACCTTTTTTGTTAAAATAGATTATAATTGAATGTTTATCTCAAGAAACATAAAGCGAAAGCTATCCATTGTCAAGAAAAGTCCATTTATAGTCACTTATGTCTTCAAAAGCCTTATTACTTGCTTTAAATGGTTTTATAATCTCATAATTGATTTTAAGTTGAATTTCTTTTAAATTTTTGGTTAAAAAAGATTATAATTGAATGTTTACCTTGGAAAATGTGAAGTGAAAGCCATCCGTTGACAAGAAAAGTCCATTCATAGTCACTTATGCCTTCGAAAGCCTTATTACTCACTTTAAATGGTTTTATGATCTCATAATTGATTTTAAGTTGAACTTTTTTGCCTTTTTGGTTAAAACATATCATAATAGAATAGTTACCTCGGGGAAACATGAAGCAAATGCTAGCTATTGACAAAAAAGTCCATTTATAGTCACTCATGCGTTCGAAAGCCTTATTACTCGCTTAAAATGATTTTATAATGTCATAATTGATTTTAAGCTAAATTTTTTTAAATTTTTGGTTAAAACAGATTATAGTTGAATGTTTATCACAAAAACGTGAAGTGAAAGCCATCCATTGACAAGGAAAGCCTATTTATGTTCACTCATGCCTTTGAAAGCCTTATTACTCGCTTTAAATGGTTTTATAATCTCGTAATTGGTTTTATGTTGAGTTTTTTTGCTGTTTTGGTTAAAACATATTGTAATTGAATATTTGCGTTGGAATAGATGACGTGAAAGCCATCCGTTGACAAGAAAAGTCCATTTATAGTCACTCATGCCTTCGAAAGCCTTATTACTCACTTTAAATGGTTTTATAATCTTATAACTGATTTAAGTTAAACTCTTTAACCTTTTTGGTTAAGACAGATTATAATAGACTATTTACCTTGGGAAACGTGAAGCGAATACCATCTTTTGACAAAAAGAGTCCATTTATAGTCACTCATGCCTTCAAAAGACTTATTACTCGGTTTAAATTGTTTTATAATCTCATAATTGATTTTGAGTTGATTTTTTTTTTTACATTTTTGGTTAAAACAGATTATAGTTGAATGTTTTCCTTCGAGAAACATGAACCAAAAGCCATCCATTGACAAGAAAAGTCTATTTATAGTCACTAATGCCTTCAAAACCCTTATTACTCACTTTAAATGGTTTTATAATCTCATAATTGATTTTGAGTTGATTCTTTTTACATTTTTGATTAAAACAGGTTAAAATTGAACGTTTACCTATGCAAACATGAAGTTAAAGCCATCCATTGAGAAGAAAAGTCCATTTATAGCCACTCACGCCTTCAAAAGCCATATTACTCGATTTAAATGGTTTTATAATCTCATAATTGATTTTTAAGCTGAATTTTTTTACCTTTTTGGTTAAAACAGATCGTACTTGAATGTTTACCTTGAGAAACGTGAAGCAAAAATAATCTATTGATAAGAAAACTCTATTTATAGTCACTTATACCTTTGAAAGCCTTATTACTCGCTTTAAATGGTTTTATAATCTCATAATTTATTTTAAGATAAATTTTTTTACTTTTTTGGTTAAAACAGATCGTAATTGAATGTTTACCTTGAGAAACGTGAAGCAAAATCATCTATTCACAAGAAAACTCTATTTATAGTCACTCCTGTCTTTGAAAGCCTTATTACTCACTTTAAATGGTTTTATAATCTCATAATTGATTTTAAGTTGAATTTTTTTTCCTTTTTGTTAAAACATATTATAATTGAATGCTTACCTCAGGAAACATGAAGCGAAAGCCATCCATTGTAAAGAAAAATCCATTTATAGTCACTAATGCCTTCGAAAGCCTTATCACTCGCGTTAAATGGTTTTATAATCTTATAAGTGATTTTCAGTTGAATTTTTTTAAATTTTTGGTTAAAAGAGATTATTATTGAATGTTTACCTCGGGTAAAGTGAAAGCTATCTATAGACAAGAAAAGTCTATCCATATTCACTCATGCCTTTGAAAGCCTTATTACTCGCTTTTAATGGTTTTATAATATCATAATAGATTTTAAATTGAATTTTTTTTCCTTTTTGGCTAAAACAGACTATAATTGAATGTTTACCTTGGGAAACATAAAGTGAAAGCCGTTTATTGTGAAGAAAAGTTCATTTATAGTCACTCATGCCTTCAAAAGCTTTGTTACTCGCGTTAAATAGTTTTATAATCTCATAATTGATCTTTAGCTGAATTATTTTACCGTTTTGGTTAAAACATATCATAATTCAATGTTTACCTCGACAAACGTGAAGAAAAATAATCTATTGACAAGAAAACTCTATTTATAGTCACTTATGCCTTTGAAAGCCTTATTACTCGCTTTAAATGGTTTTATAATGTTATAATTTATTTTAAGTTGAAATTTTTTACTTTTTTGGTTAAAATAGATCATAATTGAATGTTTACCTCGAAAAACGTAAAGCAAAAATCATCTATTGATAAGAAAACTCTATTTATAGTCACTCATGCTTTTGAAAGTTTTGTTACTCACTTTAAATGGTTTTATAATCTCATAATTGATTTTAAGTTGATTTTTTTTTCTTTTTGGTTAAAACAGATTATAATTGAATATTTACCTCAGGAAACATGATGCGAAAGCCATCCATTGTCAAGAAAAGTCCATTTACAGTCGCTCATGCCTTCTAAAGCTTTATTACTCGCTTTAAATGGTTTTAGAATCTCACAATTGATTTTTAGCTGAATTTTTTTTACCTTTTTTGTTAAAATAGATTAGAATTGAATGTTTATCTCAAGAAACATGAAGCGAAAGCTATCCATTGTCAAGAAAAGTCCATTTATAGTCACTTATGTCTTCAAAAGCCTTATTACTTACTTTAAATGGTTTTATAATCTCATAATTGATTTTAAGTTGAATTTCTTTTAAATTTTTGGTTAAAAAAGATTATAATTCAATGTTTACCTTGGAAAATGTAAAGTGAAAGCCATCCGTTGACAAGAAAAGTCCATTCATAGTCACTTATGCCTTCGAAAGCCTTATTACTCACTTTAAATGGTTTTATGATCTCATAATTGATTTTAAGTTGAACTTTTTTGCCTTTTTGGTTAAAACAGATCATAATAGAATAGTTGCCTCGGGGAATCGTGAAGCAAATGCTAGCTATTGACAAAAAAGTCCATTTATAGTCACTTATGCCTTTGAAAGCCTTATTACTCGCTTAAAATGATTTTATAATGTCATAATTGATTTTAAGCTAAATTTTTTTAAATTTTTGGTTAAAACAGATTGTAGTTGAATGTTTATCACAAAAAATGTGAAGTGAAAGCCATCCATTGACAAGGAAAGCCTATTTATGGTCACTCATGCCTTTGAAAGCCTTATTACTCGCTTAAAATGGTTTTATAATCTCGTAATTGGTTTTATGTTGATTTTTTTGCTGTTTTGGTTAAAACATATTGTAATTGAATATTTGCATTGGGATAGATGACGTGAAAGCCATCCGTTGACAACAAAAGTCCATCTATAGTCACTCATGCCATTGAAAGCCATATTACTCACTTTAAATGATTTTATAGTCTTGTAATTGGTTTTAAGTTGAATTTTTTTATCGTTTTCATTAAAACAGATTATAATTGAATATTTGCGTCGGGATACATGACGCGAAAGCCATCCGTTGACAAGAAAAGTCCATTTATAGTCACTCATGCCTTCGAAAGCCTTATTACTCACTTTAAATGGTTTTATAATCTCATAACTGATTTAAGTTAATCTCTTTAGCCTTTTTGGTTTAGACAGATTATAATAGAATATTTACCTTGGGAAACGTGAAGCGAATACCATCCTTTGACAAAAAAAGTCCATTTATAGTCACTCATGCCTTCGAAAGACTTATTACTCGATTTAAATTGTTTTATAATCTCATAATTGATTTTGAGTTGATTTTTTTTTACATTTTTGGTTAAAACAGATTATAATTGAATGTTTTCCTTTGAGAAACATGAACCAAAAGCCATCCATTGACAAGAAAAGTTCATTTATAGTCACTCATGCCTTCAAAACCCTTATTACTCACTTTAAATGGTTTTATAATCTCATAATTAATTTTGAGTTGATTCTTTTCACATTTTTTATTAAAACATATTATAATTGAACGTTTGCCTATGCAAACGTGAAGTGAAAGCCATCCATTGAGAAGAAAAGTCCATTTATAGCCACTCACGCCTTTAAAAGCCATATTTCTCGCTTTAAATGGTTTTATAATCTCATAATTGATTTTAAGTTGAATTTTTTTGCCTTTTTGGTTAAAACAGATCATACTTGAATGTTTACCTCGAGAAACGTGAAGCAAAAATAATCTATTGACAAGAAAACTCTATTTATAGTCACTCACACCTTCAAAAGCCATATTACTCGCTTTAAATGGTTTTATAATGTCATAATTTATTTTAAGCTGAATATTTTTACTTTTTTTGTTAAAACAGATCATACTTGAATGTTTACCTCAAGAAATGTGAAGCAAAAATCATTTATTGACAAGAAATCTCTATTTATAGTCACTCATGCCTTTGGAAGCCTTATTACTCGTTTTAAATGGTTTTATATTCTCATAATTGATTTTAAGTTGAATTTTTTTCCTTTTTGGTTAAAACATATTATAATTGAATGTTTGCCTTGGAAAACATGAAGCGAAAGCCGTCCATTGTCAAGAAAAGTCCATTTACAATCACTCATGCCTTCGAAAGTTTTATTACTCACTTTAAATGGTTTTAGAATCTCATAATTGATTTTTAGCTGAATTATTTTTAGGTTTTTGGTTAAAATAGATTATAATTGAATGTTTATCTCGAGAAACATGAAGCGAAAGCTATCCATTGTCAAGAAAAGTCCATTTATAGTCACTTATGCCTTCAAAAGCCTTATTACTTGCTTTAAATGGTTTTATAATCTCATAATTGTTTTAAGTTGAATTGCTTTTAAATTTTTAGTTAAAAAAGATTATAATTGAGTGTTTACCTTGGAAAATGTGAAGTGAAAGCCATCCGTTGACAAGAAAAGTCCATTCATAGTCATTTATGCCTTCGAAAGCCTTATTACTCACTTTAAATGGTTTTAAGATCTCATAATTGATTTTAAGTTGAACTTTTTTGCCTTTTTGGTTCAAACATATCATAATTGACTGTTTACCTTGGGAAACATGAAGCGAAAGTCATCAATTGATAAAAAAGTCTATTTATAGTCACTCATGCCTTTGGAAGCCTTATTACTCGCTTTAAATGATTTTATATTCTCATTGTTGGTTTTAAGTTGAATTTTTTTCCTTTTTTGTTAAAACATATTATAATTGAATGCTTACCTCAGGAAACATGAAGTGAAAGCCATCCATTGTGAAGAAAAATCCATTTATAGTCACTCATGCCTTCGAAAGCCTTATCACTCGCGTTAAATGGTTTTATAATCTCATAAGTGATTTTAAGTTGAATTTTTTAAAATTCTTGGTTAAAAGAGATTATTATTGAATGTTTACCTCGGCAAACGTAAAGCGAAAGCCATCCATAGACAAGAAAAGTCTATCCACATTCACTCATGCGTTTGAAAGCCTTATTACTCGCTTTAAATGATTTTATAATATCATAATATATTTTAAGTTGAATTTTTTTTTCTTTTTGGCTAAAACAGACTATAATTGAATGTTTACCTTGGAAAACATGAAGCGAAAGTCATTTATTGTGAAGAAAAGTCCATTTGTGGTCACTCATGCCTTCAAAAGCTTTGTTACTCGCTTTAAATAGTTTTATAATCTCATAATTGATCTTTAGCTAAAATTTTTACCGTTTTGGTTGAAACAGATCATAATTGAATGTTTACCTTGGCAAACGTGGAGCAATAGTAATCCATTGACAAGAAAAGTCCATTTATAATCACTCATGCCTTCGAAAGCCTTATTACTCACTATAAAGGGTTTTATAATCTCATAATTTATTTTCACTTGATTTATGTTTCCTTTTTGGTTAAAATAGATTATAATTGAATGTTTACCTCTAGTAATAGGAAGCGAAAGCTACCCATTGATGAGAAAAGTCCATGTACAGTCACTCATGCCTTTAAAAGCCTTATTACTCGCTTTAAATGGTTTTATAATCTCATAATTGATCTTTAGCTGAATTTTTTTACCGTTTTGGTTAAAACAAATCATAATTGAATGTTTGCCTCGATAAACGTGGAGCGAAAGTAACCCATTGACAAGAAAAGTCTATTTATAATCACTTATGCCTTTGAAAGCCTTATTACTCGCTGTAAATGGTTTTATAATCTCATAATTGATTTTGTCTTGAATTTTTTTTTCTTTTTGGTAAAACAGATTATAATTGAATGTTTATCTCAGGAAACATGAAACGAAAGATATCCATTGTCAAGAAAAATCCATTTATATTCACTCATGCCTGCAAAAGCCTTATTACTTGCTTTAAATGGTTTTATAATCTCATAATTAATTTTAAGTTGAATTATTTAAAGTTTTGGCTAAAAAAGATTATAATTGAAATGTTTATCACGAGAAACGTGAAATGAAAGCCATCCATTGACAAGAAAAGTTCATTTATGGACTCATGCCTTCGGAAGCCTTATTGCTCGCTTTAAATGATTTTATAATGTCATAATTCATTTTAAGTTGGATTTTTTTAAATTTTTGGTTAAAAAATATTATAATTGAATGTTTACCTCGGGAAACGTGAAAGTCATCCATTGACAAGAAAAGTCCATTTATAGTCACTCATACCTTCAAAAGCCTTATTACTCGCTATAAATGGTTTTATAATCTCATAATTGATTTTAGTTGAATTTTTTGATCTTTTTTGTTAAAACATACTATAATTGAATATTTACCTAAAGAAACTGAAGCGAGAGCTATCCATTGACAAAAAAAAGTTCATTTATAGTCACTCATGCCTTTAAAAGCCTTATAACTCGCTTTAAATAGTTTTATCATCTCATAATTGAGTTTAAGTTGATTTTTTTTAAATTTTATGTTAAAAGAGATTATTATTGAATGTTTACCTCGAGAAACGTGAAGTGAAAGCCATCCATTGTCTAGACAAGTCCATTTATAGTCACTCATACCTTTGAAAGTGTTATTACTCGTTTTAAATGGTTTTATAATCTTGTAATTGGTTTTAAGTTGAATTTTTTTGCCGTTTTGGTTAAAACAGATTATAATTGAATATTTGCGTTAGGATACATAATGCAAAAGCCATCCGTTGACAAGAAAAGTCCATTCATAGTCACTTATGCATTCGGAAGCCTTATTACTCACTTTAAATGGTTTTATGATCTCATAATTGATTTTAAGTTGAACTTTTCTGCCTTTTTGGTTAAAACAGATCATAATAGAATATTTGCCTCGGGGAAACGTGAGGCGAATGCTATCTATTGACAAAAAAGTCCATTTATAGTCACTCATGCCTTCGAAAGCCTTATTACTCGCTTTAAATGGTTTTATAATCTCATAATTGATCTTCAGTTGCATTTTTTTTCCTTTTTGGCTAAAACAGATTATAATTGAATGTTTACCTTGGGAAACATGAAACAAAAGCCGTCCATTGTGAAGAAAAGTCCATTTATAGTCACTCATGCCTTCGAAAGCCTTGTTACTCGCTTTAAATGGTTTTATAATCTCATAATTGATTTTAAGTTGATTTTTTTTCCTTTTTGGTTAAAATAGATTATAATTGAATGTTTACCTTGGCAAATGTGGAGCGAAAGTAACCCATTGACAAGAAAAGTCCGTTTATAATCACTCATGCCTTCGAAAACTTTATTACTTGCTTTAAATGGTTTTATAATATTATAATTGATTTTAACTTGAATTTTTTCCTTTTTTGTTAAAACATATAACAATTGAATGTTTACCTCAAGAAACATGAAGCGAAAGCCATCCATTGTCAAGAAAAGTCCATTTATAGTCACTCATGCCTACAAAAGCCTTATTATTTGCTTTAAATGGTTTTATAATCTTATAATTCATTTTGACTTGAATTTTTTAATATTTTTGGTTAAAAGTATTATATTTGAAGGTTTACCACAAGAAACGTGAAGTGAAAGCCATCCATTGACAAGAGAAGTCCATTTATAGTCGCTCATGCCTTCGAAAGCCTAATTACTTGCTTTAAATAGTTCTATAATCTCATAATTCATTTTAAGTTGGATTTTTTTTAAATTTTTTATAAAAAAGATTATAATTGAATGTTTACCTCTGGAAACATGAAGCAAAAGTCATTCATTGACAAGAAAAGTCTATTTATAGTCACTCATACCTTCAAAAGCCTTATTACTCGCTATAAATGGTTTTATAAACTCATAATTGATTTTAGTTGAAGTTTTTGATTTTTTTGTTTAAAACATATTATAATTGAATATTTACTTCGAGAAATGTGAAGTTAGAGCTATCTATTGACAAAAAAAAGTCCATTTATAGTCACTCATGCCTTCGAAAGCCTTACAATTCGCTTTAAATAGTTTTATCACCTCGTAATTGATTTTAAGTTGAGTTTTTTTAAATTTTTGGTTAAAAGAGATTATTATTGAATGGTTACCTCAGGAAGTGTGAAGCGAAAGCCATCCATTGACAAGAAAAATCCATTTATAGTCACTGATGTCTTCAAAAGCCTTATTACTCGCTTTAAATAGTTTTCTAATCTCATAATTAATTTTAAGTTAATTTTTTTTATATTTTTGGTTAAAACAGATTATAATTGAATATTTGCTTGGGGAAACGTGAAGCGAAAGCCATCCATTGACAAGAAAAGTGCATTGATAGTCACACATGCCTTCAAAAATCATATTACTCGCTTTAAATGGTTTTATAACCTCATAATTGATTTCAAGTTGAACTTTTTTAACTTTCTGGTTAAAACAGATCATAATAGAATATTTGCCTTGGGAAACGTGAAGTAAAAGCCATCCATTGAAAAGAAAAATCCATTTATAGTCACTCACACCTTCGGAAGCCTAATTACTTGCTTTAAATGGTTGCATAAGCTCGTAATTGATTTTACCATTTATAGTCACTCATGCTTTCGAAAGTCCTATCACTTGCTTTAAGTGGTTTTATAATCTCATAATTGGTTTTAAGTTAAATTTTTTTACCTTTTTCTGTAAAATAGATCATAATTGAATATTTGCCTCAAGAAACATGAAGGGAAAGCTATTCATTGAGAAGAAAAGTTCATTTATAGTCACTCATACCTTCAAAAGCCTTATTACTCACTTTAAATGGTTTTATAATCTCCTAATTCATTTTAAGTTAAATTTTTTTTACGTTTTCGGTTAAAAGAGATTATAGTTGAAGATTTGTCTAGGGAAACGTGAAACGAAAGCCGTCCATTGTGAAGAAAAGTCCATTTATAGTCACTCATGCCTTCGAAAGCCTTATTAATCGTTTTAAATAGTTTTATAATCTCGTAATTGATTTTAGATTGATTTTTTTTAAATTTTAGGTTAAACAAGATTATAATTGAATGTTTGCCTCAAGAAACGTAAAGCGAAAGCCATCAATTGACAAGAAAAGCCCATTTATAGTCACTCATGCCTTTGGAAGCCTAATTACTTGCTTTAAATGGTTCTATAATCTTATAATTGATTTTAGGTTGAATTTTTTTACATTTTTGGTTAAGAAAGATTATAATTAAATTTTGCCTCAAGAAATATGGAGCGAAAGCCATTCATTGAGATGAAAAGTTTGTTTATAGTCACTCAAGCCTTCGAAAGCCTTATTACTCGCTTTAAATGATTTTATAATCTCATAGTCGATTTTAAGTTGAATTTTGTTGCCTTTCTGGTTAAAACATATTATAATTGAATATTTGCCTCGAGAAACATGAAGTGAAAGCCATTCATTGAGAAGAAAAGTTCATTTATAGCCACTCATACCTTTGAAAGCCCTATTACTTGCTTTAAATTGTTTTATAATCTCATAATTGATTTTTAGCAAAAATTTTTCACCTTTTTGGTTAAAACAATTCATAATTGAATGTTTATCTTAGGAAACGTGAAGCGAAAGTCATCCATCGACAAGAAAAAGTCCATTTATAATCACTCATGCTTGCGAAAGCCCTATTAGTCGCTTTAAATGGTTTTATAATCTCATAATTAGCTTTAGGCTTAACTTTTTTACCTCTTTTCATAAAATAGATCACGCTTGAATATTTTCCTCGAGAAACATGAAGCGAAAGCCATTCATTGAGAAGAAAAGTTCATTTATAGCCACTCATACCTTTGAAAGCCCTATTACTTACTTTTAAATGGTTTTATGATCTCATAATTGATTTTTAGCAGAATTTTTTTACCTTTTTGGTTAAAACAGTTCATAATTGAATGTTTATCTCGAGAAACGTGAAGTGAAAGTCATCCGTTGACAAGAAAAGTCCATTTATAATCACTCATACCTTCGAAAGCATTATTACTCGCTTTAAAAAGTTTTATAATCTCATAATTGATTTTAATTTGAATTTTTTTACCTTTTTGCTTAAAACAGATTATAATTAAATATTTACCTGGGGAAACGTGAAGCGAAAGCCATCCATTGTCAGGAAAAGTCCTTTCATAGTCACTCATGCCTTTGAAAGCCTTATTGCTCATTTTAAATGGTTTTATAATCTCAGAATTGATTTTAAGTTGATATTGTTTCCTTTTTGGTGAAAGTAGATTATAATTGAATGTTTACCTCGGGACACATAAAGCAAAAGCCATCTATTGCCAAGAAATGTCCATTCATAGCCACTTATGCCTTCGAAAGCCTTATTACTTGCTTTAAATGGTATTATAATCTCATAATTGATTTTAAGTTCAATTTTTTAAAATTTTTTGTTAAAAAAGATTATAATTGAATATTTACCTTGAGAAATGTGAAGCAAAAGCTATTCATTGACAAGAAAAGTCCATTTATAGTCACTCATGCCTTTGAAAGCCCTATCACTTGCTTTAAGTGGTTTTATAATCTCATAATTGGTTTTAAATTGAATATTTTTACCTTTTCTATAAAATAGATCATAATTGAATATTTACCTCGAGAAACATGAAGGGAAAGTTATTCATTGAGAAGAAAAGTTCATTTATAGGCACTCATGCCTTTAAAAGACTTATTACTCACTTTAAATGGTTTTATAATCTTCTAATTGATTTTAAGTTGAATTTTTTTTGCGTTTTCGGTTAAAAGAGATTATAGTTGAATATTTGTCTAGGGAAACGTGAAGCAAAAGCCATCCATTGTGAAGAAAAGCCCATTTATAGTCACTCATGCCTTCGAAAGCCTTATTAATCATTTTAAATGGTTTTATAATCTTGTAATTGATTTTACATTATTTTTTTTTCAAATTTTAGGTTAAACAAGATTATAATTGAATGTTTGCCTCAAGAAACGTGAAGCGAAAGCCATCCATTGACAAGAAAAGCCCATTTATAGTCACTCATGCCTTCGGAAGCCTAATTACTTGCTTTAAATGGTTCTATAATCTTATAATTGATTTTAGGTTGAATTTTTTTACATTTTTGGTTAAGAAAGATTATAATTAAATTTTGCCTCAAGAAACGTGGAGCGAAAGCCATTCATTGAGATGAAAAGTTCGTTTATAGTCACTCAATCCTTCGAAAGTCTCATTACTCGCTTTAAATGATTTTATAATCTCATAGTGGATTCTAAGTTGAATTTTTTTACCTTTCTAGTTAAAACAGATTATAATTGAATATTTTCCTCGAGAAATATGAAGCGAAAGCTATTCATTGAGAAGAAAAGTTCATTTATAGCCACTCATACATTTGAAAGCCCTATTACTTGCTTTAAATTGTTTTATAATCTCATAATTGATTTTTAGCAGAAAGTTCACTTTTTTGGTTAAAACAATTCATAATTGAGTGTTTATCTCAGGAAACGTGAAGTGAAAGTCATCCATTGACAAGAAAAGTCTATTTATAATCACTCATGCCTGCAAAAGCCCTATTAGTCGCTTTAAATAGTTTTATAATCTCATAATTGGCTTTAGACTTAACTGTTTTACCTCTTTTCATAAAATAGATCACGCTTGAATATTAGCCTCTAGAAACATAAAGCTAAAGCCATTCATTGAGAAGAAAAGTTCATTTACAACCACTCATACCTTTGAAAGCCTTATTACTTGCTTTAAATGGTTTTATAATCTCATAATTGATTTTTAGCAGAATTTTTTTACCTTTTTGGTTAAAACAGTTCATAATTGAATGTTTATCTCAGGAAACGTGAAGCGAAAGTCATCCGTTGACAAGAAAAGTCCATTTAAAATCACTCTTGCCTTCGAAAGCCTTATTACTCACTTCAAAAAGTTTTATAATCTCATAATTGATTTTAATTTGAATTTTTTTACCTTTTTGGTTAAAACAGAATATAATTAAATATTTACTTGGGAAACGTGAAGCGAAAGCCATCCATTGTTAGGAAAAGTCTATTTATAGTCACTCATGCCTTTGAAAGCCTTATTGCTCATTTTAAATGGTTTTATAATTTCATAATTGATTTTAAGTTGATTTTTTTTCCTTTTTAGAGAAAACAGATTATAATTGAATGTTTACATCGAGACACATGAAACGAAAGCCATCCATTGCCAAGAAATGTCCATTCATAGCCACTTATACCTTCGAAAGCCTTATTACTTGCTTTAAATGATTTTATAATCTCATAATTGATTTTAAGTTGAATTTTGTAAAATTTTTTGTTAAAAAAGATTATACTTGAATATTTACCCCGGGAAACGTGAAGCAAAAACCATTCATTGGCAAGAAAAGTCCATTTATAGTCATTCATGCCTTCGAAAGCCCTATCACTCGTTTTAAGTGGTTTTATAATCTCATAATTGGTTTTAAGTTAAATTTTTTTACCTTTTTCTATAAAATAGATCATAATTGAATATTTACCTCGAGAAATATGAAGGGAAAGCCATTCATTGAGAAGAAAAGTTCATTTATAGTCACTCATGCCTTCGAAAGCCTTATTACTCACTTTAAATGGTTTTATAATCTCCTAATTGATTTTAAGTTGAATTTTTTTTTTGCGTTTTCGGTTAAAAGAGATTATAGTTGAAGATTTGTCTAGGGAAACATGAAGCAAAAGCCGTCCATTGTAAAGAAAAGTCCATTTATAGTCACTCATGCCTTTGAAAGCCTTATTAATCGTTTTAAATGGTTTTATTCGTAATTGATTTTACATTGAATTTTTTTAAAATTTTAGGTTAAACAAGATTATAATTGAATGTTTGCCTCAAGAAACGTGAAGCGAAAGCCATCCATTGACAAGAAAATACCATTTATTGTCTCTCATGCCTTCGGAAGCCTAATTACTTGCTTTAAATGGTTCTATAATCTCATAATTGATTTTAGGTTGTATTGTTTTACATTTTTGGTTAAGAAAGATTATAATTAAATTTTACCTCGAGAAACGTAGAGCGAAAGCCATTCATTGAGATGAAAAGTTCGTTTATAGTCACTCAAGCCTTCGAAAGCCTCATTACTCGCTTTAATGATTTTATACACTCATAGTTGATTTTAAGTTAAATATTTTTACCTTTCTGGTTAAAACAGATTATAATTAAATATTTACCTTGAGAAACATGAAGTGAAAGCCATTCATTGAGAAGAAAAGTTCATTTATAGTCACTCATACCTTCAAAAGCCTTATTACTCTTTTTAAATGGTTTTATAATCTTCTAATTGATTTTGAGTTGAATTTTTTTAGCATTTATGGTTAAAGAGATTATAATTGAATATTTGCCTTGGGAAACATGAAGCGAAAGCCGTCCATTGTGAAGAAAAGTCCATTTATAGTCACTCATGCCTTCGAAAGCCTTATTACTCGTTTGAAATGGTTTTACAATCTCATAATTGATTTTACGTTGAATCTTTTTAAATTTTTAGTTAAACAAGATTATAATTGAATGTTTGCCTCAGGAAACATGAAGTGAAAGTCGCCCATTAACAAGAAAAGTCCATTTATAGTCTCTCATGCCTTCGAAAGCCTAATTACTTGCTTTAAATGGTTCTATAATCTCATAATTGATTTTAAGTTAAATTTTTTTTTACATTTTTGGTTAAGACAAATTATAATTAAATTTTACCTAGAGAAACGTGGAGCGAAAGCCATTCTTTGAGATGAAAAGTGCATTTACAGTTACTCAAGCCTTCGAAAGCCCTATCACTCGCTTTAAATGGTTTTATAATCTCATAATTGGTTTTAAGTTAAATTTTTTTACTTTTTTTTGTAAAATAGATCATAATTGAATATTTGCCTCAAGAAACATGAAGTGAAAGTTATTCATTGAGAAGAAAAGTTCATTTATAGTCACTCATGCCTTCGAAAGCCTTATTACTCACTTTAATGGTTTTATAATGTCACGACTCGAAATTTCCATCGAGGCTGTGACAACCGCCGCGATGTCTCAATTGACAGTCATTACCCGGAATGCGAATCGAAACCTTGCAAGGGTTTCGCATCAGTTTTACTTCTCTCCTGTGAACAATAGTCATTAAATACCATGTTTTAAAGAAATATAGACTAATTTCAAATAAAAACAATAAAAAAGTAACTTCTACTGCACATGGGTATTTTGGTCATTTTATCCAAAAATTTCGAAACTTGGTAAAAATATGATATACAAGTAATAAGCATGCATTTCATGTCTAAAAATAAGTTTCGATCACTAATTCATCAATTTAAAGTGAAGTTATAGCTATTAAAATTAAATAAAAATATTACGTTAAATATTCTATTTTCTTATAAAACAATATTTATAGAACTCTGCGTAGATAATTTTTGTAGCATAAAAGCAAAATAAATTCATACATACAGTGGCACACGTAGCCAGGTATACAAAATATTCTACAATGACATGTGGGCCCCAAAATAAACAAATATGTACAAGAAGGTAAACCTTCGATTTCCAAGGATATAAATCCAAAAGTAGGTCCTCGACGAAATTAGCTATCTACAGACTATCCCGAGCCTGAAATGGTTAAAAAAAAGAAGAGGTGAGTTTTTATAAAGTCAGTGAGTAAGCAGAGTTCGTCTGTAGCATCTAAAGTCGAGTAAATAGAGACAGTTAAATCATCCCATCAATATATATATAATTCATAGCATCAAAACCCATTTCAATCCATGTAAAAACAATCACATTTCATCAAGAAAATCAACAAGGCTTATGACTTTCTTAAAAACTTGGCTTGTGCCAAAAATTAGTACTCGATGATGCCTTGTGTCGGGCATCCAACTGAGTCCTCCAAGGTAGTTAAAAAGACATATACACATAAAACATGTTTTCACGTTTAAAAACAAAGTCATTCCTTGGCGTTGGCTGGTGGTTCGGTGTGAAGTGAACTCTAAACTCTACCTTAGGAGATACCCTCCGTGCCTCTCGTGTTAAGGTAAATATAATGGGGTTTACTGTGCCCTTCTAATAGGCTGGTCCACGGAAACTCGCCCACTGTAGTAAGCTAAATACATAGCCCACAAAATCAATAAAATTTTGGCAGCATAACATGGCTAATATAGTACTGTCCAACCTATCAATGTAAGACAAAACAATTTATATAATTCACAAAACCACAATTTCAGCCATTCATGCTACCACAATTTCATAAGCCATCAATTGAAATCATGTATATATATATAATACGAATGTATAGCCTCCACTTACTCTATTTCGAAAATCAACATTTAGTTTTAGAATAATTTATAAATCTCATTCATTTAACCAACATTTAAAATGTAAAACATAATAATTTGCAAATTAAGTGCCTTATTCTTTAAAATCTTAAAACAAGTATAAACCACTTTAGATAATTAAGATGAACATCTGATTACTCACTATAATGGGAGTTTGGAGTGGTAGAAGTACTCCTATTATCGATCCTCAGACACAATATCTTTGCCTTTATCGGGGGGTTCAACACCTACCCATAATACACAATACGTAATTCAATACATTGGTGTCAAATTGTTATAAAACTATTTCAGACTCTATATGAATGCAGGAAGTTGAATGAGAAATGTTCAAATAGTGACTTAAAGACGATATTCTATGTAGGTTCAATTGTGATCGGAATGAATTTGTATTCGACCTAATTCAAACTATACACCATTGATTTAACCAAAACATCCGATTCAACTCCAAATATATTCATTACACTCCCAATAATCTACTACACCAAAGCATTACAATGAACTTGATTTTTGACTAACTTCACCATTTTCCAAAATTCATTCCGATTCCGAACTAACATACTAATCAATGTCTACACAGTCTCGTAAATCCATATATATATATATATATATATATATATCATTAGGAATCAAATCCAAGTCCATTTACTATGATTTTCTCATTTTCCATCAAGCCATTTTCTAAAGGAACTATATTTTTCAATAACCGGTTTCGATATCCAACACCATAATTCATCAATTCCTAGCTAAATAACATGAAATACAACCAAATCCATCATCAACATGCCATATAGAAAATTTGACCAAATGAGGGTGGTTGAAGAACATGTGATTTGCTTGCTTGTTTTTCCTTCCAAACATCACAAAATGACTAAAAACACCTTAAGAGGTTTTCATTATCCAACTTTATTATCAAGGTTACCTTCAACCATCCTTTGTACTATTCTCTTATAGTGATATAACATCATTCTCCCTTAGGCCATTTACAATATGTACTTGAAATTTCAAGACTGGAAAGAAAGTTCTTCTCAGGTACCTCTTAATGCCAATGTGAGTATCACTTTCAGCTTAAGACTTCCCTTTTGTAACAACAAAACTTAATGCTTGCTTTCACAAGATCCATAGTAGAACTCCTCTTGAGTATTTTCTTGGAGACACCTATCCTAAACTTATGTCTCGCCACATGTGATCACTTAACCTGTGGCTTAGCCGTTAGGCTCCTTAGAAAGTTTCAAAATCACACATATTATACTGGCCGCGTATGATTGATAATTCTTGTTGAAGGATGTTCATGCATTCCTGAAACACTTAGTCACTTATTTGCTCTTTAACATCCCATGCATATCATTCCAAAGACATGCACTATTTCTCCAAGATATATAAATGAATACTCATCTATTCATACTTCAATTTATCTTCATGGGTTTCTAGCATGCCACATAATTGGCCTTGTGTTGCTACTAACCCTCTTCATTCAACTAAGTCAAGACAAGATTTGTAAATCCTCATAGCAATACTTTATATTAACCCATTTGCTATACCACTCTTGTAATCCTTTATTCCCAATTTCATCACCTGGTATTGACATCCCTTATCAATGCCTCATACATTCGTCTACCTTTTCACTCATTTTTTTTTCTTAGCCTTTAACAAGGCTTAATCTCTTATCTCCTTTATTTCTTAGGATTTGACTTTGGTCAACATATTACTCATCTTAATACCTCACAGGGTAATTTTCTCAATGTAGCCATCTCAAGAACTCTCTAACTCTTCTTTTACTTACATTCCAATATATAAGGTAATAAAGAAACTTTTCAATTCACTCATATAAACATTTTCCCAACACATTTAAAACTCCAATTAACAAAACTCAACATCAAGTCCATTGACCATAATCCTTACTAATTAAGAATTCATCTTTCCCAAGTTCCATAATTTACCTCAAATGGTCTATATTTATGTCAAATTATCATTTTATAATGCCATGGCACCATGTGCCTCCATTCTTGTAATCAATTATACTTTATAAGAAAAACTTAAAAGACTTTCATACCTTTTTCTTCTTTTGTGCATTGCACAACTCTTTAAGACCTACCTACACACTGCAGATACTTGACCAACGAGTTATCTTTGTAACCCTTTTCCTGTTTATCCAGCATATACCCCTTAACATTTCTCATCCACAGGAATATCGGGTTACAATTCCCTCAATACTTAAGGTTACAATCCTCAACACTACGCATGTTAACCTTTCAAAGTATCATCTATAGTCTCATTAATTTCTCTCATATCCTCCCGAATTGTAACTAAAATTGAGATTTCAAATTTCACATTTCCACGATTAATCGATAATCATTTGTCAAGTCTTGTAGTTGCTTGAACCATTAATGACTTTCTACGTCGACCTTTAATAATTATCTAAGGCGACCAACCACACCACTAAGGTTAGTATCCTTAATAATTATATTGCTAGTCCACCTCTGTCATACCAAAAGATTCCCATATGCACAAAGTCATTTAAACAACGATTTCATAATCCGTTGTAGTCACACAAAAATAAAAGTCAACTCTTAAGTCCTTTATATAGATAACTACTAATACTCCATTTACACCAGGTCTGCCTAGACTTAAAGTAATACAAAATTCAGCAAAAATATTAAGCGTCATTAGGATCATTGTCACCTCGATTCGGACATCGACGGACCCTCCTCCAAGTCCTCTTCTACCTCTTGAGATTTCTCTATTTTATCCTTAATCAAAGCTTGCTATATTCTTATGTATTCCTCTTTACTCACAGGTGCAGCACTTATTCCACAACCAAGAGGAAAGTGTCAAACAACAGATACTTTTCTTGGATGAATATCTCCCTTTGTAATTGCCTCTTTCACCTTCTCCCTAAACCTTTCCTCAGACCTTTCCAAAAAGGAAATTTCTTACGACTTCTTGAAGGTCAAAGCTGTCCACACTTTCAAGGCTTTCACTACTCTCAAGGTTTTCCTTATTGCGAAACATTTCGTCCAATTCTGGTGGAATTCATGTAATAGGAATTCGGGAAGGACCACTTTTTGGACTACCTAGATCAAGGCGCCATTCGCTCTTGGCAGTGGAATCTAATGATCCCTCGCTAGCAATGTGAAGGCATCCGGACTGTTGTTTCTTCTAGACATGGCATGTGTAACAGGCACACCTCCACCTATACACAATCAAGTGTTGATTACTTAGCCATTTATACATCATAGGAATAGGTAAGTTTCTAATGGATTAGGGGCCTATGTAGCCTCCCGTCCTTAGCTTGCGTTACGCGCCCACAATCCAAGGATGAGACTCTACACAAACTCCTACAACTCCACTGACAGACACAAGAACCCCTAGGACTTAACCAAACCTAGAGCTCTGATACCAAGTCTGTCACAACTTAATTCCCGAGCCATGACCAGTGTAAGGACCCAATAGGCACAACCCACTAGGCCCAAGCAAGCCTTTCTATATGAACTTGTACATTAGTCCATCTATCATGCATATCTCTTTAAGATCTATACTTAATAGTGTTCAAATGCCAATATCTTCGAAGGCAATTTATAGAACTTAAGTAAATGCTTGCATTGGCACCATAAATCAAAATATACATAAATAGTTTTTCAAATGTATCTTAATGATTCACATTGAGCATATATGTGCATATACAAGGACCTTGATCGTCAACGGAGTGACTCTGGGCGTGGTTGTTAACATTTAGTGTCAGGATGACCTACCCAAAAAACAAATAAGAGGAAGCACCTCGGCCTAGGAATCCAACTACCTTTAAACCTGAAAACTAAAACCTGAAGTTGAAAATAATGAGTATAAACTCAGTGTGTGAACATAAGAAGGCAATAAGCAAATGATACGGAAGGATCTTGAAAACACGATGCACTTATTTTAAAAACTATGCAATTTAATTTAATTTCTTGTAAAACCCCTTAATTCAACCCTTGATTATTTAATCCCTTAATGTGAAGGACTTATAATCCACAATGGAGTTGAAAAGAATGAAAACTACAGTAAATATCCAAACAAGACAAGCAAAACAGAGGGTTTCTTGCTGCAACGGAAAGGCATTCTATAGCATATAGTACAATCACATTTTTATTTTCATAACTTGTCTATAGCATATATATATATATATATATATATACATGTACACCACTGCCACCTTACTCAGCTCATGTGCACTCCTTAAACGCACAAGGCAATATCATCATGTGTAGTCCCTACACGCACATTTCAATATCATCATGTGCACTCCCTACACGCACATTTCAATATCATCACATGCACTCCCATTTGGCTCCATTAGTTTTTGATGATAATAAAACATTCTCATTCATTTGTGTCTAATATCTTTACTTGAGTGTGTAGGAAAATTAATATATGAAATTAATCATTTAACTCCTCAAAGAGTATATCAAAAGAAAAAGAGGAATAAAAATAACAAGATGTAACTATCTAACAAGGAGGAAGCCTATTGGTGAAACAAGGAAGAATATTGGTTGACCAAGTTTCAAATTAGAGGAATGGCGGGCTGAAGAGTTTGAGAAACAGAATCAACTTAGTCGACCAAGTGAGTCGACTAACTGCTCTCTGCCAAAATCTGCAACTTGAAATAGAACCAACTTAGTCAACCAAGTCAGTCGACTGAGAGCTCTTTGTCTGCAATTTGAACTAGAGCACTATAATACAAATTAACGGCTAGAACTCATCCTCAATTGTTTCCAACGAACATAAAACTGCCAAACTGCCATCAGAGTTGTATCTCCAAGTATAAAAGGGTTTTTCAACAATTAGAAACAAGTTTTTTAGAAGCCTTAAATGAGATTTGAGTTATAGAAAGTTGAAAAACCAAAAAATCTTCACTTCACTTGTCTGCACTTAAACGCCTACTCTTTGCATTTGTATTTAGCACTCAATCTTGTACCAATCAGATCAACTAGTGATCATAGGTACTTTCTTTTACTACTTTCCTTGTATTCTTAGAGTGAGGAAGTCACTCTAAGAGGTTGTTCAAGCTTGGGATAGCTTGATTGTTGTAGGCTGTGGTTGAGCCTTGGAAAACCACTTTGGGTTTTAGTTTAGCCCGTGAAAAACTAGTGTAAAAGGTTTTGGCTGAGCCTTGAAAAGCCATTGTAAAGCTTGGTGAAAGCTTGTGAATTTCACCGGTTCTTAGTGGATTTGTTGGAAAATCCTTGGTTGGATAATCAAGGTAGTGGATGTAGGTCTTGGACCGAACCACTCTAAATTGTTGTGCATCTTATACTCTGTTTTTATTTTCTTAAGTTCTAGAAATTAGTTTCCAATATTGTTAAGAGCCAAATTATGCTATTCACCCCCCTCTAGCACATATTATAGGGACCAACATGTCACGACCCAAATTTTGGGCCATGACCAACGCAAGGGCTTAGTGAAGGCCCAAGCAAGCCTATTAGTTTGACATGTTCATCATTCCATCATAAACTGCTAAGTCATATTTCATAACTTAGAATCAAAATAATATTAAACATTTCCACCTCATACTGGCATACCTAACAAGTGTATATACATTGTCTACAACATGTATCTTAATAATTTACATTAGGTTCATCTATATATAACAAAAAGAGACTTGATGTCCAACGGGGAAACTCGACAAATGTACAGCTACTGAATGCCAAGACACCTACCAAAAGATGGATACAAGTCTACGAGGACACCTCGTCCTAGTTACCGACTGCCTCTTAATATGAAAACATGAAGTTTTTAACAATATTGCCTCGTCCTAGTTATTGCTTAACCCCTAGAGTTTTTAACAAAGGACCTTAACCATTGAAGAATCAATTCATGTAGTTTTTGATGAGTCAAATGCTTTACAAAAAGAAGTTCATGATAATGATGATGATGTAGAAGTCCTAGAAAAACAAATAGAGGAAATGAGTTTAGAAAACAACAAAAATAATGAAGAAAGCTCACTTAGAAGAGAAAATGAAAGTCCACCTCTAGATAATCTGCAAAGAGCAGAAAATCAGCATGATGATCTACCAAGGAGTTGGAGATTTGTAAGAGATCACCCACAAGACCAAATAATAGGTGACATTTCACAAGGAGTTAAAACTAGGAAAGCAACTAGAGAAACTTGTGAGTTTTCAGCTTTTATATCTCAAATTGAACCTAAAAACTTTAAAGAAGCTGAAAAAGAGGAAAGTTGGATAATAGCCATGCAAGAAGAACTTGATCAATTCACAAAGAGTTGTGTATGGTCATTGGTACCTAGACCTTCAAATCACCCTATTGTTGGTACAAAATGGGTATTTAGAAATAAGGTAGATGAGCAAGGAAATGAAGTTAGAAATAAAGCTAGGCTGGTTGCAAAAGGATACAACTAAGAGGAAGGAATAGATTATGATGAAACGCTTGCTCCCGTTGCTAGGATTAAAGCCATAAGGTTGTTGCTAGCTTTTGCATGTTTCATGAATTTTAAATTGTTCCAAATGGATGTAAAAAGTGCATTCTTAAATGGATTAATTCAAGAGGAAGTATATGTAGAACAACCACCTGGTTTTGAAGACTTTGAAAAATCTGATCATATTTTCCAACTTTATAAAGCCTTGTATGGATTGAAACAAGCTCCTAGAGCTTGGTATGAAAGGATTTCAAAATTTTTAGTTGAAAAAGGGTATGATAGAGGCAGCATCGATACTACATTATTCATTAAGAGATATCTAAATGATTTAATTGTTGTGAAAATATATGTGGATGATAATGTATTTGGTGCAACTAATGAGGCTTTATGCAGGAACTTTGCTAAGGAAATGTAGGGTGAATTTGAGATGAGCATGATGGGAGAGTTGAGGTACTTCCTTGGTCTTCAAATTAAATAAAGTGAGGAAGGAATCTTCATCAACCAAGAAAGATACACTCAAGATATGCTTAATAAATTTGATATGCTAAAGCTTAAATCAATTTTCACACCAATGAGTCCATCCACCAAACTCGACTTAGATGAAAAAGGTAAAGATATAGATCAAAAGCTCCATAGAGGTATGATCGGCTCTCTTCTCTACTTAACAGCAAGTAGACCAGATATTCAGTATAGTGTGTGCTTGTGTGCTAGATTTCAGTCACAACCTAAAGAAACACACCTAACAGCTGTTAAGAGAATTTTTAGATACCTCATAGACACTCAAGGACTAGGAATTTGGTACTCTAGAGACTCAACTCTTAGCTTAGTTGGATATTCAGATGCTGACTTTACTGGCAGCAAAACTGATAGGACAAGCACTCGTGGAACATGCCAATTTTTAGGAAGCATGCTTGTGTCTTGGTCTAGCAAGAAGCAAAACTCAATAGCTTTGTCAACAGTCGAAGCAGAGTATGTATCACTAGGTAGCTGCTGTGCACAAATTCTTTGGATCAAACAACAATTAAAAGACTATGGAATAACTATGCATAACGTACCAATATACTGTGATAACACAAGTGCAATCAATATATCAAAAAATAGGACACCATTTTATTAGAGACCATGTAGTGAAAAATGATATTAAGATAGAATTTGTGAACACTTTACATCAATTAGCAAACATTTTTACCAAACCTCTTAATAAAGATAAATTCTTTGAGATTAGAAGAAATTTAGGGATGATTAGTATGAAGGAATTATAGGAAAACCTTTGGCTCTCACATAGAAAACAGAGTGCATTCAGTCGACTAAGGAAATCTTAGTCAACTAAGAGTGGTTTGACAATATTAAATAATAAGACTCAGTTAGTTTATAGAAGGAGGAGTAAAATGAGGTAAATATTTGGTTTACCGGGTGCAAAGAGAAAGAAGAAATACTACCAAATGTAAATAACCAAAATTTTAGAAGGAATTTTGAAATTATAAAGAATGAAGGTAGGGCAGCACTTAAGGGATGGTGAGCAGTTTTTCTAAGAAATAACTACTGATAACCTCTCCTCTTCTCTCCCCTGAAATGCGTTGCTTTAAAAACAAAAACCCAAATCTTTCTGTTTGCCTTTGAAACTGACTCAAACCCTAACCATTAAAAATTTCTGGAATCAAAATGGCAAGAACATCTCAGAGTAAAGAGATATCAGAAAAAAAGAAAGGGAAAAGGCCAATGGAGGAAGGAACATGAACGGAAAGTCTGAAGAAGAAATAGAAAATCATGCCTGTTTTAGTAAAAGAAATATTCGAGAAACTAAGAGAAAAAAAGCAGAAAACTAACAAGAAGAAAGATACAGAATCCTCATTCCACAAAGGTACTAGTTCTTCTTCTTCGAAGTTCAAGAATAAGTTGCATGAATATATGTTCAAAAATATTGAGAATGCATCAATCTCCTATGGCAAATTTATTAATTGGAAAAGTTTTGATGAAAATGTAGAATTCCAGACTAGTTTATCTGAGTACTTTGATGAACTGAAACTAAAAGGTTACAGCACCTTTAAGAATAGGTCTTCTAGTGCAAGTCTGGTCAAAGAGTTCTATTCTGGGATTGCTTTTAAAGGAAAGGACTTAGTTGATTCCGATGATTATGTCGAAGATGGTTTAAATGTATATTTGAATGGAAAAGAATTTGTTGTGACTGCTAAAGATTTAGAAAACTTGCTGAAAATAGAATGTAAAGAAGGTGAGTATGAGCTCCCTGAAAAATATGATCCATCCTCATTGTGAGAGATCATCACCCAGAGAAAGGAAAAATACTCCTCAAAAAGCAATTCGGGTCTGATTTTTACCCCTCATATTAGAATTTTACACTATTTTATAGCAACAAAATTCAAGGTAGAAGTAGAAGTCTTAGCTACATCAGCCTCTAGGACCTTTGGCTGATGAAACATGCCTTCAACGAGGTATCTCTGAATCTAAGAAGATATATGATTGAAAAAATGAGAAGTACCTGCAGACTTGACAAGGTTAATTTGCCGTATGGGAATGTCATTACATCCCTTGTACAGAAGAAAGGAATATGGGCAAAGAGGTATGATATGGACTTGGTAAAAACCAGAGATTAAGCAATTTATTATGGGAGCTTGGTTAAAATGGGGTAAATACTCGATGGGGAAAGGTTCATTAAGAACCCCAAGATCGGTCCAAGAAAAGAACACAACCTACCTGCTCAACCTGAAGGAGCCTCTTCCAGATTCTCAAATAAAGTAATTTTCAACTTGCTCATGAGGATTGATGGAAAGCTGACTGACCAAGGAGAAAAGCTACAGAAAATTGAAGAGAGAATCACTGAGTTGGAAAAAAAATTGAAGGATAAGGAAAACATTCCATCTGAACTTGTGGCTGCAGACAAGTTTGCAACATCTAGCACTGCACCAGCATAGCAAGGTGCTGAAGGTTCAGCTAAGTCAGCAGAAAAATCTACTCCTTATGTTGGAAGTTATGGCTTTCAAGCTGAAGGTTCCACCTACAAATCTGCCAGTCTTGTTTTGCAGACTAAAGACTCTCACCAAAGGGATGATCAGCCAGCCAAGACACCCTCTTCTGAACTTCAAAGCAAAAATGAATCAGAACAAGGGACGAAGTGGTTGGTTCAGAAACAAAGAAACACCAGGCCTCTCCTCCAAATTCAGAGGAAGTTTTCATTATGGATGTCTTTCACCAAATGGTTAAGGAGGGACAAGCTGAAAAAGACACTGCCAGAACAGAAACTCAAAAAATGGTAGAGATGCAGGAAAAGGAAAGAAACTTGCATCAGCTCCCAAAGTAAAGACAAAATCTGGGAAAGAAAAAGTCATGCAACACTATCAACTGAGGAAAAACTACCAACCAAGGGAAAGAAGACTATGGCCACCAAGTCATCTTTTCTTAAAAGAAAAAAGTCTTCTAGGTTGGCAGAGAAATCTAGACCAATTTCAGCCTCTTCTCATCAGAGTCCAATCCCTGTCTCAGACAAGTCCTCACCAGAACCTTCCCCTAGACAGTCATCACCTCTCCGAGAGCCTTCTCCTTTTCCTATAAACCTTTTCTATGACACTGAATCCTCACCTTCTGACATATCAGATGAATAGAAGCCCCTTTCTTTGATGCTGACAAAAAGGGGGAGTAGAATGGGTGTAGGAACTAGAGAATAAATTTTAAACAAAAAAAATGTTAGGGTGGAGGAACCAAGAACCTAGGAAAGAAAAGAAAGCAGAATCAGAAGCAGGAACTTAAAAAAATAAGAGATAGGAAGTAAAATTATCCAAGGGCAATTTCGAAATACTTTTTTATTAATTGTTATTTGTGCCATGGTGGCACTTGAACACTTAAGTTTAATTCTGTTGTTTATATAGTTGTGTGTGAAAAGCGAATTCTGAAATGTCTATGTTGTTTAACTGCTACAAATTAAAGTCTACTAATATTTTGTTATCTCAGTATTTTCACTGTCATGAACAAAATCTGCTGACGCTAAGCTGACATTGATTTACAAGTTGATAAATGATTTTCAATATGGCATTGAGAATAACTTCTGTCTATAAATAGATATAGATGCTGTGTATTGAATGTCAATTGAATTATGAAGGGACTAGATAAAATCTTATGACTGTATGTTGTTGACAAAACTCTGCTAAATTCTTTATGAAAAATCTATCAACATTTATTGCTGTAAATCATTTCAGATTTCTGCACATGTATATACACATATATAGTCTAAGTGTATAATGTCATTCTCTCTATATGACAAGAATAAAATCTGCTAGAATAAAGTAAGCAAAATATACATACACTAAGGGAGAGCATATACTTAGGATGAGCAATCCTCATTTTCTACAGAAAACTAAAAAGACTAAAAGGACACTATGCTGTCAATCAAGGAATGTTTTGTCATCATCAAAAAGGGGGAGATTATTGGCTCCATTAGTTTTTGATGATAATAAAACATTCCCATTCATTTGTGTCTTATATCTTTACTTGAGTGTGCAGGAAAATTAATATATGAAATTAATCATTTAACTCCTCAAAGAGTATATCAAAGAAAAAGAGGAATAAAAATAACAAGATGTAACTATCTAATGAGGAGAAAGCCTATTGGTGAAATAAGGAAGAATATTGATTGACCAAGTTTCAAATTGGAGGAATGGCGGGCTGAAGAGTTTGAGAAACAAAATCAACTTAGTCGACCAAGTGAGTCGACTAACTACTCTCTGCCAGAATCTGCAACCTGAAACAGAACCAACTTAGTCAACCAAGTCAATCGACTAAGAGCTATTTGTCTGCAATTTGAACCAGAGCACTACAAGACAGATTAACGGTTAGAACTCATCCTCAACTATTTCCAATAGACATAAAACTGCCAAACTGCCATCAGAGTTGCATCTCCAAGTATAAAAGGGTCTTCCAACAGTTAGAAACAAGTTTTTTAGAAGCCTTGAATGAGATTTTAGCTATAGAGAGTTGAAAAACCAAAAAATCTTTGCTGCACTTGTTTTCACTTAAACGCCTACTCTTTGCATTTGTATTTAGCACTCAATCTTGTACCAATCAAATCAACCAGTGATCATAGGTACTTTCTTTTACTACTTTCCTTGTATTCTTAGAGTGAGAAAATCACTCTAAGGGGTTGTTCAAGCTTGGGATAGCTTGATTGTTGTAGGTTATGGTTGAGCCTTGAAAAACAACTTTGGGTTTTAGTTTAGCTCGTGAAAAACTAGTGTAAAAGGTTTTGGCTGAGCCTTGAAAAGCCATTGTAAAGCTTGGTGAAAGCTTGTGAATTTCACCGGTTCTTAGTGGATTTGTGGGAAAATCCTTGGTTGGATAATCAATGTAGTGGATGTAGGTCTTGGATCGAACCACTCTAAATTGTTGTGCATCTTATACTTTGTTTTTATTTTCTTAAGTTCTGGAAATTAGTTTCCAATATTGTTAAAAGTCAAATTGTGCTATTCACCCCCCCTCTAGCACATATTATAGGGACCAACATCCCGCCCACATCATTACTAGCATGTGCACTCCCACACCGCACACCACCGGCACCGTCACTTGCACTCCCACACCCGTACGTGCACGATTATTGCTATTATACAGCATTATTAATTAAAGCATAACATACATATCTACATAATATAAGAACACATGGTTTCATTATATCACATATGTTACCACATAAAAACATTTCATCAAGGGTTTGTTCCCATGCACGTTTTTAAAAAAAGTCCTATAAAACATTTTAGGTGATTCAATTAAACACATATGCATTTATCCCAAAATATTTTAATGCAAGTTCACTCACCTTACAATAGCGGGATGTTACATCGCTATTAGAGCAAAGGCTTATCTAGCTATTTCTACTTACCGGTCGCTCGTTATTTCCTTCGGCACGCCACCACAGTACACTACCTTTACTTTTGTACTTCCTACCAACAATCCAAATTTAGTATCTTTAGTGTACCTCATTTCTACTTCTCTTTTTCCTTCAATCATGAATTCTCATTCAACTAACTTATATCTTGACACATTCTTTACCAAAGTGGCCTTTATCCTTTACTTGCGTAATTCTTTAGATTTGGATACCAACAACTTATTTATGAGTTTAGCACATATATAAATCTTGTCTAAGGATATTTATCAAGTTTATCCATCATTTCCATAACAATTACCTAACATATGGCAGCAACTATAAATTTACTTCCATCAAACATTTTCTAAGTCTACATGTACCACCATCCTCATTTACATGTTTCCACCAAGCATAACATTAATATTCATTCATGCACACCAACATCCATAACCTTTTAAACCTTTCCTTACAATACATATCTACACACCAAACTTCCAATTAATATAATTGCCTCCCAACCATACCCATGACATCACAATAACACTACATATGCACACAATCATTCTTACAATATTAAACCAATCATAAGCTTCAAATTGTAGCATTAAGCTTACCACTTAGTTTTAGCTTGAGTTTCACCCAACAAAATTCATAATTTCCTCACACCCATGGTCACTATAGCTGCAACAAAATGATTCAGACATTATTTTTCCAAGGATTTAACCAACCATGAACTTAAAACACAAAAATCCTTACCTTATGTTTCTTGAATCTTGAGACCCACTTGATATTTCTTCAATTTCTCTTGAATCACTTACTACCCAAGCCTTCCACCTTCCCCTCCTTTCTTTCCTTAGCCGACTCTCTCTATTTTTCTTTCAATTGCATGGGGTAAAATGAAAATGGGGTGGAAGTATGGAAATGGCATGGGAGGAAGAAGATGGAGAAGAAAAAACATCATCTTGAAGAGATAAGGATCAGCTAAGGATAAGGATGAAGGGTTAAAGCTTCCAAAAGAAGCTTTGACCAAGCTTGATAGGAAAATTATTGTTTTGCCCTCCTAGGTTCCCATCCTTTCAATTTAGTCCTCCCAATCCTCTTCTAAATTCCAATTTCCTTCTATTATCTTCTTTTACACATGTACAAACGAAATATAAAGTTTGTACTCCAATACAATGTCTCCATAATATTTAAAATATTTATTTATTTGCATTATTTTTATTTAATAAAGACATGCAGGCCTCATTAACGCCATTTTTCTCTGAAATTTCCACGTTCATCTTTTCCCCCACTTAGATTGACCATATATTCCTCTTTCATGGAAAATTTCGACACCAAATAACATAGTAATATTTTAATATTATTTTATTTCAAAATTTTTCACTTGTCTCCTTGGTACCCAAAATATCTTGTTATACCCCGATTCACTTCCGAATAACTTTTTTTCTTTTTTTTTCTCGTTAATTCATCCTCAATAAAAAATATTATTATTTAATTATTATTTCTTCGCGTGCAGCATATTTTTCTCCAACCTATTCCTTTCACCTTTCATCACTTTTAAACATTCTAATCAACCTCAACTGGTATCCGATAAGCTTTATTAGCCACCATATCAAAGCACGAGATATTACACAAAACCTCTCGATTTTCTCTAGCTTCTCCAAGCCGAACCGTCCTTTCTTTTTTTCTTCTTTCTCCTTTTGTTATGGGTGGACCTCTCAAGGCAAAAGCCTTGAAAATGGCTTTCACTTTTTCATTTTGCTCATACATGGGCAGATTACCGAAAATCACTTCCTTTTTCTATTATTTTCTTTTCTTTTCTCTTTACATGTCATGCCATTCAATTCTTTTCTTTGTCATTAACACCACTTTTCATTGGTGGCTTGTGCATGCAAGGTTTTCCTTGTCCATTCCTTTATCCTTTGGCTAAATTGCTTTGCCCATGCATTGATTCACATGGTATTATTTTTGATTTGTTTCATTTGCCACCTTATTCCTCCAATCAAATTTCATGCACAAGCTTCACTTATATTTCATTTGGCCATTTATTAAACCATTCAAGTCACATGCATCCCACATTTATCCTTCCTCATTTGGCCACCTAATGCACCAATCTCATTACATGCAAATAAACTTAGTCTTATTCTTCCTTTTACTGCATATAATGGGGGTCCCATATGTTCCCCACTAACTTATCCTTTTTGCATGCTATAATTTGCATGTAATAGTGAATTTACATGCACATCTCATCATCCCACATAATTTAACTTTCCTTGGTTGGTTAATTTCCATTTAACTTCAAATATTGTAATTGCACATGAGTCCTCAACTTTTCCTTATTTACCATTCGACCCTCCACACTTTCCATCATTTACAATTTGGTCCTTCTAACATTTCTTTAATTCCAATTTCCTCCTATATTCCTTCCTTTACACATGGACAAACAAAATATAAAATTTGCACTTCACCAAGGTGTCAATTTAATATTTAAATATATACTTACCCACTCTAGTTTTATTTAATAAAGACACACGGGTCCCACTAACATCATTTTTCTTCAAAATTCTCCCTTACTTCCACTCCCCCACTTAGACAAATTGTATAAATCACACATTCTTCGTGTAATATAGCCAATTTGACATCCATATTATTTTAATATTACTTTATCCAAAAATTATTATTTTATTCTAAAATTTTTCACTTGTCTCCTAGGGCTCCAAAAGTGTCTCACTTGGCCCCGGTTCACTTCCAAATCATCTTTTAACTTGCTAATTCATTGTCATGACCCAGAACTCCCATCGAGCCCGTGATAACCGCCGCGACGTCTCGATAGATATTCATTACCCGTAATGTCAATCCAAACCTCGCAAGGCTTAACATCAGTTTTTTTTTCGCTTCCTCTGTGAGTATTAGTCACTAAAATTATGTTTTGAGAGATTATAAACTATTTCTAAATCAAAACAATAGAAAAACAATTGTTTCTCACAGGGGCATTTTGGTCATTTTTCCTCAAAATTCTCGAAATCTTCTAAAAATGTAGTATGAGAGTACAAAACTCATAATTCATAATAAAAAATAAGTTTAAACATATAAAACCTTCATTTAAAAAGAAATTATGATTATTTAGATATAATAATAATAAAAATATATAAAAGAAATATTCAATAAAATATTCTATTTTCTTATAAAATAATATTTTTAGAGTTATACGTAAATAATTTTTTTGTAGCAGTGTAAAAGCAAAATAAATTCATACATACTATAATACAGTAATCCAGAGTATTTAATTAATTTACAATAATCAGTGGGCCCCCAAATAACTAAAAGTAAGGAAAATTGTGAACCTACAGCTTGGAAAATGCAAATCCAATGGTAGCCTCAATGAAATCAGCTATCTACAGCTTATTCTGAGCCTGAAATGGGTGGAAAGGAGGGTAGTGAGATTATATAATCCTAGTAAGTAAACAAATACCATCTAAAATATCTAAAGCCGAGTAAATGGAGACAGATAAAATAGTTTAACATACTATAATTCATCACCTTTCAACTTGTTTCAACCAAATAAAATCAATTCATATAAATCGAGTAATCAACATGGCTTATGAATTTCTTAAAACTTTGGCTCGTGCCAAAATCATTCTCATACCCAGTTATCAGGGATACCTTGATCGAGGGCTATCCCAACCGAGTCTGCGAAGGCTGTTAAAAAGTTATGTACGCATAATTCATGTTTTTATTTTGAAAACATAGTCGTTCCTTGGCGTTGGCTGAGTTCACCCTCACGTGGTGGTTTGGCATGAAGTGAACTCTAAAGTTTTAGCCTCAGGAGTTATCCAACCGCGCCTCTCATATTGAGGTATGAATATAATAGGGTGACCGTGCCCCTCTAATAGGCTGGTCCACGGAACTCGTCCACTGCAGCGACTAATTTATAACCCACCATATAATAAAATTTGCAATAGCATGACATGGTAATTATTTTATTTTACAGCCTCTCAAGGCAAATCAACAGTTCATACATTTTCAACACATTTACCAATTCAACCATTCATGCCAATTATCATAAGCCAATCAATTAGAACCATAAATTTATAACACATCAAGTGGTCTCCAATTACTCTATTTTCAAAGCCATCGTTCAATTTCAAGACAATTTATAAAATCATTTCATTTAAACACATTTTTTTTATAAAACCTAAAGATTTACCATTTAAACTCATTTTTCATAAAATCACAAAAACGAATTAAAATTCACTTTAGATAATCAAGATGATAATAAGGTTACTCACTATTTCGAGAGTCGAATTCCAAGTACTCCGATTCTTGATCCTCCAAGTACTATCTCTTTACTTTTACCAGAATGCTCACCACCTAGACATAATGCACAATAAGCCATTTACTACATTGTGCTAAATTGTTATAAAACCAATTCAGGCTTTATACTAATGTATGAAATGGGATGCAAATTGTTTGGATTATTGTCTAAACACAGTGTTCTACACAAATTCAATTGTATACCTAAATTAAATGGTATTGGCCTAATTCGATCTATCACTTGATTAATTGGCCAATACGTCCAATTCAACTCCAAATAATTTCATTTTTCTCCTAATACTCCAAATCATCAAACACAAATTAAATAACTTGAAATATGGCAAAATCATCCTCACATTTTCTCTTGGAAAATTCGGCCATGGTGGGTGCATCAACATTATAATTTTTCAAGCTTGATTCTCACACCATAAATCACTAATTCCTAACCAAATCACTTGAAATAAAATCAAAATCATCATCAATATTCTACATGGAGAATTCGGCCAATGATGGGTGATGGGAGAAAATGAATTTTTTTTGTTGGCTTTTCATGCTACACAACACTAAACAACTAAAAACACTAAAATATCTCAAAATCTAACCAAATAAATCATCAAATCTTCTCTCTCTAAATTCGGTCAGCCATGAATCCTTCGTGATATCTTGTGATTCAACCATGAAAAATGCAAAATAATGCATAGGAAAGGTAGATCACAAGCTAGAATTGAAAAATCTTACCTTTTGTCACTTGTTTCCTTGAATTTTCACACTTTCCCCTTGAATTTTCCACCTAGGGTTTTGTTCTTCCTTTGGCCGGCCATATGAAGAGAAATGGGCTGATTTTATGCTAATTTATAAGGAAAATAATTAATGGATAAGAATTTGACACATGTCACCATTCCATTGGTCCATGTGTCATACTTACCCATTAAGCAATCTCTCTCCACCACTTAAATTTTTTTAATTATCCATGATAATATTGGGTAAAATCCATGTGCTGGACAAGTGTTGGGTGGTGTAAAATTACGATTTTGCCCCTGGGTGACAAAATGCCTATTTTGCCCTTATCCTCGAAAAAATGTCAGAATTAAAATTTTTCACTTCTCAAACTCAAATTATGTTCTAAATAGTCAATCTTGATCAAAAACTTCTTCCAACATTCCCATTTTTAACCTCGGGTGGCAAAATGACCATTTTACCCTTAGGTTGTGAAAATTCCAATTTGACTCCAAATCGGTTCTCGAACTCCGAATCACCATTTTAAGTCATTATGGGGTTTTAAAATTCTCAATTTCATTTTAAAATCTCTATTTGGACTAGTTCGAGTCTTAAATCAACTTAGTTGTACCATTTGGTACAATATCGTCCTTTAACGATTTTCAAGGTACCCAAGTAAGCAAACATGCATTTTTATGTAGGAATGGCATAATAAACATATTGTACAGTTGGGCTTGACATTCCTCCTCAATAAAAAATATTATTATTTAATTATTATTTTTTCGTGTGCAAAATATTTTAGTCCAAAATATTCTTTTTACTTGCCACCATTCTTTAACACTTAGATTAACGTCAACTAACCTTTCGTCTTATCGATAAGGTCTTATTGGTTTCTATATGAGGGTACAGAGTGTTACAGTCTCCCCCATTTAAAAGGAATTCATTCTCGAATTCAAATCAACGTAGGGTGAATAATCAAAACTCTAAAATTCTATCACATCACTTTTGTTGGGCATTCTTAACATAGGATTTTGGTTTATGCATTATATCAACTTCCAATCTTTATAGAAAACTCGACAATGTCATAATACATACAATTATGTGTACTACACTTCTTGAATCAAAACAATATTATTCTTCATCTTATAAAGAGAATTCAAATATGTCATTAATTCTAGTTACACCTCAATCAAATCAACCTTAAATCATCAATCATGCATATTTACATAACCACCCACAATTTCTTTACCTGGATCTTTTATCAAACCTTCCAACATCCAGGCATTTATTCCACCATTGACTACGGGTCTAAATTGACAACCAATCTCTATTTGCTTTTACGTACTTCCATACAATATCCATTCAAGCATTTCATAATACGTAAGGATCAAAACACGCTTTATTTATCTCATATATATTCAACATCACGGATGATTCAAATCCGATAACCATTAGTAATCATATTCCCAAAGACAAATCTCCAATACTTTCATGATCGAGTACTCACTAGGTAAATTTCAACTTATACCGAGTCCTAACAAGCTTCACAACCCTTGTCTTACCTTACTACCACAATGCATTTCAATAAATAACGACATTCTACACATGTCCTTATGGTCTTAACGAATCTCTTTAATCACTAGCTCAAACTATTAAGGTTAAAATTGCTCACAAATTTCCTTTAAAGTTCCTTACCAAGTCTCATATTACTAACCATCTCTGTAACTCTAGAGTCATGGCTAATTTACCAATCATATGCCATTTATAGACATATTTAACTTGAGATTCCTCAAAGTCATTTCAAATGCCAAATCTCACGGCCTCATTAGTTCATAAATCTGAAAACACCTATTTTTTCTTAGGTGCTTTTTAGAATCAAAGAATCATCTACTAGGACCTTTTTTTTAGCCTTTTTACCTTAGAAAATTAAATCCATAATTAATCATTCCTAATCATGGGGATCTTTGCCAAACAAAGCAAATTTTAAACTTTTACTTACACAAATTCAAATGCACAACCTTCGTGCATAAGCTATAAATTTTTCCCAAACCTCCATGTATCGAAACTCTATATTGGAGCTACACCAAAATTGATACGTTCTTTTCCATTGACCTTTAGGAAATTAAATCCATGGCATACTTTTCTATTTATGCACTTCATAATAGCTTAACAAATTCTAGCTTACAATTAAGCTAGTTCATGTACCGAGCCTCTCAAGCTATATCAAAGATACCAAGCTTGATCGCAAACAGATAGAACTTTATGAATGAATATCAAAAGTCTAAACACTTACCTTTAAGCTAACACAATTATAATTAACTTGTTTGGTGCCAAAATCACCGATGGATAATCTTAGTCATCGTCTGGTGCTATAACCACTGATAGAATATCATATTGAACAGAATTATAAGCAACTCTATATAAGTTTTTGTGCCAATATGCAACACATCTATTCATATATTTTGCCAAAAATTCCAACTTCAAATAGTCTTAGGCATAACAAGCTCAATAAGCCATCTATAATACTGAAATAGCCGAGAATTAATTTTAGGATCATCTCCTCTTACGGTTAATCATATCATGCTCACCTTCATGTGGGGAATACACAAAACTGGTTTTGGTGTTCTATTCTCATACAAGAGTCAATCACTAATTGGCACCATCCTTAACACCACGTGTTTTAAAAGCCGATTTTACTTAGCCAAAATTCGTATTCTAGTATCTTGCCTCTAGGTCATGGTTCATTACCAAAGTCTTTACTTGTATATGAGTACTTGAAATCTCAAATCATCATCTTTTTTCTAAGTACATCTCTATGAATTCTGTGGTGTATTTTTACTCCCCCACCAAGGGTAAATATCAATTAACTAGACCATATCATCATTGCCCTCTAAGCATCTGGAGCACAATTCAACCTTTGCCTACCCTTATCAAGCACTTTACCTTGATAATTACTTAAAATGAAATGAAACATGCGAGGGAAGCACGTTTCACAATTTATGCCCTGCCTCTGTAAATATATTGGGACCGTAACATCATTAGGTTTACATAACGGCAAGATAATCATTGCCTCAAACCAACATTTCCAAGCATTCTTATACTTGCTATATATCTATATACTATGTGACATATTAGTCATGAGCACCAACGTCACTATATAGCCATTAGCTCCTTGAGTTATAAGGTTTTCACATTGTGAGGAATATCTCGAATTATCTCACCAAGGTGTTCACAAAGTGGATACAAGTCCATAACATGTAATCTAATGCCTAAAGCAATGAACACAATCTCATCGTTAGAGTTCTACACTGTATCATGTTATACAAAGCAAAATCTCATAACTACAACAATGCAATTCTAAGGTTCCACCCTTATCTACCAATCATAGCTCCCTTTATGAGCATATACTTATACACTGCTTGATTGCTCACAAGCCACTCATGGCCATCCAAATTCAGTCTTTTACAGCAAGTTAAACTAGTATATTGTTCTCACATTTTTCCATACATTTCCAAAACACTTAAACACATCCTATAATAAAATTTTGTTGATGACTTTAAACAATCAAAGGCTTATCTTCAAAGCCACTCATAACTTTAACAATTCAATGCATGCTCAATCACATTTTAGCTCATTGGTCCCAATGAACATTATTTTCAAATCTCCCAAGGTATCTTTGTCCTTAATTCGGACCATACAAAACTAACTTAGTAAATTTGCATTGATTATCCTTAAACTTCTTATGCTCATCATAACAACATCCATATTTCCCCCATCATTCATCTTACTGCCCTTATTAGTGTATATGTGGCTTTTCAACATTTCACAATACACTCCACATATATGTTACAACATTCTCAATCTTATGCCAAACCTATAATCATGTAACCACCAATTAGACTAAATCCATCTATGGGATATCTCATTCCATATAATTCATGTGAATCACAAAATGTACAACTTCAAGAACATGCCTACATATTGATAAGCTTCATATATTTCATGATCATGAAAAACACAATTTGCAAAACTTGCTTTTCATCACAAGTACACAATCAGAACATTAATTACGACATATCTATTCCACATTTTAGGATATGCAAAAAATCTTCCTTTGGGCATATTTCATTACTAGCAATCATATACCTTTACCATAACATTTAGTGCGAACTTGGTTAAACAATGGTCTCCAAATAACTTTGAAGTATATAAATATCAAATTGTACACCACTTAGTGTTGAGATCTTGACTAATCAATCCTTAACCAATTACATTTATAAGGTGGACAATTCACTTAACTGTTGCATCTCGCCTTTACAGTCATAAGATCAACATTTCTTAAACTTAGGATGCAGAAGCTCTCTCTTGGAGCTTATCCAAAATCAGCATTTTCTAAGCTCAAATAAAGAACTCCATATGGCATTTAGACTAGAATCAACATTTCTAAGTCATTTGACTTGTTATGCCCTGTACCCTCATTCAGAATCCAATAAGGCCCTATCGATGAGACGAAGGGTCATTTGACGGGCGAAAAGAACATTTTGAAATAAAATAATAATTTATGAATAAATATTAAAATATTAAAATTTTATTTATTATTGAAGTTAGTCAGAAAGAAGGGATATATGACTAATCCAAGTGGGGGAGAAGAATTAAGAAAGGATTTTGAAGGAAAAACGACGTCGATGGGTCCGTGTGTTTTTATTAAATCGAGCTAGTGTTGGTAAGTATATATTTAAATATTATGGTGATACCATGGTGGAGTGCAAACGTTATATTTTGTTTGTTGTAACACCCCATACTTTGATACGTTGGCTAATAAGGCTTGTCGGATGCCAATTGAGGTTAATTAGAGTGTTTAAAAGTGATGAAGGGTGAAAACCATAGTTTGGAATAAAATATTTCGCACGCAAGAAAATAGTAATTAAATAATAATAGTTTTATCGAGGATGAATTAACAATATAAAAAGTGACTCGAAAGTGAATCAGGGCATAATAAGACATTTTGGGTGCCAAGGAGACAAGTGGAAAATTTTGAAATAAAATAATATTAAAATATTAATATTTTATTCAATGTTGAAATTTTCCATGAAGAAGGAATTCATGGTCAATCTAAGTGGGGGAGAAGAAGAACGAGAAAATTTTGGAGAAAAATGATGTTAATGGGGCCCGTGTGTGTTTATTAAATAAACCTAGTGCGGGTAAGTAAAAATTTAAATATTGCGGTGATACCACATTGAAGCATAAACTTGATACTTTATTGTTACAAGTGTTAAGGAAGAAAAATAAAAAGAAATTGGAATTAAAATATTGTGGGAGGATACAATTAAAAAGGGTAAAAACCTTGGAGGGTAAAATGATAATTTTGTCATTAGTTTGGTCAAAGCTTCCAAAGGAAGCTTTGACTCTTCATTTTTATCCCATGGCCGATTCTTATCTTCACCCAAAATATATTTTCTTCTTCTCCTTCATTCTTCCACACCATTTCACCTTGCCACCATGCACTTGAAAAGAAAAATGGCTTGTTTTGCAAGAAAAACCGTACTCTTGGAAAGAAAATAGATGAGATCAGTTGGAAGAAAGGAGAAAGGAAAGAAAGAAAGGAGAAGGGAAAGGAAGAAAGGAAGAAAAATCTTGGTTTTGGTGATTCAACCAAGGAAAAGTAAGGATTCTTGTTTTTAGCTTGAGTAATCTTTGAAAATGAGTTAGTGACTAAGAGAAATGTCTTGTGGCAGCAAAGATTGGCTTGATTGGAGAAACATTGGTGACATACAAGCCAATAAACCCGTGGGTACATGATGGACTCAAAGTGGAAAAGGAAAACGGTAAGCTTAACAATATGTTTTAAAGCCTACAGTTAGTTGAATATTGTGAGGAAATAATTGTGCAAGTGTAGGTAGCATATGAATGTAAATTATGGTGCATTGTCACAACCCAATTCTCGGGCCATGACCGGCGCAAGGACCCAATAGGCATAGCCCACTAGGCCCTAGCAAGCCTCTCAATATGCACTTGTATATTAACCCATCTATCTAGCATATTTCATTAAGATCTGTACTTAATAGTGTTCAAATGCCGATTTCTCCAACGCAACTCATAAAACCAAAGTGAATGCTCACATTAGCATCATAATTCAAATCATACATAAATAGTTGTCAATATATCTTTGCAAATTCACATGAAACATATACAAAGACTTTGACCATCAGTGGAGTGACTCTGGAGGGGGAGATATGACTACTGAGTGTCAAGATACCTACTCAAGGGATGAGGGTACGCGGACACCTCAATCTACATATCAACCACCACTGATTCTGAAAACATGAAGTTGAAAACGTGAGTATAAACTCAGAGAGTGAACATAGGAAGGGAACAAGCAATATAATAAGGAAAAGTTTGAAATCATAATGCACTTATTTGAAAACGATGCACTTTAGCTTAAGTCTTTATTAAAACCCTCAATTGAACCCTTGGTCACTAAATCATGTGACGATAGAGAATTCATATTCAACATGAAATTGGAGAAGTGGAAAATATGGCAAAAACTAGCCAAATGCTAAGCGAAACAGAAAGTTTCATTCTTGCTGCAACAAAAGGCATTCTCGATTTTCATACGGTTCAGTTTTTCAAGCATATATTCCACTACATGAGTCCAATCGACATACTTTTTAGGTCATTAGAAAGCTAAGAGGCAGGGCTACGACTTTAGTGTTTACCACTTTGCCCAGTTCTGATTGAAAGGTGGTCAAAATCGCTATCAAAGTGACAGTACTACACCACCACCGAGAGTTTCTAGCGGCAACGAGAATCCATTTCGCTACAGCCAAATTCCTTGTTGCAATGAACACCAATTTGACAATACTTAGCAACTTTCAAAGTTAAACATGCAAGATTCACATATGCAAAACCATATACCATACTCATGAACTTTGATTTCATAAACATAGATGTATATATATAAATGCATATATAACACCAATATCAGCATAATCACACCCGGCTCATGTACATCACCCCACATCGTGCACATAGCCGGCCATCATGTGCATCCCCCCACATCGTGCATAATCAGTGCCATCGTGTACATCCCCCCACATCATGCACACACACAATTATAGTCATCATACACAATATCAACTATCATGCACAACATATATATATATATATATATATATCATCATAATGAAATAGTGCATGAATCAATAACAACCACATATCACAACATAAAACCATTTAGCAAAAGCTTGTTCCCAAGGCTCTTGTTTTAAGATAAAGTTGTATAAAATCATTCAAATGCTTTGTACAAAATAGTCACATTCCCAAAATGATTTTGAAATGCAATTCACTCACCTTACTATAGCGGGATATTACATCGCTATTTGATCAAAGGTGTCTCTAACTATTTTCACTAGCCGGTCGCTCGTTATTTACTCCAGCACGCCACCACAATACTCTAACCTTATATTTGCACTTCCTAACAATAATACGAAGTCAATATATTTAATTACATATGTATACGGGCAGCACTTCAATCAATTAATCCTTACTCAAATTTGTGTTTTTCATCCTATCATGAAACCATCTTCAATTAACTCACATCTTAATACATTTTTACCAAAATTACTTATATCATTGCTTACGAAATTCCTTAAATTATATCACCGGCAACTTAATTATGATGTCACATGTCTACTTCAACCTTTCTAAATAATTTTCACCCAAATCTATCTTATATTTCCACACATAATCCACATATATGGCAGCAGCAATCATTCTCACTTTCACTCGATTATTTCCTAGTTTACATGCATTGTTATCTATCTAACTTTCAATACTTTGTTTCTCAATCCTCCATCCATAATATTCCTTTTTCATTTCTTTCAAACAACATGCCATACAATCTTAATAATTTTCAACTAGCTTAGGCAAATAAATCCTTTCAACAACCATAATTCCTCGCAATATTCAACTAACCGTAGGCTTTAAAATGTAGTGTTATGCTTACCGTTTTTCTTTTCCACTTTAAGTCCTTCATGTTACCAATTTTTCTCCAATCAAGCCAATATTTGCTGCCACAAGACATTTCTCTAAGTCACTAACTCATTTTCAAAAACTACTCAAGCCAAAAATAAGAATTCTTACATTTCCTTGCTTGAATCACCAAAACCAAGCTTTTCTCTTCCTTTCTCTCTTTTTCTTTCTTCTCCTCCTCGGGTTTAGGTGTGCTGGAAATTGGGGTTAGAAGTTGTAACTTTGGTGCACAAGGAGTTGGGAGAGGAAAGAAGCAAGAAGAGAAAGGAAATGGAAAGAAAACAAGGAAAGAAAATTAAGTTTCCATGGGAAAATGAGAGAATGGCATTGGAAGCTTCGAGAATGAAGAAGAAACATCTTGCTGGAGGAGATGAGGACTGTTTTGGGCTGATAAGGATGAGAGTCAAAGCTTCCTTTGGAAGCTTTGACCAAGATTTGTGTAAAATTACTATTTTGCCCTTTTTATTTTTTTCCATTTTAATTTAGTCCTCCCAACACTCATTTAACTCCAACTTCCTTCTATTATCTTCTTCTACACATGTACAAACAAAGTATGAAGTTTGTACTCCAACGCGGTGTCCCCATAATATTTAAAATATTTATTTACCTACGCTATCTTTACTTAATAAAGACACGCGGTCCCATTAACGTCATTTTTCTCCAAAATTCTCTCATTCTTCTTCTCCCCCACTTAGATTGACCATATACTCCTTCTTCATGGAAAATTTTGACACTGAATAAAATATTATTATTTTATTATTATTTTATTAATAAAATATTATTTTATTCCAAAAATTTTCTCTTGTCTCCTCTTGTCCCCTTGGTACCCCAAATACCTTATTAGGCCTTAATTGACTTTCGAATCACTTTTTATCTCACAATTTCTTCTTCGATAAAAATATCATTATTTTATTATTATTTTCTCGTGTGTAGAATATTTTATCCCAAACTATTCCTTTCATCTTTCATCATTTCTAAACATCATAGTTAACCTCAATTGGCATCTAGTAAGTTTTTATTAGTCACCATATCAAAGTACGAGGTATTATATGCATGTAAACTTAGGAAATGCTTGATGAAATTAGATTTATAATTGCTGCCATATGCGAGGTTATTGGTGTGAAAATGATAGTTGAGCTTGATAGATACCATTGGAAAGGATTAATATGTGTGTTAACGTGATAAACAAGTTGTCGATACTTATAATCTAAAGAATTATGCAACCAAAAGATATGAAGAACCTTAGCCAAAACGTGTCAAGATGCAAGTTAGTAGAATGAGAATTCATGACTGAATGAGAAAGAGAAGTGGAAATGATATACACTAATGTATTGAGTTTAATTTATTGCTAGGAAAGTTTACTGTGGTGGCGTACCAGGTGAGGTAACGAGTGACCGACAAGTAGAAATAGCGAGATACGCACCCGAATCAATAGCGACAAAGCATCCCGCTATTGTAAGGTGAGTAGGGGTGCCTATTTCAAAAATTTGCATAGCTATATAAGGTTATACGTTTTATAAATGTTACTAGATTTCATTAAATGCAATTATGGAAAGCATGAGCTGTTAGCCTCAATAGGCAATTTCTAAATGGATTTATAACGATTACACTATTATTGTGGAAAGCATGAACTGGTAGAACTCGTAGGAAATTGTGGATGAAAGTTGTTTTGAAAACTGTTTTGGATATATCTATAGATGAGCTATATACGTAAAGTGTTTTAAGAACTGGGAAACAAGCCTTCTATACTGTTTGCATTAATAATCTATGCCTTGTATTTTTGTGTGATATGCATAGTTAAATGCATTTGTTAAATGATTTATATGCAAAATTTTTGAGACCCGATTTTAGTTTGATCTTTGTATAAGAGAATACACCATGCCTTTTTACGTGAAAAGAAATTCGAAAGGTTATTGAACCTTGTTTTCAAAGGGTTTTAAGCAAAAGACTTAGAAACCTTGATTTGATTTTTGAAACTTGGTTTAAAAAACCAAGTGCGTCGAGAGTAGGCCGGCTGTCACTTCAGTTAAGTGTGACCCTCATGCACGAGTGAGCTCTAGCTAGAGAACCTTTGGGTTACCGATGGGCTGTTAGGCATGGCGGGGCCCACAGCCTGTAATATATATACATGACTAGGCCACCAATGATATACTCAATTGCGACCGCTTGATTTTTTAATGTCTGCCAAAATTGTGGTGACCGCCATGGCTATAGGAATCCGGTGGAGTAAGACTCCTGGATTGTTATTACGTGGAAGTGGGTCCATGTGTTGATATTATACTTTCCTGCTCGAAAGCTTTATGACTTTTCAACACATACTCTTTTGCATGGTGGAGAGTTAAGATTTTCTATGTAGCTCCCATTGTTTAAATAAAAGCCTTTAGTGCTTACTTGACAAACATGAGTTGATTTAGGTGGATGTACACTTTGATTTCTTTACATGCCACACATTTTGGGAGTGTGCATACCTTTATACTGTATTTCATATTCTGATGGCAAATGATGTTTCTGGTGATTAAAACTCTTTCTATTACACTTATTTTTGGCACTATTTTGCCAAAGAAAACATTGTATTATGATTTTACGATATTATTTTTACAAGGCACAAATATCCTTCTTGTGTTCTGGTTTATAAGATTAGCATTTTATATTCTAGTTTTATCATTCAAATGATCTGCTTATTGCTTGTTTCCCATCTATTCCCTACTCACGGAGCCGATGATCACTGAGTCTATGAGACTCACGCCCTTATCTCCCTTTTGCAGATAGTGATCAGCCTAGTGTGCAATCATCGACACTTATGGTCATCGCAAATAGGTAAAGGCACCTCATAGCATTTCCTTCCAAGTCACTCCGCTGTTAGAGTTCGAGCAGTAGCACTTTGTTTATTTAATTGTAAATGGATAGTGGCCTTAGTATAAGTATTAAAGTGGAGACTTTAGACCTTATTGTATATGCTTATGATTATATGTTTTAAAGATTGAATTGATTATTATAATTATGGTTCAAGATATGATACGAAAGTATATGGTTTAAGCACTAATATGGAATGCTAATCATATATAGTGAGCTAATGGGTATTTCTAGTGAGCCTTGTTCTGGACTTGGCGAGTTCTCTTGAAGGTCTTGAACGTCGATAACGGTCGAAGAGTGACCGTTACATTTGTACACATGTAAAGGAAGAAAAATAGAAGGAAATTGGAGTTTAAGAAATGTTGAAAATACCCAATTGTAAAGGATGAAAGTTGGAGGGGTCACATAGTAAATAAGGAAAAGTTTGAGGACTCGTTTGTAATTTTAATATTTATAGTTAAAAAAGAGAATTTACTAACCAAGGAAGGTTAGACTAAGTGGAACATGTGATGTACATGTAAAAGTTACTATTACATGCAACCATAGCATGCAAAAAGGAAAAGTTAGTGGGGGACATGTGGGACCCCCACCATGTGAAGTAAAAGAAATAATAAGATTAAAAATTGATTTGCGTGAAAGGTGATTGGTTTAATGGTGGTCAAATAAGGGAAGAAGAAAGTGGGGTGAATGAGGTTTGGATGGGATAATAAATGATTAAATAAGATATAAAGTAAAAATGGCATAAGGAACAAAGAAATGAAAAATGATGAAAAGTAAAAAATGAAATGTGAATGGCGGGGTGGAAGGTGGCAATGCCTTTTGCCATGTGATTTTATCCCATAAAATAAGTGGGAAAAAAGTCAAAAAGCTATGGAACATTGGGCAATCCACCCATGGTAAGAAAAGAAAGAAGGAAGAAAAGAAAAATAAAGAAATAGGCAACATTGGGCAATCCGCCCATGTGAGTGTAAAAATAAACAAGGAAAGCCAACCATTTGCAAGGCTCAACCTTGAAGAATTCGCCCATAGCCAAAGAGGAAAGAGAAAGGTGAAGAAGGAAAGAAGAAAAGAGAAAGGAAAGGAAAGATAGAAAGAAAGAAAAAGATAGAAAGAAAGGAAGGTTCGGGTGGAAGACTTAGAGAAAAATCGAGAGGTTTTTCCTCCCACCCGCATGCCATTGTTGAGAATCAAGGAAAGCTTGGAGGTTTGGCTTAAAGATTTCAAGTTAAGGTAAAAATTATTAGTTTGATAGAATATTTACTTTTTAAATCGATTATAATGTGTGAAAATGTTTGTGACAGCAAGAGGAAATCATGCATGTTGGTGAACCACAAGGAATGTGAGATTTCTTGATTTTAAGCTCAAGTTGAATTATTAAGTAAAGGTAAGGCAAGTTGTGGCCAAATCCTTAGTTGTTTATGCTATATGGTTATAGATTAGGAGGAATGCTTGTATTGGTGGTGAGATTGATGTTGTAAAGATGTAATGTGGAAGAAAATAAAGGATAAGAATTGTGCATGTTAAGATTTAAGAATTTATTTGTTGATTTTCTACCATGCATGAGTGCATAAGAGAATTGTGTTTGAATGGTTGCTAGGAAACATATAAATAGAGGAAGTGAGCTGTGGTGGCATGCCGGACAAGGTAAGAAATGACCGACAAATAGGATTAGTTATATACACGCATAAATCAATAGCGACGTAGTGTCTTGCTATTGGGAGGTGAGTAGAGGGTGTCCATTTTAAAAAATTCCAATAACTATATAAATATATACACATGTTTATTTACTTTAAATGCAAATTTGTGGACAGCATGAGCTGATAGAATCCTAGGAACTTCATGAATGTTTAAAAGGTTGGAAATGTTTGATTATATATATATATATATATATATATATATATATAAGCTAGCTAAGTAAAGTGCTTTTTAAACTGGGAAACAAGCCTTTTGTGAAACCTCGACCTTCATAGATGTGTAACTAGAGGTAGAACTTATGTTTAAAGGTTTAATTTGAGCTAATGATGCTAGTTTTACATTACTTATAATTATTTTTTGTCGTTATAGGAGTAGGATTAAAAAATGATTTCAATTGGTGAGGAAAGACGCATAATGGGCTGTTGCTCTATTTACATATGTTTAGTTTTTCAAGCATATCTCCCACTAAAAAAGTCCAAATAACATGATTTTTTGACCATTAGAAAGCTAAGATGCAGGGATACAACTATGATGTTAACCACTTTGCCTAGTTCTGATGGAAGGATGGTCAAAATCTTTGTCGAAGTGGAAGTACTGTGCTAAAAGAACGTATTTGGACAGAACATTTAAGCGTTGCGATGCTGGAATTGAGAGCCGCGACCCTCACTGTAATTTCCTAAAATATAACAAGCTTAGAGGATTTTTGAAGCTAGGGCTACTAGGGGCTACTTAAAAGACTTTTAGAGGATTTTGGACCTTTTCCCAGTGTCAACAGAGTAAAAAGATTGCACAAGAAAAGGAGGAAGACATGTGGCCTTGTTAAAGGCATTATTGTAATTGCATGAAAAATTAGATGAGCTTTAACCATAAATATCTACTCTCCAGCAGCTTCTTTTTCCTATCTTTCTCTTCATCTCATGTTTATTCATCTTCCATGAGAGATCTTTTCAAGCTTCCATAACTCTCTCAAGTTAGTCTCAAATTTCATGCTTTTGTGCACCTTTTCACAAGCCCTTTGTGCTCTTTTACTCTTTCACCTTAAAAACCCTCCAAAGTCTTAAACTAATACTTTCTCTCACTAGCTAGGTGTTTTAGAGAGAGAGAGAGAGAAAGACTCTCTATAATAGTTTGGGAATTTTTGAGGAGGAATCCAATTACAAAGCTAGCAAGGTGAGTATTGAAATTGAGTTGATATTTTTAGTTGTTGAGAATGGCTGGTGGTTAGATCTGTGAGTGTTTTGTAGTTAAGGATTTATTCATTTTAGTGTGATTAGAGTAGCGAAAATAGATAGCCACTTAATGGTAGTTGGAAACTAGTTAGGAATAACTAGCAGAACATGATTTAGGAGATACCTTCTAGAACCATATTTATGTGAATTCAGTTAATTGTGATGTTATTATGATGATAGGTTCCAACGAAGCTCCACCGCCCCATTTGGACCATTAGAGGAAGTTGGAATTGAGTAAGGATTTAACAAATACCGGTGAGGGAACTTGCATTAAAAAAAGTTTTGGGATATACACATGTATGTTTGATTTAATCCCCTAAAGCGTTTTATTGGTTTTATCTTCAAAACTCGCACGAGAACAAGCCCTTATGAAATGTTTTTATGTTATGAAATGAATAGTGTGATGAATCCATATGTTTTTGTATAATATTGATATATATATATATATATATATATATATATATATATATACTATGTCATAAATGGTACCATTGTGTGACAAATGCAACTGTGCATGTGCGAGGTGAGTGTGCACCTACCTGTGATGACGGTGGTAAGGGAGATGGATGGTGATATTGCCCGTGTGCACGATGTGGGGGGATGCACACGATGGCACTAATTGTGCACGATGTGTGGAAGCACATGATGTCTGTACCAGTGCACGATGTGGGGGGATGCACGCGATGACTCCGGCTATGTGCACGATGTGGGGGGATGCACATGAACTGGGTGAGGTGGTGGTGGTATTGGTGGTTATGTATGTATATATTTATATATATATATATATATATATATATTTACATAATTGGAAGTTCATGAATATGGTATACGGTTGTAATGTATGTGAAACCTTACATGTTGAACCTTGCAAAATGTTAAGTATTTTTAAGTTGATTTTGTCATTGCAGCGAGAAACATTTTGTTTTGCTTGCTACCAAGTTTGGTTGCTGCCCCATTTTCCATTTCTTTAGCACCATAGTTGATTAGGGACTCTCAACATTAAGGAATTTATTTAATCAAGTTTGAAATGAGGGGTTTTAATAAGAACTAAACTAAATTGCATTGTTTTGAAAATAAGTGCATCATGATTTCTTTAAACTTTCCTTTTCGCTTGCTTGTTCCCTTTGTTTGTTCACTCACTGGGTTTATACTCACTGTTTTCAACTTTATGTTTTTAGATCAAGAGGCAGCCGGTCACTAGGTCGAGGTGTCCTTATAAATTCGTATCCTTGGTAGGTATTTTGGCATTCTGTAGCCGCACCTTCACCTTGGTCACTCCATTGGAAGCCTAGAGTCATTTTTGTTTATAAATACATACATGCGATGTAAAGTACTAAGATGTATGCCTTAGACCATATATGTATATTTTGATTGGTAAAGCCACCATGGGTGGCAATAGTTAATGTTATTTTGGGCTAATATAAATACAGTTTTTGATTGTTATAATTTACTATTAAAATATTTAAGGGTTGAGATTATGAGATGTAAATGTAAGAATAGTTGACGGGATGATGAGCAGGATTATATAAATAGGCTTGCTTGGGCTTAGTGGACTATGTCCATTGAGTCCATGTGCCGATCATGGCCCAAAAATTGGGTCGTGACACCTTTACACCATGATTTTCTATCAATTATTCCTTGATTTTTGTGTGATGTGCATTCATGAAATAAACACGTGTTCACCATGCAAATTTATACATTAACTTCATGCAATGATTTTATATTACAAAGCTTATAAGGGATTTGAAATGAGCCTTTGAAATGTAACTCGATTTTTAAATGGTTTTACTAAACTGAGAGATTCGAGAGTAGGCCGGGTGTCACTTTGGTTAAGTGTGACCCTTGTGCACAAGTGAGCTCTAGCTAGAGAATCCTTGGGTTGTCGACGGGCTGTTAGACATGGCTAGGGCTATGGTTTGTGATATGTACATGGCTAAACCACCAATGATATTGGCGATTGCGACAGCTTGATTTCTCCGATGTCAGCCAACATCATTGAGACTATCATGGCATGTGGGATCTGGTGGAGTGGAGCTCCCAGATGTTATTATGTGGAAATGGGTCCATGGGTTTTATTTTATTTTCTTCTCGAGAGTAAAGTCTCTTTGGATTTTCGAACTTGTATTTTCTACGCATGGTGAGAGCTATAAGATTTTCGACAGCTCCCTTGTTTATACAATGATGTGGTTTTAACTCCTCGCGTATGACGTGGTTTGTGAACTTGCTTATAAGTTTTCCAAGAATTTAGCCTTATAGGAGATGCATGTGTATACCAAATGGTTTTGATACGTATATAATGATGGTTTGGATTAATTATCTTGCATTAAATTTCTTGGTTTACCAGTAAGTCCCACATCCCTTTTTAAGTTAAGCTGTTTATATATTCTACATTTTAAACATTCAAATTTTTTGCTTTTAGTTTGTTTCCCATCTACACCCTACTCACGGAGTTGATGATCACTGAGTCTGTGAGACTCACCCCTTTCATCTTCTTTTACAGATAGGTGATCATTGCAGATGTGTTGTCCAGTGTATCCTATTTCGCTACGATGTAGTTAATGGCATCTCATAGCCATCCACTTCGAGTCGCTTCACTATCTAGGGTCGTGTCACGTAGAACCGCTAGACGTTATAAAGTATTGTTAACCTTACAGATATGTATTTGTTAAGGACTTGTGATTTGTAATGAATTAAGAGTGACGTTAATTTTGTTGGGAGTTTAATGACATTTCGAACATGTTAATTGTTAACGATAGTATACTATTGCTAGTCAATGTATTCTTGAAGGTATATTTGATGGAATTAACAGAAGGCTCAATTTTGGCTTGTTCAGGATTTGGCGGGTTTACTCGCAAGTCTCGGACACCGGTAACAATCACGTTAAAGGTCATTACATGACTTTAAGCTATCAAATCCACAACTAGTCCTTTAATTCATTAGCTTCATGCTAAGCACAGCAAAATTTAAGCTCACCCTTAGAGCAAATTTGTTTACTAGCCTTTTACTTCATGACCACACATCAATTATAATAATCGTTGATTTTCACCCTTGGGCTAATTCATATACTTATAACTATAAACCATAATGGTCAAATCAAATCTTGGGAATTCATAGCCACTTAATTGAAATCAAAACCAGCTCCAATGTCATCCAATTTCTTCCCATTGACAGTCATGGGTTCAAGTTATAGCTTAACTAAATAAATAAGTTATTACGGACCTATTAGTCCTGCTCCACCTTCCTCTATCCTTAATTGGAGGGGTATGTCATTACATTAACCTTCCATTAGGAGCATCTTGCTTCAAAATCTTTCCAACAATGGCTCGTGTCTCAGGTGGCATCCCAAACCCAGACAACGGCACTACTTATTACTTTTATATGACATTAGTAAAAAGGTAGGTTACTAGGAATATGAGTTTATATACCTTATTGTCTATGACTTATGCTGCAATCACAAACCATAAACAAGACTCTACACTAACTTTGATAACTCCACTGATCAACACAAGTATTCCAAGACTTGACTAAACCTAGGCTCTGATACCAAGTCTATAACGACCACTCCTCAATCACTACAGACATCTGAGACTTTTGGGAGAACCCGTCAAGTACAAAACAAGCCTTATTAGAAACTCTTGTTAATTCATTATATTCATTCCACCAACTTAAGTAATCCCTTTGAATCATATAACTCTTTGTAACGTAATTTGAACAAACGTTGTTATAGCTTGTTCAACCTTTATTCCACATAATTGTAAAATACATCCAAATGTATAATCTCTAACTTTACAATCACATTGAGACTAGTGTCTATTTACAGAAAATAATACATTACAAATGACTCAACCTCTAGTAATGGAGTGACTCGGAATAAAGTGCTATGAGATGCCTTTACCTATCTATGGTAGACAACATGTGCTGATGAACGATCGCTAGGCCGATCACTATCTACAAAAGGGGAAATAAGGGGGTGAGTCTCACAGACTCAGTGATCATCTGCTCCGTGTGTAGGGTGAAGATGAGAAACAAGCTTAAAGCAGATCATTTAAGCAATAAACCAGAATGTAAAATGATATTCTTATAAAACCAAATCACAATAAGGGTATTTGTGCCTTGTAAAAATAATGTCGTAAAATCATAATACAATACTTTCTTTGCAAAACAATGCCCAAAATAAGCGTAGCAGAAAGAGTTTCAATCATCGAAATCATTTCCTTCCATCAAAAACACAAATAATCGTATAAAAGTACACACGTTCCCCAAAATGTGTGGCGTGTAAAAAAACATCAACATATACACCCACATAAATCAACTCATGATCATTAAGTAAGCATTGAAAGCTTTCGATTAAATAAGGGAACTGTGGAAAAACATTAACTCTCCACCATGCAAAAAAGTAAGAGTCTAAAAACTCTCAAGGCTCTTGAGTAGGTAATCGTATATATCAACTCGTGGACCCTCTTCCACATAATAACAATCCGAGAACACTGTTTAACCAGATTCCCACAGCCATGGCAGTCTCAACAATGTTGGACAACATCGAAGAAATCAAGTGGTCACAACCGCGTATATCAACTTGTGGCCTTGCCACCTATAATCACAGACCATGGCCCCAACCACGCCTAATAGCCTGTCGGTGACCTAAAGGTTCTTTAGCTAGAGCTCACTTGTGCACAAGGGTCACACTATCTTGATGTGACATTTGACCTACTCTCGACGCTCTCGGTTTGTCAAAACCATTTTTAAAACCAAATCAAGTTTTTTGAGGCTTTTCCTTTAAATTGTTTGAAAACAAGGATCGATAACCCTTCAAATTGCTTTTCACATTAAACGGCATGGTGTAAACACTTTGTATAAAGATCGGACTAAAATCGGTTCTCAAAAGTTTACATTTAAAATCATTTAATGATGCACGTCACGCAAAGATACAAGGCATGGATTTTGATGTAAAACATTGCAAAAAGGCTTGTTTCGCGATTTCTAAAACTTTTTACATATGTGTATATATATATATATATTCTACACAAACGATTTCCAAATCAACTTGCATCCACAATTTCCTATGGTTTCTACCAGCTCATGCTTTCCACAATAGCAATATATAAATCATTGTGAATCCATTTTTAAAATTGCCTATCAAGGCTAACAGCTCATGCTATCCATAATTGTATTTAAGAAAACCGGCAACGTTTATTAAACGTATAACAATATATAGTGTATAGATATTTTGAAATAGACACCCCTTACTCACCTTACAATAGCGAGACGTTACGTTGCTATTGATTCAGGTGTGTATCTATCTAATTGTACTTACCGGTGACCCATTATCTCCTCTGGCACACCACCACAACACACTTTCCTTACTTATACACTTCCTAGCAACCATCCAAACTCAATACACTTAATCATACACATATATGGGCAACACTTCAATCAATGAATTCTTAACCCAATTTCACATTTTTCATCAACATTATTCACAATCATTTAACATGCAATCCACATACTTTCAGTCGACCATAGCCAACACAACATAATGTACTCACATTGCTTGCTTACTTTTCGATTTTAGCTTGAATTCCACATATAGTTCACAATTTCCTCACATCTTCAGTCACCATTGCTGTCACAAGTATAAGCAATTAATACACATCTCATTTCTCCTTGCTACTTGTGATTTAGAGATTAAAACACTTACCCATTACTTATCTAGCTCAAAATCACCATGCATTCCAAGATCCACCTACATGCATGCATTGGGTTTCTTGAATCTTTGTAGATTCTTCCTACCACAAACACAATCTCACATCGCAATCAGTTTACAAAGCATGCATTCAAACAAAATGATGATTTCTACCTTCCTTACCTTGGAATCTCTAAGCCGAGCCACCAAGCTCTCTTTAAACTTCCCACAATGGCTTGTGGATCGGAGGAAAACCTCTCAGTTTTCTCTAGCTCCTCTAAGCCGAACCTTCCTTTCTCTTTTTCTTCTTTCTCCTTTCTTTTTTTCTCTTCTCACTTTGTTATGGGCGGACCTCTCAATGCAAAAGCCTTGAAAATGGCTTTCACTTTTTCATTTTGCTCATACGTGGGCGAATTTGCTCAAAGTCACTTCCTTTTTCTATTATTTTCTTTTCTTTTCTCTTTACATGTCATGCCATTCAATTCTTCTCTTTCTCATTAACCCCACTTTTCATTGGTGGCTTGTGCATGCAAGGTTTTCCTTGTCCATTCCTTTATCTTTTGGCTAAATTACTTTGCCCATGCATTGATTCACATGGTATTATTTTTTATTTATTTCATTTGTCACCTTATTCCTCCAATCACATTTCATGCACAAGCTTCACTTGTATTTGACATCGTTTTTCTTTAAAATTCTCCCTTACTTCCACTCCCCCACGTAGATAAATTGTACAAATCAGACATTCCTCGTATAATATAGCCAATTTGACATTCATATTATTTTAATATTATTTTATCAAAAAATTATTATTTTATTCCATAATTTTCCACTTGTCTCCTAGGGCTCCAAAAGTGTCTCACTTGGCCCCGGCTCACTTCCAAATCGTCTTTTAACTCACTAATTCATCCTCAATAAAAAAATATTATTATTTAGTTATTATTTTCTTGTGTACAGAATATATTATTCTAAAATATTCTTTTCACTCGCCACCACTCTTTGGCACTTAGATTAACGTCAATTGACCCTTTGTCTTGTCGATAAGATCTTATTGATTTCTATACGAAGGTACGGGGTGTTACAGTTCATCCTCAACTTCAAGGCCAAATGGACCTCCAACATTTCACCAGCAAGTCGGTGCACCTATTTCAGAAAAGAAGCTAGCTGTGGAAGATCTACTAAGGCAGTACATGGCACAAAATGATACCATTATACAAAGTCAAATAGCTCTCATTCAGAGTCAAGCAACATCAATTCGAAACCTTAAGACTCAGGTTGGTCAACTTGCCAATTTATTAAACAACCGACCTCAAGGAACATTGCTTAATGATACAGAGGTGAATCCAAGGAGAAGGTAAGGAACAAGTTATGGCAATCACCCTGAGGAAGGGAAAAAAGGTTGAACATAGTGTTAGGCAAGCAATTTTCAAGATGAGCCTGTTGAGAATAAAATAGTGATTGAGATAGCTGACAAGCAAAGTCAAAAAAAGGAAGCAAAGGCAACTTTACCACCACCACCCATTCCTTAATGCCTTCAAAAACAAAAGCTTGATAAGCACTTCCAAAATTTTCTTGAGGTATTCAAAAAGCTTCACATCAACATTCCTTTTACAGAAGCTGTAGAGCAAATGCCATTATATGTGAAGTTTTTTGAAAGACATATGGACAAAGATTAAGAAACTAGAGGACTCTGAGACAATTACACTCACTGAAGAGTGTAGTGTAATAATCCAGAACAAGTTTCCACCAAAGCTTAAGGACCTAGGGAGTTTTTTTATCCCTTGCTCAATTGATAATTTTTATTTTTCAAAAGCTTTGTGTGATTTAAGTGCTACTGTCTCAATTATGCCTTTGTCTGTTGCTAAGAGAATTGGACTGAACGAGATTTAACCCACTACAATCACTTTGCAACTAGTTGATAGAATGATAAGGCATCCTTGTGGGGTGATAGAGGATGTCTTGCGTAAAGTTAGGAAACTGTTCATCCAATAGACTTCATAGTACTTGAGATGGAGGAGGATCAAGAGGTTCTAATCATTCTAGGACATCCATTCTTAGCCTCTGCAGGCGCACTAATAGATGTAAAGGAAGATAGAATAACTTTCAAAGTTAGAGAGGAGGTAGTGGAATTTACTATTTTCAATGCAACTAAGAGTCTTTCTGTCACGACCCAATTTCTGGGCCATGACCGGCGCATGGGCCCAATGAACGTAATCCACTAAGCCCAAGCAAGCCTATTAATCTAACATGTTTATCATTCCATCATAAATTGCTAAGTCACATTTCATAACTTAGAATCAAAATATTACTACACATTGCCAACTCATATTGACATACCAAACAAGTGTATATACATTGTCTACAACATATATCTTAACAATTTACATTAGGTTCGTCTATACACAACAAAATAATACTCGACTTCCAGCGGAGGGACTCGAATGAATGTACAGCTACTGAATGCCAAGACACCTACCAAAATATGGACACAAATCTACAAGGACACTTCGTCCTAGTTACCGGCTGCCTTGTGATCTGAAAACATGAAGTTTAAAAATGGTGAGTATAAACCCAGTGAGTGAACAAGGAAGGGAACGAGCAACAATTAGGGAGAATTTAAAATCATTATGCATTTGTTTCAAAATAATGCAATTTAGTTCCATTCATATTAAAAACCCCTCATTATACCTTTAAATATTAATCACTTGGTCATGAGGAACCCATACATAACGAATAACTTGTAAAATGAAGGCTTTAGTGATACACAAGCAAGTCAAATGCGACAACGAATCTTCACTGTAGCGGGAAGGTATTCTCGCTGCAACGACATTGGGATTTAAGTTATTAGCCGAACTAGGGCTTTTCAACCAACTAAGGGTTTCTCTCAAAATTTCCTCATTTCAAACTTAGTTAGATAATCCCCAAACATGTTGAAAGTCCATACTCCACTAGGGTATAAATGAAATGGAAAATTTTGGCAAAAACTCGCAAGATAGCAAAATGGATAGAAGGTTTCTCGCTGCAGCGAAATTTAGTTAGACAAATAGAGAGTTTTTCGCTGTAGCGAAATGCTACAGTGACTTTCTCATTGCAGCGAAATTCATTCTCGCTGCAACGAGATCCAAATCTGAGAAACTCTCACAACCCAAGAGTTTCTTGCTGCAACGAAAATGATTCTCGCTGCAGCGAGATACAAGGCATCAATGAAAATTTTCCCTTTCTCCCAAAGAAAACCACCTTGCTGAAATGTTCAAAGCCAATAAGAAATACATAACAATTTTTCACGGTTTAACATGTCAAGTTTCACATGCGTTACAACCATATACCATTACTCATTAATTTCCTATATCACACATATTTACATATGTATATATGTATACATATACCCATCATCATCATTCACACCATCCCATCATCATCATCACCAGCTCATGCACACTCCCTACTCGCACATGGCTGGGTCATCACCGAGTTATGCGCACTCCCTACTCGCACATAACCGGGTCATCCTCGACTTATGCACACTTCCTACTCGCACATAACCGAGTCAATGTCATTACACAACAATATATTCATATATATATATCAACACCATTTGGTAGTGCATGAATCAATAATAGTCACATGTCACAACATAAACCATTTCTCAAGAGCTTGTTCCCAAGGCACTAATTTTCTAAGAAAAGTTGTATAAAATCATTCAAACACTTTGTACAAAATAGTCACAATCCCAAAATAGTTTTAATAGGCAGTCCACTCACCGATTTATTATTGAGCCTTTAGTTAACTCTAATTCCCCTAATGATCCGATTGGAAGGATGGGACTTCATTAGAACCTAGGATCACATTATCATAAACAATATGTCAATTCACACACTATGAACCCTAAAAGCTATTTCTTAGCTAGCTTTCAATTGCCACATTAAATGGCTATCTATGTTCACTATCTTAATCACTAAAAAAGTAATGAGCATACTCAACAATAAAACAGCTCTTAATCTAAATTACTAGTCATTATTCATAGCTAAAAACCGAATTTAATTCATCACTCACCTTTGGGTTTCTTTATAGTTGAATTCTCTTCCAATAGCTTCCAAATCAATGGGGTAATTTTCTCTTTCTCTCTCTAGAACGTCCAACTAGTGAGAGAAAGTTTGGAAATAAGCTTTATCAAGGGTTTTGAAGTGAGAGAGTGAAAGAATTAAAGAGTTCTAGTCAAAATGGCTCAAAGGTATGAAATCTAGAGCTAGAGAGAGAAAATTATGCAAGCTCCATATCGAGCTTCCATGGAGTTTTGAAGAAACGTGAGAGGGAAGAAGAAGAAGAAGAAGACAAGCTGCTGGAAAATGGGAGAAGAAGCTGCTGGAAGAAATGTATTTATAGCCAATCTTATCCATTCCCTTAAAATTATGAAAATGCCCTTGACTAGTTAACTTGTTCTCATGCAACCCTTTATACAATCTTTTTGCTCTTTTGACACTGGGACAAGGTCCATAATGGTCTAAACATACTTGGGTTCATAAAAACTTAAAATTTAACTCGAGGTGAAAAATGACCATTTTGCCCCTGTTATGAAAATTATTGAAACTTCTAGTTTTCTTCGTGTTTTCATCAGTACACATCATTTATGCAGTCTTATACCTATTTAGACCTTAAAATATCATAAAACTTTCTTTTGGGAGCTTATTAGAGAAAATGATGAAACTACCCCTGGCTCATATTATTACATCTATGCTTAGTTACAAGCCTATAGAGGTTGGGGTCTCACACCTTCAACCACATCTTATTGCTATAGAGTGGATTTAGCTAATAAAGATCAAGGTAATCCTACTCCATCACCTACAAGTAAGTAAGCATCAATTCTTGAATCAGAGCCACCGCCACCACAACTTAAAACTAAACAGTGTTATGATGAGTATGATCCACTACCTTCAGTTAATCTTGATTTTAAGGTGGGATAACAAGTGTTTCTGACCAAATCAGTCAAGCTTTTTCCATGGAAACAAAAATAAAAGTGGTCAGGTGTCAAGCCCAGCTCTATTATATACTTGTCATGTCATTCATGTACTTGATAGCATGTTTGCATACTTGGATATCTCGAAAAATTGTTAAAAGTCGGTATCATACCTAGTGGTACAATTAAGTCGATTAAAACCTCGAACTAGTCCAAATAGAGATTTTGGGATGTATTTGAGAGTTATTGAACCTTAGAATGTTTCAAAATGGTGATTCAGAGTTCGAGGATTAATTTGGAATCCAATCGGGGAATTTTTATAACGTAGAGGCAAAATGGTCATTTTGCCATCCGAAGGCAAAATTGGAATGTTGGACGAGATTTTTGACCAAGTTTGACTATTTGGAGCATAATTTAAATTTGAGAAGTGAAAAATCTCAATTCTGAATTTTTTCAAGCATAAGGGCAAACCGATCATTCCATGTGTCCATGAGGACGTAATAGGAATTTTTGAAATTTTAACCACCGTGACACTTGTCAAGCCCATGAATTTCACCTATTATCATTTTTATACTTTGGATAATTAAGGTATTATATGTGGTGGTAAGAAAATGCTTAATAGTTAAGTTTTAACCATGAACCATTCACACGTTGACACGTGTCAAGCTTTAATTCTTTTATAATTTTCTTTATAAACCAACATAAACCTCTCCCAATTCTTCTTTCATTGCTGTGCAAGCCAAAGAAAAGGGGGAAAAGAATAGAAACAACCCTTGAGGAAGAAAATTCAAGAGAAATTCATCAAAAATAAAAAAACGAAGCAATTTGAGGTAAGATTTCGCGATTTTAGCTTAAGATTCACCTCTCCCATGATTTCTTTTTCATTTTCTATGGTTGAAACCCAAACTTTCATGAAAGAAGTCATGTTGGCCGAATCAAGGGGGGGAGTTTTGATGATGGTTTTTGTTAGATTTCATGCTATCTAGGTGTTTTAGTTGTTTTGTGATATTCGGTATGAAAAACAAACAAGAAAACCACATGTCCTTCACTAAACCCTCCTTGGCCGAATTTAATAGGGGATATATTGATGATGAATTTTTTTATATTTCATATTATTTAGCTCGTATTTGATGATTTATTGTGTCGGATATCGACAATGGTTATCGAAAAGTATAGTGCCTTTAGTAAACGACTTGAACGATGATGAGAAAATCATGGTAAATGGACTTGAATTTGATTTCTAAAGATATATACAGACTTATTGGACTGTGTTGACACTGATTAACATGTTAGTTCAGAATCGGAATGAGTTTTGGATGTGATAATTTAAGTCACAATCAAGTTCATTGCGGTACTTTGGGTGTATTTGGAGTATCGAAAGTGCAATGAATCTATTTGGAGTTGAATCGGATGTTTTGGCTAATTAAACAGTGTATATTGCGAGTTAGGTCGAATACCATTTTAGTCCAATAAAAATTGTGTCACAGCCCAAATTCTGGGCTATGACCGATGCATGCGCCCAATGGGCATAGCCCACTAAACCCAAGCAAGCCTTTTTATGCAAACCCAATTATCATTCCCATCCATCATCTTTAAAATGAAGTGTTGTAACTCTCAAAAGTAAATGTTCCAGTAATATTTTATAACAACTGAATATTCATATTTATATTATATCAAAATATTGTCATCATCAATCCAACATATACATACTTCATTTATAACATGACTCTTAGTAGTTTACATTACATGTACATGTTCATAAGTAATAGACTTGAGACCGTCAGTAGAGTGACTCTGGGTGAAGATATAGCTACTGAGATGCCATAGTACCTACCAAGAAGATGAGCATATGTGTGCGACTAAATCTAGGTCCCAACTTGCCTTCGAATCTGAAAATATGAAGTTTAAAAACTTGAGTATAAAACTCGATGAGTGAACATAAGAAGGGAATAAGCGATCATTAGGAAGAATTTGGAAATCATGATGCACTTGTTTCAAAAACAATACACTTGATTTAGTTTCTTACTAAAAACCCCTTATTTCAAACTTTGATCAATACCCTCATAGTTTTTCACAAACCCATGATCAATCCATGAACTTAAATGGGTGACAAGTAGGTCAAAATCAAACAAGGTAACATGCATGGCAGCAAGTTTCTCGCTGTAGCAAAGTTCATTCTCGCTGTAGTGAGAAATAGTGTCAGTTTGCATATATTTTAATTTTTCTAGTATATCTCCCGTTACAAAAGTCCAATTGACCTTATTTTTAGATCATTAGAAAGCTAAGAGATAGGGTTACAACTTTTATGTTTACAACTTTTCCCATTTCAGACGGAAAGGTGGTCAAAATCTTCATCAAATTGAATGCACTGCATCAAAACTTGAGAGTTTCTCGCTGCAGCGAGATTTATTTTCGCTGCAGTGAGTTTTCTACTGCCAAAACAGAATGTTTCTCGCTGCAGCAAGAATGCTTTCTTGTTGTAGCGAGAAGTAGAGCACCTAAGTGAAAAAGGGGCTTTCTTTGCACTAAAAATCCATTTGGTGGTGCAATGAACTCAATTTGCAAGAAAATGGGAATTTCTCAAGATTCATCATGCCAAATTTCACATGCAATTCAATCATATATCATATTCATGAACTTTCATTTCATAAGCATAGATATGCATAAATACATAGATACACATCAATATCATCATAATCACACCTGACTCATGTGCATCCCCCCACATCGTGACATAGCCGGCGCCATTGTGTGCATCCCCCCACATCATGCACATGGGCACTATCATCATCCATCTCCCACACCACCATCATCACCGGCATGTGCATCCCCCCACATCGTGCACACACACGGTTATAATCATCATACACAATATCAAATATCATGCACAACATATATATATATATATATATATATATATATATATATATCATCATAATGCAATAGTGCATGAATCCATAACAACCACATATCACAACATAAAACCATTTAGCAAAAGCTTGTTCCCAAGGCACTTGTTTTTAAGTAAAGTTGTATAAAATCATTCAAATTCTTTGTACAAAACAGCCACATTCCCAAAATGATTTTTGAAATACAATTCACTCACCGGTCTTGTTGTTTCTTTTGCTTGACTCTAACCTTAACTAATACTCCAAATGGACATGTGAGGCCTTGTTGGAACCTATACACAGACAACATCACAACCAATCCAATTTACATTAATATCACTCCAAAAGCTAGTTTCTAATTCAACTTTTACTAGTCAATCCTAATTGGCTTCCAACTATATCAAATGGTTATTCCTTGTACTACTTTAATCACACTAAAAATGAGTAAACAACTCAACAATCAAACAGCTCATAATCCCAATTACTAGCCATTATCAACAACTTAAAACCAAGCCTAGTTCATCACTCACCTTAGGGTTTCTTTGTAGTTGAATTCTTTTCCAATAGCTTCCAAAAAAATGTGAAAAATCTCTCTTTCTCTCTCTAAAACCTCCAACTAGTGAGAGAAAGTACTGAACAAAGACTTTTTGAGGGTTTTAAGGTATAAAAGTGGAAGAGCATAAAAAATCGTATGAAAGAGTGGGCAAAAGCATGAAATTTGGAGCTAAAGAGAGAAAGTTATGAATTTTTCACACCATGCTTCCATGGAGGGGAAACAAACATGAGATAGAAGGAGGGAAAAGAAGAAGAAGCTATAGGAAAATGTGAGAAGCTGCTGGAAGAAATATATTTATACTTCAAGTTAATCCAAATTTCCACCGAAATTACCAAAATGCCCTTAACATGGTGGCTTTGTCTTCCTCCCATCCTTTGTGCAATCTTTTTGTTCTTTTGACACTGGGACAAGGTCCACAATGATCTAAACTACTCGAGTTTACGAAAACTTAAAATTTTGACTCTAGGTGCAAAATGACCATTTTGGCCCTATTGTGAAAATTATTGCCACATCTAGTTTTCTTCATGTTTTCATCATTATACATAATTTATTTGGTCTTTATGCTTATTTAAGACCTTAAATATCAAAAAACATCCTTTTGGGAACTTTTTAGAGGAAATGACGAAACTACCCCTGGCCTGGGTTATTACGTCTATGCCTCGTTATGAGCTTATAGGGGTTGAGGTCTCACAAATTGAACCTATGTAGAACACCATCTTTAAGTGATTATTCGAACATTTCTCATTCAATTTCATGCATTCATATAGAGCCTGAAATAGTTTTATAATAGTTTGGCAAAAATGTATTGAATTACTTGTTGTGTATTAAATATAAGTGGTGAGCCCTCTGGTAAGGGTAAGGATATCGTACCCAAGGACTACGAGTAAGAGTACTCCCGTTATTGTGAGTAAACAGACTATCATCTTAACTCTCTAAAGTAGTTTATACTCGTTTTTATGATTTTAAAGAATAATGAACTTAAATTATAAACTATTATGTTTTATAACTGAAGTGTTGGTTAAATGAAATGAGATTCATAATTTGGTTTGAAATTGAATCCTGGTTTTCAAAATTGAGTAAGCGGAGACTATACACTTGTGTTATATATATGTTTTGACTATTGTTAGTTGTGCCGACTCTGCTTTGTAATAAATGTATCGGCATAACGGGATTTGTAATTGACATATGGTTTGAATTGATGGCTTATGACAATGTGATGGCATGAACGGCTAGATTTGTGTTTATGTGGAATATATGAACTGTTTTGTTTTACCTTGACAGGCTAGGTAATATCATATTAGCCATGTCATACTGTCGAAATTTTATTGATTTGGCGGGGTAATTGATTAGCTTATTGCAGTGGGTGGGTTTTCATGGACTAGCCTATTAGAGGGGCACGGTAAACCCCGTCATATTTTACCTTAGTATGAGAAGCACGGAGGGTATCTCCTAAGGTAGTTTAGAGTTCACTTCACACCGAACCACCACGTGAGGGTGAAACTCAGCAACGTCAAGGAACGACTGTGTTTTTAAACGTAAAAACATGTTGTATGTGAATATGTTATTTTAATAGCCTTGGCCGACTCGATTGGAAGCCCTGCGCAAGGTGTAACTGAGTACAAGTTTTGGCACAAGCCAAGTTTTTAAGAGAGTCATAAGCCTTGTCAATTTTTTTATGAAATGTAACTGTTTTATATGTGTTGAAATGAGTTTTAATGTTATGAACCATATTATGATAAGATGTTTTAATTGTATCCATTTACTCGGCTTTAGATGTTATAGATGAACTTTGCTTACTCACTGGGTTTATAAAAACTCACCACCCTTCTTTCACCCATTTCAGGCTCAGGGCAATCTGTAGACCGTCGATTTTGCCGAGGGTTTGCTTTTGGATTCACACCCTTAGAAATCGTAGGATTACAGTCATATAAATATTGTATAAATATTATTTTATATGAAAATGGAATATTTTATTCAATATTTTTATTTAGTTTGATTAGCTATATTTTCACTTTAAATGGATGATTTAGATACCGAAATTTATTTTTAGATATGAAATGTATATTTTTCATTTATATATTATATTCTTAGCAGGTTTCAAAATTTTTGAGTAAAATGACAAAAATACCTCTATGCGATAGAAATTACTTTTTGATTGTCTTTGATTTGAAGATAGTCTATATTCCTTTAAAATATGATATTTAGTAATTGCTGCTCACAAGGGAGGCAGAAAATTGATGCTAGAGCCTTGCAAGGTTTCGGTTGACATTTCGAGTAAGGATTGTCTATCGGGACATCGCGGCGGTTGTCACTGGCTCGAAGAGAGTACCGGGTCGTGACAATTCAATTGGTATCAGAGCCATTAGTTTTAAAGTTATTTTTAAAAAAACTATAGTGTTAGTGTGACCCCAAGTTAAGTTAAATTGAGTTGAATGCATGCATCTGAATATAGGACCTGAAGTTGTCTAAACTTGTTCTATTTCTTCTTATAGATCATTATGCCTCCTCGACGTGGACTCCCACCTCTCGCTAGATCAGTGGGGAAAGGAATAGGTCGTTCTCGGCATCGTCAGCCAGATCTTGTAAAGGGGGAATCTGCTACGTCTACTTTTCGGGCAGTACCTGCTGCTGAATAGACTAAAACTCCTCCATATCCTCCACCTCCTCCACCACCTATTGGTATTTTTGGTATTCCTACCATGTCTCCTGAGGTAGTTCAAGCATTGGCAGCTTTCCTCACTGCTATTACTGGCCAAGCTTAGGCTGGTCAAGCTCCTCCTACCGTTCCTTCAGTCGCACCTCTAGTGCCACCACCACCATCTCTTGTCCCACCACATGTACCTGATGTCTCCATTTCTATAAAACTTAAGGAAGCTAGACAGCTCGACTGTATTTCTTTTAAAGGTGATTTGGATGCAACCGTAGATAAGGATTGGATCATTCAGGCTTCTGAAACACTTACTAATATGAGACTAGATGATGATATAAAATTGATGGTAGCCACTAGATTGCTTGAGAATAGGGCCCGTATTTGGTGGAACTTAGTGAAATCTCGTTCTACCACTTCTTTGACCTGATCAAATTTTCTGTGAGAGTTCAACGACCAGTATTATACTTATTTTCATCAAAAGGAAAAGAAGAAGGAATTCTTGAGTCTGAAACAGGGGAGTTTAACAATAGAGGAGTATGAGGCTCCTTTTAACGAGCTAATGCTTTACGTGCCCGATCTAGTGAAGACTGAGCGGGATCAGGCTAATTACTTTGAGAAAAGGCTTCGGAATGAAATTAGAGACCGTATGATAGTGATGGGTAGGGAGCCGTATAAAGAGGTTGTGTAGATGGCTTACGGGCTAAGAAACTTACAACTGAGAATAGGAGAATTCAGGCCGAGTTTGCTAAGAAGAAGAATTCGAATATATCTTTCAGTCAGTCATCGAAAAAGGGGAAGGATTCATCTGTTTTAAGGAGTGTTACCACTGCTTCAATAGCATCTAATCGACCCTCATCTCAATAGCCACAGCAAAAGTCTACTAGATTCAGTACATCAGTGGCGAGTGCTCTTGGGAAGAGTTTTGGGGGTTTTGACAGATGTCAAAACTGTGAGAGATCACATGTCGGGCAGTGTAGGGAGCCCGTGCGATGTTTTCAGTGTTGTCAATAGAGCCACATGAGGAGTGTTTACCTGTAGTTAGGACGAGCTACTGCAGTTGCTTTATCTCCCCAAGCTCGCACAAATATGCAGAGAAGAGATTCTTCTGGGTCACAGTTGAGATAAGGTGTAGCGATGCGATCCGACGTGGCGAATAATACCTCGGTGCATCCACCCTCTAGACCGCAGACTCATACCCCAATGAGAGTTTTTACTGTGACAGAGGAAGAGGCACGAGTCTGACCTAGTGCAATGACAAGTACCATGTTTGTATTTGACAGAGATGCTTATGTCTTAATTGATTCTGGTTCGGATAGATCTTATTTGAGCACGACATTCGCATCCTTTTCTGATAAAAACCTGTCACCTTTAAAGGAGGAAACTGTAGTTCATACCCCTCTAGGAAAGAAGTTGGTTAAAAACACCTGTTATAGAGACTGTGGAATAAGGGTTGGTGAGAAAGAATTCAAGGCTGACTTAATTCCCCTAGCAATCTGGGATTTTGATTTGATATTGGGTATGGATTAGTTAACTACACATCGGGCGAATGTGGATTGTTTCAGGAAGAAAGTTGTACTTCAGAATTCTGAAGGAGTATAAGTTGTATTTGCAAGGGAACGTCGAGTATTACAATCTTGTGTAATCTTGACTATCAAAAGCTTTTGAAACTAGGGCAGAAAGGGTATCCGGCTTATCTAGCACATGTGATTGATACCTCAAAGGGGGAACCTAAGATAGAGGATGTCTCAATAGTAAATGAGTTCTCTGATGTGTTTCCGAATGAATTACCGAGACTACCTCCTAATCGAGAGCTTGAGTTCTCTATTGATCTACTTTCGGGTACCACACCTATTTCCATTCCTCTGTATCGAATGGCTTTGGCGGAGTTAAAGGAGTTGAAAGTCCAGCTGCAAGACTTTGTAGATAAGGGTTTTATATGCCCTAGTATTTCTCCTTGGGGTGCGCTAGTCTTATTTGTAAAGAAAAAGGATGGCACTCTTCGGTTATGTATTAACTACCGTCAACTGAACCAAGTGACCATCAAGAATAAATATCCTTTACCATGGATTGATGATCTTTTTGATCAGCTACAGGGTGTTTTCTAAGATTGATATGAGGTTTGGGTATCATCAGTTGAAAATCAAGGAACAAGATGTACCCAAGACTACTTTCAGGACTCATTATGGGCATTACGAGTTTCTGGTTATGCCTTTTGGTCTGACTAATGCCCCGACAGCTTTTATAAATCTTATGAACAGGGTGTTCCACTCGTACTTGGATAAGTTCGTGATAGTATTCATAGATGACATCCTGGTGTATTCAAAGGATGATGATGAACATGTTATCCATTTGCGCATTGTGCTACACACTTTGCATAAGAGACAACTTTATGCCAAGTTCTCCAAATGTGAGTTCTGGTTAAGGGAAGTAGTTTTCTTGGGACATGTTGTGTCTAGAGCTAGAATTTATGTCGATCTTAAGAAGATTGAGGCAATCTTACAGTGGGAGCAACCGAAAATGGTGACAGAGATTCAGAGTTTTCTTGGTTTAGACGGTTACTATAGGAAGTTTGTTCAGGGGTTCTCATTAATAACTGATCCACTAACTCGTCTGACCCGTAAAGGAGTCAAGTTTGAGTGGGATGATGTTTGCGAGAGTCGGTTTCAGAAGCTGGAGAATCGATTGACCTCAGCTCCCGTCTTGACACTTCCTATTAGTGGGAAAGAATTTGTGGTGTACAGTGATGCCTCTAAATTAGGATTAGGGTGCATGTTAATGCAGGATGAGAAAGTAGTAGCTTATACTTCTCGGCAATTGAAGAAGCATGAAATGAATTACCCTACCCATGATTTGGAATTAGCAGCAGTAGTCTTTGCATAGAAGATCTGGAGGCATTACTTATACGGTGAGAGTTGTCGGATCTTTACCGACCACAAAAGTTTGAAATATTTGCTCACCCAGAAAGAACTCAACTTGAGGCAAAGATGATGGTTAGAGTTGATTAAGGATTACGACTCAATGATTGATTATCATCCAGGGAAGGTAAATGTTGTAGCAAATGCCTTAAGTCATAAATCCTCATCTTCATTAGAATCACTTCAGAATTCTTATCTTCCAATGCTACTTAAGATGAAATCTGTAGGGATCTAGTTGAGTAATGGCAAGGATGGAACCCTACTTGCTAGTTTTGTTGTGAGACCCTTACTGTTGAATCAAATAAGGGAATTACAGAAGTCTGATGATGAGTTGAAATGCGAAGTTCAAAAGTTGCGAGATAGAGAAACTAATGAGTTCAGACTCGGTGATGATGGTATCTTGATGCTTGGGGACCGAGTTTGTGTCCTTAAGGATGATCAGCTGAGATTGGCTATTTTGGAGGAAGCTCATTCTTCCGCCTATGCTTTACGTCCCGAAAGCACCAAAATGTACAAGACTATCAAGGAAAGTTACTGGTGGCCAGGTATGAAACGAGACATAGCCGAGTTTGTGACGAAATGTCTCACATGCCAACAGATCAAGGCGAAACATTAGAAACCATCGGGTACTCTTTAGCCTCTACCTATCCCTGAATGGAAGTGGGAGCACATGACTATGGACTTTGTATTAGGTTTACTGCGAACGCAGAATGGGAAGGATGCTATTTGGGTGATTGTAGATAGATTGACTAAGTCCGCCCATTTCTTGGCTATCCATAGCACATATTCCATTGAGAAACTAGCTAAACTTTATATAGATGAGATAGTGAGATTGCATGGAGCCCCAGTTTCTATCGTGTCAGATCGAGACCCTCGGTTCACTTCTCGATTCTGGCCGAAATTCTAGGAGGCGCTCGAAACTAATTTGAGATTTAGTACTGCCTTTCATCCACAGACAGATGGTCAGTTTGAAATGACCATTCAAAATTTGGAGGATATGCTACGGGATTGAGTCATTGACTTTACTGGGAGTTGGGACAAACACTTGTCGTTGGTGGAGTTCGTCTATAACAACAATTTTCAGTCTAGTATTGGGATGGCACCATACAAGGCTCTGCAAGGGAGAAAGTGTCGAACTCCACTCTGCTGGGATGAAGTGGGTGATAGGAAATTATTTAATGTAGAGTTGATTGATCTGACAAATGACAAGATCAAGGTTATTCGAGAGCATTTAAAGATAGCTCAAGACAGGCAGAAGAGTTACTTTGATAGACGGAGAAAAGATCTGGAATTTGAAGTTGATGATAGAGTTTTTCTTAAGGTTTTTCCTTGGAAAAGTGTGATTCGGTTTGTAAAGCAGGGAAACCTCAATCCGAGATACATTGGACCCTTTCGTATCATTGAAAGGATTGGGCCAATGGCATATAGACTAGGATTACACCCGGAGTTGGATAGGATTCACAATGTCTTCCACGTCTCGATGTTGAAGTATGTACCTGATCCCTCCCATATCCTCGAGGCACCTCCGATTGAGTTACAGGAAGATTTGAAGTTTTAGGTGCAACCTGTACGTATTCTAGACCGAAAGAATTGAGTGTTGAGGAATAAGAGCATCCCAATGGTTAAGGTGTGGTGGAGAATACTCCGATGGAGGAGATGACGTGGGAAGTTGAGCATCAGATGAGAGCCAATACCCACATCTTTTCTCTAAGTTCGATAAGTGAAATTTTGAGGTCAAAATTTTATTTTAAGGCAGGTAGTGCTATCAAGCCCAGCTCTATTATATTCTTGCCATGTCATTCATGTACTTGATAGCATGTTTGCATACTTGGATACCTTAGAAAATCATTAAAAGTCGGTATCGTACCTAGTGGTACAATTAAGTCGATTAAAACCTACAACTAGTCCAAATAAAGATTCTGGGATGTATTTGAGAGTTATTGAACCTTAGAATGTTTTAAAATGGTGATTCGGAGTTTGAGCATTAATTTGGAATCCAATAGGGAATTTTAATAATGTAGGGGCAAAATGGTCATTTTGCCACCGTGGGCAAAATTGGAATGTTGGACGAGATTTTTGACCAAGTTTGACTATTTGGAGCATAATTTGAATTTGAGAAGTAAAAAATTTCAATTCCAAATTTTTTCGAGCATAAGGGCAAACCGGTCATTCCACGTGTTCATGAGAACGTAATAGAAATTTTTAAAATTTTACACTACCGTGACACTTGTCAAGCCCATGAATTTCACTTATTATCATTTTTATACTTTGGATAATTAAGGTATTATATGTGGTGGTAAGAAAATGCTTAATAGTTAAGTTTTAACCATGAACCATTCACACGTTGGCACGTGTCAAGATTTAATTCTTTTATAATTTTCTTTATAAACCAACATAAACCTCTCCCAATTCTTCTTTCATTGCTGTGCAAGCCAAAGAAAAGGGGGAAAAGAATAGAAACAACCCTTGGAAGAAAATTCAAGAGAAATTCATCGGTTACTGAAAAACGAAGCGATTTGAGGTAAGATTTCACGATTTTAGCTTAAGATTCACCTCTCCCATGCTTTCTTTTTCATTTTCTATGGTTGAAACCCAAACTTTCATGAAGGAAGTCATGTTGGCCGAATCAAGGGGGGGAAGTTTTGATGATGGTTTTTGTTAGATTTCATGCTATCTAGGTATTTTAGTTGTTTTGTGATATTCGCTATGAAAAACAAGCAAGAAAACCACATGTCTTTCACTAAACCCTCCTTGGTCGAATTTAATAGGGGATATATTGATGATGAATTTTTTTATATTTCACATTATTTAGCTCGTATTTGATGATTTATGGTGTCAGATATCGACAATGGTTATCGAAAAGTATAGTGCCTTTAGTAAACGACTTGAACGATGATGAGAAAATCATGGTAAATGGACTTGAATTTGATTTCTAAAGATATATACAGACTTATTGGATTGTGTTGACACTGATTAGCACGTTAGTTCGGAATCGAAATGAGTTTCGGATGTGATAATTTAAGTCACAATCAAGTTCATTGAGGTACTTTGGGTGTATTTAGAGTACCGAAAGTGCAATTAATCTATTGGGAGTTGAATCGGATGTTTTGGCTAATTAAACAGTGTATAGTGCGAGTTAAGTAGAATACCATTTCAGTCCAATAATAATTGAACCTACGTAGAGCACCATCTTTAAGTGATTATTCGATTATTTCTCATTCAATTTCATGCATTCATACAGAGCCTGGAATAGTTTTATAATAGTTTGGCACTAATGTATCGAATTACTTGTTGTGTATTAGGTATAGGTGGTGAGCCCTCTAGTAAGGGTAAGGATATCGTACCCGAGAACTAAGAGTAAGAGTACTCCTGTTATTGTGAGTAAACAGACTATCATCTTAACTATCTAAAGTAGTTTATACTCGTTTTTATGATTTTAAAGAATAATGAACTTAAATTGTAAACTATTATGTTTTATAACTGAAGTGTTGGTTAAATGAAATGAGATTCATAATTTGGTTTGAAATTGAATTCTGGTTTTGGAAATATAGTAAGCGAAGACTATACACTTGTGTTATATATATGTTTTGACTATTGTTAGTTGTGCCGACCTTGCTTTGTAATAAATGTATCGGCGTAATGGGGTTTGTAATTGACATATGGTTTGAATTGATGGCTTATGACAATGTGATGGCATGAATGGCTAGATTTGTGTTTATGTGGAATATATGAACTATTTTGTTTTACCTTGACAGGCTGAGTAATATCATATTAGCCATGTCATACTGCCGAAATTTTATTGATTTGGTGGGGTAATTGATTAGCTTACTGTAGTGGGCGAGTTTTCGTGGACTTACCTATTAGAGGGGCATGGTAAACCCTGTCATATTTTACCTTAGTATGAGAGGCACAGAGGGTATCTCCTAAAGTAGTTTAGAGTTCACTTCACGCTGAACCACCACGTGAGGGTGAAACTCAACCAACGCCAAGGAATGGCTGTGTTTTTAAACGTAAAAACATGTTGTATGTGAATATGTTATTTTAACAGCCTTGGCGGACTCGGTTGGATGCCCTGCGCAAGGTGTAACTGAGTACAAGTTTTGGCACAAGCCAAGTTTTTAAGAGAGTCATAAGCCTTGTTGATTTTTTTATGAAATGTAACTGTTTTATATGTGTTGAAATGAGTTTTAATGTTATGAACCATATTCTGATAAGATGTTTTAATTGTCTCCATTTACTCAGCTTTAGATGTTATAGATGAACTTTGCTTACTCACTGGGTTTATAAAAACTGACCACCCTTCTTTCACCCATTTCAGGCTTAGGGCAGTCTGTAGACCGTCAATTTTGTCGAGGGTTTGCTTTTGGATTCGCGCACTTAGAAATCGTAAGATTACAGTCGTGTGTATTTCTGTTATTTTGGGGCTCACATGTCATTGTAGAATATTTTTGTATACCTTGGCACAGTGTGCTATTATATATACGAATTTATTTTGTTATTACTTTTTATTAACTGTTTACGTAGAATTTTATAAATATTGTTTTATACGAAAATGGAATATTTTGTTCAATATTTTTATTTAGTTTGATTAGCTGTAATTTCACTTTAAATGGATGATTTAGATACCTAAATTTATTTTTAGATATGAAATGTATATTTTTCATTTATATATTATATTTTTAACAGGTTTCAAAATTTTTGAATAAAATGACAAAATACCCTTGTGCAATAGAAATTACTTTTTGATTATCTTTGATTTGAAGATAGTTTATATTCCTTTAAAATATGATATTTAGTAACTGTTGCTCACAAGGGGGGCGAAAAATTGATGCTAGAGCCTTGCGAGGTTTCGGTTGACATTTCGGGTAAGGATTGTCTATTGGGACATCGCGGCGGTTGTCACGGGCTCGAAGAGAGTATCGAGTTGTGACATTAGGTCTTTATAAGGTGGTTAAGGTTTATTCGTGTGGTGCAATAGATATTTATAGTGAAGCTACTAGAACATTCAGAGTGAATGGGAAACGTCTCCAGCATTACTTGGGAGGTGAATTGGGTCATCAAATGTCCTCAACTACTTTCGTAGACAACAAAAGAGGGTATCATAGTCAAGCTAGTGACTATAAAGAAACGCTTCTTAGGAGGCAACCCAAGCTATCTTTTTTAGGTTTAGTTGTTATTTTTGTTAGTTTTTGTTTTTCTATTTAAATAAGTAGTTCTAACCTCTCCCTAGCTTGTTTATTGAGTCTACAGGTTTGGAAAGCATGAAGATAAGGAGGACGAAAATTAGAGCTTTCAATGCACTATCACCATTACTAGGGGAGTTTCTTTTTCTCATTCTTTTTAGCTTTTCACATTGAGGACAATATGCAATTTAAGTTTGGGAGAGGATTTTATTGTTATTAGTTTTTGTGATAGTTTAGGTTAGTTTATTTTCGTTAAAATTTTATTTTATGCATGTGCATTTGCATTTGAACTAGATTTAATTGTGCTAGTTTCATTTAATTTACCTATCCAATGATGAGAACTCAGATATATTCCTATTTGGATTCTTTAAAACATGTGAATATTGTTTGAGTGATATGTAAATTCTTATGCTAAGCTTCATTGTTAGGATGAGATTTCTACATTTTGAGCACTATGTCTTTTGCTTAAATTTATTGTATATATTTAGAAAAGGTTTATGTGAATGCAAATTTTTGAATTATGTATTAAGTTCTAGAATTTGTTTAATTCTCTCTAGGTGAAATCCTAGGCTATACTTAGTTAAGGAGATGATTTAGGCCAATTTTGGACCAATTGAGCCTTTTGTAGCCTTCCTTTACATAAATTATCCTTAGTTTCCCTCTTTGAGCCTAATGATATCTTTTCTTTGTTTGAACACTTAATTTTTAGCCTAGACCCTTATATTAATATTTTGAACAATTCTTGCATCCCTCATTCCTACGTTCATAAGTCAATTTAGGAAGTTATGAGCTAAATGGTGAAAGAGGCGGTAAAGATGAAAAATAATGAAAAGTTCAAAATATGATTGTATTCATCTCACTATCTAATAAAAGAAATAAGTTTGGGGGAGCAAAATTGAGAAAAAGAGAAAGGGAACGAAAGAATGAAGTGTTGAACAAAATAAAAATTTTGATCGAAAAGAGGTATACTGATGAAGGAAAATAAAGCTCTGAATAGGTTCTAGATTGACTATGTGGATAGGGTGATTTAAGCTATACATTATCCCATATCCAACCTTAACCCTAGCCATACATTACAAGCTAATTAAAGTCTTATTGATCTTTAACATAGTGTTAGCCTACATTAGTGGAGAGAGAGATGAAAAGCAAACTTATGGAGTTAATTACTAATTTGAATTTTACATGAATGTAAACTTATCCAGATTGTACAATATTCTAAGTGAAAAGATTACACACAAACACACAGAATTTCACTTAATGATGAGTTTGCATTTGGATTGAAACATGAACTTGAATAATATTTGTGTGTTGCTTAGAATTATGAATGTGGATTAACTTTTGAGGATATTAAAGGTGATTAATGAAATGGTGCAATTGAATTTTAGTTAAATATTTTCATGATTAAGTTATTGCATGTTGTTTTATGTTTTGCTCAAAGACTAACAAAATCTTAAGTTTGAGGGTATGATAACTCTATTATATAGAGTTATTTTGACACATTTTTAGGGCTTAAGTAGTTAGATCTTTGAGATTTTTGGTTTGAATCGTAGCATTTTAGATGTTTTTCTAGTTTAAGTTTGATTACATGTTGAGTAGTTAATTAAGTTATTTTACTTAAATTTTATATTATTTTATTTTAAATTACTTTAAGAGTAGTTATTGCTTGTTTCTTTTATTGCTTTTGTAGGAAATGTGATGAAAAAGTCTCATTTGATGAAAATCTGTGCAAGTACGGTGATGATTTCATACATATATATATATATATTGTGGTATTTTGACTATATCTCTCTGTAAAGAACTCCAAATGAAGTGATTCTTAGACCACTAGAATGATAAGAGGAAGGACTACAACTTTTATGTTTACCATTACACCCAAATTGGACTAGATCATGCCCAAAATATTTTTCTGATTTGAAGCGCTGCAGTAGTATGCATGGACTGAACATGATACAGTATTTGGAGCATATCCTTCAATCCAAAAGTCCAATTGACATGATTCTTAATCCATTGGAAAGTTAAGAGATAGGGATTCAACTTTTATGTTTTTAACTTTTCCCAGTTCAGAACAAATCAGGGTGAAAATCACATTCAAAGTTGATAGACCACTGCAGCACTAGGAGAACAAGGCTACAACGCTGGTGAAAGGAAGCTCACCATACAATTTTCCCGACAGCTCAATGTTGCATCACTAGAGAAGTAGCACTCCAGTGTCACTGTAGAAAAAAACCAATGCCGCGATGCTAGGCAATTTTCCTAAAATAAAAAATTGACGGGATTATGGAAATTAGGTTACTAAAAGCCTATTTAAAGGACCTTTTTCAAAAGTTTTAAGAAGGCAGCAAGCAACTATTCTAGAGATTTTGGAGCCAAGAACAAAGCAAGAAAACAAGAGAATTTGAGAGAGAATGGAGATAATAAAGCTTCAATAATTAGTTTCTTTCTCCACTTTTGTGTTTTTCTTATTTTCTTTGATTTGGAATAATGGCTAAATTTCTTTGGATGTTTTTATTTGTTATTATGAGCTAAATTATCTTTCTAGGATTGTGGTGGATTTCAACATGTAGTTTGAATATTTGTTTCTTTTTTATTTATCATGAATTGGTGTAGTTTTGCTTATTCAAATAGGTTCTTAATGCTTTTGATTGCTTGGTCAACAATTAACTGATTTGTGAATCTAACTGAGACTCGATAGAAAGATTTTAGATTGGACTAAGGTTTGAGTAGTGTATGTTCACATCACTTAGGTGATCTGATTCGCAATTCACGTAGACAAACGCCAATTGCCATACATAGCCACATTAGGACACTTGCTTAATGAACTTAATTTAACCTATTCATATAAACATATAGTGAATTAATTAAGTCAGGTATTTGTACAAGTAACTCGACGGAGACTTGTCCATATCTTTGGATTCTAGGTTAGTAAAACCACCCAAAAAAGATAAATAACAAGAAAAGCTGGTATCAAATGAAATGTTAAATGAACCCATAATCCTAGGTCTTTAATATACTACTTTTCTCAACTTATTCAGTTTGTTAGTTAATTTAGAGTTTATTTTAATTTTGTTTTAATTAATTTTCTACAACTTTTGATTACTTAAATAAGATTGATTTGTTATAAGATTTTAGTACTTAGTAAAAATTTAAGAACAAATCTATGTGGAAACGATACTTTACTTCATCACTATATTACTTGTTCGATGTGTATACTTACGCGTGCAAAATCGACAACATAAGCCTCTTAGTGCAATATGGTCTTTTCATCAAATATCTTGACTATGTCATAAAGCATGGCTCAGTGTCTACTTATAACATTCCATATTAGTTCTCATAATTCATGACTAACCTTATGAATTTAGGAAACTAACTTTCCTCAAATTCATCATGCTTTGGCCAAAGACTTTATACGAGTTAATCAAGAATTGAGAACAAGTGAGATACATCCCCTCATATCACTTGGGGTGATGAATCCTCTCTTGACCACTCATTCACCTTTACATACTTCAAGCAATACCCAAAAACCCCCTATTTAGGCATTTGGTCACCTTCAGATCCATAAGGGTAAAATCAAAGTATGTCATTCTCCATACAAGATGACCTAATGTCTTAAGTCTGAGGACTAGTTACATGACTATCACATGAAAATGCATTCCATAGACACTTTAGTGAAATACCAAGTAGAGTTCTCATGGCAGGTCATGTTCAGTGAACTTGTTCTTTAACAAGCACCAACATGTTATCCTCAAATATCCCATATACTTCAATCTATAAGATCAATTGCTTACTTCCCAAGTAAAGAGGCTTAACATATACCAATCTTTGAGCATTATCAATGCCTTGTCTTGACAATACAATGACCAAGAACAATTTTAGGAACATGGTTTTGATGCATAATGACCTCATAATTGTAGCAACTTTACAATTCTTTTGCAAGGCCTTATGTTCCATGGGTTTCATTCAATTGGTACTTAATAACTCCTTATTATTGCACTAACATGAAGGAAAACCTCTATTGCATATTGTTCTGCAATTAAGTATGCATTAAATGATAATATATCCCTTCATCAATCCAATTGGTTCCAAGGCATATACCAACAAGATGTGGGGTGTTATACCACACAAATACCCAGGCCAAATGAGGGCATCATATCACAAGTGATAATGGGCTAAATATGGGGCGTCATACCATACACTTTATAAATGTGATATTAAGGCGAACATGTCAATTGCGTTACGGTGATATTACTACCTATATTGAGTTGTTTAAGATGTTCATTTAATAGTGATGATGTATTGAGTTGTCGAATATTTGTTCATGCGTTAAAAGGTTGATATAGAACTATCGAATGGAAAAACTTATATAGTGCTTTCTTAATCCTCTAGTAGGAGGTAATACACAGGGTATGGGTTGTATAAAGATTGATTCCACTACCAATAGTAAAAGTACTGGTATCATTGATATGAACTCTCTTGTTTTTCTCCTTGTAAATGTTTGTAAATAGTGGTACAAATGCTTATTAATTCTTTTATGCATAATGAATTTCAAATGCATTTATGGAGAAATGCTGAAGTGAGATTATTGACATTTGAAAGAATTTATATGGATATTTTTTAATGTCATGTTGTTTTTGCAAAGTATGGTTTACTACAAAAACTCTTCCCTTTGGGTTATCCTTTTTCCTATATCCACTCATGGAGTCTTTGGAACTCACTCTCTATTTTCCCTTATTTTGTTTTATAGATCAATAGGTGGCTTGGCTAGGCTCCTTGTAGAGGAGTAGCTTATCTCATACTTGGTAAGTGTGATAGTGCCTTCATTCCAGCCCTCTAGTGTCACTACACTCCACAATGTGTTGAATCAAGTCTTTTAATGTTACTACTTGAATGGTACTTGGTTATGTAATAAGCATTGATATACTCATGTTTGTTATTCATTGTGAATATTGTGTTAAACCCAAAAAATGGGTGTGGACTTTGTAATAGAAAAAAAAGAGCCCAAAAATAGAAAAAATTCTCTTAATTCTTCTTGTGTTTCACTCCAATCTTTTTAATAGAGATTAGCACTTCATCTTGTGCCACAGCCCAAATCCGGGGCCATGACCAGTGCAAGGGCCCAATGGGCTCAGCCCACTAAGCCCAAGCAAGCTTATTTATATAATCTTGTACATTAATCCATATGTCTTTAAAATCCAAAATTCATAATGTTCAAATATAATTCCTTTGAAAACAATTCAGAAGACCCAATTATGTAATCATAGTGGCATCATCAATACATATATAGCTTGACAAATGAGTCTTAGTATTTCACATCTAGTATTCATATACACATAATTAGACCTTGACCATCAGCGGAGTGACTCTAAGCACAGTTGCTAACATTTAGTGTCATGGTAAACCTACCGAGCAGTGGATAGGGAGGAGCACCTTGTCCTAGGACCCAGTCACCTTTAACTCAGAAAACCTAAAAAATGAAGTTTAAAAACGTGAGTATAAACCCAGTGAGTGAACATAAGAAGGGAACAAGCAATGTTAAGGAAAGTTTAGAAATCATGATGCACTTAAGTTCAAAAACAATGTAATTTAGTTTAAGCTCTTGTTAAAACACCTCATTTCAAACTTGATTAATTAATCCCTTGATGTTGAAAATCCATGATCAACCGTGATGTTAAAGAAGTAGAAAATATGGTAGAAACCAAGCAAGCTAGCAAGCTTGACAAGAGGTTTCTAGCTGCAGTGAGAAACAGAACCGTGGCCAACCTCGTTAAGCCGAGAGTTTCTAGCTGTAGCGAGAATCAGAACAACCAAGGAAAAGTTTCTTTTCATAACAAAAAAAAGGCCATTTGCTGCAATACAATTCAATTTGAAAATACTTAGCAAAATTTCAAGGTTCAGAATGCAAGATTCCATATACATTACAACCACATACTATATTCATAACTTTCTCTTGCACATGCATATATGCATATACAAACACGAATACCACCACCTCACTTAGCCAATGTGCACTCCTTATACGCACAAGGCAATATCATCATGTGCACTACCTATTCGCACATTTCTATATCATCGTGTGCACTCCCTACTCACACACTTCAATATCATTGTCCACACTCCCGCACCCGTCATCACCGGCATGTGCTCCCCCACGTTGCGCACATGCATGGCTATATTATCACAAAATATTACTTATCAGTACATATCATATATATTTATATATATATATATATGTATCAACATGACATAGGGCACATGAATTCATCACAGCCACATTCCACAATGCAAAAATGTTTCATAAGGAATGGTGTGGGCTTTTGAAATATTTTGTAAGTGTATAAGTGTCGACTATGTGCATAGCAGTTTAGATGGAGCTGGTTTCGATTTCAATTAAGTAATTGCAAGATCCTAAGGTTTGATTTGAATTATTATGGTTTATAGTTATAAGTACATGAATTAGCTTAAGGGTGAAATTTAGTGACTATTATAATTGATCTGTGGTCATCAAGTGAGAGGTTGGTAAACAAATTTTCTCTAAGAAGGAGCATGAACTTTGTTATGTTGTGTGTGAGGTCAAAGAATTAAAGGACTAGTTGTGGATTTGATAGCTTGAAGTTAAATGACTGAAAGATGTCGAATCTAGTCTAAATGCCATATGGAGTTCCATATTTGAGTTTGATATACGAATTACTTTAACAATTAATTTAAAAGTTTGTTAGGTTCAGTATGCAATCTATGACAAAAAAGATCAGTTCTAAGGGTGATCTTCCTAGAGGTAAAGGATTCGAGAAATATCAATTTTTGGATAAGTTCTAAGAGAGAGTTTCTACATCCTAAGTTTAAGAAATTTGGATTTTATAGCCGCAAGGGTGAAATGCAACAGTTAAGTAAATCATATACTTTATAAATGTAATTGGTTAAGGATTGGTGAGTAAAGTTAAGATCTTAACACTAAGTGGTGTACAACTTGATGTTTAGGTATTTAAGAGTTATTTGGAAACAATTGTCTAATCAAGTTGCATTAAAATGTTATGGTAAAGGTATACGATCGTTAGTGGTGGAATATGCCTAAAGGATGATCTTGGCATACCCCAAAAGGTGAAATGTGGAGTAGACATGTCAAAATTGAGGAAAGTAAGAAAGGGGTTCTTACAAATGGTAATGGATGTTGACATTTAAATGGATGTGTATATGTATATGTGGAGTTACTTACGTCATTGGTGGAAACAAAGAATTGTTCTTAGCGATTTGAGATTTGAACACAATATCCCTGGGTTTGCATATGTGGTATTATAAGATACTAAATTGACATAATATATACTATTGGAAATAATTATGAAAATGGGGGAAGAATAAATTCTAGAATTTTGAAGTAATGATGTGAGCATAAGTAGAATGTGTTAGGATGAGCCCTGTAGCCAATTGGGATTGGTTGAGGCTTGATTCCAATCATGCAACAATATCATTCATGTTGAATGATTAAGGGTTTTCCTTCATCAATAAGACATTAATTATAATGAGTTATAAGTCTAATTGGATGAAGTCCATGAGATTAATATGCCTTGCAAGGAAACTGTAATGGGTTGCAGTTATGAGATTCCTATGCATCAAAGCATAATCTCAAAATGTTCCTGGTCAATGTATCATTGAGACTGGACATCAATGATGCTTAGAGACTGGTATATTCTATGTTCCTTACTTTAGAAGTAAGCAATCGATCTCATAGATTGAAGTATAGAGATACTTGGAACTAGAATATAGATGCTTGCCTAGAAGAGCAAGTTCACTGAACATGACCCGCCATGAGAAGTGCATTTGGTAATACACTCTAGTGTCTATGCAACACTTCTCATGTGTCAGTTGTGTAAATACTCCCTAAACTTGAGACATCAGGTTGTCTTATGTGTGGAGTGCTATGCTTTGATTTCATCCCTACGGGTGCCTAACCAAGGATGCCAAAACAGGATGCTTTTGGGTATAGTATGAAACATACGAAGGCAAATGAGTGGTCAAGATAGGAATCATCACCTCAAGTGTTTTAGAGGACATATCCTATCAGTTCTTGGTTAACATTAGCTTATTGAAGTCCTTGGCCAAGGCGACATGGAGATTATGAAAAAGGTTTCGTGACTCTCTATAAAGCTAATGCTATAATTATAGGAACAAATATGGAGGTCAATAAGAGTAAACACTGTACCAAGCTCTTATCATCTCTGGGATATATGATGAGGGAATGGATTACACTGATAGACTATACACTGAAAGGTTGTCAAAGAACTCTTTGACTCTCCCAACAATTGGGTGGCCATGATGCATTGCTAGATGCCAATCTTGGTCTATGGAATTGATTATAAACTAATTGATTGAAATTTATATTAATCAATTAAGTCATTAATCAATTCTATTGCCAACATGTTGGGAACCTAATGGGTCACACATAATGATTGCATTTGAATTAAATTGGGAGAGTGACGATTTAAGTTAAACTTAAATCACATGCTAGGTAATTAACTTCTATAAACTTAATTAAAAGAGTTTAATTAAGTTTTTGGCATAATTATAAATAGTTATAACTATAAAGCCTTGATTGCAAAATATAAAGGAAATTAATTTTGATTTTAATTTCCTTTATATTTTATTAAAAGAGTTTAATTAAGTAATAGGCCCAATATTATAATGTGTTATAATATTGAGGGCTTAATTGCAAAATTGAAGTTATTTTAACCTAACTATTTAAGCCACCTTTTAACTATTTTTCATATGAGAGTTTTTCACAATTGAAGAAAATGTAGTTTTTGTCAGAAAAAGAAAAACGTTTTCTTTCTTTGCCACCACTTCCTTTGTGTGAAAGAGAAAATTGCTTATGAAGTAATTTTCAAGAAAGGTTCGGCTAAGATTGTGAAAAAGAAGAAAAGGACAATTATTGTCCTCTTTGCTAGCACAAAGTATAGTTAAAAGCTCCTTCCTTTGTTGAAGGTTCAAGTGCAATCTTGTGTACTACCATTGGAGGCCAAGCACTTGATTGGCTAAGGTTTTTGCTCCTTGCGGTGTTCACGGGATTGCTTCAGAAAGTGCCATCATGATTATGAAATTACATGGCAAGGTAACTTTCTAAACAATAATTTATTTTGTGCTTGTATGTGTTAAATATCACCAAGGTGATCCATGGGTGGAGGCATGTTTTGTTGTTTAGTTATAAAGTTTTTAATTTTCTTTCCGTTGCATATTTTGAGCATGCCATCCATAGCCAAACCCATTATAATGATCAAGATAGACAAAATTCATGATGTACTAAGTTGAAGTGGTTAAACTATTTGAGCTATAAGATAAGAGAGACAACTAGTTACGAATACAAAGGAATTGTGGAACACTAGGAGCAGTGAATAATTATGTGTGTGGTGTTATACGTATATGGTAAAGTTATTACACAATATGGAAAGATTGTCCTAAGGTGGGATGTATTGATTGTTGACAAGTGTTAAGGGATGAGATGACTTTGAAGTATTGGCTTGGCTTATTATATGTGATAAATACAAAAGAATATAAATGGTTATGAAAATCGTGACGAAAGCTTGGAGGAAAACCAAACGGTTGAGGATGATCAATGTAGTAACCTTAAATGTAGATGAATAGCATTGATTAAGTAAACTCTAGCCGCCATCGTGCCGCAATGGTAGGAGCACCTCATGTCTAGGATCCATGAATAAGATGTAAAAGGCATGAAGTTGAATTTAAAAGCTGAATTATGGTCCTTGGAATTGATGTTGTTGGAGTTTTAAGGTTTTGGAAAAGTATTTATATGAATGAATTGGAAAGTTTCTTTATTGCCTTATATATTGACATGTAGGTAAATGAGACAAGAGATTAAGCCTTGTTAAATGCTAAGGAAAGAGTGAATGAAAAGTAAGGTAAATAATGGGAGAAATATGGATGTTGTTATGATGAACATAAAAAGCTTAAGAATAATCAATGCAAATATACTAAGATAGTTGTGTGGTCCAAATTAAGGACAAAGACGCCTTGGGAGATTTGAAAATAATGTCCGTTGGAACCAATGAGGTGAAATGTCATTAAGCATACATTGGATTATTAAAGTTATGAGTGGTTTTGAAGGTAAGCTTTTGATTGTTTAAGTCCTCAACTGAATTCCACCAAAGGATGTGTTTAAGTGTTTAGGAAGTGTATTGAAAAGCATAAGAGAATATATTAGTTAACTTGCTATAAAAGATCGAAATGGCATGGACATGAAAGGCTCGTGAGCAACCAAGCAATGTATAAGTAAATGTGCAAGGGAGTTATGATTGATAGATAAGGGTAGAACTTTAATGACAGGACAATGTTCACTGCTTTAGATATTGAACCATAAGTTATGGCCTTGTATCCACTTTGTGAATACTTTGGTGAAGTAATTCGAAAGAGTTCTCACTATGTGAACACATTAAAGCTTAAGGAGCTAATAGTTATATAGCGACGTTGGTGCTCGTGATTGATATGTCACGTAATACAAAGGTACGCTGCAAGTCTAAGAATGTTTGGAAATGTTGGTTTAAGACAATGATTGTCTTGCCATTATGTAGACCCGATAATGCTACAGTCTTGATACGCATGTGGAGGCCGAGTATACAATGGTAAAAAGTGTTTCCCTCACATGTTTTATTTCATTTTGAGTAATTATCAAAGTAGAGTACTTGATAAGGGTAAGCAAGGATTGAACTATGCTTTAAATGCTTAGTGAATAATGGCGATATGCTCTAGTTAATTGATATTACCCTCAGTGAGGAAATAGTAGTACACAACGGGATTCGTAAAGATCTACTTGGGAAAGAGATGATGATTTGATATTTCAAGTAAGCATGTACGAGTAAAGATTTTGGTAATAAGCTATGATTTAGAGTCAGGATACAAGAATATGAATTTAGACCAAGCAATATCGAGATAACGTAAGAATATAACATATATGTTGGAAGTATAAAAGACAATTAAGAAGTGAAGATGACTTTTAAGAATTGTGGTATTGTATAAATACGATGATCAAGTAAAGATAAATTTTGGAAAGATCAACAAAATAGTCAAGCATACACAGATATTGGATGGTAATTTGATGAAAATGATAATTGGTGATTGTGACATGTTTATGACAATGTGATGCAAGGATGCATGGTATGATAGAACTTATACATAGGATTGAAAATGATAAGAAAAGAGTGTAAGCATGTAAATTATATGAAGTTATGCATATGCACAAGGAGAATCTATGTGGATTACATAAGAACCAATTTATGGTAGGATGTGAAGTAAATGGTGATTTAAACATTCGGAGGGGTAATCTGGAGGTGATTATACCCTAATATTCATGGATTATGCTAAACCTATGGGAATGAAATGGAGAAGTAAAAAGGGAAACATGAGCTATGAGAATGTGATATTGAACCTTGGTTATGGATTAGAAGGAATAAAGGAAATTACTTCAAAGTAATTAACGAGGGTTCCTACATATAATGATGGATGATGATTCTTAAATGTGTATATACATACATATATATATATATATATGGAGATGATTATGTGATTAATTAAAGTGAAGAATTATTTATGGTGATTTGAGTTTTGAATTTGACATGCTTAATGAGTTGTATAGATGACACGATGATGACAGTTACCATTAGAAATTGAGTTATGTGAATAAAGGAGAATTCAAGAGCAAAAAAAAAAGGAAAGGATATTAAGGAATTAGAATCTATGTCATGGTTGAGCCATACCAATGGATTAAGATGATTAAGATGTAAGGATTAACGAAGTGTTATATCATAGTTAAATTAGACTTCCACGAAGCACTAGTGCCACAAATGGAGAATAAACGATGATAGTACCCTAATGTGAGTAATTGGAGGAATTGACTCAGAAGATGAAACTTAACTTTGTTAATAATGATTCAACATATGAGGAGCAATCAGTTGCTATTCTTGATAGACAAGTCAAAAGTTCCGCTCAAATGAGGTAGCCTCAGTGAAAGCATTATGGCGAAACCACACTAGTGAAGAGGTAAATTGGAAGGCTAAAGAGGAGATGCAGACAAAGTATCCACACCTTTTCAATGCATATAGATGTGCTATCTTACAGTTCAATTCAAATTCGGGGACCGAATTTCTTTTAGTGGGGGAGAATGTGAGACCTCGACTTTCACAAACATGTAACGAAGGTAGACTTTATGATATGGAGCAGGGGTAATTTGGTCATTTTTCTGTTGAGCTCTTAGAAGTGGGTTTTCTAATATTGTTAAGGCCTAATTAGGCCTACGACATAAATGAATGATGAAAATAAGGATAAAATGACGAAGGAAATAGAAATAATGATGATTTCCAATGTAAGGGTAAAATGGTCATTTTTCATTTCGAGTCGAAATTTTTAAGTTTTCGTGAACCCGAGTATTTCTTGACTATTATGGACTTTATCTCAGTATCAAAACTTATGGGATAAAAACATAGAAGACTTGCTAAGAAAAGCTATTGAAGATATCAAAGTTCCTCATGGAAGGTTATAAACAAAACTAAATCTAACCAAAAGGAAGATATTATATGTTTTGAGTGCAAGAAACTTAGACACTTCAGATCAGAATGCCCATTGCTGAAGGAGAAAACTCCTAAGAAAAATAAAAAATCAAAGAAAGCTATGGTGGCTGCAACCTGGTCTGACAGTGATGCATCAAGTTCAGAAGTTGATGAAGAGAAAGTGGAAGAAAGAACAAACCTATGTCGATGGCCAAAAATGATGAATCTGAGGTATCCTCTACCCTTTGTGATATTTCAATTGATGAATTTCAAGAAGAATATGAATGCCTTTATGATGAGTTTGAAAAACTTGCATTAAAATATATGGTCCTAAAAAGAAAGACTACCTCTCTTGAGAATGAATTAGAAAAGTTAAGATATAATTTCAACTCTGTTTTTGAACAAAGAAATATTCTTCAAACTGAACTAGAACATTCTAAAATAGATTTTGAACTTTTGAAATTGGAACTTGAAACAAAAATGAGGCACTACCAAAGGCAATTGATGAAAACATTGTTCTCAAGGACTTAGCGGAAGAAATACAACCTTTAAGAAATTCTCATGGTTTCTCATCTAAGTGTTATGTATGTGGCAAAATAGGTCATTTTTCTTATGAATGTCATAGGAGAAAAAGCACTCAAAGAACAAAAATGATTTGGGTCCCAAAAGGTTCTCATGTATCAACTAACCTTTAAGGACCCATCAAGGTATGGGTACCTATTAGGAAAGGCTGAAAATTTTTTTTACAGGTTAAGCTAAACCAAGAGGACATATGTTCAAAAGCTCAACTAAAACGAAAACAACCATGGTACATGGATAGTGGCTGCTCAAGGCATAGGACAAGAAATGAAATATTGTTTGCTCAACTAAATAAGAAAAAGGGTGGTACAGTATCATTTGGAAATGATTCAAAAGGCAAAATTCATGGTATAGGAATTATTGGTAAAAATTCTCATGCTCAAATTAATCATGTTTTGTTTGTTAAAGGCTTAAAGCATAATTTATTAAGTATCAGTCAACTGTGTGACAAAGGTTTCAACATATGTTTTGATTCACATAAATGTGAAGTTATAGATATTAGCACTAACAAAATTGCCTTTATAGTAAAAAGAATCAAAACATGTATGCTATATTTCTTGAAAATCTTGAGCTAGATTATGAGACATGTAGTATGGTAAATGATGAAAATGATAGCTGGTTATGGTATCGAAGACTTAAACATGCAAGCATCCATACCATTTCAAAATTAATGAGAAAAAATCTTTTTATTGGATTGCCTAAAATTAAATTCGAAAATAATCAAATTTGTGATGCTTGTCAATTAGGGAAACAAGTTAGAACATCATTCAAAGCCAAAAAGATTATTTCAACTTCTAAACCTCTTAAATTGTTGCATATAGATCTATTTGGTCCAATCAGCATAACCAGTTTATGAGGTAAATCATATAGTTCTGTGATAATTGATGACTATTCCAGATATACTTGGGTCTACTTCCTTGCTTACAAAAATGATGCATTACCTACATTTGCAAATCACTATAAGAGAGTTCAAAATGAAAAAAGACTTCTCATTGTTAGCATTAGAAGTGATCATGGTGGTGAGTTTGAAAGAGATGAATTTGAAAATTTTTGCAATGAAAAAAGGTTAAATTACAACTTTTCTGCACCTAAAACACCTTAACAAAATGGAGTTGTTGAGAAAAAAAATCGAACTTTAAAAGAAATGGCTCGAACTATGCGTGAAAACAATTTACCAAAGTACTTTTGGGCAAAAGCTGTTAATACAGTAGCCTACATTCTGAACAAAGTTTCAATAAGGGCCATGATATCTAAAACTCCTTATGAATTATACAAAAGCAGAAAACCAAATATTTCTCATTTTAGAAGTTTCGGTAGTAAATGTTTTGTTTTGAACAATGGAAAACATACTCTTAGAAAATTTAATGCTAAGAGTGATGAGGCAATATTTCTAGGATATGCATTAAATTCAAAAGCATATAGAATTTTTAACAAAAGAACTTTAATGATTGAAGAGTCCATTCATGTAGTTTTTGATGAAACTAATGCTGTGCAAAAGAAAGCTTTTGTTAATGGTGAAGATACAAAAGACCTTGAGAAACAAATGGAAGAAATCAGCTTGGAGAACAAGAAAAACAGTGAAGAAAACTCCCATGAAAAAGAAGCAAAAGTTCCATTTTTAGAAGATTTGCAAAGAGTTGAAAACCAACACAATGATCTTCCAAAGAGCTGGAAATATGTCAAAGACCACCCATAAGAGCAGATTATTGGTGATCCTTCAGAAGGAGTTAGAACCAGAAGAGGAGTCAAAGGAACATGTGAATACCTAGCTTTCATTTCACAAGTTGAGCCTAAAAATTTCAAAAAAGCAAAAAAGGAAGAAAACTAGATGTTGGCCATGTAAGAAGAGCTTGGACAATTTGAAAGAAATAGAGTATGGACATTAGTTCTAAGGCCATTCAATCACGCAATTGTTGGTACAAAGTGGGTGTTTAGAAACAAGGTAGATGAACAAAGTAATGCAATAAGAAACAAAGCTAGGCTAGTTGCTCAAGGATATAATTAAGAAGAGGGTATTGACTATGATGAAAGCTTTGTTCTTGTTGCCAGGTTAGAAGCCATAAGATCATTACTTGCATTTGCATGTTTCATGAATTTCAAATTATTTCAAATGGATGTGAAAAATGCATTTTTAAATGGCCTTATTTCAGAAGATGTTTATGTCAAACAACTTTCTGGTTTTAAAGACTTTGAAAAGCTTGACTATGTTTTTAAATTGCATAAGGCCTAATATGGATTAAAATAAGCTTCAAGGGCTTTAGTACCAAAAACTTTCAAAATTTTTTGTTGAATAAGGTTATATTAGAGGAAGTGTTGATACAACTTTGTTTATTAAGAACTGCCTGAATGATTTAATTATAATTCAAATTTATATGGATGATAGTATATTTGGTGCTACTGATGAAGTTTTGTGTAAGAACTTTGCTGAAGAAATGCAATGTGAGTTTGAAATGAGCATGATGGGTGAACTAAAATTCTTTCTTGGTCTTCAAATTAAACAATGTGAGGATGGTATCTTTATCAATCAAGAAAGATAAACAAAAGAAATGCTGAAAAAGTTTGATGTGATGAAGTTGAAGTCAATTGGCACACCAATGAGTCTTTCCAACAAGCTTGATAAAGATGAAAAAGGAAAGTGTTTTGATCAAAAGCTCTATAGAAGATGATCGGCTTTTTACTCTACTTAACTGCTAGCAGACATGACATACAATTTAGTGTATGCTTGTGTGCAAATTTCCAATCACACCCCAAAGAATCACATTTAACTATTGTAAAAAGAATCTTTAGGTACCTCTTGGACACACAAAGTTTAGGATTATGATATCCGAAAGGATCATCTTTTAACCTTATTGGATACTCTGATGCTGATTTTGCTAGAAGTAAAACAGATAGGAAAAGCACTAGTGGCACTTGTTAGTTTTTTGGAAATATGTTTGTATCTTGGTCATGTAGAAAGAAAAACTTTGTTGCATTATCAATAGTTGAAGTGGAATACATATCCTTAGGAAGTTGTTGTGCACAAATTATATGGATTAGACAACAATTAAAGGATTTTGGAATAACCATGCATAACATACCCAAATTTTATGATAACACAAGTGCTATAAACATTTCAAAGAATCCAATTCAGCACTCTAGAACCAAACACATTGAAATTCGACATCATTTTTTTAGAGATCATGTGCTTAAAGGAGATATTAAGATTGAATTGGTTGATATTGTGCATTAATTGTCTAATATCCTCACAAAACCCTTAAGTAAAGAACGATTTCGCAAAATTAGAAGAAATCTAGGGATGCTTAATGTCAATGAGCTTTAGGTTAATCTTTCCAGTTCACCTTATACAACTTAAGTAATTTGCTAGAAATATTTCTTGAACTAAAGACATATACTAATTAAGTTACTAGTTACATAATTGAATAAAGTAAACAAGTTAGTGGAGACTTAGTTGGTTAAAAGAATCATCTAACTGATTAAAAACTTTCTATGTTGATCTATATATTCAAAGTGCTTGCTTAATTGATTAAATTTAAGACTTAATCAGTTAAGAAACTAAAATAATTAAAAAAAAGGAAAAAGAAAGGAAAACAGAGGAAAAGAAAACTATCTAACTGCTGAAGACTTAAAAAGAAAAAAATGAGGGATAAAATTTCAAATTTTGAAAAGGAGATGTCAGACCTTATTTAAAGAGGGAGATTAATAACTTCTCTTAACTTTTCACCTCCCCTTCATATTCTCTCTTTTTGAACCACCCTTTCAAAACTGAAACTCTTTATCTCAAACTCTTCAAACATCTTTTCAAACCCTAAGTCAGAAACCACTGAGAACAATGGCCAAATCTTCACTACCAAGCAACGATTATGAAAGAAATAAAAATGTCCTATGGAGGACAACCCATCCCCTAAGGCTCGAAAGAAAGGGAAAAAGAACGACCAAGTACCACTGGTTGAAAAAGCAGGAAAGAAACAGAAAAAGAAGGCATCGGGATTAAAGAAAGAGGCTGAAAAAGGAAACCCTAACAAAAACCATAACTTTGCATCCTCAAAATTTAGGAATAAAATTCATAAGGAAAGATTTAAGAAAATAGAAAATGCACCTATATCTTGTGGAAAATTCATTGATTGGGGCAATTTTGATGAAGTTCCTAACATCAAAAGAGGTTTGTCAAAATATTTTAAGGAACTCAAATTAAAGAAATTAAGTGTTTTTAGGAATAGATCTTATAGTGCTAGTATTGTCAAAGAATTTTATTCTAGCATTGTACTAGATAAAATAGAGCTTGATGGTCCAGAGGATTTTGTTAAGGATGGTCTTTAATGTGTTTCTGAATAGAAAGGAAATTGTGCTTACTACTATTGATTTGGGTAACTTGCTGAAAATTGAATGTCATGTGGGAGAATATGAGATTCCAAATGAATATGATCCCTTATCTCTATGGGAAATCATTATTGGGAAAAAGGAAAGGTATTCCTCCAAGAGATATGCAAGCTTCATCAAGAGTTCTCGAACTAGGATCTTACACCATGGTACTCCTCTAGGAGTTATGCAAGCTTCATCAAGAGTTCTCGAACTAGGATCTTACACCATTTTATTGCATCAACAATTCATGGACAAAGCGATAGTTTAGCTATATAAGCCTTCAAGACATGTGGCTGATCGAACATGCATTCAATGCAACTCCTCTAAAACTTGGAAGGTTTATGATTGAGATAATAAAGGGAACTTGCTGTGTAGATAAAATTAATCTAGCTTATGGGAACCTCATTACCTCTTTGGTAAGGAAAAAGGGAATTTGGAGTACAAGATATCAAATGGATCAGGTCAAAAGTAGAGACCAAGCCATTTATTTGGGAAGTTTACCAAAAATGTGATATAAACTTGAAGGAGAAAATTTTATTAAAACTCCCAAAGACACCCCAATAAATGAGAATTCTTTCTTTGCTTAGACCAAGACAGCTTCTTTTCAAATTTCCAATGAAATGATTTTAAATTTATTGATGAGAATAATGGCAAGCCAACTATTCAATCCGACAGGATTCTGAAAATTGAAGATCAACTACAAAGCTTGGTCGATATTGTGCAAAAAAAGGAAGAACTCCATCTGGTTCTGCATCTGAAGGTACTTCAGCAGCCCAAAGTCTTGTACCAGAAAAACAAATGCTGAGAATCTTGCACCTCAGACTGAAGGTGGTGAAATTGAACCTGCCACATCAAAGAAACACTTACTCTTGAACCTGAAATAGAACAAAAATGCAATGATGATACAGAAGTAATTGGTTTTCTTGATGACATCATTGACAATTTTAATCTTCAACAACATGATAAAGCAAAGAAAACTAAGCAATCTCCAACAAATTCTAAGGAAATCTTAATCATGGATGTGTTTCATCAAATGGTAAGGGAAAAATAAGCTGAAAAAGAAATAGCAAAAAGCAAAACACAGACACCGGCACTTGTAAGGACTTCACTTGACTCAGTTCACACTATAGGTAGAAGTGCACCTGCTAACAAAGTGAAAGGGAAAGCAACTGCATCTGCACAAGCTATAGTCAAACTTACTAGAAAAGGAAATAAGACAATATCAACAAAAACCAAGTTCCTCAAAAGAATAATGTCTTCCAGGTTAATTGACAAAGCTAAATCCTCAGTTAAATCATTCAACCAGAACCCTTTTCAAATGTCAAACACTTCTTCCCTTGATTTCTCACCTCAAAAATCATCACCCTTGTCATCTCTCAAACCCATCAATGTTCATTTCAACACTGATGAATCCACCCCCTCTGACTCTTCTTGAATCAAACCTTTCATAAGAACACCCATATTTTGTTGATGACAAAAAAGGGGAGAAAGTAGAAGTAATAATATAGTGGTTTAGGAATCTTATTTTGGTGATGCTTAATTGTTTATGAAATTCTGTTAGTATTAACTGTTGATGTTTGGTACTTTGATATTGATGACATTTTGTTAGTATTAACTATTGATGGTTAGTACTTGGATATTGATGACATTCTGTTAGTATTAACTACTGATGGATGCTACTTGGATATTGATAACCTTTCGTTATGATATTTTGTTATTTTTGTTGGCTTGTTGATGCAATTTGGTTGAGAATGGATATGGTCTATTGATGACATTTGGTTACAATGTTGATGATATCTTGTCACTTATTACTAACAGCTATGCAAGTTTGTATGTTAACTCATGAATATGTTTTACTAAATGTCTCATAAGTACTGAATTAATGCTTACTATCTGCATTGAGAAATAGATAGAAATTAGCTGGCCTGCTGAGTTGGAAAACAAAATAACTTGAAAATATAATGCATACATTAAAGGGGAGCACACACTCAGGGGGAGCGATTCCTCATCATGCGCAGTACAAAAGGAACAAATTGATACTGTGCTATTAATCAAGGGATGTTTTGGCATCATCAAAAAAGAGAGAGATTGTTGGCTCCATAAGCTTGTGATGATAACAAAACATTTCCATTTATTAATGTCTAACTATACTACTTGAGTGTGCAAGATAAAAATTTATGTCAATGATAAATTAATTACTTGAAAGCAAACTTCAAAACTCATCAAAATAAGGAGTTACAATTGAGCTACAAATAGAAGTCCCTTAGTCAGATAACCAAGGGAGTTAGTCAGCTAAAATTTAAAAGTGAAGTTGGCTGCTCCAAAAACAGTAAGCTCTTAATTGGTTAAAGTCTTACTTAACCGATTAAAAGAATAAAGCAGATTGTGAGATCAAAAAGACAACTAAAAGCTCACTGTTAGAGAATTTGAATTTGAATGTTTGAAGACAAACTAACAGCTAGAAAGGATTCTAAATTGTTTCCAATAGTCTGAAGCTATCAAGATCCATCAGAGTTGATTTTTCAAGTATAAAAGACATCTCCAATAGTTGAGAAGATTATGAGATGCTTCCAAGAACCAAAAATAGCCCAATAATAGCAAAAACTCTCTCAATTCTTCTTGTGTTTCACTTCAATCTTTGTAATAAAGTTTAGCACTTTATCTTACACCATTCAGATCAAGTTAGTGATCATAGGTACTTTTTCCTGTCTATATTCCTTGATTACTTAAAGTGCAAGGCACTCTAAGGGAATTAATCAAGCTTGGGTTAGCTTGGTTGTTATTATAAGTTCTAACTTAGCATTAAAAAAGTTAGTTTTGGGTTTTGGTTGATCTTGGGAAAAACTATTGTTAAAGTTTGTGGCTGAGCCTATGAAAAGCCATTGTAAAAGCTTGGTGGAAGCTTGGAAATTCCACCGATTCTAGTGAATTAATTTGAAAATCCTTGATTGGAAGATAAAGGTAGTGGATGTAGGTCAAAAAGACCAAACCACTATAAATCTTGGTGCATTGTCTACTCTATTTTATTTCTTCTTTTCATTCTCTTTTAAATCATCCTTCTATCTAGTTCTCAAATCTTTATCATCTACCTTTAACAAGCTTGAAATTACAAGTCAAGATTAGTGACATTTAGAAAGCGCTATTCACCCCCCCTCTAGCACAAACCTAGGGACCAACAAGAGTTGAATGTGGGAATCTTGTTTTTATTTTGTATACCTTAGCACAAATCATAAATGGGAGACTTGATAACTCTATTATAAAGAGTTATTTTCACACATTTTGGGGGCTTAAGTATCTAGATTCTTAAGATTTTAGCTTCAGATTTTAGCATTTTAGGTGTCTTTCTAATTTAAGTTTGATCACATGTTGAGTAGTTAATTTAAGTTATTTTAATTTAATTTTATGTAATTTTATTTTAAATTACTTTAAGAGCAGTTATTACTGATTTTTGTTATTGCTTTTCTAGGAAATTTCATGAAAAAGGCTCATTTGATGAAAATTCATGCAAGTATGGTGATGGCTTTATTCGTACCTATTTATGTATTTATAGCATATCTTTCACTCTAGACGACCAATTGATGTGATTCTTGAACGATTAGAACATTATGAGAAAGGGCTTTAACTTTGATGTTTACCACCTTACCCAATTCTGATCGAATGGTGGTCAAACACCTTGTCAAATTTGGAGCACTGTAGCAATCTGCACAGATTGAACATGATGCGGTATTTTGTGCATATCATTCAATTAAGAAGTCCAAATGATATGATTATTGAACCATTGGAAATCTAAGAGATAGGGATACAACCTTTATGTTTATCACTTGGCCTAGTTTGGCCTAGAATAAGGCAAAAAGTGCTTCACAAGATGAAGCAATGCAGTAAAGATAGCATAAGAGAGGAGCACCATAGTGCCACCCATTAGTAAAGCACCGCGACGCCCAACAGGCAAGGCCGCGGTGCCCGACAACTTACCAAAAATCTATTTTTGATGGGATTTTGTAAACTAGGGCTTTTGAAAACTATTTAAAGGGCTTTTTTCAGAGGTTTTGAGAGGAAGAGGCAGCAAGCAACTATTTTGGAGAAAATGAGCCAAGAACAAAGCAAGAAAACAAGAGAATTGAGATAATAAAGCTTCAATAATTAGTTTCCTTCTCTACTTTTGTGTTTCTTTTATTTTCTTTGACTTGGATTCATGGCTAAATTTCTTTGGATGTTGTTCTTAATAGTTATTATGATCGAAATTAACTTACTAGGATTGTGGTGGATTTCAACATGTAATCTAAATATTCGTTTCTCTTTTATTTACTATGAATGGGTATAGTTTTGCTTATTTAAATTTGTTTTTAATGCTTTTGATTGTTTGGCCAATAATTAATTGATTTGTGAATCTAATTGAGACTCAACAAAGAGATTTTATATTGAACTAAGATTTGAATAGTGTATATTCACGTTCTTAGGTAATTTGATTCGCGATTCGGGTAGACATACGCCAATTGCCATACATAGTCAAATTACAACACTAGCTTAAAGAACTTTATTTAATTGATTCCTACAGACATATAGTGAACCAATTAAGTTAGGTATTTCTGCAAGCATCTCAACGGAGACTTGTACATAGTTTTGGATTCTAGGTTAGTAGAACCACCCATGAATGTAAATAATAAAAGAATCTGATATCAGATGCAGTGTTGAATGAACCCATAATCTTAGGTTTTGTCTATTGGCTTTTCCAAGTAATTTTAATTTCTGTTAGTTAATTTAATGCTTGTTTTAATTTTATTTTCATTAATTTTCTAAAAGTTTTAGTTTCTTAAATAAGATTAATTTGTCATAAATTTTAGTGCTTAGTAAAGATTTAGGAATAAATCTCCATGGGAACGATACTCTACTTCATCACTATATTACTTGTTTGATACGTATATTTGCATGTGCAAAATCGATAACAAGTTTTTGACGCTGTTGCTAGGGATTTTGTTTTCTTTATTAGTTGATAATATTAAAATTCCATAAATGAGTCTTAATTTAAGTTGTATTTCTTTGTTTTACAAGTGTGTCCAATAGTTATATGAGAAAAGCAAAAAGCTTGGAGATTATACCTTGTGATCTCGAAATTGAAAACACATTCTGCAAACTTCGACGAGAAAATTAATAAGGTTTTGCTCCAATAAATACAATGGCTGATCAATAGGGTGAATAGCAAATCCAAGAGCGAGTAATAGCTGAAAATCGATGCTTAAGGGATTATGTTGTCCTATTAGTGCAAGGGATTCCATCAAGCATTCGAAGGCTGACTATTCAAGCCAATCATTTTGAAATCAAGTCGGCCATCATCACCATGATTCAAACTTAGTCCAGTTTGAGAGTCTACCAAGTGATGATCCAAATGGCCATATATCAAACTTTTTGGAAATTTGTGATACGTTCAAACACAATGGTGTCATAGATGATGCAATTCGTTTAAGGCTTTTCCCTTTCTCATTAAGGGATAAAGCTAAAGCACGGCTAAATGCACTTCCCACTAGCTCAATAACGACATGGGATGATCTTGCTCAAAACTTCCTTGCCAAGTTCTTTCCTCTAGCTAAGATAGCAAAAATGAGGAATGATATTACTTCATTCATGCATCAAGATTCTAAATCGCTATACGAGGCTTGGGAAAGATACAAGGAATTACTTCTGCAATTTCTTCATCATAGGCTTCCAAAGTGGCTTCAGGTGCAAACTTTTTATAATGGTCTAATTGGGCATGTTCAAACCACAATTGATGCCGTAGCAAGAGGAGCTTTGATGGCTAAATCGATTGATGAGGCATACGATTTGTTGGAAGAGATGGCTATAAACAACTACCAGTGACCAGTGGAGTGATCAATGCATAAAAGAGTAGCTGAAATTCATGATGTAGATCTTTTTCGGCATTATCCGCTCAAGTAGCTGTTTTAGCTAAAACACTTGAATCTTTTGGTACTAACTCCATTCAAAGCCCTTTTGTAATGTGTGAGTATTGTGGAGATAATCATGCCAGCTATCAGTGTCCTAACTCAACGAAAATAGTACAATTTGTGGGGAGTAGGCAGCAAAATAACCCTTATTTCGACACGTACAACCCAGGGTGGAGGAATCATCCCAATTTCTCTTGGGCTAATAATCAAGTGTAATCATCAACTTCAAGGACAAATGCACCTTTAGGATTCCAATAACAAGCTAGAGCCCCTCTTTTAGAAAAGAAGCCAACTATAGAAGATTTGCTAAGGCAGTACATGACACAGAATGATAGCATCATACAAAGTCAAAATAACTCTTATTCATAGTCAAGCAGCATCAATTTAAAACCTTGAGACTCAGGTTGGTTAACTTGATAATTTCTTAAATAACCGACCACAAGGAACACTACTTAACGATACAAAGGTGAATCCAAAGAGAAAGGGTAAGGAACAAGTTATGGCAATCACCTTGAGAAGCGAAAAAGAGGTTGACAATAGTCTTAGGCAAGCTACTTTTCAAGATAAGCCTACTGAGAATGAAACAATGATTAAGACAACTGACCAACAAATTCAAGAGAAGGAAGTAAAGACAACTTTACCACCACCACCCTTTCCTCAACACCTTCACAAACAAAAGCTTGATACGCACTTTCGAAAGTTTCTTGAGGTATTCAAAAAGCTTCACATCAACATTCCTTTTGCAGAAGCTTTAGAGCAAATGCCATCATATGTGAAGTTTCTGAAGGGCATGTTGACAAAAAAGAGGAAATTGGAGGATTTTAAGACAATTATACTCACTAAGGAATGTAGCGCGATAATCCAGAACAAGCTTCCACTAAAGCTTAAGAACCCATGAAGTTTTTCTATCCCTACTCAATTGGTAATTTTAATTTTTTAAAAGCTTTGCGTGACTTGGGTGCTGGTGTTTTAATTATGCCTTTGTATGTTGCTAGGAGAATTGAACTGTAGGAGATTCAACCTACTACAATCACCTTGCAACTAGTTGATAGAACGATAAGGGGCCCCTTTGGATTATAAAGGATGTCTTGCTTAAGGTTGGGAAATTGTACATTCTAGTGGATTTCGTTATACTTGAGATGGAAGAAGATCAAAAGATTCCAATCATATTGCAACATCGATTCTTAGCACTGCAAGTGCGCTAATCGATGTAATGGGAAGGTAGAATAACTTTCAGAGTTGGGAAAAAGATAGTTGAATTTATGATTTTCAATGCACCTAAATACCTTTCATTCACAACTCAATGCTATAGAGTGGACTCAGCTAATAAAGGTAAATGTAATCTTACTCCACACCTTACAAGTAAGCTAACATCAATTCTTAAATTAGAGCCACCTTCACCACAGCCCAAAACTAAACAATGTTATGATGAGCATGATCCACCACCTTCAGTTAATCTTGATTTTAAGGTGGGACCACAAGTGTTACTGACCAAATCAGTCAAACGCCTTCCATGGAAACAAAAATCAAAGTGGTTAGGTCCTTACAAGGTGGTTACGATTTATCCTTGTGGTACAATAGATATTTGTAGTGAAGCTACTAGAACATTCGGAGTGAACGGGCAATGTCTCTAACATTACTTGGGAGGTGAATTGGATTACCAAAGATCCTTAAGTACTTTAGTAGACAACAAAAAAGGGGTATCATAGTCGAGCTAGTGACTATGAAGAAGTGTTTCTTATGAGGTAACCCAAGCTATATCTTTTTAGTTTTACTTGTTATGTTAGTTAGTTTTTGTTTTTCTATTTAAATACATAGTAATAGCCTCTGTCCCTAGCTTGTTTGTTGAGTCTGTAGGTTTAGAAAGCATGAAGATAAGGTGGAAACATATATACTTTAAAAAAAAAACTAGAAAACGCTCTCAACTTTCAACATTTTCCCCCACTCCCTTAACCTCATAGAATGACGGCTGGTAAGCCTCCAAACCCTTACCATACCGTTTCGTCCATGCCTATGCTGTGAGGGACCACCCACAACCCCACAGAAGCCAAAGATTTACAGTTGCCAGTAAACAATGGCGGCTTGAAAAACTCGGACCCTCAAAACCAACCTCCCCTGTCCCCCCATGCACAAAAGAAATCTTTTTTTAGTGTGGCAGCTAGAGACAAGCCATCTATAATCCCAACAAATCGAGAACCATTTTGGTACAAAGATCGATCGGCTATCTCCTTCTTTGATGATGAAATAGTTACCCTTGCACAACCCTTTACGTATTCCATGGTAGGGAAGTTTTTGTGGATGCCAAAGTTACAAGAGATTCGATTTGCCTTCAAAGGTATCGGGCTTGTTGGGGCTTATGAGATATGGTGGCTTGACTACAAGCACATTTTGATACGACTCTCTAATGAGCATGATCTAAATAGGATTGGTTGAAACGGGTTTGGTTTATATCAAACCAAAAAATGCTAGTGTTCGAATGGACTCCAGATTTTCAATCGAAGAAGGAATCATCTTTTGTGCTTGTGTGGATCTCATTCTCAAACCTCCGAGCTCATCTCTATGAGAAATCAGCACTCTTTGTGATTGCCAAAATAATGGGACGACTTTTGATGGTGGATAAAGCCATAGCAAATGGAACGAGACCCAGCATGATGCGAATCTACGTTGAATACAACTGTCCAAAGCCTCTAGTCGATCAGGTATGGATTGTAACTCGTGACAGGAAAACCGAAGATGTCACAAAAGGATTCATGCAAAAAGTTGAATTTGCTAGGCCGTCAGAGTATTGTACCCACGCCGTCATGTGGGACACAGCATTTCGACGTGTATTTTGTTGGGTAATAAATCGAAAAAACAAGCATCGGAGAGAGTGAAGCCCTCGGGTGTCAAACTACCACTACATGATGATGAAAAGGGGAGGGATAAACAAACAGAAAGGATTTCTAAAAAAGGAAAAGAGAAAGATCCAGTTAGGATGGATCGACCGAACCAGAGCATGAAGTGGCAAATGATAAACAAGTGTGGAAAAAGTGACGCGAAACATTCATAGGGTGTGAAAATCATATCATACGATCAAGGGGATAAATAGATGTGATTTTTAACCAATTTACTGTGTTTAAAGCGAAAAAGGAAAGAGAACCACAAAATCATGCAAAACAGAGAAGAACAGAGAAGGTGAACATTACTATCTAAACTCAAAAAATGATATTCGGCAACAACCCATTATCCTTCTAGGAAAAAAGACCACTAGAGCTAGAAAAGAATATGACAATGGGCTTCACAAGATAACACAACCTGGTCTTACAAACTCAAATGTGGAGGATTGTGTTCAGAAGGTTCAAGGCTCCCAAGATGTTCATCAGGATCTGTTTTCAATTTGCTATAGTCAACCGGAGTTACAAGGAGGCAGGGATAAACTCCCGAGATGAAATAGTAAGGACCTTCTGAATATTGTGGAATGAGGTTCAAAACAAAATGGTAAACATGTTGTTGGATCGGCAATAATGGTAACTTTTTCATGGGGATCTACGCATGCAAGAGCTGATCTCGGTTCCTTTGCTAGCATGGAAAATGTTAATGACCATGATTATATCCAATGGGCAGTGGATAATGCATGCAACGTTACAATGAGGAAACAGAAGAAAAAGAAAAAAGGTCATCCTGGAGAGAGGTCTGTAGGGTTGGCTTTAGCTGATGATGATAAGTTCTTCGACAAAGAACAAATGAGAGAAGTGAACAAGCATTCTGTTGCCCAATCGATGCATTGTTTTGACAAGGTGGAAAGTAGTGATGAAAACTCCCCTTTGTTAGAAAACAAACTAGGTAACTGTGGTGATAATAAAGAGTTTAGCTCCATTCCTTCCCATGCAGGTTCGAGCCATGCAACTATCAAAGTGCACCTCACGTCCATGCATAGAAGCAAATCTGGCAATGTTTTCTTAGTTACCCTAAATGCCCAATATTACTCAGATGAAGCCGAGGGATGTGAGGAAAAAGATAGAATGCAAGAATATTCTATCTCTGCAGGCTTCCCAACACATACTTTCCCATGATTAATGCCTTGGTATGGAATGTGAGAGGCATCTCAAGTAAAGTCATCCAAAGACGAATTAAAAGACTGAAACTATTGCATAAAATTAAAATTCTGGTCATTTTAGGTCTCATGATTGATAACAGCAAAGCAGAATTCTTTAGAAGAAAATTTGGATACAAGAAAGTTATTTTTAACAGTTCTAACAAGATATGGCTTTTTTAGTTATTTGATCTTAATTGTGCTATGTTATTTGACCACTATCAATGTCTACATGTTTCAGTCACTTTGCCATGGTTGGATTTCCCCATTTATGCATCCTTTGTCTATGCTAAGTGCACCAGGTCCGAGAGAATAGCACTTTAGGATTGTTCGCGTAACTTATCTACAGATTTACAAGCCCTATGGTTTGCAAGGGGTGATTTTAATGTCATCTTAACAAGGGAGAAAAAGCTTTATGGAGCAATACCACATGAAGGTTCAATGGAGGATTTTGCTACGGCGTTTTTAGATTGTGGCCTAATGGATAGAGGCTTTGAAGGCAATCTGTTCACCTGGACCAACTCCCATATGTATCAACGACTAGATAGGGTAGAGTATAATCACTAGTGGGCAGATTGCTTCCAGTTTACGAGAGTCCAGCAATTGAACAGAGACGGTTCCAATCGCTGCCCTTTGTTAATCTCCTACTCTAGGTGCCATGCAAAAGCTCCTTCTTCTTTTTCAGTTCCTACATGCTTAGGTGCAACATCACAACTATAGAAAATTTGTTGAAACAAACTGGAACCTCCCTATCAATGGCACGGGAATAAAGAAGTTTTGAGGGAAGCAGTGCCAACTTAAACAAAGCCTTAAATGGTGGAATAAAACAGTCTTTGGTGACATATTCCATAACCTGAAGGTGGCTAAAAAAAAAGCAGAAAAAAGTAAGATAATTTTCCAGCAAGACCAGTCCATTGAGAACCGGATTAATATGAATAAATCCTATGCAAAGCTGAATAAATACCTTGGCATAGAGGAAGCATTCTAACAGCAAAAAGCAAGCATTAAATGGGTAGTGGAGGGTGAACGTAATACCAAATTCTTTCATATGAGGGTGCAAAAGAAGCAAATCAGAAGCCATATTTTAAAATCCAAAAACTTGATGGAAGCTAGATAGAGGAATTAGGGTTGTTGCAGAATTCTGTAGTTGAATTTTTCTCTTCACTTCTGAAGGTCAAGCAATGTGATTTAACCAGGTTTCAAAGCTCTCTTACTCTTTCCATTATCTCTTACACGGATAACAATGATTTATGTACATTACCATCATTACAAAGAGATGAAAGTGGCATTATTTGATATTGATAAAAATAGTGTTGTGAGTCCAAACGGCTTCTCCTCCTATTTTTACCAACAATGTTGGGATATTGTAGAGCATGACCTCTTGGAAGCAGTGATTGAGTTCTTTCAAGGCGCGCCTCTCCCAAAAGGAATCACTTCAACAACTTTGGTGTTTCTGCTCAAGCATAACAATGCTACAAAATGGAGTGACTTTAGGCAAATAAGTCTATGCACTGTTTTGAACAAAATAATTTCAAAGACTATGGCAAACCGTCTTGCTAAGCTATTGCCTTTTATTATTATAGAAAATCAAAGTGGCTTTGTTAGTGGGAGATTAATCAGTGATAACATATTGTTAGCCCAAGAGTTAATAGGAAAACTGGACCAAAAAGTTAAAGGCAGAAATGTGGCATTAAAACTATACACAATGAAGGCATATGATCGGATTGATTGGAATTTTCTTTACCAGATGCTGCGGCAGTTTGGTTTTAATTCCTAGTGGATTGATAATTCAACTTTGTATCTCAAACTGTTGGTTCTCAGTACTAGTTAATGGCAGCACATGGGGTACTTTAAATCGAAACGGTGGTTGAGACAAGGTGACTCTATATCGCCTTCATTATTTATTTTAGCTGTAGAGTATTTATCCTAAGGCTTGAATGGTCTCTATACACAATATTCTTCTGTCCATAATTCCTCAAGATGTTCATTGACAGTGAGCTGATAACTCTATGATATAAAGTTATTTGGGCTTAATTTTGATAGTAATTTAGCTTAGTTTTTGTTGTAATGCATAGAAATTAGTAGATTTTATTTAATTATTTTAGGTGAGTTAATCTAATCATGGTTAATTTTATGCTTAATTTGGTGTTAATGAGGATACGATAGGTTGTTATTGATTTAATTATGCCTTTGTAGGTGTTTGATGAAAGAAAAATTTAAATGGAAAAAGGAGAGCAATTTTAAGGTGTAGACTTTTAAGCACATGTTTAGGTTTTCTAGCCATAACTTTCTCTACAAAGCTCCAAATGAAGCGATTCTTGACCATTGGAAAGATAAGAGAAAAATCTACAACTTTTATGTTTACCACTTCACCCAGTTCGGCTTGTAGGAGGGTCAAAAATCTTGTCAAATTTGACACACTGTAACAGTCCTAGAGCAATTACGATTTTGTTAATTAACTGGGCAAGGCTGCGACTTACATAGTCTGATAAGGAAATCTCAGCTAAAATTGACTTTTTTCTTCACCCAACTTGGCCTAACTTCAAAGCCTATAAAAACAACCTTTTAGAGGACTTAAAAGGAGAAAATGAAGAAACACCATATTGACATCTGAGAGTCAAGCCACAGAGTCATTGAAGCTAAGAAGAATTTGCAAGATTCAAGGAGATTTAGAGATCAATAATACAATTATTAAGTTTTTCTATATTTTCTTTTACTCTCTTATTTTCTTGGTTTTGCTTTTAATGTTTAGATTTTATTCGATGATAATGTGTGACTTGATGGGGAACTAAATTTTTAATCTAAGATTATGATTGAACTCAATATGTAGTCTGAATTATTTATCTCTCTTTTGATAATGTTTGATAGATTTAGGTTGTTTATTTTATTCTGTTCTTAATGCTTCTAATTACCTGATAACCAATTTCACCAATTAGATTGAATTGGAAACTTAGGTTAAACCTTGACGAAAGAGATTTAGGCAGACCTTGAATAGAATAGCGTATGATCGAATACACTAAGTTGATTAAGTGATTTGATTTACATATAAGATAGGCATACACTTATAAGCCATGCGTAGCCAGGATTAGAGCAAAAACTTAATGAAATAGCCAGTATTAGAGCAAAAACTTAATGAATCTTTCTTCAATTTAATTTGCATAGACATATAGTAAATTAATTGGGAGAGGTATTTTTATGAGAAACTCAACAGAGACTTGTAAATAATTTTAGACTCTAGGTTAGCACCTTAATCCATTAAACTGAGTTAAGAGAGAGATATAATAATCAGATGAAGTATTGAGGGATATTATAATCTTAGGTCTGGTAGTCATTCACATTTAATAAAGTAAATTTGCATAGATTTTAGATTAAATTTTAGTTTTCGATATTAGTTTATTAATTTAAATTTTCCTTTTTAGTTTTAATTGTTTAGATAAAATTAAGGTGTGTTAATTTTAGTAGTTAACAGTAAGGATTAATTCAATTCTCTGTGGGATCTATACTCTACTCATCTCTATATTATCTTTACGATACGTACACTTGCGTGAGTAGAAAATTGAACAACATGAGCCATTTAGCATTCGCAGATGATGTGCTTATTTTTACTAATGGCTCTAAATCTGTTGTGTAGAAAATACAAACATTTTTGCAGGAATATGAGGCAGTTTTTGGGCAGCGAATAAATAATCAAAAAAGTTGCTTTATCACTCATAAAAATATTGCAAACTCCCAGAGGAAGATAATCTCTCATATTACTAGTTTCACTCACCGATATTTGCCTATCACATATTTAGGATCCCCCCTCTACAAAGGTTCAAAAAAGGTACTCTTATTCGATGACATTATAGAAAAGATTCAAGAACTCATCACAAAATAGGAAAACAAAATACTTTCTCTAGGTGGTAGGGTAACACTCTTGAGAAGTGTATTAGCATCTCTTCCCATTTACTTGCTCCAAGTTGTAAAGCCTTCTATATGTGTCATTGAACGTATTAACAGACTATTTAATAGATTTTTATGGGGAGGTGCAGCGGGTTCAAAGAAAATTCATTGGGCTTCATGGTCAAAAATTGCACTACCATCCTCAAAAGGTGGCCTTGATATCCGAGGCTTAGATGATGTTTTTGAAGCTTTCAGTATGAAATTATGGTGGAGATTTCAAACATGTAACAGCTTGTGGACTCAATTTATGAAGGCTAAATATTGTGTTGGTCGGATTCCAAGGTACGTTTATCCAAAAGTTCGTGATTCTCAAACTTGGAAACGTATGGTTGCTTGTTGTGCAGTCACAAAGTAGCATATGAGATGGCAGATTAGACAAGTTAAGGTGTTCTTTTGGCATGATTGTTGGATGGGTAAGGAACCATTGATAAATTCTAATGCTTCATTTATATCTTCAATGTCACAAGTTCGTGGTTTTATTTCAAATGGTACTTGAGACGTTGATAAATTAAAAGCTGTATTATCTTAGGAGCTTGTGGTTGATATTTTGACAATTCCTATTGATACGTCTTGTGAGGATATGGCATACTAGGCTCTTAATTTGGATGGAAATTTCTCAACAAAAAGTAACTGGCAATTAATCCGACAACAAAGGGAGGTTAATCCCATCTTTAGTTATCTCTGGCATAAGAGTATCCCGCTAACTATTTCTTTTTAGTTATGGAGATTAGTACATGATTGGATATGTCACGACCCAATTTCCCAGGCCATGACCGGCGCATGAGCTCAATGAGCATAGCTCACTAAGCCCAAGCAAGCCTATCCATTTACCTTTTCTTAACAAATTTATCATATCATGCACACACACACATTTTTTTTCGGGTGTGAACATAGCCAAAACACAATGGCATTATAGATAATAATATACATGCACTATACCAGTCATGTATTTAGCAATTTACATTGCATACACATATTCACATTGTTAGATTGTATTCATAATACAAAACGACCCATGACTTCCAGCGGAGACATTTACAATAAAAGGGATTGCTATCGAATGCCAGACACATACCCAAGAGATGAACTACGAGGACTCCTTGATCTAGGGTCCAACAGTCACCTGATCTGAAAACATGAATTTTTATAAAACGTGAGTACAATACTCAGTGAGTGAACAAGGAAGGGAACAAGCAACAATTAGGGAGAATTTAAAATCATGATGCACTTGTTTCAAAACAATACAATTTAGTTCATTCCTATTTCAAACCCCTCCAAACCCAAGAGTTTCTCGCTACAGCGAGCATGAATTTCGCTGTAGTGAAAACAGAGCAACAAGAGAAACATTTTTTTCTCACTCAACAAAAAGCCATCCTACTAAACTAATAAAATCAACCTAAAATTCATGAAAATTCTCAAAGTACACTGTGTCAACTTTCATGTACATTACAACCATAAATCATTGTCCATCAATTTGCTATATCACACATATTTACATATGTATGTATATATATACATATGTATGTATATATATACATATGTATGTGTATATATACATATGTATGTGTATATATACATATGTATGTGTATATATACATATGTATGTGTATATATACATATGTATGTATATATATATATATATACATATGTATGTATATATATATATATATATATATATATATATATATATGTATATACCCATCATCATCATCTCACCAACCCATTACCAGCATCACCAACTCATCATCATCATCACCAGCTCATGCGCACTCCCTACTCGCACATGGCTGGGTCATCACCGAGTTATGCACACTCCCTACTCGCACATAACCGGGTCATCACCGGGTTATGCGCACTCCCTACTCGCACATAACCAGGTCATCCTCGGCTTATGCGCACTCCCTACTCGCACATAGCCGAGTCAACATAATTACACAACATTATATTCAAGCATATATGTATATCAACATAATGCAGCCACATAGAAATCCATAATAACCACATTTCATAACATAAACTTTTTTTTTTCAAAAGCTTGTTCCCAAGGCATTCATTTTCATGAAAAATTGCATAAAATTATTCAAACACTTTGTTCAAAACAGTCATATTCCCAAAACAATTTTGATAGGCAGTCCACTCACAGGTGTCGAAAATCCGGATTTCAGGTGAACTCAGACTAATAGTCCTCAAGCGCAATTCCTTTGCCTTTTCCGGATGTCTCACCACCTTGACAAATAACAAAGTTGAGGAATTTACTATATTGTCCCTAAATTGATATAAATTAATTTAAACTACTAATGCTTGATATGTAAATGCAAAAATATGTCCGATTACCGCTTAATCACGGTATCGATTAAATTCGACCGATCACTCGATTAATCGGCGATTGTGTCCAAATAACCTCCAAATTAATTCATTTCTCCTCTAATACCTTAATTTACCACATACATTTAAATAAAGCCAAATTCAGCATTAGAACCCTCACAGTTCCTTATAGAAAAATTTGGTCATTTGGTGCACTAGCATCGAATTTTTTTCTACATAACCGTTTCACCTTAATTCATCATTTTCCATGCCATTTTCCTAGAAATAAAAACAATCCCCCATTGATATTCAGCCCTCATGGTTCGGCCAACAAGGAACCCTAGAGAAATTGAATATTTCTTTTGTGTTTTTGTTCATAACCATGCTTAACTATCCCTAAACACTAACATAGTCTAAAATCAAATTATTCCAACAACAATTCCTCTTCCATACCCATTTTTCAGAATTGAATTCATCATGATAACTCAATATTCAACCATGGAAATCAAGAACAAAAGCATGGGTAAGCTAGGTATCAAGGAGAATTAAAGAAATTTTAACTTACCTAGCTTGTTTCCTTGATTTCTTCACTTTTTCTTTGAATTTCCACCTAGGTTTTCTTGTTTTTCCTTTTGTTCTTCCTTTTTTCTTGTTGCTGGATGTCTAGGCCGAATATGGTGAGGGAATTGGGGATTTAATGGGCTGATTTCTATAGAAAATAATAAAATAATCAAGCATGCCATGTGTCACATGCTTATTTGCCCAATTTTTAACTTTTTGACTTTTTCTTCTTAATTTTCCACCACAAATATTCTGGTATTTATCCAATCCTACCCCAATTAAAATCCCTTGGTCTTGACAAGTGCTGGGGTAAAAAATTTACCGATTTGCCCCCGAGACGGAAAAATTACGATTTTGCCCCTATACTCTGAAATGTACCGGAATCTCATTATTTCTACTTTTCAACCTAAAATAACACTAATATTGATCAATATTAACCAAATGGGGCAAAAAAAATGTTTTATAAAAATTCTCGTTTAGTCCTCTAGTGGCAAAATTACCATTTTGCCCTTGTGCTCCAAAAATATCGGGAATCACAAATTTTCATTGCTAAACATCATTTTATACTCCAATAATCAATATTATACTTCATATAATTATTCTTGGTCAAATGTGATCAAATCTTGGCTAAAAATCTCCATTTTATCATCAAATGGTAAAATGACCGTTTTGTCCCTAATTGGTCAATTTTCTGATGGACTCCAAACTGGACCTTGAACTCCAAATCACTATTCTAATCCATTCTGTTAGTTTTAAAATTTTCAAACTCCTCTTAGAATTTCTATTTGAACTAGTTCAAGGCTCGATTTAACTTAGTTGTACCACTCGATACAATACCGTCTTTTAATCGAGCTTAACAGGGTCTCACAGGATACCTGTGGAGTTGAAAATGAAGATGAAAGGATTCTAACTAGCCTCTCGATGCAGATGTTGTAACTTAGAAGAATCACTCATTCATGTCATGTGGGATAATCCAGTAGCTAAACAGGTTTGGAATTATTTTACAAAATTCTTCCAAGTCTATGTTATTAATCCTCATTCTATTATTCAGATTATATCTACATGGGTTTATTCTGGTGATTATGTAAAACATGGCCACATTCGCACTTTAATACCTTTATTCATACTATGGCTCTTGTGGGTGGAACGTTATGATGCTAAGCATAGGAACCTCGGTATATACTCTATTAGAGTTGTGTGGAGAATATTGAAGCTTATACACCAATTATTCATTAGGAAGCAATTAACAAAAATGCCAATGGTGGGGAGATGTCCAGATAGCTCAAGCATGGGGGCTAGAATTTCAGGAGACATCATCATCACCTCCAAAAATTTTCTCTTGGCAAAAACCACCAATAGGTGAGTTTAAGCTAAATGTTGATGGAACCTTCAAAAATTTGCAAAATGCTGCAAGTGGTGGGGTTTTAGGTAATCATACTGGAGCAATGTTATTTGGATTCTCTAAACATTTTGGAGCTAAAAATTCCTTACAAGTTGAATTATTAGCCCTACACAAAGGACGGCGCCTATGTCGAGAATATAATGTTACGAGACTTTAGATTGAAATGGATGCTATGGCTGTTATCCGTCTATTTCAGGGAGATATAAGAGGATCACATGACATCAGGTATTTACTGTTATCTATCTAACAGCTCTTATCACGATTTTCCTTTCGCATGTCTCATATTTATAAGGAAGGTAATTAAGCAGCTGATTTGTTAGCCAATATTGGTTATGGTCATCAAAATTTGGAAGTTTTAATAGTGGCTTAAGGCAAATTACGCAGAGTTCTAAGACTTGATCAAAGTAACTTACCTTATGTTAGATTTAAATAAATGTAAAGGAGTAGTACTCCTCTTTTAAATTTTTTCTTTATCTTGCAGTATTACTTTTTATAAAATTTTAGTTGAACCTTGTACACAAGCAAATTACTTATCATTTGCAACAGAAATCATAGCAAAAATGGTAATCCCTGTATTAGGAATTCTATCTTTCTTGACTCATGTAATTTTAGAGGTAAGGTATCGGTCCCCTTCCCTACTGTATTTATTTTTTTATAATTATTAATAAAATGATTACAGGGTAGCTAGGCCCTGTGGGAATTTCTAGCATAAAAAAAAAAGCATGAAAAAAAGGTGAAAGAAAATTAGAGCCTTCAATGCACTGTCACCATTGATAGGGGATTTTTTTTTTCTTTTTAGCTTTTCAATGTGCAAGTTAAGTTTGGGGGAGGGTTTTATTGTTATTAGTTTTCATGATATTTTACGTTAGTTATTATCATTAATTTTTTTTATTTTTTTTATTTTATGCATGTTGTAAAAACTTGAGCTAGATTTAATTGCACCAACTTCTTTTAATTTACCCGTCCAATGATGAGAACCTAGTTATATTTTTATCTTGACTCTTTGAAACATGTAAATATTGTTTAAGTATTATGGAAATTCTTATGCTAAGGTTTACTGTTATGATGAAATTTCTACATTTTGAGCATTATATCTTTTGCTTAGATTCATTGTATGTATTTAGAGAAGGTTTATGTGAATGTGAATTTTTGAATTAAATATTAAGTTCTAGAATTTGTTTGATTCTCTCAAGGCGAAATTCTAGGCTATTCTTAGTTAAGGAGATGATTTAGGCCATTTTTGGACCGATTGAGCATTTTGTAGCTTTCTTTTACATAAATTATCATTAGTTTTCCCCTTTGAGCCTAATGACAACTTTTCTTTGTCTAAACACTTAATTTTTAACCTATACCCTTATATAGATATTTTCAACAATTATTGCATCCCTCATTCCTAAGTGCATAAGTCAATTTAGGAATGTTATAAGCTAAATAGTGAAAAATGTAGTAAAGATGAAAAATGAAGAAAAGTTCAAAATATAATTGTATTCATCTCACTACCCATTAAAAGAAATAAGTTTGGGGGTGTGAAAATGAGAAAAAAAGGGGAAAGAAATAAGAAGAAAAAGAATGAAGTGTTGAACACAAGAAAAATTTTGATGAAAAAAGAGTATACTAGGTGAAGGAAAATAAAGCTTTGAATAGGTCCTAAATTGACTATATGCTTAGGGTGATTTGAGCTATATAGCATCCCATATCCAACCTTAACCCTAGCCATACATTACAAGCTAATTAAAGTCCTATTGATCTTTAACCTAGTGTTAGTCTACATTAGTGGAGAGAGAGATGAAAAGCAAACTTATGAAATTTAATTACTAATTTGAACTTTGCATGAATATAAACTTATCTAGATTGTACAATGTTCTAGGTGAAAAGATTACGCACACACGCACAGAAATCCACTTAACGATAAGCTTGCATTTGAATTAAAACATGAACTTGAATAATATTTGTGTGTTGCTTAGAGTTGAAAATTTGGACTAACATTTGAGGATATTGTAGGTGATTATTGAATTGGTGCAATTGATTTCTCGTTAAGTGTTTTCTTTGTTACGTTGTTGCATTTTATTTTATGTTTTACTGAAGGACTAGTAAAATCTTAAGCTTGATGGTGTGATAACTCTATTATAGAGAGTTATTTTCACACATTTTTGGGGCTTAAGTAGATAGATCTTTGAGATTTTAGGTTCAAATTTTAGCATTTTAAGTGTTTTCTAGTTTAAGTTTGATTACATGTTGAGTAGTTAATTTAAATCAATTTAGTTTAATTTCATGTTATTTTTTTAAAATTAATTTAAGAGTATTTATTGTTGATTCCTCTTATACATTTTGTAAGAAATTTTATAAAAAAGGCTCATTTGATGAAAATTCGTGCAAGTATGGTGATGGCTTCATTCATATATATTTTTGTGTTAAAAATTCATACGTACTCATGGTTGAGAGTTGAATTTTCATTGTGATTAAATTATGAAGATAATATCATGGCACCTAAGAGAGCTAGGGGTAGTAGTAGCAATGGCTTTGATAGGACTAAGTTTGTGTCAGTTGAGGCCTTTACACGCCATACTCAATCTTTGTTACAAATGTTTGTGATATCGGGAAAAAGGCATCATTATACCCTTTATACATTATAGACATATATTGAATATCATTGAAAAGAGAAAGTGGGAGAAGTTTTGTGCACAACAAAAGGCGAGCAATGATGTCGGTAGTGCAGGAGTTCTATGCTAACACCTTTGATCACGAAAATGGAGTTGTTTTTCTATAGAGGGCGTCGAGTACCTTTTGACAGCCACACTATCAATCAAATCTACAACACACCTGAGATTGAGTAGAATGAGTGCAGCCAATATGTGGATCGAAATGTGGACTTGGATGAAGTCATAAATTTGCTTCACAACCTTGGCACCGAATGGAAGATGTCTAAGGGAGTTCAAGTTTCATTTAAGGCTAGTGCGATGAATGTTGTCTATGAAGTTTGGTATCATTTTCTTGCAGTCAAAATGCTTCCTCTCAAGCATCTTAGTGACGTTAGCAAGGATAGAATGGTGTTGTTGTATGCATCATTTTAGGTAAATCCATTAATATTGGCCAGTTGATTTTTAGTAACATTGTTCACACTGCTCATTCAGTTAGGGATGGACTTTGGTACTCGTCACTCATCACTGCACTATGCAAATAAACAAGAGTTCAATGGACTAACAATGAGGAGCTATTACACCCGAGAGTTCCTTTAAATCTTGGCATCATACATTGGTTTGCTCATGAAGACTCCATTGCTTGTGGGAGTTCATTCTCTACACCTCGACCTTTGTCGCGCTCAACAAATCTCACACTACCACAGAGGATGTAGTGTCTTGAACATCGAATGGCACATCAGGTGGAGTGCCCTAAGGCAATGGAGCAAATGTTTTAGGCTTGTGCGCTCCATATAAGGATAGGCATGTCCAGCTTTCTATTAATGTCAGTGGACACCCACATTGATCATGAGGAGGAGGATGAGGAGAAGTAAATTAGGGGAGCATTCTCTTTTTTACTTTTAGTAACATTAGGGGGGAAAGTTTAAGTTTCAAACTTTGCTTTTGTACTTTTTGCATTAGATGCTTAAGTTTCAAGTGTAGTTAGTTTGTTAGCTTTTACATTTTTGCATGTTTTTGGAAAACGTTAGCTCTAGTTGGTTGCACCAATTTCTTTGTTTCACTTATCCAATGATGAAAAATACCTATCTTATTATTTTTTGCTCTTAGTGAATGTAAATATTATTTGAATATTATGTTAAAATCTTTTGCTAAGTATCATTGTAGAATGTGATTTTTCCTATATTCATTATGTATCTCATAGTATAAAACTCCTTTTAAACTAAAATACATAATGTATGCATGGCATTCCTTAAGAAATGTTGGCACCTTAATTCTAGATGACATGTTTTCAAGCATACAAATAATATCTAATATCATCCATATAAATACATATAAATATTTATATATATATATATATAATAAGCCACATTAATGTCCATCCTAGAAAAAATAAAATAAACTTACAACTTGTAATTCTCTTCAATCTTGCTTGCTTCCGCTGCTTGTTAGGATCACATCCATTTGACACTCTTTTGAATTTTATGACTATTTAAAAATCCTCAATGTTAATTTTAATTTTAACCCAATTTGAGAAAATAATTTTATTTTGTCCAATCAATTAATCTCATTAATTAATACCAAAATAATATATATATATATATTTTTTTTTTAATCCAAGGCTAAAATTAATTTTCCAAAAATAAAAAGAATTTTGGAAAAAATTTTAAGAATATATATAATAATATTTTAAAATATATATATTTTTAAAATAATTTTATTAAAAAAATTGGAAAGGGGCCCACCCTAATGGGCTGTGGCCCAAGAGCCCAAGGGTGGGCTGCTGCCTAGCAGCAGCACACCCACCCCTCTTTTCCCCTCTTTTTTTTTTAATAAAAAAATATTTTAATAGCAAAAAATATATATTTTTATAATAACAAAATTTTAATATAAGAAAAACTTTTTTTCTTTAAAAAAAAGATAAATACAAGAAAAACTCCTTTTTTTAAAAAAAATTAATAGTCATAAAAAAAATAGAGAGACCAAATATTACCTAATTACTTTTTTCCTTTTGGCTTTGAACTTCTTTCTCCATGGATGCACCAAATACATCAAGAAATATTAAAATTACATGGGTTTTCCTAGTTATATAAATCTAAGAAAAAATTAAAAAAAAATCAAGAAGGAAACATGGCGATGATAGGCCACCCTTCTTGTTACATAACGAAAGAAAAATGTTACATGTAAAATTTTCTAAGACAATTAATGTGGCAAAAACTTTGAATCATGCATCATAACATACAACCATATATTGATCACATCAAAATAGTTAAACATATGCAAAGGTGCCAACCATGCAAAATAAATATAGGAAACAAACTTGCAATAATCCCTACTCTGATACCAATTATTAGAGTAGGATCTTAGTGAATTAATGTGATTGTGTAAAGCATGAATTTCAAAAAAAAAAAATTCTTTTTATAAAGGAAGCAAGCAATCCAATTACACAAGCGAAAACACACATTATTATTATTGCAAGCAATATAATCACATCAAAAAATAAAATAAGAATCTATTACGTAAGAAAAACTATACCTTTATTTTGAGATTCTTATTTTCAGACACCACCACACCAATGAATGATTTCTCAACCAAATAAGTTTACCACTTATTCTTCAAGAATACTTTCAACTTGAACCTTAAGTGGACAAGGTGTGGAATGCAAGGTTACAAGATGGCAACTGATTTTATTCTCTTATCTTTGAAAAAGCTTGGAGGAGGAAAAGAGAAGAGATGGCTGAAACTTTTTTTTAAGAAAAAGTACGTTCTCTCATTTTCTTCAAATCTCTTCTCTTTTTATTAAAACTCTTGCTTCAAAGGTTTAATCAAAATGAAACACCTTGGAATCAATCTTGACCATCCATTCATAGTTATGGAAGCATCAAACATGCTCCATAATTATCAAAATAAAAATTAAAGAATAAATAATTTAATTCTTTAATTATCATTTAGAGTTCTTGATAAATAAAACTCCTTATTGAATAATAATAACTCTTATTTTATTGTTATCCATCTTTATTTAAAAATAATTAATAATAAATAAAAGAGTAATAGTCAAACATGGAGTCTCCTTTTAACAACATGGATGTCTAGATTCATTTTGCAAGAATCCTCCTAAAATTATCTTAATTTAAGACAACTCTTGTCTGTAATTAAGACAAAAAAATATCTTATCTTGTCTAAATTGAGACAAATATGTTAAAGTTGCCATTTTTGTACATAATTTAATTAAACAAATTAAAACATGCATTCCAACTTAAACAAGTTGAATTCTACGAAGCTAAGTGGGGAATCTATTTGGACATAGATATTCCAAGCTCCAATAAACTTAGAATTATTCTTAATCTCATTAAAAATAATTCAAGCTTATTAACCATGAAATCACTCCACCATAGATTCATGGTTGCACTCTTGGATTAACTATAATTACAAGAAACAATTCAATTCTTGATATTAATTGTTTGTTGTCCAATTGCAAACCTTATATTGTGAACCCTCATAACCATCCAATGACAAAAGGTGAAATTATCGTTTTACCCTTTATGTCAATTTTGTCCCCTAGTCTCAAATTTCATCCAATTAGTGATTCAATACTCTAGATCTAATCTTTTGAGTATCCAGATGTGATGAGTAGCTAATTCATCAATCCACTAGGCCCAGATTAATCACCAATCTTCTTGAAATCACTAGAAGTGATGTTAATGCTAGGAACTCCATTATCTGGATATATGTTCCCAGATGTTCATCTTGATTATAATCTCAAAATACTGAGTCTAGATCAACGCTTTATGATGATCATGCTCATGGTAAATCAAAGATCATAAGGAGATTAAACATGAGTCCACTATCCATCAAGATTTCAGTTCTACTATAAGCAAATGCATAAGTGTTTGATCAAGATTTAGGTAATGGTAAAACTTAAATTTGATTCTCACATGATTCCAGTTCATGCTATAGTGTCATTACTCGAAGTTAACCATTTCAATGATTTGAGACCCATCATTCCTTTGAAATGAATCACATTCGTTTCAGTGGAAGTAATCTGGACACTACAGCCTTAACATAATAAAGTGACCAGCTTTATTATATGGTTATGAACAATTTTTTAGATTCAATTAAAATACATGTCTCCTATGTATGACTTTTCATACAAATGTATTTTAATATCTCAATAGAATCTTGGTACCTTAATAACTAGATAATGAATGCTTACTAAAACAAACACTTCGTCTTATTATCAAAATGTACTTTCATTACAAATAAATTTAATGAATTTAAGCATGAGAATATACTTGCTTTCCAAGGCACCATATTCTCAAAATTCCTAACACTTAATGGGTATGAGGTTTAGATGAAAGATTAATAAAAGTTATTGGAAAAAAATGAAGATTAAGTAAAGTTAGAAACGGGTATTCAATGTATTACGAAATTATTATGAGTTTTTGAGATTATTGAAGATTAAACATCATTTTTAAGTGCTATTAGAGTAGTTAGAGTTTGGTTGAAGAAGTTGAGCTTTCGAAGAAAAGTGCTAAAAGGAAAAGGCACGCTTCAAAAGGTGGGAAGATACGACATTTTAATTATTTTGATATAATTGAGCATGTCTATTCTACAACCTCTCATTAAAATGCATTTTGATGAACTTTATGATTTGAACAATGGTTTCAAGCTTGTTTATGAAATCTCAACATACTGTGTAAATATGTTATTATGTATTTAGTTTTAAGCATAGGGAATAAGCCTTTCAAATGTTTGATGCGTCAAAATTGACACTTATCTATGGTTAATTAGATGATTGATGATTTGAAAATTTGGAATGAAAAATGATTAGTTTTGAATGGACCCTAGTATTGGGTCAACTTGACTTTGAGATTATTGACTTTAATTTAGCCTTTGCTTCTAACTTCTATTGTGGTGATCGTTGAATTCATCCTTTGTTTGGAAATGGACTTTGGGCACTTTGACCTCATTTTGTTTTGAACCCTTTTATCTTGGATGGTGAATGGATTCACCTTTTCATTTGGAAACGAACATTTGAATATTTGGAAATATAAAGCAAAATGTTTTATTAGAGCCTACTTGAGTTATGGACCTATAGCTATTGACAATAGCCACTAGCCTTTGTGCACAATGCTTAGCTTTGATTGGGTAGTTAACGAAGTCCTACCCTTTTGATTTGGTTTCATTTGGTAGTTCATACGATCCTACCTTCTTTGATATAAGATCGATGACTATCATGTATCCAACCACTTTGGTGCTAGGGCACACTTTGATTTGATTGTTCATGTTATCTAGCGCTCCACAATCTATTTGAAATGATATTTAAAACTATGGAATTGGGATTGAATATTTGTTTCGATTTTAGACTTTGAAATTGATATAATTCCAACTTTGAACATTGGATTTGGTATTTGTTAAGACTTTAGTCTTTGGATTTGGATATTGTTTCGACCTTGGTCTTTAAGTTTGCTATTTGTTTCAATTTTAGCATTTGGATTTGGTATTCGTCTTGACTTTGATCTTTGGATTGGGTATTTGCCTCGACTTTGGTGTTTCAACTTGTTTAGTACGAATTATGTTGTTTTAAATTATCTACAATTACAAAAATATGCAATATGTAAAATTTAATATTGGTTTGTCCTAGTGCAAACTTTATATTGTGAACCCTCATAGCTATCCAATGACAAAATGTGAATTTACTATTTTAACCTTTATGTCAATTTTGTCCCCTAGTCTCAAATTTCATCCAATTTGTGATCCAATACTCGAGATCTAATCTTTTGAGTATGAAGAAGTGATGAGTAGCTAATTCATCAATCTACTAAGCCTAGACTAATCACCAATCTTCCTAAAATCATCAGAAGTGATGTTAATATTATGAACTCCAATATTTGGATATATGTTCTCGGATGCTCACCTCAATATTTAGATATATGTTCTCAGATGCTCAACTCAATTATAATCCCAACATATGGAGTATAGATCACCGCATTTAGATGATTATGCCCATGGTATATCAAAGATTATAAGGAGATCAAACATGAGTCCACTATCCATCAAGATTTCGGTTCTACCATAAGCGAACACATAGGTGTGAAATTAAGATTTAAAGAACTGCCTAACTTAAACTCAATTCTCATGTGATTCCCGTACACTTGATAGTGTAATTACTCGAAGTTAACTACTCTAATTATTTAAAACTCATCATTCCCTTGAAGTGAATCACATTCTTTTTGTTGAAAATAATTTGGATACTACAGTCTTAACATAATAAAGTGACCAGCTTTACTATTCAACTGTGAAGAATTTTAGATTCTATTAAAATACATGTCTCCTATGTATGGCTCTTCCTACAAATGTATCTTAATTCCTCATTAGAATTTTGGCACTTTTATAACTAGTTAGTGAATACTTACTTAAAACAAACTCTTCGTCTTATTATCAAAATGTACTTTTACTACAAATAAAATAAGTGAAATTGACCATAAGAATATACTTGCTTTCCAAGGCTCCATATTCTCAAGTTCCTAACATATAAGGTAAGACCTCCCATGGAGGCTCATTAAGTAAGGAGCTTAGAAGAATGAAACAATGGTTATTACACTCAACATGAATATACTATTAACCTGCCTACAGTAGCTCTGTTAGTAAACTTTGTGGGCCAAATGAAGGCGCTCTTTAACCATGTTAAGTATGAAGATATTGGGTAACATAGTTGAATAGGAGGGTCCCAATTTGCCTGCTAGTACATTCTCATAGCCCACAGTCGTTAATTTAATACAAAAAGTTGAATGACCATTGAACTAATAATATAATTTAAAGGGTTTTATATATTATCATCACGCATGCATGCATCATGAAATGTTCAAAGTCCATATATATAACTAGTATGCTTATGTAACACCCCTGATTTTTGGTATGAACTATGTAAGGTGAACAAAGCCAATTGATTAGCTAAATTCAAACTTTGGTGTATATTTTAAGAGCTTAAGGGTATGTTTATAACCATAAAGCAATGAATTTGGAATATGATATATAAGTATGTGAAGGCTCAAAATAATGTTGTGCATATGTTTGGCACATGAATGGTATTGTGCATTGTTTGACACCTTGATAAATATGATGCCTAAAGCAAGTTATGCTAAGTTTTGATTTGCACATTATGAGACATAGAGCATAACAAGGATTTGAATTTTGGTGATGAGTACAAACTTATATATCAAGTATTCTTGATGAGTTGAGATGAGAATGATAATTATGGTACTTAGATCACAAATCTTAGAAGTTGAATATGGTGAACTATATGGTTTGAAATCTAAGTGACATTGTGAATTTTGATAATATATTTGGATATTTATATGTGTGGATTTTATGTTATATCAATGGTTTGAGGTTGTGGAAGAGATTTAAAGTGAGTTTAGACTTCAAAAGGAATAATTTTTATGAATCTGGACTGAAGAAGTCGATCCTAGTGCATAGAGGGTCGATCCTGTGAAGTAAAAAATAGGAAAAATCATGCATTCCGGTCTAGGATCGACTATATGCCCTCTATAGTCGATCCTGCAGTACCTCGTATTTTGATACGGTAGCTAATAAAGTTTACCGATGCCAATTGAGGTTATACCGAGTTAAAAAGGGTAATTTAGAAGTGAACCTGTGAAATCTCGATCTCCATAGACACATAACTAGAAGTAGACGCGATAATGCAGATTAGGGGTAATTTCGTAATTTCTCTTGGTGAGCTCCTACGAGTGGGTTTTTTTTATGCTATTAAGATCTAAATAGGCCTACAGAATGAATGAATGATGTTTATGATGGTAAAATAAATGAAAAAGATAAAAATAATGATAACTTCCATGGTAGGGGCAAAATGGTCATTTTACATTTCAGGTCTAAATTTTTATGTTTTCATGAACTCGAGTATTTCTAGACTATTATGGACCTTGCCCTAGTGTCAAAAGAGTAAAAAGTTGCACAAAGGATGAGAGGAAGACAAAGTCACCATGTTAAGGGCATTTTGGTAATTTATGTGAGAAATGGATAAAATTTAAATATAAATATCTAAAGCTCCAGCAAATTTCCAGCAGCTTTCAGCAACACTTTTTCTTCCTCCCCTCTCTTCTCTCCATTTCATGTTTTCTTCATCTTCCATGGAATCCTCCCATGGTAACCTTAAACCTTGTGTTTTTCTACACCTTTTCATAGGGTTTTTCATACTCTTTCTCTTCTACACCTCAAAGGCCCTTAAAGGTCTTTCCTTGGTATATTTTCTCACTAGTTGGATGGGTGGAGAGAGAGAGGGAGATTGTCCACAATAGCTTGGAAGCTTTTGAAAAGTAATTCAATTACAAAAAACCACCAAGGTGAGTAATGAATTAGGTTTAATTTTCAAGTTGTTGATAATGGTTGATGATTAGAGTGGTGAGTTAATCTATTGTTGATATTGTTAATCATTTTTAGAGTGACTAGAGTAGAGTAAACAAATAGCCACTTAATGGTAATTGGGAGCTATTTAGGAATAAGTAGCTGAACTTGAATTAGGAAATAGCTTTTGAGAGTGTATTAATGCCAATTTGGGTTGATTAAGGTGCTATTGTGTGTGTATAGGTTCCAACAAGGCCTCACATGTCCATTTGAAGCATTAGTTGAGGCTAAAGTCAAGCAAAAGAATCAACAAGACCGGCGAGTGAACTTGCATCAAAGTGTTTTTGGCAAATACATATGTGTTGGGATGAAGCATTTAAATGATTTTACTTGGTTTTCATTAAATTATGCATGGGAACAAGCCCTTGATAAAATGTTTTGATGCTGTAAAATTGTGAAATGTGTAAAAAGATGAATCCATGTGCTCCTATATTATGTTGGTATGTATATATATGAATGTGTTGTGCATTGATGAATAATGTTGTGTGATAATGATGACCCAGCTATGTGCGAGTAGGGAGTGCACATGAGCTAATGATGTTGAAATGTGCGAGTAGGGAGTGCACATGACGATGAATGAAGTGAGGTGGTGTACGTGTTTATATATGTTTATATATGTATATGTGATAGAAAGTTTATGATTATAATATGTGATTGAAATGAATAATGAGAAACTTGATTATTGTCAATGTGTTCACTTTGATGTGCAATATGGTAGGAATGGATTTTATGGCATGTGAAAACCCCTTAATTGTCATCTGCCCTGAATCTCGCTGCATTCTCGCTGCAGCGAGAAACTCTCGGGTGGTGGGGGCACAAACCAGCCCTGTTTCTCGCTGCAGGGAGAAACTCTCGGCTGGTGGGGGCACAAACCAGCCCTGTTTCTCGCTACAGCAAAGAAGAATTCTCGCTGTAGCGAAATTGGATTCTTGCTGCAGCGAGAAACTCTTAGGTAGACCCAAAATTTTAGTGTAGTTCTTCCACTTTCAAAACGATTTTGACAACCTTCCAATTAGAACTGGGCAAAGTGGTGAACATAAAAGTTGTATCCCATACTCTTAGCTTTCTAATGGTTGAAAAATCAAGTCAATTGAACTTCTGTAGTGGGAGATATATTGGAAAAACTAAAACATATGCAAACTAAGATTGTTTCTCGCTACAGCAAGAAACTTGCTGTCTTGCTTGCTACCTTGCTTGATTTTGACATATTTTTCACCCATTTAACGTCATGGATTGATCATGGGTTTTTGCAACACTATGGGGTTATTAATCAAAGTTTGAAGTGAGGGGTTTTTAGTAAGAAATTAAATCAATTGCATTGTTTTTGAAACAAGTGCATCATAATTTCCAAGTTCTCCTTATCGATTGCTTGTTCCCTTCTTATGTTCACTCATTGAGTTTTATACTCATGTTTTTAAGCTTCATGTTTTCAGATTTTAAGACAGTTGGGACCTAGATTGAGTGTCCACATATGCTCGTCTTCTTGGTAGATGCTGTGGCATCTCAGTAGCTGTACCTTCACCCACGGTCACTTCGCTGACGGTCAAGAGTCTGTTACCTGTGAATGCGTATATGTAATGTAATCTACTATGATCCATGTTATAAGTCAAATATGTATATTTGATTACTAATGCCACTATGAGTTGGCAAACGGGTGACATTATTTTGACATAATAAAATTATAAGTATTGGGTCACTATAAAATATTACTGAAATATTTTAGTAGAGAATTACAATATGTAATTTTAGAAATGATGGTTGGGAATGATGATCGGATTGCATAAAAAGGCTCGCTTGGGCTTAGTGGGCTATGCCCATTGAGCCCATGCGCCGATCATGGCCCAGGATTTGGGCTGTGACAAAGGTGGTATCAGAGCCCTAGGTTTAGTTGAGTCCTAGGGATTATTGTATCAGTCAGCGGAGTTGTCGGAGTGAATGTAGAGTCTTGTTTATGGTTTGTGACTATAGCACAAGTCATAGATAGGAGGCTATATGAACTCCTATTCTTAGTAACCTACCCTCTTGTTAACATTATGTAAAGGTCATAAGTGGTGCCGTTGTTTGAGTTTGAGATGCCACCCGAGACACGAGCTGTTGTTGGAAAGATTTTAAGCAAATGCTCCTAACGAAAGGTTAATGTAATAACAAATCCCTCCGATTAAAGATGGAGGAAATTGGAGTTGGACTAATAGGTCCGTAATGACTTATTCATTCAGTGGAGTTATAATTTAAGCCCATAATTATCAATGGGAAGAAATTAGATGACATTGGATCATTATTGAGGTAAATATAAAGGAACACGTACTATAATGGTAATAAGGGGTGCACTTTGACTGGAATGAATAGTGATGGTTGCAATTTACATGGAATGTACAGATCTAAGTATTGAGGAAGGTGTAAACTGATGTTTTTGTGCATGAAGGTAAGTGCACTATGTTAAATGAGCTTGTCATGCCCCTATAGAAATAGTGTGGGCTTTTGAAATATTTTGTAAGCATATAAGTGTCAACTATGTGCATAACAGCTTAGATGGAGCTGGTTTCGATTTTCATTAAGTAATTGCAAGATTCCAAGGTTCGATTTGAACTATTATGGTTTATAGTTATAAGTACATGAATTAGCTTAAGGGTAAAATTCAGTGACTATTATAACTGATATGTGGTCATCAAGTGAGAGGTTGGTGAACAAACCTGCTCTAAAGATGAGCTTAAATTTTGCTATGCTTAGCATGGAGCCAAAGGATTAAAGGACTAGGTGTGGATTTAGCAGTTTGAAGTTAAATGACTTAGAAATGATGAATTTAGTCTACGTGCCATTTGGAGTTCTATATTGAGATTGATATATGAATTGCTTTAAAGGTTAATTTAAAAATCTGTTTGGTTCAATATGCAACCTATGATGTAAATGATTAGTCTTGAATGTGATTTCTCCAATGGTAAGGAACTTAGAACATGTGAATTTTCATATATGCTCTAAGAGGAAGTTTTTGTATCTTAAGTTTAAGAAATTTTGATCTTATGACTGCAAAGGCAAGATACAAAAATTAAGCGAATTGTTTATCTTATGAATGTAATTGGTTAAGAATTGATGAGCAAAGTCAAGATCTCAACACTAAGTGGTGTACAATTTGATATATGTGTATCTAAAAGTAAATTTGGAGATCATTGCTTAATCAATTTGCACTGAATGTTATGGTAAAGGTATGTGAATGCTAGTAGTGAAGTATGCCTAAAGTGAGATATATTGAGACTAATGTTTCGATCGCAAACTTGTGATAGAAAGCTAATTTGGCAAATTATGGTTTTTATGACCATGAAATATATGGAGGTTACCAATATGTAAGCATACACCTGAAGTTGTATATCTTGTGATTTGCATTCATCGTACGGAAGGAGATATTCAATAAAAGGATTTGGCCTAATTAGTGATTACATGACTATAAGCTTGGTATGAGATTGAGAATGCCCTAACATGTATGAGAAGTGTGTTGCGAAAGGCTGAAAGTCATTAAGATGAATGATGGGTGAAACATAGATGTTGTTATAATGAGCATAAAAAGCTCAAGGATAATCAATGCAATTATATTAAGTTAGTTTGGTTCGGTCTGAAATAAAAGTAAGGACATCTTGAAAGATCTTAAAATAATGTTCATGGGGTTAATGAGCTAAATGTTATCGAATATATATTAAATTGTTAAAGTTATGCGTGGCTTTGAAGATAAGCCTTTGATTGTCTGAGTCTTCAACAGAATTCTATTAAAGGATGTGTTTAAGCATTTTAGAAGTGTATTGGAAAACATAAGAATAATATACTAGTTTAACTTGCTATAAGAGGTCGAATTTGGATGGCCATGAGTGGCTTGTGAACAATCAAGCAGTGCAAAGTATGTGCTCATAAAGGGAGCTATGATTGGTAGATAAAGGTGGAACTTTAGAATTTCATTGTCATAGTTATTAGATTAATTTTGTATTATATGATATAGCGTAGAACACCAATGATGAGATTGTGTTCAATGGTTTAGGCCTTGAACTGTAAGTTATGGACATGTGTCCCCCTTGTGAATACCCTGATGAGATAAATTCGAAAGATTTTTCACAATGAGAAAACATTAAAGCTCAAAAAGCAATTGGTTATATAGTCAAGTTGGGCTCGTGACTGATATGTCACATAAGTATGAAGATATGACACAAGCATAAGTATATTTGGAAATGCTGGTTTGAGTCAATGATTATCCTACCATTTTGTGGACCCGATGAGGTTCTAGTCTCGACATAATTGTAGACGCAAGGCATAAATTGTGAAATGTGCTTCCCCCACAAGTTCCAATTTATTTTGAGTAATTATCAAGGTAAAGTGCTTGATAGGGATAGGCAAAGGTTGAATTATGCTTCAAATGTTTAGAGACGGAGGGTGACATGGTTTGATTAAATGATACTACCCTTGGTAAGGGAATAGAAATACGTTACGAAAATTGTAGAAATCTAATTGGGATGAAGCATTTAAATGATTTTACTTGGTTTTCATTAAATTATGCATGGGAACAAGCCCTTGATAAAATGTTTTGATGTTGTGAAATTGTGAAATGTGTAAAAAGATGAACCCATGTGCTCTTATATTATGTTGGTATGTATATATATGAATATGTGTTGCGCATTGATGAATAATGTTGTTTGATAATAATGACCCAACTATGTGCGGGTAGGGAGTGCACATGAGCTGATGATGTTGAAATGTGCGAGTAGGGAGTACACATGACGATGAATGAAGTGGGGTGGTATACGTGTTTATATATGTTTATATATGTATATGTGATAGAAAGTCCATGATTATAATATGTTATTGAAATGAATAATGAGAAACTTGATTATTGTCAATGTGTTCACTTTGATGTGCAATATGGTAGGAATGGATTTTATGGCATGTGAAAACCCCTTAATTGTCATTTGCCCTGAATCTCGCTGCAACGAGAAACTCTCAAGTGGTGGGGGCACAAACCAACCCTGTTTCTCACTGTAGCAAAGAAGAATTCTCACTGTAGCGAGGAATTTCACTGCAGAGAAATTTGATTCTCGCTGCAGCAAGAAACTCTCGGGTAGACCCAAAATTTTGGTGCAGTTCTTCCACTTTGAAAACGATTTTGACTACCTTTCATTCTGAAATGGGCAAAGTGATCAACATAAAAAATGTAGCCCAGACTCTTAGCTTTCTATTGGTCTAAAAATCAGGTTAATTGGACTTTTGTAGTGGGAGATATGTTTGAAAAACCAAAACATATGCAAACTAAGACTGTTTCTTGCTATCCTGCTTGCTACCTTGCTTGATTTTGACATATTTTTCACCCATTTAACTTCATGGATTGATCATGGGTTTTTGTAACACTATGGGGTTATTAATCAAAGTTTGAAATGAGAGGTTTTTAGTAAGAAATTAAATCAATTGCATTGTTTTTGAAACAACTGCATCATGATTTCCAAGTTCTCCTTATCGATTGCTTGTTCCCTTCTTACGTTCACTTATTGAGTTTTATACTTATGGTTTTAAACTTTATGTTTTCAGATTCGAAGACAGTTGGGACCTAAATTGAGTGTCCACATATGCTCGTCCTCTTGGTAGGTACTATAGCATCTCAGTAGCTGTACCTTCACCCACGATCACTCCGCTGACGATCAAGAGTCTATTACTTGTGAACACGTATATGTAATGTAATCCGCTAGGATCTATGTTATAAGTCAAATATGTATATTTGATTACTGATGTCACTATGAGTTGGCAAACGGGTGACATTATTTTGACATAATAAAATTGTAAGTATTGGGTCACTATAAAATATTACTGAAATATTTTAGTAGAAAATCACAATATGTGGTTTTAGAAATGATAGTTGGGAATGATGATCGGAATTGCATAAAAAGGCTTTCTTGGGCTTAGTGGGCTATGCCCATTGAGCCCATGCACCGGTCATGGCCCGAGATTTGGGCTGGGACAGATCCTAGGAAGGCAAAATGAAAGAAATGTGAACATTCTGGTCCACGATCGACTACAAACCCTCCATAGTCGATCTTGTGAAGCAAAATCGACTAAAAACAGACATTCTAGTCTAAGATTGACTATAGACCCTCTATAGTCGATCTTGAGAAGACGAAATTGGTGGAACACAAGTTTTCTAGTCTAGGATCAACTATAAATCTGTCAAGCCTGACCTTATAAAGTACTTGCCATGTCCTTCATGTGATTGACAATATACTACCGTACTTGGAAAGCCTAGAAAAATTGTCAAAAGTCGATATTGTACCAAATGGTACTATTAAGTTGAATTAAGCCTCGAACTAGTCTAAATAAAGATCTTAAGATGAAATTGAGAATTTTAAAACCCTAGAATGACTTAAAATGATGATTTGGAGTTCGAGGGCTGAATTGGTGTCAATTTGGAATTTTCATGTTCTAGGGGCAAAATGGTAATTTTATCACTCGAGGACAAAATGAGAATTTTTAGAAAAGATTTTGATCACATTTGACTCATTGGAGTATGATTTGAGTTTGAGAAGTGAAAAATTTTAATTTCTGCATTTTTTGAGCATAAAGGGCACACTAGTCATTTTGCCACCCTAGGGGCAAAATTGTAATTTTACACCACCCAACATTTGTCCAGCACATGAATTTTACCCAATTTTATCATGGATAATTGAGAAAATTTAAGTGGTGGAGAGAGATTGCTTAATGGCTAAGTATGACACATGGACCAATGGTAAGGTGACACATGGTAAAATCTCATCCATTAATTATTTGGCTTATAAATTAACACAAATCAGCCCATTTTCTCTTCATTATGGCCGGCCATAGCAAGAACAAAGAGGGGAAAAGAAGAACAAGAACCCTAGGTGGGGAAATTGAAGAAAAAGTGCGAGATTTCAAGGGATCAAGCAATCAAAGATAAAATTTCTTGATTTTGACTTGTGATTTACACTACCCATGCTTTCTTTTTCATTTTCCATGCTTAGAAATCAAGTTTTCATGATGAACCCCTTGTTGGCTGAACACCTAGGAGAGAGAATTTGATGATGTTTTGGTTAGATTTTAAGATATTCAAGTGTTTTTAGTTAGTTAGTGATGTGTAGCATGAAAAGCCAACAAGAAAAATTCATTTTCTCCCGTTACCCATAAGAGGCCGAATTTTCTAGGGAGGATATTGAGGCTGAAATTGATGATATTTCATGATATTTTGGTGGTATTTAATGATTGGTGAGGCTAGAAATTTAATGGGAAATTTTGGCATGAAAATTTGAATTTTTACCTAATGTATAGACATATGCGATTTATGGTTCGGACTGATAAATTGAATCATATTCATAGTTATTGAGGTATTTTAAGTACAATTGGAGTGTAGAAAGTGAAAGAAATCGATTTGGAGTTAAATTGGAGGTTTTAGCCAAATTACACCGAGAATAGTACGAATTAGGTCGAATACCGTATTTAAACGGTTATTCAGACATTTTGCATCACATTTCGTGCATTCATATAGATTTATAGAGCCTGAAATAGTTTATGATAAATTGACACAATTTATTGAAATTCGTGTCACGTATGATGTATAAGTGGTGAGCCCTCTGACAAGGGTAAAGAGATTGTGCCCGAAGATCGGGAATAGGAGTATATCGAATTCCTAGTACTGTGAGTAACCTTACTATCGTCCTGATTATTTGAAGTGGTTTTTATCCGATTTTGTGATTTTATGGAAAATGAGTTTAAATGGCAAATCTTTTTATTTTATAAACAAAATGTGTTTAAATAAAATGATTTTATAAATTGTCTTGAAATTGAATGTTGACTTTGAAAATAGAGTAACTGGAGACCACTTGAGGTGTTGTAAATTTATGATTTGAATCGAATGGCTTATGACAATATTTGCATGAATGGCTGAATTGGTATTTGAGTTGAAATATATGAAATGTGTATTTAGCCTTGAAAGGTTGTGAATTACAATAATTGCCATTTCATGTTATTGAATTTTATTAATTGGTGGGATAATTATTAGCTTACTGCAATGGGTGAGTTTCCGTGGACCAGCCTATTAGAGGGGCACGGTAAACCCCGTTGTATCTTACCTTAATATAAGAGGCGCGGGTGGATAACTCCTGAGGCTAACACTTTTAGAGTTCACTTCACGCCAAACCACCACGTGAGGGAGAACTCAGCCAACGCCAAGGAACGGCTATGTTTGCAAAATAAAAACATGATTTATGCATACATAACTTTTTAATAGCCTTGGCGGACTCGGTTTGGGATAGCCCTCGGCCAAGGTATCCCTAATAACTGAGTATGAGAATAATTTTTGGCATGAGCCAAGTTTTAAGATACTCATAAGCCATATTGATTATTTAAATGAAATGAATATTTATGTTATGAAATACATATTTAGATGGAATATTTTAATTGTCTCCATTTACTCGACTTTAGATGGTTTAGATGGTATTTGTTTACTCACTAGGATTTTATAATCTCACCACCCTCATTTCCACCCATTTCAGGCCCGAGGTAGCCTGCGGATAGCAGATATCGTCAGGGATTATAGTTGGCTTTACTATTTCAAAAATTGTAGGTTGACTACCTTTGTGCACTTTTGTTCCTTGTGGGCCCACGAGTCATTGTAAAGTAAATTTCATATCCTGGTTATCTGTATTATAGTACATATGAATTTATTTAGCTTTTACATTACAAAAATTATTTACCGATGACCCTATAAATGTTGTTTTACAAGAAATTAGAATATTTTATTGAATATTTTTATTTTATTCAAATAGTTGCAATATTATTTTTAATAAATGTTGTAGACACCCAAATTTATTTTAAATCATGAAATATGTGTTTTCCACTCATCTACTATATTTTTAGTCGAGTTTGAAAAATTTTGAGGAAAAATGACGAAAACGCCCCTGTGAGGCGAAAATTATTTTTCCACGGTTTTGAAGTGAAAAAGCTTAAAATTCTTTAAAAACAAGGTTTAGCGATGATTACTCACAGGAGAGATGAGAAAAATGGTACTAAAGCCTTGCGGGGTTTCGGTTGGCATTCCAAGTAACGAATGTCTACCAAGATGTCGCGACGGTTGTCACAGGCTCGAAGGGAGTACCAGGTCATGACAAAATCGACCATAGTCAATCCTAGACTGCCAAATCAGCTTAAAACGAGCTTGAAAGCCCCAAAGCCCAATTTTCTCCTCATTTTCTTCTTATTTCCTCATTTCTCCACCATTTTCTCTCAAACTTTACACCCTTCAAACCCACCAAACTCCAATCATAAATCATGGAGTCTAAGTGTTAAAGGAAGGAGATTTTCACTCCTAAAGGCTTGATTTATGATTTTGGCTTTCTCTTTCTAAAACCCAAAAACCCTAACTCGCAAATTGATTTTTTAAGTACTTGGAGTTATTTGGAGTAAATGTGGAGCGCTTCTAGAGGTAAGATTAAGCGCTTTTGCCAATTGATTTCCAATTTAAACGGTTGATAACTTAGATTTAATTTGGCATAGCTTTGAAGAAATTGACCCCCTTGGGTTGACAGGATATTTGGGGTAAACAATAGAATGATCCAACTTCTAAGGTATAGGTTTAGCTTATAGTTGAAGGATTTGAACATATATGTTGGATTGTTAAAAATTTGATTATTTTTTAGAAAAGTTGGCATTTTTCGAAAGCAAACATTTAACTAGTTTTGTAATATTTTGATGTGCCTCAGGAAAGATTGAGTCATTTAGGCACGTTTATGAACTGAAAACCGGTTGGAGGCTAAAGATCTAAGCTTGACTATGGAATACCTCCAATTTGTCAAGGTGAATGGGGAAAGCTTTTATGCATAGGAGCATAATGACTAGGGTGCATGTATGCTTCAATAATGAAAATGCAATGAGTGATAGATGCAATATATGAGCTGTAAGGTAGTTTAGAGGTAGAAGGGGAAGACTAAAGATAATTTATGTAAGGGAAGGCTACAAAAGACTTAGTCGATCCGAAAATGGCCTAAATCATTTCCTTAACTAAGTTGTAGCCTAGAATTTCACCTCGAGAGAGAATCAAACAAATTCTAAAATTTAATACATAATTCAAAATTTTCACATTCACATAAACCTTCTCTAAAATTGTACAATGAATCTAAGCAATGGACATGGTGCTCAAAATTTAGAAATTTCATCTTAACAATAAAGTTTAACATAAGAATTTACATAACACTCAAACAATATTCACATGTTTCAAATAATCAAATTAGGAATGAAACTAAGTTTTCATTATTGGATAGGTAAATTAAACAAAATTGGAGCTATTAAATCTAGCTCAAGTTTTTAAAACATGCATTAAATAAAAATTTTTTAACAAAAATAACTAATCTAAAATATCATAAAAACTAATAACAATAAAACCCTTCCTCAAACTTAAGTTGCACATAGTCCTCAATGTGAATAGTTAAAAAGAATAAGAAAAAAAAACTCCCCTATCAATGGTGATAGTGCATTGAAAGTTATAATTTCCATCAGTAAGTCCAAATTATCGTTCTCACAAGGATTTGTTTCTAAAGTTTCACTAAATACTAAAATTATATAATAAATTAATCTTATTTAAGCTAACTGACAATTATTAAAAAACTAATCAAAGAAAAAATTGAAATAAATAAACAAGAAATTAACCAACAAAAACTAAATATAATGAGAAAAGCAATAGATTAAAGACCTAGGATCATGGGTTCATTCAACATTTCATCTGATATTAACTTTTCTTGTTATTTATCTTTCTGAGTGATATTACTAACCTAGAATCCAAAGCTATGGACAAGTCTACGTTGAGATGCTTGTACAAATACCTAACTTAATTAGTTCACTATATGTCTATAGGAATCAATTAAATTAAGTTCATTAAGCAAGTGTCCTAATTTGGCTATGTATGGCAATTGACTTATGTTTACTCGAATCGCGAATCAGATCACCTAAGTGACGTGAACATACACTATTTAAATCTTAGTCTAACATAAAATCTCTTTGTTGAGTTTCAATTAGATTCACAAATCAATTAATTGTTGACCAAGCAATTAAAGGCATTAAGAACATATTTGAAATAAGTAAAACAATGCCCATTCATGATAAATAATAGAAAAACCAGTATTTAGACTACATGTTGAAATCCATCATAATCTTAGATAAACAAATTAGTTCATAATATCTAAATAAAACACTCTCCAAAGAAATTTAGTCATGAATTTAAAACAAGAAATAAGAATAACACAAAAAGAGAGAAAGAAACTAATGTTGAATCCTAGTAGATCTCGAAAGTCTCTCAATTGCTTTTGAATTCTTGATTGATTCATAGCTCCAATTCTCCAGAAAAACTGTTGTCGTCTCCCCTCTAAATGCTCTTAAAAAGGCTCTTAAATATGTGCAAAGGTGCCCTACTTTCCAATTTTTCATCAAAAGATTAATTATGGAAATCAGGGTGGAATCGTGGCACCGTGACAAGCTGTGGTAGCCCCGCGGCATCGTGCTCTTGGCCTTTAGTATGATGCACCCATCCAGCCCAACACTATGGCGGTGGTCCCCTCAGTGCCGTAGCCTTGAGTGACTCTACGCCATGGCCTCAATCATCGTGTTGCCTTGTGTGCAGTTTGCATTTATTTATCATCTTTGGACTTGATTTCACCTTGATTTGGTCTAAACTAGGTGAAATGGTAAACATGAAAGTTGTAGCCCATTCTCATAGCTTTCCAATGAATAAAAAATCACATAAATTGGACTTCCCACAGCATGTACGAGTGACACCTTCACCATACTTGTGCTATCATAAGTCAATTTCACCTTGCTTATCACATATCTTGTGCATAACCATGAAAGAAATCGACATTGACTTCTCTTAAAGTAAATTAAACTAAAATAACTTAATTTAACTATTCAACATGTAATCTAATTTAACTTAGAAAAACAACTAAAATGTTCAAATCCAAACCTAAAACTCAATGGTCTAGCTATTAAAGTTCTTAAAATGTGTTAAAAATAACTTTATATAACAGAGTTATCATTCCCCAACTCCCTAAGGGAAATGAGCACTGATTGGTTCTCCCAAGGGAGGAGCATCGGTGCTACCCCCTTAAGGGAGCATCGAGCCAGATGGGGAGTTTTTTTTAATTAATAAAAAAATAAAAAAAATAAAATTTTGTAATAGTAATTTTAAAAATTAATCAAGGGTAAAATTATCTTTTTACCTTAGCTACATCATCAAGTTGACGAAAACACTAATGGTTGACTAGCGGCTGGATTTATATGTTCAGTGAAAATTATTTTTTTGAGATGGAGTGTCCAATTTGAAAACTAATGGACCTTCGTGTAATTTCGATCAAAACTTAGAAATAAGGGTATTTTACCCTAAAATGAATAGCTAAAGGTTGTCAAATCAATTGATTTGTTTTCATGTATAAAAGATATGTCTAAATACTAAGGATTCGCATTCATGTTGAACAAGAGGATATAGACAAAAAATAATATTAAGCATTCAAAGTGAAAAATTATTGTTTTTAAGTATTTTCTACTAAAATAAATAAAAAAATAAAACCCTTCAAAATAAAAAACAACTTAGTTTTGACATAAGGTGTACAAAAAAAGTTCATTCAATTGAGAATGGCAAGTGTAAGTTAATTGACCCAATCAATTATTCTAGTTTTATATATATACTAGGATGGTGCCCGTAGCTATACTACGAAAAAGATCACAGAAAATATTGATTATGTTAGAGTTGATTTCATTTTGGTACCTTTAAAAGAGTTTGTAGAGAAAGCAATATTGTATTAGTCAGCTGCATGAATGTCCGATTTTTACTGATAGAAGAAAAAATAAACTGGTATTAATTGAAAATAATTATTTGCTCAAATGAGAGAGTATATAACATGTACTATTGGCAGATTAAGATAAACAGTTGTACAATATAAGGCAACCGTATAATATAAAGTTCCTATCAATATAAAATAGTTACTAATTTATAATAATATATCTTTTATATATAAAATGAATGGCAAAAGATTGTCAAATTTAGTTGATTTATTTGTTCAATGATGATTATGTGCTATGTATATTAAGAAATGAATAAACCTTCTTAACTTTTTTATTTTGCTCAATGAATTGGATGAATATTTATTGAAATTTAAACATTCATGTATAAAAGAGATGTCTAAATTCTATGGATTCAAGTTCATGCAGAATAAGAGGATATAAACAAAAAATAATATTAAATTAAAATTGATAAATATTAAATGAATCTATATTCTAAAAATTAAAAATTAAAAATTATTGTTTTCAAGTATTTTTTTTACTGAAAGAAATAAAAATAAAAAAACCCTTCAAATGTAAAAAAATAACGCAACTTCGACATAAGGTGTAAAAAAAATTAATTCAATTGAGAATGACAACCAATCGATCCAATTAGTTATCTTATTTAAAATAAAATTTATCCGAAAAAGACGATAATCCTATCAAAGATTATTAAATGTATAATAAACTATTAAGAAATGAGAAAGTATATAACCTATACTATTAACAGATTAAAATAAACAGTTATAGAATATAAGGTAACAGTATAATGTAAAGATCCTATCAATATAAAATAGTTAGTAATTTCTAGTATTATATGTTTTTTATATATAAATTGAATGGCTAAAAGTTATCAAATTCAATTGATTTATTTATTCAGTTATGATTGTGTGCCATGTATATTGAGAAATGAGTAGACATTTTTGACTTTTTTTTTATTTTGTTAGTGAATTGGATGGATGTTTATTAGAATTTAAACATTCATATACAAAAAAGATGTCTATATAGTATAGATTCAGGTTGATGCAGAATAAGAGAATACAGACTAAAAATAATATTAAATTATAATTGATAAATATTAAATGAATCTATCTTATAAGCATTAAAAGTTAGAAATTATTGTTTTCAAATATTTTTTACTAAAATAAATAAAAGAAAAAAAGAAAAAAAAAACCCTTCAAATGTCAAAAGCAATGTAGTTTTGACATAAGATGTAAAAAAAATTAATTTAATTAAGAATGACAAATGTTAATTAATTGACCCAATCAATTATCCTACCTTTATATAATGAATTAGATGGACATTTATTGAAATTTACACATTTAAGTATAAAAGAGATATATATATATATATATATATATATATATGTATATTATAGATTCAGGTTCATGCAGAATAAGAGAATATAGATAAAAAATAATATTAAATTGTAATTGATTAATATTAAATGAATCTATCTTCTAAGCATTAAAAGTTAGAAATTATTGTTTTTAAGTATTTTTTATTAAAATAAATAAAAGTAAAAAAAAAAACCTTTCAAATGTCAAAAACAACTTATTTTTGACATAAGGTGTAAAAAAAATTAATTCAATAGAAAACGAAAGGTCAAAAAAATAAAAGGAGTTCTAATTGAATGACACTTGTCATTCAATTGAAGACTCAATTGAAAAAAATTGAAAGAAATTGAAACATATTAAAAGTTAGAAATTATTGTTTTTAAGTATTTTTTATTAAAATAAATAAAAGTAAAAAACAAAAAAAAACCCTTCAAATGTCAAAAACAACTTATTTTTAACATAAGGTGTAAAAAAATTAATTCAATAGAAAACAAAAGGTCAAAAAAATAAAAAGGAGTTCTAATTGAATTGACATTTGTCATTCAATTGAAGACTTAATTGAAAAAAATTGAAAAAAATTGAAACATCTTACTTTTATATATACTAGGATGGTGCCCGTAGTTATGCTACGAAAAAGATCATAGGAAATATTGATTATATTAGAGTTGATTTCAATTTGGTACCTTTAAAAGAGTTTGTAGAGAAAGCAATATTGTATTAGTCAACTGCATGAATGTCCGGTTTTTACTGATAGAGGAAAAAATAAACTGGTATTAATTGAAAATAATTATTTACTCTGGTTTCAATTATCGAAAACTTGCACCTACATATATGATTATAAAACAGTAGAATATTAAGAAATGAGAGAGTATATAACATGTACTATTGGCATATTAAGATAAACAGTTGTACAATATAAGGCAACCGTATAATATAAAGTTCCTATCAATATAAAATAGTTACTAATTTATAATAACATATCTTTTATATATAAAATGAATGGCTAAAAATTGTCAAATTTAGTTGATTTATTTATTCAATGATGATTATGTGCTATGTATATTAAGAAATAAATAAACCTTCTTGACTTTTTTATTTTGCTCAATGAATTGGATGAATATTTATTGAAATTTAAACATTCATGTATAAAAGAGATATCTAAATTTTATGGATTCAGGTTCATGCAGAATAAGAGGATATAAACAAAAAATAATATTAAATTACAATTGATAAATATTAAATGAATCATATTCTAAATATTAAAAATTAAAAATTATTGTTTTCAATTATTTTTTTGCGGAAATAAATAAAAATAAAAAAACCCTTCAAATGTAAAAAAACAACGCAACTTTGATATAAGGTGTCCAAAAAAATTAATTCAATTGAGAATGACAATCAATTAACCCAATTAGTTATTCTATTTAAAACAGAATTTATCCAAAAAATATGATAAGCCTATCAAAGATTATTAGATGTAAAATAAACTATTAAGAAATGAGAAAGTATATAACCTATACTATTAACAGATTAAAATAAACAGTTGTAGAATATAAGATAACAATATAATGTAAAGATCTTATTAATATAAAATAGTTAGTAATCTCCCTTTTGCAGGAGATTTTTCACGAAAATGAAAACTATGCACAACGGGTAGTTTCCAGAAATAACAAAAATGGAAAAAGTCAGCAAAAGCCGATTGGCCGGGCAGCAGAACCAAGCCTGCATGGAGAGGGCATGCAGCTTCCAGAGGGTGCTTTTGATCAAGAGGCACCACCTGTCGAGGCTGAGGCATCTCTGGCTTTAGCAGCGGGGAGCAAAAAAGCCAGCAGATTTTTCTGCAAAGTCGCAATCCGTGGATGGCAATGCGCAGGCATTTCTTCACGTAAACGGGGTGCATGGACAAATGAGTAATACCGTGGCAGAAAGAGAAACGACAGAGACTACAGGGTTAGAGTCAGCTTTGGACCCAGCAGCAGACAAGCCTAACGTACGACTTTCACTCAACAAGCACGATAAGAGAGGTAAAAAAAATAGAGTCACGGGTGAGAAGAATAGAGAGTTGACAGCACCTGCAGAAAATGATGAGACGTTGGGGCAAAAATCGGTGCATGAGGATCCAAGTGAGAATTCAAAAAATTATTTTCCTAATCCACCAACGAGGGTAGCGACCTTTATGCATGGGGATGGCCAGCTGAGGGCAGAGAGTGGGTCCGGGGGTCAGAATGAGTCAATGGACATAATGGAAGGAAGTGGAGAACACAGGCCAGTAGTTGAACAGGGTGCAAGTCAGACCAAGAATACGGGGTCGGCCAAGAATACGGGGTTAATAAAACCAATGGAAGGGAAAATGGTTCTTGACGATGCGCATGCAGGAGAAGATGAGAAATCTGCAGAATGGAAGAGCCATGCAGAAGTCAACAAAAATAATAAAAATAAAACAAGAAAAAAAGTCAAAAGTAGGCTACAGGGATGGCATACGCCAGTCTGCATGAAGCGGAAAAACAATGCCCAAAAAGTGGCTTTCTAAACTAAGAGCCTTTAGCCATTGTGCAAGCGCTTGTTGAGGTGGACGGCTCAAAGGCATCAATAGTGGATAAAGTCACGGGCCCAAGGCAAATGGCAGACAGTGAGGAGGAGGGTTAGATTGGGCTCGTGGACAAGTTGGAAGGCAGTGGAGAACACAAACCCAATTATTGAAAAAGTGCAAGTCGAACCACTAGCAATAACAAGATTGTTTCAATAGTAGCATGCTCATATGACAGAATGGAAGCCTATGCTAAAAATCCTCCAAATTTGGAGTCCGTTTCGGGTAAGTGCATGTATAATAAAGAACTAAGTGATGTTTCTTCTGTTCCCTTTGTCTTGAAAACAAATTTCGTAAAAATTGAGGTCCATCCTCGGGTACGGCATAGGAGATATTCAGATACTAAAGTTTCAGTTGATAAAATATTCAATTTAGCCTCAGATAAAGCCGTGGATATGGAGGAAAATGATGAGGCTTCGGATGAAGATGCCATCTCGGTGAACTTTGCAGCTAGTTGAGAACGTGAGAGGTATTTCTAGTGTGCTAATCTAGAGAAGAATCAAGAAATTGTAGTTATTGCAAAAATAAATAATCTTAGTCTTTTCAGAACCCATGGTAGATGCTTTTAAAGCAAATTTTATTCATAAAGATTGTTGTAATATGGAAGTGTTTCAATTTTATGACAATAGTAAAAATTATGGTCATAAAATGAAACACTCCATTCTAGGTGTTTTTCTTATTTACATTTTTTGTTTTAAATTTTATTTTAGTAAATTATCTCAATGTAATAGTAAGGAATATCTGTTTTACCGTAGCATAAAAAGTTATACACATAAAATGGATTTCCCTACTCTAGGTGTTTTTTCGAAACTTTCTTATGATCATGTAACTTGGAGGTACGGTTTAGGTCTTCCTCCTATGTACTTTTTTATTTCGTAATTAATAAATTTAATAAGGTAGCTAGGCTCTATTATTTTAAAAAAAATGAATGGCTAAAAGTTATCAAATTCAATTGATTTATGTATTCAATTATGACTGTGTGCCATGTATATTGAGAAATGAGTAAACCTTTTTGACTTTTTTATTTTGTTCAATGAATTGGATGGATGTTTATTAGAATTTAAACATTCATATACAAAAAAGATATCTATATATTATAGATTCAGGTTGATAGAGAATAAGAGAATATAGACAAAAAATAATATTAAATTATAATTGATAAATATTAAATGAATCTATCTTATAAGCATTAAAAGTTAGAAATTATTATTTTTAAATTTTTTTTACTAAAATAAATAAAAGTAAAAAGAAAACCCTTTAAATGTTGAAAGCAATGTAGTTTTGACATAAGGTGTAAAAAAAAAAAATTTAATTAAGAATGACAAATATCAATTAATTGACCTAATCAATTATTTTACTTTTATATGATGAATTGTATGGATATTTATTGAAATTTAAACATTTAAGTATAAAAGAGATATCTATATACTATAGATTTAGGTTCATACAGAATAAGAAAATATAAACAAAAAAATAATATTAAATTATAATTGATAAATGTTAAATGAATCTATCTTCTAAATATTAAAAATTAAAAATTATTATTTTTAAATATTTTTTATTAAAATAAATAAAAAAAATAAAAATAACCTTTCAAATATAAAAAATAACTTATTTTTTACATAAGGTGTAAAAAAAATTAATTTAATAAAAAATAAAAAGTCAAAAAAATAAAAAAATTTAATTAAATGATACTTATCATTTAATTAAAAACTCAATTAAAAAAAATTAAAACATCATACTTTTATATATATTATAGATTATAGATTATAGATTATAGATTATATATATGTCATCAGATTTTATTTTTCTTCAGCTGTGTAGCGCGGTATCCTCTTAGTTTGATATAAATTTCAACCAAATATTTTGCAAGTGAATTATGTGAAACCGCCGTCGGCCCTTTCCTGTCGCTCTATCTCTTTCTTTCTCCCTCCTTCCTCCTTTCTCGCTTTTCCTCCCTTTCTTCCTTCTCCCTTTTTCGCGGTTGCCATTTTCCGTTCTTCCCTTGTCCCCTCGTTGTTTCGCGTTTGGTTGAGCATTGGTGCGCAGCTATCGCCGCCGGTCAGCCCATTCAGTCGGCGGCAGCTTGGACCTCTCCCTTCCCTCTACCTTTTCCTTCATTCTCCCCTCTCTCTCCATTCAAATAGCCGAGAATCCTGGATGCAGGGTCTGTGATACTTTCTTTTTTGAACTTTCTGTTTTATAATTTTTGTCATGGAAAATAAAGTATTTTATTTTGCAGGAAATCAAATTGGTTTTACATTTCTTTGAGGTAATATTTTGCATTATCTTGTTTTAAAATTTAGGATTTATATGGGGATTGATTATTGGTCTATTTTGTGTTGTTTGACTTGTAAGTAACAGATGTTGTGTTCTATAGTGAATATTGTTGTTGAAACTTGTCTTAATTTAAGAAATTTGTTTATATGATATTTAAGAAAATTATCTTTTTCATCGGAAATTTTGATGGGCAAAAAATGTGTGAAAAAAGTTCCTTGAAATGTTATTTAAGATTCTGGCTGATGGAATTAATTCGATTCTCTTTTGTCTTCTGATGGGTTAAACAATGTTTCTTTGGCTTACTTAAATCTTAATGTTTCTGTAGGCTTTCTTCTTTCTTTAGCTTTTACTGTGTCTAGCTGATATGCCGGTCTTAAACTCTGTACCATTAATGATAGTTTGTTTGAGATTTGGCAAAGCCAGGCATGGATGATATTTATGATAGTTTGTTTGTGTGTTACATGCTTAGTGCAGGGACCTATCAACTACTTATACCCAATTACACCTGAACTTGAAGAGTGAGTGAGCTGTCCTGCCCTTGAGGAGTGGAGATTGCGGAGATTGCGTGGTAATGCTTCGCACCACAAAGCAAAAACCCACAAAATTCAAATAATTTCACAAAAGGAAAAAAAAAAAAAACCCTACCAAAACCTTAAGAAGGAAAATCCCAGAAAAATTAAACAGAAACAAAATGCTTAAGTGAAAAGCAAAGAAGACAAAGAATGGTGATCTCTTTGCCATCTCTTACTCTCAATGTTGTGTCAAGATCATCCCGATTCTTCTCTTTACTCCCTTCTTTCCCTCAGGTTTAATCTCTCTCATTTCCTTTTCTAATATCAATATCAACATATTATATATATATATATATATATATATATATATATATATATATATATATATATATATATATAATATTCTTTTATGTGGTTTTTTTTTTTTTGAAATGACCTGTTTAAGTGGTGCTTATAATGCAGTGATATTTTGCCTCTGGTTTTTCTTTCCTTTTTTTTTTGGTGCCTTGAGGAAAGTTGAAAAGGGTGGAGAACTGTTTGGAAGTAATGGTTTAAAGATTTATAGGCATTGAATGAAAGGGGATGACATTTGAGGTTTTTTGATAAAACTGTTTTTATGGGATTTCTGGGTTAAAATGAAGGGAAGGATAGTTCGCGAAGCTGTTAGAGGTTGCAAAAGTTTACTTGACTTTAATCACTTGATCAAACCTCAGTTGATTTTAAAAGTAAAATAGATGCATCTGGCAAAATTTATGTTCTGTTTCAAGCTTTTGAGAATTTAGGTAGTATGGACTGTAAGATTTTGGGCCTCAAAACCATAGTAATTTATGGATAGCTTTTAATAGTTACATTTTGAAACATATCTATTATGGTCTTAGAATGAATCATGAAGCAAACTAGAAAGGTGTATGTAGATTGTTCAATAATCAATTTGAATCTATTCTTATACTTTTGGAAATTCTTAACAAACTAGAAAATTTCATCTTGTAAGTTGAATACAATTATGTCAATTTAAAATGTCAACAATTAACTCCTAACATCATTGCTTTCCTTTGCTGACGGTGGCCTGACAAATTTGCATGCTTTTTTTTCCTGCCTCAGGAAATCAATGTACTTCCGTAGGTTAGGTGTTTCAATGAGTTTTATATGGAGGTTTCTTTAGTTTTTATTCCTTTTGGGTTACATAAAATGAACCCTTCCCAATCTTACTTTTTTCTAAGTTTAGAAGATGTATACTTCAATTGCTTCCAATCATATTTTGATCTTTTTTAAAGCACTGAGGTAGGCGAAGGTGATGCACTCAAGTATGCTAGAAGTATACCAAGATGAAAGCTAAGATGAAAAACCATAAATGCATGAAGACATAGGAAAGCCATGACGGAAAGTAATGCACTCAAAAGAAATGGTTGTCTTAGCAAGACTGTATTGAGGTTATAGTCAGGAATAGAAAGTCCTTTGTAAGTCATCTAAGTCATATATTATAGGGTGACTGAAAAATGTAATGGGGATGGTCTGTTAGCCTTTTCGTATGAGGCTAGTGTTCTTAAAATTGGATGGGGCCGGTCAGTTCAACCAAGAAAAAGTAGGGTCAATGGTTTAAAAGATGATACAAAATCAAGTTTAGGTCAAACCTGTCAAAATTGAAAACCATGGCAAAAACTTTGACCAAACTGGATAAGAAGCCAAATAAAATTTTGAAGTTTGTAATTATGGACCTCTCTTGTTGATGAAAACTTCAAAATTTCCTTTTCACAATACACCCTTCATGTTGAACCAATGTTTTAATTACTGAATTGCTTGTTGAACCAATAAGGGGCTTTTTTTTGGGTTGATTTGGTCCAAATGCACGCCAAAAGTTAATTTCTCTAAAGATAAAGAAATATTGCTTGTGTTTGTATTTCTTTTTGTTTTATTTTTGTTTAAGCGCAGCATTAAGTAATAAAGAAAACATGAAATAAGGAATGCATTTCATGTTTTAAAAGTTGTGATTTAAAATTTTTTAAAAGCATAATCTTAATTACACCTTAATTGACACTAAATCTTAATTAAGGCTATTTAAGGAAGTTAAAGGCACATGGGGGCCAATGGCTTCAAAATTTTATTTCAAAAAGTGTATTTGTTAGCTTATTTTACATATTGTTAAATGTAAAGAATGGGTTGTGAAAAGGAAAATTTGACTTGTTCTTCAACAGGTGGGGATTGATAGATTTCAAAAGTCTTTGGCTCCTTATCTAGTTTTGTTTGGGATTTTACTTTATTTTTTCAATTTTGACCCAATTGACTTATACTTGGTTTTATGACATCTTCTGAACCGTTGACCCTACTTCTCAGTTCATCTGGTCAAATTGGCCAGACCCTGTTTTGAAGCACTGCATTTAACAATGTGTAGGGTAGGCTGACAAATACATTTTTAAAACTCACAAAATTTGAAACGATGGCCCCCCCATTGCATCGTCCATGTGCCTTTTTACTTAAACAGTCTTAATTAAGGTGCAATTAAGATTGTCTTTTTTCTTTAAAATTCAAATTACAACTTTTAAAACGTAGAAAATCTGTGCATTTCTTATTTAATGTTCGTTTGTTACTTAATGCTGCACTTAAACATGAAAAATTAGAAAGAAAAGAAATATAGACACAAGCAATATTTCTTTGTCTTTGAAGAAATTAGTTGTTGGGTGCTCATTTGGACTAACTGGTTGAACCTGCCCTACCGGAGGTTGGCCTCTTACTGGTTCGACAAGTGATTTGGTTATTAAAACATTGTATGTGGCATCATAGTGATAAAATACATTTTTCTAAGCAGACTTTGAGCTGTATGGACAGCTTGTCAGTGTAGAATCCTTAGATTGTAGGCATCAATTGATTCTAATTTTGATTTGGCTTTTGAGGCTGCTCTTGGATATTTAATCTAGAAGACTCTGTGACTCATTTTTCATTGAAGAAGGATAACAGATTTCTACATGATATTAGGCCATTAATATTGGTAACATTTATACTGCTATGTGTTTTGACTTTAGATGGATTTTTAAATTTGACATGTTTGCTTCATAGACATTTTTGATGCAGTGATGCTTATGATTGTTTCTTTTTACCCATAATTCTTCAAATAATGCTTTTCTTTAGACTAGATTTGTTCCTGCTCCTCTTCATTTTCTTTGCCTCGTTTCTTAATAAAGTTTAACAATGACTCATTGCATTTCTAGACCTTCATGTATCTTTTTGTCCTTTGACATTGTTGCTCCAGTATGCAAGAAGAGAAGCAATCACTTGTATTGGGGCTCCCACCTACCATTTTTCTTCTGCAGGTAGCATCTCTTTCACTCTCTACTTGTCTCTCTCATGTATCTATCTATTTATTCGTTTAACATAGAAACTATGATGTGCTCATAAATGTTTGTAAGGTGTTGTATCTTCATAGTTATGTGACTAATGCTTAACCTTATGAATAAAATTAATGGTTTAAAATATCTATTGATGGTCTCTGATATTGTTTTTGTCCATTTTTGTTTATTCTTTTTACATATTGTAGATAGTATTTGTTGTTGTATCTTTCATTTATTTCCCAAGTTGTATCACCTGTTTTAATGTTTGAACATATCATCATTTTGTATTCTCTCTCTCTCTCGTCTGTGGGTGTACTTTTTGGGCACAAAATATATAGGTTTTCATGAATTTTGTTCTTGCAGTTAAATTTCCCACGCTATGATGGCATGGATAATCAGTGGTGTCATAGAGTTATGGTGGGTATCAGAAGACAGCATTTCAAAATGAAAATTATTGTCCCTATCAAGGGATATCATAGATATAGTATTGGAGTAGTAAAGGAGGTTCAGAAAGTCAGGTTCTTGGTCAAAGTGACTTTTCTGTGAAGTTGGAACATTTGGCTGAAGTACCTGTGTCATCATAGTGTAGTTGTGGCTATTAAATCTGTGTTTGAATTGCCACTTGTCACTGACTCTTTGGACATTGCTTGTCATCAATGCAATTCATTGTTGGAATGCTTTTGCCAGAAATTGCATGGTGAAGCAAAAAAAAAAAAAAAAAAGAGGAAAAACTATTTTAGCTATAGAAAATTTGTTGATTATTGGAGCTAAAGGTTTGCCAATATTTTTTATTTGTCTTGGTATCTCAAGAGAATATGAGAGGAATAAATGAAGGAAAGAAGATGAGAGAAAGCACCGAAAAGAAAACAAAAATGGGTGGCTTCAAAAGTAAGAAAATGTGATTGAAAAGGGAGAGAAGAAAAAAGGACGGAAATGGAGCAAAAAAAAACTGTTTCAGCTAGACCAAATCCAGTGACTAATGCAGCTTTAGATTTTCCCAGTTTTAAATTTGTTTGTGTTTCTATAGAATCTATTAGAGGGAGCTAGAATAAATATAGAAGATGAGAGAATAAAGCACCAATAAAAAATGGGAAAAAAGTATGTATGGCTTCACACGGTAGAGAACATGGTAGAGAGAAAGGAAAGAAGAAAAAAAAGAGATGGAGATCAAGCAGCATAAAGAACATAAAGAGAAGGATTGGTGGGTTTCTTAAGGTTATTTACAGTTTGGTTGTAAGGGTTTTCACTTTGTTTTCAGGTTGTGCCACTTGGACCAAATGTTAAGTTCAATTGTTTAAGCAAATAGCATATAGTTTAAGAGATAAGAGATTGATTTGCTTTTGGAAAGAAATTGCATTCTAGCTACTTCACTGAAAACTATTCATTAGTTTTAGAATTTTTTTTTATGAAATAAAATGATAAATTGATAATGTTAAAAAAATATTTCAAGCATTGGGCTGTGATTTGGCTCTAGCTTTGTTTGTAGTTTATATAATGTAGAAGTCTTGTGTAAAGTTTTACATCTTGTGAATTCAAAGGATGAGCAATTAAATCCCATTGCATGGCCAAATAATGTTTTCAACCTTTCAGCGGATTTTTCAGAGTGTGAATTTGATGAATTTCATGATGATAACAAAGAAACAAAGAAGGACACTGCACTACGTCAGGCTCTCTCGCAGCTTGCTGGTGACTTTGGTAGAGAGTCTATGTTGTCCTTGCAGCGTTTTTTCAACTCAAGGCGTGCTCCTGTGATATCTACAGGATCATTAAAGCTTGATCTAGCACTTGGCATTGGAGGATTACCAAAGGTGAAGAGCTGCAATGCTTAGTTTTCCTATTAGCACATTTCTTTTCTAAGGAACAATTATTTTTTCTTAAAATTTTTTACTTGCCACTTTTTGGTCAATCACTTTTGCTGAACGGTCGGTATAAGATGACAAACAATCAGATATCTCATGCATGATGTTGTTTAAAGATATGTGACATATTTCTGCACTTCTTTCTTTGGTAATTTAACCTCATATTCTTCTGCTGTAACTCACATAGGGAGGTTAAAGGGTTACCGGAGGTGTTGACTTTTTCCTTTCTTGTGCTTAGACATTACTATGCTTGTTGTTTATTGATAATTAATAAGTGCAGTTCCTTCTTTTTTATTTTGAGCGATAATGTGTATTGCTACATGATTTAATTGATCAGTGTGCGTCAAAATTTTGTATGCCTTTCTGTTTTTGCTTCCCTTAATTGACTTTGGGTGGAAGATTTTAATTGTTTAATGGATTCAAACTCCTGACTAGTGTTGTGTACTATGCTTTTCCAATAACTGCATATTTATGTTGGCTCTCTTAAGGGTATCTCAGGGACCATTTATTTCCTGTGAAGTTAATGTCCCTTGTGATCTAATCATTCTTAAACCTGGATTGTTCTTTGAAAATAAGCTATATATATTGGGTTTTGCAGTCAAGTCTATTCTAGCAATTATTATTAGTTTTTTCTCAGAAGTTAGAATTATGATATCTTCATTTGGACCTAATCTTCTTGGTTGAGGGAAGAATTCCTTAGCTTTTTATACACATGTTTAAGAGGAGTTGGTGAGGTGCACCTTGATGCAGGGTGGAACCAAACAGCCTTGAGGCATAAAAAATTTAATGTTGGTATAAATGTTGCTGTTTCCTAGCATTTATACACCTATGTTTGAGAGGTGTTGGTGAGGTGCACCTTGATGCAAAGTGGAACCAAACAGCCCTGAGGCATAAAATATTTGGCTTTTGGTACAGATGATACTGTCTCGTTTCTAGTGAACCATAAAAAGCCCATGCTGCTATTACTATAGTCTCTATGTTTTTCGCTTTAAATATCATTACTGCCCTTTAGTTTCCAAGTAATTTGTATTAAATTTTCATTTTAGCTTAAAACAATATAAAATTTATTTTTATATGTTTCTTCCATTATCATGTATTTATATCTTTCACAAGATATCTTCAAACTTTTATGTTTTTCTCATGATAGATTTCATAATTATTTTTTCCACTTAGTAATATTTAATTAGTTGCTTTAAATTTTAATAAAAAAATGAATAATGAAAAAGCTTATGCCTCAATGCTTCGAGGCTTATGCTTCACCTTGCTGAAGGTAAATTCTTCAATTTACACTTTTGCCTTTTAAAACATATGTGCTGCATGATGTTCTTACTTTAATTAACATTGGGTATTGCATTTCTTCTTTCTCTAGCCTTGCATTCTGTGCATTTATTATGAAAGGAATGCCTACACCTTTTTCTTTATTTTTTTTAATTAAACAGTTGGTTTCTGTAAAACTTAAATTACAAGAGAAAGCTTAGACGTGTATTTTTCACCCACTTCATTTGTTGTTCTTGCTTTCCCTTTGGCTCCAAATGTTGACCAGTAATTGTAATAAAGAATTGTGTATGATATTGTTTAAAGGTCGTGCATTATTTTTTTTAATATTTTACCTTCATTTATCATTTTCTTACACAAGAACTTTTTTTTTTCAGAATTACTTACACAAGAATTTAAGGATGACATTGTCAAGAACCAGTCAACCTAAAAGTTTTAGCTTTATAGTATGGGATGAAACAAACATTATATGCCCTAAAATGTCCCCTCCCTTGAAAAAATTACTGAGTTTGCAAGTAATCCAAGCATAGGTCCTCTACATAACATGTTCTGAGATTAATTTTTGTAACAAAATAATCTGAACTTTGCCCCGACATGCACACACACAAGCACACACATTTTTCGATAGAATATTTATATTTTATATATGTTATACATAGAAAATTCCAGTAGTTATAAACAAAAAGTACTTGATTCTTAATATATCATGAAAGAGGCTTCAATTTTATTCTATTTCATGCTTAAGTTGCTTGCTATAAAGTAAAATAACTTCATCATAATATCATTTTGATCTCTGTTATGCATTATACAGGGAAGAATGGTTGAAATTTATGGGCGAGAAGCATCTGGCAAGACAACATTAGCACTTCATATAATCAAAGAAGCACAAAAGCTTGGAGGTGCCATTAATTTTTCTTCCCATGCTTTGTAGTTGGAATCATTTGGATTTTGTAGTATTAGCTGCACTTCTTTTGCTTAACAAGGGAACCAAGAAACTGCTTTATAACTTACTAGTCCTGGCATATGTGTCAACATATGGAAGGAGTTGAAAAGAGAAGGAGGTTTAAAATTAGTCGGAGATATTGCATATGTTTTGTTTTATTTATTTCAAAAGAGAGAAAATTGGATAAGTTGAGAGATGAGGAAAAAGATAAATTAAATTAAATGTCATATTATATAATGACTTGTTATTATATTTTCAACTTGTTTTAAAGTTATAATTGGTATATTAGTTTGATATTTTATAGATCATGGACTTCTCTTTTCTGGCTTAAGTCAATGTTGATGAATATACTGATAAAAATCTATAGACTTGCTTGCCAACTCAAAGGTTCAGTTACATTGAATTGGTCATTGGGAACTTATTACCTCTTTAAGTCTACTTTTGCATTGTCCTTGTTGACCATGGGCTACATTTCTGGTTGTTTGTCATTATCATCCAAGTTATGCTGATTTTTGGAAAATAAACATTGTGTAATAAAGTGCTAGGCAATGCTGGGAAACATTTTATTATTGGCAAATGTAAAAGAAACTGGCAATTTCAAGATTACATGTTGACGGCTCATCAATTTATTTTATTGACTATATTCCAGATTTGTAAGAGTTAGTTTAGGGATATTATTTCCTTTCTCTATTTTCCTTCTTTTGCTAGATTATTTCTTGATTTCTTCCTTAATTTCTGGTAATTTACCAGATTCTTGGACCTAATTTAGATAGGTTTTCTTGTATATAATTAGCACATAGTAATTCCAATTTAGACATTAAAGAATTTTGTATTATTCTTTGTTTTCATGGTATCAAAGCCTTGGCTCCTTTGACCATTATTATTGGCCAAAGTAGCCATGGCAGGTGCAACTCTAGAAGGATCCTCAGAGGTGTCATCTGAACTTTCTAGAAATGTCTTCATCTGTGATTCCTACTATCGAGGAAGCTCATTCTCTCCAAATAACCCAACACAAACTCAATGGGGCCAATTTCCTTGAATGGTCTCAGTCGGTTATGCTAGTAATACGAGGCAAAGGAAAACTCGGCTACAAAGGCAACACCAAAGGAAGGAGCAGTAGGTCATTCAGCTTGGGAGTTAGAGAATTCCATGGTTATGGCATGGTTGATTAATTCCATGGAACCTAAGATTGGTCGGATTTATTTATTCTATTAGATAGCAAAAGAGATATAGGGTATGGTGCATGAAATGTACTTAGATCTGGAAAACTCAGCACAATGTTTTGAAGTTAGATTCGTCTTAAGAAACACAAAACAAGGTAATCTTTTAGTGATTGAGTATTTCAATACTTTGACTAAGTTATGGCAGGAGATGGATATGTTTTATGACACCAATTAGCATAGTTTTGAGGACAACTTAAAGTATAAGAAAATGTTTGATAAAGAACAGGTATTTGATTTTCTTCATTGTTTAAGTAAGGACTTAGATGAGGTACGAGGTCGACTTTGGGGGACAAAACCTCTTCCAAACATTAGAGAGGCATTTGCAGAGGTGAGAAGGGAAGAAAGCAGGAAACGTGTTATGTTAGGAGTGACCATAGAGGTCATTTCAGATAAATGGTCCCAAAGTTCTGCTCTTGTTTCAAAAAAACATGAACCTGCCAATTCTGGTGATCGACGTGGGAATCGGAAAAATGATAAAGCTTGGTGTGATCATTGCCAACGTTCATATCACACTAGAGAAACATGTTGGAAGATACATAGAAAACTAGCAAATTGAAAGGCATGTAAACAAGGTGAACAAAGCAGAGGTTTTCAAGCTGTTTTAGAGGAAATCATGGCAGGAGGATCAATTTTTAGCAAGGAACAGCTTGAACAACTACTAGTCCTTGCCCAACACCAAACTGGTGCACAAGTTCCAACTTCAAACTGTTCTATAGCCCAGAAAGGTAATTATCCCTTTGCTTTGAGTGCAAATTCGGAATCTAATGGCCCTTGGATTATGGATTCAGGGGCTTCGGATCATATGACCGGATGACATGGGTTTTTTTCTACCTATGCTCCATACTTGGGAAATTTCAAAATTTGCGTTGCTGGTGGTGCTTTATCATCTGTTACTGGAAAAGGATTTGTAAATTTGGTTAATATGACACTAAAATCTAAACTTCATGTCCCAAATTTAGAATGTAATCTAGTGTTTATTAGCAAATTGACAAATGATTTGAGTTGTGTGGTTAAGTTTTGTCCATCATTTGGTGAGTTTTAGGATTTACTACTAAGGAGGAAGATTGGCAATACTAAGATGCGTGACGGGCTGTACTACCTTGAGGATACTAGACAAGTGAATAAACAAGCTATGGCTTTAAGTAGTGAATTGACTCTTGTTTCCAGTAAGATTATGTTATGGCATAATAGGTTAGGTCATCCTAGTTTCCCATATCTGTAAAACTTGTTGCCTTCTCTACTCAATTCTTTTCGTTGTGAAACTTGTATATTTGCTAAACATACTCTTGCTTCTTATCCAAATCAGCCATACAAGTCATCTAAACCTTTTTCATTAATCCATAGTGATATTTGGGGTCCTTCAAGGGTAAATAATATTTCGAGAACCAAATGGTTCATAACCTTTATTGATGACCATTCAAGAGCTTGTTAGGTTTATCTTCTCAAAGAAAAATCAGATGAGCCACCATTTTCCAACAATTCCATAAAATGATCCAAAACCAATTTGATACATTAATTCAAATTCTTCAAATAGATAATGGTCGGGAATATTTCAATTGAATTCTTGGCAATTACTTTACAAAAAATAGATAATGGGTGTTTACAATTAAGTATAAGTCAGATGGTGAAGTAGAGAGACACAAGGCTCATCTAGTTGCCAAAAGATTCACTCAAATTTTTGGGGTGGATTACACAGAAACGTTTGCTTCAGTTGCAAAGTTAAACACTATAAGGCTGCTACTATCACTAGTAGCCAGTCTTGACTACGCACTACATCAAATGGATGTCAAAAATGCCTTTCTCAACAGAGAGCTTGATGAGGAGGCTTACATGGATTTGCCTCTAGGTTTTGAAGGGGCAATTGGTAACAGAAAAGTATGTAGATTGAAGAAGTCAGTACATGGATTAAAACAATTGTTGAGAGCTTGGTTTGACTGTTTTGCAAAGACTATAAAGAGGTATGGTTATTAGCAGGGACAAACTAATCATACTCTTTTTCAAGCATTCACAAGATGGAAGAAAACTATCTTGATTGTGTATGTGGATGATATTATTTTAATTGGACATGATATAGAAGAAATAGAGAGGCTTAAGAAAACTCTTAGGAGTGAATTTGAAATCAAAGACCTCAGGCACTTAAGATATTTCTTAGGGATGGAAGTGGCAAGAAGCAAGAAAGGTATTATTATCTCTCAAAGAAAACATACATGAGATCTTTTGAAAGAGACAGGGATGCTTGGTTGCAAGCTAGCTGAAACACTCAGTTATGAACATGAAGCTTGGAAGAACAAGGAGTGGAATTCCAGTAGATAGGGGGAGATATCAACATCTAGTGGAAAGATTGAGTTACTTATCTCACACAAGACCAGATATTACATTCATTGTAAGTGTAGTGAGCTAGTATATGCATTCTCCGAGTCAAGAACATCTTAAGGCAGTCAATTGAATCTTGCGGTATTTAAAATCTACACTAGGTAAAGGCTTGTTCTTCAAGAAAAATGAGCTGAGAAGTGTGGAGGCAGATTGGGCAGGTTTAGTTGAGGATAGGAGTGCAATTGTAGATCGCAATAGTGCAGAAGTAGAATTTAGAGCCCTTGCACAAGGAACTTGTGAGCTGATTTGGTTAAAGAGGTTAATTGTCACGAATTATGCTCTTTCACCTAAATATGCGATAGTCCGTACGGCACTTGAGTGAACGTTTCTACGCAAGTCAGTTGATATTCGATTATATTTGATCAAACATCAATAATAGTAACAAATTAGACTATGAGAATGCGCATCAAAATCATAAGGCATACCGAATATCATATATGCAAATGCTGAGTCATAAAAATGAAAAATGTTTTATTAATATGAAAATAATTACAAAGGGACCAAGACACGCCATCGTTAGATCATAGAGGCAGCCCTAGATGATTCGCTACAAATATACCTTTACCATTGAGACAGCCTAACAATCCGCCGACTGCTTACTCCCTGTAAAGAGTTTACGAGTTTTTACATGTATTCTATCAATAGCTATTACAACGCTTGAGATGAGAACATTCCTTTCTTAAAGGGTCTTTTCCCCCTAAAGACTTAACAAGTATTTTTAGAGATATCATTGTGAGCCATTACAATGTTTGAAAGAGGGACATTTCCCTTACAAGTATAAAAGACTCAATCTCTTAGACAACTTTACCTTATCATAGTCCGATACATAGTTGGCTGATGACACTAATGGAAGAATTGAAAGTATCTACTATGGGACCTATGAAGCTATATTGTGACAATAAAGCTGCAATAAGCATTGCACATTGGAGATAGATCGACATGTTATCAAAGAGAAAATAGAAGATGGGGTAATTTGTATGACCTATGTGCCTACCAAACAACAAATAGCTGATGTTCTAACAAAAGGGCTGCCTAGACCGAGTTTTGAAGTGCTAGTAGACAAGTTGGGAATGACTAACATCTATTCGCTAGCTTGAGGGGGATTGTCGACAGCTCATCAATTTATGTTATTGACTATTCCAGATTTGTAGGAGTTAGTTTAGGGATATTATTTCCTTTCTCTATTTTCATCCTTTAGGTGGATTATTTCTTGATTTCTTATTCCCTAATTTTTGGTAATTTATCAGATTCTAAGACCTAATTTAGATAGGTTTTCTTGTATATAATTTGCATCTAGTAATTTCAATTTAGACATTCGAGAATTTTGTCTCATTCTCTGTTTTCGTTATACTTGTAGGCTTTGAATGTTCTGTGCCTGAATGTGGGAGGAACTTATATATAGCATGGCTTTTCATTCATTTTCGTTTGGCCTATAATTATATTTTAATCTTTGTTAATGCTAATATAAATTTTGATTATACCTGTCAACCAATCATCGAATCTTTCAAAACTTTTCCACTAATTTTGACAATTGGGCTGCATATCCTCCTCCCACAAGCAGAGAGTTGTATAACTATGATCTGTAGGTCCTGACAGTATAAGAAGTTCCTTGAACCATGAACCACAGAAGCACTTGTGAGCAATTTATTCTTGAAGATGTTACAATGACTTTTCTGGGGTTAATATACAGGAAGATCAAGCATTTTGGTTGTTTCCTATTTTTTTGGTGCTTCTTGTTTAGTAGTGTCTCTTGCTTTGCTCTTGATGTTGAATGAAATTTAAATATAAGTATTGCAATAATTTGTTGCCTGGATGGCCTGAAATCTAGAATCCAATGATCTTTTCTAACTCAAAAGTCACCTGGCACATCTTATAATTGATCCTCGTTCATTTGCAGCATCTGCCAGGTTTTCAATTGATGATGCTGGGAATTTCCTGTAAATTGGGGCTTCTACTTCTACATTATCTTGTATTATGTATCCTGTAGAGAGATGCTTCATCAAATATCATAGTTATTTCCCTACATGAACAATTAGCAGCCACAGTGACATGTTTACAGCTTTTGTTCTATCGAAAGGAGGATACTTATGTTAATAATGTTCATATCAGCTTCTTTTATTCTACTTTCATTTTGCCTCATTGAATTAATCTTTTGGCAGGCTATTGTGCATATCTTGACGTGGAGAATGCTTTGGACCCTTCATTTGTGGAATCAATAGGTGTAAACACAAGAAATCTTCTTATTTCACATCCTGATTCTGCTGAGAATTTGCTGTGTATGGTTCATACACTTACCAAAAGTGGATCTGTAGACGTAATTGTGGTTGATAGTGTAAGTACTTGACTCATGCCTGCTCTCTTTTATTCAAGCAACTTGTATCCTCTTTTTTTGTATAGATAAATGTGCACACAATCATTGATTTCATTACAAGCTGAATGCTGCTTGTTTTAACTTTTCATTTGTTCATTATGTTTCCCTTATAAAAAAGTGTTGCATCTTTTGGATTCGGGGGCTTCATTTGTATTTGCCATCAGGTCTGTAATTGGTGGAGGTGTTGAATGTCGACAACATGTTCTTCTTTTTTTCAAAGTGTTATGAATGAGGTAATATAAGCGAAAGGGTAAAAATGGTGAGGACTTTATTTTTTGTGATATTCATATGATAGGGGACCTCGTCCATTTAGCAAATTTGCAAAACACTCCCTTTGAAGAGTAAAACTTGTTTAACCACTAGCATCATGACATTGCTGAAAAATAGTGGGTTTGATGTTTTTTGATGGCCTAAACCTTAAGGATTTCCATCAAAACAGTGCCAACGAGGTGGAATTCTGCTTCAAGAAATATGTCAAGGATTTGGAAGTGTGCATTTGTATCCTATGCAATTGATTCCTGCTTTAAGGTGCACAGGTCGTAGAGTCTTCTGTGCTTAACTGTAGTAGCTTGAGGGCCTTTTTGAATTCTTGTCTTTTATAAATGCATATATTTTATTACAGTGTTGAAAAGTCAGATTCTAGGTCTGTTTTTTACATTTTCATTGCTACGCTTCTTGTCTGTTATTTTTTATTGCTAGTTCTGAATGACTGTTTTAAGTGCTATGCTCAGGAAATTATCAGAACTAATACATCAGGTCTCAGTGATTATGAACTTATTTGGTAATGTGATCAGCAAACATATGGTAGCTTTCAATTCTCAGTTTGGGCTTGTTATGAATTTTTTTGTCCCACAATATTTGTCCTTGACCTTGTAAAGCTTTTAATTTGCTTCCTCCTGAGGGCTTCGTTTGTAAACGGGAGTAGCTTTAATGTTTCTGCTAATGTACTAGTGGCATTATTCGTTTTTAAATCCTCTTACATATTAATTTTCATATACATGCACGGATGCATGGGTGTGTTTGTCTGGGTGCATGGTTTCAAACATTTTCTGGTGGTATATATTATGTAGGTTGGCCTCTGCAGTTTGCTTCTTTCAAGCCTTTGAAATCATAAGTCTCATTTTTCTTGTCAATTTGACACTTAATTTTCAATGCTTGGTATTTGCAGGTTGCTGCCCTTGTTCCTCAATGTGAACTTGATGGTTCAATTGGTGATAGTGGGCGTGATGTACAAGCACGAATAATGACCCAAGCACTTCGAAAAATTTATTCTTCTTTATGCTGTTCCCGAACTCTTATTATATTTCTTAATCAGGTTTTGACCCTCTCTCTCTCTGTCTCTCTCGTTTACACACAAACAAGAATGCATACTCATAGTAGACACCCCAAGTTAAACTGGTAAGCTATGTGATATTGTATGACATATGGTGCTTATCATTTACTCAGGTTAGATATAATTCAAAATCAGGTCAAGCTTTTGGACACATGGAAGAGGTCACTTGTGGTGGAAATGCCCTGAAATTTTATTCTGCAATACGGTTGAGGATGATAAGAACTGGATTGCTGAAGAGTGAGGATAAGGTATGAATCCTCTAGTGCAATTTATCATTATTTTGTTGACAAGAAATATCATTTATCATTATTTTGTTGACAAGAAATATCATCAAGTTCTTTCGAAAATTTGTTCGTAAGAAAAATTGTAAATTGCTCCCTTGTGCTGGTTTTCTTATGAGTTTAAGATATCATCTATATTTATTTAAAAAGAATAAAAGAATCTAGATTAGTTTCTTATGAGTTAGAGGGAAGCTACATACTGCTACCATTCTCCATTAATCGTTTGATTCTAATTTAGTATTAACTCTTAGAACCTTTGTCTTATTTGTGTCTGATTTTCACTTTCTGTTTTAATTAAATGGAAGATGCAGATTTTTAAAGGATTGCTGTTACCTTTCTGGATTGGTGGTTTGCCAATATTTTCTCTTGGCTGTCTGGGGTTTTTGGGGGGTGGGGAGTGTTATGAAAAGGATGCAGATGGAAGATAGAAAAATAACAGATTACAATGCAAGTATTAGTCTTTAAGGCATTTTGCTTGAAAGTTATTCTGACAATCAGTTCAGCTCTACATATAAGCCTAAGTTTGTCATTGTTGTTGGATTGCTAAACTGCAATTTGGACCACAACTTCAATGCCAAACGGATTCATGATTTGTTGGATTAAAAGTGGTGCTTTTTTTCAATGATATTCCCCACTTTTTTTTCTAAAAAAAGTGGTTTTTTACAACCTAACCATAATATCAAACTAAGTCTTAGTAGGTCATATCTCTATTAGCATCATATTCTGCATGAATCTTGTCTTTAGCCATCTTTGGGATGTTGAGTTCAGTGCAGATATTGTTGGCATATTTTATTACTAAATTCTTATTATCATTGAATGTTCCATTCTTTAGTTTCATTTCGACTATCTATTCTTGTCTTCAGATAACTGGTCTTGGGGTTTGTGTGCAAGTGATGAAAAATAAGTTTGCACCTGCAATGAAGAAAGCTGAATTGGGAATCCAGTTTGGTAGGGGCTTTAGCTGTGAATCTGAGGTCCTAGAATTGGCATGTGAGTATGAAATCATCAGCAAAGAAGGAAGTAACTTCTTAATTGAAGGGGAGGCATTTGGTGATAAAGAGAAAGCTGAACAATACTTGGCTGAAAATGATGGTGTTCTTGAAAAGATAGTGATGATTTTAAGGACAAAATTATTTGAAAGGAAAATCTGATTGTGATAGACCCCTGCAGATGAGAGCAGTGGACTTGGTAGAATTCAACAGAAGGTTTAAAATGGTAGAGTGCATCAACTGAATCACATCCTTGGGGGAATTCTGATGCTCATCAATAATATCGTAGGGTCATGGTGACAATCAAGAGCTCAAGCTAAAGCAACTATCAAGAAGGAAATGGGTGTAGTGGTTCCCCTTGTTGGTTCATACGAGACAATCTTCAAAGATGAAGTCAATTTTTGAAAGAGATACAAAGAGAAAAGAGTTTGACGAATTCTTGGGTGAAGTTTAAATGGGCATGAACTAAAGGGACAGTGTAGTATTTTTGTGGTGAAGATGGCCTGGCATATGAATTTTACAATTCCATCTGCTCTGTTTTCATTGTATAATAGGATTAGGTTAAAATCATTCACACTGTAAACTATCATTCTAGCATGTTTATTAGGGTAGAGATAGATATTAATTGACGTTGCAGTTTCATGTTATTTCAAAATATATCATTTTGACTCATGAGTTAGAAACAAGTTACAATTTAGATGGAAGGCGAAGAACATTGAGACGTGTAACCTTGGGACAAGATTTTGGTACATTTTTTAAGTTATGTTTTTGTGAGTTTAATTTTTTTTTTCTTTTTGTTTTAAAACGTCAAATAAGAACATAATTTGAAAATCTAAATTGATAAATCGAAAGACAGTTGTTAAGAGTACAAAATCCAAAATACATATTGCGACAAGACTTAATATTACATGTCTAAAACGTAGCGTATAGTTCAGTTATCCTACCTTGGTGGATGTTACCACTAAGACCGTCTAAATCTGGAAAGCGACTGTTGATTGCTTGGCTGTTGCTGCTATTTTTTAACCATCTCTTGGCAAATCTGTTGGCTATATGTACGTGCCGTACATGCAATCATTGCTCAAGATGGAATGTAATACTAGTACGTAACTATGTGAGTATGAATTGTGGGAGTGGTATATTGGAAAGAGAGATTCTATCATTTGCATTTGAGAAGTGCATAAATACTCTATCCGTTGACTTCACTTCCGCACTGAAGTCCTTATCCCAGGAGTAAGAGATAGGGGACATCATCCTTATCTTTATTAATAGAAAAACAAACATAAACTGACACTCAGTTCAAGATCAGATCACAGACAACTAAAAGCAACCCAAACACTTGTTTTGTGGTTTAATTAACTTTTATCGGAGTGGGCAATGTAAGTGGAAATGGCGAATGTGTCGAACCCATTGAACTTGGTTCCACAAGATGAGGTGTAAGCGCCCATTTTGTGAAACACCAACCAGTCATTCACCTGCAGTTCCGGCAGAAGGTGATCTGTCAAAATCGTGTCCGTCGCGGCACATGTGGGTCCAAAAACGGTGGAATCATATGTCTTTAACCCTTTGCAAGTCGGGTTACCACGGTTGGATATGCAAGCGAGAGGAGTTAAGATCACATCGTTATGATCGTACAGCAAAAAGTTCATGGACCCCGTAGATCCCATCGTTTATCCAGTATTGTCTGAGCTCGTCCCTAATTCGCTTCCCAATGATGCTCGCTGCTAACGTGAAAGACGACTCTGCGAAGTATTGACCAGGTTCTGCCATAACTTCTAAGCAAGGCTCATTGAAAAAATACTTTTGGAGAGCGGTTTTCACAACGGACGCTGTGTCAGTGAACAGGGGGCCAGCTGAGAAGCCCCCTCCGATGTTTAGTATGTGCATTTTGGGCATGCCAAGTTGAGCAGCTTTCTCAAATACCGTTTTAGCTGCGGCTATGGCTTCTTCAAATGCACGGAAGTTAGTGGCTCCGCTACCAATGTGGAAGGAGACACCGGAAACAGTAAACTTTCCAGCTTGAGCAGCTTGGAGAAGAGGAACAACTTCCTCAGGAAGTGCACCGAATTTAGCACCTAATGGAAATCTTGCGCCACTGATTTCTGGGGATTTGATTCGGATTAACAAGGCACACTCAGGGTGCCACTTTCGAATCTTTTCAAGTTCCTCTTTTGAGTCAAAAGTAGTTAGGTTAACGCCAACGCTAGCAGCGTACTTGATGTGAGATTCTGCTTTGCATGAGTTTGCAAAGACAATTCGATCAGGCAAAACCCCTAAAGCCAGAATAGCCTCTATCTCAGCACGGCTTGCGCAATCGAAGTTGGAGCCAAGTGCGGCCATTTCTCTGAGTGGATCCGGGTTGGGGTTGCACTTGACAGCGTAGAATGGTTGAACCATGGGAAGATTACTAGTCCACATGTCAAAGAGGTCCGCAACAACGCCCAAATCAAGCACGTAAAATGGTTCCATCTTTTGTTCATCAGATATGACTGACTGAATGAAAGCGAGCAACTCATTTTCTGACAAGGCCGCAACCCTCTTTCTGGTCAACCCTGATGCACTTATTTCTGCCTTGGGGCTCCTGGGACTTGACACCATGGTGCGAGACTGATCGAGAGAGAAGTGGAGTGACTATCAAAGAGTGCACTTTCCAAATGTTTAGCAAGGTCTAAATAAAGAGATAGGCATCACTTCAATTTAACGAAAAAGAACCAAATTGCAAACGTGCATCACATGTGATTGCTTCATCTAGACTACGTATGAACACAACGAACACATGCGATTTTTTTTTTTTTTTTTTGGAAGGGCAAACACATGTGAATTGAATAATAAGTTCTTTTGTCAACTGGCAGAATTAACAAATTGACAGGAAGAGTCCTAATGGGCGGAAGAAATTAGGCACATGCACCTTGGGACAAGATTTTGGTACATTATGTTTGTTGAGTTTGAATTCTTTTTCTTTGTTGTTTTTATTTTTTTGGTTTTAAAACGATAAAAGAAGAACAAAATTTGAAAATCTAAATTGGTAAATCAAAAGACAAGTTGTTAAGAGTGCAAAATCAATATTGCGACAAGACCTAATATTACATGTCTAAAACGTAACGTATGGTTGAGTTATCTTACCATTAGTAGATATTACCACTAAGATAAGTTAAAACTGGAAAAGAATTTTTGCTAAGATACGCAGTAGTTGAAGAGGCCAGCTATTATTGAGAAATTTGCAGCTACCACCAAGGCTTGAGTATCATCATTCGGATCAATTTTAAGTAAATATATTTTGAATTAATATATTCGTTATCAATGATACATAGATATCAAATTAACTTAAAAAATTAAAATACACGATAAATATTAAAATTGGAGTTCCCTTTGGTTTCCGCAAGGCAAGGATATAAAATAAAGCGCCCCTCATGTGAATGGAAATCACTTTATGAATATAAGTATAAAATATTTATTTTGTAAGATTGTTGAGATTGTTGTCTCATTTTATGAATATAAAATATAAAAAATAAAATAAAGTGCCCCTCATGTGAATGGAAATAAAATATGAGATTGTTGTCTCATTTTATGAATATAAAATATAAATATTTATTTTATTGCTTGGTATATTTTGCAGGTAAATATGTCGAAAGCTGTGAACAAATTTTACCCAGATTGTTTCTATTTCTGTACAATCAGAACACATCAGTCAGCTATTCCAATAATTTATTCACCTACATATCATCTAGATTAGGAGTGATGGCACAGGAAAGTGGATTTGTTTACTAGAAGTTGTAGGCTTGACACTAGAACAATGGCATGGCCTGCAGTTCCAATGTAAGAGAGATCATTATTGATGCTACCAATTACCACTTTTTCACATAGGATGCCACTGCTGCAGGGAAGTTTGATAGCAAGTTGTGTTGTTAAAGTTCCCTAACGTTGTTCAAGCTAACATTGCTTATCTTAGTACGCGGATGGAGCTTGAAAAATGAGATAACATAACAACAAGATTTAGTTTGTCATGCAAGGTAAATCCAACTTTATATTTACGTATTTGCCCTCATACACAAATTTATGTCTTGGTGCCTCTACATGTCTCCTGCTAATTTTAATCACTTTTGGGATTCAAAATAGAGTTACGGTCGCACCAAATGAGTTCCAAACATTTCTATGCCCATTTCTTAAAAGAAAAAAAAATCAGTAAAACAAAAACATGTATATATGAAAACACTGCTTTTCTAAATATTCCATCTTGGAATGTGTCCAGGAGTGAGGGTTTATCTACCAGCGATAGAGAGAGGCTCAGAATGCTTAATTGTTTATACTACATAATGTTAGAGGATAACCCTTGCATGGACCAGTGCAAGTCCTTGGACAGCATGATCTGCATACTTACTAGCTATCAATACTTCTGATATTAGAATAGAACAATGTTGTGTTGTTTGTATGTAAGTTGAACACTGGCTAAGCGGTGTGTTACAGATGTTATTGACTCTAACATTTTGTAATATATATGATCACTGTGTGATCATCATGCATATAGAAGAATGCTCTGCTTTTGTTCAGCAGCTTACTAGTTCTCTCTTTACTTCTTTCTTTCTCGAGTTATAGTTTTATATCATGATATTAACATGGTATCAGAGCTCCTCCCGATTCCTGTAGGACCTTAGATAACCTCTTTCTAATACTCCTGTGTTCTTAGTGGTTCTCCTTTAACTTCTTGTTTCAAGAAGTAGTTCCCTGTTATAATGACAACTTCAAACATAACTCATCAGCCTCCACCAGTCTTCGATGGCTCCAATTATGGAGTTTGGGCTGTGAAAATGAAGACTTACTTGAAAGGTTATAACTTGTGGAATGCAGTAGAACAAGATGCTGAACCACAAGCACCAAGGGAGAATGCTCATGCTGCTCAAGTTAAGCAATATGAAGAAGAAATTGCAAAGAAGTTTAGAGCTTTTTCATTAATTCAGTCTACTACCTCTGAGGATATTTTCAGTAGAATCATGGAGTGTGAAACAGCTAAGGCAGCTTGGACAAAGCTATAGGAAGAATATGTTAGGACCTCTAGAACAAGGCATATGCAGGCACAGAACTTGACAAGGCACTTCGACATGATGCGAATGAAGGAGAGTTAGTCTGTAAAAGAATATATAGACCAGATTTGTGAGCCTTGTCAAGCTCGATTAAAAGACGGTATTGTACTGAGTGGTACAACTAAGTTAAATCGAGCCTTGAACTAGTTTAAATAGAAATTCTAAGAGGAATTTGAAAATTCTAAAACCTATAGAATGGCTTAGAGTAGTGATTCGGAGTTCAAGGTCCAGTTTGGAGTCCATCAGAAAAATTGACCGATTAGGGAGAAAACGGTCACCTTACCATTTGATGATAAAATGGAGATTTTTAGCCAAGATTTGATCACATTTGATCAAGAATAATTATATGAAATATAATTATGATTATTGGAGTATAAAATGATGTTTAGCAGTGAGAAATTGTGATTCCCGATATTTTTGGAGCACAAGGGCAAAATGATAATTTTACCACTAGAGGACTAAACAGGAATTTTTATAAAACAATTTTTGCCCCATTTGGTTAATATTGATCAATATTAGTGTTATTTGAGGTTGAAAAGTAGAAATAATGTGATTCCGGTACATTTCGGAGTATAGGGGTAAAATCGTAATTTTTTCACCTCCGGGGCAAATTGGTAAATTTTTCACCCCAGAACTTGTCAAGACCAAGGGATTTTAATTGTGGTAGGATTGGATAAATATCAGAATATTTGTGGTGAAAAATTAAGAAGAAAAAGTCAAAAAGTTAAAAAAGGGCCAATAAGCATGTGACACGTGGCATGCTTGATTATTTTATTATTTTTTATAGAAATCAGCCCATTAAATCCCCAATTCTCTCACCATATTCAGCCTAGGCAACCGGCAACAAGAACAAAGGGAAAAACAAGAAAACCTAGGTGGAAATTCAAAGAAAAAGTGAAGAAATCAAGGAAACAAGCTAGGTAAGTTAGAATTTCTTTAATTCTCCTTGATACCTAGCTTACCCATGCTTTTGTTCTTGATTTTCATGTTGAATATTTAGTTATCATGATGAATTCAATTCTGAAAAGTGGGAATGGAAGAGGAATTGTTGTTGGAATAATTTGATTTTAGACTATGTTAGTGTTTAGGGATAGTTAAGCATGGTTATGAACAAAAACACAAAAGAAATATTCAATTTCTCTAGGGTTCCTTGTTGGTCGAACCATGAGGGCTGAATATCAATGGGGGATTGTTTTTATTTCAAGGAAAATGGCTTGGAAAAAGATGAATTAAGGTGGAACGGTTATGTAGAAAAAATTTCGGTGCTAGTGCACCAAATGATCAAATTTTTCTATAAGGAACTGTGAGGGTTCTAATGCTGAATTTGACTTTATTTAAATGGTATGTGGTAAATTAAGGTATTAGAGGAGAAATGGATTAATTTGGAGGTGATTTGGACACAATCGCCAATTAATCGGGTGATCGGTTGAATTTAATCGATACCGCGATTAAGCGGTAATCGGACGTATTTTTGCATTTACATATCAAGCATTAGTAATTTAAATTAGTTTATATCAATTTAGGGACAATATAGTAAATTCCTTGACTTTGTTATTTGTCAAAGTAGTGAGACGTTCGAAAAAGGCAAAGGAATTACGCCTGAGGACTATTAGTCAGAGTGCACCCGGAATTTGAATTTTTGATACCGATGAGTGGACTTGCACTTCAAACTTGTTTTGGGGAAAATGAAAGATTCTATCCAACTTGTCTTAGAAAATGTACCTTGGGAACAAGCTTTTGTTAAATGGTTTGATGTTGTGATATGTGATTGCTATGGATTCATGCATTATTGCAATATGATGATATATATATGTGTGTTGTGCATGATGAATGATATTGTGTATAATGACTGTAACCGTGTGTGTGTGCACGATATGGGGGGATGCACATGCCGATGATGATGGTGGCGTGAGAGATGGATGATGATAGTGCCCGTGTGCATGATGTGGGGGGATGTACACGATGGCACTGATTGTGCACGATGTGGGGGGATGCACACGATGGTGCCTGCTATGTGCACGATATGGGGGGATGTACATGAGCCGGGTGTGATTATGATGATATTGATGTTTGTCTATCAAATTATGCATATCTAGACTTATGAAATGAAAGCTCATGAATGTGATATATGGTTGACATATATGTGAAATTTGATACATTGCACTTTGGGAATTTTCATGAGTTTTATGTTGATTTTGTTGGTTTAGTAGGATGGCCTTTTTGTTGAGTGAAGGGAAACTTTTCTCTTGTTGCTCTGTTTCGCTACAGCGAAATCCATTCTCGCTGTAGCGAGAAACTCTCGGGTTTGAGGGCCTTCACCAGAACTGGTTCTCGCTACAACGAGAAACTTTCTGTCTATTTTGCTAACTTGTGGGTTTTTGCCATATTTCCCATTTTTTTGGTACCATAGTTAGCATGGATTTTTGTAAAGTGATTTACTCATGTGGGGTTTACATGAGGGGTTTAAATGAGCTAAAACAATTGCATGGTTTTGAGAAAATGAATGCATCATGATTTCGATAAACATTCCTTATGGTATGCTTGTTCCCTTCTAATATTCACTCACTGAGTATTGTACTCACGTTTTATAAAAATTCATGTTTTCAGATCAGGTGACTGTTGGACCCTAGATCGAGGAGTCCCCGTAGTGCATCTCATGGGTATATGTCTGGCATTCGATAGTAATCCCTTTTATTGTAAATGTCTCCACTGGAAGTCATGGGTCCTTTTGTATTGTGAATACAATCTAACAATGTGAATATGTGTATGCAATGTAAATTGCTAAATACATGACTGGTATAGTGCATGTATATTATTATTGATAATGCCATTGTGTTTTGGCTATGTTCACACTTGGGTAAAAGTGTGTGTGTATGCATGATATGATGAATTTGTTAAGCAAAGGTAAATGGATAGGCTTGCCTGGGCATAGTGAGCTATGCTCATTGAGCTCATGCGCTGGTCATGGCCCGAGAAATTGGGTCGTGACAAGATTCTTCAGCTTGCTAACTAGATAAAGTTGTTTGGTGAAGAGCTTAAAGAAGCTCGAGTAGTTGAGAAGATTCTCAATAGTGTACCAAGGAAGTTTGAACCTACAATAGCATCCCTGTTACAATCAAAAGACCTACCCGACATTTCAATTACAGAAATTGTTAGTGCCTTGCAAGCTGCAGAACTGAGAATATCAGCAAGAGATAAAGCTCTAGGGGAGAAAGCCTTTCTTGCTAAAGGCAAAAGTAAAGCCAAAGCTGAGGCTTTTACTAAGAAAAATTACAAAGATAAAGATAAGAAGATTACTCAATCTGGTCAATCTTCAAACAAGAAAAATAAGTTCAAGCCATGTTTTTTCTGTAAGAAAAGGAATCATACTGATGACTACTACTAGTTTAGGCCAGATGCAAAATGCAAAATATGTAGTCAATTAGGACATTCTTATAAAGTGTGCAAGAACAGAACAATTGAAGATAAACCTGCACAGACAAATGAAAGCTCAGAATTAGCTGAAGAAGTTTTGTTCATGGCTCAGTTAGATTCTGAAAGTGACTTTGGTAACTGTGAATGGCTCCTTGATAGTGGCAACTCACAGCATATTGCACTTTCTGAAGCTGTGTTTGTTGATCTTGATAAGAACCATCGATCAAGAGTCAGAATAGGGAATGGTGGTTACCTACAAGCATATGGTATAGGGAAGGTTCGAATACAAAGCTTAACTGGACACAAGTACATATATGATGTTTTGTTTGTACCTTCTTTTGCACAAAACATTTTGAGTGTTGGACAATTGTTAGAAGATGGTTATGTTCTGTTATTCAAAGATAAAACTTGTAGAATTTGCAACCCCTCAGGTGCATATCTTATGAGTATACCAATGAGGAATAGATGTTTTCCTATTAAACCTGAGCATCTATGTTTGCAAGTTGAGGAACAATCTGTTTCATTGATTGATCTTTGGCACAGAAGACTTGGTCACTGCAATTACAAGACCTTAGAACAAGTCAGCAACTCAAGTATTCTTGATAAGCTTCCAAAGTTATCTAATAATGCTTCAATATGCAGTGTATGTCAGCTTGGTAAGATTTCAAGGAAACCTTTTCCTTTGAATAGTACCAGCAAAACCAAGTCAAAGCTTGAACTTATTCACTCTGATATAGGTGGACCTCTAAGTGAGGAATCACTAAATGGCAATAAGTTTTATCTTCTGTTTATTGATGATATGACCAGATGGAGTTGGATTTTCTTCATGAAATTCAAGTCAGAAGTCTTTGATTTGTTTAAAACTTCAAAACCAGAGTTGAACTTGAAACTGGTCATAGAATCAAAACCTTGAGGACTGATAATGGTGGTGAATATACTTCCAATGAATTCACTCAGTTTGTTAATCAGCAAGGGATAGTTCATCAACTTACTACTCCATATACTCCTTAACAGAATGGAGTCAGTGAAAGGAAAAACATAACAGTCATGGATATGAGCATATGCCTGTTATATCAAAAGATGATGCCCTAGTAGTTTTAGGTAGAAGCTGCAAATATTACTGTATGTTTGCAGAATTTATTACCAACTCATGCCCTGAATAACTGAATCCCTTTTGAAGCATGGTATGGTTTCATGCCCTCAATTGCTCATTTGAAAGTGTTTGGTTGTGTATATTATGTGCACATACTAGATATCCTGAGAAATAAATTGAGTGAAAAAGCTGAATCAAGAGTATTTGTTAGCTATAGAGCTCAAGCTAAGGTATACAGAATTTTTTTGCCAAGCAAAAATAAAGTTGTTGTGAGTCGAGATATAGTGTTTGATGAAGCTTCCAGTTGGAACTAGAATGAACCTCAACCTCAACTATCATCTCCAAGCCACCATGATCAAATTTCTGCTTCTGATACTCAAGTTGAAATTCAAGAAGATGAGAGTATAGATGATCTGCCAGTTAGGGGAACCAGATCACTTGAAGACATATATCAGAATAGCTTGGTGACTATTGAAGAACCTAGTTGCTACACTGAAGCTTATAAGGATCCTATCTGGTTTAAAGCTATGCAAGAAGAACTTCAAATGATCCAGAAAAATGGCACCTGGTCTTTGGTTGACAGACTTGAAAATAAAAACATCATTGGTGTCAAATGGATATTCAAGAAGAAGTTAAATCTTGATGGTTCTCTTAACAGATGCAAAGCTCGGTTAGTAGCCAAGGGCTATAGTTAACTACCTGGTGTTGATTATGGAGAAACGTTTGCTCCAGTAGCTAGGTATGACACAATCAGATTATTGTTAGCTCTGGCTGCTACACTTATGTGGAATGTCTATCATTTATACATAAAATTTGCATTTCTCAATGGCATCTTAGAAAAGGAAATTTATATTGAACAACTTGAAGGGTTTGAACTTTCATCAGGTGAGAACAAGGTATATAAGCTCCACAAGGCTTTATATAAATTGAAGCAAGCACCAAGGAGATGGTACAGCAGAATCAATGACCACTTGATTCATCAAGGCTTTGTTAAAAGTCAGAATGAAGCCACATTGTACACTCTTGAATTAGGTAACAAATTGTTATTGATAGTTTGATTGTATGTGGATGATTTGTTAGTTCTTAGAAATTGTGAAAAAGCCTTACAAAATTTTAAATCTCAAATGCAAGCAAAATTTGAAATGACTGACTTGGGACTTATGAGATATTTTCTTGGACTTGAAGTTCATCATTTGAGAACTGATATTTGGTTATCTTAGAAAAATTATATCTCTAAGGTTCTCAAGAAATTTCAAATGTCAGATTGCAAGTCTGTGTCAACTCCTTCTGTTGCATATAATAAGCTTTGTGTAGATTTTGGTAACCAACTTGAAGACCCTTATGCATATAGAAGACTAATTGGATGCCTACTTTATATCTGTGCTTCTAAACTAGATATATAATTCTTAGTGGCATTTCTCTCTCGATTTATGCAAGTACCAACTGATCATCATATGATTGCTGCCAAGAGAATTCTGAGATACTTGAAGAAAATAGAATTTTATGGGATTCATCAGACCAAGTCAACAGAATTTACATTGTGTGGATATACTGATTCTGATTTTACAAGAAGTAGTGAAGATGCAAAAAACACATCAAGTTATTTATTTACACTTGGTAATGGTCCTTTCTCTTGGAATTCACATAAACAGTCTATAGTAGCTCAATCTTTAGCAGAATCTGAATATGTTGCTGCTGCTGAAGCTGCATATCAAGCTCTTTGGCTGAGGAAGTTACTTATGGACATCAAATTTGAGCAAAAGTTTCCTACAGATTTGTTTATTGACAATAAGTCTGCCATTTCTATTGTCAAAAATCCCGTCTGGCATGGCAAGACTAAGCACATAAATGTGAAATATCATGCCGTTAGAGATATAGTGGAAAAGAATGAGATAAATGTCCAATATTGCCCTTCAGAGTTACAATTAGCTGATATCTTTACGAAGCCTTTTCAGAAGTCAGGATTTGAATCTTTCAGAACTCAACTAAATCTCTCCATTGCAAGTGTTAAGGGGGAGTGTTAGAGGATAACCCCTGCATAGACACGTGCAAGTCCTTGGAAAACATGATTTGTATACTTACTAGCTGTCAATACTTTTGATATTGAATAGAACAATGTTGTGTTGTTTGTATGTAGGTTGAACACCTGTTAAACGGTCTGTTACAGATGTCATTAACTCTAACATTTTGTAACATATATGATCACTGTGTGATCATCATGCATATAGAAGAACGCTCTGCTTTTGTTCAGCAGCTTACTAGTTCTCTCTTTACTTTTTTCTTTCTCGAGTCATAGTTTTATATCATGATATTAACACATAATCTCAGAAAACTAGGTCAAAGTCCCAGTCGAATATCTCATTACTACCCTTAAAAGAGAAGTAACCTAAATTCGATTTCAATACTCTAACTTGACATGATTATCTTATGGATAAAGCCTTTCGTGATTCACGCATAATCCAAAGCCACGAATCATCGGGGGACACCTATTGAGCTGCGGCTTGATTGGCACAAAAATTAAGTGACTTTATAAAGATTTCGGTAGTAGTCCTAGCCATGCTTGGAGGCTGGAGTTCTCAGTCAATGAGAAAAATAATTGGCATAACTAGTTGTTGAGGGAAAAACCATGCATCAAATGAGAAGTGTAGTGAGAATCTAAAATATTTTTCTTATGTAGAATCGTATTTTGGTTATTTGGGTAGAAGTTATAAATACTTCTTGTCATACAATGTCAGAAAAGATGAAAGAGCGATGCAGGAATATGGGAGAATAGGATATTCTCATTACCAAATAGGGAAAATTTTACAAGGTTTATATACACAGGCTCAACATTAAGCTAAAAGGAAAAAAGGCTATTAAAGCATAACTAACTAATCATTTCATTAACTAATTTTTGAAAGTAAACTATATATAAAATGGTGTAGTTCTAATCTCCTTTGTTTGAGGCCTTCTTTTTTTATTGAAATGCTGTGTATAGGCTCTCTTTTATTTCCTCTTACCCCATTGTTATTGAAACGGTGCATTGGGGTCTCTTTCTTGTGGCTATCTTCTTTAACTTGATCATTTTGTTCAGGAAAGCCACTTATCCAATGTTGGCATGAATGGGGTCTAGATGGAATTTAAGGAACTGGTAAAATTGACTTCAAGACGAGCCTTTCAATAAACGCTATCTTTAAGACTTATTTCGCCCTTACCACTCGGTATACAAAGGGGATTAATGCAAATAGCCTTAGGGATACAATAAAGACAACATCTAACTTTGTCTTGCACTTTATAAGAGTGTATTGCTAGATACACCCTGACGGTTTGCAAAGTTGTTCAGCCTTAGAGCCTACTTTCTACAACAAGTAGATTATAAGGAATTTGGACGCTTTTGTAGTTGATAGAAACTTAAGTGTTTATGTTAGAACACAACACTTTTCTTGCTCTTGATTTTTCTGCTCTTGTTTTGTTTTTGATTTGACTTGTCAAAATGGTTGGCAGCAAGCCCTTTATATAGGCTTTCAAGTGTCTCTTCTTGAAGGACACAACCTTTTCATTAAGACACCATTTTGTTTAAAAGACATATTTACATTTTGCAAGACACAACCTTTGGATAAAGGTATTGTTTTAGTAATCATCTTATGAAGGGACAACTATTCATTTCATAAAACATAATCTTTGAGTTATAATTTGAAATAATAACTTTTCATATTTAAACTTTTGAGCTATAGTGTTTTTTCAATTTGTCTCATAACCTTTAGATGTCGTTTTACAAAGAGACATAACCATTCACATGAAAACCTACCTACAATCCAATAGTCACATTATGTCACTTTATGTGATATAACCTTTGAGCTAAGATAGCTTTTCATTATGTGACATAATATTTGATTTTGAAAATATACCAACATCCAGTTCTTCAATCTTTCAAGTGTGAGCTCAATACTCCCCCTTAAGAGGAACGGTGAACATTCATCTTGCTTAAGAGTTTGTAAAACTGATTTGGCTGTAATGCCCTGGTGAGGATATCTGTAACTTGTAAACTAGTTGAAATGTAACTTGGTTTTATCAAACCAATAAGGACCTTTTCCCTGATGAAAGGACAATCCATCTCTATGTGTTTAGTCCTTTCATAAAACACTAGATTCTTGCTAATGTGTATAGCTGATTACATATCTGAATAGAGATTCATTGCCTTTTGTTTGTTTGATTCCAAAATCTTCTAATAGACTTGTAATCTAAATCATTTCATAGCATGCTGAGGCCATTGATTTGTACTCTCCTCAGTTGAACTTTTTGCAACTATTGACTGTTTCTTTGATTTCCAACTTACAAGTGAGTCTCCAATGAAAATGCAAAATCTAGTGACTTAGAGTTAGGACATGCTGCCAAATCACTGTCAGCTTATCCTGATATTTTCAAAGCAGATTTTGACTTCATCAGTATTCCCTGCCCTGGAGATCCTTTTAAATATTTCAAAACCTTATGAGCTACAACTAGTTGTTCCTTTCCCAGTTTGTCCAAGAATTGTGATAGAACTTGCACAACATAACAAATATCTAGTCTCCTGAAAGTTAAGTATATAAGTTTTCTAATTAGTTGCCTGTAGCTTGTAGGATCTGATAATACCTCTTCATTCTTGATTCTGGAGAGTTTGTGATTATAATCAACTGGTGTTCTTACTGGTTTAGCCTCAAGAAGTCCATTCTCTTCCAAAAGATCAAGGGTATACGCCCTCTAACATATAGATGTACCTTCAAGGGATTTAGCAACTTTCAACACTAAAAAGTACTTAACTGTCCCTAAATCTTTAAGCTTGAAAAAGGAATTCTAAAATTCCTTGACTTTGTTGATTCTTGAACAGATGTACTACCAATAAGAATGTCATCTACATAAACAAGTAATGCTTTGAAATTTCCATTGCTTGTCTTCATAGTGAATAGTGAATAATCTGAAGCTGACTGCTTAAAACCATACTTTAAAATGGATGTCGAGAATTTTGCATTCCACTACCTTGATGCTTGTTTCAGACCATACAAAGATTTGTGTAGTTTGCAAACCAGTCTCAAATTTGTAATGTACTCTCCCTTGACAGGATACCTCTTAGGTAAATCCATGTACACTTCTTCTTCTCAGTCTCCATTTAAAAAGGCATTATTTATGTCTAATTGAGACAAATGCCAATTACATGCTGCTGTGAGTGCAAAGAAGACTCTCATTATTGATTGTTTTGCTATAAGGCTGAATGTTTCTTGGTAATCAAATCCTGCTACCTGATTGTATTCTTTAACAACCAAGCATGCTTTGAATCTTTCCACATCACCATTTGCATTTAGGTTCACCTTATATAGTAGTATGACAATTTGAAGGTAGAGGTACAACAGTCCATATATCATTATCTTCCAACGCTAGCAATTCAAGAGCCATGGCCTCTCTCAAGTGAACATGATTTATAGTCTAATGATAGGAAGTAGGTTCTTGTATATGTGATAGTGAGGTGGTAAAGGACTTATGTGAAGGAGAAAGGTTTTGAGTTGACAAGTATTTAGTAATTGGATATGAGGTGACATTGTTGGTTAATGATGGTAAGTCTGTATAGTAGGCTTTCAAATACTTTGGAGCATGCCTGATTCTTGAACTTTTTCTTGCAAATATAGAAGTGTTTTCACTAGTGGTTGGTTTAGGCTGATTCATGTTGTCTACAATAAGTAGACTATTAACAGGTAATGAATTGGGTGAGATATCATTGATATTTGAATTGGTGTGGTTTAATTGAGGAGACATAGGTTTAGATTGGTCCAATTTACTTGGTCATGGTTTTGGGATGGAATTACAACAGGGTTATAATGAAAATGATTAAAATATATGTCATGCATGGCAGGTGTTTGATAAAAAGCTTATGACTACTGATCATGTTGTTTAACTTGAAATGGAAATGCTTGCTTTTATTGAATTCTCACGTAAGTGCATGTATCATTAACTAGTAATATAATAGTAAATAGAATTTGTTCCCACGGAGAATTGAATTAATTCATAATTCCTAACTACTAAAATTGTAACACCTTAATCTTATCCAAACAATTAAATCTAAATTTATTAAAAAGAAAAATTAAAACTAATAAACTGAAACTAAAATTAAATAATAAATTTGTTTTATAAAACTCACTTAACTACCAAACCTAAGATTCTGATGTCCCTCAACACTTCATCTGATTATTGTCTCTCTTTCTTAACTTAGTTTAATGGATTAAGTTGCTAACCTAGAGTCCTAAATTATTTACAAGTCTATGTCGAGTTTCTCATAAAAATACCTCTCCCAATTAATTTACTATATGTCTATGCAAATTAAATTGAATAAAGATTCATTAAGTTTGTGCTCTAATTTAGACTACTATGGCTTATAGGTGTATGTCTACCCTATATGCAAATCAAACCACCTAATCAACTAAGTGCATTCGATCATAGGCTATTTTATTCAAGGTTTGCCTAAATCTCCTTCATCACGATTTAACCTACGTTTCCAATTCAATCCAATTGGTCATCAGGCAACTAAAACATTAAGAACAGAATAAAATAAATAACTTAAATCTATTAGACATAAGCAAAAGAGAGATAAATAAATTAGACTACATATTAAGTTCAATCATAATCTTAGATTAATGAATTAGTTCCTTATCGCGTCACACGTCATCATTGAATAAAGTTTAAACATTAAAACCAAAACCAAGAAAAAAATAAGAGAATAAAAAAAGATAGAAAAACTCAAGAATTGTAATCTTGATCTCCCAATCTCCTTGAATCCTTCAAATTCTTCTCAACTTCAATGACTTTGTAGCTTGACTCTTAGCTATCAATCTGGTGTTTCGTTCTTCTCTTAAAAATCCCCCGAAAGGTTGTTTTTATAGGGTTTTGAAGCTAAATCAAGTTGGGTGAAGAAAGAAGTCAGTTCCAATCAAGATTTCTTTATCAGACTATATGAGCTGTGGTCTACTACCTCCAAAGCCATGGCCTTCACCATTTAAATAGAAGAAATTGTAATTGTTCTAGGACTACTGCAATGCTCTAACTTCAAAAAGAGTTTTAACCATCTTACAAATGGAATTGGGCGAAATGGTAAACATAAAAGTTGTAGGTTTTTTCTTAGCTTTTCAATGGTCTAAGAATCACTTCATTTGAAGCTTTGTAGAGAGAGTTATAGTCAAAATAGAAAAAAATGTGTAGTGGAAGTTTGCACCTTGAAATTGCTCTCTTTCGTCCATTAAAATTCTTCCTTCATTAAACACCTACAAAAGCACAAATAAATCAATAACAACTTATCTTAATCACATTAACACCAAATTAAGCATAAAATTAACTAAGATTGTATAGACTCACATAAATTAACTAATTTAAAATAATTAAATAAAACTTATTAGTTTCTATGTATTACTACAAAAACTAAGCTAAATTACTATCAAAATTAAGTCTAAATAACTCTATATCAGAGAGTTATCACTTGCTCATGAACAATCACATTTCTTGATACTAGGACTTTGTTAGCATTAAGATCATAAACCTTATAACCCTTTATTTTGTTTGGATAACCTAGGAATATGCATTTAATAGCCCTTTTATCTAGTTTCTTTCTATTTTGTGTTAATGTGGACACAAAACATAAACATCCAAATACTCTCAAATGATCATATGAAGGTAGTTTGTGATGTAGGAGCTCATATGGTGACTTATTATGAAGAATTTTACTTAGTACCTTATTAATGATGTGGACTGCTATTAAGACAGCATCTCCCCAAAAATGTATAAGTACACTTGACTGATACATTAGGCCTCTTGCAACTACCAAAATGTGTTAATGTTTCCTCTCAACATTTCCATTTTGTTGATGAGCTTCAACACATGACAACTGATGAACTATACCAGTTTTTGCAAAGAAATCAAACAGTCTTAATTCTTTGGCATTATCTTTTCTTAGACATTTAATGGCAAGATTGAACTGTTTTTGAACAAAGGCATTGAAAGAAGGAATGATTATAGAAACCTCTGACTTAGCTTTCATTATGAAAATCCAAGTAAACCTTCCATGATCATCAACAATAGTTAGAAAATAATGTTGACCAAACAAGGTTGGGTTTTCATACGGCCCCCAAACATCAACATGCATCAATTTAAAGGAATTTTTGTGCTTTGAACATGTATTGGAAAAGGCAGCTTTCTTTGCTTTGCCAAAAGACAAATTTCACAAAGTAATTCATTTGGACATTTAACATTTGCACATTGTTGATGTATTACATTTGTTCTTTTAAAAGGAGCATGACCAAGTCTGAAATGCCATAAATCAAAAGCTATATGTCCTGTACTACAGGAATTAACTGACAAAGTAAAAGGTAACTTTGCAAGTTTATCAAAGCAATAATTTGACAACTTTTGCTCATCTTTCTTAGGTTCCATGACATACAATCCTGAAGAGGCCCTAACTACCCCAGTTGCTGTCCATGAAGGAGTGTCCTGAACAACACAATACTTGTCAGTAAAGAAAACACAGGTATTTTTTGTTCTAGTGAGCTGTCCTACTGAAACCGAATTAAATCTAAAACTTGGAACATAGAGGACATTCTTTAGAGTTAATAGTGATGTCAATTGGACAACTCCTACATGTGTGACAATAGCTCTGTCACGACCCGGTACTCTCTTCGAGCCCGTGACAACAACCGTGATGTCTCGATAGACATACCTTACTCGGAATGTCAAATGAAACCTTGCAAGGCTCTAGCATCAATTTTTCGCCTCCCTTGTGAGTAGTAGTTACTAAATATCATATTTTAAAGGAATATAGACTATCTTCAAATCAAAGACAATCAAAAAGTAATTTCTACCACACAGGGGTATTTTTGTCATTTTACTCAAAAAATTTTGAAACCTAATAAAATATAATATGTAAATGAAAAATATACATTTCATATCTAAAAATAAATTTAGGTATCTAAATCATCCATTTAAAGTGAAATTATAGCTAATCAAACTAAATAAAAATATTGAATAAAATATTCCATTTTCATATAAAACAATATTTATAAAATTCTACGTAAATAGTTAATAAAAAGTAATAACAAAATAAATTCGTATATAAAATACCACACTGTGCCAAGGTATACAAAAATATTCTACAATGAAAGGTGAGCCCCAAAATAATAGAAATACACACGACTGTAATCCTACGATTTCTAAAGGTGCGAATCCAAAAGTAAACCCTCGACAAAATCGACGGTCTACAGACTGCCCCGAACCTGAAATGGGTGAAAGAAAGGTGGTGAGTTTTTATAAATCCAGTGAGTAAGCAAAGTTCATCTAGAACATCTAAAGCCGAGTAAATGAAGACAATTAAAAACATCTTATCATAATATGGTTCATAACATTAAAACTCATTTCAACCCATATAAAACAGTTATATTTCATAAAAAAATCAACAAGGCTTATGACTCTTTTAAAAACTTGGCTTGTGCCAAAACTTGTACTCAGTGACACCTTGCGCAGGGCATCCAACCAAGTCCGCAAAGGCTGTTAAAATAACATATACACATACAACATGTTTTTACATTTAAAAGCATAGTCGTTCCTTGGCGTTGGCTAAGTTTCACCCTCATGTGATGGTTCGACGTGAAGTGAACTCTAAACTACCTTAGGAGATACCCTCCGTGCCTCTCATACTAAGGTAAAATATGATGGGGTTTACCGTGCCCCTCTAATAGCTCGATCCACGAAAACCCGCCCACTGCAATAAGCTACTCAATTACCCCACCAAATCAAAAAAATTTTGGAATTGAAATTTTTCACTTCTTAAATTCAAATTATGCTCCAAATAGTCAAACTTGGTCAAAAATCTCGTCCAACATTCCAATTTTGCCATCAGATGGCAAAATGATCGTTTTGCCCTACGTTATAAAAATTCCCAATTGGATTCCAAATTAATCCTCGAACTCCGAATCACCATTTTAAGACATTCTAAGGTTCAATAACTCTCAAATACATCCTAATATCTCTATTTGGACTAGTTCGAGGCTTTAATCGACTTAATTGTATCACTAGATACGATACCGACTTTTAACGATTTTTCGAGGTATCCAAGTATGTAAACATGCTATCAAGTACATGAATGACAGGGCAAATATATAATAGAGCTGAGCTTGACAGTACTATCCCCCTTAAATAAAATTTTGACCTCAAAATTTCACTTACCAGACTCGGAGAAAAGATATGGGTATTGGCTTCTCATCTGATGCTCAACTTCCCACGTCATCTCCTCCATCCGAGTATTCTTCCACAACACCTTAACTATTGGGATGCTCTTATTCCTCAACACTAGATCCTTTCGATCTAGAATAAGTACAGGTTGCACCTCGAACTTCAAATCTTCCTACAACTTAATCGGAGGTGCCTCGAGGATATGGGAGGGATCAGGTACATACTTATTCAGCATCGAGACGTGGAAGACATTGTGAATCCGATCTAACTCTGAGGGTAATCCTAGTTTATATGCCACTGGCCTAATCCTTTCAATGATACGAAAAGGTCCAATGTATCTCGGATTGAGCTTTCCTCGCTTTGCAAACTGAATCACACCTTTCCAAGTAGAAACCTTAAGAAAAACTCTATCATCCACTTCAAATTCTAGATCTTTTCTCTATCTATCAGAGTTACTCTTCTGCCTGTCTTGAGCTATCTTTAATCACTCTCGAATAACCTTGATCTTGTCATTAGTCGGATTAATCAACTCTACATTAAACAATTTCCTCTCACCCACTTTATCCTAATAGAGTGGAGTTCGGCACTTTCTCCCATATAGAGCTTTGTATGGTGCCATCCCAATACTAGACTGAAAACTGTTATTATACGCGAACTCCACCAACGGCAAGTGTCTGTCCTAACTTCTAGTAAAGTCAATGACACAAGCCCGTAGCATATCCTCCAAAGTCTGAATGGTCCTTTCAGACTGACCATTTGTCTATGGATGAAAGGCAGTACTAAATCTCAATTTAGTTCCAAGAGCCTCTTGGATTTCTGCCAGAATCGAGAAGTGAATCGAGGGTCTCGATCTGACACGATAGAAACTGGGACTCCATGCAATCTCACTATCTCATCTATATAAAGCTTAGCTAGTTTCTCAATGGAATACGTGCTATGGATAGCCAAGAAATGGGCAGACTTAATCAATCTATCCACAATCACCCAAATAGTATCCTTCCCATTCTGCATCTGCGGTAAACCCAATACAAAGTCCATAGTCACGTGCTCCCACTTCCATTTAGGGATAGGTAGAGGCTGAAGAGTACCCGATGGTTTCTGATGTTCCACCTTGATTTGTTGGCATGTGAGACATTTCGTCACAAACTCGGCTATGTCTCGTTTCATACCCGGCCACTAGTAACTTTCTTTGATAGTCTTGTACATTTTGGTGCTTCCGTGATGTAAAGCATAGGCATAAGAATGAGTTTCCTCCAAAATAGCCCGTCTCAGCTGATCATCCTTAGGGACATAAACTTGGTCCCCAAGCATCAAAATACCATCATCACCGAGTCTGAACTCACTAGTTTCTCCATCTCGCAACTTTTGAACTTCCCATTTCAACTCATTATCAGACTTTTGCAATTCCTTGATTTGATTCAACAGTGAGGGTCTCATAACAAAACTAGCAATTAGGGTTCCATCCTCGCTATTACTCAATTGGATCCCTAGAGATTTCATCTCAAATAGCATCGAAAGATAAAAATTTTGAAGTGATGCTAATGAATATGAAGATTTAGGACTCAAGGCATCTGCTACAATAATTGCCTTTCTCGGATGATAATCAATCAATAGGTCGTAATCCTTAATCAACTCTAACCATCGTCTCTGTCTCAGGTTGAGTTCTTTCTAGGTGAGCAAATATTTCAAGCTTTTGTGGTCGGTAAAGATCCGACAACGCTCACCGTATAAGTAATGCCTCCAGATCTTCAATGCAAAGACTACTGCTGCCAACTCCAAATCATGAGTAGGGTAATTCGTTTGATGCTTCTTCAACTGCCGAGAAGCATAAGCTACTACCTTCTCATCCTGCATTAACACGCACCTTAATCCCAATTTAGAGGCATCACTGTATACCATAAATTCTTTCCCACTAACAGAAAATGTCAAGATGGGAGCAGAGGTCAATTGATTCTTCAGCTCCTGAAACGGACTATTGCATACATCATCCCACTAAACGTGAGTCCTTTATGAGTTAGACGAGTCAAAGGAGCAGCTATTAATGAGAATCCATGAACAAACCTCCTATAGTAACCAGCTAAATCGAGAAAACTCTGAATCTCGATCACCGTTTTCCGTTGCTCCCATTGTAAGATTGCCTCAATCTTCTTGGGATCGACATAAATTCCAGCTCCAGACAAAACATGTCCCAAGAAAACTACTTCCTTCAACCAGAACTCATATTTGGAGAACTTGGCATAAAGTTGTCTCTTGCGCAAAGTTTGCAGCACAATGCGTAAATGGACAGCATGTTCATCATCATCCTTCGAATACACCAGGATGTCATCTATGAACACTATCACGAACTTATCCAAGTACGAGTAGAACACCCTGTTCATAAGATTCATAAAAGCTGTCGGGGCATTAGTCAGACCAAAAGGCATAACCAGAAACTTGTAATGCCCATAACGAGTTCTGAAAGCAGTCTTGGGTACGTCCTGCTCCTTGATTTTCAACTGATGATACCCAGACCTCAGATCAATCTTAGAAAATATCGTAGCACCCTGTAGTTGATCAAAAAGATTATCAATCAGTGTTAGAGGATATTTATTCTTGATGGTCACCCTGTTCAGCTGACAGTAGTCAATACATAACCGAAGAGTGCCATCCTTCTTCTTTACAAACAAGACTGGTGCACCCCAAGGAGAAGTACTAGGATGTATAAAACCCTTATCTACAAGGTCTTGCAGCTGGACTTTTCACTCCTTGAAATCCGTCAGAGCCATCTGATACAGAGAAATGGAAATAGGTGCGGTACCCGGAAGTAGATCAATAGAGAACTCAAGCTCTTGATCAGAAGGTAGTCTCGGTAATTCATCTGAAAACACATCAGAGAGCTCATTTACAATTGGGACATTATCTAACTTGGGTTCCCCCTTTGAGATATCAATCACATGTGCTAGATAAGTCGGATACCCTTTCTGCACTAGTTTTAAAGCTTTGATAGCCGAGATTACACAAGATGGTAATACTCGACGTTCCCTTACAAATACAACTTCTACTCTTTTAGAATTTGGAAGTACAACTTCCTTCTTGAAACAATCCACATTCGCCGGATGTGTAGTCAACCAATCCATACCCAATCTCAAATCAAAATCCTGAATTTCTAGTCGAATTAAGACAGCCCTGAATTCTTCCTAACCAACCCTTATTCCACAATCTCTATAACAGGTGTTTCTAACCAATTGCTCTCCTAGAGGGGTATGAATTACAATTTCCTCTTCTAAAGGTGACATGTTTCTATTAGAAAAAGATGCGAATGTTGTGCTCATATAAGATCTATCCAAACCAGAATCAATTAAGACATAAGCATCTCTATCAAATACAAGCATGGTACCTGTCACTACACTGAGTCAAACTCGTGCCTCTTCCTTTGTCACAGCAAAAACTCTCATCGGGGTATGATTCTAAGGTCTAGAGGGTGGATACATCAGGGTATTACTCCCCACACCGGATCGCATTGCTACACCTTGTCTCGATTGTGACCTAGAAAAATCTCTTCTTTGAATATTTGTACGAGCTTAGGGAGATGAAGCAGCTGCAGTAGCTCGTCCTAATTATGGGCAAGCACTCCTCATGTGGACTTGTCGACCATACTGAAAACACCGTACGGGCTCTCTACACGGCTCGACATGTGATCTCTCACAGTTTCGGCATCTGTCAAAACCCCCAAAACTCTTCCCAAGAGTACTCGCCACTGATCTACTGAATCTAGAAGACTTCTGCTGCGGTTGTTAAGATGAGGGTCGGTTAAATGCTATTGAAGCAGTGGTAACACTCCTTGAAGCAGATGAATCTTTCCCCTTTTTTGATGGCTGACTAAAAGATATATTCGGATTCTCTTCTTAGCAAACTCGAACTGAATTCTCTTATTCTCAGTCGCAAGTTTCTCAGCCCGTAAAGCCATCTACACAACATCTTTATGTGACTCCCTACCGTCATTATCATACGGTCTTTGATTTCATTTCGGAGCCTTTCCTCAAAACAATTAGCTTGATCCCACTCAGTCTTTACCAGATCGGGCACATAAGACATTAGCTTGTTAAAACGAGCCTCATGCTCCTCTATTGTTAAACTCCCCTGTTTCAAACTCAAGAATTCCTCTTCTTTTCCTTTTGATGAAAATAAGTATAATACTGGCCGTCGAACTCTCGCAGAAAATCTGACCAGGTTAGAGGAGTGGTAGAATGAGATTTCATTGAGTTCCACCAAGTACGGGCCCTCTTCTCAAGCAGTCTAGTGGCTACCATCAATTTCATATCATCATTTAGTCTCATATCAGTAAGTGTCTCAAAAACCTGAATGATCCAGTCCTTAGCTGTGGTTGTATCCAGATCACCCTTAAAAGAAATGCAGCCGAGCTATCTAGCCTCCTTAAGTTTCTTAGAAATGGAGACATCAGGTACTTGTGGTGGAACAGGAGGTGGTGGTGGTGGTGGCACTGGAGGTGCAGTTAGAGGAACGGTAGGAGGAGCTTGACCAGCCTGAGCCTGGCCAGTAATAGTAGTAAGGAAAGTTGCCAATGCTTGAACTGCCTCAAGAGACATGGCAGGAATACAAAAATACCAGTAGGTGGTGGAAGAGGTGGAGGATGTGGAGGAGTCTCAGTCTGTTCAACAGCAAGTGCTGCCTTAAAAGTAGACGCAGCCTATTCCCCCTCACAAGATTTGGCTGACGATGCCGAGAACGGCCTCTTCCCCTCCCGATTGATCTAGCGATAGGTGGGAGTCCACGTCGAGGAGGCATAATGATCTATAAGAAGTAACAGAACGAGTTTAGAAAACTTCAAGTCCTATATGCAAATGCATGCATTCAACGCAATCTTACTTAACTTGGGGTTACACTGACACTGTAGTTTTTAAAATAACTTTAAAATCAATGGCTCTGATATCAATTGAATTTTCATGACCCGGTACTCTCTTCGAGCCCGTGACAACTGCCGCAATGTCCAGATAGACATACCTTACTCGGAATGTCAACCGAAACCTTGTAAGGCTCTCTAACATCAATTTTCCACCTCCCCTGTGAGCAACAGTTACTAAATATCATATTTTAAAGGAATATAGACTATCTGCAAATCAAAGACAATCAAAAAGTAATTTCTACCACACAGAGGTATTTTTGTTATTTTACCCAAAAATTTCGAAACCTGCTAAAAATATAATATATAAATGAAAAATATACATTTCATATCTAAAAATAAATTTAGGTATCTAAATCATCCATTTAAAGTGAAATTATAGCTAATCAAACTAAATAAAAATATTGAATAAAATATTTCATTTTCATATAAAACAATATTTATAAAATTTTACGTAAACAGTTAATAAAAAGAAATAACAAAAAAATTTGTATATATAATAGCACACTGCACCAGGGTATACAAAAATATTCTACAATGACATGTGAGCTCCAAAATAACAGAAATACACACGACTATAATCCTACGATTTCTAAGGGTGCGAATCCAAAAGTAAACCATCGACAAAATCGACGGTCTATAGACTGCCCCGAGCCTGAAATGGGTGAAGAAGGGTGGTGGGTTTTTATAAACCCAGTGAGTAAGCAAAGTTCATCTATAACATCTAAAGCCGAGTAAATGGAGACAATTAAAAACATCTTATCATAATATGGTTCATAACATTAAAACTCATTTCAACCCATATAAAACAGTTACATTTCATAAAAAAATCAACAAGGCTTAGGACTCTTTGAAAAACTTGGCTTGTGCCAAAACTTGTACTCGGTGACACCTTGCGCAGGGCATCCAACCGAGTCCGCCAAGGCTGTTAAAATATCATATACACATACAACATGTTTTTATGTTTAAAAGCACAACCGTTCCTTGGCGTTGGCTGAGTTTCACCCTCACATGGTGGTTCGGCGTAAAGTGAACTCTAAACTACCTTAGGAGATACCCTCCGTGCCTCTCATACTAAGGTAAAATATGACGGGGTTTACCATGCCCCTCTAATAGCTCGGTCCATGAAAACCCGCCCATTGTAGTAAGCTAATCAATTACCCTACCAAATCAATAAAAATTTTGGCAGTATGACATGGCTAATATGATATTACCCAGCTTGTCAAGGTAAAACAAAACAGGTCATATATTCCATATAAACACAAATCTAGCCATTCATGCCATCACATTGTCATAAGCCATCAATTCAAATCATATGTCAATTACAAATTGCATTATGCCGATACAATTATTACAAAGCAGGGTAGGCATAACTAACAATCGTCAAAACATATATATAACACATGTATATAGTCTCCGCTTACTCAATTTTCAAAACCAGGATTCAATTTCAAACCAATTTATGAATCTCATTTCATTTAACCAACACTTCAGTTATAAAACATAATAGTTTACAATTTAAGTTTACTATTCTTTAAAATCATAAAAACGAGTATAAACTACTTTAGATAGTTAAGATGAAAGTCTGTTTACTCACAATAACGGGAGTACTCCTACTCCTGGTCCTCAGGTACGATATCCTTATCCTTACCAGAGGGCTCATCACCTATACCTAATACACAACAAGTAATTCCATACATTTGTGCCAAACTGTTATAAAACTATTCCAGGCTCTATATGAGTGCATGAAATTGAATGAGAAATGTTTGAATAATCACTTAAAGATGGTATTCTTCGTAGGTTCAATTGTTATTGGACTGAAATGGTATTCGACCTAACTTGCATTATACACTGTTTAATTAGCCAAAACATCCGATTTAACTCCAAATAGATTCATTGCACTTTCGGTACTCCAAATACACCCAAAGTACCTTAATGAACTTGATTGTGACTTAAATTATCACATTCGAAACTCATTCCGATTTCGAACTAACGTGCTAATAGTGTCAACATAGTCCAATAAGTCCGTATATATCTTTAGAAATCAAATTCAAGTCCATTTACCATGATTTTCTCATTGTCGTTCAAGTCGTTTACTAAAGGCATTATATTCTTCGATAAACATTGTCAATATCCGACACCATAAATCATCAAATACAAGCTAAGTAATATGAAATATAACAAAATTCATCATCAATATATCCCTTATTAAATTCAGCCAAGGAGGGTTTAGTGAAGGACATGTGGTTTTCTTGCTTGTTTTTCATACCAAATATCACAAAACAACTAAAACACCTAGATAGCATGAAATCTAACAAAAACCATCATCAAAACTTCCCCCCCTTGATTCGGCCAACATGACTTCCTTCATGAAAGTTTGGGTTTCAACCATAGAAAATGAAAAAGAAAGCATGGGAGAGGTGAATCTTAAGCTAAAATCGCGAAATCTTAGCTCAAATCGCTTCGTTTTTCGATAATCGATGAATTTCTCTTGAATTTTCTTCCTCAAGGGTTGTTTCTATTCTTTTCCCCCTTTTCTTTGGCTTGCACGGCAATGAAAGAAGAATTGGGAGAGGTTTATGTTGGTTTATAAAGAAAATTATAAAAGAATTAAAGGTTGACACATGTCAATGTGTGAATGGTTCATGGTTAAAACTTAACTATTAAGCATTTTCTTACCACCACATATAATACCTTAATTATCCAAAGTATAAAATGATAATAGGTGAAATTCATGGGATTGAAAAGTGTCACGGTGGTGTAAAATTTCAAAAATTCCAATTACGTCCTCATGGACACGTGGAATGACCGGTTTGCCCTTATGCTCGGAAAAAAAATTTTGGAATTGAAATTTTTCACTTCTTAAATTCAAATTATGCTCAAAATAGTCAAACTTGGTCAAAAATCTCGTCCAACATTCTAATTTTGGCCTAGGGTGGCAAAATGACCATTTTGCCTCTATGTTATAAAATTTTCGATTGGATTCCAAATTAATCCTCGAACTCTGAATAACCATTTTAAGACATTCTAAGGTTCAATAACTCTCAAATACATCCTAAAATCTCTATTTGGACTAGTTCGAGGCTTTAATCAACTTAATTGTACCACTAGGTATGATACCGACTTTTAACAATTTTTTGAGGTATCCAAGTATGCAAACATGCTATCCAGTACATGAATGACATGGCAAATATATAATAGAGCTGGGCTTGACAAGCTCTCTTATTATCAAGTAGTTGAACAAAACTATTACCGACAGGCCTAGCTAAAATGAAGTTATCTAGGGAATAAGTAATATGATTTGATGCTCTTGAGTCCATAATCTAGAAATTTGATTTTATCATGTGAGCATTAACATTTCTAAAATTAAATGGCATGTTATTGATTGTATTAAAGTATGAATGGCTTCAAATGATACATGCAAAGGCTAAGTTATTCAAGAAAGGGTTTGTATGCAAGGTGTTTGATGAAATGTTATTACCATCAGAATCTGTTAAACCATTCTCACTTAAGAGCTCCATTAGTCTACTGACTTGTTGCTTGATGAAAGACATTTGAGACCTGAATGTATTCCCCCTAGACTCTTCTTCCTTGTCAAATTAATCCTCTTCAGCTGATGAGTCAGTCAATGTAGAAACATTGTTCATAGTTGCTTTCCCTTTTTTAACATTGCTCTTCCTTTTAGTGAATTTGAAATTCTCTAGGCATCCAACTAGCCTATAACATTTTTCCTTTACATGCCCCTTCTTTCCACAGTGATTACAGATTATGTCTCTCTTGAATATTCTTGGTAAAAGATCACACACACACAAGAAAATCCATTCGAGAATGTCCTTGCATTAGAATTGAAACATGAATTTGAATAATGCTTAATTTTTCCTTAAGTTAATGATTGATAGACATAATTTTGATGAAATTATGGGGAATCTAGACCCTCCATATTTGATCTTGTGCAAGGGAAATGGGTGAGACCTTCTGGTCCAAGATCGACTACAAACCCTCCATAATCAATCTTAGACTGCCTAATCAGTTTAAAACAGGCTTAAAAGCCCTAAAATCGAAATTTTTTTGATTTCTCCCCTATTTCTTGTTCTTCCACCCAGTTTTTCTAAAATTTCACACCTTTCAAAACCTTCAAACTTCAACAACAAATCTTGGATTCTAAGTGTCAAAGGTAATGATTTTCATTACCCAAAGCTTAATTTTGATGATTTTTGTTTACTCTCCCTACCACCTTAAAACCTTAAGGCCTTAGACAAATTTTTGTAGCAATTTAGAGTTAATCTGAGCTTAGGGAAACGTAATTGAGGTAAGATTGAACATTTTTACAGATTATTTCTCAATTGAATTGGTTAGATTCTAAAAAATCTAATTTCTACAACCTAGGTAAATCTCCCTCGATTTGGCTAGAATTTGGAGCTAAGATTCATGCAATCTAGCTTATAAGGTATGGTTTTAGCTCATTATCAAAGGATTTAAGCTTATGTGTTAGATTGCTAAGGATTTAAATATTTTTAGAAAACCTGGCATTTTTCAAAAGCTAGGATTTAATTAATAATTTGATGTTTTGATGTGTTTAAAGGGAGATTAAGCAATTTGGATGCATTTGTGAGTTGAAAGACACTTGGAGGCTAAAGATTGAAGCTTGGTTGTGGAGCACCTTCAATTTTTCATTATGAGTGGGATTTAAATTAAATGCATGTGATGCATGATGCTTGTCAAAGGCACTACGATGGTATTAGAATATAATTTATATATGAAATATATATATATATATATATATACATGATTACCTAGATATATGCACCTAGGCTAGAGAACAGAATATGTAATTTGTTTGGTTGTGTGCTGTAATACAAGCCACTTAGGTGGCCTATGTTGTGTGAACCTAGACTAGGAAGTTTAGAGGCTATGATGAACACCTAGGAGTAGATTACCTTAGGCGAATGACATGTTAAAAAAGATTTGATCAAATGATGTCTTCAAAAATTAAAAGCACTTAGAACCTTAAACGAGCTTATAGACGATTGAAGCTTGATAAATATCATTTATGATGTGTTGTGGATATATGGAAAGATAATGGCATGATGGCCTCATTGTGGATTTGCATTCTGTCTGAGGAATGAATTTCGGATGTTAATTTGATTTGTGGTTGAGTGGAGTTCTGTCTCCTTCAAACTATTTATGTACTTGCAGGGATGGTGGTATTAGTCTTGCTTGTGATTCTCCCCTGCAGTGCTTTGATGCCACTTGTTTGAGAATACTTTGGGTGTTGCCGATCGTCAGGAGATTTCTTTGATCAATGATTTGATTCTCCGCCCATTGCTTTGGCATGCACATGATTTATTCTCCGACAGCGGCATTGCCCTTAACGTGATTTATTCTTTGTCAATTGGCCACCAAGCATGATTTGACTATGTCTAGGGGAAGATCACTTGATGATTTGATTCAATGTGTGTATGATATGAGAAAACCTTGGAGAGGCTTAGATAAATTTGATTTGAAATCAATGAGAAACTTGACAACTAGAGTGTGTTGTGAAGAATGATTTGAACAACTTTGAATGGCTTCTGTGATAAGCCTAATGATTTGAATGATGTTATTTGGAGACATTGGGGATGATGGTATGCCCTTATATTTTGAGAGGCCTGTTAGGATATGCGTATGCATCGATAGTGCAATATTTATATGTGTTCTATGTATATATATGATTTTGTTATCTATACCACTCACTGAATATTAGAGTACTCACCCATTTGTGTACCATGTGTAGATAAATAGACCACAAAGCTGCATGGTAGATGTAGTCTAGTGACAGATCGATTTTGGCATCTAGTAGGTCACCATTTGTGTTCACTCTGTTGTGTCAGTCACGAACTTCCGTTTTATGTTTAGTTTGTTTCATATGTCAGCACGTTGTGCCATATGAACTTGTATAAGGGTTGTTATGTATAAACTTGCCTTGAATGGCCAATGTATGGTCTTATGAAAATTTGTATGAATTATGTGCCAGGGATATTGTATTAAGTTTAAACTTAAATTTTATTTATGAATATTTTGTTATAAAATCCCTTGGCTCTGTGTTATATGATTTTGAACTATAAAGCTTACTTAGGTCTAGTGGGCTTGCTTGTTGGGCTTGTGCATCGATCATGGACCCTCGAGCTGGGTCATGACAAGTTTGGTCACCCTCTGAATAGTTGCTATATCTGAAGATTCCATTGGATGGTGGAATCATCCATAGGTTTTGTGTGCGTGAGCAAACTGCTATTGGAGGAAGTTCATCGGCTGCACTTCCACCACAATGACATACCCAGAATCTTTCCATGCCTTAATGAATGGAACGGCTTTAACATTGTTTGGACAATCAGGCAGAGTGCTTCAAAGCCTTTAAGGAGATGATGAGGGCATATGCCGAGCATGTTAGCATCGACCTGGCTACTTTCCCCACACTACTCCTTGATCCCACCCAAGATGAGGATGACGATGTTGCTGTAGAGGAGGATGATGGTTGACTTTGTTCGCAAGCTTAGGGGAGTTTCTCTTTCTTTACTTTCAATAACATTGAAACCAATGTTAACTTTAAGTTTGAGGGGGGGGGGGATTTATATTTTTTATCTTTTTATGCTTTATTTATGTATTTTCTTTTATTTTCTTCATTGTTAGGTTAAGAATGTGTGAAAAAAAAGAAACTAGAGTAAAAACACCTTGAAATTGACTTGCCTATCTAATGATGAACCTTAGTTGTCTGGCTATTCTTGTACTTTTAGTAAACATGAATAGAGTTGAAGTAGTATGTTGAATTCTTATGTGTAACAACATTGTAGAATGGAATTTCCACAATTAAGCACTTCATCTCTTATATTGAGTTATTATGTACATTTAGAAAATGATTATGTGAATGTGAATTCTTAGACTAGGTTGTTGAGTTTGGCTATGGACTGCATGCTTAAAAATACGCAGTGAAAAGAAATTTAAAAACTTTAAAATCTAAACATGCCTCCAACCGTGGATATTCATGGTGATATTTTAACACATAAAATGGCATATAAAATTTTAAAATCAGAAACTCACCTTGCCAACATTTTTCTGATCAGAATAGCAATCTCCTCAATACAACCTGCGAACACCACAATAAGCAAGAACTCTAACCAATCAAGCTCTTTCCCTCTAATGGTAGTACACATGATTTCACTTGAATCTTTAAGCAAATGAGGGAGATTTTAACTATGCTTTTGTGCTAGCAAAAGGGGATAATGTTTATCCCTTTCCACTTCTCACAAGGATGGTCAAATCACACATTTGAAAAATTGTTTCAAAAACAATTTTTCTTCTTCACAAAATAGGTGACGGCACATAAGCAGAAAACCCCTTTCTTTTCTTTTATGACAACTCTTTTTCTTTTTTTTTTTTTTTGTAAAAATAGTTAAATGTGATTTATATAGCCAGGTTAAAATTAACATTAATTTTGCAATAAGGTCCCCCAAATTATAACATTTTATAATATAGGCCCATGACTTAATTAAACTATTTTAATTAAGCCCAATGGAAATTAAATTGAAATAATTTACTTTATATTATTGTAATTTCGACATTATAACTATAACTATTTATATATTATGCCGAAAACTTAATTAAACTATTTTTAATTAAGTTTATAGAAGTTAATTACCTAGCATGTGATTTAAGTTAAACTTAAATCATCACTCTCCCAATTTAATTTAAATGACCTATTAGGTTCCTAACATGTTGGCAATGGAATTGATTAATGACTTAATTGATTAATATAAATTTCAATCAATTAATTTATAATCAATTTTATAAACTAAGAGAGTCAAAGGGTTTTTTGACAACCTTTCAATGTACAGTCTATTAGTGTAATTCATTCCCTCATCATTTATCCAGGAGATGATAAAAGCTTGGTACAGTGTCTACTCTTATTGGCGTCCATATTCATTCCTGCAGTTATAGCATTAGCTTTATAGAGACTTATGTAACCTTTTTCATAATCTCAAAGTCGCCTTAGCCAAGGACTTCAATAAGCTAATGTTAAACCAAGAACTGATAGGATATGTCCTCTAAAGACCCTTGAGGTGATGATTCCTATCTTGACCACTCATTTGCCTTCACATGCTTCATGCTATACCCAAAAACATCCTATTTAGGCATCCTTTGTTAGGCACTCGCAGGGATGAAATTAAAGCATAGACTCCACATATAAGACAACCCGGTGTCTCAAGTCTAAGGAGTATTTACACAACTGACACATGAGAAATGTTGCATAGACGTTGGAGTGTATTACCAAATGCACTTCTCATGGCGAGTCTTTTTCAGTGAACTTGCTTTCCTAGGCAAGTACCTACATTCTAGTTTCAAGTATCTCTATACTTCAATCTATGAGATCTATTGCTTACTTCCAAAGTAAGAAACATAGAATGTACTAGTCTCAAAGCATCATTGATGTCCAGTCTCAATGATACATTGACCAGGAACATTTTAAGATTATGCTTTGATGCATAGGGATTTCATAACTACAACCATTATAGTTCCCTAGCAAGGCATATTAATCTCATCGACTTCATTTAATTAGACTTATAACTCATTATAATTAATGTCTTATTGATGAAGAAAAACCTTTAATCATTCAATATGAATGAAATCGTTGGATGATTAGAACCAAGTCTTAACCAATCTCAATTGGCTGCAAGGCTTATCCCAACATTCTCCCACTAGCACAAAGCCAATTACTACCTCATCGCAATGTGGATCCAATCCATTTAGCAACCATGTTTCTTTATAGACTCGCTTGTGGCTTTTAATTTGGTTAATTGCTTTTGCCTTTGTGATGTCACAACACCTCGTCATGTTACTATATTTAGACCCAATGAGATTTGGGTTCTTGGTGTAGTTTCATTGTTATAGTAACCCTTAATTAGTTCCATGAGCTAATGATCTAAATATCCTCATACTCGAGCCTTTAATAGGATGTATATGACCTTATTTATATACATGTTCATAGTCTTTTTCTAACTTTGGAATTATTCAAACTTAATTGTGCTTCATGCATCATATGCATTTTATCACTTAGTATTGCGCCATCCACTACTTATTAAAACTTAGCCTTTTCTTTACACACATATTACATCTTATGTAATTGTATCAATAAAGAATTATTTTCACTCCCACTAACCTCCTCATGTGTATGAGACAAGTACGCTAACATATTCTATTACATCTAACTCTTTGGATCTCATTAAATAGAATAAAGCGTAAAATTCCATTAAATCATATTTAGTAGATTCATTTAATATGAATAATACATCTCAATGTATCTTATTAAATCCATGGAGTTCTCATACAATTATATTGATTATGCAACTTAATGCAAAATCTCTAGTATTGAATTTCAATGTAACATAGTAATATTAAGAAACTATTTTCTTAATGTCATCATGCTTCGACTAAATCCTATATTCTTAGTGAGAGTAAAATTCAAACTCTTTTTAATATTCCATGAAGTTACATATGTGCATGTGAATGCATTCTTGGAATTGTATTGGTTTTAGAATACCGTTAAGGGCTTAATGTATTGGAGAGGTATGGGCCAAATCATATCAAAATATGACTTTGCTTTCTTCCTTTGAACAAACATCTTTATGCTCTATTCAGAAAAAAAGTCATCTTTACATGAATTGACATTCATTCTTTTGATAAATTAATCACAAACTCAAACGATCTTTTACTAAGATTTTATCTTAAGTAAGGTCACTTAACTAGTTGATTAATCTTAATTGATTAATTTTGTTTTAATCAAACTAATTTGACATAAATCGTAATTTATAATTGATCAAATACCATTGCAAGGAGAGATATGGAATGTGGATAATAATAAAGATATAATTATTCCAAAAAATTATCCAAACATGAAACATTAAAACTTTAACATCCAAATGCTAAAATTAAATGTTTCAGAAGTCATCCATATGGCAATAAATGTCAAAACATTTAACCAAATTATCCAACAAATCAAATCATAAGTTTAAATAGATGCACAACCATCCATATGTAGCATCTAATGCTTCAAGTAGTACATTAATGTGGTGACCTCCTCAATTAAGATTCTACTCATCTTTGTCCTTGGTCTCTGCAATATGTCATACATATTAGAACCAACATAAGGTATCATTTACCCTTATAATATAAAGTAGTATATCTTAACAAATGGTACTTGAACTCAAAACTTCAATAAGGTTCTTCTTCTTGCTTATAGTGGCTAAGTACTCTTTACAATTCCTCCTATAATGCCCAAGTTTGCCATAGTGATGACAAATGTCCTTCTCATTGTCATTTTTGACACCTCCTTTAGGTTTCAATGCCTTCTACCTTTAGGATGTTACTTTCTTCCCTTTTTGGGTTTTTTTCTTCTTTTGCTTCGTTTGTGCCTTTGAAGAAGAAACAAGAAGTAAAGCTCCTTTTTCTTTTTTGATGGACTTCTCTACCATGTGCAGCATGTTCAGAAGTTCAGGAAGAGTGGATTCCAAATGGTTCATATGGCAGCTTAACACGAACTACCTGAAACTGTGATGCCGATGCGTTGTGAAGACAACTGGGCTATGTGAAAGAGACCAATCGTGGTGAGGGTAGAAACCCCACTAAGGTGAATCACCAATCTTGGCAAGGTTGAAAACCCCACTAAGGTGCAAAATAGCCAAAATCCCTCTTTGGTTGGCAAGGCCAAGGATAATAAAACCTTTTGCTTTTTTGAAAAGAGTCTAGAGAAATAAACACTCTTGCTTAAGAAAATGTTCTTTATTTATTCTCAACTTGAATGTGAATAATAACTAAGCCTAAGGGTCGTATTTATAGTATTATAGACATACGTCCTAATAAAACTCTACTTCAGATTGTCTAGTACAACTAAAGTAGTTAACAAAAGATTTAAACAAAATAGGAGTTTTATTCCTAAATAGAACATAACTAGCTTAATCAAATAATAATCCTTAAATGTATTAAAATCCTAATAAAACTAAGAAAAGAATCCTAGTCTAAATAGAATAAAGAAAATAAATCCTAAATCAACTCAAATTAGAAAAAACTAAATTAAATAAAATAAAATCGTAAACTCTCCTACGTCATTCTTCTTAGGTAAAAAAAAAAAAACTCGACTCTGACGAGTAGGCCTTCCCAATAGTGTTCTCAGCCCGTGTGAGCATATGTAATAAGTCTAAAAGGGTTACCTCAATCTTGTTCATGTTAAACTTCAACACAATCTGTGAATAGCTCTCTGGTAGTGAAGAAAGTACAAGGTTTATGCTTAAATCATGATCCATAACCCAACCTAACTGCTCAAGTCGAGTGATATATCCTATCATTTTAAGCACATAAGGCCTTACTGGGTTTCCCTCAAACATCTTACATCGGAACAATTCCCTTGAAATGTCGAATCTCTCTGTGTGACTTTCCTTATCGAACATTTCTCTAAGGTTTAGGATAATAACCAGAGCATTCATAGCTTCATGTTGCTTTTGAAGATTTGGAGCCATATTAGCCAACATCACACATGTGGCTTGATTGAGATCATCCATATAAACTCTATAGGTCTCTTTTTCCACATTTGTAAAATCATCGCTAGGTTCCTCGGGAATAGGACCATCTAGTACATAAGCCTTTTTCTCTTGTTTCAAGCCAATCTTGATATTGCAAAACCAGTCAATGAAATTTGGGCCTGTCAATTGGTTTGCATCAAGTATGCTTGTAAGTGACAAACTATTTGCCATGATAGATTTATATCCTATATAAACCAACATATATGATTATTAGTCATTAACGCAAATTATATAATCATAAAGACAAGGTTTTAGAATCTTATATGATTATTCTCAATATTTTATTAAAATAATATCCCTTTTCTACTATTTCGAGAAATTTAACCTTTGAACTTGTTGAGGTAGGACCCTTTTCATCCCACTATGACCTTGAGTGACTCAACAAGCCATAATGAAACTAATTAGGTAGGTAACTTATCTTACCAATTGTATCTTATATAACTCCTAGATCAGTTAGGTAACAACTCCTTGTCTAAATCTATCATATACATTTTCTCTAACTATGCCTCTAATACTATGTGGTCATGTGTGACACATCAGAACAACATTGTACTAGTTGAGTAGGACCCACCAATAACTCAAACGTACTCATCTAAAAGTTTGGCCTTTAGTGACTCAACAAGCATCCAATTAAAAGAGCAGCCTAATTATCTTGTTATATGGTGGAAGGCAACTTTTTAACTCATTATTTTAATGAGGGATTTTATTTATTAATTCATTAATTAAGGTCTCATTGATTTGGCATTGTTGACATGCATAACATTTATCTCATTTCACATATATCATATATATATACTGAAAAAAAATCTATCTCATGCTAGTTACTAGGATGATTATGGACTTTACTAATTCTAATTTTCTCGAGCCATTAAGGAAATTGGTTGGTCAAATTCCTAGGGGATTTACACAAACATCGGCTTCTAGCTTTGCTTGTAATCTCCTTGAATCTCCATGGCAACTTTGGCTCTCCATCTTCAAGTTACAAAAATTTTTCTATCTAACCCTAGTTTTACACTTTAATGTGACTAATTACATTTTATAATCAAGAAACCTCGAGTTACATTCGAGGGGAGTTAGATGAGAAAAGAATTTTACAACCTTGAGAAAATAGAGATAAGGCAGGGTGCACAGACCCTATTTTAAAATAAATACCATGAGAAATAAATTTAACCATCTATGAACTAATCTTCTAAGGTCTAAGTCCATAATCATCCTCATGCTTTATAATCACAATCAAAAGTATATAAATAAATGCAAATATAAATAAATGCAAGCTCAATATCACTTGGTGATCTTCTGTGTTATTTAAGAAAAGCATCAATTAATTCACTTAAAGTGCTAGACTCAAATTATTTGGTATTATTTTATTTCAATTTAATGTTTAAGAAATTTCCATTTTCAAAACACTTAAAGTAAACATTTTACTCCTTATTTCTTATTAGAAATTCATTGAAATAAAATTTTCCTTTTTAAGACTTTCCAATTTAATTCTTTCCATAATTAAAACTCCTTTTAATTTTGGAAACCTCTTTATTTTAGGTAAACTTCCTAAAATATATCTTAGACAACATTTTAATTTCTAACATTTAGAACATGGGTTAGTTCTAAATTGTATGTTGTTCAAGTTACCTAAATGGTGACTTAACAAATTTTTGAAAACTTCTAGTCAAACCAAAATTTTAAGGAAAGTTCAATACTATCACATAACTTTAGGAATTTTGTCTAAAGTAGGAAACTATTTCCTATGAATTTCTCAAATTAAAATACTATCATTAATTTTAGGAATATTTTTTAAAATAGGAAACAATTTCCTATTTTTTATGAATCACCCAAAATTAAAATAGATGGTATTTAAGTGCTCTTAAAACTCCATAAATCATGAGTCAAACTCATGAAAAAAGCTGTTGAAAATTTTCAGCAAGTGTGTTTAACAAATAAATACAAAATTCATGAAGAATTAAGCCACAAAAACCGATAATAGCTACCCAAAATTATTTGCATTGAATCTTTGTTGTTTTGGAACCCGAAAACATGATTTTATGATTTTTTTTCATACTAAATAAGTTTCGTCGAAGCATGCAGTAATTTAATTTGATAAAACTAATTTTTAACAATTAAAAACTGTTCATAACACTTACCCAATGTTAGTAAAAAATAATCAGCACATTAGTCACCAAAACACTTCAAAACTATTCGGTTTTAACTTAGCTTTGCAAGCCTTTTAATCCATTCATTAATTATTCAACTAAATATGATTTTAAACATTTTAAAACATGTTTTAATTAATTAATTACATGCTATTCAGATTTGAATTAAAATAGAAAAACAAATTTTTAAGAAAGCCTGTAAAATTGATATATACCAAATCAACACACAAATCAATCCTATTGATTATCACCCAGAATCAAGCATTCAAATTACATGAAAAACATCAAACAAAGGCTCTGATACCACTACTGGGATTCAACCTCATGCTCAAGTATGAAAATAGTCAATAAATTAAAAATATAACGCAACGAAAAATAAACTAATATTTAATCAAAGAAACAATCGAATCCTACAAGATCAATGTTTGTGTGTTTCATGTAACTTTCAAGTTAATTATGAACACTTATAAGTTTAATAGTTACATAGCTTGCTCTAGATATCGTAATTAAGAGCCAATTAAATCAAAATCTTTGCTTCTTCACCTTTAAGATTTGTCAAATCTTTAGCCACCCAAGTGTTTGGCCTCTAACAGTAATCCACACAGTGACCGAATAAAATCTTCTCAAAGGTAAGATTTTACTTGTGCAAACAAGTTTTGTTTCTAAAACAAAAAGACCAAAAATTCTTGTCAAATCTTATTTTTGTGGACCAAAAAAAACTATTTTTCTTTCTTTATTTTGTGAAACGGTTGAGAAGTGGCTGGAGGCATAGAGTTTTAGTTTGCTAATATAATATATTAATATAGCCAAACCAAGTTATAACCCTAAATACAACAGTTGTATTTTAATTTAATTAAGTCTCTGTGAACTTAATTAATTTCCCACTTTAATTTTGTCTATTCTAATTAAGTCCAACTTAATTGATTATCTTTATTTAATCTTAATCATGTCACTTAATGTATGTGACCCATTACGCTTGTAACATGTTGGCAACAAATATAAATCCTAATCAAATATCAATTTGATAATTAATTTATATTTATTAATCATGAGCGATATCTAGCAATACATCATGACCACCCAAATGTTAGAGTCAATTAAAGAATTTGACAAAGCCCTTCAGTGATAAGCTTCTCAGTGCAATACGGTCTTTTCATCAAATATCCTGGATATGTCATTAAGTATGGCTTGGTGTCTACTTATGACATTCCATATTAGTTCCATAATTCATGACTAACCTTATGAATTTAGGAAGCTAACTTTCCTCAAATTCATCATGCTTTGGCCAAAGACTTTATACAAGTTAATCAAGAATTGAGAACAAGTGAGATACATCCCCTCATATCACTTGGGGTGATGAATCCTCGCTTGACAACTCATTCACCTTCGCATGCTTCATGGCATACCTAAAAACACCTTGTTTAGGCATCTGGTTGTTTCCAAACCCTTAGGGGTGAAATCAAAGTATGTCATTCACCATACAAGATGACTTGGTGTCTCAAGTTTGAGGACTAGTTGCATGACTATCACATGAGAACATATTCCATCGACACTTGAGTGAAATACCAAATGAAGTTCTCATAACAAGTCATGTTCAGCAAACTTGTTCTTTAACAAGCACCCACATGTTATCCTCAAGTATCTCATATACTTCAATCTATGAGATTGATTGCTTATTTGTCAAGTAAGGAGGCTTAACATGTACTAGTCTTTGAGCATTGTCAATGCCCTGTCTTGACAATACAATGACCAGGAACAATTTTAAGAACATGGCTTTGATGCATAGTGATCTCATAATTGTAACCACTTTACAATTCTCTTGCAAGGCTTTATGTTTTATGGGCTTCATCCAATTAGTACTTAATAACTACTTATTATTGCACTAACATGAAGGAAAACCTTTATCACATATAATTATGCGATTAAATATACATTAACTAACGATATATATTCCTTGACCAATCTAATTGGATCAAGGGCATATACCAACACCTATCTCAACACATGAGAAAATAAAACAGAACTCTTCTATATGTTCAAGAGGGGGCTAAAGTATTCCTTTTTAGAGTGAATTGACCTATTTTATATCCACCAAGGATTAGAAAATGTCTTGGGCTAATTGGCCTTTATTTAATGCTCCATCAAATCATAGTTGATTTAGCCGAATACTTAATTACATTAAGCCTCTATAAAATCAATTAAATCACATCCAATTGAACTCAAATTAATTTTGACAATTCACTTTATGTGTGTGACCCATTATGTACCCAACACGTTGACAATAAATATAAATTATAGTATCTTAGTGTAATTCAAACCTTTCATCATATATCTCGAATAGATAAAAAGCCTGGCTCGATGTCTAGTTTCTAACTTATCCATATTAGTCTTGCAGCTTCTATATTGACCTATCAAGATTGTCTTGGCCAAGGACTTTTAGTCAATATAAGTCAGGAGCAAATGAGATATGTCCCTTTCAAATCACTTGGGGTGATGAATCCTCTCTAGACTACTCATTTATCTTCGTATGCTTCATGCCATACCCAAAAACACTATGTTTAAGCATCTGGTCGCCTCCAAACTCGTCAAGGTGAAATCAAAGCGTGACAATTCACATACAAGATGACCTGTTATCACAAGTCTAAGGATTACTTATACTATTGACACATAAGAGTACTTCCATAGACACTTGAGTGAAATACCAAATGAAACTCTCATAGCGGGTCATGTTTAGTGAACTTGTTCCTTAACAAGCACCCACATACTATCCCTAAGCATCTCACATACTTCAACCCATAAGATCAATTTTTGACTTCCAAAGTAAAGAGGCTTAGCATGTACCAGCCTTTGAGCATTGTCAATGTCCTTATTCTTGACAATACAATGACCAAGCACATATTTAGGAACAAGGCTTTGATGCATAAGAATCTCATAATTATAACCTATATAATTTCTTTGCAAGGCCATTATGTTCCAAAGACTTTATCTATATAAGTCCCTCATAACTCTTTATAAATAAACTCATAGATAAAGAAATACTTCATACATTATATAAAATATCCATAATGTATTTAACATGAAATATGACTAATTAATGTAATGTTTTACAAGCATAAAATCGATTGGCTTACAAGGCTTACACTAACTCTACATCATATGCATTTCACCTAACTCTGCCTCAAAGACCATGTGGTCAAGTATGATACATCTAAACCACACAGTTTTAGTTGAGTATGACCCACTAATAACTCAAACATGCTAGTCTAAAAGTTTGATTTTGAGTGACTCAACAAGTCTCCAATTAAAATGGTAGCCTGGTTATCTTGTTGTATGGGGGAAGGCAACTTAATTATGCGAAGCATATGACCCAATATTTTAATTAGGGATTTTGTTGTTCCTTTTATCTTGTTATTTAGGTCTCATCGAATTTGGCATGTATAGCATTTAGAATATCGCATAACATAAATCTATCACATGCTAACTACATAGGATGATTATGGACTTTATCTAATCTTGCTTCCTCAAGACATCAAGGAAACTAGTTTGGTTAAATCCTAGGTGATTAGATACATAGTCTTCTCCAAGATTGCTTGTAATATCCTTGCATCTTCATGGCGCCTTTGGATCTCTATTTTTGAGTTACAAAATAATTTCCTAACTGAACCTAAATTTCCACTTTGATGTAACTAATTACATTTATAGTAAAGAAACCTCAAGTTACATTTGAGCGGAATTAGGTGAAGAAAGAATTTTACAAACCCAAAAAATTAAGAGATAAGGCAAAGTGTGCAGACCCTATTTAATTAAATAAATATCATGAAAGTAATTTAACCATCCACAATCACATTAGGCCTAAGTCCATAATTATCCTCCTATATTCATAATCATATACTGAACATATAAAAATTATGTTTAATTCAAATTAAAGATCTTATATGTCATTTGGCAATAATATCACTCAACCTTTGAAGATATTAATCCAAATAATTTGATGATCTAATCCCATAACAAGTCTTGTGCTAATTTAAAAGCCGTAATCCTACTAGGAATTCAATTGAGCATAGACTTAGTAATCCTAAACATTTTAGGACTATGAATTTAAATCTAATCTTTTTTCTCAATAAAAGTTCAAATCATATTAGAAATTTAATATTGACAAGGAATTCTAATCCAATTAGGCTTTATAATCTTATTAGAAAATTAATCCCTGTTGTCCTCAATTTTACAATCCTAGTCTAACTAGAATTAGATCTTTATGGTCAAGAGTCTTATTTCTTTTCCAATTTGATTTTAGAACCTGATTTGGGGAAATCATAAACTCTTTAGGATATATTCCACTACAATTAGGAGTGTAAATCTAGGTCATAACCAAATTAATACAACTCCTAATTATATAGACAAGAAATCGCATAAGCGAGTACAATTTTATTGGGTTTGCATCACCTATGCTGTCCCAAATTCTTTGGAGCTCTATCCTTTATTGTTTGCTATGATTTTGGCACAATTTAGAGACGTCCCATGCTCTAAACATCATGCCATAAAGCTCTTAAACCTTAACAAATTTGGCGTACAAACAACCATGATTTTGCAATACTCCTTGTCACACAAGAATAAAATTCTAGCAAACTGTTTGTTCAGAAACATCATCAGATCTGAATTTTTCAGAAACAAATTCTAGATTTTCCAGATCTGAATTTTCTTAAAACAAATCTATTAAATCTTTAAACACTTATTAAATCTAGATTTTAAATCCATAAATCAAAACTTTAAGGGCCATTTGAAACATAAATCAGATTTGAAAAATCCATTCCGATTTGTGCTAAAAACTTTTTTAAACTTTGCATCAAATCAACATATACACAAAAATAGTTTTTGTAATCTTCAACAACTAAACATAAAACTACATTAAATCAATTAAAGGGGGTTTTGATACGACTGTAAGGGATTCAAATCATGCTAAGGTGGATCATACACTGCGGAATGTAAAATTTTTAATCCCCTAAGCCATGGATCACTAGTTGAAACTAATCTACAAAAACATAAGAGAATGATTTCTACATACCTGAAAGTTTGATGTCTGCTTTCTTTGGTGGAGTCCTCTTTGGCTTTTTGGTTTTGACTTTGTAAACCAATTAGGAATTATCAAACCATAGTAGCATAATTGTCCTACCTTTAATGGTGACCCACACAATGATTTGCCAAAATATCTTTACTAAGAGTGTGTGAATCCCCAAGCCAAAGTTTGTGCTAGCAAACTTTTAACTTTGAGCTCCCTTGTGCTTAACTTTTTTGGTTGTGATCCTATCTCAACACATGAGAAAATAAAAATAGAACTTTTTTGTGCGTTCAAGAGACCGCTAAAGGATTCTTTTATAGAGTGAATTGACTTACTTCATATCCAACAAGGATTAGAAAATGTCTTGGGCTAATTGGGCCTTTGTTTAATACTTCATCAAATCATATTTGATTGAGCCCAATATTTAATTAGATTAAGCCTTTATAAAATCAATTAGATCACATTCAATTGAACTCAAATTAATTTCAACAATTCACCTTATGTGTGTGACCCATTAAATGCTTAACATGTTGCAATAAAAATAAATTAATTCAATCAAGATTTTATATTAATATTTATAGATCATGAGTGACATCTAGCAATACATCATGACCACCCAAATGTTAGGAGTGTCAATATGATTTGACTAACCTTTCAGTGTACAGTATCTTAGTGCAATTTGATCTTTTCATCATATATCCTAAATAGATAGAAGGCCTGGCTTGGTGTCTACTTTCTAACTTATCCATATTAGTTCTACAACTTCCAAATTGACCTATCAAGATTGTCTTGGCCAAGGACTTTTAGTCAATATAAGCTAGGAGCAAATGAGATATTGTTGGGATTCGACCTAATGCTCAAATATGAAAATAATCGATAAATTTAAATTATAACGCAGCGAAATAATAAACTAGTATTTAATTAGAGAAAAAGCCGAATCTACAAGATCAATGTTTGTGTGTTTCATGTAACTTTCAAATTGATTATGAACATTCATAAGTTTAAGAGTTACATACCTTGCTCTAGATATCGTAATCAAGAGCCAATTAAATCAAAATCTTTGCTTTTTCACCTTTAGGATTTGTCAAATCTTCAGCCACCCAAGCGTTTGGCCTCTAACAGTAATCCTCACAGTGACTTAATAATACTTTCCCAAATATAGGATTTTTACTTGTGCTAGCAAGTTTTGTTTCTAAAACAAAAGACCAAAAGTTCTTACTGAATCTTATTTTTGTTTGACAAAGAAAACTATTTTTCTTTTCTTATTTTATGAAATGGCTAAAAAATGGCTAGAGGCTTAGAGTTTTAGTTTGCTAACATAATATATTTATATAGCCAAACTAAGTTGTAACTCTAAATACAACAGTTGTATTTTAATTTAATTAAGTCTCTGTGAACTTAATTAATTTTCCACTTTATTTTAGTCTATTCTAATTAGGTTCAGCTTAATTAATTATCTATATTTAATCCCAATCATGTCACTTAATGTGTGTGATCCATTAGGCTTCTAACATGTTGCCAATAAATATAAATCCTAATCAAATATCAATTTGATAATTGATTTATATTTATAGATCATGAGCGGTATCTAACAATATATCATGACCACCCAAATGTTAAAGAGTCAATTAAAGAATTTGACAAAGCCCTTCAGTGATAAGCCTCTTAGTGCAATACGGTCCTTTCATCAAATATCCCGAATATGTCATTAAGCATGGCTCGATGTCTACTTATGACATTCCATACTAGTTCTCATAATTCATGACTAACGTTATGAATTTAGGAAACTAACTTTCTTTGAATTCATCATGCATTGGCCAAAAACTTTATACAAGTTAATCAAGAATTGAGAACAAGTAAGATACATCCCCTCATATCACTTGGGGTGATGAATCCTCTCTTAACCACTCATTCACCTCTGCATGCTTCATGGCATACCCAAAAACACCCTGTTTAAGCATCTGGTCACCTGCAAACCCATAAGGATGAAATCAAAGTATGTCATTCCCCATACAAGATGACTTGGTGTCTCAAGTCTGAAGACTAGTTGCACGACTATCACATGAGAACATATTCCATAGACATTTGAGTGAAATACCAAATGAAGTTCTCATAGCAAGTCATGTTCAATGAACTTGTTCTTTAACAAGCACCCACATGTTATCCTCAAGTATCCCATATACTTCAATCTATGAGATCGATTGCTTACTTCCCAAGTAAGAAGGCTTAACATGTACCAGTCTTTGAATATTGTCAATGCCCTGTCTTGATAGTACAATGACCAGGAATAATTTTAGGAACATGGCTTTGATGCATAATAGTCTCATAATTGTAACAACACTACAACTCTCTTGCAAAGCTTTTACGTTCCATGGGCTTCATCCAATTAGTACTTAATAACTCCTTATTATTGCACTAACATGAAGGAAAACCTTTATCACATATAATTTTGTAATTAAATATGCATTAAATGACAATATATATTACTTGACCAATCCAATTGGCTCAAGGGCATATACCAACATATATGTCTCCTTTAAATCACTTAAGGTGATGAATCGTTATTGGACTACTCATTCATCTTCGTATGCTCATGCCACACCCAAAAACACCCTATTTAGGCATCTAGTCACCTTCAGACTCGTAGAGGTGAAATCAAAGCATGACAATTCACATACAAGATGACCCAGTATCTCAAGTCTAAAGATTACTTACACTACTAACACATGAGAGTATTTTCATAGACACTTAAGTGAAATACCAAATGGACCTCTCATAGCAGGTCATGTTTAGGGAACTTGTTCCTTAACAAGCACCCACATACTATCCCCAAGTATCTCACATACTTCAACCTATGAGTTCTGTTGCTTACTTCCAAAGTAAGGAGCTTTAGCATTATCAGCCTTTGAGCATTGTCAATGTCTTTGTTTTTGACAATACAATAAGCAAGAACATATTTAGGAACAAGGCTTTGATGCATAAGAATCTCATAATTATAACTTTATAATTTCTTGTTAGTCCCAAATAAATGTGCTAGAAAGGGGGTGAATAACACTTTTTGGTTCTTACTAAAATTGACTTCTAATTGGGGACAAATGCAAGATAAAAGAAAGATTTGAAGATGAATGAAAAACTAAAAACAAAGTAGACAATCACACAAGAATTTATAGTGGTTCTATCCAAGACCTACATCCACTACCTTGATTGTTCAACCAAGGATTTTCCAAATCAATCCACTATGAACGGTGAAATTTCCAAGCTTTCACCAAGCTTTTACAATGGCTTTTCATAGGCTCAGCCACAACCTTAACAATGGTTTTTTCAGGGATCAACCAAAACCCAAACTAACTTTGACTAGGATGAGTAAGAACCTATACAACCAATCAAGCAACCCAAGCTTGAATTAACCCCTTAGAGTGACTCGCTCACTAAGTATACAAGGAGAAGAGAAATAAAAGTGTACCTATGATCACTAACCTAATCTGAGTGGTACAAAGCGAAGTGCTTAAATTTGTTAAAAGGATAAGAGTGAAGTGCAGAAGGTATGCAGAGGATTTTTGCTATTTTGAGCTCTTTTTGTTCTTGAAAGCACCAAATCTAGTTCTTAGCCGTTGGGAAGGGTTTTTATACTTGAAAAATCAACTTTGATGGGTGTGTGACAATTTCTGATTGTTGGAAATAGTTTGGATACAATTCTAGTCATTATTCTGTCTTCTAGCATTAAATTCAAATTTTCTGCAGAATGCTCTTAGTCGACTAACTATGCTTCTTAGTCAATTAAATCATCTCTGTTTCTGAACGCAGTTTCTGGCAGTAGGCTCTTAATCGACTAACTGAACTTCTTAGTCAATTAAGTCGTTTTTGTTTCTGAACCCAGTTTCTGGCAGTAAGCTCTTAGTCGACTAACAATGTTTCTTAGTCGATTAAGTTGTCTCTGTTTCTGAACTGACCATCTTCATTCTTGAGTTTTAGTTGACTAACTCCCTTCTTTATCTAACTAAGAGGCTTCTGTTTTGTGACTTTAAATGTGACTCCTCATTCTTATGGGATTTGATATTTACTTTTTAGTGATTATTTTATTATTGGCATACATTTTTCATTCTGCACACTCAAGTAGCATAGTTAGACATAAATGAATGCGAATGTTTTATTATCATCAAAAACTAATGAAGCCAACAATCTCCCCCTTTTTGATGATGACAAAATATTCATTGATTATCAGCACAGTGTTTGTTTATTGCTTTTTGTTCTGTACAAAATGAGGATTTTCTCCCCCTTAGACTATGCATGATTTTATTATTCACTTCAGCAGGTTTTTATTACTTTTTTAAAAAATGACAGGTATAGATTCATATATCATCAATGTTGTAATTTACTATCTGTCATATTATTTCCAGACCTTATTCATTCCAAAACTATATGCCATAAACCATCCAACAAAAATATCAGCATTCATATTCATTCTCAACCAAATTCCATTCACAATATCATAACAAAAATTAGTTATCAACATAACGGCACAATATTAGCACCCAATCTTTAAACAGCAGCAATCAAAATAACATAAATATCAAGAACAGATTTAAATGTTTAACCATCAGCTTACAATTTTCAACACAATAACATAAACAGCAAAGTCAAATTCAAATGTTCAACTATCAGCAAAACAAAAATAGCTTAATCATCATAGTCAGAGTTCCTAAATTGCCCCTAGATCATTTTTACCTTTTATCTCCCTTAAGCTTCCTATTTCTCCTAAGCTTTCTATCATGTTCTCCCCCTTTTTGTCATAAGCAAATAGGGATGTTCAATTAGTTTTTGAAAAAGCAGAAAGGGTAGACTCATTAGTGCCAAAGTAGACATTAAGGGGTTCAGGAGAAGGTTCAGGTGATGATATTTTGGGTGAGGTTTCAAGGGAAGATTGCTCTGAAATTTGGAGTGGATCTTAAGCAGAAGAGATGGTTGAGTGTTTGGCTTTTTTAGATATCCTGGAAGACTTTCTTCTCTTGAGGAATTTTGTTTTTATAGCCATGGTCTTCCTTCTTTTACTAGGAGGTTTAGGTTTCTCTTGTGTTGATGCAGTAGCTTTTCCTTTGTCTTTATCAAATTGGTCAGTGTCACAGCCCAAAACCCAAGCCATGATCGGCCCATGGGCTTAATAGGCATAGCCCACTAGGCACAAGCAAGCCTCTCTATGTAAACCAATCAATAGTCCAACTATCACTTCTTTTTCTTGAGGATCTAAAACTTGTAATTCTAATAACAATCTCTTCAAATTTAAATCGTGAAAATCAAGTACATACAAAATTCACAACAAATCTCACAATTTACATTAAACCATCACTTATAAACATACAACCGACCAGCGGAGTGACTCTAGGCGTGGGTGCTATCATTGAGAGTCGTAGTGAACCTACTGAAAGATGAATAGGAGGGAGCACCTTGACCTAGGATCCAACTACCTTCGATTCTGAAAACTAAAACATGAAATTGAAAAGAATGAGTATAAACTTAGTGAGTGAACATAAAAGGGGAACAAGCAAACGATATGGAAGATTTTTAGAAAACACAATGCACTTGTATTGAAACCATGCAATTTGTATATCATAAACAAACTCGATGCCATGTTGACTTTTAAATCATTTAAAAACATTTAGGAAATTCAACTTTCAACATTCAATGCAAATCACATTTCAAACATGCATGAAACACATCAAGGTCAATCCTAACTAGACAACATGGCTCAACGTGCACAACTGCTATCCTCAACTCAGCTCATGTGCACTCCCACACTGCACATAGCTAATATCCTCATGTGCACTCCCACACCGCACATGGCATATGTCATCATCATCGTGTGCACTCCCACACTGCACACCATAACCCCATCATGTGCACTCCCACACCGCACACCACAACCCCATCACCATTATGCGCACTCCCATACCGCACACGTATGGTTATAATTATCACTCAACATTACATTTCAATGCACGACACACATAATAACATGTAACAAGAATCTTTGCATGACAATACATCACATGCCACAATTCAATTGGCAATTCAACATAATATTTCAAATACATAATTCATCACATTATACGTTTAAAAATGTAGAAGTATCAGTTGTGAAAAGCTTGTTCCCATGCATAAATTTTAAAAGAGTCAACAAAGGATATTCTAGCATTTCATTCAACACATATGCATTTCTTCAAAACCTTTTAAATGCAAGTTCACTCACATTACAAAATTAGCACCAACAAGGTCCTAATCCAAGTAAGTCTTGAAGTACCATTAGGACCTATATTTACCAATAAACCATAACAATCTCAATGTGAAACCTCGACCTTCATAAAAGCGTAACTAGAGGTAGAACTTATGTTTAAAGGTTTAATTTGAGTTAATGATGCTAGTTTTACATTACTTATAATTATTTTATGTCGTTATAGGAGTAAGATTAAAAAATGATTTGAATTGGTGAAGAAAGGTGCATAATGGGCTGTTGCTTTATTTACATATGTTTTGGTTTTTCAAGTATATCTAACACTACAGAAGTCTAAATAACATGATTTTTAGACCATTAAAAAGCTAATAAGTAGGGCTACAATATTGATGTTTACCACTTTGCCCAGTTCTGATGGGAAGGTGGTCAAACTCTTTGTCAAAGTGAAAGTACTGCACCAAAAGAACAGATTTGGACAAAACATTTAAGTGCTGCGGCGTTGGAAATTGAGATCCGAGACCCTCACCGTAATTTCCAAAAATAACAAGCTTAGGGGATTTTTGAAGCTAGGGTTTTTGGGGGCTACTTAAGAGACCTCTTTCAGAGGATTTTGGACCTTTTCCTAGTTTCAAAAGAGTAAAAAGATTGCACAAGAAAAGGAGGAAGACAAGTGGCCTTGTTAAGGGCATTATTGTGATTGCATGAAAAATTAGATAAGTTTTAACTATAAATATCTACTCTCCAACAGCCTTTTTCATTTTTTTCCAGCAGCTTCTTCTTCCCATCTTTCTTTTCATCTCACGTTTCTTTATCCTCCATGGGAGTTCTCTTCAAGCTTCCATAACTCTCTCAAGTTAGTCTCAAATTTCATGCTTTTGTGTACCTTTTCACAAGCCCTTTATGCTCTTTTACTTTTTCACCTTAAAAAACCATCCAAAGTCTTAAACTAATACTTTCTCTCACTAGTTAGGTGTTTTAGAGAGAGAAAGAAAGACTCTTTATAATAGTTTGGGAATTCTTGAGGAGGAATCCAATTACAAATCTAGCAAGGTGAGTAATGAAATTAGGTTCATATTTTTAGTTGTTGAGAAGGGCTGGTGGTTAGATTTGTGAGTGTTTTGTAGTTAAGGTTATTTATTCATTTTAGTGTGATTAGAATAGTGAAATTAGATAGCCACTTAATGGTAGTTGGAAACTAGTTAGGAATAACTAGCAGAACATGATTTAGGAGATAGCTTCTAGAACTATATTTATGTGAATTGAGTTAATTGTGATGATATTATGATGATAGGTTCCAACGAAGCTCCACCTCCCCATTAGGACCATTAGAGGAAGTTGGAATTGGGTAAAGATTTAACAAATACCGGTGAGTGAACCTGCATTAAAAGGTTTTGGGTAGATGTACATACATTTGAACGAATCATTTGAATTGTTTAAATTGTCTTTTCTTCAAATTGCATATGGGAACAAGCCTTTAACGAAACGTTTTCCTTGCATTGTGAAATGTGATTGTAATGATTTTGCGAAATCCCTTTATATGTTGATATATATATATATATATATATATGTATAGTACATTGGTGGATAATATTGTGTAATGAATATAACTGTGCGTGTGCGCGATGTGAGGGATGCACATGCCGGTAATGACAGGGTGTGGGAGTGTGGAGGATGACATAGTTGTGCGCGATGTGGGGGTGCACACGATGACTTAAGCTATGTGCGCGATGTGGGGGTTGCACATGAGCTGGGTGAGGTAGCAGTGATATGCATGCTGAAGTATGTATATGTATATATGTATGCTATAAAAAGTTTATTAAAATAATTGTGATTGGGTTGTATGTTAGCATTGTTAATTTTTGCCATATTTTCCACTTCTTTAACATCATGGTTGATCATGAATTTCCAATGTCAAAGGATTAACTTATCTAGTGTGAAATGAAAGGTTTTAATGAGAAACCCTTGTGCAGTTGAGAGAAACCTCGTACAGATGATGATATGTACCTAAAATACGCTGTAGCGAGAATGCCTTTCCGTTGCAGCGAGAATCTATCTATTACGCTGTCTTGCTTGGATAATTACCAAAAATTTTCTCTCTTTTCAATTTCATGTTGAACATGATTCTTTCATTATCAAATGATTTAATAACCAAAGGTTTAATGGAGGGGTTTTATTAAGAACTTGAACTAAATTGCCTTGTTTTCAAATGAGTGCATCGTGATTTTCAAACCTCCCTTATCGTTGCTTGTTCCCTTATTATGTTCACTTGCTGAGTTTGTACTCACTATTTTTAACTTCATGTTTTCAGATCAGGAAGCAGTCAGAACCTAGGTCGAGTTGTTCATGTAGATTCGTCTCCTAGGTAGGTATCTCGACATTCAATAGTTGAACCTCTGCCAAGGTCACTCTGCTGGAAGTCAAGAGTCATTTTGTTTGTGAATACGTTCATGTGATATAAAGTGTTAATATAGGTGTCTTAGACAAGGTATGTGTATTGTGATTGGAAATGCCACCATGAGTTGGCAATGGTTAACATTATTTTGGGTTAATGTGAAATGCAGTTTTTGATTGCTATAGCACATTAATTAGGTACTTATAGGTTGGAAGTATGAAAGGTGACTTTAAGAATAGTTGATGGAATGATGAGCAGGATTACATGAATAGGCTTGCTTGGGTTTGGTGGGCTATGCCCATTAGGTCCATGCGCCGGTCATGGCCCTAAATTTGGGTCGTGACACTCAATTATGTCATAAATTGAATTTAATAATTCTAAAAAATTTACACTAGACAATCTACACTCTAATCTAACATTTAACCTAAAATTCTAGTCTAATCCACAACCCATTAGACCAACTACTCTAATTTAAAGTTTCTTTACTTGGATGAGCTTGGAGGTATATAGATCAATAGAAACCTAATATTTCTAAGAAAAGAAATTTGAAGAAAATTAGGAAATAAAATCTGAAAATATATATAAACCCATAAATTTCAAAATCCAAGAGTTGAAAATATATACCTTTTGGCTTTAAAATGCAGATTCGAAGCTAAAAAGCTTAGGTAGTGATGAAAGTGGAGTATAATGGAAAAATGAAGAAAAAAAAAGAAAATTTTCTTTTCTCTCTCCCAAAGCCTGTTTGTTATGAAAATGGGGTGGAGAATGTTGGATTGATGAACAAGGAGAAGATAAAAGAATGAAGAATCAAGAGAAGAAAGAAAAGGGAAAAGAAAGAAAAAGAAAGACAAGAGATCGATTTTTGTTGCAAGGGAGAAAATGGCATTGGGTTGGAGGAGAAGAAGAAAATGTGTTATGGAGAAGATAAGGACCGACCATGGATAAGGAGGAAAAGAGTCAAAGCTTCCTTTTGAAGCTTTGACCAAGCTCATGGAAAAATTATCGTTTTGCCCTCTAAGTTTCTTCCCTTTTTAATTTAGTCCTCCCAACAATCTTTTAATTCCAATTTCCTTCTATTTTTCTTCCTTTACATGTGTGCAAACAAAATATAAAGTTTACACTTCAATGCGGTATGACCATAATATTTAAATATTTACTTACCCGTTCTAGCTCTATTTAATAAAGACACATGGGCACATCTATCATCGTTTTTTTTTTTTAAATTCTTTCTTATTTTTTTCTCCCCCACTTAGATTAGCCATATACTCTTCTTTCATGATTAATTTCAACCATGGGTAAGATATTAATATTTTAATATTATTTTATTAATAAAAATATTATTTTATTCTAAAATTCTCCACTAGCCTTCTAGGGCTCCAAAACATCTTACTTTGCCTTTGTTGACTTCTGGATCACCTTTTAACTCACTAATTCACCCTTAATAAAAATATTATTATTTTATTATGACTTCCTCACGTGCAAGATATTTTATTTCAAATGCTCCTTTCACCAATTTTCGCTCTTTGGTGCTTAAATCAGCATCCATTGACCGTTTGTCTTGTTGATAAGGTCATATTGACTTCTGTACGAGGGTACGGGGTGTCATAATCAATCTGCCCTGTTGTGTGCATCGACTTAGGGAATGCTCTGACAGATGCTGGCTTCTGAGCTTTAGCCTTTGCTGCTTCTTTTTTTGCTTGTTCTTTTTGAACCATTTGATGGAAAATATCCATGATTGAAACTTCCTTAGAGTTAGGTGGAGATGGCTGTTCTGGTTGTGGTTCATGATGGGATGGAGAATTTTCAAGTGAGCCAAGCACCATAGTGCCTTGATCGGATTCATCTTTATTTTGAGGCTCAAGAGTGGGAGATTTCCTTAGTTGAACTAATTTTGGTTCATGACCGTCAAGCTGGAAGGCAAGACTTTCAGCAACTTGTTCTACTAGTGTTGGGCTTGGTGTAGCAGAGGTGTCTACAGTTGTAGGTTCAGAAAGCGATTTTCTTTTTCCTTTCATCACATTTTCAAGCTCTTCTAGCTTTTTTTCAATTTTCTGCATCCTTGCTGACTGATCAGTGAGTTTTCCATCGATCCTCATTAACAAGTTCAAAATCATTTCATTTGATATTTGGGAAGAGGTTGCCTCTATCTGAGCAGGGATTACAGAGACCTTGGGGGTCTTGACAAACTTTTCTCCTTCAAGTTTGTACCCCATCTTTGGCAAACTTCCTAGGTAGATTGCCTAGTCCCTGCTTTTTACTTGATCATTTTCATAGCTTGAGCTCCATATCCCCTATTTCTTCACCAGTGAGGTGATTATGTTCCTTACTTTATCAATTTGATAGGCTCCTCTCATACTTTTGATCATGAATCGGCCTAAGTTGAGTAGAGCAGCATTGAAGGCATGCTCCATTAGCCACATGTCTTGAAGACTTACGTAGCTGAAGCTGCCACTTCTCCCATGAATATTTACAGTAATGAAGTAATCCAGGATTCTAATATGAGGACTTTTGATTAAACTGGCATAACTTCTAGATGAATATCTTTCTTTCTTTCCTGTGATTATCTCCCATAGAGATGAGGGATCATAATTTTCAAGAATTTCATAATCACCCTCTTTACACCCAATTTTGAGCAGACTTCCTAAATCTACAGCAGTCACCACAAACTCTTTTCCATTTAGGAAGACATTCAGACCATCACTAATGAAATCCTCAAGATTGTCAAGTTCATTCTCATCTAATGCTATGCTTGCATAAAACTCCTTCACAAGGCTAGCATTATAGGTTCTGTTATTAAAAGTGTTAAATTTCTTCAATTTCATTTCCTCAAAATGATATGATAAATCTACTAGAATTTCAGGGGTCTTGTCACGACCTAATTTTTTAGCCATGATCGGGGCATGGGCCCAATAGACATAGCCCACTAAGCCCAAGCAAGCCTATCTATATGACCTATTTATCATTTCATCAAAGTTGCTAAAGTCACATTTCATAATTTTAATTCGAAATATTGGTAACGATTGCCAACTCGTCGTGGCATTACCAATCAAAATATACGTTTAAAGTCTAAGGCATACATCGTAGTACTTTACATCACATGTACGTATTTACAACAAAAAAATGACTCTGAACTTCCAGCAGAGTGATCAAGGTGAAGATGCAGCTACGGAATGCCAAGATACCTACCAAGGATATGAATCTACGAGGACACCTCGGCCTAGTTACCCGTTGCCTCTTGATCTGAAAACATGAAGTTGAAAATGGTGAGTATAAACCTAATGAGTGAACAAAGGAAGGGAACAAGCAAACGATAAAGAAAATTTAAAGAAATCATGATGCATTTATTTTAAAAAACAATACAATTTAGTTTGGTTCTTATTAAATCCCTCATTAAACCCTTAATGAGTTAATCACTTGACGAAAAGGTCCCTGCACAACAAAGGATTTGAAGATTGAAAACTTTAATAGTATTCAAGTAAGTCAAGTCAAGTAAAATGATGGGTCCTCGCTGCAGTGAAACGGCATTCTTGCTGCAATGAAATTTGGCTCAATTGTCAACTGACCGAGTGTTTCTCACCAAACCCCATCATTTCAAACTTAATTAAATGAATTCTTTGATGTTGGAAGTCCATGCTCAACCATGATGTTAAAGAAATGGAAAATGTGGCAAAAACCAACAAGGTAGCATGCTGGACAGAAAGTTTCTCGCTACAGCGAGAAAGCATTCTTGCTGCAACGAGATTCAGGCAGCCAAAACAGAAAGTTTCTCGCTGCAACGAGTTACAGGCAGCAGAAACATAATGTTTCTTGCTGCAGGGAGAATAAATCTTGTTGTAGCGAGGAGCTTCAGCAACTGTCTAGCTGCAGTGAGAATCAAGTCAATGTAACCCTCCAAACCTAAGAGTTTTTTGCTACAGCGAGAATGAATCTCGTTGCAGTGAGAAACAGGACACCAACAACAAATTTTCATTCTCTCAAGGAAAGGCCATTTAGCTGCAAAGATAAAATCAACTTGAACATGCTTAGAAATTCCCAAGGTTTAACATGCAAGATTCACATGTATTACAACCATATACCATACTCATGAACTTTCTATAACACACATATTTATCTATATATATATACACATCATCATGTATACCATCCCACCATCATTAGCTCATGTGTACTCCCCACTCGCACATAGCTGGGTCATCATCAGCTCATGTGCATTCCACACCGCACATAGCTAGGTCATCATCAGCTCATGTGCACTCCCACACGCACATGCTGGGTCATCATTAGCTCATGTGCACTCCCACATGCACATAGTTGGGTCATCATTATCACATAAAAAAAAAGAACATCCAATGCATATTATACATATCAACATATTGTGATAACACATGAACCATTATATGGCACACTTTCACAAGATAGAAACATTCACCAAAGGCTTGTTCCCTAGGTAGATTTTTAAGAAAAAGTTGGATAAAATCATTCAAATGTTTTCTACAAATACATTCACATTCCCAAAGTAATTTTGAAATGCAAGTTCACTCACCGGTATTCGTTAAATCTTTACTCAACTCCAACTTCTTCTAATTGTCCAAATCGGGTGGTGGGGCTTCGTTGGAACCTATCATCACATTGGCATCACAATTAACTCAATTCATATAACTATAAATTCTAAAAGCTATCTATTTTCACTATCCTAATCACTTGAAAATGAATGATCAATCTCAACTACAAAACACTCTCAAGTCTAATCATTAGCCATTCTCAACACTTAAAAATCAACTCTAATTTACTACTCACCTTGGTAGCTTTGTAAATTTGAAATTCTTTCCAATAATTTTCCAAGCTATTATAAAAGCTTCCTCTTTCTCTCTCTAAATACCTAGCTAGTGAGAGCAAGTATGGTAGTAAGATTTTTTCAAGGGTTTTAAAGTGAGAGAGTGAAAGAGCACAAAGGTTCTATGAAAGGGTGCACAAAAGCATGAAAAGTGGAGCTAGCTTAAGAGAGTTATGGAAGCTTGAAGAGAACTCCCATGGAGGATGAAGAAACGTGAGAGGGAAGAAGGAAAAAGAAGAAGAAGTTGCTGGAAATGTGAGAAGAAGCTGCTGAAAGATGATATTTATAGCTCAAGCTTATCCAACTCCACTTAAATTATGAAAATGCCCTTAGCAAGTTAGCTTATTCTTCTCCAATCCTTTGTGCAATCTTTTTACTCTTTTGACACTGAGGCCAGGTCCACAATGGTCTAAAAATACTCAGGTTTACGAAAACTTAAAATTTTGACTCGAGATGAAAAATGACCATTTTGCCCCTACCTTGGAAATCATCATTATTTTTATTTCCTTCGTCCTTTTACCCTTATTTTCATCATTCATTTATGCCTTAGGTCTACTTATGCCTTAATATTGTTTGAAAGCCTACTTCTAGGGGCTCATTAAGAAAATGACGAAATTACTCCTAGCTCGTGTTATAGTGTCTACACCTAGTTACGAGGCTATAGAGGTCGAGGTCTCACAAGTCTTATCAAAGCTGTCCCAGTCGATAAATTTACTACATGTAATGGGAGCATTCTCTATCTTTCTGAACCTATCTTCATGAGCTTTATTTATAAACTTTGAGGACGAACGATTACCTTTCTTGGAGAGCTTTTCTTTTTCTTTTTTTTTCTCTAATTTTTGTGCCTTCTCTTTCTGCTTTTTTTTAGTTTTCTTAATCATAGAAGCAAACTCAAGTTTCTTCTTTTGTTTTGACTTTTTGCCGATGAATTCTCTTCCATAGGTCATTTTCCCTTCTTCTTTTCCAGAGCACTACTAGTTAATATGGTTTTGGCCATTTTGGTTATGAGCAATTTCAAGCTTAGGGTTTCATGAGTTTAAGAAAGAAAGATTTCAGTTTCAAGAGGGTCGGTTTCAGATGAGAGAAAATGAAGAGAGAATGAATTAAGAGAGACTAATCTTTCTCAAAAATCGTCAATCTCCCCCTCTTTAAATATGTTTGGTAACCACTTTTTTCAATATTTAAAAATTTGCCTCTCATTTTATTTTTTTTCAGTTAAGTGGTTTTTCCCTCATTTTCTTCACTCGGTAGGCTGTCTCTGTTTTTTTTATTATTTTATTCATTTTATCTGACTGAGTCTTATTATTTAAGGAAACAAAATGCTTTTAGTTGATTAAGTGATTCTTTTAATCAATTAAGTACCTATTGTCTTATGAATGAAAATTTTCACAAATTTCCTAAAGCTCCTCTACATTAATCATTCCTAGATTTCTCCTAATTTCACAGAATCTTTCCTCATTCAGGGGCTTGTTGAATATATCAGCTAATTGTTGTAAAATGTTAACAAATTCAATCTTAAAGTCCCCTTTCATCACATGGTCTCTAATAAAATGATGTCTAATTTCAATATGTTTTGTCCTAGAGTGCTGGACAAGATTCTTTGAGATGTTGATGGCACTTGTGTTATCACAAAATATTGGTACATTATGCATTGTTACTCCAAAGTCTTTTAATTGTTGTTTAATCCACAAAATTTGAGCACAACAACTACCTAAAGTAATATATTCAGCTTCAGTTGTGGAGAGTGCAATAGAATTCTGTTTCTTACTTGACCAGGACACAAGCATACTTCCTAGAAATTGACAAGTTCCACTAATACTCTTTTTATTCGTTTTGCTTCCAGCAAAGTCTGCATCTGAATATCCAATAAGGCTAAAGGATGATTCTCTAAGATACCATAATCCTAAAGTTTGTGTATCTAAGAGGTATCTAAAGATTCTTTTAATAGCAGTCAAGTGTGATTCTTTGGGTTGTGATTGAAACCGTGCACACAAGCATACATTGAATTGAATATCATGCCTACTAGCTGTTAAATAAAGTAATGATCTAATCATACCTCTATAGAGCTTTTGATCAACACTTTTTCTTTTTTCATCAGCATCAAGTTTTGTGGATGAACTCATTGGTGTGCTAATTGATTTCAATTTTAGCATGTCAAACTTTTTCAGCATGTCTTGAATGTATCTTTCTTGGCTGATGAAGATTCCCTCCTCACTTTGTTTGATTTAAAGGCCAAGTAAGAATTACAATTCACCCATCATGCTCATTTCGAATTCACCCTGCATTTCTTTAGAAAACTTCTTGCACAAGTCCTCATTAGTAGCACTAAACACAATATCATCCACATAAATTTGAACAACAATTAAATCATTTATGCATTTCTTAATAAACAATGTTGTATCAATGCTTCCTCTAACATACCTTTTTTCAAACTAGAAACTTTGAAAGCCTTTCATACTAAGCTCTAAGAGCTTGTTTTAATCCATATAAAGCCTTATTCAGTTTGAAAACATAGTCAGGTTTTTCAAAGTCCTCAAATTCGAGAGGTTGTTTGACATAGACTTCCTCTTGAATGAAACCATTTAGAAATGCACTTTTCACATCCATTTGGAATAATTTGAAGTTCATGAAACATGCAAATGCAAGCAATAATCTAATGGCTTCTATCCTAGTAATAGGAGTAAATGTTTCATCATAGTCAATGCCTTCTTCTTGGTTAGACCCTTGAGCCACTAGCTTAGCTTTATTCCTAACAACATTCCCTTGCTTATCTACCTTAATTCTGAACACCCATTTTGTGCCTACAATGGGATGATTTAATGGCCTAGAAACCAGTGTCCATACTTAGTTTCTCTCAAATTGATCAAGCTCTTCTTGCATGGCTAATATTCAGCTTTCTTTTTTTTCTACCTCTTCAAAGCTTTTAGGCTCAATTTGTGAGATGAAAGTTGTGAATTCACATGTTTCTCTAGTTTCTCTCTTAGTTTTGACTCCTTGAGAAATATCACCTATGATTTGCTCTTGTGGATGATCCTTGATATAATTCCAACTTTTTGAAAGATCATTATGTTGATTTTTAGTCCTTTGCAAGATTTCTAAGGATGGAGGTTCTGTTTCTCTTCCTAGGGAATTTTCTTCACTGTTTTTCTTGTCATCTAAGCTCATTTCTTCCATTTGTCTTTCAAGGTCATCTATATCATTTTCATCAATAGGAATTTCCTGTTGCAAGGCATTAGATTCATCAAAAATTACATGGATAGACTCCTCAACTGTTAAAGATCTTTTATTAAAGACTCTATAATCTTTTGAGTTCAATGCATATCCTAGAAATATAGCCTCATCACTCTTAGCATCAAACTTTCCTAGAGGATGTTTTCCATTGTTCAACACAAAGCATTTAGAGCCAAAACTTCTAAGGTGATAGATGTTTGGTTTTCTACCTTTGTATAGTTTATATGGGGTTTTTGATATCATGACCCTTATTGAGACTCTATTAAGGATGTAAGCTGCTGTGTTGACTTCTGCCCAAAAGTACTTTGCTAGATTATTTTCACAAAGCATGGTTCGAGCAATTTCTTTTAAGGTTAAGTTTTTTCTTTCTACAACCCCATTTTATTGAGGTGTTCTTGGTGTTAAGAAATTGTGATCCAACCCCTTTTCATTACAAAAGTTTTCAAACTAATCTCTCTCAAACTCACGTCCATGATCATTCCTAATGTTAACTATGACAAGTCGTTTTTCATTTTCAACCTTCCTACAATGATTTACAAATGCAGGTAGAGCATCATTCTTATGAGCAAGAAAGTAGACCCAAGTATACCTAGAGTAGTCATCAACTATCACAAAAGCCATAAGCTTTAAGGTCTTTTTAAAAAGCTTTTTGGTTGTTATCTGTCGATAAATTGTGCCATCTATTGATAGATCTGACTATCTATCCATTAATGTTTTTCAAGGCTGCTTTAAGAAAACCATTTTGGATTGCATGTATCGATAGATGAAGAACATTTATCGATAGATTAGCTCCAGTAAGCAAAAATAAAAATTAAAAACTTATCCAATTAGACTCCTTTTAACATCAAACTTAATAAATCATTTGTAAACATCAAAACATGATTTCTTTCCAAGCTTAAAACATAGTTTTGAATGTTCAAAACATACACTCAACATGTTCACCTAAGGATTTTCTTAACTTAGCATTTACATTAATGTGGAATTTCACACAAACAGAAGGTAAATCTAAAAGATTATATAGACCCTGAAGGATATGTTGAGAGCTGGTGTTGTAAACTTTGGAGTCACTTGGGATCGACACTTGCCATTGCTAGAGTTTTCCAATAATAATAGTTTTCAATCAAGTATTTAGATGACGCCTTGTAAAGCTTTATATGGACGAAGATGTAGATCACCCATATGTTAGTTTGAGGTTGATGAGCGGAAGTTACTTGTATCGAAGATGGTTCAAGAGACCACCAACAAGATACAATTAATTAGGGAGAGGATGCTAGCGGCACAAAGTTGGCAAAAGCCATACATTGACCATAAACATCGAAACTTGGAGTTTGAAGTCAGAGATCATGTATTCCTTAGAGTTTCGCCAACTAAGGGGTTAAGAGATTTGTAAAGAAGGGCAAGTTAAGCCCAAGATATATTGATCCATTTGAGATCCTTAAGAGGATTAGCATTGTAGCTTATACGCTAGCGTTTTCGTCGGATCTTGTGTTCACCTGATATTCCACATCTCGATGCTTAAGAGTACCACCCAAACCTGTCTCACGTGATTTGACACAAGACCATTCCATTAAAGGATGACTTGAGTTATGTAAAGGAGGTTATACCCATATTGGATAGGTAAGTTAAGAAACTTCGCTTTAAGGAGATAGCCTCGGTAAAAGTGCAATGATGAAATCACTTCAGTGAGGAAGTGACGTGGGAGCCCAGTGACGAGATAAGGGCAAAGTACTTACATTTATTTTCAGTAGCTTAGGCTATTATGTTTATGTAAATTTGACGACAAAGTTTCTTAAGGGGGAGAGAATGTGAAACTCCAATTTTTCTTATGATGGAAACTATTAGAAATCTAAACTTTTATCGATTATAGATTGGTGATGATTATCAATGAAAGTTTCTTATCATTTGATGTTCAATCTCTCTTTATTGTTAAGTTACATTCATGGGAAAATGATGGTTGGAAGAATGGGTGATAAAGGAATCATAAGATATTTATTAGGCTTTAATATGATAGCCCTGGATTATGTAAATGAATTATGATTCAATACAATGTTGGATGTTGGATAAGTTTTCCCAACTATATTAGCATGAAATTCTTGTTATGATGATGGTATAGTTGATGTAATATGATTGGATAAGAATATGATATGAAATGATGACCAAAGAAAGGCAATTTTTACAAATCAAAGCTTGAAGGGTTGATTCTAAGGCAAGAGAGTTTGATTCTAAGGTGAACATGAACCTTAGATAGTTATTGAAAGTGTCAAGAACCGACCTCAAGCAAGGAAAGATTGATTCTTGAAAGTTAGAATAGCTTCTAGATTAAAAGAAATGATTTTCAGGAATTGAAAACTTGATTCCTACAAGTTCTAAACTAGAAGAATCTCTTCTTGGAAGTCAAGAAGTCAATTCTCACAAATCTAGAATTCCAAGAGTTGATTCTTGGGAGTCAAAAAGTCAATTCTCAAGCTCTAATGTGGAAAAAATATAAAACCCAACTAGAGCCCTAAAATTCATTTTATACTTTTTCAGCCTCCAACTCATCCCAAACAACATCCAAACCCTCTCCCAACCTCCCAAGACCACATTGAACAAAGATTCAACCTTCCAACTCAAATCTAAGGTATGATTTGGCATTTTTGAGATTAAATCTCATGGGTATGACCTAACACGAGGATTTTCTAATTTTAACTCATTTAAATATGTTTTTGAGCTATAGATTTTGGGGGTTTTACCCTTCAAAGAGGTTGTAAAGGTAAGGAAAGTTAAGGTTGTTCATTTATGGATTGGGCTTGAAGTATGGAAATTTATTGAACCTCAAAGGAAGGATTTTTTAATAAATCTATTGGTTCCAAAAATGGGTTTTTGCTAGAAATTAGGAACTTATGTTAGGATTTCTATTGTTAGGTGATTGTTAGAGCTCAAAACTGTTGACGAACAAGATTTTGGTGACTAAAAGCTTAGAAAAATAATACGTTGCTTGTCAAGGTGAATGGGTGCACCTTTTAAAGTACTTTATTTGGTAAAGTAGATCATGATTTATCGATGAAATTACCTTGCATGATATGGATACTATATTAGTTTCAATAAATCACATTGTATGAGAAAAGAAGTTTCAAGGATGTTTTCAATCTCCTATGTAGTAAATATCTCTAATATGTATTAATTTTCAACAAGGGGGGATGATAACTCTATGATACAGAGTTATTTGCACTTAATTTTGATAGTAATTTAGCTCAGTTCATGTAGTTATGCATAGAAATTTGTAGGTTTTATTTAAATTATTTTAAATTAGTTAATTTAGGAGAGTCAATCTAATCTTAGTTTATTTTATTCTTAATTTGGTGTTAATGTGATTAAGATAGGTTGTTATTGATTTATTTGTGCTTTTGTAGGTGTTTAATGAAGGAAGACTTTTAATGGAAAAAGGAAAGCAATTTTGAGGTGCAGACATCCATTGCATATATTTTGGTATTTCGACCATAACTCTCTCTACAGAAATTCAAATGAGATGATTCTTATACCATTGGAAACAAAAGAGAAAAATATACAAATTTCATGTTTACCACTTTTCCCAATTCGGATTGAAAGATGGTCAAAAGTCAAACTCCAATTCAATCAGATAAGAAAGAAATTGACAAAGATGCTGAAAATGAAATTGTGGTTGAACAATCTATTGAAAATTCAAAAGAAGAAAAATCACAATTAAAATCTACTCCCACATCTCCACCACCTTTTCCTTAAAGATTTCAGAAAGAAAAACTTGACAAACAAGTCTAGAGATTTATTGATGTGTTTAAAAAGTTACATATTAATATTCCTTTTGCTGAAGATCTGGAACAAATGCCAAGATATGTTAAATTTTTGAAAGACATCTTGTCTAAAAAATAAAATTGGGTGAGTTTGAAACTATTGCCCTTACTAAAAAGTGCAATGCGATCATTCAAAATAAACTTCCACCAAAGTTTAAAGATCCAAGTAGTTTTACTATTCCTTGCACTATTGGTACTCTTTGTTTTGCTAAAGCTTTTTGTGATTTGGGTGCAAGAATATTGTCCATTTATAAAAAATTGGGTTTCAAAAAGATTAAGCCAACTTTTGTGACTTTACAACTTTCTAATCGATCCATCACCTATCCTTATGCTATTTTGGAAGATGTTTTGATAAAAGTTGGAAAGTTTATTTTTCCAGTAGATTTTATTATTCTTGATATAAAAGAAGATTGTGAAATACCGATCATTCTTGGGGGTCTATTCTTGAGAACTGCTCGAGCTTTAATTGATGTGGAAAAAAGTGAGCTTACTTTAAGGGTTGAAGATCAACAAGTAACATTTAGTATTTTTAGAGCTTTAAAATTTTCCAATGAGCATGATGAATGTTTCTCAATTAATGTGGTGGATGACATAACTAATAATGTGTTTATTGAAAATCATCATGATCTACTGGAAACTTATTTGAATTCTTCATGTGATATTATTGATGAAAATGTTCTTGAATATGCTAACCATCTTGATGCCCCATCATGTCTCCCAAAATCCCAATTTGAGTCTTTAGAATTATCAATTACAACTGCACTAATCAGGCCTTCCATTGAAGAACCTCCTTCACTTAAGCGCAAACCACTGCTTAATTATTTAAAGTAAGCTTTTTTGGGAAATTCTTCTACACTACATGTCATTATTTCTTTTTTTTCTTTTTTTATGAATAGGAAAATAAACTTCTTTGAGTTTTAAGAGATTACCAAAAAGCAATTGGGTGGGCCATTGTAGACATCAAGGGAATTGGTCCATCAATTTGCATGCACAAAATTCTTTTGGAAGAAAATCACAAAGCAACCATTGAGCATCAATGAAGGTTGAATCCGATTATGAAAAAGGTAGTAAAGAAAGAAATTAGCAAGTGAAAAGATGCAAGTATTATCTATCATATTTCTGATAGTTCATGGGTAAGTCTAGTCCAATGTGTCCATAAGAAAAGAGGTATGACTGTAGTTTCTAATGAAACTAATGAGCTCATTCCTACTAGAACTGTGAGTGGATGAAAGGTATGTATGGACTATAGAAAATTGAACAAAGCCACTAGAAAACATCACTTTCTACTACTTTTATTGATCAAATACTTGATAGACTAGCAGGGAAGGATTTTTATTGCTTTTGGTTGATTATTCTAGTTATAATAAAATTCCCATTACTCCTAAAGACCAAGAAAAAACCACCTTTACTTGCCTTATGGAACTTTTGCTTTTCATAGAATGCCTTTTGGACTTTGTAATGCTCTAGCCACTTTTTGGAGATATAAAATGGCAATTTTTTCTAATAAGGTTGAAAAGTTTTTGGAAATATTTATGGATGACTTTTTAGTTTTTGGGCACAATTTTGATGATTGTCTATTTAATCTTGCTAGAGTACTTAAAAGATGTGAAGAAACTAATTTAGTTTTAAATTGAGAAAAATGTCACTTTATGGTGCAATAAGGAATAATCTTAGGCCATCGAATCTCTAGTAAAAGTTTAAAAGTAAACAAAGTAAAAATCGTAACAATTGAAAAACTTCCACCTCTCACCTCTGTTAAGGACATTCATAGTTTTTTAGGACATGTTGGATTTTATAGAAGATTCAATAGAGATTTTTCTAAAATTTCTAAACCACTTTGTAATTTGTTAGAAAATATTACTCCTTTTAATTTTAATGATGCTTGCCATAATGCTTTTGTTGAATTAAAGAAGAGATTAATTTTTGTTCTTATTATCACTGTTCCTAATTGGAATCTTCATTTTCAACTGATGTGTGATGCTAGTGATTTTGCAATTGGCGTAGTTTTGGGTCAACAAAAAGTGAAGACTTTGCATCCTATTTATTATGCTAGTAGAACATTGAATGAGGCTGTCACAGCCCAAATTCCAGGCTATGACTGATGCATGGGCCCAATGGGTATAGCCCACTAAGCCCAAGCAAGCCTATTTATGCAATCTCGATCATTAATCCCAACCATCATTTCTAAAACCACATATTTTAGTTTTCAATGATGAATGTTTCAGTAATAATTTATAGCGATCGAATATTCATATTTGTATTATCTCAAAGTTTTGTCATTCATTGTCGTCTCATAAGGCATCATCATCAATCCAACATATACTGTGAGACCCTGTCAAGCTCGATTAAAAGACGGTATTGTATCGAGTGGTACAACTAAGTTAAATCGAGCCTTGAACTAGTTCAAATAGAAATTCTAAGAGGAATTTGAAAATTTTAAAACCAACAGAATGGTTTAGAATAGTGATTTGGAGTTCAAGGTCCAGTTTGGAGTCCATCAGAAAATTGACCAATTAGGGACAAAACGGTCATTTTACCATTTGATGATTAAATGGAGATTTTTAGCCAAGATTTGATCACATTTGACCAAGAATAATTATATGAAATATAATTATGATTATTGGAGTATAAAATGATGTTTAGTAGTGAAAAATTGTGATTCCCGGTATTTATGGAGCAGAAGGGCAAAATGGTAATTTTGCCACTAGTGGACTAAACGAAAATTTTTTTTAAACAATTTTTGCCCCATTTAGTTAATATTGATCAATATTAGTGTTATTTTAGGTTGAAAAGTAGAAATAATGAGATTTCGGTACATTTCAGAGTATAAGGGCAAAATCGTAATTTTTTTGTCTCGGGGGCAAATCAGTAAAATTTTCGGCCCAGCACTTGTCAAGACCAAGGGATTTTAATTGTGGTAGGATTGGATAAATACCAGAATATTTGTGGTGAAAAATTAAGAAGAAAAAGTCAAAAAGTTAAAAATTTGGCCAATAAGCATGTGACACATGGCATGCTTGATTATTTTATTATTTTCTATAGAAATCAGCCCATTAAATCCCCAATTCCCTCACCATATTCGGCCTAGACATCCAGCAACCAGAAAAAAGGAAGAACAAAAGGAAAAACAAGAAAACCTAGGTGGAAATTCAAAGAAAAAGTGAAGAAATCAAGGAAACAAGCTAGGTAAGTTAAAATTTCTTTAATTCTCCTTGATACCTAGCTTACCCATGCTTTTGTTCTTGATTTCCATGGTTGAATATTGAGTTATCATGATGAATTCAATTCTGAAAAATGGGTATGGAAGAGGAATTGTTGTTGGAATAATTTGATTTTAGACTATGTTAGTGTTTAGGGATAGTTAAGCATGGTTATGAACAAAAACACAAAAGAAATATTTAATTTCTCTAGGGTTCCTTGTTGGCTGAACCATGAGGGCTGAATATCAATGGGGGATTGTTTTTATTTCAAGGAAAATGGCATGGAAAGTGATGAAGTAAGGTGAAACGGTTATGTAGAAAAAATTCGATGCTAGTACACCAAATGACCAAATTTTTTTCTATAAGGAATTGTGAGGGTTCTAATGCTGAATTTGGCTTTATTTAAATGTATGTGGTAAATTAAGGTATTAGAGGAGAAATGAATTAATTTGGAGGTGATTTGGACACAATCGCCAATTAATCGGGTGATCGGTCGAATTTAATCGATACCGTGATTAAGCGGTAATCGGGTATATTTGTGCATTTACATATCAAGCATTAGTAGTTTAAATTAATTTATATCAATTTAGGGACAATATAGTAAATTCCTCAACTTTGTTATTTGTCAAGGTGGTGAGACATCCGGAAAAGGCAAAGGAATTGCGCCTGAGGACTATTAGTCAGAGTTCACCCGAAATCCGGATTTTTCGATACCTGTGAGTGGACTGCCTATCAAAATTGTTTTGGGAATATGACTGTTTTGAACAAAGTGTTTGAATGATTTTATGCAATTTTTCATGAAAATGAATGCCTTGGGAACAAGCTTTTGAGAAAAGGTTTATGCTATGAAATGTGGTTATTATGGATTTCTATTTGGCTGCATTATGTTGATATACATATATGCTTGAATATAATGTTGTGTAATTATGTTGACTCGGTTATGTGCGAGTAGGGAGTGTGCATAAGCCGAGGATGACCCGGTTATGTGCGAGTAGGGAGTGCGCATAACCCGGTGATGACCCGATTATGTGCGAGTAGGGAGTGCGCATAATCCGGTGATGACCCAGCCATGTGCGAGTAGGGAGTGCGCATGAGCTGGTGATGATGATGATGGGTTGGTGAGATGATGACGATGGGTATATACGTATATATATATATATATATATATATATATATATATATATATATATATATACATATGTAAATGTGTGTGATATAGCAAATTGATGGACAATGATTTATGGTTGTAATGTACGTAAAATTTGACACATTATACTTTGAGAATTTTCATGAATGTTAGGTTGATTTTATTAGTTTAGTAGGATGGCTTTTGTTGAGTGAGGAAAAATGTTTCTCTTGTTGCTTTGTTTTCACTGCATCGAAATTCATGCTCGCTGTAGCGAAAAAAAAACTCTGGGGTTTGGAGGGGTTTTAAATAGGAATGAACTAAATTGCATTGTTTGAAACAAGTGCATCATGATTTTAAATTTTTCCTAATTGTTGCTTGTTCCCTTCCTTGTTCACTCACTGGGTTTATACTCACCATTTTCAAATTCATGTTTTCAGATCACGAGGTAGCCGATAATTAGGACGAGGTGTCCTTGTAGATCTGTGTACATCTTCTGGTAGGTGTCTCGGCATTCGGTAGCTGTATATCCATCCGAGTCACTCCGCTGGAGGTCGAGTATTATTTTGTTATGTATAGATGAACTTAAATGTAAATTTTAAAAGAGTAATGCCAGTACGAGTTGGCAATGTATATTACTATTTTGACTCAAAGTCATGAAATAGGACTTAGTGATAATAAATAAAATCATAAGTAAAATAAATAATAGGCTTGCTTGGGTTTAGTGGATTACGTCCATTGGACCCATGCGCCGGTCATGACCCGGAATTTGGGTCGTGACAGTATTGGTATCAGAGCCCTAGGTTTGTCTAGGTCCTAGAACTTCCTTTTTGTTAGTCCAGCGGAGAGTCGGGTCTTTATGTGGGAACTTCAGTTGTAAAGTGTGAACCGCGGCACATTTTACAACCAAATGACCGCATAGATTCCCTATCTTAGAAACCACCTGTTGCTTTAAGTATGATTATAATATGTGTTTAATAACAGGCGTTTGCTTTTGTCTAGGTAAGAATGCCGCCTAAGACACGAGCCGCCTCAAGACGGGCAAGGGAGCAAGATGTTCCCATTGAGATGGCAGATAGACCACGGGCATCCACCCAGAGAGGCCGAGGTAGACGTTGCAGGGTCACTAGGCCGGTGGGGTTGGATACGCCTGTGAGTAGGCAAGAAGAGGGACAGTCCTCAAGTGATGTAGATAGACACCCAGCTAGGGGTATTACTATTGAGGATTTGGCGGCAGGCCTACAGGGAGTTAACCGGGTTGTAGAGATGATGGCGACCCGCATGGAAGATATACAAAGGGTAGTAGAGGGGAGACCTACAGTACAAGAATCCCCTAGCTCCCAAGGACAGGCCGATCACCAACATCATGAGGAGGAGAGGGGACATCTAGATATTTCTCTTCCTGACTTTCTCAAGCTTAAGCCTCCAACATTTTCAGGGTCTGATGCATCGGAGAAACCCCAGGTTTTCTTGGATAAGATGGAAAAAATTTGTAAAGCCTTGGGATGTTCTAGTGTTCGGTCAGTTGAGCTAGCCGCCTTCCAATTAGAGGATGTGGCGCAGGAATGGTATAGCTCTTTATGTAGAGGCAGACTGACTAATGCAACACCGTTGGCCTGGAGTGAGTTTAGTGTAGCCTTCTTAGATCGATTCTTACCACTCAGTGTGCGTAATGCTAGAGCTAGAGAGTTTGAGACTTTGGTACAGACTTCAAGCATGACGGTGTCTGAGTATGACATCAAGTTCACGCAGCTAGCTCGTTATGCGCCCTATCTCGTTTCTACTGAGGAGATGAAGATTCAGAGGTTTGTGGATGGGTTAGTGGAGCCATTATTTAGGGCTGTGGCATCCCGAGATTTCACTACCTATTCTGCAGCAGTGGATCGTGCTCAACGCATCGAGATGAGGACCAATGAGAGTAGGGCTGCGAGAGATAGAGCAAAAAGGGGCAAGACAGAGGGTTATCAGGGCCGTAGAGATTTCAGTATTGGTGGTTCATCTTCTAGCCGTCAGGGTCCACAGAGGGACTCACGGTTACCGCAGCAGGGGAGTGACGCACCTGGTGCTAATATTAGGGTGGGACAGAGAACCTTTAGTTCTAGGAGGCAGCAAGATTCTAGACAGAGTAGTCAAGTCATTCGCTCTTGTGATACTTGTGGGAGACAACATAGTGGACGGTGCTTCCTTACTACAAAAACTTGTTACGGGTGCGGTCAACCTGGGCATATTAGGAGGGATTGTCCGATGGCACATCAATCACCAGATTCTGCTCGTGGTTCCACTCAGCCAGCTTCATCTGCTCCGTCAGTTGCTGTCTCATCTGGCCGGGAGGTTAGTGGATCGAGAGGTAGAGGTGCGGGTACTTCCTCTCAAGGCAGACCATCTGGGTCCGGACATCAAAGTTCTATTGGTAGAGGCCAAGCGAGGGTGTTTGCTTTAACACAGCAGGAGGCTCAAACATCCAATGCCGTGGTCTCAGGTATTCTCTCCGTTTGTAATATGAATGCTCGAGTACTATTTGATCCTGGTGCTACCCATTCTTTTATCTCTCCATGTTTTGCATCTCGGTTGGGTAGAGGTCGTGTTAGGAGAGAGGAACAATTAGTGGTGTCTACTCCTTTAAAGGAGATATTTATGGCCGAGTGGGAATATGAGTCTTGTGTAGTGCGAGTCAAGGATAAAGACACTTCGGTGAATCTAGTGGTGCTAGACACCTTAGACTTTGATGTAATCTTGGGGATGAATTGGTTATCACCCTGTCATGCTAGTGTGGACTGCTATCATAAATTGGTTAGATTTGATTTCCCCGGTGAACCATCATTTAGTATTCAAGGGGATAGGAGTAATGCTCCAACCAATTTGATATCGGTCATATCTGCCAGAAGATTATTACGACAGGGTTGTATAGGTTACTTGGCTGTTGTAAAGGATAGTCAGGCAAAGATTGGAGATGTAACTCAAGTGTCGGTGGTGAAGGAGTTCGTGGATGTATTTCCTGAAGAGCTACCAGGTTTGCCTCCTGAACGGGAGGTTGAGTTTTGCATAGATTTGATTCCCGACACTAGACCTATATCCATACCCCCATATAGAATGGCACCTGCAGAGCTTAAAGAGCTTAAGGATCAGTTGGAGGATTTGTTGGATAAAGGTTTCATACGACCTAGTGTATCCCCATGGGGAGCACCAGTGTTATTTGTGAAGAAGAAAGATGGGTCACTTAGGCTGTGCATTGATTATCGACAGCTTAATAAAGTGACGGTGAAGAATAAATATCCTCTCCCAAGGATAGATGATTTATTTGATCAACTACAAGGAGCACAATGTTTTTCTAAGATAGATCTGCGATCTGGGTACCATCAGTTGAGAATCCGGAACGAAGATATACCCAAGACCGCATTTCGAACAAGATATGGGCACTATGAGTTCTTAGTGATGTCATTTGGGCTCACGAATGCTCCTGCAGCCTTTATGGATTTGATGAACCGAGTGTTCAAACCTTATTTGGATAAGTTTGTAGTGGTGTTTATTGATGATATTTTGATATATTCAAAGAGTCGAGAGGAGCATGAGCAGCATCTTAAGATAGTGCTCCAAATTTTGAGAGAACATCGATTGTATGCTAAGTTCTCCAAGTGTGAGTTTTGGCTCGAAAGTGTTGCATTCTTGGGGCATGTGGTATCTAAGGAGGGGATACGAGTTGATACAAAGAAAATTGAAGCAGTGGAAAAATGGCCAAGGCCAACATCAGTTACGGAGATTAGAAGCTTTGTGGGTTTAGCTGGCTATTATCGTCGCTTTGTGAAAGACTTCTCCAAAATAGTTGCCCCTTTGACTAAGCTGACACGTAAAGATACAAAATTTGAGTGGTCTGATGCTTGTGAGAATAGTTTTGAGAAGCTTAAGGCATGTCTCACCACAGCTCCAGTGTTAAGCCTGCCGCAAGGCACAGGGGGTTACACGGTGTTTTGTGATGCATCGGGGGTTGGTTTAGGATGTGTATTGATGCAACATGGGAAGGTGATTGCGTATGCATCTAGGCAACTTAAAAGGCATGAGCAGAATTACCCCATACACGATTTGGAAATGGCAGCAATCGTGTTTGCCTTAAAGATTTGGAGACATTACTTGTATGGTGAGACTTGCGAGATATACACGGACCACAAAAGTCTGAAGTATATATTTCAGCAGAGGGATCTTAACTTACGGCAACGTAGATGGATGGAGTTGCTAAAGGATTATGATTGTACTATTCTTTATCATCCCGGTAAGGCCAATGTAGTGGCGGATGCCTTGAGTCGAAAATCAATGGGAAGCTTGGCACATATTTCCATTGGTAGGAGATCTTTGGTTAGAGAGATCCATAGTTTGGGAGACATAGGTGTGCGTTTGGAAGTTGCGGAGACAAATGCTTTGCTAGCACACTTTAGAGTGAGGCCTATTTTAATGGACAGGATTAAAGAAGCACAAAGTAAAGATGAATTTGTGATTAAGGCCTTAGAGGATCCTCAGGGTAGGAAAGGAAAAATGTTTACTAAAGGCACAGATGGAGTGTTGAGGTATGGAACCAGACTTTATGTGCCTGATGGTGACGGGTTGAGGAGAGAAATATTGGAGGAAGCTCACATGGCAGCTTATGTGGTACATCCAGGGGCTACAAAAATGTATCAAGATTTGAAAGAGGTGTATTGGTGGGAAGGACTTAAGAGAGATGTAGCTGAGTTTGTCTCCAAGTGCCTAGTTTGTCAGCAGGTTAAGGCCGAGCATCAAAAGCCTGCAGGGCTACTACAGCCATTACCAGTACCCGAGTGGAAGTGGGAACATATTGCTATGGACTTTGTAACGGGTTTGCCTCGAACCAGTGGGGGATATGATTCAATTTGGATAGTAGTGGACCGGTTAACAAAGTCAGCTCATTTTCTTCCGGTTAAGACTACTTATGGGGCTGCCCAATATGCTCGAGTTTATGTGGATGAGATAGTGCGACTACATGGTATTCCCATTTCTATAGTATCTGACAGAGGAGCTCAGTTTACTAGTAGGTTTTGGGAAAAGTTGCAAGAAGCATTGGGCACTAAGTTGGATTTCAGCACAGCTTTCCACCCTCAGACTGATGGACAATCTGAACGGACCATACAGACATTGGAGGATATGTTGAGGGCTTGTGTGATAGACCTTGGTGTCAGGTGGGAACAATATCTACCCTTAGTGGAATTTGCCTACAACAACAGTTTCCAAACTAGCATCCAAATGGCACCATTTGAGGCCTTATATGGACGAAGATGTAGGTCACCCATTGGATGGCTAGAGGTGGGAGAAAGGAAACTTTTGGGGCCTGAATTGGTGCAGGATGCAACCGAGAAAATACACATGATCCGTCAAAGGATGTTAACAGCACAAAGTAGACAGAAATCATATGCTGATAACCGACGGAGAGACTTGGAGTTCCAAGTAGGAGATCATGTATTTTTGAAAGTTTCGCCAACTAAAGGGATAATGAGGTTTGGCAAGAAAGGGAAGTTAAGTCCTCGGTATATAGGGCCATTCGAGATCTTAGAAAAGGTTGGAGCGGTGGCTTATCGTTTGGCATTACCACCAGATCTCTCTAATATTCATCCCGTGTTTCATGTGTCCATGCTTAGGAAGTACAACCCAGATCCATCACATGTAATACGGTATGAAACTATTCAGTTGCAAGATGATCTAACCTATGAGGAACAACCGGTAGCTATCCTTGATAGGCAAGTTAAAAAGCTCCGTTCAAAGGATGTAGCCTCAGTGAAAGTGTTGTGGCGGAATCACACTAGCGAGGAGGTAACGTGGGAAGCTGAGGATGAGATGCGGACAAAGCATCCACACCTCTTCGATATGTAAAGGTAAGCCACTCTACATTGAATTTAAATTCGGGGACCGAATTTTTATTAGTGGGGGAGAATGTGAGACCCTGTCAAGCTCGATTAAAAGACGGTATTGTATCGAGTGGTACAACTAAGTTAAATCGAGCCTTGAACTAGTTCAAATAGAAATTCTAAGAGGAATTTGAAAATTTTAAAACCAACAGAATGGTTTAGAATAGTGATTTGGAGTTCAAGGTCCAGTTTGGAGTCCATCAGAAAATTGACCAATTAGGGACAAAACGGTCATTTTACCATTTGATGATTAAATGGAGATTTTTAGCCAAGATTTGATCACATTTGACCAAGAATAATTATATGAAATATAATTATGATTATTGGAGTATAAAATGATGTTTAGTAGTGAAAAATTGTGATTCCCGGTATTTATGGAGCAGAAGGGCAAAATGGTAATTTTGCCACTAGTGGACTAAACGAAAATTTTTTTTAAACAATTTTTGCCCCATTTAGTTAATATTGATCAATATTAGTGTTATTTTAGGTTGAAAAGTAGAAATAATGAGATTTCGGTACATTTCAGAGTATAAGGGCAAAATCGTAATTTTTTTGTCTCGGGGGCAAATCAGTAAAATTTTCGGCCCAGCACTTGTCAAGACCAAGGGATTTTAATTGTGGTAGGATTGGATAAATACCAGAATATTTGTGGTGAAAAATTAAGAAGAAAAAGTCAAAAAGTTAAAAATTTGGCCAATAAGCATGTGACACATGGCATGCTTGATTATTTTATTATTTTCTATAGAAATCAGCCCATTAAATCCCCAATTCCCTCACCATATTCGGCCTAGACATCCAGCAACCAGAAAAAAGGAAGAACAAAAGGAAAAACAAGAAAACCTAGGTGGAAATTCAAAGAAAAAGTGAAGAAATCAAGGAAACAAGCTAGGTAAGTTAAAATTTCTTTAATTCTCCTTGATACCTAGCTTACCCATGCTTTTGTTCTTGATTTCCATGGTTGAATATTGAGTTATCATGATGAATTCAATTCTGAAAAATGGGTATGGAAGAGGAATTGTTGTTGGAATAATTTGATTTTAGACTATGTTAGTGTTTAGGGATAGTTAAGCATGGTTATGAACAAAAACACAAAAGAAATATTTAATTTCTCTAGGGTTCCTTGTTGGCTGAACCATGAGGGCTGAATATCAATGGGGGATTGTTTTTATTTCAAGGAAAATGGCATGGAAAGTGATGAAGTAAGGTGAAACGGTTATGTAGAAAAAATTCGATGCTAGTACACCAAATGACCAAATTTTTTTCTATAAGGAATTGTGAGGGTTCTAATGCTGAATTTGGCTTTATTTAAATGTATGTGGTAAATTAAGGTATTAGAGGAGAAATGAATTAATTTGGAGGTGATTTGGACACAATCGCCAATTAATCGGGTGATCGGTCGAATTTAATCGATACCGTGATTAAGCGGTAATCGGGTATATTTGTGCATTTACATATCAAGCATTAGTAGTTTAAATTAATTTATATCAATTTAGGGACAATATAGTAAATTCCTCAACTTTGTTATTTGTCAAGGTGGTGAGACATCCGGAAAAGGCAAAGGAATTGCGCCTGAGGACTATTAGTCAGAGTTCACCCGAAATCCGGATTTTTCGATACCTGTGAGTGGACTGCCTATCAAAATTGTTTTGGGAATATGACTGTTTTGAACAAAGTGTTTGAATGATTTTATGCAATTTTTCATGAAAATGAATGCCTTGGGAACAAGCTTTTGAGAAAAGGTTTATGCTATGAAATGTGGTTATTATGGATTTCTATTTGGCTGCATTATGTTGATATACATATATGCTTGAATATAATGTTGTGTAATTATGTTGACTCGGTTATGTGCGAGTAGGGAGTGTGCATAAGCCGAGGATGACCCGGTTATGTGCGAGTAGGGAGTGCGCATAACCCGGTGATGACCCGATTATGTGCGAGTAGGGAGTGCGCATAATCCGGTGATGACCCAGCCATGTGCGAGTAGGGAGTGCGCATGAGCTGGTGATGATGATGATGGGTTGGTGAGATGATGACGATGGGTATATACGTATATATATATATATATATATATATATATATATATATATATATATATATACATATGTAAATGTGTGTGATATAGCAAATTGATGGACAATGATTTATGGTTGTAATGTACGTAAAATTTGACACATTATACTTTGAGAATTTTCATGAATGTTAGGTTGATTTTATTAGTTTAGTAGGATGGCTTTTGTTGAGTGAGGAAAAATGTTTCTCTTGTTGCTTTGTTTTCACTGCATCGAAATTCATGCTCGCTGTAGCGAAAAAAAAACTCTGGGGTTTGGAGGGGTTTTAAATAGGAATGAACTAAATTGCATTGTTTGAAACAAGTGCATCATGATTTTAAATTTTTCCTAATTGTTGCTTGTTCCCTTCCTTGTTCACTCACTGGGTTTATACTCACCATTTTCAAATTCATGTTTTCAGATCACGAGGTAGCCGATAATTAGGACGAGGTGTCCTTGTAGATCTGTGTACATCTTCTGGTAGGTGTCTCGGCATTCGGTAGCTGTATATCCATCCGAGTCACTCCGCTGGAGGTCGAGTATTATTTTGTTATGTATAGATGAACTTAAATGTAAATTTTAAAAGAGTAATGCCAGTACGAGTTGGCAATGTATATTACTATTTTGACTCAAAGTCATGAAATAGGACTTAGTGATAATAAATAAAATCATAAGTAAAATAAATAATAGGCTTGCTTGGGTTTAGTGGATTACGTCCATTGGACCCATGCGCCGGTCATGACCCGGAATTTGGGTCGTGACATATACATACTTCATTTATAACATGACTCCTAGTAGTTTACATTCCATATACATGTACACAAATAAAAGACTCTCAACCATCAGCGGAGTGACTTTAATTGAAGGTACCGCTACTGAGATGCCATAGTACCTAACAAGAAGGCGAGTATATGTGTGCGACTTAATCTAGGTCCCAATTGCCTCCAAATATGAAAACATGAATTTTAAAAATGTGAGTATAAAACTCAATGAGTGAACATAAGAAGGGAACAAGCAATTGATAGGAAGAATTTGGAAATCATGATGCACTTGTTTCAAAAACAATGCGCTTGATTTAATTTCTTACTAAAAACCCCTCATTTCAAACCTTGATTAATACCCTCATAGAGTTTCACAAACCCAGGATCAATCCATGAAGTTAAATGGGTGAAAAGTAGATAAAAATCAAGCAAGGTAGCAAGCATGGTAGCAAGTTTCTCGCTGCAGACAAATTCATTCTCGCTGCAGCGAGATTCGGGAGGCCAAAACAAAAAGTTTCTCGTTGCAGCGAGAAACAGTGTCAGTTTGCATGTGTTTCAGTTTTTCTAGCATATCTCCCTCTACAGAAGTCCAATTGACCTGATTTTTATACCATTATAAATCTAAGAGGCTTGGATACAACTTTTATGTTTACCACTTTTCCCAATTCGGAAGGAAAAGTGGTCAAAATCTTCATCAAAGTGAAAGCACTGCATCAGAATTCGAGAGTTTCTACTTGCAGCGAATTGTTGGCAGCGAGAAGCAGGACACCTAAGTGTAAAAATTACCTCCTTTGCACTAAAAATCCATTTGGTGTTGCAATAAAAATCAATTTACAAGAAAATGGGAAATTTGCAAGATTCATCATGCCAAATTTCACATGCATTACAACCATATACCATATTCATGAACTTTTATTTCACAAACATATATATACTTATATACATAAATAAACACCAATACCACCATCATCTCACCCAACTTATGTGCATCCCCCCACATCGTACACATAGCCAGAGTCATCGTGTGCATCCCCCCACATCATGCATAATCAGTGCCATCGTGTACATTCCCCCACATCATGCACACGGGCAGTATCATCATCCATCTCCCTCACCACAGTCATCACCGGCATGTGCATCCCCCCACATCGTGCACACGCACGGTTATAATTATCACACAATATCAACTATCAATGCACAACATATATATATATATATATATATATATATATATATATCAACATAATGTAGTAGTGCATGAAATCCATAACAGCCACATGTCACAACATAGAGACAATTTATCAAGGGCTTGTTCCCAAGGCACACATTTTTAAGAAAAATTGGTTAAAATCATTCAAATGTTTTGTGCAAATACATTCACATTCCCAAAACAATTTTAAAATGCAAGTTCACTCATCGGTCTTGTTGATTCTTTAATCGATTCTAACTTTGATTAGTGCTTCAAACGGACATGTGAGGCCTCGTTGGAACGTATCACACACACACAACATCACTGCCAACCCAATTTGCATAAATAGATTTCTAAAAGTTATTTCTTAAATCAAGCTCTACTTGTTATTCCTAACTAGCTTCCAATTACCTTTTAATTAGCTATCTATTATCTCTACTCTAGTATCACTAGAAATAAATAAACAAACCTCAACAATAAAACAACTCACAACTCTAATTACTAGCCATTATCAACAACCTAAAATCAATCCTCATTCATTACTCACCTTGGTGGATTTGTAGTTGAATTCTTTCTCAAGAATACTCAAGCTATCATGGAAAATCTCTCTTTCTCTCTCTAAACTTCCAACTAGTGAGAGAAAATGCTGAACAAAGACTTTTTAAGGGTTTTAAGGTGAGGGAGTGAAAGAGAACAAAAGGGTCCATGAATAAGTGCTCAAAAGCAAGAAAATTGAAGCTAGAGAGAGAAAGTTATGGAAGTTGCAAAGCAAGCTTCCATGGAGGACAAAAGGAACGTAAAAGGGGATGAAGAAGAAGAAGGAGAAGCTGTTAGAAGCTGCTAGAGCTAAGATATTTATGCTTCAAGTTAATCCAAATTTTCATCGAAATTACCAAAATGCCCTTAACATAGTGGTTTTGTCTTCCTCCCATCCTTTGTGCAACCTTTTTGCTCTTTTGACACCGAAACAAAGTCCATAATAGTCTAAGGTACTCGAGTTCACGAAACTTACAAATTTAGACTTGAGATGCAAAATGACCATTTAGCCCCTATCGTGGAAATTATCATTATTTTTTTCTTCATTTATTTACCATCATAAACATCATTCATTCATTCCTTAGGCCTATTTAGACCTTAATAACATAAAAAAAACCCACTCGTAGGAGCTCACCAAGAGAAATTACGAAATTACCCCTGATCTGCATTATCAAGTCTACTTCTAGTTATGTGTCTATGGAGATCGAGATTTCACAAGTTCACTTCTGAATTACCCTTTTAACTCAGTAATCAACCTAAATTGATATCTGTAAACTTTATTAGCCACCGTATCAAAATATGGGGTACTACAGAGGCTCAAGCAAATTACACCACAAATGAAAAATAGTTGCTTGCTATTGTCTTTGCTTTTAATAAATTTCACTTCTATCTTATTGGTACTAAAGCCATTGTTTACACTGACCATGCAACTATTAAATATCTGATCGAGAAGAAGGATGCAACACCACACTTGATAAGATGGGTACTTTTGCTTCAAGAATTCGACTTGAAAATTCAAGATAGGAAAGGTATAGAAAATCAAGTGGCATATCATTTATATAGATTAGAGAATGAAGAACAAATTGGGAATTCATCAGTGATCAATGAGACCTTTCATGATAAGCAATTGTTTCATATAGAAAAGTAGAAAAATTTACCATGGTATGCTGATTTTGTAAATTATCTAATAAGTAAACTCTTCCCTCTTGAATTTAATTCTCAACAAAAGAAGAAATTCTTGCGTGATGTCAAAAACTACATGTTGGATGAGCTTGTTCTTTACAAGCATTATGGAGATTAAATAATTAGAAAGTGTGTTCCTAAAGAAGAATTTGAAAATATTATTCACCATTGCCATTCATCTGATTATGGAGGACATTGTGGGGGAAGACGAACTATTGTAAAGGTTATACAATCAAGTTTTTACTGGCCTTCTCTTTTCAAATATGCTCATAATTTGGCTAAAAGATGTGATAGATGTCAAAGAATAGGCAATATATCTAGGAGACATGAGATGCCTCTCAACAACATCCTGAAAGTCAAAATTTTTCATGTGTAGGGAATTGATTTCATGGATCCATTCATTCCATCCTTCAATAATGAATGCATCTTGGTTGATGTTGATTATGTCTCTAAATGGGTTGAAGCTATTGCATTACCAATGTACAACTCTAAGGTAGTGATAAACTTCTTGGAAAAAAACATTTTTACATGTTTTGATACACTTAGAGCCATAATTAGTGATGAGGGGACTAACTTCTGCAACAAAAATTTTGAGGCAATCTTGGCCAAATATGGAGTCAAGCACAAATAACCATTGTTTATCATCCTCAAACAAGTGGCCAAGCAAAAGTTTCAAATCAAGAAATTAAAAGAATTTTATAAAAGATTGTTTATCTTTCTAGAAAAGATTGGTCGAAAAAGCTAGATGATCCTTTGTAGGGATATAGAACTGTATATAAAACTCTAATTAGGATGTCTCATTATAGATTGGTGTTTGGAAAAGCTAGACATCTTCCAGTTGAGCCTGAACACAAGGCATATTGGGCAATTAAAAAGCTTAATTTTAATCTTCAAGCAGCTGAAGAAAAGCATCTTTTGCAACTCAATGAGATGGATGAATTTCGTCAAGATGCATATGAGAGTGCAAGAATTTGTAAAGAAAAGACGAAATGATGGCATGATTAGAAAATCATAAAGAGAAGTTTTGAGCCTGGCCAACATGTTCTCCTATACAATTCTCGCTTGAGATTATTTCCTGGAAAACTGAAATCTTGTTGGTTTGTACCTTTCACTTTGATGAAAATATCCTCATGGAGTAGTAGAGATAGTTGATAATAAATCAATCTTCAAAGTGAATGGGCAACGATTAAAGCACTATTGGGGTGGCAAGTTCGATCGTTAAAGGTCCTTAATCACGCTTTTCGATGCACTTTGAATTAGAGACAGTCAAGCTAAAAACTATAAATCAAGTGCCTCTTGAAAGGCAACCCCAACACTCTAACTTACCTTTTTTTATTGTATTTATTTATTTATTAAATTATTAACACTTTATTTTTTATTTTGTAGGTACATTTAAAAGCTCCCATAAAAAAATTTCAAAAAAAAAAAAGTAGGCCACAGCCTCCCAAGCTCAAAATAACATGAACAGCGGCCCATTAAGCCCCAGGCTACAGCACCCTCTAAAAAAAAAAAAGAAAAAAAAAGCTATTATTAGGGCTGCGACTCCCTAAAAGGGAAGTTGCTACCTAATGTCTTCAAAAAATCGTGAGCTGTGGTGCTCGCAAAGTAAGGCCGTGGCCTTATGACTTGTAGTAATGTGGGTCACAACTCCTCTGTTTTGGGCTGCCAACGATGGGCAGCCCACGCTCGACCTACTACTTCCCCTCTCATATAAGAACCCTCTCACCTCAACACCCCTCCCATTTTTTTAATGTAATTTTTTACACTTTTCTCTCTTCTCTTCTACCCATCATTCTCCATCTCTCTTCTCTTTCCCTTCAACCCACTCTTCTCCCATCCTCAATATCTTCCATACCTATTACCCACCTCTGTTGGTTCTAATTATATGTGCTAGAGAGGGGGTGAATAGCACAAATCAACTCTTGACAAGATGAGGAACTAATTTCCAGAACAAAGAAAATAAAAATAGAGTAAACAATGCACAGTAATTTAGAGTGGTTCGGTCCAAGACCTACATCCACTACCTTGATTATCCAACTAAGGATTTTCCCAACAAATCCACTAAGATTCGGTGAAATTCACAAGTTTTCACTAAGCTTTACAATGGCTTTTCAAGGCTCAGCCAAAACCTTTTACATTAGTTTTTCACGGGCTAAACTGAAACCTAAAGTGGTTTTCCAAGGCTCAATCACAACCTACAACAATCAAGCTATCCCAAGCTTGAACAACCCCTTAAAGTGACTTCCTCACTCTAAGAATACAAGGAAAGTAGTAAAAAAAAGTACCTATGATCACTGGTTCATCTGATTGGTATAAGATTGAGTGCAAAATACAAATGCAAAGAGTAGGCATTTAAGTGTAGACAAGTGCAGTGAAGATTTTCTGGTTTTTTAACTCTCTATAGCTCAAATCTCATTCAAGGCTTCTAAAAACTTGTTTCTAATTGTTGGAAGACCCTTTTATACTTGGAGATGCAACTCTGATGGCAATTTGGTAGTTTTATGCCCATTAGAAACAGATGAGGATGAGTTCTAGCCGTTAATCTGTCTTGTGGTGCTCTGGTTCAATTTGCAAATAGAGAGCTCTTAGTCAACTGACTTGGTCGACTAAGGTTAGCTTAGCGTCAGCAGATTTTGTTCATGATAGTAAAAATACCAAGATAACAAAATATTAGCAGACTTCAATTTGTAGCAGTTAAACAACATAGACATTTCAGCATTCACTTTTCACACACAATTATATAAACAACAAAATTAAACTTAAGTGTTTAAGTGCCACCATGGCATAAATAGCAGTTAATAAAATAGTATTTCGAAATTGCCCTTGGATAATTTTGCTTCCTATCTCCTATTTTTCTAAGTTCCTACTCCTGATTTTGCTTTCTTTTCTTTCCTAAGTTCTTGGTTCCTCCACCCTAACATTTTTTTTTTTAAAATTTATTCTCTGGTTCCCGCACTCATTCTACTCACCCTTTTTGTTAGCATCAAAGGAAGGGGCTTCTATTCATCTGATGTGTCAGAGGGTGAGGATTCAGTGTCATAGAAAAGGTTTAGAGGAAAAGGAGAGGGCTCTTAGAGAGGTGATGACTATCTAGGGGAAGGTTCTGGTGATGACTTGTCTAAGACAAGGATTGGACTCTGAGGAGAAGAGGCTGAAACTGGTATGGATTTCTCTACCAACCTGGAAGACTTTATTCTCTTGAGAAAAGCTGTCTTGATGGCCATAGTCTTCTTTCCCTTGGTTGGTAGTTTTGCCTCAGTTCATAGTGCTGCAATGGCTTTTTCTTTCCCAGATTTTGTCTTTACTTTGGGAGCTGATGTAGGTTTCTTTCCTTTTCCTGTATCTCTACCATTTTTTTGAGTTTCTGTCCTAGCAGTGTCTTTTTCAACTTGTCCCTCCTTAACCATTTGGTGGAAGACATCCATAATGGAAACTTCCTCTGAATTTGGAGGAAAGGCCTGGTGTTTCTCTGTTTCTGAACCAACCACTACAGTCCTTTGTTCTGATTCATTTTTGCTTTGAAGTTCAGGAGAGGGTATCTTGGCTGGTTGATCATCCCCTTGGTGAGAGTCATCAGTCTGTAAAACAAGACTGGCAGATTTATAGGTGGAACCTTCAGCTTGAATGCCATAACTTCCAACATGAGGAGCAAATTTTTTTGCTGACTTAGTTGAACCTTCAGCACCTTGCTATGTTGGTGCAATGCTAGATGTTGTAGAGTTGTCTGCAACCACAGGTTTAGATGGAATGTTTTCCTTCTCCTTCAGCTTGTTTTCCAACTCAGTGATTTTCTTTTCAATTTTCTGTAGCTTTTCTCCTTGGTCAGTCAACTTTCCATCAATCCTCATGAGCAAGTTAAAAATTACTTCATTTAATAATCTAGAAGAGGCTCCTTCAGGTTTAGCAGGTAGGCTATGTTCTTTTCTTGGACCAATCTTGGGGTTTTTAATGAACCTTTCCCCATCGAGTATATACCCCATTTTAACCAAGCTCCCATAATAAATAACTTGATCTCTGGTTTTTACCAAGTCCATATCATACCTCTTTGCCCATATTCCTTTCTTCTGTACAAGGGATGTAATGACATTCCCATACGGCAGATTAACTTTGTCAAGTCTGCAGGCATTTCTCATTTTTTCAATCATATATCTTCTCAGATTTAGAGATACCCCGTTGAAGGCTTGTTCCATCAGCCAAAGGTCCTTGAGGCTGATGTAGCTAAGACTTCCACTTCTACCCTGAATATTTGCTGCTATAAAATAGTGTAAAATTCTAATATGAGGGGTAAAAATCATACCCGAATTGCTTTTTAAGGAGTATTTTTCCTTTCTTTCGGTGATGATCTCCCACAATGAGGATGGATCATATTTTTCAGAGAGCTCATACTCACCTTCTTCACATTCTATTTTCAGCAGGTTTCCTAAATCTTCAGCAGTCACAACAAATTCTTTTCCATTCAAATATACATTTAAACCATCTCCGACATAATCATCAGAATCAACTAAGTCCTTTCTTTTCAAAGCAATCCCAGAATAGAACTCTTTAACCAGACTTGCACTATAAGACCTATTCTTAAAGGTGCTATAACCTTTTAGTTTCAGTTCATCAAAATACTCAGATAAACTAGTTTGGAATTTTACATTTTCATCAAAACTCTTCCAATCAATAAATTTGCCACAGGAGATTGGTGCATTCTCAATATTTTTGAACCTATATTCATGCAACTTATTCCTGAACTTCGAAGAAGAAAAACTAGTACCTTTGTGGAGTGAGGATTTTGTATCTTTCTTCTTGTCAATTTTCTGCTTCTTTTCTTTTAGTTTCTCAGATATTTCTTTCTCTGAAGCAGGCATGATTTTCTATTTCTTCTTCAGACTTTTTGTTCTTGTTTCTTCCTCCATTGGCCTTTTCCTTTTCTTTTTTTCTGATATCTCTTTACTCTGAAATGTTCTTGCCATTTTGATTCCAAAAATTTTTAATGGTTAGGGTTTGAGCCAGTTTTAGAGCCAAACAAGATGATTTGGGTTTTTGTTTTTAAAGTAATGGGTTTCAGGGGAGAGAAGAAGAGAGGTTGTCAGCAGTTATTTCTTAGAAAAATTGCTCATCTTCCCTTAAAATTGCCCTACTTTAATTCTTTATAATTTCAAAATTCCCTCTAAAATTTTGGTTATCTACCTTTGGTAGTATTTCTTCTTTCTTTTTACACCTGGTAAACCAAATTTTTATCTCATTTTACTCCTCCTTCTCTAAACTGACTGAGTCTTATTATTTAATGTTGTCAGACCACTCTTAGTTGACTAAGATTTCCTTAGTCGACTGAATGCACTTTGTTTTCTATGTGAGAGCCAAAGGTTTTCTTATAATTCCTTCATACTAACTATCCCTAAATTTCTTCTAATCTCACAGAATCTATCTTTATTCAGAGGTTTGGTAAAAATGTCTGCTAATTGATGTAAAGTGTTCACAAATTCTATCTTAATATCATTTTTCACTACATGGTCTCTAATAAAATGGTGTCTTATTTCAATGTGCTTTGTCCTAGAATGTTGCACAAGGTTTTTTGATATATTGATTAAGCTTGTGTTATCACAATATATTGGTACGTTATGCATAGTTATTCCAAAGTCTTTTAATTGTTGTTTGATCCAAAGAATTTGTGCACAGTAGCTACCTAGTGATACATACTCTACTTCGGCTGTTGACAAAGCTACTGAGTTTTGCTTCTTGTTGGACCAAGACTGTCACGACCCAAATTCCGGGTCATGACCGGCGCATGGGTCCAATGGACGTAATCCACTAAACCCAAGCAAGCCTATTATTTATTTTACTTATGATTCTATTTATTATCACTAAGTCGTATTTCATGACTTTGAGTCAAAATAGTGATACACATTGCCAACTCGTACTGGCATTACTCTTTTAAAATTTACATTTAAGTTCATCTATACATAACAAAATAATACTCGACCTCCAGCGGAGTGACTCGGATGGATATACAGCTACCGAATGCCGAGACACCTACCAGAAGATGTACACAGATCTACAAGGACACCTCGTCCTAATTATCGGCTACCTCGTGATCTGAAAACATGAATTTGAAAATGGTGAGTATAAACCCAGTGAGTGAACAAGGAAGGGAACAAGCAACAATTAGGAAAAATTTAAAATCATGATGCACTTGTTTCAAACAATGCAATTTAGTTCATTCCTATTTAAAACCCCTCCAAACCCCAGAGTTTTTTTTCGCTACAGCGAGCATGAATTTCGATGCAGTGAAAACAAGGCAACAAGATAAACATTTTTCCTCACTCAACAAAAGCCATCCTACTAAACTAATAAAATCAACCTAACATTCATGAAAATTCTCAAAGTATAATGTGTCAAATTTTACGTACATTACAACCATAAATCATTGTCCATCAATTTGCTATATCACACACATTTACATATGTATATATATATATACGTATATACCCATCATCATCATCTCACCAACCCATCATCATCATCACCAGCTCATGCGCACTCCCTACTCGCACATGGCTGGGTCATCACCGGATTATGCGCACTCCCTACTCGCACATAACCGGGTCATCCTCGGCTTATGCACACTCCCTACTCGCACATAGCCGAGTCAACATAATTACACAACATTATATTCAAGCACATATGTATATCAACATAATGCAGCCACATAGAAATCCATAATAACCACATTTCATAACATAAACCTTTTCTCAAAAGCTTGTTCCCAAGGCATTCATTTTCATGAAAAATTGCATAAAATCATTCAAACACTTTGTTCAAAACAGTCATATTCCCAAAACAATTTTGATAGGCAGTCCACTCACAGGTGTCGAAAATTCGGATTCCGGGTGAACTCTGACTAATAGTCCTCAGGCGTAATTCCTTTGCCTTTTCCGGACGTCTCACCACCTTGACAAATAACCAAGTCGAGGAATTTACTATATTGTCCCTAAATTGATATAAATTAATTTAAACTACTAATGCTTGATATGTAAATGCACAAATATACCCGATTACCGCTTAATCACGGTATCGATTAAATTCGACCGATCACCCGATTAATCGACGATTGTGTCCAAATCACCTCTAAATTAATTCATTTCTCCTCTAATACCTTAATTTACCACATACATTTAAATAAAGCCAAATTCAGCATTAGAACCCTCACAATTCCTTATAGAAAAAAAATTTGGTCATTTGGTGTACTAGCATCGAATTTTTTCTACATAACTGTTTCACCTTACTTCATCATTTTCCATGCCATTTTCCTTGAAATAAAAACAATCCCCCATTGATATTCAGCCCTCATGGTTCAGCCAACAAGGAACCCTAGAGAAATTAAATATTTCTTTAGTGTTTTTGTTCATAACCATGCTTAACTATCTCTAAACACTAACATAGTCTAAAATCAAATTATTCCAACAACAATTCCTCTTCCATACCCATTTTTCAGAATTGAATTCATCATGATAACTCAATATTCAACCATGGAAATCAAGAACAAAAGCATGGGTAAGCTAGGTATCAAGGAGAATTAAAGAAATTTTAACTTACCTAGCTTGTTTCCTTGATTTCTTCACTTTTTCTTTGAATTTCCACCTAGGTTTTCTTGTTTTTCCTTTTGTTCTTCCTTTTTTCTGGTTGCTGGATGTCTAGGCCGAATATGGTGAGGGAATTGGGGATTTAATGGGCTGATTTCTATAGAAAATAATAAAATAATCAAGCATGCCATGTGTCACATGCTTATTGGCCAAAATTTTAACTTTTTGACTTTTTCTTCTTAATTTTCCACCACAAATATTCTGGTATTTATCCAATCCTACCACAATTAAAATCCCTTGGTCTTGACAAGTGCTGGGCCGAAAATTTTACTGATTTGCCCCCGAGACAAAAAAATTACGATTTTGCCCTTATACTCCGAAATGTACCGGAATCTCATTATTTCTACTTTTCAACCTAAAATAACACTACTATTGATCAATATTAACCAAATGGGGCAAAAATTGTTTAAAAAAATTTTCGTTTAGTCCACTAGTGGCAAAATTACCATTTTGCCCTTCTACTCTATAAATACCGGGAATCACAATTTTTCACTACTAAACATCATTTTATACTCCAATAATCATAATTATATTTCATATAATTATTCTTGGTCAAATGTGATCAAATCTTGGCTAAAAATCTCCATTTAATCATCAAATGGTAAAATGACCGTTTTGTCCCTAATTGGTCAATTTTCTGATGGACTCCAAACTGGACCTTGAACTCCAAATCACTATTCTAAACCATTCTGTTGGTTTTAAAATTTTCAAATTCCTCTTAGAATTTCTATTTGAACTAGTTCAAGGCTCGATTTAACTTAGTTGTACCACTCGATACAATACCGTCTTTTAATCGAGCTTGACAGGGTCTCACAAAGACACAAGCATGCTTCCTAAAAATTGGCATGTTCCACTAGTGCTTTTCCTATCAGTTCTGCTGCCAGCAAAGTCAGCATCTGAATATCCAACTAAGCTAAGAGCTGAGTCTCTAGAGTACAATATTCCTAGTTCTTGAGTATCTATGAGGTATCTAAAAATTCTCTTAACAGCTGTTACGTGTGTTTCTTTAGGCTGTGACTAAAATCTAGCACACAAGCACACACTAAACTGAATATCTGGTCTACTTGCTGTTAAGTAGAGAAGAGAGCTGATCATACCTCTATAGAGCTTTTGATCTACATCCTTATCGTTTTCATCTAAGTCGAGTTGGTGGATGGACTCATTGGTGTGGAAATTGATTTCAACTTCAGCATATCGAATTTCTTGAGCATATTTTAAGTGTATCTTTCTTGGTTGATGAAGATTCCTTCCTCACTTTATTTAATTTGAAGACCAAGGAAGTACCTCAACTCTCCCATCATGCTCATCTCAAATTCACCCTACATTTCCTTAGCAAAGTTCTTGCATAAAGCCTCAATAGTTGCACCAAATACAATGTCATCCACATATATTTACACAACAATTAAATCATTTAGATATCTCTTAATGAACAATGTAGTATCGATGCTGCCTCTATCATCCCCTTTTTAAACTAGAAATTTTGAAAGCCTCTCATACCCAGCTCTAGGAGCTTGTTTCAATCCATACAAGGCTTTATAAAGTTTGAAAACATTATCAAATTTTTTTAAGTCTTCAAAACCAGGTGGTTGTTCTACATATACTTCCTCTTGAATTAATCCATTTAAGAATGCACTTTTTACATCCATTTGGAACAATTTAAAATTCATGAAACATGCAAAAGCTAGCAACAACCTTATGGCTTCAATCCTAACAATGAGAGTAAAGGTTTCATCATAATCTATTCCTTCCTCTTGGTTGTATCATTTTGCAACCAGCCTAGCTTCATTTCTAACTACATTTCCTTGCTCATCTACCTTATTTCTAAATACCCATTTTGTACCAACAATAGGGTGATTTGAAGGCCTAGGTACCAATGACCATACACGACTCCTTGTAAATTGAACAAGTTCTTCTTGCATGGCCATTATCCAACTTTCCTCTCTTTCAGTTTTTTCAAAGTTTTTAGGTTCAATTTGAGAGATAAAAGTTGAAAACTCACAAGTTTCTCTAGTTGCTTTCCTAGTTTTAACTCATCGTGAAATGTCACCTATTATTTGGTCTTGTGGGTGATCTTTTACAAATCTCCAACTCCTTGCTAGATCATCACGCATATTTTCTGCTCTTTGTAGATTTTCTAGAGGTGGAGTTTCATTTTCTCTTCTAGGTGAGCTTTCTTCATTATTTTTGTTGTTTTCTAAACTAATTTCCTCCATTTGTTTTTCTAGGACTTCTACATCATCATCATCATCATGAACTTCTTTTTGTAAAGCATTTGACTCATCAAAAACTACATGGATTGATTCTTCAATGGTTCAGGTCCTTTTGTTAAAAACTTTATAGGCCTTTGAGTTTAATGCATATCCTAAAAATATTGCTTTATCACTCTTTGCATCAAACTTCCCTAGGGGCTATTTTCCATTGTTCAATACGAAGCACTTGCAACCAAAACTCCTAAGGTGAGAAATATTTGGTTTCCTACCTTTGTGAAGTTCATATGGAGTTTTTGAAATCAAAGGTCTTATTGAGACTTGATAATTCTATTTTATATAATTATTTTATTCTAATTTTATTATTAAATATTAGCTAAGTCCTCAATTTTTAATTATAATTTACTTATTTTTAGTTGTTTTTATAATTAGATTACTTTTAAGTTAGTTATTTTAATTTTATGTTATTCCTTTTAATTTGGATTGAGCTTAATTTTGGAAAGTAAGGTGTTGGAAGACCTAGAATCTGCTTGCGTATGTTTCGGTGTTTTGGCCATATCTCGAGCTACAGAACTTCAAATGATGTAATTCTTGGACCTTTGGAAAGCTAAGAGACAGAGCTAAAACTTTAATGGAGATCACTTTTCCCAGTTCTGCTTTGAAGATAGAGAAAATCGCGTCAAAAAATGGTTGGATGTACTGTGCCAGGAATGAAAATTTGTAAAGACTGATAATTGATTTTTGGGCCTTTTATTACTCTTAAGCCCATTTAAACCCTAGGTCAGCTTAAGGAACTTTAGGTTAAGTTTATTAGTATAAATAGGATATATTTAGCAACATTAAAGAAAAACTTTGGAGAGACTCAAGAAGTTACAAGTTGAGGCTGAAACTTGGAGATCAAGGCGGAAAATATTGTTTGTTTTCTTCCTTAGCTTTTATCTTTCTTGATACTTTCAATGGTTGAATTTTATACAATGTTATTTTATTTTGCAATTATGAGTAGCTAATTTTCTTTTTCTAGGATTGCAATTGAACTCACATGTAGTCTAAGTTTTTAATCTCTTTCTTACTTATTTTTAATGGGATTTGAATTGTTTATTCCAATTTGTTCTTAATGCTTTTAATTGCTTGGCCACCAATTAAATTGATTTAGGAACCTAAAAAAACTTGGGAAAGGGAGTTTAGAGTAAACAAAAATTGGGGTAGGATATGATCATATTAATTGATTTGCGTATAGGATAGGGATATACCTATAAGCCATATGTAGCCAGATTAGAGCTTGCATTTAATGAGTTTGTTTTAATTTCAATTCACATAGGGATATAGTGTTTTGGTTAAAATAAATATTTTTATAAGATGAGTCGGGAGACCCTTATAAATAATTTAGAACTCTAGGTTAGCAATTCAACCCATTGAAATAAGTTAAGGAAGAGAGGGAAGATTTAGATGAAGTGTGAGGGATATTGTAATCCTAGGTTTATTGATTAGATATTTTCTCAAGTTATTATTTTGATTTTTCTTGTTGGTTTTAATTTTAGTTTTAATTAATTATTTAATTTTGATTATTTGAATAAGATTAAATTGTTCTAATTTTAGTACTTAGTAAAGTTTTAGATCAATTCCCTGTGGGATCGATACCCTGCTTGCTAATATACTATCTATTCGATACGTATACTTGCGTAGTAGGATTTTAACTGACAAGTTTTGTCATGAACCGGCACTCTCTTTGAGCCCGTGACAACTACCGCAAAGTCTCAATAGACATTCATTACCAGGAATGTCAACCGAAACCTCGCAAGGCTCTTGCATCAGTTTTCCACTTCCCCTGTGAGCAATAGTTACTAAATATCGAGTTTTAAGAGAATAGAAACTATTTTAGATAAAAAACAATCAAAATAAAATTTTCACCACACAAGGGTACTTTGGTTATTTTTACCCAAAAATTTCGAAACCTGATAAAAATACAACATATGGTAGAAAGATATCCATTTCCGAACAAAAATAAATTTTTGTAATCTAAATCATCCATTTGGAATGAAAAGTTGGCTAATTAGACTAAATAAAAATATTCGATAATATATTCTATTTTCTTATAAAACAATTTTTATAGAACTATGCATAAATAATTTTTGTAGCGTAAGAACAAAATAAATTCATACACATAGTGATACAGTAAACCAAGTATTCAAAATTATCCTACAGTGGCATATGGACCCCGAGATAACCAAAAGTGTGCAAGAATGTAGACCTACGATTTCTCAGGAAGTAAGTCCAAAGAAATCCTTGATGAAATCGACTGCCTACAGACTATCCTAAACCTGAAATGGTTAAAAAAAAAGGGTGAGTTTTCATAAACTCAGTGAGTAAAAAAAGTCCGTCATTAACTTCTAAAGCCGAGTAAATGGAGACAGTTAACTTTTCATCATACCATAATCCATAACATTTTGTACTTGTTTCAAATCATATAAAACAACACATTTTATTATAATACACATCACGACTTATGATTTTCTTAAAAACTTGGCTAGTGCCAAAAATCATACTCGGTGATACCTTGGCCGAGGCATTCAACCGAGTCCGCCAAGGTTATTAAGTTAACAACTCCGCATAAAAACATAGTTTAGCCATCCCTTGGCGTTGGCAGAGTTCATCCTCAAGTGGTGGTTTGGCATGAAGTGAACTCTATCGTACCTTAGGAGATATCCTTCGTGCCTCTCATAGTAAGGTAAATATAACGGGGTTTACCGTGACCCTCTAATAGGCTGGTCCACGAAAACCCGCCTACTGCAGTGGCTAATTAAATAATCCACTAATCAATAAAATTTTGATAGCATAACGTGGCTAACATAATACTACCCAGCCTGTCAAAGGAAAACAAACAGTATATATATTTCATAAACCAAAAACCCAGCCACATATGTCATCATGTATCAGTTCATAAATCATCAATTCCAAACATAGGTACGTAAACTTAAATATATAGGCAACATCAAAGGTTGGTCTCCACATACTCACATTTTCAAAAACATTATTGAATTGTAAAATAAGTCATAAACCTTATTCCTTAAATCGATTATTAGTCATAAAACATAAAATTCATTTAGGTTCAATATTCTTAAAATCATAAAAACGATTGTAAAAATACTCTAGATAGATAAGATGAATAGTGGTTACTCACTTTGACGGGAATTTACAACACTCCTAGTCTTGATCCTCAGGTGCAATACTTTTGCCCTTATCTGAGGGCTCACCACCTATACATAATGTGCAACAGGAAATTTAATATACTTATGCTAAATTGTCACAAAACTATTCTATGTTCTATATGAATGCATGCAATGAAATGGGAGGTGTTCGGCCTATTGCGCACTATACACTATTTAATTAGTCTAAACGTCCCATTCGATTCCAATTAATTTATTGCACTTCTAGTACTTCCCAAAATTTCACACACTTCAATTTATTGCACTTCCAGTACTTCCCAAAAATCTATTCTAAGTGCAATTACCAAAATATCCCTCATTATTATGCAAATTGCTAACTAATGGGAGTAAAATTTTTCGGTACCCATTTTCGATTTTCGGTATTCCTAAGCACCAAATGCAATCTAAAGGGCATGAAAAACAACCAAATTCATCATCAAACCTCACCCATAAAATTCGGCCAAGATAGGTTCTATAATGGGCATGTGGATTTCTTGCTTAATTTTCAAACTAAATGTTACTAAACACCTAAAAACACTAAGTTACCTTGAAATTCAACTAAATTCATCACCAACTTTCTCTCTCTAAATTTGGCCAGCATATTGCCCCTCATGAAAACTTGAATTTAATTCATGGAAAATGGAAAAGAATGCATGGGCAAGATGAATTTCAAGCTTAAGATTAAAAATCTTACCTTTAATCACCAATTTCTTGAAAATTCAACAAATTTTCCTTAGTTTTTCCTCCCTAGGGTTTTTCTTTTCTTTTCTTCTCTTTTCTGCAGGTGCTGGTCGGCCTTCAAATTCTGAGTGGAAGAGTATGGGCTGGTTTTAAATGGCAATATAAAAATATTTAATTTTTGACACATGTCACCTTTTTATTGGTCCACTTGTTTTAACTTAATTTTTAAGCCTTTTCTCACCACCACAAATGCTCTAATACTTATCCATAGCATAAAATAATAATAGGTAAAATTCTAGAGCTTGACAAATGTCATGGTGGTGTAAAATCGTAAAATTCTAATTTTGCCCTTGTGGACCCTAAAAATGACATTTTTGCCCTTATGCTCGAAGTTGAAATTTTTCACTTCTCAATCTCAAATTATACTCCAATTGGTCAAACTTGATCAAAATTTTCATCCAACTTTCCAAATTTACCCTCGAGTGGCAAAATTACCATTTTGCCCCTATGGTATGAAAATTCCTAATTGACTCCAATTTAATCCTTGAACTCCAAATCACCATATTAAAGTCATTCTGAGGTTTTAAAATTCTCAATTTCATCTTAAAATTCCTATTTGAACTAGTTCGAGGCTTTAAATTAACTTAGTTGCATAACTAGTTACGATACCGATTATTTAATTATTTCTAAGGCATTATAACATGCAGATGTGTCATCAAGTATATGGATGTTATGATGAGTATATAATGGAGTAGGGCTTGAAAAGTTTTTGGCGTCGTTGCCGGGGAATTGTTTGTAGACTTTTTACTAATACTAATACTAATATCAAGCAATTTGGTCTTATTTCAAAATTTATTTTTCTTGTTTTAATTTTAGATTTTGTCTGCTTGCAAATATCCTTGGTCATTGTATGCAAAGAAGAGACAACTTGAATCTTATTCCTTTTGATCCAGAGATAGAAAGAAATTTTAGAAGACATCAAAGGGAGAAATTGCAAGTTGTAGCTTTAAATCAGACAATGGCCGAGGATAACATTAATAATGGTAATAATGCCATTAATGTGGTTCCCAAAGCAAATAGAGCATTGCGGGATTATGCAGTTCCTCTATTGCAAGGTTTGCACCAAAGCATCAAGAGACCTTCCATCAATGTGAATAATTTTGAAATTAATCCAGCTTACATTCAAATGATCCAGTCTTTAGTCCAATTTAGTGGGTTACTCAGCGATGATCCTAATGCTCATTTGGTAAATTTCTTGGAGATTTGCGATACCTTTAAATACAATGGTGTAACTGACGATGCTATTAGATTGAGACTGTTTCCATTCTCTCTACGGGATAAAGCAAAAAGTTGGCTTAATTCACTGCCCAATAAGTCTATCACTACATGGGAGGACTTGGCTCAAAAGTTTCTCGCAAAGTTCTTTTCGCTTGTAAAAACTGGAAAGTTGAGGAACGACATCACCTCATTCACACAATTTGATGGTGAGTCCTTGTATGAAGCTTGGGAGAGGTTTAAAGAACTATTGCGAAGATGTCCACATCATGGGATTCCTGATTGGTTGCAAGTTCAAACATTCTATAATGGGTTGGTTGGGTCAATTAAAACCACAATTCATGCTACTACTAAAGGGGCATTGATGAGTAAGAATGTTGCAGATGCTTATAATTTGTTGGAAGAGATGGCTTCAAATAATTATCAATGGCCTTTAGAAAGGTCGAGTTCGAGAAAAGCTGTTGGAGCCTATGAAATTGATACAATTGGCAACTTAGCTACGCAAGTGGCTGCATTGTCCAAGAAAATTGACACATTGGGAGTCCATGCAGTTCAAAATTCCTGTGTAATTGGTGAGATGTGTGGAGATGGCCATTCAAGTGATCAATGTTCATACAATTCTGCATCAGTCTAATTTGTGGGGAACTTCAACAAGCAGCAGAATGACCCATACTCTAATGCATACAATCCTGGTTGGAGAAACCACCCCAACGTTTCATGGAACAACAATGCAAGGCCTTCCAATTCAAACCTCAATATGCCTCCTGGTTTTCAACAACAATCTAGACCACTAATTCCTGAAAAGAAGTCCCAAGTGGAAGAACTTATCTTGCAATATATGTCCAAGACTGATGCCATAATTCAGAGTTATGGAGCCTCCTTGAGAAATCTTGAGACCCAAATGGGACAGCTTGCAAACTCCATTAATAGTAGACCCCAAGGTGCCTTACTAAGTGATACACAAGTCAATCCCAAAGGTAAGGAACATTGTAATGAAATTACCTTTAGGAGTGGCAAAGAAGTTGAAGGGGTGAATGGAAAATCAATTGAATCTTTAAAGGAGCATGTAGATGATGATAAGGCAATTGTTGAGAAAGAAGTTGAAGTGGAAAAGATAGATAATGGGCAAGTTAAAAATCAAGGGAATTCTGAAGCAAATTATCCTCCACCACCATTCCTACAAAGGTTGAAAAAGCAAAAGTTTGATAAACAGTTTGAGAAATTTCTCAATGCCTTCAAGAAGCTTCACATAAATATCCCTTTTGATAAAGCTTTGGAAACATGCCAAATTATGTTAAATTCCTGAAAGACATCTTAACTAAGAAGAGGAAACTAGAAGATTTTGAAACAGTGGCATTTATTGAGGAGTGTAGCGCAATAATTCAGAACAAGCTTGTCAAACCCTGTTCTATAAAATAATTACGACGTCATTTACATGCTCAATAGAATGTTTGCAGATTTAGAAAGTTCGAGGAATCGTTAAAAGACGATATTGCCCCTAATGGTACCATTGAGTCGATTAAGCCTCGAACTAGTTCAAATAGGAATTTTAAGGTGAAATTAAGAGTTTTACAATTCATGGATGACTCAAAATGGTAATTCGGAGTTCGAGGATCAATTTGGAGTCAAACCAAAATTTTCACAATCCAGGGGTAAAATGGTCATTTGCCACTTAGGGACAAAATGAAAATTTTTAGAAAAGATTTATTTTTGGTCCATTTGACTTATTGGAGTATGATTTAAGTATTGGAGTATGATTTGAAGTTTAGAAGTGAAAAATTTTAATTCCGGTATAATTTGGAGTATAAGGGTGAAATGGTAATTTTGCCACCTCGAGGGCAAATCGGTAAATTTTCACCCCCAACACTTGTCAAGACCAAGGGATTTTATTCATCATGGAAATGGATAAACATGAGAAATGTGTGGTGGAGAATTAAAGAATTAAAAGTTAAATATTTAAAATTTGAGCCAATAAAGCAATGCCATGTGTCATGTTTTTATTATTTTATCATTTCTTTATAAAAAGACAAAAAAATCAGCCCATTTCTCCCATAGTGATCAGCCAAACCAGAAGAGAAGAGAAACCAAGGAAGAACAAACCCTAGGTGGGAAAAATCAAAGAGAAAGTGTTGGAATTCAAGGATTTGATCAAGCAAAGGTAAAATTTCTTTGATTTTGCTAGTGATTTACCTTACCCATCCATTTTTTCTTAATTTCCATGGTTAAATTACATGTTTTCATGATGAAATTATGGCTGGTCAAAATGGGTATGGAGAGAGAAGGATGTTGGAATTGTTTGATTTTAAGTTATGTTGGTGTTTAGAGTTAGTTAAACATGTTTAGAAACAAAACAACAAGAAAATAATCCATTTTCCCCATGAACCTTCAATGGCCGAAAGTTCCAAGAAGAAAAGTGAAGATAAATTTGCCTAATTGTGTGTTAATTAGTTGTGCTTGGTGAATTGAGGGATTGGAAAAGAAATGGAGAAAGTTGGAGTGAAATTGGACGCATTGGCCAATTTATTGGATGAAAAATCGACTTAGGTCAATACCGGGTCTAGATGGCTACCTGTGCATTTTTCATTTCATATCATGCATATATATCGAGCCTGAAATAGCTTACAACTGTTAGACACAATTTAATTGAAATATGTGCCATGGATTATGGCTAGGTGGTGAGCCATTAGATAAGGGTAAAGGACTGTACCCGCGGACTGAAAATAAGAGTATATCGACTCCTAGAACAGTGAGTAAACTTACTATCGTCTTAATTATCTAGAGTAGATTTATTTAATTGTGTGATTTTATGAAAAAATGGTTTAATTGGAAAATTATTGTGTTTTATGGGAAAATGAGATTTTATAAAATAATTTTATAAAATTTTTGAAAATTTAATAATGATTTCAAAAATAGAGTAATTGGAGACATATACTATGATTGTGTTGTTTATCCATGATTTTCATTAAATGGCTTATGATAAATGTGGGTATGACCGGTTATTTTTATGATTTAAAGAATATGTGAACTGCTTTGATTTGCCTTGAATGTGTTAAGTGAGCCATGTCATACTATTGTGATTTTATTGGTTGGTGGATTATAAAGTGGGCACTACAGTGACGGGGGTTCCGTGGGCTAGCCTAATTAGAGGGGCACGGTTCCCAATTATTGAGCTTACCTCGATTGGAGAGGCGCGTAGGATAACTCCCGAAGTAGGATTTGAGTACACTTCACGCTGCCTACCACGTGAAATTGGGACTCAGCCAAAGCCGAGGAACAGCTGTGTTGTCAGAGGTGAAATGTGTTTGTGTATGTGATAATAAATAGCCTTGGCGGTCTCGGTAAGATGCCTTCGCGGGGTAACCCCGAGAATGAATTTTTGGCAAGGGCCAAGTTTTTGAAAAGTGCATAAGCCATGTTGAGTAATTGGATGAAATCCAATTATTTATATGGGTTGGGATGAATCATTTTAATTGTCTCCTATTACACGGCTTTAGATTATTTTGATGATGTCTATCTACTCACTGGGATTTTATAATCTCACCCCTTCTTCTTATCCATTTTTCAGGCTCAGGACAATTTGTTGATAGTTGATTAAGGCGAAAATTAATCTCGGAGTTGCATCTTAGAAAGTAAGGGTTCGTAACCCTATATTTTCTTAGTCAGTTGGGGGCCCACGTGCCACTGTAAAAGAAATTTTATTCTTCAGTTATTTAATTTAAAATATGTATGAATATATTTAGCTTTTACACCATGTTTTTGGCGAGTTTCGATATTTTCAAAGAAAAATGACGAAAATGCCCTTATGAGCCAGAAAGTAATATTTTATTGTTTTGATTTGGAAATGGCTTATATTTTTTTTGAAATGTGAGATTTAATAACTGTCGCTCACTGGGGAGATGCAGTAGCTAATGCTAAGCCTTGCGGAGTTTCGATCGGCATTCGGGATAATGAGTGCCTATTGGGACGTCGTGGTGGTTGTCACGAGCTCGATGGGAGTTTCGGGTCGTGACAATTTTATTGGTATCAGAGCAAAAGGTCAGGAAAGGCTCTATTCTTGGGAACTCTCACATATGATATGTGGCGAAGTATGGCTCTCCACCGAAGAGCTTGGTCAGGAAAGGCTGAGTGCTCTGATAGGTACCATAGAATGCCACCATGCCTTGAGGGGTGGGCAGAATTTTATTGGTATCAGAGCTTTTGGTTAACAAAGCATGGTTTTAAAGTTTTTGGTTTTTATAGTTATTTTAAGAATTCACACTGACACTGCATGGCCTCGGGTTGAGTTAAACTAGGTTAAGTTAAGTTGGGTTAGGTAAAGTTGCATGTATGTAGAGTCTGAGGTTACCTAAACTTGCCTCGTTTCCTTTTTAGATTATCATGCCTCTTCGACGTGAGCGCCCACTCCCTACTAGATCAGCTAAGAGGGGCAGAGGTCATCTTAGGTAGGGTCAGCCAGACCTTAGAGGAGAGGAATCGACTACGTCCCCTTTTCGAGCGGCACTTGCTGCTGAACCGGTCTAGATTCCTCCGCCACCTACTGGCATTCTTCCCATGTCTCCTGAGGTAATTCAGGCAATGGCAGCCTTCTTTACTGCAATGTCTAGTCAGGCTCGGACTAGTCAGGTCCCACCTGTAGTGCCACCAGTTACTCCTTTAGTTCCATTGGCACATGATGTCTCTATTTCTAAAAAGCTGAAGGAGGCTAGACAACTGGGTTGCGTGTCCTTTGTGGGTGAGTTGGACGCCATCGCAGCAAAGGACTGGATTAATCAGGTTTCGGAGACACTCTTCGATATGAGATTGGAGGATGAGATGAAGCTGATAGTTGCTATGAGGTTATTGGAGAAGAAGAGAGAATTTCTGAGTCTGAAGCAGGAGAATTTAACTGTAGAGGAGTATGAGACTCAATTTAACGAGCTATTGTCTTATGTGCTTGATTTAGTAAGGACTGAATAGGATCAGGCCGATTATTTCGAGGAAGGGCTCCGCAATGAGATAAGAGAGCGAATGACTATGACAGGTAGGGAGCCCTATAAAGAGGTAGTACAAATGGCCTTAAGGGTTGAGAAGCTCGCAAATAAAAATAGGAGAATGCGAGCTGAGTTGGCAAAGAGGAAAAATCCGAATATGTCCTCCAGTCAGCCACTAAAAAGGGGCAAAGGCTCATTTGTTTCAGGGAGTGCTCCTTCTGTTTCGGTAACATCCTCCCGACCATCATTTTCACAAATGCAGCAAAGGCCTCCGAGATTTAGCGGATCTGTAGTGACTACTTTTGAAAAGAGTTTTGGAGGTTCTGACAGATGCAGAGAATGTGGAAGATTTCATGGCGGGGTATGTTGGGGGCCTTTGCGATGTTTTCATTGTGGCCAGACTGGTCACTTTAAAACTAATTGTCCACGGTTAGGACAGGCCACTATAGCTGCTCTATCTTCATCAGCTCATACGGACTTGTAGATGAGAGATTCCTCTGGACCACAACCGAGGCAGGGAGTAGCTATCCGGCCTGATGTGGAGAGTAGCACCCCAGTATACCCACCTTCCAGACCACAGACGCGTGCGTCAACAAAGTTTTTGCGGTAATGGAAGATGAAGCACGATTCTAACCTAGAGAAAGTGAATGAAAAGTTAGGTGGGAATGTAAGATAATGATAAGAGATCTAAAACTAAGTGCTGAGAGTGTAAATAAAGCTTTTAAGAATAATATATAAATTAGTTTATGTAGAATATTGCTATGGAATTTTCTTAATGTATTGTGGAAATTGGAGTTCAAAAATGCATAAGACATGAAAGATGAATCTTTGAGGCATTGATGAGAATGAAAGTGCAACCCCACATGTGTAAGGATTAGTACTATGGGTAACTAAAGTGAAGAATGATCCTGAGTGGTTCAAGATTTAAATTTCATGTATGATGAGTGATGTAGGTAGAGCAACGAAAAGAACATCTCAATAGTTAAAGGATTGTGGAAGACTGCTCAAACGAAGGAGATGACATGAGATGTTGAACATTGGATAAAAGCTAATACCCCTATCTTTTCTTGGAGTTCGATAAGTGAAATTTTGATGACAAAATTTTATTTTAAAGGGGGTAGTGTTGTCGAACCTTGTTCTATAAAATAATTACGACGTCATTTACATGCTCAATAGAATGTTTGCAAATTTAGAAAGTTCAAGGAATCGTTAAAAGACGATATTGCTCATAATGGTACCATTGAGTCGATTAAGCCTCGAACTAGTTCAAATAGGAATTTTAAGGTGAAATTAAGAGTTTCACAGTTCATGGATGACTCAAAATGGTAATTCGGAGTTCGAGGATCAATTTGGAGTCAAACCGAAATTTTCACTATCCAGGGGTAAAATGGTCATTTGCCACTTAGGGACAAAATGAGAATTTTTAGAAAAGATTTTTTTTTGATCCCTTTGACTTATTGGAGTATGATTTGAAGTTTAGAAGTGAAAAATTTTAATTCCGGTATAATTTGGAGTATAAGGGTGAAATGGTAATTTTGCCACCCCGAGGGCAAATTGATAAATTTTCACCCCCGACACTTGTCAAGACCAAGGGATTTTATTCATCATGGAAATGGATAAACATGATAAATGTGTGGTGGAGAATTAAAGAATTAAAAGTTAAATATTTAAAATTTGAGCCAATAAGGAAATGCCATGTGTCATGTTTTCATTATTTTATTATTTCTTTATAAAAAGACAAAAAAATCAGCCCATTTCTCCCATAGTGATCAGCCAAACCAGAAGAGAAGAGAAACCAAGGAAGAACAAACCCTAGGTGGGAAAAATCAAAGAGAAAGTGTTGGAATTCAAGGATTTGATCAAGCAAAGGTAAAATTTCTTTGATTTTGCTAGTGATTTACCTTACCCATGCATTTTTCCTTAATTTCCATGGTTAAATTACATGTTTTCATGATGAAATTATGGCTGGTCAAAATGGGTATGGAGAGAGAAAGATGTTGGAATTGTTTGATTTTGAGTTATGTTGGTGTTTAGAGTTAGTTAAACATATTTAGAAACAAAACAACAAGAAAAGAATCCATTTTCCCCATGAACCTTCAATGGCCGAAAGTTCCAAGAAGAAAAGTGAAGATAAATTTGCCTAATTGTGTGCTAATTAGTTGTGCTTGGTGAATTAAGGGATTGGAAAAGAAATGGAGAAAATTGGAGTGAAATTGGACGCATTGGCCAATTTATTGGATGAAAAATCGACTTAGGTTAATACCGGGTCTAGATGGCTACCTGTGCATTTTTCATTTCATATCATGCATATATATCGAGCCTGAAATAGCTTATGACTATTAGACACAATTTAATTGAAATATGTGCCATGGATTATGGCTAGGTGGTGAGCCATTAGATACGGGTAAAGGACTGTACCCGTGGACTGAAAATAGGAGTATATCGATTCCTAGAACAGTGAGTAAACTTACTATCGTCTTAATTATCTAGAGTAGATTTATTTAATTGTGTGATTTTATGAAAAAATGGTTTAATTGGAAAATTATTGTGTTTTATGGGAAAATGAGATTTTATAAAATAATTTTATAAAATTTTTGAAAATTTAATAATGATTTCAAAAATAGAGTAATTGGAGACCTATACTATGATTGTGTTGTTTATCCATGATTTTCATTAAATGGCTTATGATAAATGTGGGTATGATTTGTTATTTTTATGATTTAAAGAATATGTGAACTGCTTTGATTTGCCTTGAATGTGTTAAGTGAGCCATGTCATACTATTATGATTTTATTGGTTGGTGGATTATAAAGTGGGCACTGTAGTGACGGGGGTTCCGTGGGCTAGCCTAATTAGAGGGGCACGGTTCCCAATTATTGAGCTTACCTCGATTGGAGAGTCGCGTAGGATAACTCCCGAGGTAGGATTTGAGTACACTTCACGCTAGCCACCACGTGAAACTGGGACTCAGCCAACGCTGAGGAACGGCTGTGTTGTCAGAGGTGAAATGTGTTTGTGTATGTGACATAAATAGCCTTGGTGGTCTCGGTAAGATGCCTTCGCGTGGTATCCCCGAGAATGGATTTTTCGCAAGGGCCAAGTTTTTGAAAAGTGCATAAGCCATGTTGAGTAATTGGATGAAATCCAATTATTTATATGGGTTGGGATGAATTATTTTAATTGTCTCCTATTACTCGACTTTAGATTATTTTGATGATGTCTATCTACTCACTGGGATTTTATAATCTCACCCCTTCTTCTTATCCATTTTTCAGGCTCAGGACAATTTGTTGATAGTTGATTAAGACGAGAATTAATCTCGGAGTTGCATCTTAGAAAGTAAGGGTTCGAAACCCTACATTTTCTTAGTCAGTTGGGGGCCCACGTGTCACTGTAAAAGAAATTTTATTCTTCAGTTATTTAATTTAAAATATGTATGAATATATTTAGCTTTTACACCATGTTTTTGGCGAGTTTCTGTATTTTTGAAGAAAAATGACGAAAATGCCCCTATGAGCCAGAAAGTAATATTTTATTGTTTTGATTTGGAAATGACTTATGATTTTTTTTGGAATGTGAGATTTAATAATTGTCGCTCACTGAGGAGATGCAGAAGCTGATGCTAAGCCTTGCGGGGTTTCGATCAGCATTCGAGGTAATGAGTGCCTATCGGGACGTCGCGGCTGTTGTCACAAGCTCGATGGGAGTTCCCGGTCGTGACAAAGCTTTCTCCAAAACTTAAAGATCCAGGGAGTTTTTCTATACCTTGTACTATTGGTAGATTCAAATTTACTAAAGCTCTATGTGATTTAGGTGCAGGTGTTTCAATCATGCCTTTGTCAATTGCTGAGAAAATTAGACTTAATGAGATACAACCTTCCACAGTTTCTTTGCAATTAGCAGATAGAATAATCAAGTATCTTGTTGGGATTATTGGGGATGTATTGGTTAAAGTTGGGCATCTTTACATTCAGGTGGACTTCATTGTGCTTGAGATGGAAGAAGATCAAGAAATTTCTTTAATCTTGGGATGACCATTCTTGGCTACCGCAGGCGCAATAATTGATCTGAAGGAAGGCAAGATAACTTTTAAAGTTGGAGAAGAGGTAGTTGAGTTTAATATTTTCAATGCAAATAAACATCCTAGCTCTACAAATTGTTGCTATAGAATGGAGCTAATTGATGAAGGAAAAGGTGAACCTAATTCTCCACCTATAAGTGAGCAAGCACCAATCTTTGAGTTTAAGCCACCACCTCCACCTGTGAGAGCTGAGCAATCACCAACGGAGCATCCTCCACCACCATCTAATTGTCCTTTCGAGATTCGACAACAAGTAATGCTGCTTTCTAGATCATACTTCAAGCTTTTTCCATGGAAACGTAAAGAAAGATGGTGGGGTCCTTTCAAAGTAGTAAAGGCTTATCCTTGTGGAATAATTGAGATTTATAGTGAGGATACAAGAATAACCATGGTTAATGGGATGAGCCTTAGACCATATTTTGAGGATGAAGAACTGGAAAAAGGGGGCACTATAGTCAAGCTAGTGACTATAAACAAGCGCTTCTTGGGAGGCAACCCAAGTTTCTAAACTTTACTTATTTTAGTTTTTTTTTAATTTAGTTAAAATTTATTTCTTTTGATTTATTAATTTTTTTTATGTTTCCTTTTGCAAGTAATTGGTAAAAAAAAAAAAAATCAACACTGCAGCATGAAACAGCATGTTTTAGCATCGTGGCCCTCAAAGGGAGGGTCGCGGCGCTGGACAAAGCAACAATTAGTCGCTGAAACAGAATGTTTTAATGCCGCGACGCTGAACAAACAACGATTTGTAGAAAGGTTGAGTGCCGCGGCCCTCAACCTTGAGAGCCACGAAGCTCAAACCCGAAGCGTAAAGCTTCGGGTGAAAAAAATTTTTGGGCGCTGCGGCCCTTTGAAAATTTTTTATTTATTTTTTTATTTATATTTTCTTTTTCTTTTTCTTTTCTTCTTTTGTCACTCTTCTTCTTCTTTGACTACCATCCCTACTCCCATTATTCCTTTTCTTGCCAATCTCTTGCCTTCCTCTATCTTCTTTTTTTCACTCCAAATTTTTGCATTTTCTTTCTACTTGGATTATTTTTATTTTTATTTTTCTTAGAAATCCTGCACTCCTAAGGTAAGTACTCCTCCAAACACTTTGTTTTCAATTATGTTGTGTAGAGAAAGGTTGCAGTTGATGTTAATGGCCAACTTTATAATTTTTAAACCTTGAATAAGTCAATTGTGCATGTTTGTTAATGAGTTTTTTAGACTTTCTCATGATTAATGCTTAGAGTGCTGAAAATTTTGAAGATTAGTGCCAATTTCTTGTTACCCATATAATGGATTCATGAACTTTTCATTTGCTGCATATATAATTGATGAATGCTGTGTTGCTAAGAAAAGATGATGGGTGGTAATAATGCGGAGAACATGCAAACTACAACTTCAGAGTAGGGGAGTGTTCTTGTCCTTTTTCTTTTATTTTCTTTTATCACATTGAGGACAATGTTCATTTCAAGTTTGGGGGAGTGGTTTAGAATTTTGTTAGTTTATTTTTTTAGTAGCTTTGTTTTAAGATATGTCTTGTATATTTATTTATATTTTGCATGTTTTCTTGTGTTTCAAAAAAAAATTGAGATAGTTATACATCATTCATGATTGTCCCAATGCTAGGATGATATTTTAATTATCTTTTGATTCTTAGCTTTTGGGAAGCATATAGTTATGATTTAATTTTATGTGATATTCTTGTGTTAGCTTTATTTTAGAATGTGACTTAAAACAACTTGAGCACTATACTCTTTTACTTAGAATTTTGGTGTGATTTAGAGAATTTTATGTTGAAAAAAAAAGGTATAGTGAAGTCAAGAATTCTAGAATTTGTTTGATTTTCTCTCGAGGTGAAATCTTAGAGAACACTTAGGATAGGAAGTGATTTAGGCCATCTTTAGATCGTTTGAGCCTTTTTGAGCCTACCTTGTTATATTTATCCTTAGTCACCCTTTTTGAGCCTAATTTACCTTTTCTTTGTAATTACACAGTTATATTAGCCTTGGCCTGTTTATTTAATCCCAGCAATTTGAACCTTTCACCCTCTAAGTATTTTAATCTTTCTAAAGAATGGTTTGAGCTTAAAGATAAATTGAGGGAGAAAGGTGTGAAAAAAAAAAAAAGTGATGGTTGTTAGCAAAATTACCCCTAGTTTATAATTGTCAAAAAAATAAGTTTGGGGGTTAAAAAAAAAGATGAAGAAAGAAAAAAAGAAGAAAAGAAAAGAAATAAAGTGTTATGTACAAAGGAAAGTTTACTTCAAGTTTAGGGGTGCCATATAAAAAAAAACATTGACCTCTTTATGTGTTCTAGATTGATTAAGACCTATTGATCCTTGAATAAGTGTTAATCTACATTAGTGGAGAGTGAGATGAAAAGCAAACCTATGGGATCATAGTACTAATCTATGCTTAGAATTGGCATAAACTAATCCAAATTGCATGATATTCTTTGTAACAGAGCATTCACACACACATAAATCCATTCGAAAAATAAGTTTTCACTTGAATTGATGCATGAATTTAAGGATTAGCTATATGTTACCTTAAGTTGGAATTGGAGTTAATTTCTGAGAAAAAAATTGAGAAATCATGATTTCGTACTTCTATCACTTGTTCAGGAATTTTTTATCTTTATTTTTTTTGTAATTTGCTTTTGCTCGAGGACTAGCAAAATCTTAAGTTTGGGGGTGTGATAATTCTATTTTATAAAATTATTTTATTCCAATTTTGTTATTAAATATTAGCTAAGTCCTCAATTTTTAATTATAATTTACTTATTTTTAGTTGTTTTTATAATTAGGTTACTTTTAAGTTAGTTATTTTAATTTTATGTTATTCATTTTAATTTGGTCATGATTTATTAGTTTTTATATTTCTTTTGTAGGATTAAAAGTGATCGGGCTTAATTTTGGAAAGTAAGGTGTTGGAAGACCCAGAATCTGCTTGCATATGTTTCGGTATTTTGACCATATCTCGAGCTACAGAACTTCAAATGATGCAATTCTTAGACCATTGGAAAGCTAAGAGACAGAGATACAACTTTTATGAGATCACTTTTCCCAGTTCTACCTTAAAGATGGAGAAAATTGCATCAAAAAATGGCTGGACGTACTGTGCCAGGAATGAAAATTTGTAAAGACTGATAGTTGATTTTTGGGCCTTTTATTACACTCTTAAGCCCATTTAAACCCTAGGTCAGCTTAAGGAACTTTAGGTTCAGTTTATTAGTATAAATAGGATATATTTAGCAACATTAAAAAAGAACTTTGGAGAGACTCAAGAAGTTACAAGTTGAGGCTGAAACTTGGAGATCAAGGCGAAAAATATTGTTTTGTTTTCTTCCTTAGCTTTTATCTTTCTCAATACTTTCAATGGTTGAATTTTATACAATGTTATTTATTTTGCAATTATGAGTAGCTAATTTTCTTTTTCTAGGATTGCAATTGAACTCACATGTAGTCTAAGTTTTTAATCTCTTTCTTACTTATTTTTAATGGGATTTGAATTATTTATTCCAATTTGTTCTTAATGCTTTTAATTGCTTGGCCTCCAATTAAATTGATCTAGGAACCTAAACAAACTTGGAAAAGGGAGTTTAGAGTAAACTAAAATTGGGATAGCATATGATCATATTAATTGATTTGCGTATAGGATAGGGATATACCTATAGGCCATATGTAGCCAGATTAGAGCTTGCACTTAATGAGTCTGTTTTAATTTCAATTCACATAGGGATATAGTGTTTTGGTTAAAATAGATATTTTTATAAGATAAGTCGGAAGACCCTTATAAATAATTTAAGACTCTAGGTTAGCAATTCAACCCATTAAAATAAGTTAAGGAAGAGAGGTAAGATTTAGATGAAGTGTGAGGGATATTGTAATCCTAGGTTTATTGATTGGATATTTTCTCAAGTTATTATTTTGATTTTTCTTGTTGGTTTTAATTTTAGTTTAAATTAATTATTTAATTTTGATTATTTGGATAAGATTTAATTGTTCTAATTTTGTACTTAGTAAAGTTTTAGATCAATTCCCTGTGGGATCGATACCCTACTTGCTAATATACTATCTATTCGATACGTATACTTGCGTAGTAGGATTTTAACTGACAAGACTCTATTAAGAATATAAGCTGTTGTATTTACTGCCTCAGCCCAAAGATATTTATGTAGGTTGTTCTCACATAGCATAGTCCTAGCCATTTCTTTTAGGGTTTTATTTTTCCTCTCTACAACTCCATTTTGCTGGGGTGTTCTAAGTGTAGAAAAATTGTAATCCAACCCCTTTTCATTGCAAAATTTTTCAAACTCATCATTTTCAAATTCTTCTCCATGATCACTCCTTATGCTAACTATGGCTAGTTCTTTTTCATTTTCTACTTTCTTGCAATGACTTAAGAAGGCTGATAAGCATCATTCTTATGAGCAAGAAAATAAACCCAAGTATTTCTAGAATAGTCATCAACTATTACAAAGCCATAAGATTTTCCTCTTAAACTAGTTGTGCTTATTGGACCAAATAGATCAATATGAAGCAATTCAAGAGGTCTAGCTGTTGAAACAGTCTTCTTAGACTTGAAATATGTTCTAACTTGTTTTCCTAGTTGGCAAGCATCACATATTCTATAATTTTCAAATTTTAACTTCGGCAGTCCAGCAACAAGATTTTTCTTAATTAATTTTGACATGGTATGCAAGCTAACATGTTCTAATCTCCTATGCCATAGCCAACTATCATTTTCAGCATTTGCAACAAGACATACTTCACTATTTACTTCAAGATCTTCAAGAAAACCTACATACATATTTTTCAATCTTTTTCCTATAAATAGATTTTATTTGTACTCATATCTATTACTTCACACTTAGTTGAATTAAAACATACTTTAAATCCTTATCACATAATTGACTAATACTTAGTAAATTATGCTTTAAGCCTTTAACCAACAACACATGACTAATTTGAGTTTAGGAATTCTTACCAACCGTACTTATACCATGGATTCTTCCTTTAAAATCATCTCCAAAGGATACGGTTCCTCCATTTCTCTTATCCAGCTGAGCAAACAGCATTTCATGTCCTGTCATGTGTCGTGAACAACCACTATCCATGTACTAAGGCTGTTTCTTCTTGAGTTGAGCTCTTGAACATGTCTCCTTTAAGTCCAGCTCAACCTACAAAGCAGAATTTCAATTTTTCTTTATAGGTACCCATACTTTGATGGGTCCTTGAGTGTTAGTTACAACAAAAGATCCCTTAGGAACCCAAATTTTCTTAATTTTTTACACTTTTCTTTTCTTAAAATAGTCATGTGATAAATGACCAATTTTACTACAAATGTAGCATCTTAGTGATGCATTAGCAGAATCTTTCTTTTTGTACACATCTCTTTTTGGAAATTCATTTTTTAAGCTTTTAAGAGTTGTGTTTTCATCAAGAGTTATTTGCAAAGCTTCAGACTTGTTTTCCAGCTCTTGTTTTAAAACCTCAAAGTCTATTTTTGAGTGTTCTAACTCAATTTGCAAAATATTTCTTTGCATAAAAACAAAAGTAAACTCTTGTTTGATTTGATCCAAATCATTTTCAAGTAATGCAGTCTTTTTCTTTAATGATTTGTATTTTGAAAAAAGCTTTTCAAATTCATCGTAAAGGCATTCATACTCATGTTGCAATTCATCAAAAGAATTATTGCAGGGGGATGAGGATACCTCTATTTCATCATCTTGTGCCATCAAACAAATATTGGCTCTTTCCTTAGATTTTTCATCTTCAGCTTCAGAGCTTGAAGTTTCACTATCCGACCATGCAGCAGCCACCATTGCTTTCTTGGATTTCTTATTTTTCTTGAGAGTTTCATCTTTCAGCAATGGGCATTCAAACTTGATGTGACCAAGTTTCTTGCACTCATAGCAAATGAGCTCTTCCTTTTTGTTGGAGTCAATTTTGTTTCTATTTTTCCATGAGGAACCTTGGTCTTTCCTAAAACCTATTCTAGTTAGCCTTCGGTTTCTTCTACTCATTAGCTTTTTGAATTTTCTTGCAACCAGAGCAAATTTTTCATCATCATCACAAGAAAGCTTTTCCAACTCTTCTTTAAGGATGTTGGCTTTAAGTGCAATACTCTTTTTCTTTTCCTTTGCTTCCCTTCGGTCTTCTTCTTCTTCTTCCTTAAGCTCCAGCTAGTGAGTAAGAAGAGAACCACAAATCTTATCAAGTGTGATGATATTCAGATCTTTAGCCTCTCTAATGGCAATCACTTTAGGCTTTCAGTTTTTTGGTAGACTCCTAAGCAGTCTTTTTACTAATTCATGTTCAAGAATAGGCTTGCCTAGCTGACTTAATTTATTTGTGATGTTTGTAAATCTATCAAACATGCTAGTGATGTCTTCACCATGCTCCATTTTGAACATTTCATAATTATGTGTTAAAAGGGCAATTTTGGACTCCTTGACTTGAGAAGTCCCTTCATGGATTATTCTAAGTTTCTCCCACACTTGTTTAGCTGTTGTACAGCTTGAGACTTTGTTAAATTCAGTGGGGGTCAAGGCACAATGTAATGTGTTGATGGCCTTAAAATTTATTTGAACTTTCTTAGTTTCAGCCTCAGTCCATTCAGACCTTGGCTTGGGCATTAACTCATTTGTCACTACATTCATGGTTGAGGGCATAAAGGGTCCATCAGTTATGACGTTCCACATTTCATTGTCTATAGCCCTAATATAGATTGACATTCTTGTGCTCCAATAAGGGTAATTAGAGCCATCAAATAGAGGTGGTCTATTTGTTGATTGTCCCTCAGCAACTATGGATTTTTGTTGAGCCATTTGGATCCTCCCAAAGGATGTTAAGCCTTAATAATAGGGAACTAGCTCTAATACCACTTGTTAGTCCCAATTATATGTGCTAAAAGGGGGGTGAATAGCATAAATCGACTCTTGACAAGATGAGGAACTAATTTCCAGAATAAAGAAAATAAACAAAGAGTAAATAATGCACAGCAATTTAGAGTGGTTCTGACACGACCCAATTTCTCTGGCCATGATCAGCGCATGAGCTCAATGAGCATAGCTCACTAAGCCCAAGCAAGCCTATCCATTTACCTTTGCTTAACAAATTTATCATATCATGCATACACACACACTTTTTTTTTTCGGGTGTGAACATAGCCAAAACACAATGGCATTATCGATAATAATATACATGCACTATACTAGTCATGTAATTAGCAATTTACATTACATACACATATTCACATTGTTAGATTGTATTCATAATACACAAGGACCCATGACTTTTAGCGGAGACATTTACAATAAAAGGGATTACTATCGAATGCCAGACACATACCTAGGAGATACACTACGGGGACTCCTCGATCTAGGGTCCAACAGTCACCTGATCTGAAAACATGAATTTTTATAAAACGTGAGTACAATACTTAGTGAGTGAACAAGGAAGGGAACAAGCAACAATTAGGGAGAATTTAAAATCATGAAGCACTTGTTTCAAAACAATGCAATTTAGTTCATTCCTATTTAAAACCCCTCCAAACCAGAGAGTTTTTCGCTACAGCGAGCATGAATTTCACTGCAGTGAAAACAGAGCAACAAGAGAAACATTTTTCCTCACTCAACAAAAAGCCATCCTGCTAAACTAATAAAATCAACCTAAAATTCATGAAAATTCTCAAAGTACAATGTGTCAACTTTCATGTACATTACAACCATAAATCATTGTCCATCAATTTGTTATATCACACATATTTACATATGTATATATATATATACCCATCATCATCATCTCACCAACCCATCATCATCATCACCAGCTCATCATCATCATCACCAGCTTATGCGCACTCCCTACTCGCACATGGCTGGGTCATCACCGGGTTATGCGCACTCCCTACTCACACATAATCGAGTCATCCTCGGCTTATGCGCACTTCCTACTCGCACATAGCCGAGTCAACATAATTACACAACATTATATTCAAGTATATATGTATATCAACATAAAGCAGCCACATAGAAATCCATAATAACCACATTTCATAACATAAACCTTTTCTCAAAAGCTTGTTCCCAAGGCATTTATTCTCATGAAAAATTGCTTAAAATCATTCAAACACTTTGTTCAAAACAGTTATATTCCCAAAACAATTTTGATAGGCAGTCCACTCACAGGTGTCGAAAATTCGGATTTCGGGTGAACTCAGACTAATAGTCCGCAAGCGTAATTTTTTTTACCTTTTTCGAACGTCTCACCACCTTGACAAATAACAAAGTCGAGGAATTTACTATATTGTCCCTAAATTGATATAAATTAATTTAAATTACTAATGCTTGATATGTAAATGCAAAAATATGTCCGATTATCACTTAATCACGATATCAATTAAATTCGACCAATCACCCGATTAATCGGCGATTGTGTCCAAATCACCTCCAAATTAATTCATTTCTCCTCTAATACCTTAATTTACCACATACATTTACATAAAGCCAAATTCAGCATTAGAACCCTCACAGTTCCTTACAAAAAAATTTGGTCATTTGGTGCACTAGCATCGAATTTTTTTCTACATAACTGTTTCACCTTAATTCATCATTTTCCATGCCATTTTCCTTGAAATAAAAACAATCCCCCATTGATATTCAACCCTCATGGTTCGGCCAACAAGGAACCCTAGAGAAATTGAATATTTCTTTTGTGTTTTGGTTCATAACCATGCTTAACTATCCCTAAAGACTAACATAGTCTAAAATCAAATTATTCCAACAACAATTCCTCTTCCATACCCATTTTTCAGAATTGAATTCATCATGATAACACAATATTAAACCATGGAAATCAAGAACAAAAGCATGGGTAAGCTAGGTATCAAGGAGAATTAAAGAAATTTTAACTTACCTAGCTTTTTTCCTTGATTTCTTCACTTTTTCTTTGAATTTTCACCTAGGTTTTCTTGTTTTTCCTTTTGTTCTTCCTTTTTTTCTTGTTGCTGGATGCCTAGGCCGAATATGGTGAGGGAATTGGGGATTTAATGGGCTGATTTCTATAGAAAACAATAAAATAATCAAGCATGCCATGTGTCACATGCTTATTAGCCCAATTTTTAACTTTTTGACTTTTTCTTCTTAATTTTCCACCACAAATATTCTGGTATTTATCCAATCCTACCACAATTAAAATCCCTTGGTCTTGACAAGTGCTGGGGCAAAAATTTTACTGATTTGCCCCCGGGATGAAAAAATTATGATTTTACCCCTATACTCCGAAATGTACCGGAATCTCATTATTTTTACTTTTCAGCCTAAAATAACACTAATATTGATCAATATTAACCAAATGGGGCAAAAATAGTTTTTTTTTTTAAATTCCTGTTTAGTCTTCTAGTGGCAAAATTACCATTTTGCCCTTGTACTCCAAAAATACCTGGAATCACAATTTTTCACTGTTAAACATCATTTTATACTCCAATAATCAATATTATATTTCATATAATTATTCTTGGTCAAATGTGATCAAATCTTGGCTAGAAATCTCCATTTAATCATCAAATGGTAAAATGACCGTTTTGTCCCTAATCGGTCAATTTTCCTGATGGACTCCAAACTAGACCTTGAACTCCGAATCACTATTCTAAGTCATTCTGTGGTTTCAAAATTTTCAATTTCCTCTTAGAATTTCTATTTGAACTAGTTCAAGGCTCAATTTAACTTAGGTGTACCACTTGGTACAATACCATCTTTTAATCGAGTTTGACAAGGTCTCACATTCTCCCCCACTAATAAAAATTTGGTCTCCGAATTTAAACTCAATGTAGAGTGGGTTACCTTTACATATCGAAGAGGTGTGGATGCTTTGTCCGCATGTCATCCTTAGCTTCCCACGTTACCTCCTTACTAGTGTGATTCCGCCACAACACTTTCACTGAGGCTACATCCTTTGAACGGAGCTTTTTAACTTGCTTATCAAGGATAGCTATCGGTTGTTCCTCATAGGTTAGATTATCTTGCAACTGAATGGTTTCATACCGTATTACATGTGTTGGATCTGGGTTGTACTTCCTAAGCATGGACACATGAAACAAAGGATGGATATTTGAAAGGTCTGGCGATAATGCCAAACGATATGCTACTACTCCAACTCTTTTTAAGATCTCGAAGGGTCCTATATACCGAGGACTTAACTTCCTTTTCTTGCCAAACCTCATTACCCCTTTAGTTGGCGAAACTTTCAAACATACATGATCTCCTACTTGGAACTCCAAGTCTCTCCGTCGGTTATCAGCATATGCCTTGTCTACTTTGTGCTGTTAACATCCTCTAATGGATCAAGCGTATTTTCTCAGTGGCATCCTGCACAAACTCAGGCCCCAAAAGTTTCCTTTCTCCTACCTCTAGCCATCCAATGGGTGACCTACATCTTCGTCCATATAATGCCTCAAATGGTGCCATTTGGATGCTAGTTTGGAAATTGTTGTTGTAGGCAAATTCCACTAAGGGTAGATATTGCTCCCACTTGACACCAAGGTCTATCACACAAGCCCTCAACATATCCTCCAATGTCTGTATGGTCCATTCAGACTGTCCATCAGTCTGAGGGTGGAAAGTTGTGCTGAAATCCAACTTAGTGCCCAATTCTTCTTGCAGCTTTCCCCAAAACCTACTAGTAAATTGAGCTCCTCTGTCAGATACTGTAGAAATGGGAATACCATGCAGTCGTACTATCTCATCCACATAAACTCGAACGTATTGGGCAGCCCTGTAAGTAGTCTTAACCAGAAGAAAATGAGCTGACTTTGTTAACCGGTCTACTACTATCCAAATTGAATCATATCCCCCACTGGTTCGAGGCAAACCCATTACAAAGTCCATAGCAATATGTTCCCACTTCCACTCGGGTACTGGTAATGGCTATAGTAGTCCTGCAGGCTTTTGATGCTCGACCTTAACCTGCTGACAAACCAGGCACTCGGAGACAAACTCAGCTACATCTTTCTTAAGTCCTTCCCACTAATACACCTCTTTCAAATCTTGATACATTTTTGTAGCCCTTGGATGTACCACATAAGTTGCCATGTGAGCTTCCTCCAATATTTTTCTCCTCAACCTGTTACCATCAGGCACATAAAGTCTGGTTCCATACTTCAACACTCCATCTGTGCCTTTAGTAAACATTTTTCCTTTCCTACCCTGAGGATCCTCTAAGGCCTTAGTCACAAACTCATCTTCACTTTGTGCTACTTTAATCCTGTCCATTAAAATAAGCCTCACTCTAAAATGTGCTAGCAAAGCATTTGTCTCCGCAACTTCCAAACGCACACCTATGTCTCCCAAGCTATGGATCTCTCTAACCAAGGATCTCCTATCAATAGAAATATGTGCCAAGCTTCCCATTGATTTTTGACTCAAGGCATCCGCCACTACATTGGCCTTACCGGGATGATAAAGAATAGTACAATCATAATCCTTTAGCAACTCCATCCATCTACATTGCCTTAAGTTAAGATCCCTCTGCTGAAATATATACTTCAGACTTTTGTGGTCCGTGTATATCTCGCAAGTCTCACTATACAAGTAATGTCTCTAAATCTTTAAGGCAACACGATTGCTGCCATTTCCAAATCATGTATGTGTTAATTCTGCTCATGCCTTTCAAGTTGCCTAGATGCATACGCAATCACCTTCCCATGTTGCATTAATACACATCCTAAACCAACCCCCGATGCATCACAAAACACCGTGTAACCCCCTGTGCCTTGCGGTAGGCTTAACACTAGAGTTGTGGTGAGACATGCCTTAAGCTTCTCAAAACTATTCTCACAAGCATCAGACCACTCAAATTTTGTATCTTTACGTGTCAGCTTAGTCAGAGGGGCAACTATTTTTGAGAAGTCCTTCACAAAGCGACGATAATAGCTAGCTAAACCCACAAAGCTTCTAATCTTCGTAACTGATGTTGGCCTTGGCCATTTTTTTCACTGCTTCAATTTTCTTTGAATCAACTTGTATCCCATCCTTAGATACCACATGCCCCAAGAATGCAACACTTTCGAGCCAAAACTCACACTTGGAGAACTTAGCATACAATTGATGTTCTCTCAAAATTTGGAGCACTATCTTAAGATGCTGCTCATGCTTCTTTCGACTCTTTGAATATATCGAGATGTCATCAATAAACACCACCACAAACTTTTAATAAGGCTTGAACAGTCGGTTCATCAAATCCATGAAGGCTGCAGGAGCATTCGTGAGCCCAAATGACATCACTAAGAACTCATAGTGCCCATATCTTGTTCGAAATGCGTTCTTGGGTATATCTTCATTCAAGATTCTCAACTGATGGTACCCATATCGCAGATCTATCTTAGAGAAACATAGTGCTCCTTGTAGTTGATCAAATAAATCATTTATCCTTGGGAGAGGATATTTATTCTTCACCGTTACTTTATTAAGCTATCGATAATCAATGCACAGCCTAAGTGACCTATCTTTTTTCTTCACAAATAACACTGGTGCTCCCCATGGGGATACACTAGGACGGTTGAAGCCTTTATCCAACAAATCCTCTAATTGATCCTTAAGCTCTTTGAGCTCTGCCGGTGCCATTCTATATAGGGGTATGGATATAGGTCTAGTGTCGGGAATTAAATCTATGCAAAATTCAATCTCCCGTTCGGGAGGTAAACCTGGTAGCTCCTCGGGAAATACATCCACGAACTCCTTCACCACCGACACTTGACTTACATTTCCAACCTTCGCCTGAGTATCCCTTACAACAGCCAAGTAACCTATACAACCCTGTCGTATTAACCTTCTGGCAGAAATGACCGATATCAAATTGGTTGGAGCATTACTCCTATCCCCCTGAATACTAAATGATGATTCACCGGGGAAATCAAATCTAACCAATTTATGATAACAGTCCACACTAGCATGACGGGGTGATAACCAATCCATTCCCAAGATCACATCAAAGCCTAAGGTGTCTAACACCACTAAATTCACCAAAGTGTCCTTGTCCTTGACTCGTACTACACAGGACTCATATTCCCATTCGGCCACAAATATCTCCTTTAAAGGAGTAAACACTACTAATTGTTCCTCTCTCTTAACATGATCTCTACCCAACCGAGATGCAAAACATGGAGAGATAAAAGAATGAGTAGCACCAGGATCAAATAGTACCTGAGCATTCATATCACAAATTGAAAGAATACTTGAGACCACAGCATTGGATGTTTGGGCTTCCTACTATGTTAAAGCAAACACCCTTGCCTGGCCTCTACCAATAGAACTCTGATGTCCGGACCCAGATGGCCTACCCCGAGAGGTAGCACCAGCGCCTCTATCTCTTATCTCGTTAACCTCTTGGCCAATTGAAACAATTACCGAAGGAGCAGACAAAGATGGCTGATTAGGACTGCGAACAGAACCTTGCGATTGTTGGGCCATCGGACAGTTCCTCACCTTATGTCTAAGTTGGCCACAACCAAGACAAGTTTTCATGGGAAAATAGCATCATCCTCTGTGTCGTCTTCCACAATTATCATAGGGAGGAATAGCCTGACTAATTTGCCTTGAGTCTTGTTGTTGCCTCCTTCCAACAAAAGCTTCCTGCCCTGACTCAACATTGGTACTCATCACGTTACTCCCTTGTTGGGGTAACCTTAATTCCCCATATGGGCCTTGACAGTTAGAAAATGAAATCCCACTGCTAAAGTCTCTATGACCCTGATAACCCTCGAGAGGTTGGCGGTCTGTCTGGCCTTGGAAACTAGGAGACTCTTGCTCCACATGTCTCCCCTCTACTATTTTCTGTATATACTCCATACGGGCTGCCATCATTTTTACAACCTGATTGACTCCCTGCAGACTCGCTGCCAAGTCCTCAATAGTAATGCCTCTCGTCGGTGGCCTAACAATCTCACCTAAGGGCTATCCCTCATCTCTCCTATTCATAAGCGTACTCGCTCTCACCGACCTAGCGACCTTGCCATGTCTACCTCACCCCCTATAGGTGGGTGCCCGTGGCCTATTAGTCATCTCAGTAGGGGCATCTTGCTCCCCCACTTGTCTTAAGGTGGCCCGTGTCTTAGGTGGCATTCTTACTTAGACAAGAGCAAACACCTGTCATTCACCACAATTAAAGAGATAAGGTGGTTTCTAAGATTGGAAATTTACGCGGTTCCTCGATTATGAAATGTGTCGCGGCTCACAGTTCATAATTAAAAACCGCACATAAAAACCCGACTCTCCGCTGGACCTGACCATAACACCCTAAGACCTAAACAACCTAGGGCTCTGATACCAAGTTTGTCACGACCCAATTTCTCGGGCCATGACTGACGCATGAGCTCAATGAGCATAGCTCACTAAGCCCAAGCAAGCCTATCCATTTACCTTTGCTTAACAAATTTATCATATCATGCATACACACACACTTTTTTTTTTTTTCGGGTGTGAACATAGCCAAAACATAATGGCATTATCGATAATAATATACATGCACTATAGCAGTCATGTATTTAGCAATTTACATTGCATACACATATTCACATTGTTAGATTGTATTCATAATACACAAGGACCCATGACTTTCAGCGGAGACATTTACAATAAAAGGGATTACTATCAAATGCCAGACACATACCTAAGAGATACACTACGGGGACTCCTCGATCTAGGGTCCAACAGTCACTTGATCTGAAAACATGAATTTTTATAAAACGTGAGTACAATACTCAATGAGTGAACAAGGAAGGGAACAAGCAACAATTAGGGAGAATTTAAAATCACGAAGCACTTGTTTCAAAACAATGCAATTTAGTTCATCCTATTTAAAACCCCTCCAAACCAGAGAGTTTTTGGCTACAGTGAGCATGAATTTTGCTGCAGTGAAAACAGAGCAACAAGAGAAACATTTTTCCTCACTCAACAAAAAGCCATCCTGCTAAACTAATAAAATCAACCTAAAATTCATGAAAATTCTCAAAGTACAATGTGTCAACTTTCATGTACATTACAACCATAAATCATTGTCCATCAATTTGTTATATCACACATATTTACATATGTATATATATACGTATATACCCATCATCATCATCTCACCAACCCATCATCATCATCACCAGCTCATCATTATCATCACCAACTCATGCGCACTCCCTACTCGCACATGGCTGGGTCATCATCGGGTTATGCGCACTCCCTACTCGCACATAACCGGGTCATCCTCGACTTATGCGCACTCCCTACTCGCACATAGCCGAGTCAACATAATTACACAACATTATATTCAAGCATATATGTATATCAACATAAAGCAGCCACATAGAAATCCATAATAACCACATTTCATAACATAAACCTTTTCTCAAAAGCTTGTTCCCAAGACATTCATTTTCATGAAAAATTGCATAAAATCATTCAAACACTTTGTTCAAAACAGTTATATTCCCAAAACAATTTTGATAGGCAATCCACTCACAAGTGTCGAAAATCCGGATTCCGGGTGAACTCAGACTAATAATCCTCAGGCGCAATTCCTTTGCCTTTTCCGAACGTCTCACCACCCTGACAAATAACAAAGTCGAGGAATTTACTATATTGTCCCTAAATTGATATAAATTAATTTAAATTACTAATGCTTGATATGTAAATGCAAAAATATGTCCGATTACAGCTTAAACACGGTATCGATTAAATTCGAACGATCACCCGATTAATCGACGATTGTGTCCAAATCACCTCCAAATTAATTCATTTCTCCTCTAATACCTTAATTTACCACATACATTTAAATAAAGCCAAATTCAGCATTAGAACCCTCATAGTTCCTTATAGAAAAATTTGGTCATTTGGTGCACTAGCATCGAATTTTTTTCTACATAACTGTTTCACCTTAATTCATCATTTTCCATGCCATTTTCCTTGAAATAAAAACAATCCCCCATTGATAGTCAGCCCTCATGGTTCGGCCAACAAGGAACCCTAGAGAAATTGAATATTTCTTTTGTGTTTTTGTTCATAACCATGCTTAACTATCCCTAAACACTAACATAGTCTAAAATCAAATTATTCCAACAACAATTCCTCTTCCATACCCATTTTTCAGAATTGAATTCATCATGATAACTCAATATTAAACCATGAAAATCAAGAACAAAAGCATGGGTAAGCTAGGTATCAAGGAGAATTAAAGAAATTTTAACTTACCTAGCTTGTTTCCTTGATTTCTTCACTTTTTATTTGAATTTTCACCTAGGTTTTCTTGTTTTTCCTTTTGTTCTTCCTTTTTTTCTTGTTGCTGGATGCCTAGGCCGAATATGGTGAGGGAATTGGGGATTTAATGGGCTGATTTCTATAGAAAACAATAAAATAATCAAGCATTGCATGTGTCACATGCTTATTGGCCCAATTTTTCACTTTTTGACTTTTTCTTCTTAATTTTCCACCACAAATATTTTTCTATTTATCCAATCCTACCACAATTAAAATCCCTTGGTCTTGACAAGTGCTGGAGCAAAAATTTTACTGATTTGCCCCCGGGACGGAAAAATTACGATTTTGCCCCTATACTCCGAAATGTACCGGAATCTCATTATTTCTACTTTTCAACCTAAAATAACACTAATATTGATCAATATTAACCAAATGGGGCAAAATTAGTTTTTTTTTTTTAAATTCCTGTTTAGTCTTCTAGTGACAAAATTACCATTTTGCCCTTGTACTCCAAAAATACCAAGAATAACAATTTTTCACTACTAAACATCATTTTATACTCCAATAATCAATATTATATTTCTTATAATTATTCTTGGTCAAATGTGATCAAATCTTGGCTAGAAATCTCCATTTAATCATCAAATGGTAAAATGACCGTTTTATCCCTAATCGGTCAATTTTCCTGATGGACTCCAAACTGGACCTTGAACTTCGAATCACTATTCTAAGCCATTCTGTGGGTTTCAAAATTTTCAATTTCCTCTTAGAATTTCTATTTGAACTAGTTCAAGGCTCGATTTAACTTAGTTGTACCACTTGGTACAATATCGTCTTTTAATCGAGTTTGACAAGGTCTCACAGGTTTGGTCCAAGACCTACATCCACTACCTTGATTATCCAACCAAGGATTTTCCCAACAAATCCACTAAGATTCGGTGAAATTCACAAGCTTTCACCAAGCTTTACAATGGTTTTTCAAGGCTCAGCCAAAACCTTTTACACTAGTTTTTCACAAGCTAAACTAAAACCTAAAGTGGTTTTCCAAGACTCAACCACAACCTACAACAATCAAGCTATCCCAAGCTTGAACAACCCTTTAGAGTGACTTCCTCACTCAAATAATACAAGGAAAGTAGTAAAAGAAAGTACTTATGATCACTGGTTGATCTGATTGGTACAAGATTGAGTGCAAAATACAAATACAAAGAGTAGGCATTTAAGTGCAGACAAGTGCAGTGAAGATTTTCTGGTTTTTTAAGTCTCTATAGCTCAAATCTCATTCAAGGCTTTTAAAAACTTGTTTGTAATTGTTGGAAGACCCTTTTATACTTGGAGATGCAACTTTGATGGCAGTTTGGTAGTTTTATACCCGTTGGAAATAGTTGAGCATGAGTTCTAACCATTAATCTGTCTTGTAGTGCTCTGGTTCAATTTGCAAACAGAGAGCTCTTAGTCGACTGACTTGGTCGACTAAGTTGGCTATGTTTCTCAAACTCTTCAGCCTGCCATTCCTCCAATTTGAAACTTGGTCAACCAATATTCTTTCTTGTTTCACCAATAGGCTTCCTCCTTGTTAGATAGTTACATCATGTTATTTTTATTCCTCTTTTTCATTAACTCTTTGAGGAGTTAAATGATTAATTTTATATATTAATTTTCCTGCACACTCAAGTAAAGATATTAGACACAAATGAATGAGAATGTTTTATTATCATCAAAAACTAATGGAGCCAACAACCTCTTCCTTCCACACATATTTTCAACCAATTTGCTCCAACTTTCAAATAAGTTTCACTATTTTTTTTCTTCATTTTTATATATTTATATTTTTTTCTTTCTTCTTCTTTTTTATTATTTTTATGATATATTGTTAACTTACTTTCCATTATTTGTTTTGGTAAAACTCGATCCTATAAACACATGTCATGACATACATGCACTGAGTAGCATATTATTACGCTAGGAAAGTTCCTAAGAATAGACGAAACCCGGTATTGTACCTAACGGTACACTTAAGTTGATTTAACCTCGAACTAGTTCAAATAGGAATCGTAGGATGATATTTAATATTTTACAGTCCAAGAATGATTAAAAATGATTGTTCGAAATTCGAGAGTTCATTTGGGGAAAAATTGGAAATTTTGATGTTTAGGGGCAAAATCGTCATTTTGCCACCTAAGATAATAATTTGATCATGGAGTGAAATTTTTTACCAATATTAACTATTTGGAGTATAATTTAATGATAGGAAGTGAAAAATTTTAATTCTGGTAATTTTCGGAACATAGGGGCAAAACGGTAATTTTATCATCTCGGGGTAAAAACCGTAATTTTCACAACCCAAAACTTGTCAAAATTATAGGATTTATTTATTTTTGGTATGAATAACTATGGCATTTCAAGTGGTGAAAAATAGAAGTTTAATGGATGAAATTTTAAAAACGGGCTAATGGGAAAGCGACACATGGCACTTTTTAATGATTTAATATTATTTTAATGAAAAGTCAGCCCATTTAAACCCCATATTAAGTGATGGCCAGCCATAAGGAGAGAACAAGAGAGAAAATAGAGAGGAAAGGAAGAAAAGAGAAAAACCAAAGGAAAACTAGAAAATTCAAAGGGAAAATCGTGTTTTTCGACCGTTTACGCGTCTAACGGTAAGATTTTTCGACTTTAGCTTGATTTCTACCTTTTTATGCCTTTGTTTCCATTTAGCATGCTTGAGGAGAGAGATCAAAAAGTGATATCAAGGGCTAGACGAAATTCAAGGGGGAGGAATTTGAAATTTTTATGTTTTAATTTTTAGTTAAATTGATAGTTTTAGTTAGTTAAATGTGTATAGAAATCAAATTGGGCAAGAAAGCATGAAATTTTCATAATACCCACCCTTGGCTGAATGTTCAATGATGTACAATGATGATGAACTGATTTTTATTCTAAGAGAAATGAAGAGAAAATGATGAAAAATAGTTAAATGTGATAGAAAAACAAAGTGGAAGATTTACTGAATTAATGTCCCATTTTTGGCCGAATTTTCCAAGGAGGAATGTGAGCTGATTTTGGTGATTTTAATGAGTTATTGGTTGATATTTAATGGTTAGAAATGTTGGAAAGAAAATGGGACAATTTAGAGCTAAAATGGAGCGCGTTAGCAATTTATCGGGTAAAGTGTCAAAAATAGGTTAATACCACGTTTAAGCCGTTTTAGGCTATTGCATTTCATACCATGCATTAGTATAAGATTTAAGTCAATTATATAGTGATTTAGCATCAATGTGGTGAATTGTGTAATTTTTGCAATGTGTCTAGGAGGAAAGACTTCCGATAAAGGCAAGGAAGTCGTACCCGACAAACAGTGATCGGGGCACCTAGAAAGCATTTAATTGGTACAAACAGTGAGTAAGCCTATTATTATTGTAAATTATCTAGAGTTTATTTTTAAATGCTTTTCATGGATTTTATGAGACGAAAATGAGATTAAAATGGGATATTTGATGTTTTAGAAATAAATGTGACAAATAAATATATTGTCTTGATTTTTTGAAATAAAAAACTTTTGATTATGAAATTGAGTAATTGGAGGCTGTCAATTGTCTTAAAAAATATATTTTCCTATCAATGGCTTATAATATATGAGTATATGTGACTATATTTTATAATTGCATTGGGAATTTATGTAAGCTATCTTTTACTATGCAGGCTGGGTAAATAAATAAAAGCCATGTTATACTATCGAAATTTTATTAAAATTGGTGGGTTTAGTCACTACAGTGACGGATTTTCGTGGACTGCCTATTAGAGGGGCACGGTAAACCCGGTTATATAGTTACTCCAGTTGTAGAGGCGAGGAGGGTAACTCCCGGGGTAATGTTAGAGCTCACTTCACGTCGAACCCCCACGTGAATGTGTAACTCGGCCAACGTCAAGGAACGATTTGTTATCAAAACTAAAATGTGTTTCACATGTAAATATCTTAACAACCTTGGTGGACTCGGTTAGATGCCTCAGCCAAGGTATCCCAGAGGATTAGTTTTGGCTTGAGCCTTTAATAAAAGTCAGAAGCCTTAACAATTGTTTTGGTAAATTACAAATATTTTATGGGTTAAGAAATAAATTGAAAATCTTATGAAATGATTTGTAATTTGTTGTTTAAACTTGCCTCCATTTTACTCGCTTTTAGATATTTATGATAATGTATGTTTACTCATTGGGATTGTAAAATCTCACCCACCTCCTTTCGAAATATTTCAGGCATGTGGTAGCTTGTAGATACCGATTTTGTAGAGGATTCCAATTGACCCCTCTATCTCACAGACAGTAGGTTACTATCACCAACACTTGGTGTATTTAGGTGCCACTTGTCATTGTAATTATTATTGTACATTATAACTTTGTAAATTATTGTATGTATGAATTTATTTTACTTCTAAGTTACAAAAGATTACTTACGTGTGTTTCTATTAATATTGTTTTATATAAAAATGCTATATTTTTGTCTTTTGATTTACTTGAGCCGAAAACGACTGAAAATTGTTTAAAACTGATATGTAAGCCTTACGGGGTTCCGATTGGTATTTCGGGTAATGAGTATCAATCGGGACGTCGTGACGGTTGTCATGGGCCCGAGGGAGGTTCTGGGTCGTGACAGTTTTATTGGAAATTTGTGGTGAGTATAGATGATTCTTGAGACATTGTGCTTAGTTATTTTATAGGTATGGTAGATTCTTTAGATTTGTGCTTTAAATTTCTATGGTAAGTTAAAATTGAAATATGTGTAAGTTTCTTGATTTTAAATTATTTGATGCTTAGTAGTTTAGAAATATTTTAATTGTTGGATTTTTAATTGAAACTATTAGCATTATTTTATTTTGATGTGAAGACATATGAGCTGATATTGTTGGTGGTCTATTATGTTTTGTTGGTACTTTTCTTCTCTTATGGTTGAGAATTAATTGTAAGAAATTTGAAAATGGCACCTAAACGGGTAAGACAAAATTCCAGTGGTTCATTTGATCATACTAGATTTATGTCAGCTAACGTAGTGGCTAGACATGTCAATTCTCTTGCCAACAAAATTGCAATACCTGAACGAGGACTGGATCAAGGGATTACACACCTTGACCTTCAACCAATGATTGATGGCCACCACTGGCAAAAATTTTGTGCCTCATCAGTAGCTACGAAGATCCCTTTGGTAAAAGAATTTTATGCTAATGCTATTGAAGCTGCTAATGATTTTGTTTTTGTGCGAGCTAAATTAGTTCCATTCTCAAGCCATGCCATCAATGAATTTTATGAAACTCCTAATATTGAAAATGATGGATATGGCCAATATTTGGCTAAGCATTAGGATTGGGATGATATCATTTATATACTCTATGAGAAGGGTGCTCAATGGTGATTTTTCAATAATGCACTAGTTTCATTCAAGATGAATGTGATGAAACCAACTTTTAAGATATGGTTATATTTTGTGGCTTCCCAATTACTTCCTACCACACATCTCAATGATGTCATAAAATATCGAGCCATCGTTATTCATTCCTTCATGACTAGACACATAATTGATAATGGCCGCGTAATTTACAAAACCATGACTCATACTGCATAATTAAAGCGTGAAGGCTTATTGTCACAGCCCAAATTTCGAGCTATGATCGGAGCATGGGCTCAGTGGGCATAGCCCACTAGGCCCAAGCAAGCCTCTTTATGAGATCCTATTCCTCATTCCATCCATCATCTTTAAAACCATGTGTTGTAATTCTCAATGATGAATGTTTCAGTAATATTTTATAGCAACCGAATATTCGTATTTGTATTATCTCAAAGTACTATCACTCATTGTCATCTCATAAGGGCATCATCATCAATCCAACATATACATACTTCATTTATAACATGACTCTTAGTAGTTTACATTACATATACGTGTACACAGACAAAAGACTCTCAACTGTCAGTGGAGAGATTTTAAGTGAAGGTACCACTACTAAGATGCCATAATACCTACTAAGAAGATGAGCATACGTGGACACTCAATCTAGGTCCTAACTGCCTCCAAATCTGAAAACATGAAATTTAAAAATGTGAGTATAAAACTTAGTGAGTGAACATAAGAAGGGAACAAGCAATCGATAAGGAGAACTTGGAAATCATGATGCACTTGTTTCAAAAACAATGCAATTGATTTAATTTTTTATTAAAAACCCCTCATTTTAAACTTTGATTAATGACCTCATAGTGTTGCAAAAACCCATGATCAATCCATGCAGTTAAATGACTGAAAAAATATGTCAAAATCAAGCAAGGTAGCAAGCATGACAGCAAGTTTCTCGCTACAGTGAGAAACATTCTTAGTTTGCATATGCTTTTATTTTTCAAGAATATCTCCCACTACAGAAGTCCAATTGACATTATTCTTAGACCGTCAGAAAGATAAGAGGCTGGGCTACAACTTTTATGTTTACCACGTTGCCCAGTTCTGAACAAAAAGTGTTCAAAATCTATGTCAAAGCAAAGGCACTGCACTAGAAAATTTGGAACCACCCGAGAGTTTCTTGCTGTAGCGAGAATCCATTTTCACTGCAACGAAATTCCTTGCTGCAGCGAGAATTCTTTTTTACTGTCGGGAGAAACAAGGCTGGTTTGTGCCCCCACCATCCGAGAGTTTCTTACTACAGTGAGATTCAGGGTAGATGACAATTAAGGGATTTTCACATGCCACAAAATCCATTCCTACCATATTGCACATCAAAGTGAACACATTGACAATAATCAAGTTTCTCATTATTCATTGCAATCACATATTATAATCATAAACTTTCTATAACACACACATATATATATACATGCATCATCATGCATACCATCTCACCACACTCAGCTCAATGCAATATCATCATCATGTGTGCACTCCTTACTCGCACACTCTAACATCATCATGTGTGCACTCCCTACTCGCACACTTCAACATCATCATGTGTGGACTCCCACACTTCAACATCAACACACAACATTATTTATCAATGCACAACATATATTCATATATATATATATATATATATATATATCAACATAATATAGGAGCACATGCATCCATCCTTTCACACATTTCACATTTTCACAACATCAAAACATTTTATAAAGGGTTTGTTCCCCAGCACACATTTTTAAAGAAAGGTTGGATAAAATCATTCAAATGTTTCATCCAAATGCATTTACATTTCCCAAAGAAATTTTGAAATGCAAGTTCACTCACCGATATTTGTTGAATCTTTAATTGACTCTAACTTCGATTATTGCTTCAAACGGACATGTGAGGCCTCGTTGGAACCTATCACACACAATATAACCATAAAAAATATAACAGCCCACAATTCTAATTATTAGCCATCTCTAACCACCTAAAATCAACCCTAACTCATCTCTCACCTTGGTGGACTTATAGTTGAACTCCTTTCAAGAGTTTTCAAGCTACTATGACAAGTCTCTCTTTCTCTCTCTAAAACTTCCAACTAGTGAGAGAAAGTGTTGAACAAAGACTTTTGAGGGTTTTAAGGTGGAAGAGTGAAAGAGCACAAAACGTTCTATGAAAAAGTGCTCAAAAGCATGAAAATTGAAGCTAGAGAGAGAAAGTTATAGAAGCTTTAAGTGAGGCTTCCATGGAAGATGTAGAAACGTGAGATGGGAGGAAGAAGAACAAGAAGCTACTAGAAAAATGAGGAAGCTATTGGAGAAATGAGATATTTATAGCCTAAGCTTATCTAAACTTCACTTAAATTACGAAAATGCCTTTAAAAAGTTAACTTTGTCTTCCTCCAATCCTTTATGCAATCTTTTTACTCTTTTGACACTAAGATAAAGTCCATAATAGTCTAGAAATACTCAGATTCATGAAAACTTAAAAATTTTGACTTTAGATGAAAAATGACCATTTTGCCCTTAGCTTGGAAATCACCATTATTTCTATTTCCTTCGTCATTGTATCCTCATTTTCATCATTTATTTATGCCTTAGGCCTACTTAGGCCTTAATAATATTAGAAAACCCACTTTTATGAGCTCACAAAAAAATGACCAAACTACCCCTACTCCACATCATAGGGTCTACCTCCGCTACATGTTTGTGAAGGTCGAGATCTCACACTTATGGTTCCCTTCTTTTATTACAACTTTGTGCAAATAAGCTGGTGTACATTAAGATGCTAGTGAGGAGTTGTTACACCCTCAACTTCCAATTGATCTCAATCTCATCCTCAAATAACCTCAAACTTCTATTAAAGATAGTTTTTCTTCTACACACCATCCTTGTAACACCCCATACCCTAGTATAAGAGTCAATAAGACCTTATTGATAAGATGAAGAGTCAATTGATGTAAATTTAAGTTCTAAAGAGTGGTGATGGGTGAAAAGAATATTTTGGAATAAAATATTTCGTACGCGAGAAAATAGTAATAAAATTATAATATTTTTAACAAACATAAATTAGTAAGTTAAAAGGTGATTTGGAAGTGAACCAGAACAAAGTGAGACACTTTGGGGCCCGAGGAGACAAGTGGAGAATTTTAAAATAAAATAATATTTTATTAATAAAATAATATTAAAATATTAATATTTTATCTGTTATTGAAATTAGTCATGAAGGAGGACTATATGGCTAATCTAAGTGGGGGAGAATAAGTAAGAAAGAATTTTGAAGAAACAAGGCGTTAGTGGAGCTCGCGTACCTTTATTAAATAAAGCAAGATAAGGTAAGTATATATTTAAATATTATGATGACACCTTGATGAAGTGTCAATATGATATTTTATTTGTACAAGTGTAATGGAAGAAAAATAGAAGAAAATTGGAATTAAAGAAATGTTTGAAGGACTAAATTGTAAAAGATGAAAAGTTTGGAAGGTCAAATGGTAAATAAGAAAAAATTTGAGGACTTATGTGCAATTTCAACATTTAAAGTTAAATGGAAATTAACTAACCAAGGAAAATTAGATTGTGTGGGAGGATGGAATATGCATGTAACAAATACTATTACATGCAAAGATATGCATGCAAGGATGTACTTGTAGTGGGGAACATGTAGGACCCCCTGTCATGACCCGGTATCCCTTCGAGCCCAAGACAACCGCCGCGACGTCTCGATAGACATTCATTGCCCAGAATGCCAACCGGAACCTCGCAAAGCTTTAATATCAGTTTTCACACCTCCCCTGTGAGCAATAGTTGTTAAGTATCATGTTTTGGGAGATTATAAACTATTTCCAAATCAAAACAATAGAAAAATAATTTTTTTCTCACAAGGGCATTTTGGTCATTTTTCCTCAAAATCTCAAAACCAGCTAAAAATGTAGTATACGAGTGGATAACACATATTTCATAATCAAAAATAAGTTTAAACGTCTAAAACCTTCATTTAAAATAAAATTATGATTATTTGAATATAATAAAAAAATAAAAAATATTCAATAAAATATTCTATTTTCTTATAAAACAATATTTATAGAGTTATCGGTAAATAATTTTTGTAGCATAAAAGCTAAATAAATTCATACATACTGTAATACCTATAACCAAAGCATAAGATTTAATTTACAATAACAAGTGGGCCCCTGAATAACCAAAAGTAATAAAGGTTGTGAACCTACAGTTTGGAGGATGCAAATCCAATGGTAGCTCTCGATGAAATGAGCTATTTACCGACTATCCGGAGCCTGATATGGGTGGAAAGGAGGGTGGTGAGATTATATAATCTCAGTGAGTAAACAAATACCATCTAAAATATCTAAAGCTGAGTAAATGGAGACAGATAAAATAGATGAGTATAAAAATGATTCTCAGCATTTCGAACTCATTTTAATAAGATAAAATAGATTCATTTCACCAAAATAAACAACGAGGCTTATGATTTCTTGAAAAGTTTGGCTCGTGCCAAAATCATTCTCATACTCAATTATCAGGGATACCTTGGCCAAGGGCTATCTCAACCGAGTCCGCCAAGGCTGTTAAAAAGTTATGTACGCATAAATCATGTTTTTATTTTGAAAACATAGTCGTTCTTTGGCGTCGGCTGAGTTCACCCTCACATGGTGGTTTAGCATGAAGTGAACTCTAAAGTGTTAACCTTAGGAGTTATCCATCCGCGCCTCTCATACTGAGGTATGAATATAATAAGGTTACCATGCCCCTCTAATAGGCTGGTTCATTTTCAGTACATTTACTAATTCAACCATTCATGCCAATATTATCATAAGTCATTCAATTCAAACCATGATTTATAACACAGCAATTAGTCTCCAATTACTCCATTTTCAAAATCAACATTTAATTTCAAGACAATTTTATAAAATCATTTCGTTTAATCACATTTTACTTATAAAACATAAAGATTTACCATTTAAACTCATTTTCCATAAAATCCACAAAATCGAATAAAAATTCACTTCAGATAATCAAGATGATGATAAGGTTACTCACTGTGTCAGGAGTTTGAAATACTCCTATTCTCAGTCCTCTAACACCACGTCTTTACCCTTGTTAGAGGGCTCACCACCTATATACAATACACGACACATAATTCAATATACTGTGTCATCCCATTTTAAATCTATTTCAGGCTCTTTACTAATGCATGAAATGGAATGCAGATCATTCAGATTATCGCCTAAACACGGTGTTCTACACAAATTCAATTGTGTACCAAAATAAATCGGTATTGGCCTAATTCGATCTATCACCCGATTAATTGGCCAATATGTCCAATTCAACTCCAATTAATTCCATTTTTCTCCCAATTCTTCAAATCACCAAACACAAGTCAAATAACATAAAATTTAGCAAAACTATCCTCACATTTCTTCTTGAGAATTTCGGCCATGGTGAGTGCATCAACACTATGATTTTTCCTACTTGATTTTTTCACCATAATTCATCATTTTCTAACCAATTCACTTGAAATAAAATCAAATTCACCATCAACACTCTACAAGGGAGATTCAGCCAATGATGAACTCATGAGGAATATGTGAATTTCAAGCTTAATTCTTACACTTAACACCATAAACAACTAAAAACATCCATATATCTTCAAAATCTATCTAAATCATCATCAAATTCTCTCTCCTAGGGTTTGATCAGCAAGATACCCATCATGAAATCATTTGATTCAACCATGAAAAATAAGCACAAATGCTTAAGAAAGAAAGATCTCAAGCTTAATTGAAAAATCTTACCTTTTTTTCACTTGTTTCCTTGAATTTTCACACTTTTCCCTTGAATTTTTCCACCTAGGGTTCTTGTACTTTCTTTTCATCCTTTGTTCTTCTTTGGCCGGCCATATGAATGAGAAATGGGCTGATTTTGTGCTAATTTATAAGGAAATTAATAAAGAATTAAAAGCTTGACACTTATCACTTTACCATTGGTCCATTTTTAAATTCTTAACTATTAATCTTTCTTTCTCCACCACATAAAATCCTTCAATTATCCATGATAATATTGGGTAAAATCCATGTGCTGGACAAGTGTTGGGTGTGTAAAATTACAATTTTGCCCCTAGGGTGGAAAAATGACTATTTTACCCTTTATGCTCGAAAAATGCCAAATTAAAATTTTTCACTTCTCAAACTCAAATTATGTTTTAAATAGTCAATCTTAATCAAAAACTTCTTCCAACACTCACATCTTAACCTCGGGTGACAAAATGACCATTTTGCCCTTAGATCATGAAAATTCCAATTTGACTCCAAATCGGTCTTTGAACTCCAAATCACCATTTTAAGTCATTCTAGGAATTTAAAATTCTCAATTTCATCTTAATATCTCTATTTGGACTAGTTCGAGGCTTAATTCAACTTAATTGTACCATTTGGTACATTACCGTCCTTTAACGATTTTCGAGGTACCCAAGTAAGCAAACATGCATTCTTATGTAAGAATGGCATAATAAACATATTGTAGAGTCAGGCTTGACACCCCCACCATGTGACAAACAAAAAAGCAAAAGGCAAAATGAATAAGATAACACATGCATGTGGATTTTTAATTTAAAAGAATGTATGGAAGATTTATGCATGATGGACACTTGGTGACAATTAGACTAAAAGAAGAGAAAATATAGTTGCATGAAATGTCATTGGCCAAGGAGGAGGCCAAATGGAAATTAAGGTGGGGAAAGTTGCATGAAAGACCATTGGACGCAAATAAGGTGGGATTAAGTGGAAATGAATTAAAGAATGGAAGGATAATGAAAGGTGGATACTTAACCAATAACATGTAGAGAACATTGGTGCATGAAGAACCATTGGGTGGCAAGGTGGTCCAATAAGAAACTAAAGAAACAAAACTAAGAAATAACAAAAAAGAAAAGGGAAAAAGGAAATGAAAGCTTTAGGAACTTGGGCAAACCATGCCCTTGAGAGAAAAAGAAAGGAAAGAAATGGCTTTGTAAGTTCCACCCACATGGTAGAGAGAAAAGAGAAGAAATGAGTGAGTTAAGGGGAGGCTCGATTTAAGAAAACCTAAGGCAACTATGAAGATTTCCTTCCCTTTACCTTGTTAAGATTTGATATTTCACCATCCAAAAAGAGATTTGAAAATTGGAAGAGCATGTGTGGCTCAATTTTATGATTCAAGTAAAGAAAAGGTAAGAGAATGGCTTTAGTTTGAATGTATCCTTGGAAATTTGGATTGGTAATGTTGGGTTGTGTTTATGGCAGCAAAGAAAAGCTTGATTGGAGAGGATATAGTGACATGCAAGCCATCAAACTCTTGGATGCATGATGGATTCAAAGTGAAAGAGAAAAGTTAGGCATGGTATTGTGTTTTAAGGCCTACGGTTGGTAAAATTGTTAAGAAAATAATTTATGAATAATGTTGGCAACTTGGTGATTGAAACTTGGAAGAATATTGGAGTACATGTGAGGCTTAAGCAACCTCAAAGGTAAAAATGAATAATGCTTTAAGTATAGTTAGAAGATTTTGAGAAAATGGCTATTATTGTGTTAATTGAAAGAAATAAGGATGAATAATGTGGATGGTGGATTGAGAAATAAAGCATTGAAAGTTATATAGACAATTATGCACGTAAGCTTGGAAATAATTGAGTGAAATCGGATTTATAGTTGCTGCCATATATGTGATTAATAGTATAAAAGTAATAGTTTGAACGTGACAAATGTTATTAGAAGATTGACGTGGGCATTTGAAATCATAAACAAATTGCTGGGTTTATGTAATTCAAAGTTTACACTAAGGATTAAGTGTAAACGGTTATCTCTTAAGAATAGAGACGAAAGTATAGAATTAAATGCGAACAGCAAATGTAGAATATATTGGTAGCAAAGCTTATTAAATGTATTGGATTGAAATGATGTTAGGAAGTTGACAAAGCATGGATTATTGCCGCAAGCCTAAAGTAAGCATTTGAGGAAATATTAGTGGCAAAGTAATATCCTGCCATTGTAAGGTGAGTAGGGGGTGTCTATTTCAAAAGATTCCATACTACATAATGTTATATGTATAGTAACTTGTCATTGATTTATTCAACATCTTTGTGGAAAGCATGAGTTGCTAGAAAATGATAAGTGATTTGAGATTTGAATACATGGTTTGGAATAATTTGTACATTGTTTTTGTGGAAAGCATGAGCTGGTAGAAACCATAGGAAATTGTGGATGCAAAGAGATTTGGAAGTTGTTTGTGTAGACTATATATATATATATACATATATGTAAAGTGTTTTAGAAATCGGGAAACAAACCATTTTGCAATGTTTTGCATCAAAAATCGTGCCTTGAATCTTTATGAATTGTGCATAGATGATTGCACTTGATAAATGGTTTAAGTTTGATTTCTTGTGAGCCGATTTTAATCTGAACTTTATGCAAATGTTTACACCATGCATTTTAACATGAAAAACAATTTTGAAAAGCTATCGAACCTTGTTTTCAACGGATTTAAAGAAAACTCTTGGAAACCTTGATTTGGTTCTGAAAACGATTTTGACAAACCGAGAGCATCGAGAGTAGGCTGAATGTCACATCGAGATAGTGTGACCCTTGTGCATAAGTGAGCTCTAGTTAGAGAACTGTTGGATCACCGATGGGCTATTAGACGTGGCTAGGCCACGGTTTGTGATTATATGTGGCAAGGCCACAGGTTGTTATACGTGGCAAGGCCACGAGTTGATATACGTGGTTGCCACCACATGATTTCTTCGATGTCGACGAACATCGTTTAGACTGCCATGGCTGTGGGAATCCGGTGGAGGGGGGCCTCCCAGATTGTTATTATGTGGAAGAGGGTCCACGGATTAATTATTTATGATTACCTACTCGAGAGCCTTAAGAGTTTTTAGACTCGTACTCTTTTGCATGGTGGAGAGATATTGTTTTTCCGTAGCTCCCCTATTTAATTGAAAGTTTTCAGTTCTTTATATGTTGATCATGACTTGATATATGTGGATATACACGATTATTTTTACATGCCACACATTTTGGGAGCATGTGTACTTTGATACGACTATTGTATTTTGGAAGGAAATACACGATTTCGATTATTGAAATTTATTTTACTATGCTTTAATTTCGACATTGTTTGCCAAGGAAAGTATTGCATTATGCTTTTTATGGAATTATTTTTACAAGGCACAAACACCATATTTGTTATTTGGTTTTATAAGGTTATCATTTTATACTCTGATTTTATCCTTCAAATTATCTGCTCTAAGCTTGTTTCCCATCTACGCCCTACTCACGGAGCCGATGATCACTGAGTTTGTGAGACTCACCCTTTTATCTCCCTTTTTGTAGATAAGTGATCAACCTAGCATGCATTCATTGGCACTTATTGTCCACCGCGGATAGGTAAAGGCATCTCATAGCACTTTATTTCGAGTTGCTCCGCAGCTAGAGGTTGAGTCGTCATAATGTATTTTGTTATGTAAATAGACAGTACGGTTAATACGAATGTACATTTGAAGATTAAAAACCTTGATGTACTTTTACAATTATCAAGAATAAAAGTTAAGTCGAATTATAATGACTTTTGTTCAAATCATATTACAAAGAGTTATACGGTTCAAAACAATTATATAGATTGGTGGAATCAATATAATGTAATAACTAAGTTTCAATTAAGGCTTGTTCGAGACTTGGCGAGTTCTCCCGCGAGATTCAGATGCTGGTAGCGATCGAGGAGCGATGGTTACAATCCTCCAACCCCTCGACTAAGACATCAACAATTGTCAATGACTCAAAGAATTAAGAACCTTGAGCATCTAGTTAAGCAACTTGGGAACTAGTTTAAGCAACACGTGACTTATCAAACCCAATGTTATCAACATATGGACCACATGTTTTGAGCTTATGGTGCTTTTATGGGAAGGGATATGTCTACTCTTCCACCAACACCTAATCTTCCTTAGGGTGGCAATGAAGCAAAGGATGATGGAGACAAAAATGAGAACTAGAGCTTCACCAGATTCATCCAACCATCAGGGGAGTATTCTTTACCTTTCCTTTATTTTTCCTAACATTAAGGACAATCTTTAGTTTAAGTTTGGGCAGGTGAATTTTTTTTTTTTTGGTTGTAAATATTCTATGGAAGTTTTAGATTTAATTTTATTTGCATGCGTATCTAGATTTATAAATAATTTAGGATTAGTTAGTAATTTAATTTATTATTTATTCAAATTTTAGGAATCTAGAGTAAAGTTGTGCCAATTTTTTTTCGATGATTTCTCTATCCAATGATAATAATTAGTTGTCTTGAATTCTTATCTTTTGGTAAAAAAAAAAGGTTTTTGTTCAGATTCATGCTAAATTCTTTTGTTAAGTATCATTGTTAGGATGTAATTCCATAATTTTGAGCACTATATTTTTACTTTGAATTATTGTGAATATCTAGAGAAGGTTTATACTAATATAAAATGTAGATTATATCAAGAATTCTAGAATTTGCTTCATTCTCTCTCGAGGCAAAATCCTAGGCAATACTTAGTTAAGGAGATGATTTAGGCCATCTTTGGACCGTTTGAGCCTAAAAAGCCAACCTTATTAAATCTTTATCCCTAGTATGCCCTTTTGAGCCGAAGTTCCCTTTTCTTTATTTAATTACATTCTAGAGAGGTGATGTTGATGTGAAAAAAAGAAAACAAAAGTTCAAAATATTAAAAATCACCCCACTACCTACAATACAAAGAAAATAAGTTTGGAGGTGTGAAATTGTAAAATTATAAAAAAAAAATGTGTGTTGAACAAAAGAAAAGTTCAAAAGTGAAGAAAGAAAGGTGTACTTGGAGATGGAAAATAAAACTTTATATAAAGGTCCTAGAATAATTATGTGCTTAGGGTAATTTGAGCCACATTATTATCTTTTATCCTACCTGGACCCTAGCCATATATTACAAGGTTATTAAAGTCCTATTGATCCCTAGCTTGGTGTTAGTCTACATTAGTGGAGAGAGAGATGAAAAGTAAACTTATGGAGTGCTAATACTAATTTGAAATTTATGTTGGCATAAACTCATCTGGAAGTCATGATATTCTTGGTAAAAGTTTTCACACACACACGAAAATCCCTTCGAGAATGTGCTTGCATTAGAATTGAAACATGAATTTGAATGATGCCTATATTTTTCCTTAAGTTAATGATTGATAGATATACTTTTAAGGAAATTATGGGGAATCATTGAGTTGGGGCATTTTATCTCTAGTAGTAGTAAATATATTTATTTTGTTACCATCTGAATTTGATTTTCATAAGTTAGATTCTTTTCTATGTTTTGCTCGAGGACTAGCAAAATATTAAGTTTGGGGGTATGGTAACTCTATGATATAGAGTTATTCAGGTTTAATTTTGGTAGTATTTTAGCTTAGTTCTTGTAATAATGTATAGAAATTAATAAGTTTTATTTAAATGATTTTAAATTAGTTAATTTATGAGGGTCAATCTAATCTTAGTTAATTTTATGCTTAATTTGGTGTTAATGTGATTAAGATAGGTTGTTATTGATTTATTTGTGCTTTTGTAGGTGTTTAATGAAGGAAGACTTTTAATGGAAGAAGGAAAGCAATTTTGAAATGCAAACTTTCATAGCACATGTTTTGGTATTTTGTGTTGGCTCCATTAAGTTTTGATGATAATAAAACATTTCTATTCATTTGTCTCTAATATCTTTAGTTGAGTGTGCAGGACAAATATTGTATGCAAAAATTAATAAATCATTCAAATGCACATATCAAAGAGCATAGGAATAAGGAAGTCACAATTGATCAACAAGACAGAAGCCCCTTAGTCGATTAATGAAGAGTTAGTCAACTAAAATTCAAACCAAAAGTTGGCGGGCTGAAGAGTATTGAGAGACAGAAAAGACTTAGTCGACCAAGGAATGGGTTAGTCGACTAAGAAGCTATTGCCAAAAATTTGGACTTCAAGACAGAACCAACTTAGTCAACCAAAAAGTAAGTTAGTCGACTAAATGCCCACTGCCAGAAACTGGAAATAGAAAACAAAGACAACTTAGTCGACTAAGACATATGTTAGTCGACTAAGAGCATTCTGTCTGCAAATTTGAATCCTGCACTAAAAGATAAATTAACAGCAAGAATTGCTACCCAAACTGTTTCCAACAGTCAAAAACTGTCTAACTCACTTTAGAGCTGATTTTTCAAGTATAAAAGAGACTTCCAACAACTAGAAATGTAATTGAAGGCTTTCAAGAACACAAAAAAAGAGTTGAAAAACCTATAAATACTCTTTGCTCATTTACTGCACTCAACTCTCATCTTTGTAATTGTGATATGCTCTTCATTTGTACCACTTAGATCAACCTTGTGATCATAGGTACACTCTTATCACTTTTCTCCTTGTATTCTTAGACTGAGCGAGTCCCTCTAAGGGATTGATTCAAGTTATGATTGCTTGATTGGGTATAGGTTCTAACTTAGCCTTGAAAAGTTAGGTGTTGGGTTTTAGTTGATCCCGGTAAAAACTATTGTGAAAGGTTTTGGCTAAGCCTGGTAAAAGCCATTGTAAAAGCTTGGTGAAAGCTTGTGAATTTCACCGTTCATAGTGGTTTAGTTTAGAAAATCCTTGGTTGAATAATCAAGGTAATGGATGTAGGTCTTGGACCGAACCACTCTAAATTCCTGTGCATTGTCTACTCTGTTTTTATTTTCATTGCTTTTCAAATTAGTTCCTCATCTTGCTAAGAGCCAAAAAGTGCTATTCACCCCCCCTCTAGTACATTTACTTGGGACCAACAAGTGGTATAAGAGCAAGTTCCCTGTTATTAAGGTCTAACACCCTTTAGGAGGATCCTAATGGCTTTACAAAAATCAGTGGTTGCTGAGGGAAAATCAACAAACAGACCACCTTTGTTTGATGGCTTTAACTATCCTTATTGGAGCACTACGATGTCAATATATATTAGGGAAATTGATTATAAGATGTGGGATGTCATAACTGATCAATCATTCATTCCCTCAACTCTAAATGTAGTGACAAATGAGATGATCCCTAAGCCAAGGTCTGAATGGATCGAGGTTGAAACTAAAAGAGTCCAAACCAATTTTAAGGCAATTAACACATTGCATTGTGCCTTAACTCCCACTGAAATCAATAAAGTATCAAGCTGTACCATCGCAAAACAGGTGTAGGATAAACTTAGGATTATCCATGAAGGGACTTCTCAAGTCAAGGAGTCCAAGATAGTCTTCTTGACCCACAATTATGAAATGCTTAAGATAGAGCCTGGTGAAGATATCACCAGCATGTTAGATAGATTCACAAACATCACAAACAAACTAAGTCAACTAGGCAAACCAATTCCCGAGCATGAAGTTGTTAAAAGACTTCTTGGAAGCCTACCCAAGAATTGGAAGCCTAAGGTGATAGCAATCCGAGAAGCAAAGGACCTAAATATCATAACTTTGGATGAAATTTGTGATTCTCTCCTTACTCATGAGCTAGAACTCAAGGAAGAGAAGAGGAAGATAGAAAGGAAGCAAAAGAAAAGAAGAAGAGCATCGCCCTAAAAGCTAGTATTCTTGAAGAAGAACTAGATGACCTATCCTGTGATGATGATGAAGAACTAGCACTGGTTGCTAGAAGATTCAGAAAATTGATGGGCAAAAGAAACCAAAGACTAGCTAGAAGAGGGTTTAGAAAAGATCAAGGTTCTTCATGGAGAATCAGAAAAAAAAATGACTCCAACAAGAAGAAAGAACTAACCTGCTTCGAATGCAAGAAGCTTGGACATTTCAAGTCTAAATACCCCTTACTGAAAGAAGAAACTCCAAAGAGAAATAAGAAATCAAAGAAGGCAATGGTGGCAGCTACTTGGTCCGACAATGATACTTCAAGTTCTGAAGCTGAGGAAGAAGAAAAAGCAAACCTATGTTTGATGGCACGGGATGATGAATCTGAGGTATCCTTATCCCCTTGCAATATTTCTATTGATAAACTTCAGGAAAAATATGAATGTTTGTATGATGAATTTGAGAAACTTGTTTTGAAATACAAGACTTTAAAGAAAAAATCTGCATCTTTAGAATCAGATTTGGAAAAGATTAAACATGACTTTGATTCTATTTTTGAACAAAGAAATTTTCTGCAAATTGAATTGGAGCACTCAAAAAAAGATTTTGAAAATCTAAAATTGGAATTGGAAAGCAAAACTGAAGTCTTACAAAAGCTAAGTGAAGAAAATACTGCACTCAAAAGTTTGAAGAATGAAACTCCAAAAAGAAATGTTTACTACAAGAAAAATTCTGCTAATGCATCATCTAGGTGTTATATTTCTGATAAAGTTGGCCATTTATCCTATGATTGCAATAGAAAAAGAAATATGAAGAAAATAAAAAAAAATATGGGTTCCAAAAGGATCCTATGTTGCTGCTATCAATCAAGGACCCATCAAGGTATGGGTACCTATAAAGAAAAACTGAATATTTGTTTTGTAAGTTGAGCTGCATTCAAAAGATACATGTTCAAGAGCTCAACTCAAGAAGAAGTAGCCTTGGTATATGGACAGTGGCTGCTCAAGGCACATGACAGGAATGAAATGCTATTTGTACAGCTAGACAAGAAAAATGGAGGAACCGTGTTTTTTGGTGATAATTCAAAAGGTAGAATTCATGGCATAGGAACAGTTGGTAAGAACTCTCTAACTCAAATTAGCAATGTGTTATTGGTTCAAGGTTTGAAATATAATTTATTGAGCATTAGTCAATTGTGTGATAAAGAATTTAAGGTATGTTTTGACTCAACCGAATGTGAAGTGATAGACATAAGCACTAATAAAGTCTCATTTATAAGAAGAAGTTTAAAGAATATGTATGTTGTATTTCTTGAGGATCTTGAAATGGATTATGAAATATGTCTTGTGGCAAATGCTGAAAATGATAGTTGGTTATGGCATAGGAGATTAGGACATGTGAGCATGCATACCATGTCAAAGTTGAGTAGAAAAAATTTAGTTATTGGACAGCCGAATCTTAAGTTTGAAAATGATAAGATATGTGATGCTTGCAAGCTAGGAAAACAAGTTAGAACATCCTTTAAAACCAAGAAAGTTGTTTCCACATCTAGACCTCTTGAACTAATGCACATTGATCTATTTGGTCTAATAAGTACAACTAGTCTAGGAGGAAAATCTTATGGCTTTGTAATAGTTGATGATTACTTTAGGTACACTTGGGTATATTTCCTTGCTCATAAAAATGATGCTCTACCAACATTCATAAGTCATTGTAGGAAGGTTGAAAATGAAAAAGGACTAGCTATAGTTAGTATTAAGAGTGATCATGGAGGTGAGTTTGAAGGAGATGAATTTGAAAATTTTTTTAATGAAAAGGGGTTGGATCATAATTTTTCTCCACCTAGAACACTCCAGTAAAATGGAGTTGTAGAGAGGAAAAATCGAACCTTGAAGGAAATGGCTTGAACTATGCTATGTGAGAATAATCTACCTAAATACTTTTGGGCAAAAGTTGTTAACACAGCAGCTTATATTCTTAATAGAGTGTCTATAAGAGTCATGATATCAAAGACTCCATATGAACTTTACAAGGGTAGAAAATCAAATTTCTCTCACCTTAGGAGCTTTGGCTGTTAGTGTTTTGTATTGAACAATGGTAAACAGCCTTTAGGAAAGTTTGATGCAAAGAGTGATGAAGCTATATTTCTAGGATATGCATTAAACTCAAAAGTCTATAAAGTCTTCAACAAAAGATCTTTAACTGTTGAAGAATCCATCCATGTAGTTTTTTATGAATCCAATACCTTACAAAAGGAAATTTCTGATGATGAAAATGATACGAATGTCCTTGAAAGACAAATGGAAGAGATGAGTTTAGATGATAAGAAAAATAGTGAAAAAAATACCCTAGGTAGAGAAACAGAACCTCCACCCATAGAAACCTTGCAAAGAACTGAAAATCAGCATAATGACCTTCCAAGGAGTTAGAGATATGCAAAAGATCACCCACAAGAACTAATCATATGTGATATTTCACAAGGTGTTAAAACTAGGAGAGCAACAAGGGAGACTTGTGAGTTTTTAGCTTTCATATCTCAAATTGAGCCTAAAACATTTGAGGAAGCAGAAAAAGAGGAAAGCTGGATATTGACCATGCAAGAGGAACTTGATCAATTGAAAAGAAACCATGTATGGTCATTAGTCTCTAGGCCTATAAATCACCCTATTGTTGGAACAAAATGGGTGTTTAGAAATAAGGTAGATGAGCAAAGGAATGTTGTTAGAAATAAAGCTAGGTTGGTAGCCTAAGGATATAACCAAGAGGAAGGAATAGACTATGATGAAACCTTTGCACCGGTTACTAGGATAGAAGCTATAAGATTACTGCTTGCATTTGCTTGCTTTATGAACTTTAAGTTATTCCAAATGGATGTAAAGAGTGCATTCTTAAATGGTTTCATCCAAGAAGAAGTTTATGTTGAGCAACCCCTCGAGTTTAAGGACTATGAAAAACCAAATCATGTTTTCAAACCTCACAAAGCCTTGTATGGATTGAAACAAGCTTCTAGAGCTTGGTATGAAAGGCTTTCAAAATTTTTGGTTGAAAAAGGTTATGTTAGAGGTAGCATTGATACAACATTATTTATCAAAAGATATTTAAAAGATTTAATTATTGTTCAAATTTATGTGGATGACATTGTGCTTGGTGTAACTAATGAGGCTTTATGCAAGAATTTTGCTAAAGAAATGCAGGGAGAATTTGAGATGAGCATGATGGGTGAGCTGAAGTATTTTCTTAGGCTTCAAATCAAACAATGTGAGAAAGGAATCTTCATCAATCAAAAAAGATACACTCAAGACATGCTCAAAAGGTTTGATATGCTAAAGTTGAAATCAATTTATACACCAATGAGTCCATCCACCAGACTTGATTTAGATGAAAAAGGAAAGGATGTTGATCAAAAGCTCTATAGAGATATGATCAGATCACTTCTTTATTTAACAGCTAGCAGGCCTGATATACAATTCAGTACGTGTTTGTGTGCTCGTTTTCAATCTCAACCCAAAGAATCACACATGACTTCTGCTAAAAGAATTTTTAGATACCTCATAGACACACAAACTTTAGGCATATGGTACCCTAGAGAATCATCCTTTAGCTTAGTTGGATATTCAGAGGCTGATTTTGCTAGCAGCAAAACAGATAGAAAGAGCACTAATGGAACCTGCTAGTTTCTAGGTAATATGCTTGTGTCATGGTCTAGCAAAAAGCAAAATTTAGTTGCTCTGTCTACAGCAAAAGCAGAATATGTATCTCTAGGCAACTGTTGTGCTCAAATCTTATGGATTAAACAACAACTAAAAGACTATGGAATGTCAATGAATAACATACCAATATATTGTGACAATAAAAATGCAATCAACATTTCAAAAAATCCTATGCAGCATTCTAGGACTAAGCATATTGAGATTAGGCACCACTTTGTTAGAGATCATGTAGTTAAAGGTGACATTAAAATTGAATTTGTAAATACTTTACATCAATTAGCCGACATCTTCACAAAACCCTTAAATGAGAATAGATTCTATGAGATTAGAAGAAATTTAGGAATGATTAGTATGCAAGAGCTTTAGGAAAAATTCTAAAATTTTCTCAAAAGAAAGTAGGCATTTAGTCGACTAAGAGAGGCACTTAATCAACTAAGAGCATTCTGTCTCTTTAAATAATAAGACTCAGTAGTTAGAAGAGAAAAAGAATAAAATAGTGAACATGAGCAGTATACCAGGTGAAAAGAATGGGTAGAAAATACTACCTAGATGAAAAATAAAATAGGAGGCAAAGTTTGAATTTTGAACAGGAGAAAAACTGACAGTATTTAAAAGGGAGACAGACAGTTTTTGGGAAAATCAAATTGCCCATTAACTCATTTCCTCTACATTTTCTCTCTTCTGAAACCAATCCACCCAAAGCTGAAACCCTCTCCACTCGGATTCTCAAAACCCTCAATTTGAAATTTCTCAAATCCAAAATGGCAAAAACCTCTTTGACCAAAGAGATTGCTGAGAGGAAGAAAGGAAAACGACCACTAAAAGAAGGCATGCAAGCAAAAATATAGAAAAAGAAACAGAAAATTGGGTCTGCATCGATAAGTGAAAAATCTGGAAAATCGCAGAAGGAAAAAGAACAGAAAACAGAGAAGAAAAAAGAGAAGGGAAAATCATCTAAGAAAGGTAACACCTTATCTTCTAAGTTTAGGAATAAAGCACATGAAGATAGAAACAAGAAATTAGAGAATGCCCCAATTACTTGTGGAAAATACATTGATTGGGATAGTTTCAGTAAAATTCTAGAAATTCAAACAAGCTTATTTGATTATTTTGAGGAATTAAAACTGAAGGAGTTTAGCATCTTTAAAAATCGATCCTATAATGCTAACTTGGTAAAAGAATTTTATTCAAGTATAGCAATTGACAAAGATGAACTAGAGGAGCTTGATGATTATCTTAATGATGGCTTGAATGTGTTTTTAAATGGAAAGGAATTTACTGTAATTGCTGTTGATCTAGGGAGTTTACTTAAAATCGAATGTGAGGAATGAGAGTTTGACTTTCCTGAAAATTATGACCCATCCTCCTTGTGGGAAATAATTACAAGGAGGAAGGAAAAATACTCCTCCAAAAAGTAATGCCAGCCTGATTACCAGTCCTCAAATTAGGATTATGCAGTACTTTATATCAACAAATATTCATGGCAGAAGTGACAGTTTTAGCTACATTAGCCTTCAAAACTTATGGCTAATGGAGCATGCATTCAATGGTACTCCCCGGAATCTAGGTCGATTTATGGTTGAAAGAATGAGAAGAGCCTGTACAGGGGACAAGATAAACCTATCATATGGAAATATCATTACTGCACTAGTACAGAAAAAAGGAATTTGGACCAAAAGGTATGAAATGGACTTGGTAAATAGTAGAGACCAGGCTATCTATTTAGGTAGTCTGTCAAATATGGGTTACAAGTTAAATGGAGAAACTTTTGTTAAATCACCCAAGGTCTCTGCAATACCAGCACAGACAGAGGCAACACCCTCACAATTTTCTAGTGAAATGATTTTCAATCTGTTGATGAGAATGGATGGGAAGCTTATAGAGCAACCTTCAAAAATGGTGAAAATGGAATAAAAACTTGCAAAGCTTGAAAATATGATGAAGGAAAAAGGAACCAACTTAGTCGACCAAGAAGTAAGTTAGTCGACTAAGTGCCCACTGCTAGAAACTGGAAACAGAAAACAGAGACAACTTAGTCGACTAAGACATATGTTAGTCGACTAAGAGCATTCTGTCTACAAATTTGAATCCTGCAATAAAAGATAAATTAACGGCCAAAATTTCTACCCAAACTGTTTCCAATGGTAAAAAACTATCTAACTCACTTCAGAACTGATTTTTCAAGTATAAAAGAGACTTCCAACGATTAGAAATGTAATTGGAGGCTTCCAAGAACATAAAAAAAGAGCTGAATAACCTGCAAATACTCTCTGCTCATTTACTATACTCAACTCTCATATTTGTAATTGTGATCTACTCTTTATTTGTACCACTTAGATCAACCTTGTGATCATAGGTACACTCTTATCACTGTTCTCCTTGTATTCTTAGAATGAACAAGTCACTCTAAGGGATTGATTCAAGCTAGGATTGCTTGATTGGGTATAGGTTCTAACTTAGCCTTGAAAAGTTAGGTGTTGGGTTTTAGTTGATCTCGGTAAAAACTATTATGAAAGGTTTTGGCTAAGTCTGGTAAAAGTCATTGTAAAAGCTTGGTGAAAGCTTGTGAATTTCACCGTTCATAGTGTTTAGTTTGGAAAATCCTTAGTTGAATAATCAAGGTAGTGGATGTAGGTCTTAGACCAAACCACTCTAAATTCATGTGCATTGTCTAATCTGTTTTTATTTTCATTGCTTTTCAAATTAGTTCCTCATCTTGCTAAGAGCTAAAAAGTGCTATTCACCTCTCTTCCAGCACATTTACTTAGGACCAACATTTTGATCATAACTTTCTCTACAGAATTCCAATTGAGATGATTCTTATACCATTAGAAACCTAAGAGAAAAAGATACAACTTCCATACTTACCAATTCACCCAATTCAGCTTGCAAAATGGTCAAAAAATCATGTTGAAGTTGAAACACTGCAAAAGTCCTAGAGCAATTACGATTTTTGCTAATTAAATGGTCGAGGCCGCGACTCACATAGTATAATAAGGAAATCCTTATTAAAATAGACTTTTTTTTCACCCAACTTAGCCCAACTTCAAAGCCCTATAAAAATAACATTTTGAAGGACTTTTTAAAGAAGGAGAACGAAACACCATATTGATAGTTGAGAATCAAGCAGTAAAGTCATTAAAGTTGAGAAGAATTTGAAGGATTAAAGAAGAATTGGAAAATCAAGATTATAAATTCTTGGGTTCTATCATCCTTTTGTTATTCTCTTATTTTCTTAGTTTGATTTGAATGTTTAAACCTTATTTGATGATGATGATGTGTGACTTGATGAGGAACTAATTTATTTATCTAAGATTATGGCTGAACTCAATACGTACTTTAATTTATTTATCTCTCTTTTATTTATGTCTGATGGATTTAAGTTGTTTATTTTATTATATTCTTAATGTTTCTAGTTGATTGGCCATCAATTAGATTGAATTGAAATCTAAGTTAAACTTTGGCGAAAGAGATTAGGTAAACCTAAAATAGAATAGTGTATGATTGAATGCACTTAGTTGATTAAGTGGTTTGATTAGCATATAGGGTAAACATACACCTATAAGCCATATGTAGCCAAAATTAGAACATAAACTTAATGGATCTGCCTTTAATTTAATTTGCATAAGCATATAATAAATTAATTGGGAGAGATTTTTATGAGAAACTCAACAAAGACTTGTAAATAAATTAGGACTTTAGATTAACAAATTAATCCATTAAACTAAGTTAAGAGAGAGAGACAATATTCAGATAAAGTATTGAGGGACGTTATAATCTTAGGTCTAAAAGTCAATCAGATTTAATAAAATAATTTTACTAGTTAATTTTAGATTAATTTTAGTCTTTAGTTTGTTAAAATTAATTTTTCTTTTTAATTCAATTTTTAATTGTTTGGATAAGATTAAGGTGTGATAATTTTAGTAGTTAGCAAGTAGGAATTAATTCAATTCTCTGTGGGAATGAATTTTATTTTCTACTATATTACTTGTTAACGATACATGCACTTGTGTGAAAAATCAACTAATGATTTTATTCCAATACTCCTCGATTGGATGTATGTTGCAAAATTGATGCTTGGCTAAGTCAAAGCTTAGGCAGATGAATACATACCCACTCATTTATGTATGAATGTGAAATATTAGACAAACCATCTCAACTTATGTGCTAGTGTGGGTGGAATAAGACGCCTTTACAAAAAGGTGAATGTGGATAGTAAAATGCCCATAAACATAGTTATAACAGTGGATGAATATGTCAAACCCTATTCTATAAAATAATTACGACGTCATTTACATGCTCAATCGAATGTTTGCCTATTTAGGAATTTCGAGAAATCGTTAAAAGACGATATTGCCCCTAATGGTACCATTAAGTCGATTAAGCCTCGAACTAGTTCAAATAGGAATTTTAAGGTGAAATTAAGAGTTTCACAATTCAGGGATGACTCAAAATGGTAATTCAGAGTTCGAGGATCAATTTGGAGTCAAACCGAAATTTTTACTATCTAGGGGTAAAATGGTCATTTGCCACTTGGGGACAAAATGAAAATTTTTAGAAAAGATTTTTTTGGCCCCATTTAACTTATTGGAGTATGATTTGAGTATTGGAGTATAATTTGAGGGTTTGGCAGTGAAAAAGTTTAATTCCGGTGATTTTTGGAGTGTATGGGCAAAATCGTAATTTTTCCACCCACGGACAAAATTTGAGATTTTGAGAGAATTTAGATCACATTTGACAAATTGGAGAATGGTATGAGTATGAGGGATGAAATATATGTCTATGGGCAATTTTTCAGTTTTTGGGGTAAAAATATAATTTTTGACTTTTACAGGGGCAAAAGTGTAAATTTCAAAAATTACTCCACCAAGACTTTGGATAAGTCTGAGAATTTTATCTAAGCTATGGATATGTGGGACAAGTGTATGGTGAAAATTTGGAAACAAATGGATGCCTAGAATTTAAGGAATTAATAAAACAAAACAAATGAATAAAATAATATTATATTATTTTAGCCTTTAAAAATGTCAAAATTTCCAGAATCCTCATCTTCTTCAAGCCGTCCAAATCAGGAGAGAAAAGGGGGAAAAGAAATAAGAACCTTAGCTGAAAAATTTGGGGAAAATCAAGAGAAATCAAGATATCAAGCATTAAAAAGGTAAATTTCATTGATTTTTCTTGTGATTTTCACTACCCATGCATATTTTTCTCATTTCCATGCAAAATTAGAAAGTGGGTATGGACACCCATGCTGGAAAAACCTCCATGGATGAGTTTTGAGCTTGAGTTTTGGTTGGTTTTAATTGAATTAAGTGATTTTAGTTAGGTTATATTGAAATATAGCAAAAATAAGCTAGAGAAATAACTTTCTCCCATTGAAACCCATTATGCCGAATTTTCTAGGGGAATATTGGCTGCTAATCTTGATGTTTATTTGAGGAATTATGATGAATAATGATGAATTATGAGCCTAGAAAAATAATGGGAATTTTCGGAGCAAAAATACGAATTTTTACCCACTAAGGGTATTTTCATAATTTGCTGTCGAGACCGATAATTTGAACCACACTGAGGGACATTAAGTCAATTTTGGTGCAATTGAGGTATAGAAACTGAAAAAAATTAATTTGGAGTTTAAACGGACGCGTATATCGATTTATTGGGTAAAAGACCAAAATAGGCTAACATCGCGTTTAGGCAAAATTTAGACATTTTGCACTTCATATCATGCATTAGTAGTATAAATTAGTTTATTTTGGTTTAGTACCAAAGTAGTAAACCTCTTAATTGTGCAATTTGTCAAGGTGGCGAATCCTTTGGCAAGGGCAAAGAAATCGCACCCGATGAGTAATAGTTGGAGTACCCGAATTTAGTTTTCGAAAACTGTGAGTGAACTTATTATCATCTTAATTATCTAGAGTAGTTTTATACAATTGTGTGATTTTTGGAAAATGGGTTTAAATGGTAAATTGCTATGTTTTAGGAGAAATTGTGATTTTATAAAATGATTTTATAAATTTTCTGAAAAATCGAATATTGGTTTTGAAAATAGAGTAATTGGAGACTGCCTACTTATGTTGTAAATTTATGGTTTTAAATTAACTAGCTTGTGATAAATTGGCATGATTGGCTGAATTTATACTTGTGTTGAAAAATATGAACTGTTTGTTTTGCCTTGATAAATTGCTTAGTAATGCAATTGCCATGCTATGCCATTGAGATTTGATCAATTGGTGGATTAAAGATTAGCTACTGCAACAGTGGGGTTCCGTGGACCAGCCTATTATAGGGTCATCGTAAACTCCTTTATATTCTCACCTCGGTCGTAGAGGCGCGTAGGGTATCTCCTGAGGTGGGCTTTTTGAGTGCACTTCACGTTAACCACCACGTGAGAGTGAGACTTAGCCAACGCTACGGAACGGCTGTGATGTTCAACGAAAAATGTATTTTATGCAAAATATGAATTTTTAACAGCCTTAACGGTCTCAGTGGGATACCTTGACAAAGGTATCCGCGAGAATGATTTTGGCAGGAGCCAAGTTTTGTGAGATATATAAGCCATGTTGATTAATTGAGTAAACTAAATATTCATGTTATGAAACATATATTGGAAAAGAATATTGTAATTCGTCTCCATTTACTCGTCTTTAGATAGTTTAGATGGTGTCTGTTTACTCACTAGGATTTTATAATCTCACCATCCTCAATTTCCCACATTTCAGGCTCGAGATAGCCGGTAGATAGCCGATTGCATCAAGGACTTCAGTTAGCCTTGCATCGATAAAATTGTAAGTTCACAAACTCGCATCTTATTGGTTAGTTAGGGGCCCACGTGTCATTGTAAAAGTAATTTTATACTTTAGTTATTTGATTTAAAGTATGTATGAACATATTTAGCTTTTACACCATGTTTTTGGTGGGTTTTGGTATTTTCGAAGAAAAATAACGAAAATGCCCTTGTGAGCCAGAAAATAATATTTTATTGTTTTGATTTGGAAAAAACTTATGATTTCTTGAAATGCGAGATTTAATAACTGTCGCTCACTAGGGAGATGCGGAAGTTGATGCTAAGCCTTGTGGGGTTTCGATCAGCATTCAGGGTAATGAGTGCTTATCGGGACGTCACGACGGTTGTCACGGGCCCGATGGGGAGTTCCGGGTCGTGACAGAATAAGTCTTCACCATTGGATTGTTAAATGTGGATGGTAAAATGTCCACAAATATAAATTATAAGAGTGGATGAGTAAGTCTCCACCACATGATGGCTATGGGTAGATGTAATAATACCCACCAGTGAAATTATGTTATGTATGGAAATGATAGAATGTGATCATCATAAATTTTAATTGTTAAATGTTATGCAATAATAATGTCTTAAGTATGTATGAAATTGCCATGAGTGCATAAAGGCCAAATGTGGGGCGTCGTACCACACGTGACAAGGGACAGATGTGGGTTGTTAGTCCACACGAACACTCGAGCAAAATGTAAGGCATCATACCACATGTGATAAGGGCCAAATAAACATTGAATTCATCTTTAAATCTTTCACAATGATGGAGAACAACATGGTAATCATGTGAGGCAAATCATTGGATAATCATGCTTATTTTTATATGTATTAAAATACTTAAAATGAAGTATCTACTCACCTCGAATAATCAGTTTGCTAACACATAATCAACACTAACACTTCACTCAATTTTGATTCTTGGAGTTTAAACAGTCCCTATGACATTCAATCGTTTATTATTGACTTAAGCTAAGCTTATAAGTGTCATAACTTGAACTAAGCTAGCATAATCCCTAACTTAATCATATTATAATCTGTTGTCCATGTATTCTTTTCTTTTCTTCTTTAATTTTCTATTTACCCATTATTTAAATATTGAAAGCTTTTTCTAGCTTTTCCTAAAACTTATAGCAAAAACTAAGGAAAATACTCTCACCTCAAAAGTATTTAAGAAAGTCATTTATTTTCTTAAATAGGCTCCATCGTTAGATTCATTGGTTATTTTATGAAAAGATTTGGGTTAGACCTTCCATTCTTTCTTTTTTCTCTTTGTTCTTTTGTATGAATCCTTTTTATACTTTTTATTATTATTTTATTTATTTTTTGGAATAAATGAAAAGACTTGACATTGAAATTTTCTTAAAAATTCTGGAACACTTTTTGGCAGAATCTTAAAAATTTCTTTGACCTAAGAATTTTCAAAAAAATACAAATTTTTAAAAATTCCATTATTGATTGATTTCCAGTTACTTGTTTTTTTATTCCTATTTTTATTTGATTTCTGTTTTTTTCAAAAAAAATTCACATCATTTTTATCCTATGTTTTTCAAAAAAATTCTCTCTTAAGCCAATCAATTTTTTTTTTTTTTTTAAAAAAAACCAAGACCTTGCCTTCACTTGCTTTCCTTCCAAGATCCAAAGGAAATGCCCTCATTTTTCTCACTTTGTGCTTTTTTTGTTTTGTTTTTTTTTTAAATTTCGTTTATGTATATTTTTTGTGGTTGCTATTGCTGAATTTTTATGAAGTTATTTTTTGTTTTTATAGAAAATACTTGATGATGGATGGAGAGGATTGCTGTTGTTGTAAGAGGGACGGTGTCTGAGTGTGATTTCGCGGTTCTAGGGTTTGAGTGTAGTTTAGGGTTACGAGGGGGGCGTGGGCAACAATGATGGCCATGGCAGAACTGATCTCAGTCAGGGAGGAGATGTGGTCCTCCCTCCATCATTTTTTTTATTTCTCTATTTTGGTAATTTTAGTGTTTTGTTTTTTCTTTCTAAATTTGCGATTTGGAGCTGCAAGCCCAAGGCCCAAATGGCCTATTAAGATCAATTAACAGTGTTAGCTTTCAACCTGAATCAAGGAACTCGGCCTTTTAGTTCAATTAATAAATCGAATCTTTAAGTTCAATTAAAATAAAACCAGCTTAGAAAACTTCAAAAAGAAAAAAAAGCTAATTATTCATTACCATTTAATTTAAACTATTTTTAAAATTCATGTTAAATGACTTTAAATAAAATGAAATATCTATATTTAATTTTTATGAATTTAAAATTTAAAATTTGATTAATTTTAAATTCAAATCGTTACGTGTTTGAATTGTTGCATATTTAGATCACTTCAAGTTCGAGTTGCTATTGGTTTGGATAATTTAAAATTTATGCTGTTTCTAGTTTATGTTACTTTATAATTTGATTATTTTTGAGTTCAAATTTTTAAATTTTTTTAAAATCAATTCAAATTAAAAAGAGTTTAACTTTGGATCACTTTGTGCGTGCTTTCAAGTTCAATCATATTTTACCTCTATTGAAAAGCTCAGATGTTCAAAATCAATTATTAGGAATTTTAATGCTAAAAGGTTAAAAAAATTCATAAAAATATATTCAAAATATAAAAGAAAGTAGGAATATAAAGACGTTTTTTGTAAGTGTTGGTACAAAGGATAACAGAACACAATTTTTATACACTAAGAAAGAAAAAAATGATAAACAAAATAAAATGGAGAGAGTAGTTCTTCTAGAAAGGAAAGAGAAAACAGAAAACCGTAAAAAAAAAAAAAAAGTTGGTTGTTAAGTTTGAATATTTGTTAGAAGCTTGGGCGTGTTGAATTCATTCAAAAAGCAGAATAAAAGAAAAGAAAAGAAGCACGGAAATTTCAAGTCGCACACCTTTCCTTCTGCTCAAAATAACAAGCGAGGGATCTCCGACCAGCCGCCTGACAGGCAGAGCAGCTCGTCTGTTTCTCCTCCCACGCCGCTGGAACTGGAACTTGTCAGCTGTTGGACTATAAAAAACAAAGAGAAAAACAGGTGAAGTTTCCGGAATTTTCTTTTCGTTTCTCTTTTACCACCTCGGGGTTGGTCGGTTTTAATTTCTAAAAAGCAACAAAAGCATAATAGGAAGGAATAATTGGCTTAAAATCATAGGAAATATGAAGATATTTGTTGGCCGTGTTGGGTTCATGGATGATTTTTATGTATTAGGGCATCCACTTTTACTCTAGTCCTCAAAAATAAATTTGCCTTTATTAAATTCGAATTGGATATGCTGATTGATGTTGCTTTAGCTGTTACTAAGTTCTTTTCCTAATTAATTTCGAAATTCATATTTTCATCGACCTAATTATTTCGATCTATTTGCCACGTGGTTTCCTGTTAGTTTTCTGAGTTGTGACAGACTAATTATTAATAACAAAAATATGATATTTCTGGTCGGGTGTTGCTGGGCAATTGCAATCGCAATCCCCATAGACTAATTTTCTACCATCAATTCGTGTACAATATGAGTTGCAGTTTTTTGAGTAGTTTCATGTCTACATTTGCTTCAGATGCCAAACTCATCTGAGGACTTGGAAAAACAAAGCACAAACTCTGGGCATCATGTGAGGGAAGACAGTGAATATGTAAGGCTGGTTACTTCTGATGAAGAACCCACTGCAACGGAAATGGACACCTTGCAACCTCAACCACCCACGAGGAGTAACTCTTTTGTCTGGTGGATCAAAGCCATTGTGTTCTGCATATTTACACTTATATTGCTTCTCATTTTCTTGAAATGGGGAGTGCCATTTCTTTTTGAGAAGGTACTTGCTACCCATAGCTTTCTTCTCTCTCTCCACTCACTCTGTCACTTTAGTTTACATATTATGGCACAATTGTTGTTCAATTAATTTACCATTGCAGCCTTTAATGTTTAGAACTGCACTAAGAACATTGCAAAGGAAAACGTTCGGAAGAGTTAAAGTTTAGTGGATACGTTGAAAAGTGCAATTAAATCTTCGATGTCATTTCAAACATAAATTCATATTAGAAGGGGTGGAACATAAGCTAAGAAGAGGACATTTGTAAATACTTTCCAGAGGATATGTGGTTTTCCTAACCATTTAATTTTCATGGGCAATTTTGGATGCCTAGAACCTTTTTCTATAATTATATTTTTCCTGCTTCGCAATTTGTGTAAGTCTGTCTCCTTTAGTGTACTCACCATGTGACAACTGAAATGTAGCGTTTGATGAATTTTCAATTTAACTATAGGTTCTTTTCCCAATCATGCAATGGGAAGCAACTGCCTTTGGTCGCCCAGTTCTTGCTATTGTGCTTGTTGCTTCTCTTGCCTTGTTTCCTGTGTTCTTAATACCTTCTGGTCCTTCGATGTGGTTGGCTGGGATGATTTTTGGCTATGGTCTTGGGTTCCTCATAATTATGGTTGGAACAACTGTCGGAATGGTCTTACCCTATTTGATTGGACTGCTTTTTCGTGACCGTATCCATGTAAGACTTCTACTTCTTTTCAGCTGATATTTGATTAGTTATTTAGGAAACTTGATTTTCATTTCTGCTGTCTCTGATCTTTTTTGTCACTTGGATGCACAGCACTGGTTGAAGAAATGGCCCCAGAAAGCTGCTATGATTCGACTTGCAGGAGAAGGAAGCTGGAGCCATCAATTTAGAGTTGTTGCTCTCTTTAGAGTTTCACCATTTCCTTACACAATTTTCAACTATGTAATTGTGGTAACCAGCATGAGGTTTTGGCCCTATTTATGTGGATCAATTGCTGGAATGATTCCAGAAGCTTTTATCTATATCTACAGGTATGCTATGTGAAGAACTCATGTTAATTTTAGAGTACTCCAGTCCAAAGAAATATTATCTTTGTCAAAGCATGCTAGACGTTCCTGAAGTTGACTTATTAATTTGTTGAAATGAGTCCCTGCTGTCCCCCTTCCCCCAAATGAGGTCTAATATAGCACTTAGGCTTGCAATTTTTTCAATCAACTGATGCAAACCTTGTTCCTTGTGTGGCACTAAGTTAAGCTGATGGTGTCCTTTATCATAATTTGCTGATGCAGCTAAAATTGCCACAATGTTACTAATTATGGTAGTACATTGCATCTTTGAAAACCCACCCTCAAATACTGCCTGTTCTGGTTCTGCCACTGCCTACACCACCACAATGTCACAACAGCCAGACACGATCAAGCCCAATTCCTGTATGATAAGCACAACTGCCATCCAAAATAAGTTGAACATAAAAGTGCTGTACAGGACTCTGCTTCTTCACAATCTCTCTGCTATCACCTTGCCATAAAAAAATGACCTGAAAGCTAAACCCCTTGCTATGCATCAGTGCTGTTACAAAGCCAAAAAGGGTTACCAATCCTCTCCATTACTTGATGCCATCAGCTCCACAAAATTGTAGATGCCAATTCAGCTGCAAGTGCCATGTCCATAACTATTAGCAATGGAAATTAGAAGTTGAGAAGTGGAGAGAGAGTGGTGAAAGGAAATGAGGGTTACATTTGAGGCTAAATCAAATTGAATGCAAGGAAAACTTGAGGAAAAAGGGAAAGATGAGAGGGAGATAACTAAAGAAACGGAGTGAATCTGTGAGGACAGGAAAGAAGGGAAGGCAGTTGTTCTGCGCAGAACAAATGCAGTGGAGGGAGAGAGAATGCAAGAAGAAAGGAGAGATCACCATTGCTGGTAGTTAGGGGATGGTTTCAAAGGCAAAGAGCAAGGAGATTGAGGATGAGTTGCTGAAATCTGAGAATGTTCTGCAGAAAGAAGAGACAAGAAAAGAAATTTAGAAAAGAAAAAAAGAAGAAAATGCCAATGGTGAAAACATTGCAATTCTTTAGGCACGTATGTAATGTATTTCAATTATCGGCCAGAGTCATGCTGCCATGCTATCTGACCCCAACAGTACCTAATGATGTTGTTAGTGACTTTGTGTCACTGACCAGTTTTGCAAGTCCAAGGACTACTTTAGATCAGATAGCAGAAGGCAGTCTTATTTAAAAAACTTTATAAAGTTAAGGCTCCTACCAGATTGAAACTAAATTGTATAATGTTCAGTTGACAGAAGGCAAGACTTTATGTAACTGTCGTTCAGTACAAGTTTTTATTTTTTGAGCTTTTAATTTGATGTTATGTGCAGCTGGTGGGTGCTGTCTCTCTCAACTAACTGTTTACGTCTTTGTGCAGTGGTCGGTTAATAAGGACATTAGCTGATGTTAAGTATGGTAACCACCACTTGACGGCTGTGGAAATTATATACAATATTATCTCCCTCATTATAGCAATTGTTACAACAATTGCTTTTACTGTTTATGCAAAAAGAGCTTTAAAGGATCTTGAAAATGGAGAGACCAAGGAAGAAGATGACTCTGCCTCTTACCAGGGCGGATTAGAGATGGAGAAGCTTCCACTTGAAAGACCTAAGAATCTGGGCTTCATGTCTTTTTCGTCATAGCACGTATACAAATGGAATACATTGTTTCTCTAAAGAGTTAGAATGTTTAGGCTTCTGGATCTTTCTGATCATAGGAAAAATACAAGTACATATCATGATCTCTCTCTCTCTCTCTTCTTGTCTGGAGACTGGGTTTCTGTTGTTCATCTTGTAACAGGGGGAATATTCCATTAAAATTCACATGTATATATGGAAACACTTACGTGCCATTTGCTTGCGGTTTTTTGCAGCATTCCTTCATGACATATACAAGATGAACAGATTCGATATCCATGAAATCTCAGCTTTGTGCCTAGTCTTTTTTCTTTTCGGAAGGCAATAGAACTTCATTGATAGATAATTATAAAAGACAGGCACCCATTCTTTCTTGAAAGGCAACTGAATTTATTTAATAAATTAAAAAAGGTTCTCAACAAGCATGATCTAGACAACACACCAAGAACAAACCGCCCGTTAACAGATTATCCCAACCTCCAATAAGGACAAATAAGTCATAATACTGCACATCAGATATAACCAATATGCCTATACAACATCCTTGGTTTTTTGAGAACCGAAATCACCTGGCCGCTTTGTGTCCCCATTCTGGTGCCCATCAAATATATCTTGCCACGAAGACACAAACAGAAAAATACAGAAACATGAAAGAGCCACACTTTATATATTTTTTTTCTCATTTTACTATATATCTAGCAAAAGAATTTAAAAAAAAAAAGAAAAATATTTGGATCAAATATAAAATAATAGACCATTGAAAATTTTTGAAACGGTAAATGAAAAAAAACAACCAATAATTTAACTTCATCAAAAAATTAAAAATTATACTATACTTTGTTAGTCCTTTTGCGTTGAGTTTCTTTGCCAAAATGTGATGCTTTTTTTCACCATTTCATTTGGTTTTTAATACTATTTGATTCAAGTTTCCCATACTTTCATAGTTTCACTTTCCTTTCTTAGATTTAATTATTTTGTTTATTATTTTGCTAATTTATTTGCTATGAACTTTCTCAATTAATGTTTATTCAATTGTTTATTGCATAAAATTGATGAGTACAAATTGTTTAATGAAAAATTTATCTGAGATGTTTCTTAAAATATGTTAGATTGGAATTGTATAGGAACAATTTTTTTAATGAAATCTTTACAGTAGTTATAACAGTTTCTACTGAGATGAATTAGTTAATGGAGTTTTTGAATAATTTTGACAATGTGTCACATCCCATTTCCGAGACATACCTGACGCATGGATCTACGTGGGTATGACCTCATTAGACCCAAGCAAACCTTACATACATACATACATATATATATATCATGCGTGGGCTTGTCTTCCACCGCATTTATACATCAACATAATTATATATAGGGTTCTCAATGGGTAGGGTACTCGTTAATTTCGACATACTCGAACCCTAACTCTATAAAAAATCAACTACTTGAACCCTATTAATTATCCGAATAATTTTAAAAATTACTACCCTAACCTTAACCCTAATATATTCCCACTACCCTATAATTACCTTAACCCATATAAAAACCCGATTAGATAAAAAAAATTATTAAAATGTTCTTCATTGGTACCCAATTATCCAAACCCGTATACATATATAATAATATTTCTCCTATATATTTCATATAATTAACTACTAATTCAATTAACCAAAACACAAATAATAAAATTTAAATTTAAATAATCAAAAACTATAAAGTATGTTTATAAATGAACATAATATATAATATAAATCAATATTATTTTATTGTTTAGTAATTATTAACTTATATAATAGTAATTATATTATTTATAAATGAACATAATATATAATATAAAGTGTATATATTAAAAAACATTATAAGTTATATACTGTAAAGTGTGCATATATATATTATAATTAATAATTTTATAAGTTATAATTTTTATAATGTTAACATAAAATAAAAAGTAAATATATTTATATTTAAAGTATATATATATTTAAAGTATTTTAGTGTATATATATAATAGTAATTATATTCCTTATAAACAAACCCAATATATAAAGTATAGATATTAAAAAACATTACAAATTAATTAATAATCATAGTTTCATTAATTAATTTAAGTAACTATATGGGTTTGTTCTTAATTACATGAAATTAAAAAAAAAAGCTAAGTTTCAAAACTATTCTAATCTCCCAACTTCTTTTTAGGTAATTAAGTTTATATAAACAAAGGTATATATATTATAATTAATAATTTTATAAGTTATAATTGTTATAATGTTAACACAAAATAGAAAGTAAATATGTTTATATTTAAAGTGTATATATATATATACACACACACTAAAAGTATTTTACTATATGTATAGTAGTAATTATATTCTTTATAATTGAACTCAATATATATAAAGTAATTATATTAAAAGACATTACAAGGTAATTAATAATCCTAGTTTTATGAATTAATTTAATTAATTATATGAGTTTGTCCTTAATTACATGAAATTAAAAAAAAAAAACTAGATCTCAAAACTATTCTAATCTCACAACTTCTCTTAAGGTTTGTATATTATAAGTTTATATAAACAAAGGTGTATATATTATAATTAATAATTTTACAAGCTATAACTTTTGTAATGTTAATATAAAATAGAAAGTAAATATATTTATATTTAAAGTGTATATATACTAAAAGTATTAGTATATATATAATATAGTAATTATATTTCTTATAAATGAACTCAATATATATAATGTATATATTAAAAAACATTCCTAGTTAATTAATAATCATAATTTAACGAATTAATTTAATCAACTATACGGGTTTGTTTTTAATTACATGAAATTAAAACAAAATAGTTAGATTCCAAAACTGCTATAATCTCAAAGACTCTCTTTAAGTATATATATTATAAGTTATAATTTTTGTAATGTTAATACAAAATAAAGGGTAAATATATTTATATTTAAAGTATATATATGATAGTAATTATATTCCTTTGTAACATAACATGATATTCATATTATTTAAACATAATTAATAATCTAATAATTTTTAATTTAAATATATTAATATCATCACATTAATAATTTGAGTAACCGTACTTTTTAATATATTTGTCAACTTTTAATAAATATATTAATGTTGATTATTTTTAATTTAATCCTTTAAATAATAATAAAATATATATAAACGGGTATTGGGATCGGGTTCGGTGCAGGTACTAGTGTAACCCAAATATTAACATAATTGGGTTCCGGTAGCGGGTACCCAAGGTGTAGTACTTGAACCCGATATAGGTAGTGAAATCACTACCTGAACTCATTCCAACCCTATTATAGGGTACCCTAACCTGGTATAATCGAGTTGAGTACTGCATATACCTTATAATAAGGTACCCATTGCCATCCCTAATTATATATAAACATTGTCATACCATTATAAAACTTCTCAATATAATGTGTTAATCATTATATATACATTCATCACATAAATGCCATCACACAACCATGAAACTTCTCAACATGAAGTGTGATTTCTGTTTCATTTCATAACAATATTCACATTTATACTTATCATCTGTGGTTTGGCACACTTTCCATGCTTATATCTCTTATGGTTCGTGTACCATAATATCAACATTAGTTCACACCCATTCCTGGGGCTTACACAATATTCACAATGCATAACAAACATGAGTATCTCAACATTTATTACATAATCAGGTACCATTCAAGTATCAACATTAAAAGACTTGATTCGACACACTATGGAGTATAATGACTGGGAAGGCTAGAAGGAAGGCACTACCACACCTACCAAGTATAGGTCAAGCTACTACTCCATAAGATGCTTAGCCAAACGAATTATTGATCTGTAAAACAAAAACAAGGAAAAATAGTGGGCGAGTCACAAAGATTTCATAAGTGGATATGGGTAAGAAGACAAGCCAAGGGGAAGAGTTTTTGCGATAAGATGTACTTGCAAAAAGCCATATGAATTTCATAAACATCATCATAAACCTTTCAAATGTCAATAATCTCATGTCAACATTATCTTAAAAATGCATTTGAAATTAAAGATGCATAGAAGAGTTAGGACAAATTTGTACTCCACTTACAAAACATTTGCAAAGAGAAAATGAGAGTAAGAGTCCTTAATTCTACAAGTTCTATAACCATTTATCATATGAAAATGTCATTTAATAATCAAATGTCATATCATTTCCATACAAGCACAATAATCATTAACTCACTATACACGGATATCATAATACTCGATTTGTAAATGAGAAGTCATTTTATATCAATGAGAAAAGATAAGGGGGAGATGGGAACTTTTGCCCAATTCATCTTTGTGATATTCTTACCCCCGCACCAAGCTTTAAAAGGGGAAAAGATGGGTACATTCACCCAACTAGACCTTGTGATATTCTTACCCCTACATTGGGCTTTAAAAAGGGAAAAGTGGATACATTTGTCCAATAAAACCCTGTGGTATTCTTACTCCCACACTAGGATTTAGAAACGGATAAGAATAGGTACATTCACCCATCTTGGTCCTGTGGTATTTTTACCTTCACACCGGGCTTTAGAAAAGGACAAGAATGTGCATATTCACTCATCTTGGTCTTGTGGTATTCTTACCCCAACATCAAGCTTTATTCAAGTCACATCACAATGAGTATCCACACAATAATCTACTCAAAGTCAAGCATTATACATCATTTCATGACATTCATCCATTGGGTTCAATAATAGGCATCTTAATTTTCACATAAATCTTAAACAGTGGAGACTTATTCATCTAATTTCACAATCCATTTTCGTGACATTGTAGTCACTACATTCACCTTTACACATAAGTGCCTCTAATGGTCCACACTAGCACATATGATATATTGGTTTCCCTAATATTCCACAATCACATTTATTTGGGTGGTTATCTATCAATCCACGTAAGCATCATTTTAGCCATGCACCAATCATAATGTTCCTTAATAATAGGGAATTATTGTCCTTTCATAAACCATGAAGGAATATATCCAAATTGTTGACTCTTTGTGTTTTTTATGATAACAAAACATTCCTTATTCATTTATGTCTAACTTCACTACTTAAGTGTGCATAATAAAGTTTAATTCTTAATAAATTTGATGATTAAAGGCAAGTTAAAAAGCTTCCCTACTTAGAAGATGAGTTAATTAGTTAAAGAGGCAAAGAAGAAAGGACTTAATGAAAATAGATCATTATTAACTGATTAATGAGAAGCCTTAATCAGTTAAGGCAAATTTGGACGTTATATAAAAGCGAGACCAAAAAACCTTAATCAATTAGCACAAAACTTAACTAATTAAGAGGGTACTGGAAGCGAAACACAGAAGCTTGCTAATCAATTAAGCAAAGAGGCTAATCAGCTAAAGCTCAAGTTTGAAGTACCAAGAAGCTATAAAATTCAAGTTCAGAGAGTAGTTGATCGTTATAGGGGGCCAAATGAGGAAATTCAAGTTTGAAGATTTCTTAATCAGTTAAATCTCATTTTAATTAGTTAAGTATGAAGGGAGAAAAGCTTTAACCAATTAAGAAGAGTATTAATCAGTTAAGAGAAGGTTGGCCAAAAATAGTGCATGAAGAGGTCTTAAAACATAATGTTTTTAATTGGTTAAAGTTTTCTTTAACTGGTTAACACAGTGAAAAGAGCTGTCAGACAATGCAAGTCAGGGAAGGCATAATCGATTAAAGCCTACCCTTAACCAATTAATAAAACATTGCCTGCCCATTTGAATTTATGCACTAGAAGACAAAAACAAAGGCTAGAACCAGGCCAAAATTGTTTCTAACGGCCAGATTTTGTCTCCAACGGCCAAAATTGATTTTTCAAGTATAAACGGCATTTCCAACTGTCAAAATGAAGTAGAGAAGTTATTTAGAGAGAGAAAAAGACAAAAAGAGTAAAAACCTTCTCTTTGCAAGTGTACTTCATTCCAATCCTTTGTAAACTTGTTTGGGCTTGAATTCATACTTCTTAGATTAGTTAGGTGATCAATTGTACTCAATCTTCTTCTTATTTCTTGATTAATTAGAGTGTGTAAGGCTCTTTAAGAATTGTTGTAAGGATTTAAAGCTTGGGTTATAAGCTCACCTTATAAAAGCTTGGTGGAAGTTGTTAATTTTACTAGTTTAGTGAAGTTGGGATTGAAAATCCTTAATTGAGAGATCAAGATAGTGGTTGTAGGTCAAAAGAACCGAACCACTATAAATATTTGAGTTTTGTGCACTTTTCTCTACCTTATTTTTACTTGGTGTCTTTCAACTTCAAGAAGTTTTAAGCCTTCTTTTTCTAATTACATAGGTATTTTTCAAAGCTCAAGAGCTGATTTTAAAATATCCCTTAAGTGTTATTCACCCCTTCTAGCACTACTTTGGGACCAACACAAATGTTGCACATAAGAAAGCTAAGGAGTGTTGTCGTGATTTAATGAATTCATCTTAGAATATTTGGAAGTTTGTTGACAACCAAAAGTCCAAAAAAGTTTTGAAAAATTGATTGCGACTTAAAGTTTCAATTCATACTACTAAGTTGTGTACATTTCAAGGTATTACCTTTATAGCTTACAAACAATGTAAGGATTCAATTAATCATGGCAATTTTGTTGAAATCATAAAACAAATTGCTTCTTACAGTGAGGAAGTAGCTTCAATTGCCTTAGATAATGCCCCTCAAAATGCCTTTTATATATCTCCTAAGATTCAAAAAGAGATTTTGGCTTTTTATGCAAGCAAATCTAAAGTTTAATTTAAGAAGAAATTGGTGATTCAAAATTTTGTCTTCTTATAGATGAATCACGAGATGATGCAAAAAAAGAGACAATGGCTATTATCTTCAGATTTGTTGATAAAAAAGGCTTCATTTGATAAAAATTCTTTGATTTGGCTCATGTGTAGAAAACTAATGCTTTTACTTTGAAGGAGAAAATTTGTAGTGTTCTTGCTTTTCATAATCTTAGTAGCCAAAATATCCAAGGGCGAGGATATGATAGAACAAGTAACATGTGAGGTGAATGGAACGGATTGAGAGCATTTTTTTTGAAAAAGTGCCCATTTCTTTATTACATTCATTGTTTTGCTTATCAACTACAATTAATATTAGTAGCAGCATGCAAAAATGTTATTCCTATTGAGCATTTTTTCTCCCTGTTGGCTTTCATTATTAATGTTGTTGATTCTTTAGCAAAAAGAAAGGATCATTTGTAAGTTGCTCACGCAATTGAGATTGTAGAGTTGGTTTCTAATAATGAGCTTGAAATTGGAAAACGAAAAAAAATCAAGTTGGCTAATTAGAAAGGGTTGGTGATACATGATGGGGATCTCATTTGAGGTATCTTCATAGTTTACTTGATTTGTGGAATCCGACTCTCAAAGTCCTAAATGAGATAATTAATGAAGGTGGCACCTTATCTTAAAGCGGCTCAACTGATGGAGCTTATAATTTGATGTCACGACCCAAATCTGGAGTTGTGATAGATGAAAAGGTATCGATAAGAGTGACCCTTTTAACCCATGCAAGCCTGAGATAGTAAATGATACAAACACTCATATGTGCCTTGTGGGACTTATCATAAAATCATATTCAAAACAAGTATAAACATGATTACATTGTATATAAGAAAATATCATATCAGTCTACATGTAAGCATGCTCATAATGTGGAAGTAAGATACATAATGTCACGACCCGAAACCTCCCTCGGGCCCACGACAACCGCGAGACGTCCCGATTTACACTCATTACCCGGAATGCCAATTGGAACCCCGCAAGGCTTACGTATCATTTTCTTGCCTTTCTTGTGAGCAATTGTTGTTAAATATTCCGTTTTAAACAATTACCAGTCGTTTTCGACTCAAGTAAATCAAAAGACAAAATTATTTTAAAAAGATTTATAGACAAATATTACTAATCAAAATATTGATTAAAATATAGCATTTTTATATAAAATAATATTTATAGAAAGACGTGTAAGTAAAATAAATTCATACATACAATAATTTACAAAGTTATAATGTACAATAATAATTACAATGACAAGTGGCCCATAAATACACAAAGCGTTGGTGATAGTAACCTATTGTTTGTGAGATAGAGGGGTCAACTAGAATCCTCGACAAAATCGGGTATCTACAAGCTACCATAGGCCTGAAATATTTGGAAATGAGGTGGGTGAGATTTTGCAATCCCAATGAGTAAACAGACATTATCATAAATATCTAAAGGCGAGTAAAATCGAGGCAAGTTTAAACAACAAATCACAAACCATTTGATAAGGTTTTCAATTTATTTCTTAAACCATAAAATATTTGTAATTTACCAAAATAGTTGTTAAGGCTTATGACTTTTATTAAAAACAGGGCTCAAGCCAAAAACTAATTCTCGGGGATACCTTGGCCGAGGCATCTAATCGAGTCCGCCAAGGTTGTTAAGATATTTACATGTTAAACACATGTTAGTTTTGAAAACAAGCCATTCCTTGGCGTTGGCCGAGTTACACATTCACATGAGGGTTCGACGTGAAGTGAACTCTAACACCACCCCGGGAGTTACCTTCATCACCTCTACAATCGGAGTAACTATGAAACCGGGTTTACCGTACCCCTCTAATAGGCAGTCCACGGAAACCCGTCACTATAGTGACTAAACCCACCAACTTTAATAAAATTTCGACAGTATAACCTGGCTTTTATTTATTTACTCAGCCTGCATAGTAAAAGACAACTTACATAAATTCTCAATGCAATTATCAAATATAGCCACATATATACTCATATATCATAAGCCATTCATAGGAAATTTTATTTTTCAAGACAATTGGCAGCCTCCAATTACTCAATTTCATGGTTAAAAGTTTCTTATTTCAGATAATCAACACAATAAATTTATTTGGCACATTTATTCCTAAAACATCAAAAGTCCCATTTTAATCTCATTTTCCTTTCATAAAATGCATAAAGATCATTTAAAAATAAACTCTAGATAATTTACAATAATAATAGGTTTACTCACCGTTTGTACAAATTAAATGCTGTCTAGGTGCCCCGATCACTGTTCGTGGGTACGACTTCCTTACCTTTACCGAAAGGCTCTCTTCCTTGACACATTGCAAAAATTACACAATTCACCACATTGATGCTAAATCACTATATAATTGACTTAAATCCTATACTAATGCATGGTATGAAATGCAATAGCCTAAAACGGCTTAAACTCGGTATTAACCTATTTTTGACACTTTACCCGATAAATTGCTAACACGTTCCATTTTAGCTCTAAATTGTCCCATTTTCTCTCCAACATTTCTAACCATTAAATATCAGCCAATAACCTTCTAAAATCATCAAAATCAGCTCACTTTCCTCCTTGAAAAATTCGGCCAAAAATGGGACATTAACTCGGTTAATTTTTCACTTTATTTTTCTATCACATTTAACCATTTTTCATCATTTTCTCTTCATTTCTCTTAGAATAAAAATCAGTTCATCATCATTGTACATCATTGAATATTTGGCCAAGGGTGGGTATTGTGAGAATTTCATGCTTTCTTGCCCAATTTGATTTCTATACACATTTAACTAACTAAAACTACCAATTTAACAAAGAATCAAAACCTAAAAAATTCAAAATCCTCCCCCTTGAAATTCAGCCAGCCCTTGGTATCACTTTTTGATCTCTCTCCTCAAGCATGCTAAATGAAAACAAAGGCATAAGAAAGGTAGAAATCAAGCTAAAGTCAAAAAATCTTACCGTTAGACGCGTAAACGGATGAAAAACGCGAATTCCCCTTTGAATTTTCTAGTTTTCCTTTGGTTTTTCTCTTTTCTTCCTTTCCTCCCTATTTTCTCTCTTCTTTTCTCCTTATGGCCGGCCATCACCTGATGTGGGGTTTAAATGGGCTGATTTTCCATTAAAATAATTCTAAACAATTAAAAAGTGCCATGTGTCACTTTTCTATTGGCCCGTTTTTAAAATTTCATCCTTTAAACTTCAATTTTTCACCACTTAACATACCATAGTTTTTCATACTAAAAATAAGTAAATCCTATGATTTTGATAAGTTTTGGGTGGTAAAAATTACGGTTTTTACACTGGGATAACAAAATTATCGTTTTGCCCCTATGTTTCGAAAATTGCCGGAATTGAAATTTTCACTTCTTATCATTAAATTATACTCCAAATAGTTAATCTTGGTAAAAAAATTTCACTCCATGATCAAATTATTATCTTAGGTGGTAAAATGACGATTTTGCCCTTAAACATCAAAATTTTTAATTTTTTCCCAAATGAACCCTCGAACTCCGAACAATAATTTTTAGTCATTCCTGGACTGTAAAATATTAAATTTCATCATACGATTCCTATTTGAACTAGTTCGAGGTTAAATAAACTAAAGTATACCGTTAGGTACAATACCGGGTTTCGTCTATTCTTAAGGACTTTTCTAGCGTAATAACATGCTACTCAGTGCATGTATATCATGACATGTGTTTATAAGATCGGGTTTTACACATAATAATCCAAGTATAAGCCATTTAGTGATGAATACAAGCATAAGTCATCTCGTGGCAATCATCCATAATATTAATTATTACATATCATAATCAGAGCAAAAATCCATAACAGTCAAGTATGAAAAATTAGACCAAACCAAACCCAACGAAGTACAACTCAAGTAAAAGGGCTAACGCCTATCAGATGCCATGAAGATCACCTACCAACACTAACTTTAGAGATAACTCCTCCCTAAGGACAGCAAGCCAAACAATCTACTAATTTGAAATAACAAGTGCATCTTATATGTGTGAATTATAAATAACTTCATGAGCAAATATGAGAGAGGGAACAAGCTAATGGGAAAGAGTAGCCAAATATGTAATTAAACATTTATCAAATGCTTGCAAACCCCGCTTTTCCAAATACAACCATAAATTGAATCTCGCTTTTCTAAGCATCCTCATATAACAATCTCACTTTATCAAGCGTACCAAATATCCATATGGTCTCCAAGTCCATTATCTTTCAAACGAATCAAGGACTATATAATCCCATAGTTTCCAAGCCATTGTCTTTCAAACGAATCGAGAAACGTATGTCCGTAATAACTACAAGCTGGTTATCTTTCAAACAATACAAGGATGGCAAGATGTTTTTACTAAACATTATTTGTAAAATGTTTAGAAGCCTTGAACAAAATATTTAATATTTAGAAACCAAATCAAGAAGTTTGGGTACAATCGAATTAAACATTAATTTAAAAGTGTTTAAAACATAAATCTAGGTTTTCAAAGTCTAGTTCTAAAACAAACACATTTGCCTAGTTGTAAAACCTTTTGAAGACGTTCAAGTTTCAAAATAAGCCTGATCTATCAATACATAGGTTTCATGTATTGATAAATTGTCCTCTTTATCGATAGATTGGTCCAATCTATCGATAGATTTTACACAGAATGTGAAATCAACCTTCCTAAAGCAAATCTATTGATACTTCCTTAAAAGTATCGTTATATACAACACATAATGCAATATTCTAGCCTAGAACTCAACATTAGGACCTTATCTAAGACTAACTTTCATTCATATTCAAGTAATCAAAGTTTAATCATCAAAACAACAGTGTGTGTAGTCTAAATCCAACACATTAGACATCAACTCAATAAAAACCATGGAGTAGTAGCCTAAGACAAATTAATCACCTAGTGTTGTTACACTAGAAAGGTCTGGTACATATACTTATCGACCACGAAAGAAAGGGTTAAACTCTGTTAGCTACCAATATCTAGCAAGTCTCGAGAAATTACCCCTATTGGCTCAAGTTGTAACTCATTGTGCACAATGGCTAGCGTCTACTGTCACTAGCTATAGGTCCTTATCTTAATAGGCTACATTAATCACAATCTAAAGAATCCAATGTTCAAAATTCAGTTCAATCAAAAAGGTGAATCCAATCACCAGCACATCATGGAGGTTGAGACATAACAAAATCAGAGTCGATCAACCCTATCAATAATCTCATAAATAAATAACCATAAAAACCATGGCCTCATCAAGGAGAAATCAATTCTCATAACAACATTAAAACCGTCAATCATACATAAATCATAGACAAATGGGATGTTTGAGATGAAAAGGTTTGAAAGGCTTATTCCTCATGCTCAAAACTAATGCATAGGAGACATAAATACATAGTCTATATCTTTCATCAAAGCATATTTGCAAACCATTGTTCACATCACAAACTCTTTGAAATTCGTTTATATGTAAGGTTATAGAATAGGCATGCTTAATTATATTAAAATAATTAAAAGCACCACATTTACCCACTTCTATAAAGCATACCTAACTGTTTTGCCTTTTCGTCGAACATTTATTTTTCCAAAAACTCAAACTTCCTCCACAACGCCTATCACAAAGTTTCCATCATTAATACTTGGTTCTCTAACATGATTTTAAACTAATAATCATCTTATTATTCCACAAATATTTTCTAGCAATCTTTTAATCCACAAATCAAAAACTGTTAGCCTTGAGTTATATCATGTTTTAATTTGACAAAAATCACATGTTATCTTGAACTTAATGTCAAGCATTTGAATTTATCTCAAATATATTTTCAATCCACTAAGGTTACATAATTGTTTGAAAAGCCATGCATTATTAGCAAACATCATAAAAGCTTTCAAACAATACATATTCAGGTAACAAAGCAAGAGCAAACAAGCCTTGAAATGTTATTTAATTGTTGGAATAAGGTTAGGAAGAAATAGTTGAAAAAAGGTGCTAAAAAGCTAAGGCAACCTCAAGATACAAGTCAATAGTCAATCCTAGAGAAGCTCAAGCCAATTCAAAGACAAAAAGAGTGCAAAACTTGAAGAATATAAAGCCATAGTTGACCTTGGAGTGCCTATAGTTGACCCTGCTCCAAAAAAGCTCAAGAAAATGAGGATTTGAATAGAAATAGTCGACCTTAGCTAGAGTATTATTGACCTTGACAAGTCAAAAACATGAAAAAGTGGGCTTTACTTAGACATAGTTGACTATAGAGAAGGCATAATCAACTATAGTAGCTCAAACTTGCAAAAATCACGTTCTCGAGAATTAGACTAAGTAAAGGAGGCTTATACTCGACTATGGAGCCCTAATTTGAGAAATTTGAAGAACATAGTTCACCCTCAAAGCATTATAGTCAACCTTTAAGTTTCACCAACGGTCAGATCTAATTCAAACTTGTGTTTAATGGCTCTAAACTTCACACCAACTATAAATAGCCATATTTGAGCTATTTGGAAATTAAAAAAACCTGAGCTAAAGCTTTGAGCCCTAGAGAGACCTCCAAAAGCTTATTCTACTCTTTAGGTTCATTTTATTCTTCCACCAAGCTTACAAAAAAGTTAAACACTTGCTTTATTTAAGCTGATATTTCTTTTCTTATTACACTCAAGCTTAAACTCCTAACACTTAGCCTTTGTAAAGGCATTTTCTTGTTAAACTTTGCACTCTACTGTAAAGGTTCTAGCTTAACCTTGAAAAGCTATTTGTGAGGGTTTGTGGTTGAGCCCACAAAACCATTGTTCGTGGGTTTCGCTTTATCTCGTGAAAAAACTTATAAGGGTTTCGCTTGATCTCATAAAAAGCATAGTGAGGGTTTTGCTTGATCTTGTAGAAAGCTCATTTCCCTTAGTAGATTTGAAATTCCTTGGTGTTCCAAGAAAGCGAATGTAGGCACTAAAGAAAGTCAAACCACTACAAAAATCTTGTGCCTATTTTGAATTTTCTGCATTGTGATTTATTGCTTGCATTTAGCTTAGGAAAATATTTTACCTTGATTCATTATTTTTGCTTGCACTTGACATAGGAAAATTTGTTTACTTTGATTTATTATTTGTTCATTACTTGACCTAGGAAAATATTTTTACTTTGACTTATTATTTATTCATTACTTGATTTATGAAAATATCTTTACTTTGATTTATTATTTGTTCATTTCAATTTATTATTGAAAATTTGTTTAGGAAAATTACTCACCTTATTTTTGACACAAGATGAGATTTTTGGTTGCAAAAGTTTTGGTTTTTATACTTAGGGAGACTTTTACATTAACAACAACTAATCTAACTCTAACTAAAGGATTTAAACTATCACTAGCTAAAATGAAGAACAACTTTACCTTGGTGAGCTTGAGAGTTCCAAAACCAAATCAAAACCTAAGCTTTTCATGAACAAAAAAATTTTCTCAAAATCCATAAATTAGTGGAAATCAAACCTTAAGTTTAAAGACTTAAAACCAAAGAACTTTACCTTCCAAAATCTTTAGAATCAAAATCCAAGCTTGAAGATGACTTTATAATGCTTGAAATCCAGTGATTTATTTAAGATGACAGTTGAGAGAAAAGAAGAAAAGGATGGTTGGGTTTTCAAGGAAAAACCATGATTTGTCCAAATTGGGAAAATTCTAAGGTTTTAGGGTTTTTTAATGAGGGTAAAAAGACCAAAATAATCCTTTTTTTTTCAAATCTGCACCTAATCTATCGATAGATCATACCAATTTATTGATAGATTTGGCTAGGATTGCTATTTATAAATAAATTAGCTCATCTATCGATAGATGTTCTTCAAAAACCTTTTTTAGGCTTAATCTATCAATACATGATGAACATATATCGATAGTTTGGTCCAGAATAGAATTTTAAAGCTTAAAACAATCCCATTTGATCCCCAAAAACCTAATGTTCAAATAAACACCTTTGGTTATCAAAGCAAGGAATTTCTAGCGAAATGGTCTAGAATTTAAGTTCAAAAACATTAAATAACAGCTCACCAAGTTAGATTACAAATCTAACCTAATTTAAGACGTGGGGTTTCACATTTGATGACCACATTTGAATTTGTTTTTGTTACCTTTATTCTTATTTTGACATGAAAAAATTTATTGAACTTAATGAGCTTTGAAAGTGAAAGATTTTTTAGTATGAAGAAAAATTTCAAAAGATTATTAAAGCTGAACTTAATAGGAAAATATATTGAAACACGTTAATTGTTTGAACATAGTTTTAATATGGATTATTATGCTCTTAATCTTCTCAAAACTCTTTTGTTTTCAAAATTAAATGTGCCAGCCCAAGGATCAAGTTTTCAAAAGAAGTGACTTGATTCTTAAATGAAAAAGAAACAAAATATATTTCTTTAATTACAGGAAGAATTGATTCTGGAGAAGAAGAAGTTAGTTCTCGAGCAAAGATTAATAGTGAAGAATTGATTTTGAGACAAAGACAAGTAGGTTTTAGGAAAATAGAAGCTATAGACCTTGTGAAGAACTAAAACCTAAGAAGCAAAGAATCGATTATGGAGAGATAAAAAAGAGAAGGAGAAAAACAAGGAAGAAATAATTGACTCTACAAGGAGAAGAAGTAGGTTCTTGAAGCAGCAAAAGTACAACTTAGAAACTTGATGACCAAGAAAGGCATGGCACAACTAGACAAAAGTGGAGTGGCAAAGTTCAAGTTTGAATTCAAATTTTGGTACCAATCCATAGCGAAGAATGGACAACTTAAGGAAAAAGAATCGATTCTCCAAGATTGTAAAGGTGTCACCTTTATGCCAGTTGTAGAAGAAACAACACCTTAGAATAAAAGAATCAATTCTTCAAAAATAGAAAGCTACAGACTTTGCAAAAAATCAACAATTCAACTATAGAGAATCGATTCTACAGAAGCAATAGAATTGTACAAGTTAGCTTGAACGTACAAAAAATATTCAAAACTTACTCTAACAGGCAGAAAATCTTAGAGGCTATAAATATACATCTTGAGAATGTTAAAGTAAGGAAAGAATAGGATTTTGAAAGATTTTGAATCATCCTTAAAGAGGAAAAGAGGGAAAAAACAAGAGCAACAGTTGTGACCAAAAAGTTCCTACCTTTAAGCAAGTAAAGAGCCTAATGTTCATATGTTTACCCTTCAACTAATCTTTCTTGAGCGTAGACCTTCCTTGATCATTTTTATCTTTGTGAAAGCTCACACCTTTCTGAACCAAAACTTTGTTAACCACCTTTCTAAAGGTTTATAGTTTATGGTTCACTTGAATCCACTGTTATATTCGTTACACCTCTAAACAAAATGTAGAGGAGTTTTGCCTGATCCTTTAAAGGGCTTATTCTTGTGCAAAGGTTGTGGTTTAACCTAAAAAGGCAATGTCTTGGCAAAGGTTACACCTGATCCTGCAAAAGGCAAGTTGTAGAAGTTACACTTGATTCTGCAAAAGGTATGTTGTAAAGGTTACACTTGACCCTATTGAAAAGGTAAGCTGATAAAGGATTCAAACTCTTTGTGCTATCAAAGAAGAGGGCACAAGCATTGGAAGGCCGAACTTATATAAAAATCCTATTGAGTCCCTTATTACTTTGCTTTTTTTTTAACTTAGTTCATGCTCTGTTATATTGTTTTAATCTTTCACAATTGAACTAATTTTTTGAAAAATAAGGAATTTTTACTTAACAACCAACTCACCCTCTCTTGGTAGTTCTACTTTAAGCTTATCTTTTCTAGTAGTTTTATTTCGCATCTTATGATAAATATTTTGGAAAAGGCAAATAATTTATGTGAACTTTTCAGAGTAAATCAAAAGACATTACTAGTGCAATGAATTTAGTAGCTACAACAAAGAAAGTTATTCAAAACTTTAGAGAAAATGGGTGGGATGTTATGTTTCATGAAGTCATGTCTTTTTATGAGAAACATGAGATAGAAATTCCTCATATGAATGGTCTTCATCAATCAGGTAAAAGCGAAGTACTGAATGGTGAGCAAATTCTGATGATGGATCATTATCAAAAAATTTTTATTCATTGGTACTATAGATTCAGTGCTACAGGAGATGAATAGTAGATTTGATGAAGATAAAATAGAGTTGCTTGTTCTTAGCTCATCTTAGATCCTAAAGATGGATTTAAATTATTCAAGATTGATGACATCTACAACCTTGCTCAAAAGTTCTATCCCGACGACTTCACTCATCAAGAAAAATTGCATATGATAGATGATTTGTAGTATTTTGAACTTGATATTAGGCGAGATCCATCTTTGCAAAGTGTTTCAACTCTTTCAAAACTATGCTAGTTAATGTCAAAGATAGAAAAATCAATTGTATATTATTTCCTAGATTGTTTGGTTCAACTTATCTTAATTCTTCCAATTTCTACAGCAACTACAAAGTGTACATTTTTAGCCATGAAAATTGTAAAGACAAGGTTGCATAATAAGATGGAAGATAATTTTCTTACTAGTACACTTATCCTTTACATTGAAAAATATATTACTAGGACCATTGACACGGATGAATTTGGAAACATGAAAGCATGTTGAGCACAACTTACAATGTCTAATGTGAAATCTAATGTTAGTTTTTTTTTTTTTTGCTTTATGTCTATTTTTATTGGTGAATTTAAAAATTTATATTTAAATTGTTAATGAAATTTAATGTTAATTTAATTTTATTTCAAACTTGATTAATTTTTGTTTTGAATCGAACATTGACCTGATCCATTACATTGTATGATTACTCTTTAGCCTCCCCTCATGCAAAATCTTAAGTCTGTCACTAGTATTATGTACTAATTCAAGTATAAGAACAATTTCAACATTAGAAAATGAATATCAAATTATCACAATAAAAATGCAAATTTTAAGAGTTTTTATAATTTTATCAATATTTGTAATCAATTCCAAATTAGACATAGCAAACATTCCTTTATAATTAACATGTCATGAATTCTGATGCCATAAATCCAGAAAATCATATAATAAAAAAAAATCATTTCATTCTTTTAATTACTAATAAAATGATTATGAAGATTCTTTTATTAATATAACCCTTCTCCATAGAAATTCGTTTATTGAACAATCATACTTTATAGCATTTGAAGCAATCTATCATGCCTTGTTGTTTTCCAAAATATTAATTTCAAAAAATATTGTAACAAAATTTTATTTTGTTGCCATCGATGCATTTTCCTTCTTCTTGAAGAAGTTAAGTCTTTCTTGAAGAGACCTTGTTTTCAATAATGGGAATATTTACTTTTTTTATTTCTTGAATTTTTAGGCATTAGCAAAAAGATCTTTTATTTTTTTTTTTGTGGATTTTGTTGGACTATCTTCCCTGCATCTAATGAACATCTGACACGAGTCTTTCTCACGTTTCTTGCAGTATTGCTTTTCAATTCGAAGATGACTCGCAAGCTCCTCAAGAGACAAATCTTTTTTTTATGTATTGAGGGTTCTCTTAAAGTCTTTCCATGATGATGCAATTTATCAAAGTTCAAGGACATAACAATAGATTCATGCATATTCGTTTTATAAAGTTTGAAGATATCAAGAATCTTTTCAATTTTAGAAATTGATTCATTATAGGTTTATTATCAACTATCTTATACTTAATAGATACATAGTTGTAACAACAAAACTCTATTCAAATATGTAATAATTAGGAATTCACACAATTCATGCACATCAAATCAATTAAGGAAAGCAAACTTATTTGGTAATCGGGTGAAAAACTGTTTTGTCACTTTTCTTTGTCAACATCAAACCCAATTTTATTTCACAAAATCAAAAACCAATTTCTTTAGTGTTCCACTTGCGCAATCATTTGTTAAATTAAAATAAAACCTTAAAATTATTAAAACATAGGATTTAAAAATTGAAAATATTAGCAAATGGCTTCAAGGTGTGTATATATATCACTTTTCTTAAAGTTTTATTCACCCTACCGATTATTTATTTAGGTGTGCAAAAGGGTTACAAGTGAGAAACCTCATGGATATAATAAAGTTGTGTTTTGCACTTAACAAAATCAATCTACTGAATACTCACCGATGTATGACAAGATTATTAAATTTTTATATAATTTTTCTCAAAAAAAATAATATAAAAACAATCTAAAAAGAATTTTAAAAAGGTAAAGGGTGATTGTAAATTTTCTGTTGGTTCATGTTAAGAAAATCAAAGAATCCTATTTATAAACATTAATATGTTTTTTGTCTTGACACAATCTTTTGACAAATATTACCGTTTGAACAAATTAACATAATTATTTAAAGGACTTTCTTCTTTTCATTCTTCCATTATTATTGCTGAAAATGTTTAATGTATATACATGTAACACCTGTTGCAACCGTCAATGAGAGAATTCAATAAAGAATTATCAGTTTCTTCTGCTTCTTGTTTGTATTATTCTTGTTCGGTTTGCTGCACTTACAACAGCTATTTTTTGCATTTTACAGTGTCCTATTTGGCATCATTTTTGGAAATGGTGCCAACAACATAGAACTCGCTACTCCTAGGCCAAATCAACTGCCGAAAAACACCGCTGCGAGGAACTTAAGTTGATAGTTTATGGGTTTTGTCCACTCACCGACAGCTCAGTTATTGATTTTATATTTTCTTCGATATTCATCGTTTGTTTCTCTTCAATTTGTATGCTTTGACATGATTCTTTGGTGATCCTATGAACCTGTCCAACATGTGCACTAGAGGAGCCCCCCATGCTTGTCTCACCTCTACGTCCCTGCCTCCATTTCCCCAAAGATTCTACTACAAAGTCATCGAACATGCCTTCCTTGAATTTGCTGCCCATCTTTGATAGGGATGGAACAAAAAGAAAAATGCCATAGTGAGCCTTGGAGTAAAGAGCATAAAATAGATTTTGCATACGAAAGAAAACAAAGCCAGGAACATCAACCTGTGTGACAAGAACATACAGAGGCAAGGTGATGTAACTGCAGAGAACTTGAACCATTACACTGCAGAAGCAGAAAAACAAGATCAAAATTTGTAAAATAAGCATTGATGGACATTGATATATAGTTTAAGATGTCGAGTCTTACCCCATTATAAGCCTAGGGATGATATAGCCCACTTTTTCCATGATGCATGAACGGAAACCATATGTGCACTTCACAAAAAAAAAAAAAAACCACCTCGAGTGAGATAGCTTATTTATTATATGGTCAATAATTTTTTTTTTTTTGCTGTCTTTTTTTAAGAGAAAGGACATAATATTTAAAAAAAAAACTCTTGAATTATGTATGAAAATTTAAATAATCTTTTATTCTTTTATTACGCTCAATCAAATTTTTATATTTTTACTTAAAATCAAATTAACCTTTATGACTAATAATTGATTAATTGATGCGATAAATTGACATGTTATAACAGATGATAACTTAATATGCTGATATGACATGATGAACTAAATATGTTAGATTTTTAACCCATTTCGTAAACACTGTACAAGTATAAAATTACAAGTGTTATTTGATTAATAATTATTAATTAACCGTTAATTATTTGCTAATATTGACATACCAAGATCCAGAAGAAGAATGCAAGCTCAAAGGAATTCTGAAACAGAATAAAGTGAATCAAGTGAAGAACGATGCCAGGCCTACCAAACCAAAAATGTTCATCAGAAGGTTTAACTTGGGCTCCTTCGCCCCGTTCCCTCTTCTCAATTACATCCTGAGCTAAGCGAATGATTATGTGCTCTAACTTGGCACCCACTAGAAGTAGAAGCTGTACAATTTCGTTTAACTTAAACCATTAACGTTACGTGAATTCATTCGTCAACTAAATTAGAATGAACCACTGAATGCAGTTAAATCCACTTACAACTACTGGGAGAAACGATAACCAGAAATACGTATGCCATCCTGCTTAACATGAAATCCATAGAATCCCATTACTGAAATGTGAAACGAAAACTACATTCACCTCATTTGGATTAAAGGAAACATTACCTTTCACATTCAAGAGCAAAAACACCACCACAAATAGCCACAGGTACCAGCTATATATTAAATGATATTAGTAAAATAAAAAAAAAAAACTTAACTATTAAAAGTTGCAATGTTGTTTAGATTACCTTATGCCAACAACCTTTTTGAAGTCCGCTTCAAGTGTTCGCATCATGTACTTGTGAAAATTGAATTTACTATGTCCAGGGCAATGGGCCTAGAAGGTGAGCAAAAGGGGTTGTTAACGTCCTTCTCGTATAGCAAAAGCCCAGAAAAAAACACTAGATTCAAACGTAAAGTACATATGATTGATAATGGGGACTTAACCATGATGAAGCCTTCTCGAAGTGCTATGTAGTCTGACATGGTAACAGAGCCATAAAACTGTTTGAAAAATGAGATCTGCCAAAAAGCGACATAAGAAATTGCTGTCATATAACCAACAGTGCAGGTTTGTACGTTTGAGAAAGAAAGGGGTGGCCATGAAACAAAGCAAAGTAACTCAAATCATTCAAAGCGGTAATAGTACACGTAGGAGAAAAATAGCTGTAAAGACTTACTGTCCAGCTCACAACTGCTGCCTTTCTCCAAAATCCTTGTGCATGTTGTTGAAATAACTTACGGTGACGATGGGTTTCCTCTGCAGGACCGGAGAACAAAATTGATTCTCAATTCTCAACCATATAACTCTAGTTAACACATGGTGGATTTGAAAAATTTCGTTTGGTGTTACCTCTTCTACCTTCAGAAACCCATTTTTCCCATTTCTTCCATTCACGTATCTATACAATATAAAACAAATAAAATTTAAAAACTTTCTTAGTTTGAAGAGTTGAAGAAAACCAGATGGTTAAATTAAACTTTCTTAGTTTGAGCTTCTTGAGCTAAGGCAAAACATTTTCTGAAATGAATAATCTAATTATAGTGCAGCGAATTGTAAAAGTTTGCGAGTAGATAACGTCACCCTTGCTCCTCCAAGAACCATTGTAGTGACGCAGAATATCACGTGAACAACTGCCAATACAAAGATGAAAATGTGCAGCTGATGCAATGCTTCCAATGACAATAAGGGGACCTGACCCTGAGATAAGAAAAAGAAAAATCAGATTTAATTAATTTGGAGCAAAAATCAAATCAATCCCCCTCTGGAAAGGGTAAGCTTCATCTAGAGTTTCATTGGTAATATACCTCATGCGAACATTGCCCTGAGCTACTTTCTGTGGAAAACAGGCGCCGTCTATTGTTTATAAGTTGAGGAGAATATTCTTCATGGCCTTTTTTTTCACTGTCCCTCTTGCATGGAAGCATATTGGATACCAAGTCATCTGGGATGCACATTCGACTTACTAGACCTTGAGAGACTGTTAATAGAAGGGAGATGAATCCTAAGAGCATCAACTCTGTCAACAAACATCAGTAATTAACCCAATAGTCAGGCAAAAACAGAGATAACTTACGAATTCAAGGCCTAACGAAGTTGCAAGGAGTAGGAATTATATATACACCATTTCAGCACCTTGTGAGATTAACCGAGAAATTCAATGACACGTCAAATTGTATTATTTTAATAACCAAAATCAGCGGCAAATCCATGGATGATCACAGAAACTTAGAACATCTTAAATTTCCAAGTGTATATGCAGAAGAGAAAAGAATGGAAATAAATATGGAAGTGACATGACCTTCTCTCGGAAACTCCCTAAAACTGAACTTTGCTCTACAATATATGAACTCAGAAGGTTTTAATGTGATACAGCTAAAGCCGGATTGAAGTTTTCTTAATAGGTAGTCATAGAAATATACTTCTATGACATGAGCTGCCTAACATTATACTTTAGGGAATCACAAGCAAGATAATATAAAATGTATATTGTGTATAGATAATGTTTCAAGAGAGAACAAGGAAGCAAGCAAACCTTCTTTTAATTTTTGTAAAGCTTCAAATAGTGCATCTTGTTTGTTATGCTTCAAAAACTGGATTGGCAAACACAAAGACAGATGGAAGATTTTCTTAGAAATATTTCAATGTACTTCTAAGAAATATCGATCTGCATAATCATCTTGATATCAATGGTCAACAGTTATGCAATATACTTCTAAGAAATATTTCGATGTTCAACATATAATCAGAACAAATTTTGCAGATGGTATACATGTATCCTACCAAGAATTCTCTCTAAATTAAAATGCTTCATCACTTATGAGCTAGTCAAGAGTATAAAGTATGTAAAAAGTTGGTTTTAGCAACTTCAGAACAGTATTATGTTTGGGATATGAAGAATGAAAATCCGTGGCTGAACCCTTAGCTCTTCTACTGTTTACCTTGAATTACCAGCACTTTTTGAAAAAATAAAAAGAATGAATATCTAATTGTACTTTTGCTTCCCTTCCCCCCAGCACAGATCGAAATTCCAGGACAAACATTTTACTGAAAAAAATGAGTTTCGATTCTATCCTTGGAGAGAATACAATTAAGCAATCTGGTAAAACCTGGACGAGCAAAGATCGTTTTGGATACCTTTCCAAGGCGATGAAGACCTCGTTCAGCAATAAGAGATATGAGGACAATGAGAAAACACACAGAAGCAACCACCCAGGTTGGTGAATACTGCAGAGAGCTGGACTCTTCTTCTGCCATGTCTTGATACAAGTCAATGTGCTTCAGTCCGGTGATGAGACCCCAACAAATAAGAAACAATAAAAACCCAAATGTCGCCTTGTTTGATGGTTGTTTTCATGAGTATATGAAAGGGAAAGAAGTGAAGGTGACAAAGAATAAGCATATACAAAGGTAAGGGAAAAGAATTTAACTGAGCATAAGTGAAACGGAAAAAACAAGTAACGTGCCGACGAATCAACCAAGAGACAAAAGAAAGGCATAAAGGTCAGATGAACTCTCATTGTTGATAGGAATCACTTGAGCTGGACCTCTCATGTTTCTTTTTCTTTGCAGAACAGCTACACTAGATTCTGCTACTAACGCAATCCGCACTGCTGTTATCGACTGTCATAGTTTTTCAAGCTTTACCGCATCCTTTCTTTACATCAAATGAAATATATAACCGTTATACACTTACAATCCAAGTGGGAAAGAAACTTTACAAACATCAACTCTTGCAACTATTAATAATTGCCGTGTCATTTAAATGTCATTTAAAAAGAGAAAAGCATTAAAGAAAATATATACACGATAACCTGACAAGATGGATGGCTTCTCGATTCCAGGACACTTCCAGTTCAGTTTGTATGAAATACTCACTTAAGACGAAAATCACATAAATGCCAACAACTATTGCAAGATCCTTATCCCCGAAAAACTGCAGGAATTAGAAATTAAACACAGATTTATTGTTAACCAATTCTGGAGTTTTTAACTCGTGTTTCAAAGAATACAATATTGATATCATACATATACACTGTATACCACGAAATCCAAAGAGACTTCATATTCCAACTATCAGTTCTGAATGCTGGGCCGATTCTGCAACCTGACAACCAAACATAAGTTCTGCCTGTAGGTTGTTCCCTTTCTTGTCTCCCCTTTCTTGCCTTTTGCATTACCTTCCCTCTCAAGGCCATCAGGGTACCAAAAACTACTTCCAAAATCATCCTGTAGGTCACACAACAAAGCGTAAACGAGGAAAGATCTAAAATATCTTTATGGCTTCCAAGGTGCTGGAGGTGGTGGCGGTGTGGGAAACATTGGTGGAACTGCAGAAAAAATGGTATTCTTGTCAATCCCAGTTGACTTGTCACCAGACAATGCCACGAGTGCAGCAACCAAACCCGCGTTGCCTGCAAGAGTTGGTTCTGTGTAGTTGTAGTTGGTGCGAACGTCATGAAATCCATCATGCTTGTCAGGTCCAGCAACCATGGCTCCAACAAGTGTATTAGGGTTTGGCTTTGTGGTATCTCTCCATTTCCATCCCCCTTTACAGTTATATTTGATCTTATTCTTAGGGATAGAAGCACCTCTATGGTGAACATGTCTTGGGTAATGGTTACCAAAACCCACAATATAGCTCATTTTCCGTGGATTTTTTCCTAGGATGTAATCAATCTGCCAAAACAACAGCCGAAAAACAAAATTATTGGCCACCCTGCCTTTGTATAATTCAGGATTAAGTGGCTTAACCATGTCCACTGGACAATCATTTGAAAAAGAACAGACCACAACATACCTGGGTTTTGGCAAAGTCCCGCAAGACATCAGTTGAATAGAAATTGGGACCACAATACCATCCAGGTGTATCGGCAGCATCAAGATAATCACTGTATAGGGTGGCTAAGAAGGCTGCATTGACAACATATTGTAGAGGCTGAGGCCTTCCATGGTTTAGCTGGATCAAACCTCCTGTGTAATGTCCAAAGTTATTGTAGTCCAAAAAGTACACATCCAATACATTTGAGTATGAAAAGGTCAACAAAAACAGCACATATGTTTACCTTTTGTTCTGTTAAAGCTAGTGAAAACTGGAAGGAATGAGCACATAACTATGCTGGTCTGATTGTGGAATGTTCTCAATATTTCCTCATATGGATATCCAGGACTCAAAAACAATCTCAACCGGCTCAGAAGCACCTAAAACACGAATTATTGGTTATATGGTGATAAACATGAAAGCTAGTTCCCGATAGCACTATAGTTAAACAATCCAAAAAGTTAATTACCCTATACTGCAAATTGTTGCAAGTAGAAGTCAATGCATATCGTAACAGTAAACAGAGAAATAAGCAGTTGAGCAAATAAATAGTTCAAAGTAGCAACTTAACAGCCTTGTGATCCCGGAAATGTATGATCGCTGACATTGTAGCGCAATTATACACATGATTTAGGCAGAAAAATGTGGGGAAAATGATTTAACTACAAAATAAGAGATAACTGATGAGTGGCAATGTTACCCTCAAAACTTTGTTCTTATTGAAAAAATGGCAAGGAAACAAGAATTAGGATGTACCTTTATTGAAATCAAAATGCAATATTGAATCATAATATGAACAAAGGGCAGAAACTGGGAGAAATTCACCAAATGCCTCAAAGAAAGCTAATTGATTTTATCAAGAAGAATCACCTTCCTTGCTTAAAGTGCAATGCACATAAATTATTTGAACATCACAGTGTTCTAAACAATGCACACCAACTTAAAATGTAAATTCTGAACAAGATTTTGTCAAAAAAGCCTTACATCAAATAATTAAAACAGAGCAGCGGCTACACAAGGTACAAGACTAGAAAGAAAAGCAGCATAGAGTTACCTGAGCACCAGCTAGCTTGTTATCCCAGCTAAGAACACCATAATCTGGGCCTCCCCAGAAAGCACCAGCATGCTTGGCAAGTTTAGGATGAGTAGCTAACTGAAGATAGGAAGAGTTCCCGGTGGCATAGTATAACCAGGCTCCACCCCAAACGAACTCATCCCAGTAACTGGAGGAATTATAAAAGATGGCGGCATCAGAACCACCAGCACTGTATCTGCCTCGCTGATCCCTTGCAAACTCAAAGAGGGTCCGGGCACCATGGACAAGCTTTTGGGAGTATGCCTTGTTGTCTTTGAAAACGATGGAAGCAGAAGCCAAAGCAGCAGCCATTTCAGCAGCAAGATCGGAGCAGCTGTGACATTCATAGACAGGACGAGGGTAATCAATGTCCTCAGGGCGCATCCAGCAATAATGATCATTTGGGTTTGTACTGCCTCCGGATGTATCTCCCACCCCAACCTGTGAATTTATAAGTCAGCATCTAATAATTGACAAAGAAGAATGAGAACAAGAATACCACTAGTATTGGTCAATTGCTAGTATGGTAGCAATAAAATTAACAAATAGTACAATTATACCTGCGCTGCAACCCTGTCTATGGTATCAGCAGAATTGTTGAAGGTCTTGAGAAAATAATCAGTACCCCATTTGATGATCTCTTTAACATGATTGAGCTCCCCGGCAGCCTCATATTTAGCACTGTACTCAATTACGCTCCAGCTCAACATGGTCATGGCAAAAGATGCAGGAAAGTTGAACTTGATGGCATCTCCAGCGTCGTAGTAACCGCCGACCAGATCCTTCATCAAAGTTGAGGGATCCGATTTGCCATCTTGGAGGCACGAGTTCCCTCTCCACGACACATTATTATGCTTGGGCATTTTCCCGGCTGCAGTGGATTTATAAATTAGATTATTACCATTATTTGGCTGAAGAAAGACCGGCATTCATGAAACAATAACACTAGTAAAGGCTGGGTGATGTTAAGTGTATTTACTACAGTATTCTGAAACTCATGGATTTAATCTGATCCGATCCGATCTGAACAATACCCAACGTAGCAATCATGGTTGTTTTCCAGTTTGCTTGGATGGGATGGGTGTTGGGTGTTGGGTGTTCGATGTTGATGGGATCAGATCTGAAGTTCAACTGGCAAAGTAACACAGTTGGAGCTAAAAGTAATGGGAGAAAAGAAAACGTACAACGCTGAGCATTGAAAAACATGAGGGCCTTATGAAGGGCGCGAGTGTAGTTATCGGGCGGACCGTGCGCGTGGTGATGACGAGGAACCGTTTTCACGATTAGGGTTATGAATCCGGCAAGCAAGCCTGAGACCAGCAGGGTCCCCACTGTCCATACAAAGATCTTGCGGCTCACAATGATGCATCCCAGATCAACGTACTTCTTCTTCTTCTGCTCGCCGGGGCCGAGCAGCCAGCTCTGCTGGGTCTCATCCAAGGGGCGAGACAGCGCAGCCCTGTCCAAGTCCTGGAGATTCCTGCTCCGGTCGTCATCTGTGGCGGAGTCAGCCGCGTTTATCTCCAGCGGACCCCCCCATGGATCTCTGCCGAACATGCTCATTTGGAGTAATTTCAGCTCTGGCCCAAGAATAATCAACACAGGACAAGATTAGAGAGGTTGCAGTAGCAGCACAGCAGCAGCACCACCACCACCACCGACAGATGTGAAGCGGATGGAAATGTGTTTAAGTAGGCAGTGGCTGTTTTCTTTATTAGCTTTTGCCAGTGAGGAGATGGACTTAAGGAAGGGGGTAATATTGACCTTGCAGATTTGGTGGGTGGACTGCACTGCTCACGCTGACGGTGCTTGCTCAATGATGCACTGTGTAACCCTTAATTATCTGTCTCATGTGAGTTTATGCTTCCTTATATATTTTTTATTTTAATTGTGTGTTATTGTGGCGCACTTAAAATACTCAATAAAAAATATTAAGGTAGGCGCGTTAAGACGACACTGACAACTCTGCTACTGGACACCGACAGTCTGTCTGTCCCAATTGTAATTTGTAATAAAGTAATAAAAACCTGTAACGTTTGCTTCTTTTCCAATCCATATTTTCTTGGCCCGAAAGCTCCACATTGCAACCAATGGTAGGTAATCTTCACCTTTTAGCGCACCTGCCTTTACGCTATCCTTTCTCTGCTAATTTCTACCATATTTTTGCGGTTTACAAAAAATCCACCGACTGTTTCTTTCCTCTGGAAGAAATTAAATTAATATTAAAATAATAATTTTTTTAATTTTGTGAAAAACTATTTAAGATAAAGAAAATATAACTGAGGGAGTGGATATCTATTCACATTAGAGGGCTAAATTATCCACACCGCAATCGCTAGCCTTCTCCATTCAACCGAATGTTTGCCGACACTATAAGGCATCCATTATTGCTTTTTGATATATACATATATATATATATATATATATATAGTATTTTATTTTCGTATACCACTTGTCCCTTCTCTGCCCTTTGTGTTGAGCTTTGTTGCTTTCGGAATTTTGCAACTCGGCACACACAATTAGTGCCTCTTCCCTCTCATCCGAACAAATTAAATTTAAGGCAAGCCTTTTGTCTCATGTCAGCGTCATAACATTTAGGAATCCAACGTTTAAAAACAGTAACTACCAATACTTTTTATTTAAAGATATTTTTATTTACGTGTGATTGGTCATTTAATTAAGTTTATTATTTATATTTTAAACTTGACTTAAAAGTTTATTAAGAATGAGGGTTTTCACTTTGCAAAATAAAATTAGGGTGTGTTTGGTTCATGGAATGGAATAGAATAAGAATAGAATAGTCATTATATAGAAATATAATAAGAGATAAATAATTATTCTTAAATTTAGTTATTATGAATAATAACTTTGATTTCATTTTGAAATCTTAAATATTAATTTTTAATAATTTATAATTAAAACTTAAACCTTTTTATTTTAAATTCATTCTAAATTTTTTCTTTTTTTACTTTCTTTTCTTTTTGGGTAAAATACTCAATACCCTTAAGTTTTGATCGAAATTCCAGACGAGTTAATTAATTTTCGAAATAGAAACTCCATCTCAAAAGTGTAAACACCATTGACAGAGATTATGAAAGGATTAAAATGCCATTTTTTCTTTATTAATTTAAAAAATCATTATTATTTTTTTGAAAAAATAAAAAAGGGAGCATCAATCGGTGCTCTTTTTTATTTTTTTCAAAAAATAAAAAAAATAATAAAAAATATATAATAGTAATTTTTTAAATTAATAAAGGGTAAAATTATCATTTTCATATTACCACATCATCAAACTAACAGAAATGCTAATGATTGATTAACGGTTGGACTTATGTGTCTAGCAAAAGATTTTTTTTGGAGCGGAATGTCCATTTCAAAAACTAATGAATTCGTTTGGAATTTCGATTAAAACTTAAGGATGTGGGGGTATTTTACCCTTTCTTTTTTCTCGTCAGCTAGTCATAAAAAATGTGGTTGGTGTTAGGGAGAGTCGATATGCGCTTTTTGTTGCTAGATCTGGTCAAGGAGGGAAAAATCAATGTTCCTTGTGGCTGGATTTGGCCGTGAAGGCACTAGTGTTGTCCATCATCGTTTCTCGCCACTATCGCCGCCACCACCCTTTCTTGTCCTTCATGGTGGAGGAAATTTAGTGAGAGAATAAGAGAGGCAAATGGGTGGAAAGAGAAAGAAATTGGGAAAAATGAATAAATTGCATTTTATATAGCATGGTAATTTTTCAAATTGATAAAAGGGCATTTTATCCATTAACATTTTTAGTCTATTTCTTACCTCTCTTAATAGCCAAATACCAAGAAGGAGTGAGAAATAGCTACTCCCCCTTCTCCTTAAGTAGTCATTCCAAGGAATGGCCATTTCTCCCAACCAAATAAGACTTTAAGGAAGGATTAGGAATAGAAGGATATGGTTATTTCATTCCCTCCAACCAAACATTTTATTAGGGTTCAGGACTATGGTCACAAACAAGAAATGTATTAGCATTTCGCAATGTCTACTCAAAAAACGATAATAATTAATCATGTGTTTTCTTTTTTCCTTAATAATCTTTTATTTTATATTTTTTAGGGATTATATTTGATACACTTTGTTAGAAAGATAAGCTAAAAGTAAAACTACCAAGAAGGGGTGAATTGGTTGTTAAATAAAAATTCTTTTTTTTTCAAAAATTAGCTAAAATATGAAAGAATGAAACAATAAAACAGGGTATAAGCTAAAAGAGTAAAGAGTAGAAAAATAAAAGTATTCAAAGGATTTTTATAGAGGTTCGGCTTTTCAATGCTTATGTCTTCTCCCTTGATAGCAAAAGGAGTTTGAATCTATTATCAGCTTGCTTTTTCAATAGGGTCAGGGGTAACATTTACAACATGCCTTTTGCAAGATCAAGCGTAGCCTCTATAATGTTTCTTTTGCAGGATCAGGGGTAACTTGTACCAAGACACTATCTTTTTCAAGTTAAAGCACAAATTTTTACACAATATGAAGCTTTTTAAAGGATCAAGTAAAACCCCTCTACCTTTGCTTGGAGGTATAGCCAATGTAATAGTGGATTATAGTAAATTACCAACTAAAAACCTCTAAAAAGGTTGGTAAAGAAGTTAGGTTCAGAAAGGTGAGAGCTTTCACAAAAATATGGATTATCAAGGAAGGTTAAAGCTCAAGAAAGATCAGTTGAAGAATAAAGATGTGAACTTTAGGCTCTTTACTTGCTCAAAGATGGGAACTTTCTACTCATTATTGTTTCGCTTGTTTTTTTGCTCTTTTCTTCCTTAAAGGTGATTCAAAATCTTTCAAATTCTTCTTCTCTTCTTGATTTAACATCCTTAAATGCATATTTATAGCCTTTGAGATTTGCTGCCCCATTGAAATGAATTTTGAATAATTTCTTTTACGTTCTAACTAGCTCGTAAAATTCTATCGCATTTGTAGAGTTAATTCTTTGTTGTTGAGTTGTCGGTTCTTTACAAAGTTTGTAGCTTTCTATCTTTCGAGAATTGATTCTTCTATTTTGAGATCTATTTTGAGATGTCAATTCTTTTACAATTGGGCTTAAATGTGACACCTTTGCAATCTTGGAGAATCGATTCTTTTACCTCAAGGTGTCAGTTTTTCATTGTGGTTTGATTCCAAAATTTGAATTCAAGCTTGATCTTTGTCGTTCCACTTTTGTCCAATTGTGTCATGTCTTTCTTGGTCACTAAGTTTCTAAGTTATACTTTTGGTGCTTCAAGAACTGATTTCTTCTTCATGTAGAATCGATTTTTTCTTCTTCAACATTTTGTCTCTCTAAAATCAATTCTTTATCTCTAAGGTGTCAATTCTTCACAAACCTTTAATCTTCTGTCTTTCAAGAACCGATTTTTTCCTTTCTCAAAATCAATTCTTCACTATTGATCTTTGCTTGAGAATTGACTTTTTCTTCTTCAGAATTGATTCTTCCTATTATCAAAGAAATAGATTTTGCTTTTTTTTCATATAAGAATGAAGTTATTTCTTTTGAAAACTTAACTTTTAGGTTGGCACGTTTAATTTTGAAAACAAGATACCTTCGAGAAAATTGAAAGATATTTCTTCAAGTTCAAAAGCATGATCATTCATATTGAAAACATGATCAAACAATCAAAGCATTTCGATATATTTTTCCTTTAAGTTCAGCTTTAACAATCATTTGGGGATTTTCTTCATATTCAAAAATATCTTTCAGTTATTTTCAAAGCTCATTGAGTTCAATCAATCTTGGCATGTCAAAACAAGAATAAACCTAACAATTTCTACCTTTTTGATATGACAAAATTAAAAGCTAAATTTGTTCATTGAAGAAAACTCCCCTTGAAAATATGCTTAATATTTGAAAATATTTTTCAAGTAAAGCTCCCTCTGAATTTGTGTTTTTTCCAAAAGATTTACATTTAAGTTTGATGAATTTGTGCATTTTCAAAAAGATTTACATTTAAGTTTGAAAAGCACTTTTGAAAAATTACTTTAAAAATTTAGCCATCATAAAACAAAAAGTTAAGTACAAATTTACTCATTATATTGATCTCTCTTTTTTTATATAAAATAGGAACAGAAAATAAAGTATAGGAACAAAGGAAGAAAAACTCATAGAAAAATAGAGCATTAATAGCACAAGTGAGATCATTAAAGAGGAAATTGTGAGAAAAGGACCTCGTGATAAGCTGATTTTAGAAATAACCATCCATATAAAGTTATCTATTTCTAGCCAAAAATAAGCATGAGTAGACCAAAATGCCCTTAAGAACATCGTTTCAAATAAATGCTCAGTTGTTTGAGGTATCTGCCTCCCACTAGAGAGAAAATAGAAAAAAAATAAAAATAAATGCGCCCAGCTATTTGGGCTAGGTCATCTTTCTCTCTCAACTCTCTGACTTGTCTCAACTCTAAGAAGTCTTTGTTGAGCACCATCGTTGTCAGCTCTCTCAAATCTTTGAACTATATGAGCTCTGTCAACTCTTTGTTGAGCACCATTGTCATCGGGCTGTGTTCTATCTCTCGGCATCTGGCCACATTGTCGTAGATTAACAGACCCTATAGCAGAGATGACATCAAGGTACTTGTTATTGGGTTTATTTCTGCAACACACTTAAATTTCTGAAACATTTGGTGTAAAATAGAAAATGGATTAGAAACATTGCCCAGAGTTGTTACACGCCATGCATCTATAACATGTGTTAACAGTTATTTTAGCATGTCACGGCTGTTCCTGGCGTGTAGTGGGTTAACTAGTTTTTTGGGTTGTTATCGTGTCACGGCTGTTCTTGGGGTGTCATGTGTTAACTGAATTTATGGGGTTTTGGCGTGTCATGGCTGTTCCTGGGGTGTCATGGGTTAACTGAATTTATGGGTTTTTGGAGTGTCACGGTTGTTCCTAGTGTGTTGTGGGTTAACTAGTTTTTTGGGTTTTTAGCATGTCACTGCTATTGGTGCCAGAAGTCAGTAATTACAGTGATTGGCGTGTCATGACAGTGATGCATGGCGTGTCATGACATTGATGCATGACGTGTCACGACACTAATGCATGGCATGTTACAAAATTTTATGTTCTATGCATGGCGTGTAACAACACGACTGATAAATTTTTGATCACGGCATGTATTGTATAAAATAATTGACAAAATTTTCTTTTTCAAAATTTCAATGGGGTTCTAATTGTGCTACTTGTGATAAGACACGGTGGTCAGTGGGTGGATGGCATTTACAAGGGTGGTGAGTCACGAATGCGGGGGGTTAGGAGTGATTTGTCGTTTGTGGGCTTGATGAAGCTGGTTGAAGATGTTGTTGGCGTAAACTAAAAAATTGACGAGATTGAGTTACATGCATTGATTAGTACACCCGGAGAGCTATCACAGCCAATTATCAAGGACGATGAGGATGTTGCATTAATTTTGCTAGAATAGAGGAATGTTCCGGCTGTGTACGTCAGCATTAAGTGACGCCAAACAATGTTATGTCACATGAGGAAGTTGGACAACATGATAATCAACTCAATCAAATTAAGATTTACAATGCTTCACATATACCAAAGCATTCGATCCGTACCCCACAACAATGGCAATTGAGGTACGCACAAGAATTTGTGCAACTTGGTAGACAAATGACATTCACAGAACAATTAGCTGCACAATTCCAATCAAGATGTGGATCAAACCGATATCTTCCTTCTCTTAAACAAATGTAACGATCGGGTGAAACTGTAGAGTGTGTAATGCCATTTTCAAATGAGAATACGACAGTTGAGGACAACAATGTGAGGTTGGAGGGTGACAGTGCGATGTTGAAGGATAATACTGCATTTGATGAGGGAAATGACGATTTGTTCACTGCTGGTGAAGATAGATTTGATGACACTTCAGATGATGGGCTTGAACAATCGCAAGATGACAGTTCAAACAATGACTACCTTTATGACAGTGACAATCCAATTTGCAATAATGTTGAAGGCGAAATGGAACCTGTTGGAGGTGTTGATGTAGGAGATGTTCAGTGTGATGACCCCATATACAATTACCCCATCGCTGGTGAGAATGGGATTCGTTCCCTTGATACATTGGTTGATGATAGTGATCAGGAAAGGGGAAACGTAGGGATATCTTGTACGTGGGTAATTGCAGGTGTAGAAATGTTCTCCTTTCAAACAATTACCACTGAGGAGTCGACATGTGTTGAAGATCGCTTATACAAAGGAAGAATGTTTTCATCGAAGGCCGAGTTGAAACGAGCTTTGAACATATTGGTTATAAAAGAGAAGTTTACGATTAGAGTAAAAAGGTCATGTAAAGTTCATTATGAGGTAGGTTGCAAGGACAAGGCATGCAAGTTCAGTGTTCGTGCAACGAAGTTACCTGATAGAGGAGAATATTGGCAAGTTCGAACATTCCATAAGGTACATACTGTACCGTTGATGGTTTGCAAGGGCGATTTTCAACTACGAGTGCGAAGATGATTGGTGAACTTATGTCACACAAGATTTGGGCTAATGGAGTAGCATTGAGACCTAAGGACATAATTAGTGAGATGAGGGTTTAGTGGGGATTGGAATGCTTGTATGGTAAAGCTTGGCAAGCGAAAGAGTATGCGGAGAGGCTTGTTTTCGGTCCATCGGAGGAGTAATTTCAACTACTACCATTGTATTTTTATATGTTGGAACAAGAAAATCCTAGCACAGTGACTGCAGTGGTTACTGATGAGGAAGAGAGATTCAAATATTGTTTCTGGTCATAAGGGCTTGTATTCGGGGGTTTAGGGATGTAATGCATCCTACGGTTGCAATTGATGCGACACATCTGAAAGGCAGGTTCAAGGGTGTTCTGTTTGTCACTGTATGAAAAGATGCGAACGAGTGCGTATATCCAATTACGTTTGGCATCGGCCATGTTGAGGACGAAGACTAGTGGACGTGGTTTTTTAGCAAGATGCGTGGTGCGGTTGGTTGTCTTGAAAATACTATGTTCATTTCTAATCAGCAACTCGACATTAAGAAAGTAATCTAAAATGCATACCTAGAAGCGCACCATGGTTTATGCGATTACCACTTGAAAAAAAACTTTAAAAACAAGTTCAAGGGCAACGATGTTTGTGTGCTTTTCACCCTTGCTCGAGATTACTATAAGGTAGCCGATTTCAACAAACATATGAACCAGATACAGCAGATTCACCTGGGAGCCCACGTGGACCTTATGAGAATAGGGCCGGAGAAATGGGCACGTGTATGTTCACTGACAAGGTGATACCAAATGATGTCATCCAACATTGCCGAATGTGTTAACTCATGCTTCAAGCATGCAAGAAAAATGCTGATCACTATTTTGATTGAGTTCATCAAAGACATGTTCCAGCGTTGGTTCCATGAACAGTACGAAGAGGCGGTCAAGGTGACCACACCCCTCAGCCCTTGGGTTGCTAGGCAGTTGAGCAAAAGGTTCAATGATGCACATCGCTTTCTAGTTAAGCCTATCAATCGAGTTGAGTTCGAAGTTAAAGATGGGAAGATGGACGAACTTGTAAACCTGTCCAGGAAGATGTGCTAATGTTGTGAGTTCCAAACAGATTTATTGCCATGTAGCCATGCCATTGCAGCAATAAGGTTAGAATATCTTAATTTCTTATTTGAACCGTAATTGACATAGCATTTACATTGTGCTTGAAGATTGAATTTATTGTGTTTTTCAGTAAATGCAATTGTGAAGCCATTGAATTCTACGCTAACTACTACAAGACAACCGTTTTGGTGGAGGGTTATTTAGGATCCATTAGGCAGGTAGGGTATCCTAGTGAGTGGGACATCCCCCCTCATGTCAAACAAATTAAAGTCTTGCCCCCACTTTGGCGAGGCTAAGCGGGAAGACCTAGGACGAAAAGGATTCCATCAGCTGGTGAAGGCAGTCGAGCACGGAGATGTTCGCAATGCTTATCGTATGGGTATAACAGACAGAATTGCCCATCCCCATTTGCAGTTCCATCCACAAATCTGGCTCCATCTCTAAGTTAATCGACGCCTCCACGACTACGCCGATCCAAAGCATGTTCAAGTTACAGACAAACCGGTCACACACGCAACAACTGTCCAATACGAAGGACAATGTCTGAAAATTGTAGTTGAATTAGTTTTGCTTTACGACTTTGTCTGCTCGGTCATTCTATGAGCCACTTTTAGTTACGAACTTTGTTGCCAAACGTTTCAGGCAGATAAGCCTGTCAAGGCCTCTGTTTGATCAAGATCATGTTAAAGTACATTCTTACATTGTTTGTAAAAATGTTTCCGATTACAATATCCATCAGACAGGATCCTTGACCAAATTATCTACCTAAAATGTTTGGCAACAAAGTCCGTAACTAAAAGTGGCTCATAGAATGACCGAGCAAACAAATCCGTAAAGCAAAACGAATTCAACTACAGTTTTCAGACACATTAAGTGCAGGTGGCTACACAAATCTTATGAAGGAACAACAAGCATGGAATGGCTACCACTTGTATCAAATAATTAATGATTTGATTTAATTCCTTTCTATTTCATTTGATTTAACCGTTTATGTTCTTACTGCAAGTTAAACGTCGTGACACGCCATGCATAACAATTAAGTTGTTCTGACCCGCCATGCGTAAGAAGTTAAACGTCGTGACACGCCATGCATAACAATTAAATTGTTCTGACCCACCGTGCATATCAAGTAAAATTGTTCTGACCCACCATGCATAACAATTAAATTGTTCTGACCCGCCATGCATAACAAGTTAAACGTCGTGACACTCCATGCATAACAATTAAATTGTTCTAACCCACCGTGCATATCAAGTAAAATTGTTCTGACCCGCCATGTATAACAATTAAATTGTTCTGACCCGCCATGCATAACAAGTTAAATGTCGTGACATGCCATGCATAACAATTGAATTGTTCTGACCCGCCATGCATAAGAAGTTAAAAGTCGTGACACGCCATGTATAACAATTAAATTGTTCTGACCTGCCATGCATAACAAGTTAAACATCGTGACACGCCATGCATAACAATTAAATTGTTCTGACCCACCGTGCATATCAAGTAAAATTGTTCTGACCCGCCATGCATAATAATTAAATTGTTCTGACCCGCCATGCATAAGAAGTTAAACGTCGTGACACGCCATGCATAACAATTAAATTATTCTGACCCATTGTGCATATCAAATAAAATTGTTCTGACCCACCATGCATAACAATTAAATTGTTCTGACCCGCCATGCATAAGAAGTTAAACGTCGTGACACGCCATGCATAACAATTAAATTATTCTGACCAGCCGTGCATAAGAAGTTAAACGTCGTGACATGCCATGCATAACAATTAAATTGTTCTGACCCACCGTGCATATCAAGTAAAATTGTTCTGATCATGCATAACAATTAAATTGTTCTAACCCGCCATGCATAACAGTTAAACATCGTGACACACCATGCATAACAATTAAATTGTTCTGACCCGCTGTGCATATCAAGTAAAATTGTTTTGACCCGCCATGCATAACAATTAAATTGTTCTGACCCGCCATGCATAACAAGTTAAACGTCGTGACACGCCATGCATAACAATTAAATTGTTCTGACTTGCAATGCATAAGAAGTTAAACGTCGTGACACACCATGCATAACAATCAAATTGTTCTGACTCACCATGCATAAGAAGTTAAACGTCGTGACATGCCATGCATAACAATTAAATTGTTCTAACCCACCGTGCATATCAAGTAAAATTGTTCTGACCCACCATGCATAACAATTAAATTGTTCTGATCCGCCATGCATAAGAAGTTAAATGTCGTGACACGCCATGCATAAGAAGTTAAATGTCGTGACACGCCATGCATAAAAATTAAATTGTTCTGATCCGCCATGCATAACAAGTTAACCGTCATGACACGCCATGCATAGCAATTAAATTGTTCTGACCCGCCATGCATAACAAGTTAAACATCGTGACACACCATGCATAACAAATTAAACGTCGTGACACGCTGAGTGCAACCAGATGTATGTAGGGACACGCTGAGCGGAAGTAGATTTATGGGGTGACACGCTGAGTGCAACCAAATGTATGTGGGGACACGCTGAGTTGTAGCATATTTATGGCGTCACATGCTGAGTGCAACTAGATGTATATGGGGACACGCTGAGTGGTAGCATATTTATTGCGTCACATGTTGACTTCTTGCGACTGTGTATCAAATTAAATATATTATATACATGGATGGAAAAAAATTCTTGATATAAAATCAATTGTGTATAAAATAATTGTATAAAGTATATTGTGTATACAGAAAAAAATAATTCTATTTACAATTAATTGTAGAAAATAAATTATGAATACAAAAAATTTGTGTATAACATTAATTGTAAAAAAAAAATTCTCTATACAAAAGAATTGTACAGACAAGGGCTGATATGTTTAGGGTTCACTCTCACAACTGTTGGAAAAAATTTCCAGAGCGTATTATCGACGCATTTTTGCAATCATATTCTGCTTAACTCCGATCTTTTCTGATTGCAAAATATGGTCCATGTACCCTATCATAAACATACTACAGCTGACTCTATCATTCTATTGATGCACTTTGGCTTTTGGCAAATGAATATCCAATGGCATCGGCCTCAAATCCCGTCTCTTCCGATGTATGTTGTTGAAATAACCGGCTTGGTGGCAAATGGATGGCATCATTGTCGTTAAGGGTGTCATCTGACCCGCACGAACTCCGTTATCCTTAGCATCCGAAGTTCTTACGGAGTCCACCACCTTAATCGTCCATCTCACCAAGTCGATCTTCGCAACCACCCAATGCCCACCAACGTTGCAAGGTGCGAGGATGAAATCCACATCTTCCCATTTTTTACTGTATGTCGACCTTTCACCCTTCACATACCCCTGCAACTCATCTAGAATTTGCATTGTGGCCCGGGCATCTTCTGTTGGAAATTTTGTGTGTAACTTACGAATGGTGTCTTGGGAAACATGTAAACATTAGCTTACACTTTATGCAATCAAAAACTTAGTATTTATAGAATTGAACAATTTTCAAATAAACTTACCAAGAATATCGTGTTAACCACGTATGCACAAGTAGTGTACAACTTCGATTTCGACCCTGTCATTTGCTTGTAGAGTAGGCTAATGCATGTGTCGATATGTTCACTTGTCATTTCCTCATTGGGATCCTTTAAGGTTATGAAAAACTCAGCCCTTTGATCCCCTACAATGCCTACATTATGCCTGCATAAGCCACATAATGAATTTCATAAGTCTTGGTGGATTAATGTTTCATTAAAAAACAATATTTGCAATGTTATTTACGAGCTTACCTTGCCTACTCATCTTTTTTGAAAGCTTCGTAGTCTTCTACAATTTTATCCCTCACATTTTGATGGGTCACTAAAAGGTCGACGAATGGGCTTGTCATGTATTTGCTCGCCATTTTCAACCGTGCCCTCTCAGTTGGGTTTGAAATTTCTGCTGCACCATGATGGACAGCAGGTGACTCTGGTGACGACGACCGAATCTCAATTGCATTAGGAGTGCTCCCACGATAAAGAACGATAGCTCCTATTGCTGCGACGATGAATGCATCGGCTGGAGGAAGATGCTCTCTTTCAATAGCCACGACTGAGTCATGTTCCCCATCCCCTCTAGCAGATGCATCGAAAATGGACTCTGGTAGAGGAACATCCTCTCCTTCAGCATCATCTGATTGAAAGGTGACATCCACTGCCACAACTTCATCGACGACGTCATCGACATGAGTTACGTGCTTTCCATCAGCACCAAGAACGTCATCGTCAATGTCAACACTTGGTTCATGATGCTGTCCATCATCAGCATCATCGTGCTCCAGACTAGCACCGTCGAATGGACCGCCCTACAAAATGGGAAAAATCGTTAGTTAGCTCATAAAATACCACAAACCTTAAACAGTAAA